>NC_141691.1:1919924705-1921174705 GCF_964263255.1 Lissotriton vulgaris
TCAGTTGATGGTGTAGTCTTGACAGACAGCTTCACTGGTCATCAGCAGATTGATTGCAGGAAGGTCATCCATCAATACTGTTTGTTTTCTCTGTTTCCCAGTCAGACCACCTGGTGTACCCAGAAAGTGGAAACAGGTGAGAATCTACCTGTTAAGAATAAAATCTACAGGCAGCCTGGCCATGTCAGAGATTGTATCAGGACAGAGGTCCAAAAGATGCTGAAATTTGGAGTAATTGAGCCCTCAGATAGCCCTTGGGCTAGCCAAGAAGTCCTGCTACCTAAACCTCACACACAGGGTGGTAAGAGAGAGATGTGGTTTTGTGTGGACTACAAGGGACTCAATGCACTAACTAGGACTGATGCCCATCCTAGTCCTAGGGCAGATGAGCTTATTGATACTCTGGCCTCAGCCAAATATTTAAGTACATTTGACCTCACTGCTGGCTATTGGCAAATCAGATTAGCTGAGGATTCCAAACTAAAAACAGCATTTTCAACACCTAGTGGGCACTATTAATTTATTGCAATGCCCTTTGGCTTGAAGAATGCACATGCCACATTCCAAAGGCTGATGAACAAAGTCAGAACAGGCTTGGAAATCTATAGGGCAGCATATCTTGATGAGATAGCTGTTTTTATCTCCACCTGGGTGGAACACCTGGTCCACCTGAAGAACGTTTTGGAGGCTCTGCAAAAAGCAAGCCTCACTATCAATGCTACTAAGTGCCTCAAAGGGCAGAGCAAGGTTGTGTACCTGGGCCACCTTGTGGGTGGAGGCCAGGTTCACCCATTACAGAGCAAAATCCATACCATAATGGACTGGGGTGCTCCAACTACCCACGCTCAGGTCAGAGCTTTCTTGTGCCTGACTGGGTACTATAGGAGATTTGTGAAAAGTATGGGTCTATAGTGACTCCCTTGAATGATTTTACATAAAAAATAATTCCCAAGAAGGTTCAGTGGACAGTTAGCTGTCAGAAGGCATTTGATGATCTTAAGCAGGCCATGTGCACTGCTCCCATTCTGCAGAGTCCTGACTACTCCAAGCAATGTATTGTCCAAACAGATGCATCTGAGTTGGGGTAGGGGCTGTGTTGTCACAACTTAATGCAGAGGGTCAGGATCAACCAGTAGCTTTTATTAACAGAAGGTTGACACCGAGAGAGAAACGTTGGTCAGCTATAGAGAGGGAAGCCTTTGCTGTGGTCTGGGCCCTGAAGAAGCTGAAGCCATACCGGGTTGGCACTCACTTCATTGATAATAATAATACTCTTTATTGATTGGTTGTGAAAGACCATTTACAATTTAAAACATGACAAAATTAAACGATTAAAATGACTGAGATAAATGTTAAAAACTGTGGTTTTAAAATTACTTAAAATTCGGGGGGCCATTAAGGTCTAATAATGTTCTGATGAAGGCCATCGCTCTGGATTTCTTGTAGTCTCTGATTTGGTTGTTGATTCTATTATCTCGGCAGCCATGCTATAGTAAGGAGGATTTGGATGTGATTGTGGCTTTAAGTAGTTTTGACGCTTTATGGACGAATTTTGGAAGTCCAATGTTTAGCTTGGTGTTGTCAGGGTTAAGAACGGCCATTATTGCTTGGCGGCAAGATCGAACTCCCAACGTAATACATTGGCCTCGCAGCAGTGACCGTCTGGCCATAAGCAGTGCAGGGCATGCACAGACAATGTGTTCCATTGTTTCAGAATGGTAGCCACACAACCTGCATTCAGTGCTACTACCCGGCCGGCGCCATTCCGGGAGGTACTTCAGAAAGGGCTATTCACCCATCCTCAAGGCTAAAACTTGTGCTTCCAATAAAGTGCGTATGTGCTTGACAGGTAGAGCGGCTCAACACCCACTTTAAAATTGGCGATTACGGCCCAAGTGTGTCTCCTCTTTGACAGTATTGCTCTGTACGAGTGAAAGGACCACAATCTAACGTTTTCTTTAATGGCGGACTTTAACACCGGGTGAGAGGGATTTATATCCCAGAGGTCTTTTGCACCTAGTAGCTGTGAACTGCGATCCAAGAGTTGCCGATGCTTGTGGCTGGTCTGGTTTTTCTGTATTTCCTGCCAGATTTGGGCCTCCAAGGAACCCTCCCGGATGTGGCGCAGTCTGTGACATAGTTTAATGAATGCGCCTGCCTCTACTCCATGGTGATCTTGGAGTCCCAATTCGAGTCTCACTTGGGCTGGCGAGGCAGATTTTGACAACCGAAAGGCTCTTTTAAAGATTTTTGTTGTTAACTTGTTTATTAATATACTTGTTTTGCCCTTGGTGAACTTGTGACCATACGTCAGGGAGTTGATTATTTTAGCTTTCAATACTTTCAACATGGGAGTTAGGCTTGGACCGAGTAGCTGTTTTGCCAATTTTGCAGTGGCCACCTCTACGACAGAGCTTTAGTTTTCAATGCTTCTTTGTGCTTGATAAAAGAACCTCTTGTGTCAAGAAAGATGCCCATGTATTTATAACTGGGGGTTAAATCTAGTTTTGGTTTGTTATAGTAACACCTTTCTATTGACCTTTTTTGCTTCCCAAAAGAGATACTTTTGGTTTTGAACATGTTGAGCTTTAGATTGTTCAGACAGACCATAAGCCTCTCCTATGCCTAACATCAAAATGGGGGATGGGTTGCACACCTCGTGTTTTCTTTTGTTATCCATAAATCATCAAGTTCAGTTTACTTCCAGGTTTAACTTTGCGTGCTCAATGGAAACGTGCTCAGCCCAATTCACGTATTAAACTCAACAACATTCACAATGGGACACTTTGAGGTCCCAAGCCAATGGCACAGCGAAATACCGCATTTAGCAGTCTGTTTTGTCAACGTTTTTATCCATTTCTCAAATTTGACCAATTCTTCACTCATTTTAATTCTATTGTTTGTCCAAGTCAACATGTACACTGTCGCAATCCACTTGTAAAGAAAAAGCAATTTCCAAGGTTTCTTGTGTTCAAGATGGGCCATCCAAACCTCCTTCAAAAACACGTACTAGAGCCAGGTTCATCAAAAGCAGTTTATTCACACCCAATGCATTTCAAGCCAATGTGGCTCTTCGTCAGGGGTAACTGTAAATTACAATGTACATCTGTATTAATATCACATCCTATTGTAGCGTGCATAATTTGTTGTTTTTTAAACATGCTCACATACTCCCTTGCGCCTATGCGCATTAACTCGATTGCTTACATTAATTCCACTGTCCAGCTAAACAATTCATTTCATGTGACACCCCACATATTTACTTTTCATTTCCCCACGTTCGAATACCTCTTCATAGCTTCCCCACTCTCTCTCCTATATCGGTGCAAAGGCCTCCGTTCCATTAATTATTTATTTAACCTCGAGTGCGTGTTCTCATAACCACTTCCTCCTGCTACTTTTCTACTAACCTCCATTCCGCTCTCAGTTAAATCATAACTGTGCTTTTCTGAGGTTCCCCGTTATTAAACTCTGCCTTTCTACGCTGTACTTGTATTCCCCTGTTTACAGCAGTGTGTCTAACGTACCTGCTAGCAATCTTTCATTCTCCACTATAAAACCGTCATCTTCCTCAGCCGCTTGCAAGAGAAATAACATGGCTATGGTTCACCCGTTTTTTAAACCCTGTTAACGCCCTTCATCTCTGGTGCATTTCCGCACTAATCACGTGAATGTCACCTGACCATACTCAGTCGGCCTCTTCAGCTCTAGGCACTTCAACACCCATAGTGCATCCTTTCCTTCTAACTTCACCCGGTATACATAACATGTACAAAGTGTTCACATAGTGAAATATAAACGTACAAAATACTCAAAACCTTCTGAAATCAGTGTCATTATAGTGACGTGAATAATACTTTTCATCAATAGTTCAGTTATATTCTGACTTCTCCAATATAAACATGCTTTCCGAACTCAGGATTTTCCGCTTTGCATGTGGAATGCGATGTCAATTACAATTGTTCTTTGCTTCATAGTTCGTTTGTTGGGGTGCAAACCCCAGGGCTAAATACTGTGAAACATCAAAATGGGGGATGGGTTGCACACCTCGTATTTTCTTTTGTTATCCATAAATCATCAAGTTCAGTTTACTTCCAGGTTTAACTTTGCGTGCTCAATGGAAACGTGCTCAGCCCAAATCACATATTAAACTCAACAACATTCACAATGGGACACTTGATGAAAACAGATGACGGGTGAAAACCCCAAACTTTTGAGGTGGTCCATTTCCCTACCGTGGGTTGACTATACAGTGGAACACAGACCTTACTTGAGATGTAGGTTTACTATATCTAAGGGTCACTGCACTTAAAACCTATAAGTCACTCCTAAAGCAGGCCTTAACAATCCTGAAGGCAGGGTGCTTGGTTCTAGGTGAGAGGGTGCCACTGCTTGAGCTGACACCCCATGCAGCCTACAGAGTCCATTCTCCTGGGTTGTTAGTGCTGCAGCCATTTGTGACATATAGAGTGGTAATATGGGACCGCATGATGACCAACTCTAAAACGGCTGAAAGTAACCTTATCGTGTTTGCTATCAAACATCATGGAATCATACCGACACACCGGTAACTGGTGTGGGAGGTATGATTCCACCCCTCAGAACCGAGCTTCGTGAGGTCCTTGGTGTTCCCGGAACCAGCGTTCTAGTCTCGGGCAGTCCTAAAGGGATGCTGTCGACCTGAGACATATTTCTGTCCTCCGCTGCTGTATCAAGCTCGAGCAGGGGAAGGTAGAACAATAGGCACCCTGCCACAGGGAGGTGTGACCATGTCACAGACAGGATTTAGTGTATTAGGCCTGCATGGGTGCGCTTGCTAGTGACTGAAAGTCTGCATGAGGGGACCTTTGGCATCCCAAGTGAATAGTCCAGTTCAAACCAGTCCTGAGACCAGTTGGTTCCTGCTCTGGCCCGAAACTGGACAAAGGACAAGGGAGTAACTTCCCCCCTGTACAAACTATCCCCTGGGAGGGTCCCCTGAAGATTTCCCATGGGAACTTAATGCCTTACCTGGCTGTGGGACCCTAGATTCAACATAGACAAGATTCTGATCAAGTTTGGACTTCGGTGGATTATGTTGGAGCCCAACTTTGTCTCCCTCTCGGTTCAAAGCATTGTCTGTGACCATGAACCACACAAGCTTCATGCAGGACCTGTGGTGCATCAAGGCCAACTGAAGACATCTCCCTTGGAGTGAAGTAGTCACTCCCCTGCATCCTCAGGCACCACATCTCAACTGACCAGTCTGCTGCTCCTGAGCTCCTACCGACTCCAAAGGCTCTAGCAACAGAGGCGGTGGGTTTCGATGTCCCTCAAGGCCGGAGCTGCCCTCCTGCCAAGTTTGAGATCAGAATCCCTCGTGGGGGCAACAACACCTGTACCCCTGTGCACCGCGTACTTTTTCAAGTGCATATGCTTTTTGGCGTTTCCAAAATAAGTGCACTGGGCTCCAAGTAGTTCCAAATACTGGCACCATTTCCATCAAAGAGCTTTGGCCGCCTCACACTGAGTGCTCCGTGGGCTGTTGCTTTGCGAAACTGCTTGAGGTCCCCTCGCTACTCCTGTGCCTCCGACCAGTGGGTCATCTTGAGGATTAACACTGCTTTTCTTGGGCTACTCTGCTTGCTCCAGACCCGCCCTGACTCCCCTGTGTTTGGTGAGTCTCCTGAACCTTGCTGTGCTTGATGAGTCCCCTGAACCTTGCTGGTCTAAACAGCAACCTTCCTTGACTTTCTGTGTGCGTTGCCACTGCCAAGACTTTTTGGCGCTCCCACCGGACACCGAATCCTCAGCACTCGACATCCTTTGTCGGACAGCTCATATGCAGCTCCTGGTTGTCCTCGACATCTCCTGGTCCCTGTGGCTGCAGAGTCAAGGACCCCTCAGCGCACCTGAAGTACCCGACATCAGTGGGCATTCGTCTACCGAGCCCCTGGCCACTCCTGAGTGACCCAGACTCTTTCCCCTCTGCTTTCAGGTACTCTTCATCAAGGATCCACTTTTGGGTTCCGACGAACACTTTACTCCTTTCCAGCAGTGGCTCTCATTCAAAGTCCTCCATATAGATTTACAGCAGTTTCCAACACCACTTCAGACCTATGCACCCGGCTTTCCTGGGATAGGTAACTCTGGTACTACAGTATCCACAGGTGGCTGATTCTAGAACGTCCTAACTTCCACTGGGTTTCTTCGAAGTCCACTTAGAAGTGTCCTTAAACTTTAAAACTTCAACCGTGACTTCCCCATAGAAATGTATGGAGCACGCACTCATGTTCCCACACTGCACCCGTCCTCCGTGGGGTCCCTACATACTCACCTTGTGTGGTTCCTTGGGGTTCCAGCGATTCTATGTACTCTATACACTCGAGTCAAGTCATGGTTCTTATACCAGTATCTTAGTATATGGTCTTGTCTCCCCCTGAAGCCCACTGTGCAACTTACTATTGTTTCTTTGCTACATTATTGGGTGCTTTGTATTTATCTGTGTGTAGCAGATACTTTATCGTAAAAGAGAGTGTTATATTAATAAATACATATTTTTATAACTACTGTGTGGTTCTCCTTTCATTTAACCAATGCTATAAGGTTGCATTCTGGTAAAACAAGCTTCTTAACATTCCTTCAAGACCCAGCCTGAAGGCTGCTCTCCACAGCTTCCACTTGGATACCGTTCTAAGGTTATCTTTGACCTCTTTATTTCCCTTTGAGCCAGCTTGCTCCCCTGGGAGTCAGGCTCCCGCGGGAGCAGGTGTTCTGACTGGCTGCCAGCAAAATGAGAAAAATGTTGCTGCCAGTCATTACAGGAATCAGGGACTTTAACCCCTGTCCTGAACTAGTTCAAAACAATAATATATGGAGGCAGAATAGGGATATCCTGCTCCCGTAGGCCCCATGCTAGGGGACCCCGTGGACTCCCAAGAGAAACAACTATAATAAATTGGCAAAAAAATGCTGCAATCCTATGGGATTGCATGCAGAATAAAAACAAACAAACCTGTTTATGATCCAAGGATCCCAGCCCCAGAGCTGTATACAATAAGGGGAGTGCGCCACTTATCCCCCCTTCCAGAGCCTCCAGTGGCCCCAGGGAGCCTAACCCTGGGGCATAAATTAGTTTATAATTGGAGTGCTGTGCAGCCCCCCTTTCTGAGCCCCTAAAGGCCTTGAGGAGGCCACCCTGAGGTCTGAAATTTTACAAAATGGAGAGGGGGTTTAAAGCCTAAAAAGTCTCCAGGGAGCCTACCTCAGCGGCCAATTACTTTAAGGGAGGGGCCCACGCAGGCCTCTCCCTGAGCCAATAATGGCCCCAGGATCCATCCTCCGGGCCTACTTACATGCTATGCCACCGGGAACCCATCCATGGGACATAACTGTTTCCCTGTCTACAACGGAATGGGAAGGGAAACCTGTGTTTGCTCTCGCTTGGCTGTAGCATTTTCAAAACTCCCACCAAGATTAAGCAAAGACAAATCCAGCTTTGAAAATTCCACCCTCCTTGCTGAGGATAGACTTTTGATTTGTCTCCCTGCCCACACTGATGCAGGCAGGGAAACAGATCAAAGTATTGCGCTCATCCACAGGAAGCAGAATTTGTAGCTGCTCCCTGCGGGCGAGAGAAATGCAGGCTTGGGCCCCCCCACGGCATTCAACAAGCATATAGTGGGTGCTCACCCACCTTTGAAAAAGCAGGCCCTAATGGATGGGGTCCCCAAGGCTGCTCTTGGAGGGGGACTGTGCAGCCTCCCTCCAGTTAATTTGGAGAAATGTCCCTGGGAGAAGTGAGCTCCATGGCCTATAAAGGCTCGAGGAGGGGAGTGCACACCCCCTCCCCTTTATTTAAAAAAGAAGGGCCTGGGAGTGCCATCCCCAGTGCCTAATATGGCTTAGGGTGGGAGCCATATGGCCCTTCCCCTTTCAGAAAGAAATGCCCTTGAGAATGGGGTCCACAGGTCTCAGGAAGGGGTGTGGCATGGGCACCTCCCCATCATTTTTAGAAATGGCCCAGAGGAATGGGGGTCCCCAGGGCCTAACAAGGCTCCCTTTTAAAATTACAAAGGCCCTGGGGTCCCCAAAGTCAGGCCCTGCAGCCAAAATCCTGCTGTGCAAGGCCAAAGGCAGTGTGCAGTGGAGGTTGGATTTACATCTGGGAATTAAGTATTGCTTAGGTTAGTGTAACATTATTATTTGGTGTTGTGTTTTAAAAAACATAGAAATTCGCTGAAAAACCAAAGGTTAAAGTAACGTTATTGTTAGGTGAATTTGTCACTGACAAAATTATTGTTTTGCACAAAAAAAACACAGTAAACTATAACTTGCACCCGCATCATGCGCTGCGTATGACCTTATATATTACATTTATCATGACATGTGGGGTTGGGGGAGGGGAATCTAATTAAAAAAAAGGACTTACCTTTAACGCACGGTTACCGCCTCTCCTCCATCCTCCGTACTCTTCATCTTCCTGTCCCAGCCGGCAGTAGCAAGCACCCGGGCACACAGGCTCCCCTGAGCCAATCACAACGCTGCAAGGCAGCGTTGTGATTGGTCTGCTCACCATGGATCGGAGCTCTTACTGCACCAGGAAAGCCTGTGCATGTTCCTCACTAGGCTGTATAATGTAGCCTGGTAGCAACATGCACATGAACTGTTTGGTCGGACCATGAGGGCCGGCCAAAAAGTTAATGCGCAATTAGTGAGTGCATACCACTCCTCCCCTGTTCTGCCCTAGCAGAGAAGCCGCTACTGCATTTATGAAATCACCGATGACATCTAAAATTACATCATTGATGACATCACTGATGGATGCAAGGGTGCATTTTGTGCTATGAAAGTAGCACAACCAAATACATTTCAGGACCCTTGCATACTCTTCAGTGATTATAGGTTTTAATCACTGCAGAGTAAGTAAGGGCCTGAGTGGTTGGTATGTAGTGGGTTTTAAAGTTTAGAAACCACTGCATATTAGTTCGCATCCTTACATACTCTGCAACAATTAACTTTAAATCACCCAGAGTATGCAAGCCAAGCGGTATGAAGTTGTTTCTAAACTTTAGAAACCACTGCATAATTTAATTTCACCAGCAGTGTAGCAGACTTTTAATTAATAAGTAAGTCCACATTACAAGAATTACCAAAATCCACAGAATTACCAAAATTCCTCCAATTACACCTATGGAAATGAAACCTCCGCCTGGTCCTAGGTACAAGGCAAGATACAAGGCAGGTTTCAAGCAGCAGGGCAGTCCTCTGGTAGCAGCAGGGCAGTATTTTAAGGTAAAAAGTAGTCCTCAAGCAGCAGGGAAGTCCTTTGGAATACAAGGTAGTGCTGCTGATTGTCCTCCATAAGTCCAGGAGTGAACTGAAGAGTTGGTCTGAGGGTCTAATATTTTGTACTGATCCAGTTCGCACTGAATAGCCCTGGTGGAAAACACAGACATAGAAAAAACATTTAAGAGTGGCATTGCTGCAATAACATCCTCCAAAGTGCTATGTTTCAAATATTTATAACTGGTGGCAGCCTTTAACGTAGGGAAAACTTCTAGTCCACGCCTGCACCTAATTCCGGAAACTCTTATGTTTTTAGCCTTGTAGAAAAGCACCAAGCTCACTTTCACCCACAATATGTAATGTTTTGTTTGTTTTTGTTTTATGTAGCGCACACTAGACCTGAAGGTATTAGAGAACTTTACATGAGCACCAGTTGTGCTACAGATGACAATTTCATTTAGTGAGGCCCAGGGAGATTAAGTGGTTTGTCCAGAACCACAAGATGTTGAGCATCTCTGCTGAGGCACAAACACTGTTCCACAGCATTGAGGTTGACCGCTCTTGCCGTTAGGCCACACACTCCCCCGCTGCTTGGCCAGTTTGCTTCTCTAATATAGGTTGGCATTACTTGTGTAATTCCATAGAGCATAATTACTGCAAAATTACTCAGAATTATACACATTAGTGTGAGAAACGTAATCCATCTTTTAGCACTATTTTCTTAGTGCAAAATGCACCCTTGCATCCAAAATGAGCATGAGGAAGCATGTTGTGCTAAGAATAAATCACTAAATGCTACAGGGCATGAACAGCAGTAAAACACACAACAGAGCAGAACAGGTCTGAAGATGGTGTGCAACTATACCTGTGACTATGAAACAGTAGGATGTGTATGTGAGCCAATGCTGTTGAAAGTTATTGGTAACGCAAAGCTAGAATAGGTACCATCAGACCACCCTCGTGGTGGAGTTAACGTCACGTGGGAATTGCTGATCAATCCATACCACGTCCGACCATATAGTGCCGGTGTGGAGAATGGATGTCAGAAATCTAGCCATGATGTTTACCAAAAAGTGGACTAGATAATGTGCAGTGCTCGAGTGATGGTGATAGATAAAATTGACTACACTGATTCTAAAAGAGCGTACATAGAGAAGTCTGTGTGTCAAAGGTTAAAAACACGCCTGGTAGAAAGACTACCCTGTGGCGCTGTGCAGAACGGTCGACATGTTTCAGCCAAAGGGGCATTGCCCCGGCTTTCTTCAGGACCTTAGGTATAAAGCAGCTACTGCAACCATAACTACAAGTGATGTGTAAAATGAAAAAATAACAATAAGTTTACTGATAGACAGATACATATCTACCAGGAACTTTAATGCTTAGACGTCCACTGGCGGGAGAGAAGCTTGTCTTCTTCCTATCAACAAACAAAAGTTATTGTAAAACAACACTAAATTACACACCCACATCCACCTGAATACAGAGAGACCGTATAGAACAAACACACCTGCATGAATAATTGACATTCTGCATATATAGAAAAGAAAATAATAGCTTAATCACCTAGAGGCATTTCCTCCCAGTGATACTCACCCAGCCTTGTGTGGGTGAAGACCTCACCTCACCCGGCAACCGCTCGGGAGTATGAGGTCCCGCTCTGTGGTGTAGAAAAGGGACACAGTCAGCTCACTACTCTACTGTGCCCAAGCCAATTGCTCTACACACATAACCCAACGAACGTGTGATAGGTACCCAACTGCCAAGCCAAAGCCCCCATGCAACATCCCATATGACACATATAATGCGACATACCTCATGTCACAAGACATAGTATGGACCTATAAGGGTGCCTCTAGACAGTCTGTTGACAGTTCATTAACTCATCATTTAATTGCATAAACTGGAAGCTTATTGTAAAACCCAGTCTAAATGACATTAGTGGGAGGAGCTAATAAGCCCAAAGGTGACCAACAGGGCTGCCCACAGTTAAGGGCCCCTGCAATCTCAAAAAATATAGGACAAAAAAGTCCCCTTTTAGCAACACAGTCATGTAGAGAGTAAGGACCATCTAGGCTACTGCTAATCTTGTTAAGTCAGCGAAAACTCTCATCGGTAGAAGCTGGCTGAGATAAGGAGAGTCCAATAGGATACTCACCTATCCGTCGGTGCCCCTGTCCATGAGTCAAGCGGAAGTGGAGGTGTTTGAAAGGCCGCCCATCATCCTTAAGTAACCGCCAAATGGTGGATAGTGGGGCGTACGGGGCATACAACATAACACGACTGTCGGGACAGGCGAGAGGAGAAAACACTACTCCTTCGCGCATGCGCAAATGGTTGGAAAACAAAGGCAATGATTTTACTTTTTATTTTAAACATATTGCGTCGTTCGTTAAAGAGGTTTCTATGCTGGTCTCTGATGCATCTGTAACATTATTTGCCTCCTATCAAGATGTTATTTTATATTCGAATTAGTGGCTGCCCCTGAATTCGCGCGCAGAAGTAAGCCGGGAAACACTGTTCCCTTAGGCATGCGCCCGACCCATAGCATTAGACAAGGCTTAAAATTTATGAAAAAATCTATTAGACCAATATTTCTAGCGTGTATCTCCCAATTGGAGAACCATCAATGTACCCTTTGACAATTGAAATCACTGCGATCTTACCATCAAGTTTAATGCATGGAACATCAAAGTGATGTACACTTTCACCGTGAAGACGGTCACAGTGAGTATAGTGCATGGTACATGGTGGAGAATATATATTTACTGTACTCTCGGTGTGAAATCTGCCAAGGGCATTATATCCACATCAAGATGCTCATGGAGAGGAGAGCACGAGAAGTGCCTCTGGTAATATTTCGAAATGAGAACAGTGATAGTTAAAAAAGCATTTGTACTAGCAGGAGTCACTTAATCATAATACGTGACTCTACTCCATGAAGGATTATCATATTTACACAATTGAGTGTCATAGAGTTTCATCGCATGTTAATGAAGAATGAAATTGATATTATTATCATATAATGTTATTACGGGAGGGATTGTGGCAGTGACTAGGTGGACAGAAGGGTAACACACACAATTAAGTTGGGTGAGCTTTAAAGGTGCAAACAAACAGTGTTCGCATCCATATTGAATAGACCCGCAACTAAAAAGTTGCTCTAACTAATAAATACAAACATGTGTGGAGGGTCAAGGGGAATATTTAACGACCTGTCTGCTCACTCCCCTGTTGTCAATGCAAAACACACAACAGAGCAGAACAGGTCTGAAGATGGTGTGCAACTATACCTGTGACTATGAAACAGTAGGATGTGTATGTGAGCCAATGCTGTTGAAAGTTATTGGTAACGCAAAGCTAGAATAGTTCCCATCAGACCACCCTCGTGGTGGAGTTAACGTCACGTGGGAATTGCTGATCAATCCATACCACGTCCGACCATATAGTGCCGGTGTGGAGAATGGATGTCAGAAATCTAACCATGATGTTTACCAAAAAGTGGACTAGATAATGTGCAGTGCTCGAGTGATGGTGATAGATAAAATTGACTACACTGATTCTAAAAGAGCGTACATAGAGAAGTCTGTGTGTCAAAGGTTAAAAACACGCCTGGTAGAAAGACTACCCTGTGGCGCTGTGCAGAACGGTCGACATGTTTCAGCCAAAGGGGCTTTGCCCCGGCTTTCTTCAGGACCTTAGGTATAAAGCAGCTACTGCAACCATAACTACAAGTGATGTGTAAAATGAAAAAATAACAATAAGTTTACTAATAGACAGATACATATCTACCAGGAACTTTAATGCTTAGACGTCCACTGGCGGGAGAGAAGCTTGTCTTCTTCCTATCAACAAACAAAAATTATTGTAAAACAACACTAAATTACACACCCACATCCACCTGAATACAGAGAGACCGTATAGAACAAACACACCTGCATGAATAATTGACATTCTGCATATATAGAAAAAAGAATAATAGCTTAATCACCTAGAGGCATTTCCTCCCAGTGATACTCACCCAGCCTTGTGTGGGTGAAGACCTCACCTCACCCGGCAACCGCTCGGGAGTATGAGGCCCCGCTCTGTGGTGTAGAAAAGGGACACAGTCAGCACACTACTCTACTGTGCCCAAGCCAATTGCTCTACACACATAACCCAACGAACGTGTGATAGGTACCCAACTGCCAAGCCAAAGCCCCCACGCAACATCCCATATGACACATATAATGCGACATACCTCATGTCACAAGACATAGTATGGACCTATAAGGGTGCCTCTAGACAGTCTGTTGACAGTTCATTAACTCCTCATTTAATTGCATAAACTGGAAGCTTATTGTAAAACCCAGTCTAAATGACATTAGTGGGAGGAGCTAATAAGCCCAAAGGTGAACAACAGGGCTGCCCACAGTTAAGGGCCCCTGCAATCTCAAAAAATATAGGCCAAAAAAGTCCCCTTTTAGCAACACAGTCATGTAGAGAGTAAGGACCATCCAGCCAGGCTACTGCTAATCTTGTTAAGTCAGCAAAAACTCTCATCGGTAGAAGCTGGCTGAGATAAGGAGAGTCAAATAGGATACTCACCTATCCGTCGGTGCCCCTGTCCATGAGTCAAGCAGAAGTGGAGGTGTTTGAAAGGCTGCCCATCACCCTTAAGTAACCGCCAAACGGTGGATAGTGGGGCATACGGGGCATACAACATAACACGACTGTCGGGACAGGCGCGAGGAGAAAACACTACTCCTTCGCGCATGCGCAAATGGTTGGAAAACAAAGGCAATGATTTTACTTTTTATTTTAAACATATTGCGTCGTTCGTTAAAGAGGTTTATATGCTTGTCTCTGATGCATCTGTAACATTATTTGCCTCCTATCAAGATGTTATTTTATATTCGAATTAGTGGCTGCCCCTGAATTCGCGCGCAGAAGTAAGCCGGGAAACACTGTTCCCTTAGGCATGCGCCCGACCCATAGCATTAGACAAGGCTTAAAATTTATGAAAAAATCTATTAGACCAATATTTCTAGCGTGTATCTCCCAATTGGAGAACCATCAATGTACCCTGTGACAATTGAAATCACTGCGATCTTACCATCAAGTTTAATGCATGGAACATCAAAGTGATGTACACTTTCACCGTGAAGACGGTCACAGTGAGTATAGTGCATGGTACATGGTGGAGAATATATATTTACTGTACTCTTGGTGTGAAAGTTGCCAAGGGCATTATATCCACATCAAGATGCTCATGGAGAGGAGAGCACGAGAAGTGCCTCTGGTAATATTTCGAAATGAGAACAGTGATAGTTAAAAAAGCATTTGTACTAGCAGGAGTCACTTAATCGTAATACGTGACTCTACTCCATGAAGGATTATCATATTTACACAATTGAGTGTCATAGAGTTTCATCGCATGTTAATGAAGAATGAAATTGATATTATTATCATATAATGTCATTACGGGAGGGATTGTGGCAGTGACTAGGTGGACAGAAGGGTAACACACACAATTAAGTTGGGTGAGCTTTAAAGGTGCAAACAAACAGTGTTCGCATCCATATTGAATAGACCGGCAACTAAAAAGTTGCTCTAACTAATAAATACAAACATGTGTGGAGGGTCAAGGGGAATATTTAACGACCTGTCTGCTCACTCCCCTGTTGTCAATGCAAAACACACAACAGAGCAGAACAGGTCTGAAGATGGTGTGCAACTATACCTGTGACTATGAAACAGTAGGATGTGTATGTGAGCCAATGCTGTTGAAAGTTATTGGTAACGCAAAGCTAGAATAGTTCCCATCAGACCACCCTCGTGGTGGAGTTAATGTCACGTGGGAATTGCTGATCAATCCATACCACGTCCGACCATATAGTGCCGGTGTGGAGAATGGATGTCAGAAATCTAGCCATGATGTTTACCAAAAAGTGGACTAGATAATGTGCAGTGCTCGAGTGATGGTGATAGATAAAATTGACTACACTGATTCTAAAAGAGCCTACATAGAGAAGTCTGTGTGTCAAAGGTAAAAACACGTCTGGTAGAAAGACTACCCTGTGGCGCTGTGCAGAACGGTCGACATGTTTCAGCCAAAGGGGCATTGCCCCGGCTTTCTTCAGGACCTTAGGTATAAAGCAGCTACTGCAACCATAACTACAAGTGATGTGTAAAATGAAAAAAATAACAATAAGTTTAGTAATAGACAGATACATATCTACCAGGAACTTTAATGCTTAGACGTCCACTGGCGGGAGAGAAGCTTGTCTTCTTCCTATCAACAAACAAAAATTATTGTAAAACAACAATAAATTACACACTCACATCCACCTGAATACAGAGAGACCGTATAGAACAAACACACCTGCATGAATAATTGACATTCTGCATATATAGAAAAAAGCATAATAGCTTAATCACCTAGAGGCATTTCCTCCCAGGGATACTCACCCAGCCTTGTGTGGGTGAAGACCTCACCTCACCCAGCAACCGCTCGGGAGTATGAGGCCCCGCTCTGTGGTGTAGAAAAGGGACACAGTCAGCACACTACTCTACTGTGCCCAAGCCAATTGCTCTACACACATAACCCAACGAACGTGTGATAGGTACCCAACTGCCAAGCCAAAGCCCCCACGCAACATCCCATATGACACATATAATGCAACATACCTCATGTCACAAGACATAGTATGGACCTATAAGGGTGCCTCTAGACAGTCTGTTGACAGTTCATTAACTCCTCATTTAATTGCATAAACTGGAAGCTTATTGTTAAACCCAGACTAAATGACATTAGTGGGAGGAGCTAATAAGCCCAAAGGTGACCAACAGGGCTGCCCACAGTTAAGGGCCCCTGCAATCTCAAAAAATATAGGACAAAAAAGTCCCCTTTTAGCAACACGGTCATGTAGAGAGTAAGGACCATCCAGGCTACTGCTAATCTTGTTAAGTCAGCGAAAACTCTCTTCGGTAGAAGCTGGCTGAGATAAGGAGAGTCCAATAGGATACTCACCTGTCCGTCGGTGCCCCTGTCCATGAGTCAAGCGGAAGTGGAGGTGTTTTAAAGGCCGCCCATCACCCTTAAGTAACCGCCAAACGGTGGATAGTGGGGCATACGGGGCATACAACATAACACGACTGTCGGGACAGGCGCGAGGAGAAAACACTACTCCTTCGCGCATGCGCAAATGGTTGTAAAACAAAGGCAATGATTTTACATTTTATTTTAAACATATTGCGTCGTTCGTTAAAGAGGTTTCTATGCTGGTCTCTGATGCATCTGTAACATTATTTGCCTCCTATCAAGATGTTATTTTATATTCGAATTAGTGGCTGCCCCTGAATTCGCACGCAGAAGTAAGCCGGGAAACACTGTTCCCTTAGGCATGCGCCCGACCCATAGCATTAGACAAGGCTTAAAATTTATGAAAAAATCTATTAGACCAATATTTCTAGCGTGTATCTCCCAATTGGAGAACCATCAATGTACCCTGTGACAATTGAAATCACTGCGATCTTACCATCAAGTTTAATGCATGGAACACGGTCACAGTGAGTATAGTGCATGGTACATGGTGGAGAATATATATTTACTGTACTCTCGGTGTGAAATCTGCCAAGGGCATTATATCCACATCAAGATGCTCATGTAGAGGAGAGCACGAGAAGTGCCTCTGGTAATATTTCGAAATGAGAACAGTGATAGTTAAAAAAGCATTTGTACTAGCAGGAGTCACTTAATCGTAATACGTGACTCTACTCCATGAAGGATTATCATATTTACACAATTGAGTGTCATAGAGTTTCATCGCATGTTAATGAAGAATGAAATTGATATTATTATCATCTAATGTCATTACGGGAGGGATTGTGGCAGTGACTAGGTGGACAGAAGGGTAACACACACAATTAAGTTGGGTGAGCTTTAAAGGTGCAAACAAACAGTGTTCGCATCCATATTGAATAGACCGGCAACTAAAAAGTTGCTCTAACTAATAAATACAAACATGTGTGGAGGGTCAAGGGGAATATTTAACGACCTGTCTGCTCACTCCCCTGTTGTCAATGCAAAACACACAACAGAGCAGAACAGGTCTGAAGATGGTGTGCAACTATACCTGTGACTAAGAAACAGTAGGATGTGTATGTGAGCCAATGCTGTTGAAAGTTATTGGTAACGCAAAGCTAGAATAGTTCCCATCAGACCACCCTCGTGGTGGAGTTAACGTCACGTGGGAATTGCTGATCAATCCATACCACGTCCGACCATATAGTGCCGGTGTGGAGAATGGATGTCAGAAATCTAGCCATGATGTTTACCAAAAAGTGGACTAGATAATGTGCAGTGCTCGAGTGATGGTGATAGATAAAATTGACTATACTGATTCTAAAAGAGCGTACATAGAGAAGTCTGTGTGTCAAAGGTTAAAAACACGCCTGGTAGAAAGACTACCCTGTGGCGCTGTGCAGAACGGTCGACATGTTTCAGCCAAAGGGGCATTGCCCCGGCTTTCTTCAGGACCTTAGATATAAAGCAGCTACTGCAACCATAACTACAAGTGATGTGTAAAATGAAAAAATAACAATAAGTTTACTAATAGACAGATACATATCTACCAGGAACTTTAATGCTTAGACGTCCACTGGCGGGAGAGAAGCTTGTCTTCTTCCTATCAACAAACAAAAATTATTGTAAAACAACACTAAATTACACACCCACATCCACCTGAATACAGAGAGACCGTATAGAACAAACACACCTGCATGAATAATTGACATTCTGCATATATAGAAAAAAGCATAATAGCTTAATCACCTAGAGGCATTTCCTCCCAGTGATACTCACCCAGCCTTGTGTGGGTGAAGACCTCACTCACCCGGCAACCGCTCGGGAGTATGAGGCCCCTCTCTGTGGTGTAGAAAAGGGACACAGTCAGCACACTACTCTACTGTGTCCAAGCCAATTGCTCTACACACATAACCCAACGAACGTGTGATAGGTACCCAACTGCCAAGCCAAAGCCCCCACGCAACATCCCATATGACACATATAATGCAACATACCTCATGTCACAAGACATAGTATGGACCTATAAGGGTGCCTCTAGACAGTCTGTTGACAGTTCATTAACTCCTCATTTAATTGCATAAACTGGAAGCTTATTGTAAAACCCAGTCTAAATGACATCAGTGGGAGGAGCTAATAAGCCCAAAGGTGACCAACAGGGCTGCCCACAGTTAAGGGCCCCTGCAATCTCAAAAAATATAGGACAAAAAAGTCCCCTTTTAGCAACACAGTCATGTAGAGAGTAAGGACCATCCAGGCTACTGCTAATCTTGTTAAGTCAGCGAAAACTCTCTTCGGTAGAAGCTGGCTGAGATAAGGAGAGTCCAATAGGATACTCACTTATCCGTCGGTGCCCCTGTCCATGAGTCAAGCGGAAGTGGAGGTGTTTGAAAGGCCGCCCATCACCCTTAAGTAACTGACAAACGGTGGATAGTGGGGCGTACGAGGCATAAAACATAACACGACTGTCGGGACAGGAGCGAGGAGAAAACACTACTCCTTCGCGCATGCGCAAATGGTTGTAAAACAAAGGCAATGATTTTACTTTTTATTTTAAACATATTTCGTCGTTCGTTAAAGAGGTTTCTATGCTGGTCTCTGATGCATCTGTAACATTATTTGCCTCCTATCAAGATGTTATTTTATATTCAAATTAGTGGCTGCCCCTGAATTCGCGCGCAGAAGTAAGCCGGGAAACACTGTTCCCTTAGGCATGCGCCCGACCCATAGCATTAGACAAGGCTTAAAATTTATAAAAAAATCTATTAGACCAATATTTCTGCCGTGTATCTCCCAATTGGAGAACCATCAATGTACCCTGTGTCAATTGAAATCACTGCGATCTTACCATCAAGTTTAATGCATGGAACATCAAAGTGATGTACACTTTCACCGTGAAGACGGTCACAGTGAGTATAGTGCATGGTACATGGTGGAGAATATATATTTACTGTACTCTCGGTGTGAAATCTGCCAAGGGCATTATATCCACATCAAGATGCTCATGGAGAGGAGAGCACGAGAAGTGCCTCTGGTAATATTTCGAAATGAGAACAGTGATAGTTAAAAAAGCATTTGTACTAGCAGGAGTCACTTAATCGTAATACGTGACTCTACTCCATGAAGGATTATCATATTTACACAATTGAGTGTCATAGAGTTTCATCGCATGGTAATGAAGAATGAAATTGATATTATTATCATCTAATGTCATTACGGGAGGGATTGTGGCAGTGACTAGGTGGACAGAAGGGTAACACACACAATTAAGTTGGGTGAGCTTTAAAGGTGCAAACAAACAGTGTTCGCATCCATATTGAATAGACCCGCAACTAAAAAGTTGCTCTAACTAATAAATACAAACATGTGTGGAGGGTCAAGGGGAATATTTAACGACCTGTCTGCTCACTTCCCTGTTGTCAATGCAAAACACACAACAGAGCAGAACAGGTCTGAAGATGGTGTGCAACTATACCTGTGACTATGAAACAGTAGGATGTGTATGTGAGCCAATGCTGTTGAAAGTTATTGGTAACGCAAAGCTAGAATAGTTCCCATCAGACCACCCTCGTGGTGGAGTTAACGTCACGTGGGAATTGCTGATCAATCCATACCACGTCCGACCATATAGTGCCGGTGTGGAGAATGGATGTCAGAAATCTAGCCATGATGTTTACCAAAAAGTGGACTAGATAATGTGCAGTGCTCGAGTGATGGTGATAGATAAAATTGACTACACTGATTCTAAAAGAGCGTACATAGAGAAGTCTGTGTGTCAAAGGTTAAAAACACGCCTGGTAGAAAGACTACCCTGTGGCGCTGTGCAGAACGGTCGACATGTTTCAGCCAAAGGGGCATTGCCCCGGCTTTCTTCAGGACCTTAGGTATAAAGCAGCTACTGCAACCATAACTACAAGTGATGTGTAAAATGAAAAAATAACAATAAGTTTACTAATAGACAGATACATATCTACCAGAAACTTTAATGCTTAGACGTCCACTGGCGGGAGAGAAGCTTGTCTTCTTCCTATCAAAAAACAAAAATTATTGTAAAACAACACTAAATTACACACCCACATCCACCTGAATACAGAGAGACCGTATAGAACAAACACACCTGGATGAATAATTGACATGCTGCATATATAGAAAAAAGCATAATAGCTTAATCACCTAGAGGCATTTCCTCCCAGTGATACTCACCCAGCCTTGTGTGGGTGAAGACCTCACTCACCCGGCAACCGCTCGGGAGTATGAGGCCCCGCTCTGTGGTGTAGAAAAGGGACACAGTCAGCACACTACTCTACTGTGCCCAAGCCAATTGCTCTACACACATAACCCAACGAACGTGTGATAGGTACCCAACTGCCAAGCCAAAGCCCCCACGCAACATCTCATATGACACATATAATGCAACATACCTCATGTCACAAGACATAGTATGGACCTATAAGGGTGCCTCTAGACAGTCTGTTGACAGTTCATTAACTCCTCATTTAATTGCATAAACTGGAAGCTTATTGTAAAACCCAGTCTAAATGACATCAGTGGGAGGAGCTAATAAGCCCAAAGGTGACCAACAGGGCTGCCCACAGTTAAGGGCCCCTGCAATCTCAAAAAATATAGGACAAAAAAGTCCCCTTTTAGCAACACAGTCATGTAGAGAGTAAGGACCATCCAGGCTACTGCTAATCTTGTTAAGTCAGCGAAAACTCTCTTCGGTAGAAGCTGGCTGAGATAAGGAGAGTCCAATAGGATACTCACTTATCCGTCGGTGCCCCTGTCCATGAGTCAAGCGGAAGTGGAGGTGTTTGAAAGGCCGCCCATCACCCTTAAGTAACTGCCAAACGGTGGATAGTGGGGCGTACAAGGCATAAAACATAACACGACTGTCGGGACAGGAGCGAGGAGAAAACACTACTCCTTCGCGCATGCGCAAATGGTTGTAAAACAAAGGCAATGATTTTACTTTTTATTTTAAACATATTTCGTCGTTCGTTAAAGAGGTTTCTATGCTGGTCTCTGATGCATCTGTAACATTATTTGCCTCCTATCAAGATGTTATTTTATATTCAAATTAGTGGCTGCCCCTGAATTCGCGCGCAGAAGTAAGCCGGGAAACACTGTTCCCTTAGGCATGCGCCCGACCCATAGCATTAGACAAGGCTTAAAATTTATAAAAAAATCTATTAGACCAATATTTCTGCCGTGTATCTCCCAATTGGAGAACCATCAATGTACCCTGTGTCAATTGAAATCACTGCGATCTTACCATCAATTTTAATGCATGGAACATCAAAGTGATGTACACTTTCACCGTGAAGACGGTCACAGTGAGTATAGTGCATGGTACATGGTGGAGAATATATATTTACTGTACTCTCGGTGTGAAATCTGCCAAGGGCATTATATCCACATCAAGATGCTCATGGAGAGGAGAGCACGAGAAGTGCCTCTGGTAATATTTCGAAATGAGAACAGTGATAGTTAAAAAAGCATTTGTACTAGCAGGAGTCACTTAATCGTAATACGTGACTCTACTCCATGAAGGATTATCATATTTACACAATTGAGTGTCATAGAGTTTCATCGCATGGTAATGAAGAATGAAATTGATATTATTATCATCTAATGTCATTACGGGAGGGATTGTGGCAGTGACTAGGTGGACAGAAGGGTAACACACACAATTAAGTTGGGTGAGCTTTAAAGGTGCAAACAAACAGTGTTCGCATCCATATTGAATAGACCCGCAACTAAAAAGTTGCTCTAACTAATAAATACAAACATGTGTGGAGGGTCAAGGGGAATATTTAACGACCTGTCTGCTCACTTCCCTGTTGTCAATGCAAAACACACAACAGAGCAGAACAGGTCTGAAGATGGTGTGCAACTATACCTGTGACTATGAAACAGTAGGATGTGTATGTGAGCCAATGCTGTTGAAAGTTATTGGTAACGCAAAGCTAGAATAGTTCCCATCAGACCACCCTCGTGGTGGAGTTAACGTCACGTGGGAATTGCTGATCAATCCATACCACGTCCGACCATATAGTGCCGGTGTGGAGAATGGATGTCAGAAATCTAGCCATGATGTTTACCAAAAAGTGGACTAGATAATGTGCAGTGCTCGAGTGATGGTGATAGATAAAATTGACTACACTGATTCTAAAAGAGCGTACATAGAGAAGTCTGTGTGTCAAAGGTTAAAAACACGCCTGGTAGAAAGACTACCCTGTGGCGCTGTGCAGAACGGTCGACATGTTTCAGCCAAAGGGGCATTGCCCCGGCTTTCTTCAGGACCTTAGGTATAAAGCAGCTACTGCAACCATAACTACAAGTGATGTGTAAAATGAAAAAATAACAATAAGTTTACTAATAGACAGATACATATCTACCAGAAACTTTAATGCTTAGACGTCCACTGGCGGGAGAGAAGCTTGTCTTCTTCCTATCAAAAAACAAAAATTATTGTAAAACAACACTAAATTACACACCCACATCCACCTGAATACAGAGAGACCGTATAGAACAAACACACCTGGATGAATAATTGACATGCTGCATATATAGAAAAAAGCATAATAGCTTAATCACCTAGAGGCATTTCCTCCCAGTGATACTCACCCAGCCTTGTGTGGGTGAAGACCTCACTCACCCGGCAACCGCTCGGGAGTATGAGGCCCCGCTCTGTGGTGTAGAAAAGGGACACAGTCAGCACACTACTCTACTGTGCCCAAGCCAATTGCTCTACACACATAACCCAACGAACGTGTGATAGGTACCCAACTGCCAAGCCAAAGCCCCCACGCAACATCCCATATGACACATATAATGCAACATACCTCATGTCACAAGACATAGTATGGACCTATAAGGGTGCCTCTAGACAGTCTGTTGACAGTTCATTAACTCCTCATTTAATTGCATAAACTGGAAGCTTATTGTAAAACCCAGTCTAAATGACATTAGTGGGAGGAGCTAATAAGCCCAAAGGAGACCAACAGGGCTGCCCACAGTTAAGGGCCCCTGCAATCTCAAAAAATATAGGACAAAAAAGTCCCCTTTTAGCAACACAGTCATGTAGAGAGGAAGGACCATCCAGGCTACTGCTAATCTTGTTAAGTCAGCGAAAACTCTCATCGGTAGAAGCTGGCTGAGATAAGGAGAGTCCAATAGGATACTCACCTATCCGTCGGTGCCCCTGTCCATGAGTCAAGCGGAAGTGGAGGTGTTTGAAAGGCCGCCCATCACCCTTAAGTAACCGCCAAACGGTGGATAGTGGGGCATACGGGGCATACAACATAACACAACTGTCGGGACAGGCACGAGGAGAAAACACTTCTCCTTCGCGCATGCGCAAATGGTTGGAAAACAAAGGCAATGATTTTACTTTTTATTTTAAACATATTGCGTCATTCGTTAAAGAGGTTTCTATGCTGGTCTCTGATGCATCTGTAACATTATTTGCCTCCTATCAAGATGTTATTTTATATTCGAATTAGTGGCTGCCCCTGCATTCGCGCGCAGAAGTAAGCCGGGAAACACTGTTCCCTTAGGCATGCGCCCGACCCATAGCATTAGACAAGGCTTAAAATTTATGAAAAAATCTATTAGACCAATATTTCTAGCGTGTATCTCCCAATTGGAGAACCATCAATGTACCCTGTGACAATTGAAATCACTGCGATCTTACCATCAAGTTTAATGCATGGAACATCAAAGTGATGTACACTTTCACCGTGAAGACGGTCACAGTGAGTATAGTGCATGGTACATGGTGGAGAATATATATTTACTGTACTCTCGGTGTGAAATCTGCCAAGGGCATTATATCCACATCAAGATGCTCATGGAGAGGAGAGCACGAGAAGTGCCTCTGGTAATATTTCGAAATGAGAACAGTGATAGTTAAAAAAGCATTTGTACTAGCAGGAGTCACTTAATCGTAATACGTGACTCTACTCCATGAAGGATTATCATATTTACACAATTGAGTGTCATAGAGTTTCATCGCATGTTAATGAAGAATGAAATTGATATTATTATCATATAATGTCATTACGGGAGGGATTGTGGTAGTGACTAGGTGGACAGAAGGGTAACACACACAATTAAGTTGGGTGAGCTTTAAAGGTGCAAACAAACAGTGTTCGCATCCATATTGAATAGACCCGCAACTAAAAAGTTGCTCTAACTAATAAATACAAACATGTGTGGAGGGTCAAGGGGAATATTTAACGACCTGTCTGCTCACTCCCCTGTTGTCAATGCAAAACACACAACAGAGCAGAACAGGTCTGAAGATGGTGTGCAACTATTCCTGTGACTATGAAACAGTAGGATGTGTATGTGAGCCAATGCTGTTGAAAGTTATTGGTAACGCAAAGCTAGAATAGTTCCCATCAGACCACCCTCGTGGTGGAGTTAACGTCACGTGGGAGTTGCTGATCAATCCATACCACGTCCGACCATATAGTGCCGGTGTGGAGAATGGATGTCAGAAATCTAGCCATGATGTTTACCAAAAAGTGGACTAGATAATGTGCAGTGCTCGAGTGATGGTGATAGATAAAATTGACTACACTGATTCTAAAAGAGCATAGATAGAGAAGTCTGTGTGTCAAAGGTTAAAAACACGCCTGGTAGAAAGACTACCCTGTGGCGCTGTGCAGAACGGTCGACATGTTTCAGCCAAAGGGGCATTGCCCCAGCTTTCTTCAGGACCTTAGGTATAAAGCAGCTACTGCAACCATAACTACAAGTGATGTGTAAAATGAAAAAATAACAATAAGTTTACTAATAGACAGATACATATCTACCAGGAACTTTAATGCTTAGACGTCCAGTGGCGGGAGAGAAGCTTGTCTTCTTCCTATCAACAAACAAAAATTATTGTAAAACAACACTAAATTACACACCCACATCCACCTGAATACAGAGAGACCGTATAGAACAAACACACCTGCATGAATAATTGACATTCTGCATATATAGAAAAAAGCATAATAGCTTAATCACCTAGAGGCATTTCCTCCCAGTGATACTCACCCAGCCTTGTGTGGGCGAAGACCTCACCTCACCCGGCAACCGCTCGGGAGTATGAGGCCACGCTCTGTGGTGTAGAAAAGGGACACAGTCAGCACACTACTCTACTGTGCCCAAGCCAATTGCTCTACACACATAACCCAACAAACGTGTGATAGGTACCCAACTGCCAAGCCAAAGCCCCCACGCAACATCCCATATGACACATATAATGCGACATACCTCATGTCACAAGACATAGTATGGACCTATAAGGGTGCCTTTAGACAGTCTGTTGACAGTTCATTAACTCCTCATTTAATTGCATAAACTGGAAGCTTATTGTAAAACCCAGTCTAAATGACATGAGTGGGAGGAGCTAATAAGCCCAAAGGTGACCAACAGGGCTGCCCACAGTTAAGGGCCCCTGCAATCTCAAAAAATATAGGACAAAAAAGTCCCCTTTTAGCAACACAGTCATGTAGAGAGTAAGGATCATCCAGGCTACTGCTAATCTTGTTAAGTAAGCGAAAACTCTCATCGGTAGAAGCTGGCTGAGATAAGGAGAGTCCAATAGGATACTCACCTATCCGTCGGTGCCCCTGTCCATGAGTCAAGCGGAAGTGGAGGTGTTTGAAAGGCCGCCCATCACCCTTAAGTAACCGCCAAACGGTGGATAGTGGGGCGTACTGGGCATACAACATAACACGACTGTCGGGACAGGCGCGAGGAGAAAACACTACTCCTTCGCGCATGCGCAAATGGTTGGAAAACAAAGGCAATGATTTTACTTTTTATTTTTAACATATTGCGTCGTTCGTTAAAGAGGTTTCAATGCTGGTCTCTGATGCATCTGTAACATTATTTGCCTCCTATCAGATGTTATTTTATATTCGAATTAGTGGCTGCCCCTGAATTTGCGCGCAGAAGTAAGCCGGGAAACACTGTTCCCTTAGGCATGCGCCCGACCCATAGCATTAGACAAGGCTTAAAATTTATGAAAAAATCTATTAGACCAATATTTCTAGCGTGTATCTCCCAATTGGAGAACCATCAATGTACCCTGTGACAATTGAAATCACTGCGATCTTACCATCAAGTTTAATGCATGGAACATCTAAGTGATGTACACTTTCACCGTGAAGACGGTCACAGTCAGTATAGTGCATGGTACATGGTGGAGAATATATATTTACTGTACTCTCGGTGTGAAATCTGCCAAGGGTATTATATCCACATCAAGATGCTCATGGAGAGGAGAGCACGAAAAGTGCCTCTGGTAATATTTCGAAATGAGAACAGTGATAGTTAAAAAAGCATTTGTACTAGCAGGAGTCACTTAATCGTAATATGTGACTCTACTCCATGAAGGATTATCATGTTTACACAATTGAGTGTCATAGAGTTTCATCGCATGTTAATGAAGAATGAAATTGATATTATTATCATATAATGTCATTACGGGAGGGATTGTGGCAGTGACTAGGTGGACAGAAGGGTAACACACACAATTAAGTTGGGTGAGCTTTAAAGGTGCAAACAAACAGTGTTCGCATCCATATTGAACAGACCCGCAACTAAAAAGTTGCCATAACTAATAAATACAAACATGTGTGGAGGGTCAAGGGGAATATTTAACGACCTGTCTGCTCACTCCCCTGTTGTCAATGCAAAACACACAACAGAGCAGAACAGGTCTGAAGATGGTGTGCAACTATACCTGTGACTATGAAACAGTAGGATGTGTATGTGAGCCAATGCTGTTGAAAGTTATTGGTAACGCAAAGCTAGAATAGTTCCCATCAGACCACCCTCGTGGTGGAGTTAACGTCACGTGGGAATTGCTGATCAATACATACCACGTCCGACCATATAGTGCCGGTGTGGAGAATGGATGTCAGAAATCTAGCCATGATGTTTACCAAAAAGTGTACTAGATAATGTGCAGTGCTCGAGTGATGGTGATAGATAAAATTGACTACACTGATTCTAAAAGAGCGTACATAGAGAAGTCTGTGTTTCAAAGGTTAAAAACACGCCTGGTAGAAAGACTACCCTGTGGCGCTGTGCAGAACTGTCAACATGTTTCAGCCAAAGGGGCATTGCCCCGGCTTTCTTCAGGACCTTAGGTATAAAGCAGCTACTGCAACCATAACTACAAGTGATGTGTAAAATGAAAAAATAACAATAAGTTTACTAATAGACAGATACATATCTACCAGGAACTTTAATGCTTAGACGTCCACTGGCGGGAGAGAAGCTTGTCTTCTTCCTATCAACAAACAAAAATTATTGTAAAACAACACTAAATTACACACCCACATCCACCTGAATACAGAGAGACCGTATAGAACAAACACACCTGCATGAATAATTGACATTCTGCATATATAGAAAAAAGCATAATAGCTTAATCACCTAGAGGCATTTCCTCCCAGTGAAACTCACCGAGCCTTGTGTGGGTGAAGACCTCACCTCACCCGGCAACCGCTCGGGAGTATGAGGCCACGCTCTGTGGTGTAGAAAAGGGACACAGTCAGCACACTACTCTACTGTGCCCAAGCCAATTACTCTACACACATAACCCAACGAACGTGTGATAGGTACCCAACTGCCAAGCCAAAGCCCCCACGCAACATCCCATATGACACATATAATGCAACATACCTCATGTCACAAGACATAGTATGGACCTATAAAGGTGCCTCTAGACAGTCTGTTGACAGTTCATTAACTCCTCATTTAATTGCATAAACTGGAAGCTTATTGTAAAACCCAGTCTAAATGACATTAGTGGGAGGAGCTAATAAGCCCAAAGGTGACCAACAGGGCTGCCCACAGTTAAGGGCCCCTGCAATCTCAAAAAATATAGGACAAAAAAGTCCCCTTTTAGCAACACAGTCATGTAGAGAGTAAGGACCATCCAGGCTACTGCTAATCTTGTTAAGTCAGCGAAAACTCTCATCGGTAGAAGCTGGCTGAGATAAGGAGAGTCCAATAGGATACTCACCTATCCGTTGGTGCCCCTGTCCATGAGTCAAGCGGAAGTGGAGGTGTTTGAAAGGCCGCCGATCTGAAGATGGTGTGCAACTATACCTGTGAAGACCTCACCTCACCCGGCAACCGCTCGGGAGTATGAGGCCCCGCTCTATGGTGTAGAAAAGGGACACAGTCAGCACACTACTCTACTGTGCCCAAGCCAATTGCTCTACACACATAACCCAACAAACGGGTTGGCTGGGTGAGTATCACTGGGAGGAAATGCCTCTAACATCATGGCTAGATTTCTGACATCCATTCTCCACACCGGCACTATATGGTCGGACGTGGTATGGATTGATCAGCAATTCCCACGTGACGTTAACTCCACCACGAGGGTGGTCTGATGGGAACTATTCTAGCTTTGCGTTACCAATAACTTTCAACAGCATTGGCTCACATACACATCCTACTGTTTCATAGTCACAGGTATAGTTGCACACCATCTTCAGACCTGTTCTGCTCTGTTGTGTGTTTTGCATTGACAACAGGGGAGTGAGCAGACAGGTCGTTAAATATTCCCCTTGACCCTCCACACATGTTTGTATTTATTAGTTAGAGCAACTTTTTAGTTGCGGGTCTATTCAATATGGATGCGAACACTGTTTGTTTGCACCCTTAAAGCTCACCCAACTTAATTGTGAGTGTTACCCTTCTGTCCACCTATTCACTGCCACAATCCCTCCCGTAATGACATTATATGATAATAATATCAATTTCATTCTTCATTAACATGCAATGAAACTCTATGACACTCAATTGTGTAAATATGATAATCCTTCATGGAGTAGAGTCACGTATTATGATTAAGTGACTCCTGCTAGTACAAATGCTTTTTTAACTATCACTGTTCTCATTTCGAAATATTACCAGAGGCACTTCTCGTGCTCTCCTCTCCATGAGCATCTTGATGTGGATATAATGCCCTTGGCAGATTTCACACCGAGAGTACAGTAAATATATATTCTCCACCATGTACCATGCACTATACTCACTGTGACCGTCTTCACGGTGAAAGTGTACATCACTTTGATGTTCCATGCATTAAACTTGATGGTAAGATCGCAGTGATTTCAATTGTCACAGGGTACATTGATGGTTCTCCAATTGGGAGATACACGCTAGAAATATTGGTCTAATAGATTTTTTCATAAATTTTAAGCCTTGTCTAATGCTATGGGTCGGGCGCATGCCTAAGGGAACAGTGTTTCCCGGCTTACTTCTGCGCGCGAATTCAGGGGCAGCCACTAATTCGAATATAAAATACCATCTTGATAGGAGGCAAATAATGTTACAGATGCATCAGAGACCAGCATAGCAACCTCTTTAACTCCCAGACTGGCTTTCGCCCTGGTCAGGGGACGGACACGGCCTTATTGGCAGCGGTGGAGGAAGCAAGGAGCATTCTTGATTCAGGGGGGTCAGTGGCAGTGATCCTCCTGGACTTGAGTGCTGCCTTCGACACCGTTAGTCATCAGGTGCTCCTCCAACGTCTGTCAGAGGTGGGCATTACGGGAATGGCCCTGAAGTGGCCTGAGTCCTTCCTCTCAGACCGTTTTTATCAAGTCTGGGAAGGGGCAGAGCAGTCGACCTCGTTCCCTCTTCAATGTGGAGTCCCCCAGGGCTCATCTTTGAGCCCTACTTTATTTAATGTTTATATGACTCCACTTGAAAGAGTGGTCTCCCCTTCAGGTGTGAATATCATCAGCTACGCTGATGATACTCAGCTGGTAGTAGGTCTGACCCAGCTGGCGGAACGACCTGAGGTTCTCCACGACTGTCTTGCCAATGTACATCAGTGGATGTCCCACTCTGCTTTGAAGCTCAATGGAGAAAAAACTGAGCTGATGTTGCTTGGTAAATCCAGGCCTTCACTCATAGCTAATTGTTGGCCCCGGTCCTTGGGCGTTCCACCATCTCCTAAGAAGGAGATCGAGAGCTTAGGAGTATGGTTGGAAGAAGATCTGTCCTTCAGGACACACGCCAGGAAGACAGCGGGGATTTGTTTTGGCCTGCTGCGGTCAGCTCGCAAGGTGTTATCGTTGCTCCCTGATTCATCAAGGAAACTTCTGATCCATGGTCTTGTTTTGTCTAGACTCGATTATGGGAACGCGTTGTTCCTCGGTGCCCCGGAGTCGACTTTTAAGACCCTCCAACAGGTTCAGAATGCAGCCGCTAGACTACTGATGATGGTCCCTAGGAGACAATCAGCTGCTCCGGCCCTGACAACTCTTCACTGGCTCCCTGTTAAGGAGCGGGTGAAATTCAAATCCTTATGCACTGCACACAAAATCCTGCATGGGAGGGGCCCCTCCATTTTGTTAAATATGGCACGTCCATATAAGTCCACACGGGCTCTTCGCTCTGACCAAAAACACCTGCTTCAGTCAGCCAGAGTTAAAAGAGCTCGTTCGGGTGGCCGGCGTTTCTCGGTGTAAGTAGCGGCACTGTGGAACTCCCTGCCCCTTAAGATACGCTCAGAGCCTCACATCCTGCACTTTAGGAAAATCCTCAAGACCCATCTGTTTCCGGTGTAGCGGCTGAGTTTGAGTCTTTTTCCTTCGCTGTGTCCAGCGCCGGGATGCCCCTGGGTAACTGAGCGCTTTATAAATTTCACAATAATAATAATAATGAACGACGCAATATGTTTAAAATAAAAAGTAAAATCATTGCCTTTGTTTTCCAACCATTTGCGCATGCGCGAAGGAGTAGTGTTTTCTCCTCGCGCCTGTCCCGACAGTTGTGTTATGTTGTATGCCCCGTACGCCCCACTATCCACCGTTTGGCGGTTACTTAAGGGTGATGGGCGGCCTTTCAAACACCTCCACTTCCGCTTGACTCATGGACAGGGGCACCGACGGATAGGTGAGTATCCTATTGGACTCTCCTTATCTCAGCCAGCTTCTACTGATGAGAGTTTTCGCTGACTTAACAAGATTAGCAGTAGCCTGGATGGTCCTTACTCTCTACATGACTGTGTTGCTAAAAGGGGACTTTTTTGTCCTATATTTTTTGAGATTGCAGGGGCCCTTAACTGTGGGCAGCCCTGTTGGTCACCTTTGGGCTTATTAGCTCCTCCCACTAATGTCATTTAGACTGGGTTTTACAATAAGCTTCCAGTTTATGCAATTAAATGAGGAGTTAATAAACTGTCAACAGACTGTCTAGAGGCACCCTTATAGGTCCATACTATGTCTTGTGACATGAGGTATGTCGCATTATATGTGTCATATGGGATGTTGCATGGGGGCTTTGGCTTGGCAGTTGGGTACCTATCACACGTTCGTTGGGTTATGTGTGTAGAGCAATTGGCTTGGGCACAGTTGAGTAGTGTGCTGACTGTGTCCCTTTTCTACACCACGGAGCGGGGCCTCATACTCCCGAGCGGTTGCCGGGTGAGGTGAGGTCTTCACCCACACAAGGCTGGGTGAGTATCACTGGGAGGAAATGCCTCAAGGTGATTAAGCTATTATGCTTTTTTCTATATATGCAGAATGTCAATTATTCATGCATGTGTGTTTGTTCTATACGGTCTCTCTGTATTCAGGTGGATGTGGGTGTGTAATTTAGTGTTGTTTTACAATAATTTTTGTTTGTTGATAGGAAGAAGACAAGCTTCTCTCCCGCCAGTGGACGTCTAAGCATTAAAGTTCCTGGTAGATATGTATCTGTCTATTAGTAAACTTATTGTTATTTTTTCATTTTACACATCACTTGTAGTTATGGTTGCCGTTGCTGCTTTATACCTAAGGTCCTGAAGAAAGCCGGGCAATGCCCCTTTGGCTGAAACATGTAGACCATTCTGCACAGCGCCACAGGGTAGTCTTTCTACCATGCATGTTTTAAACCTTTGACACACAGACTTCTCTATGTACGCTCTTTTAGAATCAGTGTAGTCAATTTTATCTATCACCATCACTCGAGCACTGCACATTATCTAGTCCACTTTTTGGTAAACATCATGGCTAGATTTCTGACATCCATTCTCCACACCGGCAATATATGGTCGGACGTGGTATGGATTGATCAGCAATTCCCACATGACGTTAACTCCACCACGAGGGTGGTCTGATGGGAACTATTTTAGCTTTGCGTTACCAATAACTTTCAACAGCATTGGCTCACATACACATCCTACTGTTTCATAGTCACAGGTATAGTTGCACACCATCTTCAGACCTGTTCTGCTCTGTTGTGTGTTTTGAATTGACAACAGGGGAGTGAGCAGACAGGCCGTTAAATATTCCCCTTGACCCTCCACACATGTTTGTATTTACATGAACAGCAGTAGCCATCAGCCACTCGCTCTGTCTAAAGGGCACTAGGCGATTACGCGCCTCAATGCTTTGCTCATTTTTAAACTGCTGTTTTTTTCCTTGACTTGCACTCTGTAATTTGTATTTTGCACATCCCCGCATTCTATAACGAAGTCTGATAATTGCTGTTTTACATTGTTTTTAAACTGAAAAACGTATACTATTCTGGTAATTTCAAACGCTGCTATTTCACTCGAGGGTGTTGCCATCCCCAGTCCGTCATGGCAAACAGTGCCGATTGCACGGAGGGACAGACGCGACTCCACCCACAGTGGCTGACGCACTCCCTGCCAGTGGGTTAATTAGTCGGATGTCTTGTCGGAAGCGCAGCGGACGTGCCTAAGGCAAGCCCGTCTGCGACCGGATCGCGGACGGCGCCGGCCATGCTGCCAGAAACAGGAGTGGTGAGTTTCATCCTTGGATGCGGGATGAGTTACTGCATCTCCGCGATCCTGGCTGTATGAATCCACACCAGATTAATCTAGCCACTACCCCACTCCCATATACTTGCGGTGAGTCGGGCAGTCTTTGGTCCCTATCGAGACGTCTAGGAAAAAGCAGGCACGCCCCCGATGTCAAGTGGAGGTGTGCAGTGCCAAAATTAAAGCCTGTCTAATAAATTGTAGATCCCTGCCCAAGCATGTAGCTGATGTTTGGTCAACTCTAATTGAAGATACTTGGGATGTTATGTTCCTGACGGAAACTTGGCTGAATTTGGATACGGTGAAAACAATTACAATAGCCATCCCTTCCAGGTTTTAAAATGTGCCATGTTAATAGAGAAGGAGGAAAAGGGGGAGGCGGGTGGCTATTATTTTCAGAGACACATGAGAGTTGGTGTCCTTGGCTCCTTTCTTTGCTCAGGGCATTGAAGGTTCAAATGTTTGTCTACAACCAACCCCCACGTCTGCACTGGGGGGCGGGATTCTTATTTACAGACCACCTGACTGTGCAGTGCCTGCCCTTCTTACGATCTGTAATTTAATTGTTCAAAAGTCAACTATGTATTCTAATTTTCTGGCCCTGGGAGATTTTAACCTGCATGTAAATAGCTTAGGCTGTCCGCAGGCAATGCAGTTAATTACATCATTAGCCGGGGCTAACCTCAAACAGTGGGTCTCCTACCCCACACATGTTGCGGGGAATACCCTGGACTTAGTTTTCTCCAACTGTAATACTATTGATATGGAGACTTCCGTCCCCCTGACATGGTTAGCTCATTATCTGGTCCCTTTTTCTATTTCTCTACCTAATTTAGGGCAAGCAAAAGGAACGCGCCTCACGCTTAAAAGAAATTGGAATAATTTGACCGAAACAGCACTAAGCTCCATTTTGCAAGATAATACCCCCCTGCCTATTGGCTAATCCCGATGCAGATGCAATCTTGATACACCATTGGATTGCTACGGCAGTGGAGTCGGTAGCACCAGGTAGAGTGGTGAAATCATCTAGATTATCCCCCACTGCCCCATGGTTCTCTAATGCCCTTAGGGAGAGCAAAAGTAGGTGCAAAAAGCTGTAAACGGCAATGGAGGCTGAGTTACTGTGAGAAAATGAAGGCAAATTATTTCATAAGGAGATAAAAACAGCTAGACAAAATTATATTGCGTCAAGTATCCAAAATTCTAATCAGTCTAGCAGCGAGATCTTTAAGGTAGTTCAATCTTTTTTTCACCCCAGGGCATTGAAGACAGAAGTAACTTCATCCCCAGCCCTGTGCGATAAGATTGCAAACTATTTTGATGATAAAATTGTTAAGGTCTATGAGTCATTCCGGACCCCAGAGGCTACTGCAAAAGGGGAAACATCTCCGCTCTTAGGAGAGATACCTAGACTAAGCGAGTTTTCTCCAATTTTGCCACAGGATGCCCTAATTGAAATTCAGAGATGCCATTCAGGAGCCCCAGATGATCCATGCCCTCCCAAACTTTGGAAGGTGTTATCATCCTCTTTGGTGGATGGGTTAGTACACATTTGAAACTCCTCTCTGGAAACAGGCATCTTCCCAGATAAACGGAAGCATGTGACACTTCTTCCGTTTAAAAAAACCCAAAATGGAGACCCGGTCGATCTAACAAATCTGCGACCTATTTCGATATTACCCGCTCCCGGAAAAATGCTGGAAAAACTGGTTCAACGTCAATTGACAAGCTTCATTGAGCAAATCTGCATGATACTCTATCAGGCTTTCGAGCAGGATTTAGTACAGAGACTGCTCTCCTGGCGGTGGCAGAGTCGATAAGGTGTTCTTTGGATTCAGGAGCACCAGCACTGCTGGTGCTCCTGGATTTGTCTGCAGCATTTGACACTGTTGACCACACTATCTTGGGCGAGCACCTAAAAGAAGTGGGCTTTGAGGTTAAAGTTCTCACATGGCTGACTTTTTATTTGAAGGGACGCACCCAGAAAGTCGCCCTTACGCCATATGAAGCCCAAACCAAACCAGCTCTGGTGTGGGGTACCTCAGGGCTCAGCACTGAGTCCTCTACTTTTTAACCTCTACCTAGCTCTTCTGTTTTCCCTGATTGCCAACTGGGGGGTAAAAGCTATTTCCTATGCTGACAACACTCAAATGGTTTTCCCTTTCAAAGAGCAGACAGTGGACGGCTTTAAAAATGTCAAGGGTTGCCTACGCGATATAGCTATGTGGATAAACTCTAATAAATTAAAGCTAAACGCGGAAAAAATAGAGTTATGTTTTTGGACAGGGAAATGGGCCAGAGTCAGCACTATGGTGGCCATCAGAAATGGGTGCTCCGCCATCCCCAGCCCCCTCTTTTCGAAACTTAGGAGTGAAATGGGAAGCAAATCTTACCGTCTCAGCCCAAATACAACAGGTCTCGGCAACTTGCTTCAGTAAATTAAAAAATCTCCGGAAAGTCTTGCATTTTCTACTTGAAGATTGACGCAAAACAGTAGTACATGCTATAGTAACATCCAGGTTAGATTATGCCAATGTTTTGTATCCTGGCCTCCCTAAGTAAGCAATCCATCGCCTTCAGATGATTCAAAATGCGGCTGCGAGACTGGTCTGCTGTATCCCATTCCGAGAACATGTCTCTCCGCACTTACAAAAACTCCACTGGCTTCCAGTGGGGAAAAGAATCATTTTCAAGGCCATGACAATGGCCTATCGGGCTCTGAACAGAAACTGCCTGAAGTATCTGAACGAAAGACTATGCCCCTATAAGCAAAACTGGGTGTTGCGTTCAAACTCTCAACTGGCTTCAGACTCCACGTTTTGAGAAATCACGGCTAGGTGGGAGAGCATTCACGGTTAAAACAGCTGCACTGTGGAATGCCCTTCCAGTCTCCTTATGAAGTGCCAAGTCAGAACTCTGTTTGCCCCAAATTATTCTTAATTACTCAATATGGCATAATCACGAAATTTAGCATCACAAGAGTAATGACTCTGATTACTCTGGCGTAATTAGATTTTCGCACAGGCCTAGTCTCCACTCCTTTTGCACACATGCAAAAAGAGGGAGCACTGTTTACCTGGAGCACCTGGGCTACCATTCCACATTTTTCCCCAGTGACCGAGTGTACCTTATTTTAGTTGTAGCATGGTGTCACCCATACTCTCATCTCTGCTATGGTTGAGCTTGTTATGATGACACAGGCTTTTCGGGCTGAGGTTACTGTCATCCACCTCTGCTAGCTTCATATAACTCATTGGCGTCCTGTGCAAATTCGTTTGGCTAATAAATCACACATCTTTGGAAGCATTCTTTATTTTTCCTGTATAAGAAGAAAACTCTTGACTTTTCTGTAGATTTTGCTAAGGTTCTAATTCAAAATGATGTCCCTCCTCAGTGCAGTTAAGGCTACCCCTGTGCTCAGCAGTTCTGTCTAAAAGAGGAAGCGAGGGAACACTGAAGTCACTTGCTATGATAAAAGGCGCATTAAACTTCACAAACTGATTTTCAATGTGAGTTGGGACCATACATGAATAATACCAGAATGTTTACTTCTCCACCGGTCAGCTTTTAGTCTCTTTTTTGCAGATGTTCACATCATCATCACACGTACACAGGTACATTCCTATTCAGATTACTCGGATTTCTGGCGCAGCTTCCTAGAAGTTGCTATGTCCTTCCTATATTAAGACAAGGTCATTACTGACACAGTCTACCCTTGCCCCACCCCCTCCCCCCTGTCAACAGCTAATACCCATAACAGATATTTAAAGATGTAGAACTGGACCACACCACTGGTCAACCAAGAAAGTTTCCATAATTGACCTTACACAGGCCTTCATGTCTGTGCCAGCAGTACTAATACAGTTGTAAACAAAATTTACGTCTTTTACACACAATACCAAAGCATATTTAACCTTGTATTCTATCTTAAATTGTTTTAATGCAATATTTTCTTTTAAATGTACTTTTAATGTTCTGAATGCAAAGGTTTTAATTAATCATGCATAATAAATTTACTTATTTACTTAGTTACTTACTCCCCCCTTTTAGAGGGATTTTAACTGTTAGTTATAACACAGGATAATAAATTAACTTTCCCTTTCCAATTGATCAGAAAACCTTCTAGGAATATTATTTAAAGTTTCTGGCATTAAGCATACGTTCTCAATCAATCTAATTGTACTCCTCTGTAGTCAATGCTGGGTTCAGGAATACATCATACGATAGATGCAACAGCAAAACATCAAACCATGCCAGCCTAATTTCATATTGTACATAAAGCGTGCACTTTCTTTGCAGTTACAAGATAAATACACTGCTCTTATTTCCTCTATCAAACTAGGAGCAGAGCCTCGTTTTAGTATTTCCCCCACTCAAAGCACTCCATATTCCACCACAAAGATGTACAATAGTGTCATATTAGCCAAACCAGGGCTTTTTACAGGCTGTTTTGAAAGGAGTCAATGTGAGCCCTCCATCGTTATTATGAAATGTAAGGTGTAATGGCAGTACTCCTAGCATTATAAAGAGATTTCGAGCTCAAGTGGTTGTCAATAGGTATGAATACTCTGTTTGGATTTCCAGGCAACAGCCAACACTTGAGCATACTAATTTACGTGTGTGATTGCCAAGAAATGATAATTTTTTATTCTTTTTCTTTTGAATTTAATGCAGTTATCTCTGGAAGCAGTGGTTAGCACCCACCAAAATGGCTGGTTCCTGATAGAACTCCCCGCCACCATCTTTGCACTCTACCCGCTATGGGCCCCGGGAACACAGGAATGCAAATTAAAATAATAAAACAAAATAATTTCAAAATCATATAAAGGGGGTGGGGCCAAGATTGTGATGAGGTAGGAGGCACAACGCGCTCCTCCATAGGGGCCTTTTACTACACTGATCTGCTCTGGGTAGTGGGGCATGCCACCTGAGAGAATGACTGGATCCCACTGGTTGCCAAGACTCCAACAAGTGAAACAGATGGATGAGCAGCTCCTATTTGTCTGAGAACGAGTGCAGAGGTGGAAGTCTGGTGCCTTGCACTGGATGGGGGGCAGAACTGCAGTGAGGGATATGGCAGCACACCCACTGCTGATACAGCCACTCCATGAGTAACCCTTGGTGCTATAGAAGGAGAGGGGATAGCGGGGCTTGTGAGAAACACACAGCAACACGGGGCCGCACAGGGAGTGGCTCAGAACCTGGAGGCCCTTAGTGAGTGGGTGGCTCCCTGAGGTTGCAGAGGCCTCAACAGGTACCGAGTGCATGTGGATGAGTTTCATGATCCAAGGGGAATATTAACATACAAAAATGAACATAAAACAATGATATTAAACACAAAATTTTGAACAACTGTATTAACAATGATATTAATAACCACTGTAAAACTATATATTTACCTGTGATATTAAAGTTGATGATATTTTTGACATCACAATATTTATTAATGCAATGATATTCTTGTGTCATAATGTTTTTTCTTTAATCATTTGGTGGAATACCAACATGAAAAAACTTAGAGCTTAACCAGTTGAATACGTTTGTCAAATTCTATACAAAAGTATGACACTCAGATGACCTTAACACCTCCCAGACCAAAAAGGAATTCCTTAAAGGAGTAAATCTCTCAACCCTTTCAGCAGAAGTCAGAGCACTGCTGGAAGGTGGGTCAGAGTAGAGGATATTGAATAAGTACTCCCAGACCTCCCTTTTAAGCCACCAGGAGAGGCTGGACTACTAGCCTGATTCTAAAAAATGACCAAGCCACTGGTCTATCCTATATTATGACAGTTTTAAAAAGAAGCAGAATCTACAGGGGATTGCATAACGAGTTCAAAAAAGCTGTTGACAATTCTCCAACTAAAATCAGACAGAAACCAACTGCACTGCTGTAATTGAAGGCCTCCCTTACTTATCAACTCATATGTCAAAATCTTAACCAAAGTTTGGGCAAACTGTTGGAGCCTGTTCTATGACATGCATGTAGGATTTTTATGCAAATATACATCTGGGAACCATCTTCGGATCCTTTCCCACATAATATGCAGAAAAGTTGATGATTCAGAGACTGCTATAGCAGGTTCATCAAATGGAATGAGGGTGCTCTTCTTTCGCATCATCAAAAGCGGGGATAGGTCTTAAATTCATAGCCAAAACTATGTGGCTATGGTTGACCCGAAAGATCTGTAGACTGCAGCAGTTTCATGTCAGAAACCTGGCCAAGGTGTATGGGCACAATGTGAGGTTGCCCATTGGCCCTACTTCTATTTGTATTAGCACTAGAACCTTTAGTAGGCAGTCAAAGAGGGAGAAAGGGATACATATGAGCATCTAAATGCCTAATATAATGCTTTAAGGAGATGGTAGATACTTCACTGCTCAGCATAATACATATAATAACCCATAGTTTCTCTGACTTCTTCAGTTATGGAACCAACTGAGACAAAAGAGACAAAAGAGAATTGTTGCTAGTAAGCAAGACTCAAGACAGAGTCGTGATTTGTTTGAAATACCTTGGAGAATTTATTAACAGGGGACTAGACGGCATGATTATTGACAATATAAAATCCCAGATTGAGAAGACTGAAAGTAACTTCATAGATGGTCATCCCTACAAATGTATTTATGGGGGTGGGGGATTAGATAATACATATGGTGGTAGCCCCAGGTATGATTATATTCTGTTTACGTCGTTTCTATCAACCCCATCCAAAATGCTAAGAATAATGGTCAAAGAGATTAAACATTTTATTTTGACAGTGAAAATTGAGACTTTGGCCTGGGACTTCCATACTTGATGTTATTCTAATTAGGACATCAGTTATTCAAAGCATGATATCTAGCACCCATCTGCGAGGACAAACATATTTGAATGGCCATAGAATGGAATTTTCATATGCATCCTCCCCGAATATACCTGCTTGTCTCATAAGATGAAAGAATCACACCGGCCCCAACCCCAACAGTTTGAGCTACACTGACCACTTGGAACATGGCATACCAAGAACTAACATAGTTTGTGATATCATTCATTGGGGCCACTTATGGAATAATGCACATAATTCCCCATTCAGTTGACAGGTATGGAAATCAAAGGATAGACACACACCCCGAGTGACCTATAACAGAAATACTCACTCAAGTAGTTTGCGTAGCTAAGCCCACAGTCTAATTTCACCCGGTTGCAAGGATGGAAATTCAGACAAGTTGTACACTGCTTGAAAAACAGATAAAGAAATGGATGGATTCTCCTCGAATAATCCCTGCTCTTTTCGTATGTCACAAAATGGGGTACGTTGAAATGGGTAATCTTCACAATCTATCATATGCTAAAGTCCCTGCTAGTTAAACATGAGACCAGACCCAAATGACTGTCCAAATTATACCTAAATTACAATCCAAAGAATGGGCCTCCTTACTTGACATACATGGCAGGGTCCTAAGGGAGGCACATCTTAAATACAAATACTTGAAAGTGCTATAATACTGGTACTGGTCACCAGCAAACCTCCAAAAACAGGACTAAACCCCAAATGACCTCAGCTGAGGTGCCTAAAGCTGTTGCAGTATTGGCGGGGTGTCTGGCAATTCCTAAGAATCACAAGCAATTGCCCCTTTCAACCATCAGCCAAACTACCACTCAGACATTTGAGGACTGGTGCAATACCAATCCAGATAGAATTGATACTGTGCCAGACGCACCACAAATGCCTTACATACAGACTAAAATACAAACAAAATGCCACAGTTTGGCCTCATCTGGGGACCTTGCCTCGAATCAAGCGATACTCTACTCACAATATCTAGAATCAAATAAGAAATGCCAAACCACCCTGCATTCAGAGAATGCCCCCTGAAAAGCTGTCCACAAATGTGATACACAATCCTAAGCAAGAGGTAAAATTGGAACTGATTGAAACATACTTAGATGGCCTACCAGTTTAGCGACGGCATGAAAACGTATTCCTAATAACAGCTAGCTACAATTCAGATACTATCATATTTTCTCACCTGGCAACCCATCCCCCACTTACCACTTCTACTAGCCAGACAAATATACATGCACACCTAATAGATCCATCAATCCACTTAAGTTCTTATACTTGAACGTCCACCAATGCCTTCTCATTAAATTTCCTGTGAGCAACGACTACCATCTCTCCTTCCTCTCTTCCTACCAACAATTTATTATAAAAGACAGCAACACTTAGGAAAATAAAACCACTATGGAACATGTGCGGTCACCATGTTTCATAACATGGACAATTACCTCTGTCGCTATAGAAAAGAACCTCATGTCACCTGAAGAAAATCCCTCACCACTGCACCATAACAATACCCTATAAGTCTAGCATGGACAACTAACAGTTATTCTTAGCATCTTTCTATTGTCTTTTTTAGCATATCGATAGCATTTCCTGTCGAATATGAGGCCCTCATATAAGGAAAAATTATCGAGGCACACTATGTAGAAAAGTGGATGATGGAAAAAGCTGGATACCTATTTTGGTGGACGTTAAGGATTTCATTATCAGCAGCTGTAACTTATGTCTCATCTATATGCTACAAATGCATCATTATCACTAAGAGTGACCATGTCTTCCTAGTGCCGTGAGAATCCAAAGTTGTCCTTTTTCTTAAGACTCCAACGTTCTTTGCCTGTTCCTTTTTTACAAGTTTTTGATAGCATAAAAATTGATAGTGTAACGTTTCTGCTGTATGTCCATTTTAACATTTCTTCTATGTGTTTTCAGTAAAGCTTTTGAGAAGTCTTCAATTTGCTCTGTCATCTCTTGGTTGTGAGCAATGATGTGAATAAACCTCAAATGTGAAATTTGATTCTGGGTGGTTGTGTTTCAGAAACCAGTGTTATATTTGTAAGCCTGAAGTAGAACAAGGCGGATTTCCAAACAAGTTGTAAAGTTGTGAAGCTTTTTGTTCATCAGGACTAATCCATTTTGGATTGAGATCCGTGAGGATTTGAAGAATGTGAATTCTTGCTGGTCATGTTTGGCAAGTCTCCATGCTTCATGTGTATCTTCTTCTTCATTAAGCTTCTGGAAATTCCTTGCCAATTTGCTTGAAGCATATATTGTAGAGTATCCAGTATGGAATCAATAAACTTGTTGCAATTGCCAGCTATGATCAGATGTGCGTCGGATGGCACTTGATTACCTCACTTTTTTTGTCCAAATCTTGGAATCTCCTGAGATTGGTTGTATGGATATTGATGAGTGCAACTGTAGAACCATTGACATTACATTGTTGTTTGCGGATGACCCACCTGCGTATCTGCTGAGGATGAAAATACAGTAGCTTTCATTTTCTAATGGCGTAGCATGGCAACTACATTTGTTAAATTTGCCTTTGAGAAAATCAAAGTTTTTACCCATTTTTTGACAAGTTCCAGGTTTTCTGAATAAAGACAATGGATGCATCCAGATTCCTAGGATATGAGAGGATGTGTTGACTTTTAATTTTATTTTTGATTCCCTTTGCATTCCATGATTTGCAATAAGTTATTATCATACACCAGCTCTTTTGTCCTCTCACATGCATGTCAATAATTCTCTTTGTCAATTGTGTTTTCTCCTTTTCCTTCTGTTTGTTTCTTGTGTTATTCAGTCTTAGTCTTATCAACCTGGGATGTCAGTCTTTGAGCATTGCACATAGATTTCCCCTAATAATTGCCCTGAATCTAGTTCTTTTGTGTCTTTTCTGTCTGTATGCTCTGACTTACCTCTTTCAGTTCCTGTAAAAAAATAGTATATATTTGCATTGTGACATTAAAATGTAGCTAACAGAGATACCATTTTGATGAAGTTCAAAGCTTTTGCGGTACAACTGAGGAGCGGCTGCTTCAGCCCTGCTTCAGCCCATCAGGCTAATTCAATTAGGAGATTAGATTGGGACAGTGGTTGAACTTAATCACGACGGATTTCTATTTAGGAGGTTTTCTTTTATTGTGTCTGGGTGTTTGTTCTTGGAGTTGTGATCTCCCCTCATGTCATTGACTGTCAGGTTGGTTTTGTTTCCATCACTTGTTCTGAGAGACAGTCATAGAATTCTTTCAAGCCTCAAGGTTCTATATAAGCTTTGGTCCTGTCTTGATGTGTAACTCTGCTATTGTCATAGTAAATAATCCTGTATTTGATGCTGTTTTCATGCATTTGAGACCTGAGATATTTAGCTATATCTTGTGAAAGGTCGATCAGTTGAATGCCCACATGATTCTATTTTGACTCAAGCTGCTTCGATCACGTTAACCTGAGTGCATTCAAGATAATATGTTATAATTCCTCTTGACTAGTTGCTGCAGTTTAGTCCTGGCCAATGGCCTAAGTGGTGAGCGTATTGTGTATTCTGTCTTTCATGTGAGGGAGGATCCCTTTTGAGGGCAAGTTCCTTAGGGAGGATATCATGTCTTATCCTTAGGATATCATGTCTTGATGTTGCTTCTTTTCTTTTATGCCCAAAAGATTTGAGATCTTCCTGTGCCCTCAGTATTTGTAGGATCTGGTAGTCCAGGTTTTGTACCCTGTGGACTTGGAAGTATATACTCCAATCTGAATCTTCCTTTCATTTTTTCTTGTATTTTTCTCATTATTATCAATCTTGCTCTCAAAGTGTGTATTTTTTTGCAGCGGCTGACATAAAGGATTTCAATGTTCTGAATTCTGCCATGATGTCAGATAGTGTGGGCTATTCAGATCATTTCATAGGTGATACTTTCTTGTTCTTTGATCATCTTTTTTATTACTATCTAGTGCACTGGCTAGGCCCTGCTTTGCTGAGGGTATAACCTGTGGCAGTGGTGGTGTTGTGGATGTGTCGTTCACCTTTTCGGAGTCTTGAACGGACCTGCTCATCAGGTTGTTATTGACTTGAATATGAGACGTATTTACCTTTTGTGCCAAAGAATGAGTCTGAGTTATGGCTGCATAACTGGCTACTTTCTGAATGGGTGTGGACTTTCTGACCAGTTTACTGTGTGTCCATCTCCCTGTTTGTATACTTCCCCTCCCGTTTCTCTCTATTATTCTATATGCTTTTCAAAAATATTTCAGGAGCTTCCTGGCTTCTTCCCAACTACTTCCAAAATGCCTCAGGCAATAATACCAAGCATTCGGAGGGGCCAAAATACTCCATGGAACTCACAAGATGCCTTGTTCATCCTCCTAGGCTGTTCTACACATCTGCCATGAAGGAGAGGACCAGGAAAGTTGGGAACTGTCCACCAGCAGACGTCTTTTCACTGCTGCGGACGAAGTTGATGACGCACTATGGTGGGCTGGTGTGGGCTGTAGGAGGCCACCTCTCGGTGACACCAGCAATCTGCATCCCTGTCCCATCTCCTTCCTGGCACAACTCTTGGATAGCCATTCCATTTCTGCCATGTACAACTGAGCCTTGATGGGCTGTGGAGCAGAATCAACCCAAGGCAAGGGCTCAGTCTGGTCTTGATATTTCCCCCGGGAGAAAAACAATATGTGGATTCTTCCGAACAGCTTCTCCCTCATTTAATAGCCTAATTATCTGTCCACCATTACCAGGAACTCTGTATATCAGAGTATATTATATTAGCAATAATATCAATTATAAGATTATCTATTTACCAGAATTAAACAATGCTACATTACCTAATATATTGTTGTAATAATATCTGGCTTACAGGGAGCTCAAAAACTAAGCTGATAAATGTATAGCCAGCCAAGCCATACCCAAAATAGGAACTTGTCTTCTCTATATAAAAATAAAACGGCCTGATGTGCAGGCAAATTCCTCCCTGTATGTGTAGCCATTCTATATTTTGTCTCCTTTAAATCAAATGTCAGACATGGGTAGAGTAAATCAATGATGGGTATTTTCCTTCAATAGAGCGGAGTAACTGTCATTGTGAATTAGTGACCCTTTGGAAATCAGGCAGTCAGTTTTAGTGGGGTACACTAACGGAGACATTATAGCCATGCTGGTGATAACCTGAAACTTTCCCACACTCTAAATATAGCGCGAGAAAGGTGAGTTTGTTGCAGAGAGAGCCCTGCAGAGTCAAGGATGAAATCAAAGGAGGAACTGGAAATGGCCACATTAGCGACCGAGAATTTGAGTTATCCAAATCCCTGTGAGAATACATTGGTTTTTACACATTCTCTGACTAAATCAGACTAAATCTGTCAAAGTCAACATCAAAGTCAATACCGAACAGTATATAGCAGGGCTCCTGTGAGAAAGTCATTTGTTTTGCCCATTTTTCGATTGCTTTTGGTGGAAAGTGACTCTGACTGTGCCCTGGGCTTTGCTTACCAGACCCAGGGCCAGTGCTCTCATTATAAGATATATGATAATTAGGTTTAATTGCAATTGGTAATGACAGCCTAGCTGTAGGTCCCTAGTATAGTATAAGGACAAGTTGGTTTAGAGGCACAGTAGACTTAATGCACTTAGGTGTGCACTACTGTGCTGCCTGCTGTCATTATTAAGGCTGCCTTTCCTGTTGTGAGGATACGGGATTCACTGCGGACATTGCTAAGTTAGCATATGTTAGTACACGCTTGGCTGCAATGTTGCCTCTTTTGCACACGTTTCTATATTACTTTGTTTTCGCAAAACCTAGTGCTTGTGCTCGTCCACATGAGAACCGTCTACCTTTCACGTTTCTTGCTGTACTTGGTGGGTCTCGTCTGCAAATCATGTTCACGGTCGAAACAATGTCTCTCGTTAATCTGCTTTGGTCAGTCCTACACATGTTAGACATAATACACACAGCTGCACTACTGAAAATCGAGCGCTTTTAATAAGGCATTGCTTGCATGTTAGGCATTTCAAAAATACCTTCCAGAGAAAAGAGCTGTGCTTGAACTGAGATATAAACTTTTGCATCTAAATCTAGAGGTATCAGGTCCCCCCTGACAAGGCCCAGAGGTCTTCTATTTCTATAGCACAGGGAGGGTGGCAAGGCACGGTAGTCCTTTTTCCACTATCTTTATAGAATGGTATTCCCGTTTATTTTCTATGAAATTGTAACAATGCTTACTATCTTGGGTTTATGCATTTTGCTGCTAGTATTGGCTCATGTACTGCATTATAGAGCACGTTAGTTAAAATAAACATCTTAAACTATATAGTGTCTCTGATTATTCACGTTGTGGACAAGTATAAGTGAATGAGCAAAAGAGCATTCTTGCTCCTGCAATTCCTGGGAGGATCTGAGTTACATATTCTAGGATGTCTAATCATTGGTAGCTTCGCTGTAGTACAGAGAATGAATGAGACACTATAGCTAGTCGGATTGGCATTCCGGTAACTAAGGTAGGTGTTTGGTACACCACTATACACTGACGTCCTGGTTTCCTACGCATAGTTCTGTATATGTGCAGAATCCCTGCAACATGGCGCACCAAACTTTTGGTCTGGTTCTTATCTGCAAGATGCTTTAGTAGGGCTTGTGGTTGTCCACAATTCCCTTGTATCTGTTCCGGAAACAGCTGTGATGGTGTCACCTCCTATATTGATGTTTATATAGGTATTTTCAAGTTTGATATTATTCAAAAGGTGTTTTTCCTTCATTGTTTACCCCACGCAATAGGTTGTTATAATCTGTTTTGACTTCATGGCTGAGGTTGATAAGCCGGAGCATATACGCCATGACCGGTTATGGAGTGCCAGACGCTGGTGTGGCACTTATCTGTGTGGTTGGAGCTGACCCGGCTCACTACTTCAAGGTATTTTATTCATGGGTCAGCTTTCCGACGGTAGATGGAACCGACAAATTGTTCCATGTATACACTCCTACGGCCCTTCCTAATGATATCGGACTTATAGGACTCTTCAGGTTCCGTTGTCAGCATGGCAACACCAGGATTGGTTTAATGGCACCTCCCTCACCCAGTGACTCCAATCCGTTTAGACCCTTTATCAATAGATGGGGCCACTTGGCCCATTTTGGCTGGGTACACACCACATCCACAGCATCTAACAGTACCTATAGCGGAGCTCCGCGTTTTGCACACCTCCTTGTTTGGGGTGCACAGGGCTGTTGTAGAATATGTCTCTTGCAATGTTCAGGCGGGACCACCTGGAGTTGCTGCGCAACCAGCTGAACCTGGCTGGGTGACTATCAGTCCCGTTATCGTTAATTCGGTAATGGGCAAGCGTCCACAAAATAAGGATGATTTGCCTTATTGGTTTTCTGAAAACTGTGACCAGATGGAGGCGGTAATTCTGAATACCTCTCCAATACCTATTGCTTACAAATCGCGTTTATACACATCTGCTGAGTTTCAGTTTTCCACAGTGGAAAAGGTTTTGCAAGCTGTACAGATGGCGGTCAAGAAGTAACGCACACTGGCACAGGGAAAACACATTTTGGTGGTGACACCTTGCCCTGCTCTTGAGGCAGTGACGTTAGCAAGTGTACCAAACTCTAAGGCTTTGCATCCCCCTTGGATACAGTGGGCGACTTCTTTGACGTCTCCGAATGTCACGTTTATCTTTGACTCCTCTCTTCAGACTCAGGAGTTCTTGCAGTATGAATTTGTTCATCCTCCTCCTCTATCAATGCGCACGCTTGAGGAGTACGGTTGTATAATTTACACTGATGGTTTGGCGCAACCAGCCACCGGGTCTAAGCATGCTTATTCAGCCGCCTGTGCTATAGTAGCAGGTACTATAGTGAACAGTGAGTTCAAGTCCAGTGTTGTACATACGCAGGCGCTTGGCAATTGGCGGAGCCGCCCACCTTAGTGCTTGCTCTCAAGTTTGCTGACCCTAATATCTCTACACTTATTGTGAGTGATTCTTATTACGGTGTTGAGTCTTTCAATGACAACCTGTTCTTTTGGTCTCAGAATGACTATTGTGATTCCAAGGGCAGCGCAATTAAGCATAAGATGCTTTGGGTTAGAGTGGCAGATCTGAAAGAATGTCTGCCTCTTACACAGGTGATTCATACTCTTGGCCACCAAGGTGTGCACGCCGTCGGTTACAGTTTGGCTGATGAAGCAGCTAATTCAGCAGAAGCCACGTGTCTAGTAGAAGACATTACAAGATCCATGACTCATATTGATAATGACATTTTAGCAGCCATTGCTGCTACTGAGAAGGTAGTAAATTACCCTCAAGGGTTCCCTTTCAAGTACCCTTATCAGTTAAGAATAAATAACGTTGGTGACAGGTTGATTCCCAATATGGACCACAGACATTCATTGATAACAGCCTCACACGAAGGCATGGCTTCGGCCCATGCTGGCGTGTCTGCAACAGTTTCTATCTTGCAGCAACGTTACTGATGGCGTGGTTTATATAAACAAACTCATAATTAAGTACTATCTTGTGACATTTGTCAGCATATTAAGGCTTCTACAGTTGCACGTCCACCACAAACATAGCTCTGCATTTCAAATAGACCTTCAGCCTGTGTGTATCTGGATCACTGTGGTCCATTTTCTTCAGATACTGCTTATAAGTACATCTTAGTTGTAGTGATTCGTGCATACGTTTCATTTGGGTTTGGCCACAACGCAGTGCTAACGCTCGAAATTTCATCAGGGATTTGCGTGTCTTTGTGGGAATTTTCGCATATGGCACCTTCCATTCTGACCAAGGTTCAGTGTTGGCCTCTAAGGCGTACAAGGATGCGATGAAGTCTTTGGGAGTACTGGTGACATTTTGGTCTCCATACAGGCCTGAGGGCAACTCAGTTGTGGAAGGATGATTTAAAGCAATCCTTGGCAGCTACAGTCTTAGGTACTATCAGGAACTGGCTAGCCCACTTGTATAGTGTGCAACGTGCACTAAATAATCTCCCTAGAAGATCTCTGGGTGGGCGGACCCCATACAAAATGCTCTTTGGCAGACCTTGATGGTCTAGACATGGCGGCGGCAGCTGCCAACTTTGACGTAGATAATCATTCTACTATGTTACAGGACTTACAAGAGACCCGTGACAGTCTTGCAAAAGAACACTTACCCTTGGCCACTGATGCTGCACTACAGATTCTGATAGTTGTCTGGCTACTGAAGGTTGGAGATCTGGTCCCAGAGAAGGTGGAGAACAAGAAAGAATTTGACCCCTCTTATTGTGCACCAGTTCCAGTGCTTGGCGTGAAGGGTACTCGTACAGTCAGTCAAAGAACTTTATTCGGTTAATTAAAACCATAAAAGCAATACATAGTTCATAAAACCAAGTTAAAATACAATTAAACAAGTATAAAGGTTGATTGCTAATCCAGGATAAAAAACATGTTAAAAAAGGCTTTACAAAAACAAGTTTAAAAAAGAATAGATAGATATAGGGAGTACCCATTTCAGTATATTTAGAACATTCCCACCGAATTTTGCAAGTGTCAGGTTTGGTGGTTGATTATTGGGGCAATTCTTGATTTATTTTGTCTAGCGGCTGCTACCAAAAAACAAGCTACACCATATGTGACCTGTACCGAATTCAGCATCTGTAGGTATAATAGAGCCGGCCGTACCTGAACAAAGTTCAAGTCTTTCAGGATAGGGACAAGAAATTTTTTACAAGCCACCAAATAATGTTCACAAAGCATGACTAGGTGCAGAGTGTCCTGTGTGGAAAAACAATCGCAGGTGCAGGGTGGGGAGTTTTCTGGAGTACCCCACTTTGTGTACGAGCCAAGCACAAGATGTATCAGGTTGAACCTGAACCTTATAAGTAGGAAACGATGATAAGGTTTGGTTACATATTTTAGATAAGGTTCCATAGCCATGGACGACGAAAGTTGGAAAAGTGATCTTACCATTGGCTTACAAAGTTCAACCGTTTCCCTTTCACACTCCAACATATTTCGAAAATGCTGCTTGACCCACTTTACATCCTCTATTTTAAGGTTTTGTGGAAGAGAGTACATATCCGGGCGCCCTAGCCTCGCGCATGCCGCTCTAACATACTCCAGCCACGGTATACTGTCTGCTTTATCCAGAGACATACAATCTTTGAGGATGCAATGATTCAATGTGATCTCCTCGTTTGTCCAAGTTTTAATTCAGCATAACAGTGGGGACATTTTTAAGAGATCAGTGACATGTCCCAAGCCTATTTCGTTATGGATTGAATATGTGGGAGATGATTTCGGGAGTGATAACAAGGGGGGTATAAAATTGTTTTCTGCAATTTGGATGCCTGGGGCTGAGACGTAGCCCCAAATGTCTGCCCCATAGGATGCAATTGCCACACATTTGGCTCTGTAAATACGAGTCATGGCTTCCATAGGTCTCGAGCCCAATCTTTTGGAGAAATGCAAAAGGGCTGTGGTGGATCTGGTAACTCTGTTCTCCTTTAGTTTCAATTGGGCGCCCCAAGTTCCTTTCTCGTCGAAAGTGACGCCCAAATAACAAAAGAAGGGAACCCTCGAAATTGGCGAGCTGTTACAGCTAAAGAAACTAATCTTCATGTTTTTCTTTCGTGAGCCAGTAACCATAACATGAGATTTAGCAGTGTTAATCTTTAGGTCCAGGGCTTCCATAAAACCACCAAAGTGATCTAATAGTCTTTGCAGGCCCGTACCAGTCCGAGCTATAAGGACAGCATCGTCCACGTATAGGAGGACCGGAATAGGTAGCCCCCCCATACGCGGCATGTCCAGGGTGGCTGAGTTCAGAGATTTCCCCAAAGAGTTGATGTACAGTGTGAAAAGGAGAGGGGCCAGAATACAGCCTTGTCTGACCCCTCTCCCTGACCTAAACTTCGCTGTGCATCTTCCCTCCCTTGTTACCCTAACAGAGGCAGACAAATTTTGATGGAGGTCGTGCAAAAAATTAACCAAGGTAGTGTCCAAACCCAGATCACGCAAAATAATCCACAGTTTTGAACGGTTGACCAAATCAAAAGCAGAAGATAAGTCCATAAATCCCAAATAAAGAAGCCCCCCCCTTCACCACGGTGTATTTACTAATAATAAGGTGAAGGTTTAAACATTGGTCCATAGTCCCTCTATGTGCTCTGAAACCATACTGTAAATCCTAAAGGATCCCGCTCTCCTCGAGCCAATCCCCCAGTCTTTGCAGAATGACTCTGCCCAAGATCTTAACGGCAGAGTCCAGCAGGGAGATTGGCCTGTAGCAGGCAGGGTCCCCCCTGTTCCCTTTCTTAAAAATGGGCACAATAATAGAGGTGGACCAGGAGGAAGAGAAGCCAGCTGCAGGTATCGCATTGAAAACATTGGTTAATATTTTTGACCAAAATTGTGGATACTGGATGTAGAGATCTGCAGGGACCCCATCAGGTCCCGGGGCCTTGTGTTTGCTTGTGTCTTTAATCGCCCTTTCAACCTCCGTGGTGTTAAACTCCATAACCAGGTTGGATGAATCATGGGCACTGGCTGCTGAAGTTGGTGCTGTGGATTCATAAATCTGTTTGAAGTGGCCTAGCCATCTATCATCTTCGATCACACAGTCCATATCAATTTTCCCGTCCTCAGAAAAAAAGGGCTGGTTCACGGTGGCCCAAAACTTTTTGCTGTCTCTCAAAACATCAGTAGATAGTAAACTATCCCAAGCTTCCTCCTTAATTTGGGTTTTGCGATTAATAACTGCAATTTTGTATTCCTTCCTTAAATTAGCCACTAAGAGCCTGTCTCTGGGTTTATGTTTTAGTGCTTTCAGCAGGGCACTGTGTTTTTGCGAACATTCCTTATTGAACCATTTGTAAATCTTCTTGTTCCTTTGTGCGCCTGACCTTAGCTCCAAGTTCTTAGAGATCCTTGCACAAATCTCCTCATATGCAGCCACTACATTGGAGCCCAGGGCGGTTGGATCTAAGCACACTGCCATGTTAGCCTCAGACTCTTGGGCTACTAATTGGAAGAATTGATCAGGGACAATCATCTCCCATTTTAGGCGCCTTCCCTGGTCCTTAGTCGTCAAATCCTTTGGAGCTGCCACACCTGTCAGTCTACAGGTCCGGAAACAGTCTAGGTCCAGCATTAGGAGGACAGGATGATGATCACTGAAACTAGCAGTAACAACCCTATACTCGCATGCCTTTGCCAGGACCCCGGTTGATACAAAAATATAGTCTATGACGGTGTTGGTGTCTTTCCCAACAAAGGTTGGGGCTCTAGGCTCATTTTTGCCTTGATCAAATTCAAATAGGTTTAGGTTCGCGAGGAAAGTCTTAAGACACTCACCCTCATTTGTGTGTTCGAAATGGGGAATGCCTTCGGTCGGTAAGCCCCCATATCTATCGTTATAGCAATCTCCCTCACAGGGGTGAATGTTAAAATCACCCAGGATTACCATCTCTGGGACAGAAATGCAATCATGCCTATAGACTGACAGGAAGTCTAACAAGGAGGTCAAATGTTCATTCGCGCAGGAGATCTCCTTGGAATTATAAAAATTAATAAGCAAAAACATTTTCGAATCAGGTAGGGTCCACTCCACAACTAACGTGTTAGTGGGTGCGGTATCTAATTTTTTGAAAACCCCTACCAGTTCCAGAGAACACAATGTGAGTAGGCCACCCTTTGCTCTCCCTCTTGCTCCTGGTACTGCTGGAGTAGAAAAACTGCAAAAACCATCCAATGAAAAACTTGTGGTGGTGTCCCATGTTTCTTGGATTCCCAGGATGTCATATTGTTTTACGAACCCTTGCCATATGGGGTCTAGAGCCTTTGCGTTTAAACCCGCCACATTCCAGGTAAGAAGTTTGCATAGTGGTGAATCTGCGTTAGGGGGGGTAGGCGCTTCCCGGCACTCGCCCTCCACCGAGTCTTTATCAGATGTAGGAGATAAGTTTACTTTAATCAAGTCCTCCGTGGCAACATCCTTGCAAGGTTGAATGGAAATAGTCTGATAACTCCGTCCCATTGGGGAGCTCTGTGTATGTCAGTCAACCCAGTCTGTGGTTGACAGGCATTCGAAGCGATTTGCTATTGGGAAGTGCAAGGGATTGTCTAGACCATTTGAAGGCTGGTGGTAATGATAAGGTTGGATGAGATGTGGGCCAAGAAAAGGACCGCCTTGCCGCGATCTGCCTCTTCTACTCCTTGCCAAGTTCCATCCCGCATCCCACCCCTCCTCCCAACCAAGGGGTTGTGTATCCCAGGGGGAGTTAAATCTCTGTCTGGGTTTACGGTCATGTGGTCCTTTTAACCAGCTCCATCGATTATCAGCTTGATTTTGTGGGAGATAGAAGTACGAAAGAGGTCTAGCAGTCACCGTGCTCGCCTGATATCTAGGGGCTCCACTGCTACAGATAAAGTCTACAACCTCCGTATTCTCAAAAGTGACCACAACGCAGTCCCCTGGAAGGTTTTTTCTGTTGCCTCCTACCCACGGAGCTCTCTCTATCATTAGGATATTGCTCGGTATGTTTGGCGGGAGGGGATAATTTCTGGATAGCCAGTGACATACTTTGTTTTTAAGAGCCTGGTACGATTCTACTTCTGATGGAGGGATTTCAGTGACACCAGTGAGAATGACCACGTAGGGACAGGCATCAGGGGGGAGGTGAATGTTTCTGCGGGCCATGCCCTTGGCTCTGTCGGGTGCATCAAGATTTAGAGGCTGAGATAAGTAATCGCTCAATGTAGCCTGAGAGGTTGAGTTATTTTTAGTTGGTTTCTGGGTTAGATCTGTTTTCTTAATTTGATCCGCTACAGAGGGCTTTGTTTTGGTGCCAGCCTGGTTTGGGGTGTTACTAGGTTTCTTGGGCGCCACGTTATTGGTCTCCAATGTTCTGTTAACAACCACCGAAGGCTTGGCCGTTTTGAGTGGGTTGGTGGCCTGGGCGGTTTTATTGTTTAAGGTGAAGCTAGGAGCACTTATATCCTTATGTATGTTTTTTAGGACAGTTTCCAGGCAGCGTAGTCTAGCCTCTATTGGTTCCAGCAATTCTTTTAGCATATTAAAAATAGTGGTGTTATTTATGCTTGAACCGTTCCCCTCCTGTGATGGTGATTTTACTAAATTACCTACTTCCCCACTCAGCTCCAAAATTTCTTCCAGACTTTGGTCAATAATAGTGTCATCTGGAAGGCTCAGGGGTAAACCAATCTTGATGGAATGCGGTACCTCTGTGGAACTGGGTAAAACTGCTGGCAATTTATCCATGTTAGGGAGGTTAGGGGGAATTTGAACCTTCTTTCCTTTAAGAATTTGTGGTTTATTGACCTTATGTTTCTGCTTGGGGATTGCCCCTTCTATCCGGCCCCTTTCTTTTGTAGCGGATATGGAGTTAGAGGTGTTTGACTCGCTTTGTTGCGCTCCATTCTCTGTTAAGATATTGAGGTTAGGTGAAGCCTCCAGATCCTGTACAGTGTTTGAAGCGTCAAGATCCCCAGTCTCTCCAGAACTATGTACTAGGGTCTGTATATCTGACCGAGAATCAATGTTAGGTGTCTGTGCCTGTGCAATAAGGCCCAGGGAGGAGCGCTTGGCCATGGCCAGGTCTTGGGAGACTCTCCTATCCATTAGTATTATTCCCTCGTCGATTAACGCATGAGTGCGGGTGATGAAATCGTCCAAAGTCCCAGTAAGTTTTTTAGCTCCTGCAGCGGCCATACTTCTAGTTTCACGGCAGGACATAACCCGTGTATCCTAGAAGTAATAGCAATAAGGAGCTATATATACCCGACCAAGGTTTGTGGCCCAGCCCAGCCTCTTATGGCCTCTGAGGGCCACAGAGGGCCCGCCCTTTGCCCGGGCTTCGCCCCGGGCGTCCCGCTCGCGTCCCGTGACGCGGGAGGCTCGCGTCCCGCGACGCGGGGGGCTCGCTTCCTTTGAAGCCCCTCCTGTCGCGTGTAACGCATCAGGGAACGCGCCGCCGCAAAGGCTCCCGGGAACTAAAGTCCCGGAGCGGCGGCGTGACTGGCGGCGGTGATGTGCTGTCGGCGCTTGGCCAAAGGTGATCTCCTGGCTCCAATGTCCTCTTGTGTCTCGATCCTTTTTGCCACTGAATGCTAGGACTCAAAGTGCTCCGCTGGACAGGACCCCTGCTCCGCCGAGGGCTCGCTTCCTTTGAAGCCCCTCCTGTCGCGTGTAACGCGTCAGGGAACGCGCCGCCGCAAAGGCTCCCGGGAACTGAAGTCCCGGAGCGGCGGCGCGACTGGCGGCGGTGATGTGCTGTCGGCGCTTGGCCAAAGGTGATCTCCTGGCTCCAATGTCCTCTTGTGTCTCGATCCTTTTTGCCACTGAATGCTAGGACTCAAAGTGCTCCGCTGGACAGGACCCCCCGCTCCGCCGAGGGCTCACTTCCTTTGAAGCCCCTCTTGTCGCGTGTAACGCGTCAGGGAACGCGCCGCTGCAAAGGCTCCCGGAAACTGAAGTCCCCGAGCGGCGGCGCGACTGGCGGCGGTGATGTGCTGTCGGCGCTTGGCCAAAGGTGATCTCCTGGCTCCAATGTCCTCTTGTGTCTCGATCCTTTTTGCCACTGAATGCTAGGCCTCAAAGTGCTCCGCTGGACAGGACCCCCGCTCCGCCGAGGGCTCGCTTCCTTTGAAACCCCTCCTGTCGTGTGTAACGCGTCAGGGAACGCGCCGCCGCAAAGGCTCCCGGGAACTGAAGTCCCGGAGCGGCGGCGCGACTGGCGGCGGTGATGTGCTGTCGGCGCTTGGCCAAAGGTGATCTCCTGGCTCCGATGTCCTCTTGTGTCTCGATCCTTTTTGCCACTGAATGCTAGGACTCAAAGTGCTCCGCTGGACAGGACCCCCCGCTCCGCCGAGGGCTCGCTTCCTTTGAAGCCCCTCCTGTCGCGTGTAACGCGTCAGGGAACGCGCCGCCGCAAAGGCTCCCGGGAACTGAAGTCCCGGAGCGGCGGCGCGACTGGCGGCGGTGATGTGCTGTCGGCGCTTGGCCAAAGGTGATCTCCTGGCTCCAATGTCCTCTTTTGTCTCGATCCTTTTTGCCACTGAATGCTAGGACTCAAAGTGCTCCGCTGGACAGGACCCCAGTCACAGTCATTTTACCACCGCTTCATCATCACAAAGACAACAGATACATCTCAGTGGATAATGGTGAGCTACAACATCTGGCCAATCCTGAATAGTATAACACCAGCTGCATCAAGTCCAGCAATATCCAGGAATCATGTGTTTGGTGCATCTGATGACACACAGTGTGACACTGCCATTGAGATGAGCTTTGTTGATAATCCCTTCCTGACCCCACCAACTTACACCGGTACGGAGGAAACTGAATATGCTTATCCTACAAGCAAGTCGTTGCCTGGTTTGCAACCAACTACACTTAAGCAGTCACGTTTTTCCTTTGACTCGACATCCACTTCATCATTTGACCCTACTAAATTCAGTATTTTTGTCTCCTGGTTTAAAAAGATTTATGTGGTCCCTCCTTGGACATACCTCTGGTTAGTGCTGATCCTAATATTTCTGTTCATGTCCATTGGTTTTGTGACAGAATTTTTCCTACTCATCAATGTTCACTACTTGCCAGAACGCTCTGCTGTTCAGTTGGTAACTGGAACTTTGGCTCCGCACTCGTCTTCCCACATCATGAAGCAAGCTGCCTTTGATGCTGAAGATTTGTATTTAAATACTGCTAATTGTGCCGATTTATATTGTTATCAGCATTTTGGACACCATTACCTACATAAGGCTAATACATTTAGAAATGTTTGTAATTACACACAATGGGAACTTTGCCCGACTCCATTAGAAGGCAGCTCCATAACTCTGTTAAGGAAATGTACATATTTTACAGATTTTGATAGGTCAAATCCGGGGTCCTTTTATTTTAAATTGAACATTTCATCTAGTCCCAAGGTGATGTTGACTCAAAAGAAATTGTTGTATTCCAATTCCTTTATAGATAAATTATCAGTGGGTGGCTATGAACATTGGGAGGCCACCGTTGATTTATAATCTGTCTGGCGTTCTAGACCCTCGCAGGTTTGCAGCACCAAAGCTTTACATCGGGCGTGCCTTATCTCAACACAAATTCAGTTTTTAATTGATTCCATATATCGAACAACCTGTTTTGGCTTAGCCACTACACAACAGACGAATGCCCCTAACATTTCTATCCTCTCTATGTATCATAACTGGAGCTTGTATACGGATTACTCCATTGAAGAACTGCAAGCTTTAATTGAGAATTTGACATTTAATGTTTCCAGTTTAGATTCACTAGGATGGTTGGTTTGGCAGACAACTTCTGATACCTGCCAATTACGTTTCTATAACACAGATTCTGGTTTCAAACAGGTTAGACCTGACCCACAGTTTGCAAATACACACTCGGTTACCACGTACACTGTGGGTATGTTATGCCAAAATTGGTTACAGCACTCATCCTTATCGTCTGTGAAACAACATTTATCTTAGTTATCTAATAACATTGATTTGGCTGACTTCATCAAGGGATCGGCTGGTCCTAGGAGAAAGAGATTTGTTTACGCAGCTTACAATGAAATTTGGAAGCTGAATCAAATTTAAGCTGATTCACGCTTAAGGGAAATAGATCAAGCAAATTTAGAAAACGTACTTGCTGTAGTTGACAATAGTATTAACACACTGTCTTCCTGCATTTACACCTTAGATAATATTGTTTAATCTGTTGTTGATATTGTTGAAGGTGACGTGGCTGTATTGTGTCATGGTCAAAGTCAATTGCCTTCTGTTATGTAGTTTGCATGGACTTTGCAAACTCTGAAAATGGGATAAGTGGCATGGGATTATTTTAACGCATCTGCTTTGTTCTTGCCTTTTCAATTGACAGACAAACAGCATTTTATGTCCATGAAAGATGCAACATTTACTCTTTTACATATTGAAAAGATAGACCCTTTACCCTTCTCAGTGGCTGAAATAGACTCTGCTGTCAAGCTCATCCACGGGGTTATCTCTTTACCATTTTCAATGTTTCAATTTAGCTACTGCATAAAGCATTACCCAATAGGTTGCTATGAACCCCTAGGCAGCGATTTCCTGCATGAGGTATGGTCCTGGCCTTCAACATACAGATGTTTGCAAGATGCCAAGAAAGTATATCTTACAGGGGAATCTTGTGATTCGCCAATAGATCATTCCCTTGTCTGCAAAAACATACAGTTACACGGGGCTTGTAGTGTTACTGCCCTGAATCTTGCATGTGTTTTAAAAGGTATTCCAGTACCAGCTATTAAACCCAGTTTCACTCTGCTTGCTAAAGGTAGCTATCTTCTTTTAAATAACGAAGAATGTTGTGGTTTGCTGGCTGGCATCCCATATATTGTAACAGTTTCACAACACGTAGTTTGTTGTAAAAATTTGATTTTCCCACCCCCACAGGGGAAGCTTGAAGTCTCGATTTGGCCTTGCATCCCAACTTTGAAAACAGACTTCAATAAGTTGAGCAGAATAAAAGTGCTATTATTTCAACAAGAGGTCCAGCTCACTTCTGCAAGTGAAACATTCATTTTGCAGATAGCGAGCACTAATTCTGAAATTCAAGCCCTTTTAAATACGAATCTCCCACTTCATTTCAGTGAATTGATTCACAGGATCTTCAATGCGTCTGATACACACAGCCTGGTTCATTTTTTAAAGTAGTGCACTCTGGCCATGTGACCTCTTTTCAGACTATATTTGGTGTGGTAACAGCCTTTATTCCTTCTATTTTTTCCAGTGTCTTTAGAGGTTTACCTCTGTTGGCCACCATAGCCGCTGGTGTCCTGCTATTGATTTATCTACTACGCAATGGCTGCACCTCTTATGGTCCAACACAACCCAGATCGGTTGCAAATGCTTCGTGACCCTATGCTTCACTGCTAGGGTACACTGCCGCTGGCGACACTCAGCGTAGTTAATGGACTGTCTTTCCGCTTTGCATAATACACTTGTGTGCAATCCGTCTTCTCCTGCTTGGAATGCTCCTTTCAATGAGCATTGGATCTCTGCCTCTACAAAACGTCATCTCCTGACCCAGATTACGACCTGTTGATGAGTCCCTTAGTGGCCCATGAGCAAGAATGCTCCAGGGTTGGTTTTATGGCATGTGCAGCTGCACTTGGAGTGTTGGCCCAATGGGATATCTGTGCTGCAATGTAGCTACATTGAATATCACCCAATTTGTCCTGCGGTGGTCCTGGAAGCTCCAAATTGTGATGACCATGCTTGCTCGTTCTGCTTGCTTAATTGGATGGCATCTCTTTTTTCTACCAATGACAATTATTTCCTATTGAGGCAGTGGATGTTTACTTCTTATAAACTCTGATGGATTAAAATGGCTGGCGCACATCTTTGTCTCTATTTAATGGTATTTTTTGGCAAACTAGAAGTACGCACCCAATTTACAATCTCATTTTTTTTCTTTTGATTTTTTTCCTCTCCACCATCCACTTTTTTCCAAATTCGATAGACTATAGAAACTCATGAACTCTGCTCACACTTCTAGAACACTGTGTTCGTCCGACGCTTACATTCATTGGACTGACCAGGGAAGGGCATAGTGGGGATATGGGATTCACTGTGGACATTGCTAAGTTAGCATATGTTAGTACTAGGCCTGGGCGGTAAATTCCTTTCCGTTCGCGGAATTCGCAGAATTTGGGTAATTTCGCGTTCTGCGGAGAACGCGTAATAGCCCAAAATTCGGCGATCCGCGTCTTTGCAGAATTTTTTGCTTGTTCGCGCTTTCATGCAAAAATGCGTGTTTGTGAGATATTTCTCCCCCAGCATGCAAACAGCATTTGCGAACACAAAAAAAGCATCGCGAACAGGCAGAACAAGCAATTCCGCTGAACTTTTGCATGCTCACAGAGATTTTCTACCGTTTTGCGGAGCTTTGCGGAGCTTTGCGGAGCTTTGTGTAGCGCAACTACGCAAATTCCGCCAACCCCTAGTTAGTACACGTTTGGCTGCCATGTTGCTTCTTTTGCACACAATTCTATATTACATTGTTTCCGCAAAACCAGTGCTTGTGCTCGTCCACATGAAAACCGTCTACCTTTCACGTTTCTTGCTGTACTCTGTGGGTCGCGTCTGCACATCGTGCTCCAGGTCGAAAAACAATGTCTCTCGTTAATTTGCTTTGGTCAGTCCAACGCATGTTAGACATAATACACAATGTGAAGAAAGAAAGGGAGGTCCTCTACTGATTCAATACGGGACAGGGGAAAGTACATGAAATGAAAAAAGTCCCAAATTACAAAAACATTCTATCAGAGTGTAAGACAAATTATTCAACAAAGCTGGTAGTAAAGAGAACGTACAATAACATGCAATCAAGAGAATAACCAAGAATACAAGGAATTAATATTGCTCCAATGTCAAGAAATCACAATGCAAATGCAATAAAAAAAATTAACAATACCAAAACATATATTACAAAACAAATTTATTAGATACAAATGTATACATATTTCATAAAAACATTACATTACAGACCATACCATCTCATGTACAATTGACATAAAATCTTTGTACACTTCTATTCCTCACAACATGGGAATTGCAGCTGTTGAATCTTTCTTGATGGCCAGCGATAAAGAAGACTCACTGAAAATTTTTCTAATGGAACCATTGCATTTCACCCTCTATCATTCTTATTTATTATTATTATTATTATTATATTTAATTTTATACAGCGCGCAGCTACCCGGTGGTTTCCAGGGGCTAAACAAAGAGGGAGGACGGGGAAGTCGCACAAAGACGGTCTATAGAAGGCATAGAGGGTCTATAGGTTAAATAACCAGGTCTTGAGGTCTCTGCGGAACCTTAGATAGCAGGATTCAGAGCGTAAGGAAAGAGGTAGGGCGTTCCACAGGGAAGGAGCCAGGTAAGCGAATGAGCGGCCGCCCATTCTGGCTCTCCTGATACGAGGCACCTGATATCTATGTTGGGTAGATGAACGAAGAGTGCGGGGGGACAATAGTGTTGAATCAGAGTGCTTAAATAGAAAGTAGCATTAACTGACTTGATACGGTGCATAAAACAGAGGGCCTTAAATTTAGAGCGGTTTTCAATACGGAGCCAGTGTAGGCTACGCAGAGAAGCAGAAGTGGAAAAGGTTCTGGGGAGAGCAAAGTAATCGAACAGCCATGTTTTGAACCATCTGAAGTTTACGAGTCACCTCCTTGCATGCACCGAGAAAAAGAACATTCCCATAGTCCAGCCGAGATGTAATTAACGCTTGGACTATGGTTTTCTGGGTGTCATGGTGAAGCATCCATATGATCTTTCTCAGCCACTTGATGATAGTAATACAGGTGGCCGAGACCTTGATCACATGTTGCCTCATCGACAGCTGATCATCAAATATGATGCCTAGGTTGCGAGCTGTCTTGGAGGGAACAGGTAGGGGACCCATTTGCTGTGGCCAATGGTGGGGACCCCATAGTGTAGTATTGTGGCCAAACAAAAAAAGCTCGGTCTTATCCCCATTTAATTTTAATTTATTGTCATGCATCCAACTAGGGAGGCGTCGCCAGGCGCTTTACAAACCCCTTTAATAATAATAATAGCTATGTTATTGAGACCAGAAAGAAGGGATGATGTAGTGGAGTTTTGACCTGTGGAAAGTGAATAGATGATCTGAGTATCATCGGCGTAAGAATAGATGGTAAGTCCGGCTTGCGCCGCAATGGTAGCTAGGGGTGTTACATACAAGTTGACAAGTGGCAAGACAAATATTATATACAGGCATCGAGCACTTCGATGGGCAATTGCGCCGCTCTAACACATGCTAATTTGTTTATGTATCGATTCGAAATTGACAACATTTCAAACTAGGAAGTATGGATAAAACACCTGATCACATACAAGAAATACATAGACGACATATTCGTCTTATGGGATGGACCTGAACACACTTTATTGGAGAATTTAAACAAGGTGGATCAGAGAATTGAATTTACAACATCAATTAGCACTTACCAAATCACTTTTCTGGTTACATTCGTCATGAACCACAATGGTCAGCTAATAACTAAAGTATATACAAAATGGACTGATCAGAACAATCTTTTACACTTCCATTCGTTCCTTCAACCATCATTGAAAAAACATCTGCAATATTCTCAATTACTTTGTCTCAAAAGAATAACATCTACCAAACAACAATACGAGAAGAGTGCAGAGTTGTGTATCAATACATTTAAGCACAGAGGATATCCTGTATCTATAGTATAGGTAGCAATAATAAAAGCAGAGAGGAAAACAAGAGAAGAATTACTACGACCCACAAAGATGGAAAATGATACTAACAGGATGGTATCTGTATCTAAATACTCAACTAACAGCCGTCGCTTAAAGAAAATTATTCTGAAATATTTGCAGATGGTAAAAACAGAGACAGACTTAAATGGAATTTTCGAGTCAACACCGAGATTTGCATATCAAAGAACCCACAACTTGCAACAACTACTTAAGACTCACAAAAATGAACCACAAAAGTTCAAAGGCTCTTTGCCATGTTTAAATTGTGGAAACTGTAATGCAATTATAAAAGGTGATACCATCAGACACCCTCAAACAGGAATTCCAATCAAATTGAAAGTCACTGTAACTTGTAACAGTGAAAATTTACTATATCTATTGAAATGCCCTTCATAGACTGGCGTATGTCGGAAAAATCGAGCGAAAATTAAGAATACGCATGAACGAACACAAAAGCAACATACAGGAAACCAAAAATCGCCAGTGGCGGTTCATTTCAACAAACTTAAACACAACATTAGTCAACTACGTTTTTGTATCTTAGAACAAGATAAACCTGTTCAGGGTCTTGACAAAACTAAACATCTTCTGCAGCGTGAAACGTATTGGCTATATTACCTGAATACTCCAAGACCCAGGGGATTGAAATAAAAACTTGAACTGAGATGCTTATTTGAGATATATGCTAAATTTGTGGGATCTTCATCATAAGTTTATGTACTGTAATTCTATTTTAATTTTTTATGTTTTTTCTTATTTTACATTGCACAGCCTTATGCATTTCGGCATGTTTTCATGGTAATGCCTGATACAAAGACTAGATTTCTTGGACGGTAGCAAGATGTTCTTTCCACCGGTTCTACTTTAAGTGACATTACTTCAGACTCGTATATGCACATTATGGCTCAACATATGTCTCACATAGTATGAATTATATACCGTCAAACATACGTGGACACACACTTTTACTGCCAGGGAATTTAGATCATCGCTCGTTTTTACTCTTTGTTTAATTCACACACGCTTTTTACATTGAACCGCTGATTTGTTGGCACATTGTCGATCACAGTACACTTTGCGTTATTATTTCCCTTCACTTGATTGATTCAAGTACACTGTTCGAGAGTTTGCATGTTAGCCAAAATGACAAACTCTTCTATATCTATACTTCAGGGGACCCCGTGACGTATTACGCTTCATATTACGGCACCTAGCTCCATGCGTCTGATCCTTTCTCGTTCGTCAGACGAGAATGTACCCTTTTGATTCAAGTTTTACTGCGACAAATTGGTAAAATGGCTCTGCAGGGGCGAGCGTCGCGAGACGTCTCCCCCTGCGGATTTTGCGCATAATGGTAAGGTCCAGGAGCGCGATAGAGGGAGCGTCAGGGCAGGTAGCATTGCGTAGTTGCTGAGGAGATTAGGCGCAGGGAGTTTAGAGAGGGCATTTATTCTTTCTTAGCGGAATCGGAGATTCAGGCAATTTAATCACTTTGGCCTTATAGTAGCGAAGGATAGTTTAGTCAGAGTACGTTTATTTTTCGAAATGGAAATGAGTGACCAGCTTATAGCAGCGCTGAGAGTGATACAGCAAGAGGGCAGAGAAGACATGCTGACACAGGCAGCGTTCAACGAAATGCTGCCTCCAAAACGCGCACCACAGAGACAAGCGGCAAAAGGGGTCAGGTATGCCATTGAAGCCTGTCAACCGGCTTCTGTCAGAAAACGGAATGGGCGTGCTCGTTCGTTGAGTGCTGGGGCGGAGGCGGCTTTGCGTCCAGGTAAGACGAGTAAGGTCGTGACAGTCCGAAGAGCGTCTTCCCTCACACGCCAGAAGCCAGCGAGTGCCTTCGATAACAGACAAAACGTACCTGAGGTAAATATGCTGGTGGCGGGAACTCCTTCGAGAACTGCTAAGAGTGGTGCGCAGGTGGCCCTGAAGAGAAAAGGGAAAGAAAAGGCGGTCAAGAAGGTAGCCCTTACCCAGGACGGGTTGGGGGCGCAGGGTTTTGCATTACCTCCTCATCCCTTGAATTGTATTCCTGTCAGTGAGGCAACGGGGGTTGACAATGGACAGAATAACGTAAGTCAGAGGATCATTATGATAGGGGGAACGGGGTTGTTGGTGGCATATTCAAGTGACAGTGATGACGAAGTGGTTTACGATACGCAACCCACGCATGCCCCCCCATTCAAAGGATTCCGATACAGCCACCTCAGAATACTTCAAAGTTCAATAGACCTGTCGAGCCTGAAGTGAGAGGGCTTCCCCTGGCTTTAGTAGTGGGTACTCCGGTGTTTAAGCACGGCGAAACATTCCAAGGGACACGGGAGGTGAGTGATTCTGAGGTGGAGGAGGAGTATTCTGTGGGTTCGGACACGGATGAAGATTTCGAACAGGAGCAAGGACAGGGAACATTGCATGCAGAACAGGAAAGCAGGCGGTGGGACACTCAATATATGTTTCCGCGTGCCCGCCCTTCACCGTATGATGCACCACACAGGAGGAGTATACAACTTGGAAGCGGGGAAGGTCAGTCGCATTGGGTTGAGCGCCCCATGTGCACTGAAATTCCAGCTATACTTCAGGCTCCCATGGAGGTTGTTCATACCTCACGAGTACCACGCGACATGGTTGAGGCGCAGATGGTTGGTGTTCGGAATGCGCCATCTGTTCAGGCAGTTGCCCTAACCGTGTCACGGTATACTGCGGAGCTTGGTAAGGTATGCGCCAGCGAATCTAGAGCGGATTTTTTGCGAGCAGACAGGACTCAGGAGCGGAGCTCTGATCTGTTTTGGTCGAATTTTGACGGGGGAGTGGGGGATGGAGCTTGCCCAGGTTCTAGTGGCGGGTGTCAGGTGAGGGGTGAGTTTTGTCAGCCAGCAAAGGGTCTGGTGGGAAGCGCAAAGAAAGGCAAAAAGAGTCTACATTCCAAACAGAGTGTAGTGGGTATGGTGGGTAAAGAGGTCAGGGTTGGGGGGGGCAACAAATTCTTCTTTGTTGTTTCAGAAGTCAAGTGCGGACTCTTCTGTGGCGAATGTGGCCCCGAGAGACTATCAAGAGCGGATGTCTTCGACTGAATTGCAGCAGCGTGCTGGACAGCTACCATGCGGTAAGCATCAGTGGTGGACAGTGTGGGAGGAGGGAAGAGATGACAGAGGAACTTTCCGAGAGTTACCTGTGGTGCAAGTTGTTGGGGGAGGGGAAGGCGGGGGGAAGGTTAGGCCAGGTGATTTGGCAGTTTCTGGTACTTTGCTTCCAATGAAAGCATTACATGCAGGAGTTTTACCTCAAGAGTTGCCCGTTATAACAGGAGGGAAGGCTCGAGATGCAGCCTCGGAACAGGTTATCAATGTTAGGCAGCGGCTGCCTTATATGGATTTGGCGATGCCGCTGGGGTCCCATTTGTCAGACAAAACTAAGCAGCTGATATGGAATCACGAGTTTGTGGACATATTCAAATTGCTGCATCGAGACATACAGGCCAAAGAGGGTTCCAAAGAGGAGGAATGGGAGTTAGCGCGACGTCCCAGGGTGCCTCGTACGATTGAGAACTGGACTTCAGCCTTTCTGATCTACGCAAGCATTTATTGTGAACGGTACCCCGAAAGGTCCGTCGCTCTTTACAAATACATGGACATAGTTAGGAAGGCTACGTTACACTTTGGGGGATACTCCTGGCTTAATTATGATGAGGAGTTTCGAGCCCGTATTAGCATTTGCGTAGAGAAGCCTTGGGGTGACATAGACTCGGAGCTTTGGCTTCAATGGATGTCCACATCACATCCATCGGCTACGACACACACAGCAAGTGGCTTGCCAGTTCCCTACCGGCCCTTTCTATGGCGTCCCGCTCAATCTGGAGTGGGTAAATGGGGAAGAGGATTTTCATCAGGTACAGGAGCCTGTTGGAATTATAACAGAGGAATGTGCAACAGACCATTGTGCCGTTTTAAACACGACTGTTCCCATTGTGGGGGGCGTCATCCGCTCACGCAATATAATGCCCCAGCGGGGGGTTTCAGTGGGCATAGAGTCAGTGACCAACAGCGGTTTCCAGAGGCAGAGTAGTTGGGCAGCGAGAGGTAGAGGCGCCCCTTTCCCTACTTTCCCAAAAGGCGCCTACTCCAATTAGATTGAATAGCTTGGTGCCCTGGTTGAATAGATATCACGATACTGATTCAGCATCCCGTTTGTTCTGGGGGTTTCGGGAAGGTTTCAAATTGGGGTATCAAGGGCCTAGACAACAGAGGTGGGCTGACAATCTGCGTTCGGTGAAAGAGATGCCGGAGGTGGTAAGTAAAAAACTTAAAACGGAAATTGGAGCAGGTAGAATAGCGGGCCCTTTCAGGTATTGCCCTTTGCCGAATTTGATTGTGTCCCCTATTGGAGTCATTCCCAAGAAAACTGCTGGTGAATATCGTATGATTCAGCATCTATCCTGGCCAGAAGGGGGACCTATAAATGATTTTATATCTGAATTGGACACTTCAGTATCTTACACAACAGTGGATGAGGCAATGGAGCTAGTGACAAAGATGGGAAAAGGAGCTGAAATGGCGAAATGTGATATTCAGTCTGCTTTTCGTTTAATGCCAATTCACCCTACTGATTTTGACTTATTGGGGATGTTCTTTCAAGGGCACTATTTTGTTGACAGGGTATTGCCAATGGGCTGTGCGGCCTCTTGTGCGCTTTTTGAAATGTTCAGCACATTCATACAATGGATTTTTTCTCAGACGTGTACAGTGGGTGTCTGTTGTCATTACTTGGATGATTTCCTTTTCATAGGAAAGGCAAACACGGGACAAGGTAAAAAAGCGCTGACGCAATTCCAGAAGCTTGCTGAGGCTCTGGGGGTCCCTTTACCACCGGACAAGACCGAAGGCCCTGTTACAGTGATAACTTTTTTGGGCATTGAACTAGATACCACGCATATGACAGCACACCTTCCTCGAAAAAAGATTCGCGAGATTAAGGCTTTTATCCTCACAGTTTTAAACACAAATAAGATCGAGGTGAGACAGGTGCAGCGCTTGTTGCATTATCTGAACTTCGCTTGTCGAGTGGTGAGGGCGGGAAGGACGTTTTGTAGACGTCTAGGCATGGCTTTATCTGGTGCATATCTCCCACACCACAGAGTTCGTGTGACAAAAAACATCAAAGAAGATTTACGAGTGTGGCTGTGTTTTCTGGACAATTTCAATGGCATTCCTTTACAATTTGTGCATGACAATTTTGTGTGGCAAGTTCAAATATATTCTGACGCTGCGGGGTCCAGTGGCTTTGGTATCTTCTGGGAAGGACGGTGGTGCGCAGAGGGTTGGCCAGAACATTGGAAGAACCACGGAAGAAGCATCGCTTTTCTAAAGCTTTTCCCGCTGATTATAGCATTACTAGTGTGGGGCCAAGAATTTCAGAACAGGTCGGTGTTATTTCATGTTGATAACATGTCAGTTGTGAACCTGATTAACAACCAGAAAGCGAAAGACGTTAGAGTTTTACAATTACTGAGAATGTTCATGCTTTTAAGTTTACGATTCAACATGATGTTCAAAGCTCGATATGTCCCAGGGGTTAATAATTGCATTGCTGATGCTCTTTCCCGATTTCAGTGGCAGAAGTTCCGCGAATTGGCGCCAGGGGCGGATCTCTACAAAACAGACGTGCCACACAACCTTTGGGCCCTAGGGGAGTGAGGATCGTTCAGCTAGTCGAGCAGTCCATTGCCCTTTCAACTAGAAGAAGTTATGTGCAAGCATGGCAGGAGTTTTTACATTACAAACAGAGTTTGGGTGGATCAGAGTCAGTGGGGAAAGTTACAGGTGGTATTTGCGATTTTGTGCTGACTTTAATAGATAAAGGTTTGTCTCACACCACAATTGCAGGAAAATTGTCTGGTTTATCCTTTTACGGTCAATTGTTGTGGGGTTTTGACCTGGTAGATGATCAGCTGGTAAAGAAAATGTTGGGGGGTTTATGGAGGGGATCAAGTGGTTTGCTGCGGCCAAGAGCTCCCATCACATTTGAGTTGTTGCAGAAGTTGTTAGGACTGTTAGGTTTTTTTTGTTATGATCTTTGGGAGATTGAATGGGTGAAGATGCCTTCAAGGGAATTTATTTCATGCGTACTTGATTATTTAGACTAATTTTAGGAAGGATCGGTTAGTGATCCTTGTTAAGAATCAATCAAAAACTGTGGAATTTCAATTCAATTTAAACAATTTGTTTAAATTGAATTGAAATTCCACAGTCCGTACACTAGGAGCGATCTAGTCCCGATTGGTCTATTGGCTAAACCCGGAAATCGGCAAAGCCGCTGAGGACTTCCTGTTTAGGTAATGGATGTTTTTCATCGAGAAACAGTGCTCGTACACAACACTGCGCAGGTTATTATTTCACAGTTGTATACATAAATTAGCCAATTAAGAGGACGGACAAGACTATTTTAAAGGATCCATCTTAAAAATGGTAGTGCCTTTATTGTGTATCGGACCTCTGTTCTGAAATATCGTTTAGAGAAACCTGAGACACATGCTGTTAGTCTAGTGTGTGGCGTTATCTAGGCTATATACACTGAGCTTATTTTTTCTGTTTTTGGATCATCAATATCCGAGGTGGAAAAAATATTTTATTTTCCGAGGTGGAAAAATATTTTTTTAGTTTGTATTTTTATGAGCGTCAGTCCTTTTACAAACTGTCGATTTCATCAAAAATATGACTCTGTAATGGGTCATGTAGATGAAGGACAGCTACCGCTCCTAAAGCAGTATGTGTAATTTCTTGCTGGGCCTAGGATAGAACGAGCATCTAGCGCTAGCCGACCGCCATTAAAGCCTGACCAAGATCTGTACTGGATCGGCCCATTCAGTGTGAGAAACAACCACATACAACCCATAGTAAGGGCAGCGGTACATAGAGAGACAGTCTCAATATCAGGGTAATGCAGGGTCCCTGATTTATAATCTCTCTGCTTTCTACGCTGTACCACGCGACATCAGGAAGTGATTGGCAGTCTAAAAGCAGATTCATAACTGCTTCCACGGGATGTCGTCATTCAACCCTTCTGTGTCACATCTCAATTTATGAACCCATCTCTGTTCTTTTCTTAGTAGAAAGTGGGATACGTCTGTAATATGTTGAGGTATATAGGGTTGTTCTAATACCACCCACTGTAGCTCGTCTGCATGGTGTTTGGCGGTGAGGAAATGGGAAGTGAGACTTCACATCACAAGCCCAGTTGATGGGACCCTCAACAACAGAGCAACAGGACCTCTCCCTGCAGCCTTAGCGCATTTCAGAACCGACACATCGATTCGCCTGCACAGCTCATCTTCAACACGGATCCATGCAACGCTCCTGAACCAGGATGAAAGATACTTTGTGCACTTGTGACTTTCTCCCAGTCCTTCATGTCCAGATATCCCCAACTGGCGCTTTGTGCTTTTTGGAGCTGTTTACACTATACACTTTAAAATTCAATACCTCTGGTTGTATTAATTGGATTTTTGTCATTTTGGTATAGTTTATTTATCAAATTAAACTCGATTTTATTAGCCTGGTGTGGTAATCGTATTGTGTGCTGTTTTCACTGTTTACTATTTGAAGTGTTGCACAAATACTTTACACATTTCTTCTAAGTTAAATATGGTTGTTCTGTGCCAAGCTTGCAGGTTGTTTGAGCACAGGTTAATTTGGGGTTCGCTTGTGCCTTACCCTGACTAGGATAGTCGTTGCTGCTTGACCAGGACTCACTCCCCAGTCAACCAGTAACACAATTCCTAACAGAGGATACTTGCAAATATTCTGCACCCTGGAAATTGCTGGGGTAGTATTCCATCACACTACATTTGGCATTTATTAACCTTGTTCATCAACATCATACATGATGCAAACAAACATGGTTGCACATGGTACCTAAGAATCCCCTGATCAAAAATGACATGGATGCAAGTTGGGCTGTAGTGTACTCAGTCAATTACATCTTTCATTTATTATGATGAGACAAGGTAGTGCCTTTTTGTACCAACCATGTATGCATGACTTCATATCAATAAAACATAAGTTTACTTTCAAGCAAAATCAAGTTTGATTAGGCCCCTTAAAATATATGTTATGAATGGTATAACTTGTCAACAACTCTTAAACATTTAAATGCTACTTGTAACAGCGGTACACTAAAATATAGCCAACCTGTGAACCAGGTGCATATATTTTTAGTACACATTAAGTTGTCGCCATATATGTGAACGACGTTTTCTTCCCAGCTTCACACTCCTACTTTAAACACTGCCGGATCCGGTCCTGGGTGCTGATGGGAGTGTTACAGAGACAGATATGCTTTCAACAAATATGGCTCTGACAAAACACTTTCTCATGAATTAGCAGCTTTTCAAATTGACAGGAGAAATATTGGAAGTGGACATAATTCAAGGAGCAGATTGTGAGGCATCCATCATGCAGCAGAGCACAGGAGCTGGCATTGGTCTGAGGAAGAGACGTCTTCTAGAATAATAACATCTCCCCCATGATCCAATTACTCTGGCTGCTAAAATACCAGGACCAGACCAGGTCAAATCGGAAAATAAATACAAGAATACAAATAAGCAGTTTAGCCGATATTAAACCTCTTTGACATTGCAGTCTTTGTACCCGTGCACTAGTGACGTGGAAATTGGTCCCAAAGTGCCACTGAAGTCTACAGCCTGCTCCATTCTAAGCAACAAAATGGTAATGCCTTCAAGCATAAGAAAACAAATACAGGTGCACAGTGTGTACTTTGGAAATGACCTTGTGTGCAGTGAACGCTGTCTGTACTGGGAATGGCCTCGGAAACATCCAGTCGAGAGATGCTGAGGACGAGTCAATGTGTGGATTTGTGCCCCTGCTGCTACAACATTCCATAATTTCCTTCGCAGTGTGTTGCCTGCTATTTCAAAGTTATGCATTGTTTTCTTAAGAGGTTATTATTCAATTATGGACCACCATTCATAATTTTACCGTAGGGAGTGAGGCAAGGGCTCCCATCATTTCGTCCTGATTCAGTTTTGGTGGTTGCTTGAGGAGCTATCTCCGATGGTGCAAAGCTGGCAGGCAGCAGGGCTTGCTTTAATATTGGAGTTACTCACTTCAGAAATACAAAGTTCGCCAGATTCTGAGGTGTAACCATAGTAAGCAGAGATTGGCAAAGCCAACCGAACTCACCCTTCACACCAGGCACAGACTTAATGACTTTGCTAATGCTGAATGTATTTTGTTTGTCTCAGACCCACTCCGAGAGGGTTGTGCTTGCACAGTAGCCAGCTTCAGATGTCCACCGTGCATGCTCTGCACTTTAAAAAAAATATATTTAAAAAAACGTTATGATAAAGCCAACATTCGTGCACATGCAAGGCCATCGTGACCAATAGAATGCATTCTAAGATTGTTTTGGTGGATCCACAAGTATGCAAGCGCAAACATGGGCAGCCATATTATAAGGGTTTCAAAAGCTTTGCTCATTAACTGCACACAAGTAGCCTGCCACAGAGGGGACTCTACAGAATTAGATATTGACCTGGGGTAGACCTCATAATGTTAGTGCAGACTCAAAGGCAAAGTAGTGTGGCTTACTGTTGTGCCTGCAGTGACACTCAATTATACACTGTTAGAAATGGGGGTCTTTAATTGGCAATGGTTTGCACCTTTGTCCAAGCAGGGACCCTTCTTCCTAGTCAGGGTAAGGGGGATACACTTCCAAAATAACCACTTCTCACCCACTTGGTAGCTTGGCACGAGCAGACAGGCTTATCTCAGAGACAGTGCGCAAAACATTTGTGCACACATACAGTAATACAGTGAAGACATTACAAATGGACACCACACCAGTTTAGAATAATAAGTATTTTAAGTGCTTACCTAAACCTAACTAGACCAAAACGACAAAAATCCACCATACAGTAATTAAAATGTAATCCTTGGATGGCAAAAACAGTACTGTCCACAGCAAAATATAGATGCTACACTTTGAACACAAAGTACCTTGGATGCGTTAAAATCCTAAACCAAAACAGCCGCAGTGAAGGGGATGCATCAGTTCCTTATGCCTAGAGAAGGTGATGCATCGGTTCCTTACTGAAGGGGAGGTGATGTCTTGGTTTCTTACTGTGCGGGGGCATGTTCTGGTTCTATGCCTTGCTGAACTCAGTTTGATCCCTCTATCCATACTCTCAGGGCCCAATAAGATAACCCATGAGGAACCCTCCTTCTCATCTGGAGACCCCATCTCTCCAGCACCTAACCTTGGCTTGCTCACAGGTGTGTCCCGTAAGGCACACACAGTGCTGTGGCCTAGTCCACCCCCGGGATGTGACTCCCCCCGCCCCAGGGGCAACTCGGTTTACCATGACAGGAAGCCACAGTGACCACTGACAGCTGTTAGTGCTGAGAGCTAGGCCCCAGCTCTTTCATGGTTTTCTAACCCCTGTGGCATCAGAGAGTGAGGGGTGGTAGCTACAGGTGTCTGCCACTCTTTGTCCACTCTCCCTCCTGACAGGTCAGGGATGACATTCTGAAACTGAACAACGAGCCCAAGGTCTGTACACAGCGTCTGGACAGGAGACTGGGGTGGGTTTTCCCACACAGGTTCTCCTCCCTGGGGCTCTACAATCTCCCACCTGGAGCAGTACCCCCTTACAGCATTGTCAGAGCAGCTGTGGCAGGTGTCCTGCACAATTTGCCCATCAGTACAGGGGTGCTATCCTACAACTGGTACACCAGCCTAAGGTCTGTACCCTGAGGCAGTTTATTACTGCGGCCCTGGTGTTGTTGTCGACTTGGCGCCCTGGTGCAATGCGTGGGGATCAGGGATTCATTGGTTCTAGATATGGCAGCGGCGACAATGATGTTGAGTTGGTTTCTCTAGCTGCGAACCCATGATGCATTGGTACTTGCAGCAGGACAGCCGGGCCTGCATCGGAATCAGTGCAGTGATCTCAGACCGGTGCACAGGATTCGGCGAGCGGTGATTACTCCATCCGCGGGCAGTTGTTGAGTCAGTTTCTTCAACGGCACAGTGGCGTAGCATCGGAAATGGTTGTGGATGCATTGCGCTTCTCATAGTTGCGTCTCTTTTCCAGCTCCTAACAGCAGGAACAACCTCCAGAGGCTCAACTCAGCAACATTCACCTCTTGATAGGTCCGAACACCAGGCATGGAATTTCAGGGGAGCTGGTGGTGAAGTATTTGTGTCCCTGAGACTTCAGAACAGGAGACACGCTCTACTTCAAGCCCTTGAAGCTCTTCTTCCAGCAGGATACACATCACACAGCAAAGTCTTTATCCTCTCCTTGGCAGAAACAGCCACTGCAGGCCAACCCCAAACAGCACAGAGCAAAGGGGTAGTATTCTACGGTGAAACTGCGCCCCTCATCCTCCTGGACCTATCAGACGCCTTTGACACTGTTTGCCACCGCACCCTACGTGCACGCCTCCACGACGCAAGGATCTGAGACAAGGCACTGGAATGGACCACCTCCTTCCTCTCCGGCAGAACCCAGAGCGTCCGCTCCCCCCCTTCCATTCCGTAGCCTCCAAGATCATCTGTGGCGTACCCCAAGGATCATCACTCAGCCCAAAATTGTTTAACATCTACATGGCCCCGCTCGCCCACATCGCCAGACTGCACGACCTCAACATCATCTCCTATGCTTACGACACACAGCTGATCCTCTCCCTCACCAAGGACCCCCTCACCACCAAAACCAACCTCCACAAAGGAATGAAAGCTGTTGCCGAAAGGATGAAGAACAGCCGTCTGAACTTGAACTCGGACAAGACGGAGGTCCGCATCCTCGGCTCCACCCCCTCAGCCTGGGAGGACTCCTGGTGGCCGACTGCCCAGGGAGCAGCAATGACACCCACCGACCACACACGCAACCTGGGATTCATCCTTGACCCACTGCTCTCCATGACCAAGCAAGTCAACGCCGTCTCATCATCCTGCTTCAACACCCTTGGCATGCTCCGCAAGATCTACAAGTGGATCCCCACCGATCCAAGGAGAACGGTCACCCAGGCCCTCGCCAGCAGAAGTCTGGACTGTGGAAATGCCCTTTAGATGGGAGCCCCGGCCAAAATGCTGCAACAACTGCAACCAATTCCGAACTTGTTTGCCCTCCTGATCCTCGACATCCCCCGACACAACCACATCACACCCCATCTGAGATACCTGCACTGGCTGCCCGTCAACAAGAGGATCACCTTCAAGCTCCTCACCCACGCACACAAGGCACTCCACGACACCGGACCAGCATACCTCAACAGACGACTCACCTTCTATACCCCGAATCGTCAGCTCCACTCCGCTGACCGCGCCCTCGCTATCGTCCCCCGCATCCGAAGAGCGACCTCCGGCAGCGGATCATTCTCCTACCTCGCTGCCAAGACCTGGAACACCCTCCCTATTCTCCTACGGAAGACCCAAGACCTACTAACCTTCAGAAGGCTACTCAAGACCTGGCAATTCAAGCAGTAGCAGCACTCCCCTTCTAGCGCCTTGAGACCCTCACTGGTGAGTAATGCGCCATACAAATCTCATGATTGATTGATTGATTCTAAAGTTCTGGGTCTGGGCCACAATATTTATATTCCATTTCTATTTGTTCTCTTTTGACAGTGAGGATCTGTGCTCAGTCAAAGCCAGTTCTGTCCTCTCTGGTCCCGTTTCCCTGCAGGCGTAGGAGACGGCATTGTGTAAAGCAGACCATGCCCATTCAGGTGAAAGGAAATCTCCACCCCTTACTCTAAATGCAGCCCAGGTCTATTCAGCCCAGCCTGACTCATCCAGGAAAGGCAGGACACACCGCAACCTCCCCAGTGGCTGTCTACGGTGTATGCGCATTCCCAGTCCCTGTCACTCCAAAGCTAGACAGTCAGTCCACAAACCAGCAAAGGCACACAGGATGTAGAAGCAAAAAAATACCCACTTTCTAAAAGTGGTATTTTCAAAAATTAAATATAAAAATCATCTTTACTAAAAGATGCATATTTATATTCTATGTTCAGGCATACTAAACTCAATTTTTCTATCTTGTCCCAATGGAAAGTTATATTTATAAGCTGTTATAAATACACTCCCAGTCTTTCCTCTAGGACAGATAGCCTTTCCATAGTGAAAAATGAAATACACTGTATTTCACCATCAGGACATATCATACATATAAGTACATGTCCTACCTTTCACATACACTGCACCCTGCCCACAGGGGTACCTTGGTCCTACCTTAGGAGTGACTCACATGTAATAAAAGGGAAGGTTAGGGCCTGGCAAATGGGTGCACTTGCCAGGTGGATATGGCAGTAGAAACTACGCACAGACAATGAAGTGGCAGGTCTAAGAACCCTTTGAAAGGCTGCTTGTGTGGGTGGTGCAATGAGTGCTGCAGGTCTGCTAGCAGCATTTGACTTGCAGGCCCTGAGAACACACAGTGCACTATACTAGGGACTTAGTAGTAAGTCTAACAAGCCAATCATGGAAACACCAATCCATAATATCAATTTACACAGAGAGCATATGCACTTTAGCACTGATTAGCAGTGTTAAAGTTCCCAGAGTCCTAAAACCAACAAAAATAAGAGGCCAAACCGCCAAACGTCTGGTGATAAACCAGCTGAAATGGCCAGGTCTAACATACACCTATGGGGAAGACTGTTTTAGAATGCAGTTTTGCTTCCTTTTGGCCTACAAAGACCAGTGATGTATTAAACTGGAGGTGGAATGTATATGCCAAACCCAAATATGAGAGTTCTAAGAAGATATCTGTACCACTTATGGGTCTTACAGGTATGTCAAATGCCTCTGGATCAGCTTAGGATCAGTGCCAGGTCTTTGTGTCAGCATTCTGTGCCCTGTTAATTACATTTCTCTCCAGAAACAGGAACAAATGCCACCCCACACAAAGGGAGCAATTGACAGTGCCTCATTCAGCTCCTGAGCAGGAAAGGAGTGGGGCTGAAGTATCTGCATCCCTCACTTAGCTAATACACAGTACCAGGGATGGGCCAGCCCATGCCCACTGAACAAAGGGGGAAGCCCAGATTATTGGAGCCAACACATTAGTGGCCTTCCCTTTGAGATTTTAGTGGGAAGAGCCCTCACAGGGAATGTCAGAGAGGGACAGAGCTGAAGCCCCAAGAAGAGATGTGACTAATGACTCCTGGGTGATGCCATCTTGAATTTTTCCAGCATGCTGAGCAGGAGGGTTGGGACAGGGATGGAGAGATGATGTGGTACCCTAGTTAGGCCAGAGATGCCTTGCTTCTGGAACCTCCCCTCCCACTTAAAAGGTCTTGCGCAAGGGGAGAGCTCTCTCTTGGTTGTTTTTTTTTCTGCTGAACCCTGGAACTGGAGGCAGCAGCCATGGACAACTGTAAGGTGTAACTCACAGATCTCCATTTGGACTACAGACTCTGACTACAGTTGCCCCCAGGAGTAGCAGGACTCTACCAGTACCAGGGAAGCTGGACCCAATAAACCCCCTAAGGACTATGGACTATTTGGGAGAAAGAATTGGACTTTTGCACCAAGGAGGAAAGAAGTGCCAGAGGAGAAAGAGCAGGAAGGCTGGTTGGCCACTTTAGAGACGTACGAAAAGTGCTCAAAGTGGCTAGGTTCCGTCACCAGGAAAAAATGAGCCTCACTTGCTTTCTGGTTCATGGTCTCTCTTCTCGCATGGACGGCCTCATCATCCCGTGCCTCGGGCACCCACGTTGGATCCGATGGGATACTGTCTCGAGGGCTCTCTTGAACAGAAGATGAGCGGGGCGCTTTTTGTGGTGCTGTGGGGAGTTTGACGATATGCACTGAGGAACTGATCCAACTCTGTCTCAGGATCTTCTCCGCTGTCCACTGCAATGCGAAGCGCCCGGTTTATGGTTCTCATCAATCTCTCGACCTCCCCATTCGCCTGGGGCCACAATGGGGTGATCTTCCGGTGTCGTATTGCTAGACTCGCTAGATAATCCTGGAACTCCCGCCCCTGGAAGGGGGGTCCATTGTCGGACTTGACTTCTTCAGGTAGCCCCATCATGGCAAAGACGCGATCCATGACTTTCTTTACTTGAGGAAACGCTGTCGATGCAATGACTTCAATGACGGGGAGCTTTGAGAACGAGTCTACTATGACCATCATGTGACGACCGTCGGGGAAACTTCCGAAGGTCACGCTCAGATGTGTCCACGGGGTGCTGCACGGTCCCTCAGTGATTACCGGCGCTGGTGCTGGGTCTCCACCGGTGATTGTGCAAGAGTGGCACCAACGCACCATCTGGCCCACCATGGTGTCCATCGCCGGAAACCAGACTTTGTTTCTTAACCTGCCTTGGTCTTGGCCATTTCCTGGTGTCCATTTAATGGACAATGCCTCCTGCTCGATCTGAGCGTATCGCGTTTTGGTGTCGGTCAGGGCTTTGCTGGCATAGGCAACCGGCTTCCACACGTCATGGCCATGTTCCTGCAGGAGCACTGCCCCTAGGCTCACGGGCTGGCATCGATAACTAGTTCGTCTTACGCTGCAGATGGAAGTACGCCATCACTGTTTTGTCAAGCAGGCTCGCCTTGATATCCTGGAATGCCTTATTGGCCGCAAGAGACCATTCCCACTTGTGATCCTGGCGCGTGAGCGCCCGCAGTGGTTCTGACATCGCTGCCAAGTTGGGAATGAATCGTCCACAGTACGTGGTCATGCCAAGGAAGCTTCTCACCTCCGTGGGATTTCGTGGGGTGCTCGCTGCTCGGATGGCCTCGGCCTTCTTTGGATCCACTCGCAGCCCCTCGCGCGTGAAAGTGTAACCGTAGAAATCAATGCTTTCTTGGTGGAAGGAGCACTTCGACTTGTGCAAGGTCAGTCCGCAGTCGACCAGCCGTTGCAACGTGGCCCTTAGGTGCAAGTGGTGTTCCTCAAGCGTGTCCGAGTACACCAGGATGTCATAGCTGAGGTTAATTACTCCTCGCAGTTATGTTATGTTATGTTATGTTATGTTAAACTGTATTTTGTATAGCGTACGGCTACTCAGCGAGTGTCCCGACGCTTTAATTTGCACACCAATCTGATAACATAACAGGAAAAAAACACAGCAAAAGACAGAAAAGAAACCAACAGATCATGGAAAACTAGGAAGTAAAAAGCCAGGTTTTAAGCCCTTTCCTAAAAGCCAGCAGGTTTGAAGTGCTGCGCAGGGCCACTGGTAGCTTATTCCACCACTGGGGCGCCAGCAGTCTAAAGGAGCGGCCTCCAATGCGTGCCCTCTTGACACGGGGCACAACGGCAAGAAACAAGGCTTCTGACCTCAGCGACCTGGCTGGGTGGTAAAAGGTCAGTCTTTTTTGGAGGTATTTCGCTCCGGAGGCGTGCAGGGCTTTATGTGCCAGAGTCAAGGTCTTAAACATTATCCGCTTCCGGACAGGGAGCCAGTGCAATGCCTCCAAGAGGCACGAGGCTCTAGCACGGCGATATAGTCCAAAAATGGCTCGTGCTGCCGAATTCTGGACCACCTGTAACCGTTGAAGCAGGTATTCTGGCAGGCCGAGATACAAAACGTTGGAATAGTCAATTCTCGAGCCAATTATCTTCTGCACTGTGATCTTCCTGTGTTCCTCCGATAACAAAGGGAGAAACTTACACAGCATCCGGAGCAGACCAAAACAGGTGCCCGTGAGGCCGACTATCTGTGAGCGCAGTGAGAGGCCGTTGTCGAACTTAATCCCAAGGTTTTTTGCCACCTGGGGCGAACTTGCTGGTGGAAACATGTTCTCAGGCCACCACACTTTCCAGTCCGGATCCGAACTGCACCCAAAAAAGAGGACCTCGGATTTATCAGAGTTACACTTGAGGCTGTTATGTTGGAACCACTGAAATACAGCCTCAAGGCGACCCCGAATCCTACCTCCATCGAAATCCGCACCCTTCTCACAGGTGAAGAGGAGCTGGGTGTCGTCAGCGTAGGAAACGATCTGGGCCCCGAAAGACTCCGCCAGAGCCGCCAGAGGGGTCATAAAGATGTTAAATAGAGTTGGGCTCAATACTGAGCCCTGAGGAACTCCGACCCCCAATGGCGACATCTCGGCGGAGCAAGCAGAAGCCCAGACCGTTTGTCGACGGCCTGCCAGGAAAGAACGAAACCACTGGAGCACCGTCCCCCTGAGACCAATCTCTGAGAGTCTTACAAGAAGACCCTCATGGGGGACGGTGTCGAAGGCCGCCGACAGATCTAGCATCACCAGCATCGCCCTGCCTCCCGAATCCAGCACCTCCTTAATCGCCTCCGAGACTTCTAGGAGAGCTGTTTCGGTACTGAGATTGGTGCGAAAGCCCGATTGAGTAGGGTGCAGTAGGTCATGGGACTCCAGGTAGTCGGCAAGCACCCTGTGCACATGCTTTTCAATGATCTTGGCGGAAGCAGCCAGGAGCGAGATAGGCCTATAATTCGCCAACACCTCCGCATCCAAACCAGGCTTTTTGAGCAGGGGGATAATCATCGCCTGCTTCCAAGACTGGGGAACCACACCCTGTACTAAAGAACAATTCAGCAGGGGGTTCACGTAAGGGTTAATGATAGCTGCCATTTTTGGCAGAAATTTGGCGGGGCAGGCATCCCGAGGAGAACCTGATTTAAGACACGCCATCAGATCGAATGAAGCGGTCATAGAGAGAGGCGGGAAGACAGCCAAGGCCGCACCAGCACTAGGCACGGTCACAGCGGCATTCTCCACCCGACAGGGCGCGTCAGGCTGCTGCACAGGGAAAGAGTCCTGGATCAATTGGATCTTGGAAGTAAAGAAGTCCGCGATCGCCCTGACCCAAGGTTCAGGAGGGGGAGTCTGAGTCGACGCAGCACGTGAGGTGGTGAACTCCCGCACAATAGCAAAGAGCTCCTTGCAGGAATTAGAGGCAGCTTCGATTTTTCTCGCGAAATAAGCCTTCTTTGCGGAAAGAATATCACGATGGTAAACTTTCGCCAAGGATCTATAAGCAAGTTTCGCTGTCGGGTCATATTTCACGCGCCATGCTCTTTCTGCTATCTTGCATTGTCGGCGTGAAGCCGCCAACGCTTCCGTAAACCAGTCCTGACAACACCTCCCGAATGGCATTTTGGAATACTTCGGCCGCTGAGGATATGCCAAAACTGAGCCTCCCGTACCTGCACAGACCCACGTGCGTTGAGAAGGTAGTTATTTAACGGCTTTCTGGCTCCAGCTCCAAATGATGGTACCCCGCTTTGAGGTCTAGCTTTGAAAACCATTTTGCACCATTCAGGTCGGCAATGATGTCATCCATTGTGGGGGTGATGTTTCTCTCTTGCTTCACGGCTGTGTAGGTAACCGCATGTCAACGCATAGTCGAATTGCTCCTGTTTGTTTGGGCTTGGGCGCCACGTCGAGCGGGGACACCCACAGCGTGGGCCCGGACACCTTCTCGATTACTCCCAGTTCTTCTAGCTTCCGGAGCTCCTCCTCCACCTGCGGGCGGAGGTTGAAGGGCACACGTCGGTGCCGAAGGGTTACCGGCCGCATGGAGGTGTCGATGTGAAGTCGGAACCTTTTCCCCTTCAGTTTACCCAGACCTTGGAAGAGCGCCGGGAACTCCTTCAACAGTGCTTCTGCGTGGGACTCGTGCACCTGGTTTGCGAAGAAAACGAGTCTGAGATCCTCCGCAGTGTGACATCTGAGCAGCGTCCCTTTTTTTCCTTCGGTCACGTGGAATCTTGCCTCCATGGAGTAGTTCCCACTTACAATGGTGGTCTGAATGACGCCCGCAGTGGTAGTGGGTCTGTCCCTCCATATGTGTAGATTTTTGCACTGAACAGCGTGAGGGGAGGCCTCGGTGACAGTCTCCCACACTGATCAGAATCCATTACATTAACTGAGGCACCGGTGTCAATGAGGGCTTGCACATCAGTGCCTTCAATGGAGACAGAGCAAATAGGAGGTGGTCTTCGCCTATTGCCCGATCGACTGACATACGACACGACGAACACCTCATCGTCGTCTTCGTCTTCGTACATGGGGTGCCTCTCCTGAGGCTGATCGTCGGATGGTGATGCCGGGCTGTCCAGGTAGATCTGTCGGATGCGCCGTGGCAGATTTCTGGGTCTAGACACCGCAGACCGGAATCTTCCCCCGCGGCACACCTTGGCGTAGTGGTTCAGCCTACCGCAGCGGGAACATGTCTTCCCTCATGCCCGCACATGGCCGTGGGGGCTGGTCCTCTCCACAATACCCGCACAGGTTCCCCGGTGACGACTTAGGAGATTGGCGAGTTGTCGGAGGTCGTCTTTGGATGGCATCAACCTTCTCCTCCTTGACCGGCAGGAGTCTTGATGATGATGTTGCGGCCACTGGGGTGTGTAATGCTGCCTCCATTTCCTCCGCTCTGGCGTCCGATAGTTTGTGGGACCGAGCTAGGATCAGGATTTCATCCAGGGATATCCCCGGTTGTCTGAGGATAAGCTTCCCTAGGAGTTTCAAGCGACATCCGAGGATGATCTGGTCTCTGATTTCGTCCCTCGGCTCGGCGAAGGGGCATGTCCTGGCCAGCCGGCGCAGCCTCACATAGAACATGTCGAAATATCATTTGCACTGTAATAGAGGCTATGAAAGATTTCCCACCCAAAGTCACTCATCCTTGCTGAAACCAGTAGCACTGGCGCTGACCTCTGTTATTATACACTACCCACCAATTACACTCTTTGGCAAACCTCTGCCGCTTTTGTGCAAATGCCGACATTTTATTTTATAAAAGCCCTTGGTATCAGTTTTTTGGCCAGGGCAAATCCCTGTAGAGTAATGAGCTCTGCTGTCAAGGCTACATTTTCAAAGTGAACACAACCAAGGAGACGTGCCAGACACTTTGAAAGAGACACATGAACAGAAAAACGCACCAAAAGTGACAGCAAGACAAACACTTGTATAAGAACTATGTGGCACACTATCAACCTAAGAATTCTCCACGGGAAGAGACCAGAAAATCACTACTGTTAGATGCAAGCAGAAGGATGGGCATAGACAGCCAACACGAGAAGCACAGATACACTACGAGCAGTAACACAGTGAGGCACATAAATGGAAAGAGGAGAAATGGCATTAACAATGTGTTGTAAACCATGCCTGCTGTTTCAACCCAAGCGTTACCACACTTGCTTTACACACATATGCCTTTACCATGTACATGCCTTTACCTTGCATATTCTTTTACGACGATTTCAGTTGTAAAGGCAGTAATGGCATATGTGTGGTAAAGAAAACAAATAAGTCCCTAGCAATAGTGCTGTTAAATCACAAACTCAAAAGCTCTTTTAAACAATGCTGGTGTACAGGGAGTTACCAATTTGAGAGGAGATGACAGTTATTCAATATCATAGAGTCAATATTACAATTAAATAATCAAAAAAAGGAAGATCATACGTTTGCTTTGGGTATTTTTGAAATACGATTATATACACAATATATAAAAACATTTCATTAAAATTACATCATCATGAGAAAACTGTTGCTGACGCAACGTTTCAGTGTGAAATAAACATCTTCTTCAGGATATTTTCTAACAGTAGCGAAGATGATGTTAGACTTCAATTTAATTAACACATCTGGAGATTAAAATTGTTGCGATTTAAATTCATGCAGAGACAGGGGAATGAGCCGCCAGAGGGGTCATAAAGATGTTAAATAGAGTTGGGCTCAATACTGAGCCCTGAGGAACTCCGACCCCCAATGGCGACATCTCGGCGGAGCAAGCAGAAGCCCAGACCGTTTGTCGACGGCCTGCCAGGAAAGAACGAAACCACTGGAGCACCGTCCCCCTGAGACCAATCTCTGAGAGTCTTACAAGAAGACCCTCATGGGGGACGGTGTCGAAGGCCGCCGACAGATCTAGCATCACCAGCATCGCCCTGCCTCCCGAATCCAGCACCTCCTTAATCGCCTCCGAGACTTCTAGGAGAGCTGTTTCGGTACTGAGATTGGTGCGAAAGCCCGATTGAGTAGGGTGCAGTAGGTCATGGGACTCCAGGTAGTCGGCAAGCACCCTGTGCACATGCTTTTCAATGATCTTGGCGGAAGCAGCCAGGAGCGAGATAGGCCTATAATTCGCCAACACCTCCGCATCCAAACCAGGCTTTTTGAGCAGGGGGATAATCATCGCCTGCTTCCAAGACTGGGGAACCACACCCTGTACTAAAGAACAATTCAGCAGGGGGTTCACGTAAGGGTTAATGATAGCTGCCATTTTTGGCAGAAATTTGGCGGGGCAGGCATCCCGAGGAGAACCTGATTTAAGACACGCCATCAGATCGAATGAAGCGGTCATAGAGAGAGGCGGGAAGACAGCCAAGGCCGCACCAGCACTAGGCAGGGTCACAGCGGCATTCTCCACCCGACAGGGCGCGTCAGGCTGCTGCACAGGGAAAGAGTCCTGGATCAATTGGATCTTGGAAGTAAAGAAGTCCGCGATCGCCCTGACCCAAGGTTCAGGAGGGGGAGTCTGAGTCGACGCAGCACGTGAGGTGGTGAACTCCCGCACAATAGCAAAGAGCTCCTTGCAGGAATTAGAGGCAGCTTCGATTTTTCTCGCGAAATAAGCCTTCTTTGCGGAAAGAATATCACGATGGTAAACTTTCGCCAAGGATCTATAAGCAAGTTTCGCTGTCGGGTCATATTTCACGCGCCATGCTCTTTCTGCTATCTTGCATTGTCGGCGTGAAGCCGCCAACGCTTCCGTAAACCAGTCCTGACAACACCTCCCGAATGGCATTTTGGAATACTTCGGCCGCTGAGGATATGCCAAAACTGAGCCTCCCGTACCTGCACAGACCCACGTGCGTTGAGAAGGTAGTTATTTACCGGCTTTCTGGCTCCAGCTCCAAATGATGGTACCCCGCTTTGAGGTCTAGCTTTGAAAACCATTTTGCACCATTCAGGTCGGCAATGATGTCATCCATTGTGGGGGTGATGTTTCTCTCTCGCTTCACGGCTGTGTTAGGTAACCGCATGTCAACGCATAGTCGAATCGCTCCTGTTTGTTTGGGCTTGGGCGCCACGTCGAGCGGGGACACCCACAGCGTGGGCCCGGACACCTTCTCGATTACTCCCAGTTCTTCTAGCTTCCGGAGCTCCTCCTCCACCTGCGGGCGGAGGTTGAAGGGCACACGTCGGTGCCGAAGGGTTACCGGCCGCATGGAGGTGTCGATGTGAAGTCGGAACCTTTTCCCCTTCAGTTTACCCAGACCTTGGAAGAGCGCCGGGAACTCCTTCAACAGTGCTTCTGCGTGGGACTCGTGCACCTGGTTTGCGAAGAAAACGAGTCTGAGATCCTCCGCAGTGTGACATCTGAGCAGCGTCCCTTTTTTTCCTTCGGTCACGTGGAATCTTGCCTCCATGGAGTAGTTCCCACTTACAATGGTGGTCTGAATGACGCCCGCAGTGGTAGTGGGTCTGTCCCTCCATATGTGTAGATTTTTGCACTGAACAGCGTGAGGGGAGGCCTCGGTGACAGTCTCCCACACTGATCAGAATCCATTACATTAACTGAGGCACCGGTGTCAATGAGGGCTTGCACATCAGTGCCTTCAATGGAGACAGAGCAAATAGGAGGTGGTCTTCGCCTATTGCCCGATCGACTGACATACGACACGACGAACACCTCATCGTCGTCTTCGTCTTCGTACATGGGGTGCCTCTCCTGAGGCTGATCGTCGGATGGTGATGCCGGGCTGTCCAGGTAGATCTGTCGGATGCGCCGTGGCAGATTTCTGGGTCTAGACACCGCAGACCGGAATCTTCCCCCGCGGCACACCTTGGCGTAGTGGTTCAGCCTACCGCAGCGGGAACATGTCTTCCCTCATGCCCGCACATGGCCGTGGGGGCTGGTCCTCTCCACAATACCCGCACAGGTTCCCCGGTGACGACTTAGGAGATTGGCGAGTTGTCGGAGGTCGTCTTTGGATGGCATCAACCTTCTCCTCCTTGACCGGCAGGAGTCTTGATGATGATGTTGCGGCCACTGGGGTGTGTAATGCTGCCTCCATTTCCTCCGCTCTGGCGTCCGATAGTTTGTGGGACCGAGCTAGGATCAGGATTTCATCCAGGGATATCCCCGGTTGTCTGAGGATAAGCTTCCCTAGGAGTTTCAAGCGACATCCGAGGATGATCTGGTCTCTGATTTCGTCCCTCGGCTCGGCGAAGGGGCATGTCCTGGCCAGCCGGCGCAGCCTCACATAGAACATGTCGAAATATCATTTGCACTGTAATAGAGGCTATGAAAGATTTCCCACCCAAAGTCACTCATCCTTGCTGAAACCAGTAGCACTGGCGCTGACCTCTGTTATTATACACTACCCACCAATTACACTCTTTGGCAAACCTCTGCCGCTTTTGTGCAAATGCCGACATTTTATTTTATAAAAGCCCTTGGTATCAGTTTTTTGGCCAGGGCAAATCCCTGTAGAGTAATGAGCTCTGCTGTCAAGGCTACATTTTCAAAGTGAACACAACCAAGGAGACGTGCCAGACACTTTGAAAGAGACACATGAACAGAAAAACGCACCAAAAGTGACAGCAAGACAAACACTTGTATAAGAACTATGTGGCACACTATCAACCTAAGAATTCTCCACGGGAAGAGACCAGAAAATCACTACTGTTAGATGCAAGCAGAAGGATGGGCATAGACAGCCAACACGAGAAGCACAGATACACTACGAGCAGTAACACAGTGAGGCACATAAATGGAAAGAGGAGAAATGGCATTAACAATGTGTTGTAAACCATGCCTGCTGTTTCAACCCAAGCGTTACCACACTTGCTTTACACACATATGCCTTTACCATGTACATGCCTTTACCTTGCATATTCTTTTACGACGATTTCAGTTGTAAAGGCAGTAATGGCATATGTGTGGTAAAGAAAACAAATAAGTCCCTAGCAATAGTGCTGTTAAATCACAAACTCAAAAGCTCTTTTAAACAATGCTGGTGTACAGGGAGTTACCAATTTGAGAGGAGATGACAGTTATTCAATATCATAGAGTCAATATTACAATTAAATAATCAAAAAAAGGAAGATCATACGTTTGCTTTGGGTATTTTTGAAATACGATTATATACACAATATATAAAAACATTTCATTAAAATTACATCATCATGAGAAAACTGTTGCTGACGCAACGTTTCAGTGTGAAATAAACATCTTCTTCAGGATATTTTCTAACAGTAGCGAAGATGATGTTAGACTTCAATTTAATTAACACATCTGGAGATTAAAATTGTTGCGATTTAAATTCATGCAGAGACAGGGGAATGATGATCTCCTCTTCGATTAAAAACCTTATGATGCAAGGTATTCACAATGTAGATATTTATACTGGTGCCACCATTGGTCTATATGGTTGGCATACGGATGAATTGAAACTAGATAATGCCCACCGTTGTATGGTGATTGGTTTTCTGAGATTAAGCTGATGTGCCTTGCTTTTTATAGGTCATTCCAGGAGTGGGTTAATACACGTCTGCTTTAGCTCACCTTTGGTTAACCACCTGATGAAATAACTGCAGCCTTCCTGCAGCTAGTACACAGCTTACAAGTCAGAATAAAAAAAAATTGTGGTAAAGGCAATCAGCGGTATAGGGTTGGACTGGGAGGACGGGCAGTGGGAGGTGTTGGAGACTTTCTGCGGATGACAATGCAAGGAACAGCTCCTTGGTGAGTAGTTTCTAAGATTTTTAGGTCGGGCTAGGGCTTGGGAATTTTACAGGGCTAGGTTTTATGGCTTAGGGTAGAAGGTTGGGGTATTTTTCAGGGCTGGGGGCTGAGTTTTAGGGCTCGGGGTGTTGGGTAGGGACGTTTTTAGAGCTATGTCGGGTAGCTTTAAGGGCACACACAGGCCAAGATAAAAAAGAGCCAAACTGGCGCTTTGAGTCCAGCACATGCCCACACAGGTGTACACACGCTCTGGTTACTCGGGGAGGGATTGGGGGATACCATCAATCCTCCCCATCATTCCTTATCCTACACAACAATGTACATCCCCACCAGATGAGCAACCTCCTCCTCAAGATCTGCCTCGCACCTAGGTGTGTGAAACACCACACTCAGCCCCCATCAACCAGGAGATTGCAGCTGACTCATGATGGAAGCAACCATGTCCTTTCGGTTGGTGGATGGAGGGGCTCAAGGTTCCCAATTATGCTCAGTTTGTGGAGATGCAGATTTTACAAGTATGGGCTGGGGCACCGCCAGACCCAGAGCAATACCTGCTGGGTGATTTACTGCACTGCTCCTCCTACACAGCATCCTGAACTCTACAGCAGTAGCTTTTAGGCACCTTTACATATCTCCTAAACAAAAAGAGGACAAGGAGGAGGGGTGTTTACATCTGCTCAGCTACCCTGCACCAACTTAAGTATTAAACACTGACTTTGAGTATGTGGAGGGGTAGGCGCCTGGCCAAATGACCATCTCTCCAAAGTGAACAACTCACTTCTAAAACATTTTTTAAAGAATGCAATGGCAGAAATAGGTCTGATATTTTTCGCTGCTGGTGTGACCACTTTTATATTTGAAATAGTGTTGACAGTTTGACTTGGCTTGGTAGTTTGGTCTACCCTGTTCCCATGATGCACTGGGCCAGTGACAGACTAATTTGCATGTAGCCAGGTTCTGAGCTGAGATGGTGCAGTGAGCTAAAAAACGGTGATGGATCAAGCCCTGATCTTTGGACTGGGTAGGAGTGGTCTGCTTAATTCAGATACTCTGTCCATCACCACCCCCTTTTCAGAATCGTTTTGTCCACCATAAGCGTGGAAGGGTATGCTCAGATGTGAGTCCCTTGCTCACGGCACCATCAGGATTCAAGCAAGCCGGGCCGAAGATGGCTATAATGCCAGAAACCGGTCCCCGGAAGCTTGTTTCCTTTCCAGTAAATGAATTGGCTTGGTAGTTTGGTCTTCCCTGTTCCCATGATGCACTGGGCCAGTGACAGACTAATTAGCATGTAGCCAGGCTCTGAGCTGTGATGTATCTGATCTTTGGACTGGGTAGGAGTGGTCTGCTTAATTCAGATACTCTGTCCATCCCCACCCCCTTTTCTGAATAGTTTGACACTGCAGCAATTCCAATCGCGGGAGCCATCCTTTACAACTTTGCACATATGATTACAATTATGGGGAACCTTGGAGAGAATTAAAAAGAAAGATTACTAAACTGCTGCCAGCCACTGCCGCTGTGCTCTTCTCCTCCTTTCCCAACTCCCGGTAGTCCACGGGTGCACTGCACAGGCTGCCATACTCCCCTAGGTCAATCCAGACGCTGCTCTCATGTTGATAGTTGTTAGACCTGGCATCATTGGTGGGAGTCTCCCTTCCATTTTGATGGATTGCCTTCTCTTTTTTGATATGGTTTTGCTAGATTTATGCTTTGGGCACTGTGCCACTACTAATCAGTGCCACAGTGCAAGTGCCTATGTTAAATTCATGCAATAATTGTATTTATTTTTGTATTTAGTCTTTATTGTTTAGTTAATTAAAACCATAACAAATTTCCTTTACAATATACAACCAATATTAAAATAAGATAACCTAAAAAAAGAAATCAAATAAGAATTAATTTCAACAAAAGTGAGTTCCAAATGATATCTTTCCTCAAATCTTAAGATAAAAACTTCCTTCAGGCTTAGTCCCCTGTCCTAATAAGTCTTAAAGTTATTAACTTATCATTGAAGCATTTTTCAAAGGCCAAGAAAAACTTCACAATCCTGCAATTCAATTTGGGAGCTGTTGAATCCAAGCCACCAATGACTGCTGTCCGGCATGTGCGTAGTCTCTTAACCAGAAAGATGTTCTTTAAGAAAAACACTTGCTCCCTGTTCAGCTTCTTACTATGGGATATTATGTGAATTAAATATTCCTTTAAGTCACCACATAGACGACAAACAGCGGATTCAATGTGCTTCCAGGAAGGCTCATTGGCAAGAGTTGGAAATTTGCCGAAGCGCAAGGCCATCAATCTTTTTTTGATAAAAATAGAGTAACATAGTCCGCCGAAGTAAGTGTTTTGTAACTATTGATCAGAGTCCATGATTGGGAGTGAAAAAATGTCTTTATCTGTGATCAACAAATTAAATTTGGCAGCTTTATTTGATGCCTGTTTGAATGACATAAATGGCAAATTTTTATCCCATAAGTTGGAGGAGCATGTTATCTCAAGTGCACGGGACAGGAATTTATTTGCCTCTGATTTTTTTTGCATTTCCAGTTCCTGCCATAAAAATGTATTGAGATTATTATCACTGCCATTTTTCCTAATTCGACACCACACCTTAATGCATGTATAAAGTCTTCCTATTGATTCGTTCATTGGACCAAATTCTAAGCGCATTTGCGCTGGTGAGGCTGAACTGGGAAGTTGGAAAACCTTTTTATAAATTTTAGTTGTTAAGTTGTTTAGAAATTCAGAATCCTTACCATGCATTGCGACACTTGCATAAGCTAAGGTGGGAAGTGCTTTGACAGCAATCACAGTTAAAAGCGGTTTTAACGATGGACCTTCCAATTTTTTTGACAAAGTGCTAAGTGCAAATATTAAGGCCCCTACTCTTTGTGTCAAATAATTTTTCTGCTCTCTTAAGGCAAGTTTATCGTCAATATAATATCCCAGGTATTTATAATAGGATACCCTTTCCAAATATTTTCCTTCTAACCGGATATTGTGATGTACAGATTGTCGGTTGGTAATTAACATTGTTTTGGTTTTTGATGAATAAGAGCCAGCTTGTTTGTGGACAGGAAATCTGAGAGTTCAATTAGCAGCCTGGACAGTCCAACTTTTGTTAAACTTAGAAGCACAATGACATCTGCATTTGCCAGGTGTGTAAGTTGTAAGTTGCCTAATTTCGGAGAGTGAGCATTACAGTTGTTTAGTTTACCAGAAAGATCTGAAATAAATAAATTGAATAAATGTGGAGCTATGACACAACCCTGTTTTAAACCGATTGTGGTTTACACTTTTCTTGATAAATGGGTTCCATCCTCGAGTTTTACTCGCGTCCATGTATCCGAGTAAAATAATAACAGGCCCCCTATTATGCTCTCAGTTATTGCCCATGCTCTCAACTTTGCCCACAGCAGGTTTCGGTCCACGCTGTCAAAGGCAGCTTGCAGATCTATAAAGCACAAGTCCTGTTTTGTACGCTGGCATCTTTCAGCAACCATTGTGATAGATAAAATGTTCGAGGTTGTGCCGACCCCTTCTCTGAACCCCGTTTGATTAATAGGAATAAGATCTCTTTCTCCCGACCAGTTTACCAAATCTTTTAAAAGAAGCGATGCGAAATATTTAGCTTCAACATCCTGCAATGCTATTAATTGGTAATTGAATGGATTAGTTCTTTCTCCACCTTTTTATATGGGCATAATTATGGAGCCTTGCCAGCTATCCGGAACTAGGTTGTAAGACTGCACGTCTGCAAAAAGTTTCTCGAGGTGTAAGCTCCAGTATTCAGGTGCGTGTTTATAAGTAGCTTGCGGAATACCATTCGGCCCTGGAGCCCCGTTGCCTTTGCACTTTTTGATTATTTTTATTATCTCCTCTGCAGAATAAGTACAATACGTTGCAACAGGGATTAAAGTTTTACTTGGGTCTGTTGTTAAAGGCGGACTGCAACATTCTTCCTCAATTATCATTTTGTTGGGATATTTCACGATGAATTGATTCCCTGGGTTTTTTAGTAAATTTTCTTTAAATTTTGACAAGAGAAAAGTAGCTCATTCTGTTTCCTGCACATTCGATGTAAGTATATTTCGAGGTCTTACTAATTGATTTATTATTTTCCAAAATGTGTTTGAATTCGGATGCTTAGTGCTAAAAAGCAATTTAGACCAGAAACTCTCGTTTATCCTTTTTTTAAAGTCCCAGACCTTCTTTTTGTACATTTTTCTTTGTAAAAGAAAGGTATCCAATTGACGCTCATCTTTATCATTCAACTGCAGCTTCTTTTGAGTTCTTCGCAGGGCTCTTCTTAGATCTTGCAAGTCTTTCGGCAATTTGCTATTTGGACCGACTCTCTTGGGCTTCATATCTGGTGATTTCATTTTTGTCTTTAATTTCTCCAGGAAGAGAGTCCATGCATGTATCATATTCATTGGGACGTTTCCTAGTTCATCCAAAGTCTCCTCTATTATCGAGAACCACTCAATTTTATTTGTATTTGTCCAGTTTATACGTTTTTGATTAATTGTATCTAATTGGCCCTCTAGTATATTAGATGGTTGAAATCTTTCCGTGCAGAAGTTGAATTTAATGTGTTGCATCGCATGGTCACTCAAGGGTGTATACTCAATATTAAAACTAACTAGTAAGGAAATTAACAAAAGACTTACGATGGTGAAATCCAATGTTGATTGGGCATGTAGGCCATAATAAGTTTTTTTCGGTGGTCGATCTTCATCAGTCCCTCCATTCAGGACTCGCATGCCTCAATACTCAAGTTCTGTTACCAATTGGATGCCTAATCGGTCCTTTCGAATCCTCGCCCGCCTTGTAACTGTTGTGGAACACTCCAATACATGTTATCTGCAGTTAATATTTCATCTTCCTCTGGTGAGAATATCAAGTTGGAATTCAAATCACCAGTTACTATTATATTCCATGATGGCTCTCTGCTGCGAAAGCCCGTTATTACTTTGCTTAATAGAGCATTTTTTATATTTTTGACTCCGAATTTAGGTTGATTGTAATAATTGATCAGGATTGCCGTCTTGTTATTAGTGACATTTTGTTCTGAAAATTTGATTAATTGTATGCTTGGATCAGGAGATTTAAGCTGTTCCGAGTTAATTTTTAATGCTATTGACACATAGACCAAAAGGCCGCTTAAGGCACGACCATAGATTTTACATTTCTCAGCGGCTACAGTATAGTGGACGAAGCCGGGTAACGGGATATCTTCTTGCAACCTTGTTTCTTGCAAGGCGATTATATCGCAATTAGCCCATTCTTCTAAGGCTAGTCCGTCCTCTAACAATCTTTTAGCACCTGCAATATTCCAAGATAGTACATGTATGCCATCATTTGCTACGTGATTCACCTTATCTCTATTTGGTCAGTTCTTCCGCTTATCATTAAGCATGCTTGGAAGCCATTTCCAGTGATCCATTATTAATAATGTCTCCCCAACTCTGTCTGCTACCATTCCTTCCTGAGTGGGAAGTGTATTGCTTCTGCCTTAAGCATTATGTAAGATTGAATAGACTGGCTTTTGAGGATCAAGTTTGTCCAATTTCTTAGTAAGTGGCTGACTACTGGATTTCTTTACAGGAAACGGATAACGTGGGATGCTGGGCTGTGATAATTGTATGCCCCATGTTTGAAATAAATCTGATCGTCCTAATATTAATTGCACTATCCCTGGGGTTTTCCAAGTGGTCAATGTTTGTTCGTTTGTTACATCCTTGGTCCCTCTTAGAAATTGAACTGATTCAAGATCTGTGGTTGTATTCAAGATCTGTACTAATTGGTTATTCCATGATTGGGTTATTTGATTTATCTGTCAGCCCCTAGTACAGGGCACCATTTGTGCCCAGGGCTTGCAAATCAAATGCTGCTGGTGGGCTTGCAGCACTGGTTGTACCACCCACAGAAGCAGCTTTTAAAGTGTGTCTCGAGCCTGCCATTGCAAGGCCTGTGTGCAGTCTACCACTACCATGTTGACTTGGCCAAGCGCACCCACTTGCCAGTCCATAAACCTTACCTTTGCTTCATATTAGACACCCCCATGGTAGGCCCAAGAGCAGGGTGCATTGCAAGAAGACGGCTGGAATGCCAGAAACCGGTCCTCGGAAGCTTGTTTCCGGTCCAGGGAAGGCATGGCTTGGCAGTTCGGGCTGGACTGTTCCCATGAAGCACAGGGTCAGACTGATTTGCATATGGCGATGTCTGAACTGGGGTGGTGTGGAGTGCAAAAAAACGATGGATTTAGGCCCTGATCTCTGTACTGGGGTGAATGTGTGATATTGTTCTGCATTCTGTTCATCAACTGTAGTTTTTGCATTTGTCACCCCGAGTTGGATGGGTATGCTCAGACGTGAGTCCCATGCTCTCCACACCACTGGATTCAAGCAAGCCGGGCTGAAGACGGCTGGAATGCCAGAAACCGGTCCTCGGAAGCTTGTTTCCGGTCCAGGGAAGGCATGGCTTGGCAGTTCGGGCTGGACTGTTCCCATGAGGCACAGGGTCAGACTGATTTGCATATGGCCATGTCTGAACTGGGGTGGTGTGGAGTGCAAAACAAAAAAACAATGGATTTAGGCCCAGATCTCTGTACTGGGGTGAATGTATGACATTGATCTGCATTCTGTCCATCAACTGTGTTTTTTTCACTGGTTAGAGCGGCAGTCTCTGAAGCAGAGATCAGGCCCGAGAACAGGGTTCAGTCCCGAGGCGGCAGGGTCTTAGGCTCAATGTCCGCGGACTCGATAATTCTCGCCTTGGCGCCTACTCTAATCATGGGTCCCACGCTGCAACTCTGGGCAATAGCTTGCTTAATCTCCACAATGGCCCCAACAACACTGGGATGCCTGGCTTCACCTTTGGGGTGCCCAGGAGGGCGCATCTCACAGGGAGAGCAAGGAAGGGTTCCACAGCGTTATACAGAGCCCGGACACCCCGTTGCTGGGGCAGCTGTGCGCTTTACAAGTATACTACATTTACATTTACATTTACATTATTGGTGGTGGTAAGTATTCACCTACCACCAGTAACAAGGCAACTGACACTGTATTGTGTCCTTAAAAGTGTTTCTATAAATGATTACCTTGCTTAACCCTTGGCAGATGACACTGAGCAATACGGCTTAATTTAGGAGACAATCCTGCTGTCTTGGAGGTTCGAAGGGTAACCACCCAATTCTCGAAACCCTCAACCAAACTTTCAGCCGCAAGTGGTATTTATTATTCACCACTGTGGTATTATTGTTTGGTGGACTCATCATTGGGTTTCCCACCTAGGTACTCGCCTCCCTAGGTGAGCACCACCTCCTCTCTGGGGAATGTACTGGTGGGATCCATCTAATAAAGTCTAAAAATACCTCCTGTATCTTTAAAGAAATTACTTTAATATGTAAGGAAGATACTGGGGTAAGATTAAAAAAAGTTGATGTTTTAGGAAGTGTGAATAAACCTTAACATCATACAAATGTGATTGTTGTGACATTAAAATTGGTCAACATGTTTCAGCTTTTCAAGCCCTACAGGGTCTGTCTTCATCGGGACCTTATTCTGATTATACAAGTCCCAAAAATACTTTTAGACCAATATTTTTGGTCTCATTTTGGTCGGCACACATTCAAGGTATATGCGCCATACCACTTTTCTCTGTCGTCTTGTAGCCTATAATCTTTTCAAGGAAGAAAAAAACATTATTGTAATGTTTTTACAGGCATGCTTGACTAGTGCGTCCTAAACTTTAAACCCTTTGATGTGGTTGGCCCAATATGAATCATCAGCGAGATGATTACACTGTGTATGTAAATAAATAGTTTCCATCTGTTAACAATGCAAATCATTATTAGTAGAAACAAAAATATACTATAATCCAACATCAGCGTTCTTTGACAAAAAACAGTGTTGATGACTTTTGAAAAAATACTAAGAACATTATCAAGAAGAAACTGAGGTGGAGTAAATAAAGACATTGCGTGAAGAAGAGAAAGTTCGGAGGGTAATCTACCTTGTTCTTTTAAGGTGCATTGCAGCTTAAACTTGACGCCAACCCTAGCCTCGCAGACGCTGAGTTTTCAACCTGGATAGGAGAAACATTGGATAAAACGCTTCCAAAAAAACCCTCCGGTAAACCCCGGGGTAAAGCTACTTCCCCATGGTTTAACCAGGAAATGTGGCTCCTAAAGAAAGCATGCAAGAGATCAGAAAGAGACTGGAGGAAGAATTTTGATCCCACAAAAAAAACTGAATATAAAAAAGTCCTTCTCAATTATAAAAAAGCACTCAAATCCGCCCAAGGCAACTATTTCGAGGAAAAAATCAGAACATCTACCAATTCATCCCGGGAAACCTTTCAAATAGCTAAGAAACTCCTCAAAGTGCCGGAACCTCCCCTCCTAGTTGAGCCGTCTGTTACCCTTTGCAATGAATTTGCAGAATTTTTTAACCGGAAGATAATAAACATCATCAACTCCCTTCCCCCACCCACTTTGGACGCTCCCTCTGTTGTCAATCCGTCCTGTCGTTCGCACCATGCTACAGCATGTCAATTGACACACTTCACTCCCCTAACGTTAGATACCTTCCTTCCTATACTCAACTCCATCAAAAGTGGCAGCCCTACAGACCCCGCACCTCTTAACATCCTTAAATTAGTCGGGCTCACCATCCTTCCTTACCTGACCAAACTGATCAACAGCTCACTCACCCACGGCATCGTTCCCCCAAGCTGGAAAAAAGCAACGGTGAAAGCGTTGATCAAAAAATCTTATCTGGACCCATTGGAACTAGACAACTACAGGCTGATCTGCCTGCTTATGGGCATTAGTAAAATAGCCGAGAAGCACGTTAACTACAGTCTATCCCGCCATCTTGAAACCAATGGGCTCTTGGAGCCCTCCCAGACTGGATTCAGGCCCGGCCAGAATACAGAAACTGCGATATTGGCGGTTGTCGAAGAGGCAAGGAAAATCATGGACTCAGGAGGATCAGTGGCAGTATCCTCCTGGACCTGAGCGAGGCCTTCGACACCGTCAACCACTCGACACTGGTCCATAGGCTCAGTGAGCTTGGAGTCGCGGGCACGGCACTGGCTTGGCTTAAATCCTTTCTTGACAACAGATCCTTCCAGGTAGCAGATGGCAATTTCACGTCCAGATCTACAGCCATCAGCTGTGGGGTCCCTCAGGGCTCGTCCCTGAGCCCGACCCTTTTTAATGTTTACATGTCCCCCCTTGGGAAAATCGTCACCCCTTTTGGGATCAAGCTCCTAACCTACGCCGACGACACCCAATTGGTGGTGTCCTTAAGTCAGCAAGACCACTCCCTCCCTAACCTTCAAACCTGTCTAATTGAAATAACCAAATGGATGAATCTCTCCCTCCTCAAATTGAACAACGACAAGACAGAGATAATGATCCTGGGCAACAAATCACTCTACCATCCCAACTCCCTATGGCCATCTTGCATGGGTACTCCACCTTTTCCGAAACAGGAAATAAAGAGCCTAGGAATATGGCTCGATGAAGGCCTCAATTTCTCTGTCCAAGCTAGGAAAACGGCTGGCATTTGTCACAGTCTCCTACGATCAGCTAGGAAAATTCTGCCCCTACTCCCTGCACAATCGCAAAAACTCCTAATACATGGTCTTGTGCTGTCCCGTCTGGACTATGGCAATGCCCTATATTTGGGAGCTCCTAAAAAAGCACTGTCAAAACTCCAGACAGTTCAAAATACCGCAGCACGCCTTCTCACAGGAACTCACCGCCGTTGTTCAGCCAAACCCGCCTTGAATGCCTTGCACTGGCTACCCGTTCAGGAGAGAATACAATTCAAAGCTCTCTGCACAACATACAAAATCCTACATGGTAAGGCCCCACCAATCTTACAAAACCTCATCACACCTCACACCACCAAAAGAACGCTTCGATCCTCAAACTGCAATCTAGCCTTTGTTCCTAGAATTAAGAAAGCCCGCTCTGGCGGTCGACTGTTCGCATATAATGCTTCCAAACTATGGAACACACTACCCCCAGACATCAGAGCACAACCCAATCTTCTCTCATTTCGCACAGCACTCAAAACTTGGCTGATCCCTTGAGGCTCTATCTACTTCTGGGCATCCTCTTCTGGTTCTCTGTCATTTTAGCGCTGGGACGCTCACGGGCAGCTATGCGCTCTACAAATCGGTAAAATAAATAAATAAATAAAATTGCCTCATAGGAGTCAAGCACGGTGGGATGCTCCTTTTATTGAACACCTGGAAAAATTCAACTGGCAGTAAAACGATGTGTGGGGAAAATTTTTGGGAGAACAGTAATTGCTCACTGTGATAAAAACATTTTCTGTCGGTGATGTCTCCGGTTCAAAGTCGAAGACATATCTACTTTTTTATATTTCTGTTCCTAACAATTATTTTAAGAGGTTATATTAAGCCCAAAGATGTCATAGACAGCCTTAAAAACACTTTTTTACTTTTTTTGCTCTCATAGTATATAGACTCAGGGGTCTTTGAAAAAATATTGTGTAACATAGGGGGAATCAGGAGGTTAACATTAATCTTTTTAGGAACTAAAAGGACCTTTTACTACATACTCATACAGGGAAAGGATCTCTCGCCAAAAAAACCTTCAAAAAACTAACTTGTTTTTGAGAGGGCCCCCGGTGCAATTGACTCGCCTGTCCTGGCGGCCGTTGTTGAGCGTTTTTATGTCCAGTTTAGATGTACAAGAACACTGGAAGTGCTCTTACACTCTCTCGTCACAATCATGGGGTGTTTGAGAAAAGGGACTGAACGTGCCTCTTGGCTACATAACGATCATAACAGGGTAAAAAAGGGAAATCAAAACAGATCCTCTCTTGGTCGTAATTCTATATGAACAACTGATATAGTTATCGGGTGCTCAAGTAGTTGGTCGAAATTTTTATTAAAACCTGTTAATGGTGTATGGAATGGATGGGCTTACGAATGATAAAACATGCGTCCTTATTATATATGACACTGTTTATACACATAGTCTTTATTTACATTATTGGTAGTACAGCTCACTTGTGTGTATAAATGGATGCAAGTTATCATAGGGATTTGATGTTATTGATGTCATCCAATTATTTTTTGGGGGTTTCTGATCGTGTAGTTCTTCTTCTTCAGACTTTATTTTATCATCTGTTCAATGCAAGCCAGGGAATTTTGTCATTCAGCCCACTAGCGGGTGTTCCTAGGGTATACACCCATCTTTGTTCTTTCTCAAATAGAATTTTATCTGCGTTTTCATCCGCTCTTTCAAGTGTTCCCAAAATAATCCAATCAGGTCGTTCTCAGTGGGTTTTAGTTTGAGGAAATGTACACTCATTTGTGTGGTTGCTTTTCTGCACCGTATGTTACTGCAATGTTCCCCTATGCGTATTTCTGCTTTCTGCATGTCATCCCGATATAGCTAAGCTAGCACGGACATGTAATCATGTAGATTATGTAACTCGTGTTGTAACTGGTATGTTTTCATATTGTCCATTTTGTATCGTTCGTTAGGTTGATGGTTTTGACCTTCCTGGTGAGGTGGCATACTAAGCAGCATCTGCATGGAAAGTGGCCTATGACTGGTTGTAGGCCCCAAGCTTTCAGTACTATTTCTCTCTTTTTTGGCTGCTATTTTGGTCTGGTGTGTACAAAGTAATCAAGTAGATTCTTTCTTTGTTTATTGGCAAATCTTGGTAGTGTGTATATGAAAGATACGACAGATTTCATCAACAAAATGACAGCAATTCAATTCACAGAATATCAAGAATTCTGGATGTGTACAATTGATATAAAGTCTCTCTACACTTCCATCCCCCACAACTTAGGAATAGAAGTGGTAGAGGAGGTCCACATGTCCTCTGAGCTAGACCACAACTTTCAGGTGTTCCTCATGGAACTATTGACCTTCACACTATACCACAGCTATTTTAAATGGGACAATTATCATTATCTACAACTCACAGGCACTTCAATGGGAAATTGTGCCGCCCCAGTATATGCAAACACATTCATGAACTTCTTCGAAAATAAATACATCCTGAATCAAGAGTCATAGAAGAAAAACATACTAACTTTTCTCAGATTTAAAGACAACATCTTCGTACTATGGAAGGGCACTCAGCAAGATCTCCTAACAGCGTTAGAACAACTCAACACCATTAATGACCGGATACAATTCACATATCTCATGGACAATACAACAATAGCTTATTTGGATGTACTACTAACTCGCAAAGGAAACTACCACATGCAAAAAACCAACAGACCGAAACAACCTACTCCACTATCAAAGTTTTCACCAGTTACCATCGAAAAACAACTTACCGACATCACAACTGTACAGAGTCAAAAGGATAGGGTCTGAATCTGAAGAATTACAAATCCAAACACAAAATATGATCTCCAGATTTATGGAACGAGGATATCCAAAACCAATTCTGGACCTAGATGAACAGAAATGTACACTGAAAACATGACAAAATCTACTCAAGCAGACACATAAAACTGAATCACTTAAAACAATGATCATATCAAAATTCTCTACACACAGTCAACAGTACAAACGGATTATCAAAAAACATTGGCTACTGCTCACAGGAGAACCAGATTTTCAAAAGATTGTTTCCAAACAACCGACATTCGGACACACCAGAAGTAAAAACATTCAAGAGTTACTAAAGAATCCTAAAGACAATACAACAAGCAATTATAAGGGAACCAAGCGATGTTTGAATTGCAGCAATTGTAATAACATTATAAGAGGGAACACCATCACACACCCGATGAGAGGAACATCAATCAAATTGAAAACTACAGCGACATGCGATTCAACCAATGTGTTCTATCTATTAAAATGTCCTTGTAGACTAGTAAATGTGGGCAAAACAACTAGGAAAATCAAGATACGTATATCAGAACTCAAAAGCAACATAAGAACTAAAAATGCCAAGTCAACCATTGCGATACATTTCAATGAAAGAGCTCATAACATCTCTCAACTCAAACTCATGGTGCTGGAAGTGATAGAGAAACATTCTGGAAGAGAAATCAATAAACTCTTACTACACAGAGAAAATCATTGGATTTATTTCTTAAATTCAATTAAACCTAATGGACTCAATGACCGCCTGGAATTCGCTTGCTTATTAATGTACCATTTTGAGCAACATTATTTATTGATATTCATATTGATGTGACAAATATGTCAGGTATTTTCATTTCAGATATAGTTTTTAAATCATATAGTTTTGATATATTTCACGATCAGCTGGTTAACATACCGCTAATATCGCATATTCCTGATATTAGACCCCATATAGAAAAACCCTGAACATCTTACCCATGAACCAACACATAGATCACTTAGAATTTTATGTAACCCACAGAGCACTATAGCACACCGCAAGATCCTTCAACATATTACGCATAGTACAATCTCACCGACACCACTCCAAGATGGCGCCGGTTTAGTGAACCGGAAGAGACTAGTCCTATTTCTAACTCCAAACAACAACATCCACATATATACTGGAGGATTCACAAATCCGATAGGAATGACACGTCTTTACGATGCATGAGCTAATACACATTCTAACGGCAGGTAAGAAGCATTAGTTTTCATTCAACTGTTCATTTACCTTTCCATCCTTGTTTACAGAGAATATTTACATAGCACTAGTTAATGTTCCAACAGATACACCCACCATCACAAAACAATAACCCATTAAGACTAACAATAGAGGTTGATGTTTTGGCATTATTTAAAGTTTTGTTTATCATTGTCATTATCAATCGTAAAATCCTGATAATGTGCCCCATGGTCCACGTTAGATTTACAGGCAAAATGTATTTAGCGTTATCTGAGTATTGAGCAGTAACATATTCAGATATTGAACATCGATGTTAAAATAGAGATAAAGTTGTGATTATGTTGTTTTCTTATCATATCATGATATGAGCAGTATCCTCATGAGAGTTATGTAATTTTTGATTTAAATATTCCCCTGAAGAAGTGCACATGGGTGCACGAAATGCATTGGATATGCCACATGAATTGGATACATAAACAGTGGATACGGAAACAAAATTATTGCGGAGAAAGAAAAAATATCGGATTTATGTTTGAATAAAATGAACTTTAAATAGATTTAAAAACACAGAGTACTTGTGTGATTACAAAAGGACGACTAATGATTTAATCGCAGGGTGGCGATAACTGTTGTGCCCAGAGGGTCATCCTCTAAGTATAGAGGCTGCTTGATCGAACATTTCATATACACACTCCAAGAGGCAGAGAGTGAAACCTCAGTAGCACACAACAAAATACACAATTAAAACAAAAACAGCCTGTGCGCATCCAATAAATATGTACTTAAATCTTGGTAGTGACCAGTCCAAAGTCTCAGAATTGATTATGTTCCAATGTTTCTTGACTGCTTTCTTTATCTGATTTGTTGCTACACAGTACTTTGTGACACAGGTCATTGTGTTAGAGTCTTTGGGTTTGTTTGTCACTTTTAGAAGACTCTCTCTATTTAGATTCTTTGCACATTTGTCACTTGTTCTTAGTATTTATGTTGGGTATTTTCTTGACTTGAATTTCTTCATTAAGTTCTCTAATTGTATTTTATGATCGTTAAGGTTGTAACAATTGCGACGGATTCTCAGGACCTGACTGTACATAAGGTTATCCTTGAGTGGGCGAGGGTGGAAATTATCAAAGTGAAACAGGTGTTCCTATCCGTTGGTTCGTTGTAGGCTTTGGTGCTTACTTTTCCTTTGTCTGAGAGTATGGTGACGTCCTGGAAAGCCAGCTCTTTTTAGTGTGTAGAAGCAGTGAATTTCAGGAAGGTATCACTGGCATTGAGCCAGATCGTAAACTCCTGCACCATCTTTTTATCTCTTTTCCAGATGATGAACACATTGTCGATGTCCCTTTTCCAGAGCTGTATTGTGTCTCTATAATGGTTCGTGCTCTTTAGAATTTGTCTCCTGTTGAACTCATTAACAAATAATCCTGCTAAGCTTGGGGTGAATGCGCTTCTCAAAGAAATTCTGTGTTTCTGAAGATAGATTGATTGTACGTATTCAAAATAGTTTTCAGTGAGGGCCAGTCTGCAGCATTCCAGCACAAAGTGTCTTGCAGTGTTGTTGTGCTAGACTTTCCTGAATAGAATATTTTTTAGTGCGTCCAAAGTTGATGTTGAGGTAGACTGGTATAAATGCTCTTAATGTTTGGGCCAACTGGAACGTGATGTTTCCGGTCACATTCCACATTTAGCAGTAAATTATGTAAATCCCTGGTGTATTTTAGGTATGTCGGTATATGTTGTACAATAAGAGAAAGGAAATAGCAAATTCTTACAGTGGTTCCAGGATTGGCCCGATTCCTTACACAACAGGTCGTCCTGGGGTATGTTACTGTTACATCGCATTTTTTACATCGTAATGCTGTTACAACGCAGCTATTACAACGCTGGTTCCATTACATCGGATGCTATTACAACGCAGGATATTACATAGCAGATGCTATTACAACGCATACCATTACATCGTAAGTATTGGTAAGTATATACATTTTTTTAAATTTTATTTAATATTATATAATTAATTTAATTATTTTTAATTATAAATAAATATATTTATTTATGTTTTTTAATATTATAAATTAAATATATTAATTTAATTAATTTTTATAATAAGTATGAGTATAGGAGTATATGTTTTGGGGTACTGAGGTATATGTTTTGGGGTGTTTGGTTATTTTTAGGTTTTAGGGCAGGGTTTGGGTTTTGGGGTACAGGGGTATTATTAGGTTTTAGGGCAGGGTTTGGGTTTTGGGGTACAGGGGTGTTTTTAGGTTTTAGGGCAGGGTTTGGGTTTTGGGGTACAGGGGTGTTTTTAGGTTTCAGGGCAGGGTTTGGGTTTTGGGGTACAGGGGTATTTTTAGGTTTCAGGGCAGGGTTTGGGTTTTGGGGTACAGGGGTGTTTTTAGGTTTTAGGGCAGGGTTTGGGTTTTGGGGTACAGGGGTGTTTTTAGGTTTCAGGGCAGGGTTTGGGTTTTGGGGTACAGGGGTGTTTTTAGGTTTTAGGGCAGGGTTTGGGTTTTGGGCTACAGGGGTGTTTTTAGGTTTTAGGGCAGGGTTTGGGTTTTGGGGTACAGGGGTGTTTTTAGGTTTTAGGGCAGGGTTTGGGTTTTGGGGTACAGGGGTGTTTTTAGGTTTCAGGGCAGGGTTTGGGTTTTGGGGTACAGGGGTGTTTTTAGGTTTCAGGGCAGGGTTTGGGTTTTGGGGTACAGCGGTGTTTTTAGGTTTTAGGGCAGGGTTTGGGTTTTGGGGTACAGGGGTGTTTTTAGGTTTCAGGGCAGGGTTTGGGTTTTGGGGTACAGGGGTGTTTTTAGGTTTTAGGGTAGGGTTTGGGTTTTGGGGTACAGGGGTGTTTTTAGGTTTCAGGGCAGGGTTTGGGTTTTGGGGTACAAGGGTATTTTTAGGTTTTAGGGCTGGGTTTGGGTTTTGGGGTACAGGGGTATTTTAGGGTTCAGGGGTAGGTTTGTGTTTAGGGCTGATTAAATTATATTTACCATTTATAAATTAATTAACATATATTTATTAAATAAAATTAATTATATTATATTAATTACATTTTTTAATTAAATTAATTAAATTAAATACATTATTTTAATTAATTTAATGTAATTACAATTTAAAAAATATTTAAATCAAATTATTTTCATTATATTATTTAAATAAAATTAATTATAATTTTCTTTCAAATTAAATAAATAAATTGATTTTAATTTATTAAATTAAATTAATTACTATTTTAAAATGTATTTTAATTAAATTAATTAAATTAAATTAATTAAATTAACTTAATTACATTTTTTTTAAAAAGGTATACTTACCTATACTTACGATGTAATGCCATGCGTTGTAATAGCATCTGCTATGTAATGCCATGCGTTGTAATGGCATCCGATGTAATGGATCCTGCGTTGTAAAAATTCCGATGTAACGGAATGCGATGTAAAAAACCACGTTGTACTGACACCAATCCCGTCCTGGAGGCGGTAATATGCCCTTGTGTATCTTGGGAAGAGAATAAAAGTGTGGAATTTTTGGATTCTCCACCAGTAAATATTCTGGTTAATTTTTTTAGATCCAATTATTCATCTCTGCTTCCTTCACCATGTTACTTATCATTTTTTTGAGTCTGGGAGTTGGAACGGTTTCCAGTGATTCATAATATCTTTAATCTAAGAGAAGATTTTGGCACTGGACATGGTACTCTTTCTGTGATAATGGGACAATTCCTCCCGCTTTGTCTGCCGGTTTTATGACAAGTTCCTTGGCATCAGTCAAACCTTTTAAGGCTTGTTTCTCTTTTTACTTTATATTGTGGAAAGGCTTAAAGGCTATAACCAGCATTAGGTCCTGATGAAGGCATAGACCCAGTAGCGCCTGAAAAGCCAAAATGTGATGACCATTTTAATGTCACAAAATCACTGTTGAATGATGTTATGGTTTATTGACACTCCCTAAAACATCATTTTTTTAATCTTAGCCCAGAATCTTCGTCAGATTTTAAAGTAATTTCTTTGAAGATACAGGAGGTATTTTTAGACTTTATTAGACAGATCCCACCAATACTTTCCCTCAAGAGGAGTTGGTACTTACCCAGGGAAGCGAATGCCTTGGTGCAAATCCCAATAATGAGGTCGCCCAAACAATAATACCACTGTGGTGAATATTATACGTCGCTCACAGCTGAAAGTTTGTTTGAGAGTTTTTGGGAATATAGTGGGTACCCTTGGATTCTCCCAGGCCAGCAGGATTCACTCCCCCCTCCCTTGATTTAGAATATAACAACACATGGAAGAAGAGTGATAATCCATGCTTCTAACTCCTCCCCCTTTTTGATTTGAATGTTAACTTAGGAGATAGACATGTAAAGCATTTCAAAACACCAATACAGTAAATAAGTAAGACACAAAACACAATAAAAATCCCACAGCAAATTTTAAATAATGGAAAAATATTTATCTTTAAAATGACACCCGAACGACCAAAATCCAATAAAGGCAACCAGACATATGACATTTAAAAAAATAACCACTTTCTAGTGCTTAGAAACCACTACATCTGGCTGAGCTTTATCAGGACAAAGTCAAAGTTTCCGGCCAACTGCGATGGTGCCCTGCTCAGATAACCTAAGCAGGAGGCCCCTGTCAAAATTTTTACTTCACCCGTAGAAACTTTTCTGGAGCTTTTTCTTCAGAGTGCCCTCATTGCTCTTCACAAGGCCCGATTTAGTGAGAGTTTTCCAGCTTGACTTTCAGGGAGCTCCTGGTCAAATCCTGGAAGTTGAACCTCCAGAGCTCTTTAATGGGACAAACCTGGAATCTGGACTGGTTAGCAGTTGAAGATGGCTGGCTTGGCCCTCGCGAACGGGTTGGTCACCTTATGGACTTTTTTTCAAACATCTGGAGGTCCTTCCAGAAGGTCTCCTCATAAGTTCCAAGGGTCCAAAACCCAAATCCAAGGGTCTGGAATCTCCTAGATGGTCCTTGGCAGGCCTGTACTGCCCTTCCCACAATGCACATTGTCAACCCCTGAAAAGTCCAATGGACACACTCCAGGAGCTGGACTCTGGCTGGAGAAGGGTCTGTTAAGCTCTGTTCACCTGTAGCTGCAGGAAGTCTATGCCTTACTCCTTCTTGAAGTAAGGAAAAGTCCTCAGAGCTGTAGTACCAGATAGTGAAGCAGGTGCTGTCTTCGCTAGGTAGGTGCTTGAGTGCCGATCAGGACTCAAGCAGGACAGTCTTGCATCAAAGGGGGACACTCCTGACCAATGAGATGAAGGGTGCAAACCAGGCGCATGATGACCACTTCCTCCAAAGTGTGGTATCTTGTGCCAGAAAGCGCTATTCTTTCAAAACCCATGAAGGCTGAAATTTCAGCAGAGCAGTAAGAGCTAACTAAACCAACTCTCAGTGTTGCTTGTTCCCATAGCTCTCCTCCCCCTAAGATCTGAAAATTCCTTCCGCATGTCTGCTAGTTGGCTGGGGCACAGTGGGCTGGGGGCAGGAAGGTCTGGAATTTGCTGCCTTTCCTGTCCTCTTTTGAAGCCTCATGTTTACAACCCCTCTCCTCTGCCCAGACATTCCTGTGTAGCTACAGAGCTCTCTCGAGCAGCTAGCCTCTCCCCTGGATAACTACTAATCACCTATTCAAGGCAGCCTTGCTAAGCCTGTTAGCACTGACCAATCAGGAAAGGCCAAAAGTGTTATGATTTCATTTGTGAACAAGTTACGAAAATTCAACGAGAGCAATCTGTTGGATTTATTACTACTATTGTGTTAAGTCCCTAAATGAAATTGTTCATTCTTCCCTAGCAATAGTTATGCATCCATAACATGTTGCCAAGTTAACCTGTGAGGCCAAGTATCTACAACGAGGACAATGAAATGTGCAATTCCTCCCTTACCAGGGTTTATAACACATTTTTTATAATGACCCTGCTCATAATAACATAACACCCCTATCCCTGTGACACCTCGGGAAGACCTAAGGGTTGCCTAATATGTAAAAATTATGTAGATTAATACTTTACAGAGCCCATAGCACCAAAGTCGACTTTGCAGGGGACTTCCTACACTGGTAAAAAATAAAAAAGGCAGTATTCCCCAATCAGGGTTTATAAAGCATGTTGTATAGGGGCCCTGCTTATAGTAACCTGCCTCCCCCCCCACTCTTGGAGCACCTAGGGGAGACCTTGGGGTACCTGATATTTAACAATAATGTAGATTATCACTGTTATAGTGCTCCTGCCACCAAGATTGAGCTAGCAGTGAATTTACTATTTAAAAGCAGTGTTGCAACTAAGGGCTGCTTTTAAAATGACATCAGGCTCTCAGCAGTGCCCACATGCAAGTGCAAAATAAGGCTGCTAACCTCTAAACTGCCAGGCCCGATTACATACTAGGGACTTATAGGTAGTTTTCATCCCCTGGCCCTATTATTTACTAGGAACTTATAGGGTAGGTCATGCCATTTTAAGTGTACCTCAATGCACATGTGTGTGTTCAACATAGCACTTGCCTAGGGCCTGACTAGCAGGGCTCAGGGTTCAATAAGAGTAAGTGACCATTAGTACCAGTCAGCACACAAAAATTGGGGTTCAACAAGACAAAAGGGTAACTTTCTAACACTTGCACAATAGTGCAAGGGTGTCTACATTACAGGAAGGATTGTTTTTGTGCAGGGAGGGATACTTCTCTTCATAAATACTGTCCAAAGAGGCATTTTCCTCTTTCAACGCGAGATGCAAAATGTATCACGCATAAAAGAGGAAATAGCAAGACGAAACATTGTTTCTCTCCCCATTATGCCATTCTCTGGGAGATGTACCCCATCCACTGGGAGTCATATGGATTTGACGCAATCCCAGGTTTACAAATATTTAAAAATTTAGAATGTGTCAAATACATGGGTGGATGCATGTGAATGCCCATGTTCCACCGATGGGTACACTTCCTAGCTCGAAATATGACATAGCGCAGTGCAAGCAGCTGCATTCCAACATTGCTTTACAAAGCAATGCAAGGTGGCCACAATCCCTACTTGTGTTCCTTTGTAAATTTGAATCAAGGAATTGTGCTACCTTGATCAATTCACATGGCACAAGAGAACACAACTCCTTAGTAAATCTACCCTTTTCTGATCCTAGGCTCATCGAGACACTCAAACGCCAAAAAATAATTAGCCAGGTGGTACCCACGTCTTTTAAAGCCTACTACTTCAGATGACAGGATGGGAGAGACATGGCCTGCTTGTAAGTGCCATGTAATCTTGTTGCTTAGTCGAAGGTTTGGAGGTCAATAACACAATGGTCTCTCCTGTGATGGTGAGCTGCCTTCTGGAAATGGTTCCTGTTAGAACTGGGGGTCTCTAGTTGGCAGAGCTAGGTACCACTGTCCAAATAGGGACCCTTAATTCTAACCAGGGCAAGGAGAAAACACTCTTCAGATAATCCCTGCTTACCCCCTTGGTAGCTTGGCACGAACAGTCAGACTTTTTGAAGGCAATGTGCAAAGTATTTGTACCAACACTCACAGTAACACAGTGAAAACACCACAAACTGACTTCACAACCGTTTAGAAAAATAAAGGTATTTAATCTAAACTACAAAAGACCAAAACAACAAAAATCCAACATACACATTCCAGAATATGGTTTCAAAAGAGTTCTTAAGGTTGCGTTAAAATAATACACAGTTGCGTCGTGTTTTTGCCAACAGTACCTTCAGATGCGACAAAAGTTCCAAGTGAAAGCTGTACCATTGAAAAGCAAGCAATGCGTCACTCCTGAGACCCTGGGGAGGTGATGCGACAGCCCCGCTGGATGCAGCGGGCGTGTTGGAATGACTCTGGTCTGAATGGGGAGGGATGCTATACCTTGCGTGGATTGCGGTGCACAGGTTCGTAGGAAGCGTCTCGCAAAGGTACGATGCGACGATCTTTGGGACGGCGACGATCTTAGGTGCGCTCAAAGATGTGCAGCGCAGAGTTGATCTTCTCCTCTCGTGGCCCCTCACTGCGATGGCTCTGCGATGACTCTCGCAGCGACGTGATGCAGTCCGCAAGCAAGCGATGCGACAACCTCACCCAGTGACGACAGGCTCTGTGACGATACTCGCAGCGATGGTAATCTTCCCGCACCGGACTGGTGAGTCCTGCAAACGAAGGAAGCGACAACTCTGGCGCTCCAACAATCTCGGCCTTCGCAGCGGCGGGAATTTCCTCGCAATGACGGGGGGGGGGTGCTCCACAAGCGAGTGATGCGTTAAAACTTGCAGAAAGTCTTTAAAATCTTGGTTTCCAGCTTCCCAACATGGGTACCATTTCCACAGGCACCACAACTGGCCCAAGCACACTAGGAAGGACAGAACTCTCTCAGCAGATTTCAGGGAAGCTGGAGGTGAAGTCCTATTGTTCCTGGGACTTCTTAACAGGGAGCCAGCTCTTCTTCAAGCCCTTGGAGATTCCTTCAAGCAAGGGGACACAGCACAAAGCAAAGTTCTTCCCCTCTCCTTGGCAGCAAAGCAACTGCAGGTCAGTCCAGCAAAGCAACAGCAGGACAGTCGTCCTTCTTCAGTCTTCCAGCTTTCTTCTTGGCATAGGTTCCTTCTTGATTCCAGGATGATCTAATTTTCTGTAGTCTGGGGTCCTGTACTTATACCCCTTGTGCAGGGGGGCTCTGAGCCCGGTCTGAACCAGTTCTGGGTGTTCCTTGAGCACTTTGTTTTCCTGGCCTCTCCTTTCCTTTCAGAGAGAGGGGAGGGTCATCAGCCGCCCAGCAGGAGGTGGAGCCAGCATTGTAGAAGGCAGGCAGAGCCCTATTCAGGCCCAGGTACTATCCCCTCCCACCACTCAAGATGCAGATGCAATAATTCAGCCTAGTGCTGACTCATCCAGCCCCTTGGGGGATCCCCAGCCCTTTTCACTCTCAAACCAGACAGTCAATTCACAAACAGGCCAAGGCACACAGAAATGTTAGACAAGAGAGCAGCCTCTTCCTAAAAGTGCTGCTCTCAAACGCAGGATTTGAAAACCACTTTTCCTAATAGATGTGTTATTAAATTCTAAGCTCAGGGATACCAGACTTTTATGTCCTACCTTGCTCCTATGGGAAGACATGCTGGTAGCCACTGTAGCAAGCATTCCCCATGATAGCCTATGGTCAAGGTAGCCTTACAATAGTGAAAAATGAAAATGGCTGTCATTCACTACCAGAGCATGTCACCTGCACTAGTACATGCTCTACCTTTCACATATACTGCACCATGCCCAAGGGGGTACCTTGAGCCTTCCATAGGAGTGACCAATGTGCACAAAAAGGTAAGGGTTAGGCCTGGTCAGTGGGGACACTGACCAGGAGGACATGGCAGTTCACAGACTGCACACAGGCACTGTGGTGGCAGGCCTGAGACAAAATTTTAGGGCTACTCATGTGGGTGGCACAATCAGTGCTGCAGGCCCACTAGTAGCATTTGTATTAACAGCCCTGGCAAACTCTATGGACTTCTTGGGGATACAAATATGCCAATCAAGGATAACCAATTACAGTAGCAATTTACACAGGGAGCACTTGCACTTTGACTCTGATCAGCAGTGGCAAAGTGCCCAAAGCATCTAAACCAGCAAAAACAAAATCCAGCACAGCGTCAAAAATATAGGAGGCAGAGGCAAAAAGACATAGGAAACCACGCCAAAGATGCCAGGTCTAACACCTGTCCCCTCCAGTTGAAAGTGAGCAGAACTGCCCACCACCTTGGGAGTTTTCTTCCCTAAGGCGGAAGAATCTGGACAGACCATAAGCATTGGCGTGTTCTGTAAAAGGAAGGTGTTCCACCATAAAGTCTATTCCCTGTAGGAAGATGGACCACCTCAGCAGTTTTGGGTTCTCACCCCTCATCTGCATTAACCATCTGAGGGGCCTGTGGTCTGTCTGAACCCTGAAGTGAGTTCCAAACAAATAGGGCCTCAGCTTCTTCAGAGCCCAGACCACAGCAAAAGCTTCCCTTTCAATTGTACTTCAGCTCTGTTTCCTGGGTAGTAGCCTCCTACTAATGAAAGCTACAGGTTGGTCCTAGCCCTCGTCGTTGATCTGTGAGAGTACTGCTCCCACACCATGCTCTGAAGCGTCTGTTTGTACTACAAGCTCACTGGAGAAATCAGGTGTGTTGAGCACTGGTGCTGTACACATGGAAGTTTTCAGGGCATCAAAGCAGTTTGACAGGCTTTGGTCCAATTCACTCTCTTGGGCTGATTCCTTGATGTCAGCTCTGTCAAGGGGACAACGATGGTGCCATACCCCTTGACAAATATTCTGTAATTCCCGGTCAGACCTAAAAAGGCTCTCACCTCTGTCAGGGTATTGGGGGGCTCCCAAGCCAGAATGGTATCAACCTTTGCCTGTAGGGGCGCCACCTGGCCGCTCTCCACCTGGTGTCCCAAACACACCACAGATCCCTGTCCTATCTGGCACTTGCTGGCCTTGATAGTGAGGCCTGCCCTTTGCAGAGCCTTCAACACTTCACAGAGGTGTTGCAAGTGTTCCTCCCATGAGGAGCATGAACAGAGCAATCTCATCCAGGTATGCAGCAGAGAATTCCTCCAGCCAGGGTCAGTACCTGGTTGACCAGTCTCTGGAATGTGGCAGGGGCGTTCTTCAACCCAAAAGGCATGACTCGGAACTGGAAGTGACCCTCTGGTGTTGAAAATACAGACCTCTCTTTGACCCCCTCAGTTAAGGCAATCTGCCAGTACCCAGAAGTTAAATCAAACGTACTGAGGTACTGGGCAGCTTCCAACCGATTCACAAGCTCATCAGCTCTGGGGATGGGGTGTGCATCAGTCTTGGTGACCGCATTGAGCCCACGGTAATCCACACAAAACCGGAGTTCTGGAGTGGCACCGGGCTAAGCAGCTTTTGGCACTAAGACCACTGGCCTAGCCCAGGGGCTGCTGGAGGGCTCAATTACCCCTAGCGCTAACATCTTGGAAACCTCTTCCTTGATGCTGGCCCTGACCTTGTCAGCTACCCTGTAAAATGTCTGTTTCACAGGTAAACTATCTCCAGTGTCCACATCATGGACGAACCAATTGGTGACACCTGGGGTCAGGTAGAACAGGGATGCAAACTGACCCAACACTTGGTGACAGTCCCTCTGCTACTCTGGGTCAGGGTGGGCTAGAGGACCACACCATCCTCTGACCCGTCTTGCTCCTTGGCTGCCAGGAGGTCAGAAAGAGGGTCACTTTCCTCTTCCATTCCAGCATCTGTAACCAGGAGCATTGTCACTTCGGACCTCTCAAAGAGGGGTTTGAGGCGGTTCACATGCAAGACTCTCAGGGTCTGCCTGGGAGTATTCAAGTTAACCAGGTAGGTTACTTCGCTCTTGCGCTCCACCACCTCATATGGCCCAGTCCACTTGTCTTGGAGCGCAAAAGGCTCCACTGGCTCCATCACCCACACTTTCTGCCCAGGTTGAAATTCGACCAGAGTGGTATTCTAGTCGTACCATCTTTTCATTTCTTCCTGGCTAGCTTCTAGGTTCTCCTGAGCGAGCTTCCTGAAGTGTTGTGTCTGGTTGCGGAAGGCCAGCACATAGCTGAACACATCCTGGGGGTTTTCACAAGTGATTTCTCCCACCCCTCCTTTACCAGTGTGAGAGGTCCTCTAACAGGGTGGCCATGCCGAAGTTCAAATGGACTGAACCCTAAGGACTGAGGTACCTCCGTGTAGGCAAGCAACAGGAATGATAGAAAGACGTCCCACTTCCATCTCATGGGCTCCACTAGGCCCATAATCATACCTTTCAGGGTGTGTTTGAACCTTTCAACCAACCAATTTCCTTGAGGGTCGTAAGGAGTGGTGAACTTAAAAGTTACCCCGCACTCCTCCCATAGGGACTTCATGTACCTCGAGATGAAGTTGGTATTCCGGTCGGAGACCACCTCTCTGGGAAACCCCACACGGGAAAAGATCCCCATCAATGCACGGCCTACCACGGGGGCTGTGTATGTCCTGAGAGGGACAGCTTCCAGGTACCAGGTGGCATGGTCCACCAAGACCAGGATGAACCTGTTGCCTAAGGCTGTTTTGGGGTCCAGTGGCCCCACAATGTCGATGCCCACCCGCTCGAAAGGGGTGCTCACCACAGGAAAGGGTTGGAGGGGTGCCTTGAACTTCTCTCCGCTCATACCACTGGCCTGACGAATCACTGACATAATATCGAAAGACACAATATCGTGATACAAAATTATCGGCACAAAAATATCGAAAGCATAATTATCGACATCCTATACTTACCTGGAAACATACAAAAATATCGGGTACACAATATCGACATACATAAACATCGATATCAATAATATCGACTACATGACTACATACATATCAAAACAAATAAATATCGACCACATCTAAATTCATGCACATGGGCAAAAATATCGAAGTCACAAATATCGTCAACTATTATATTGTTTACTTAAATATATCTAATTTAAATATATATGATATATATATATATATATATATATATGATATATATATATATATATATATATATATATATATATATATATATTCACTGAAAAAACCATAGGTTTCACACCAGTTATAGTTAGGAATTAGCATTTAAAAAACCTATTAAATTCACTGAAAAAACCATAGGTTTCACACCAGTTATAGTTAGCTGGAAATTTTACTGATATAAAACCATTGAAATTCCCACGTTATAGTTAGTTGGACTCACTATAACTTGCGCGCCTGCAATGCACTGCTGATGACGTCACATATTACATCACTCATGACATGGTCAGTGACATCACTCATGACATCACTGATGACACCATCCAGTGAATGTGTGTCTTTCTGAAAAATAAATTTGTTTTATATATGTATTTGTAAAGGTCGATGGAAGAATAAATGTTTAAATAAGTGTGTAAATGGATGTTTTTTTAACAAAAAATTGGTTGGGTAACTGGCTTATTACGTGTATCTTAGTGAATACATATATTAGCGAGTATTGTTTAAATATTTAAATGTTTGTATCAGTGTTTCTCTTTGTGTATAAGTGGCTGCAGGGGTTGGTGACTGACTCACTGTTTGTATGTGTTTTGAAGACAGCATATGTGCAGGACTGTATGGGTGGATGAGTGTGTATATGTGTGTGTTAGTGAGTGAATGACTGTCTCACTAGTGTCTTCATTAGTAACGACATATGTTTTAATCTAGTATATGTGAGTATTGATGTATATAAGTGAGTATAGTATATATAGTGAGAGATTGTAGAAGTTCCTGTTTAAATAAGTATGTGATTCTATAAGTGATTGTTTAAGAGAGTAAGTATGTGTAAGTTTCCTTAGGAATAAGGTGGTAGTGTGTGTATAGCTGTATATGCAAATAAATGGATGTTCAATAGTTTTTTTGCATGTGTGAGTATATGTGTGAGTAACTTTTGGAAGACTGTCGGTGTGTTAACGGATGTAAAGGTGTTTCACTACATATGATAAGTGAGTATATGTATGAATGACTATATAGAACTGTTGGTGAATGAGTAAATGTGTATATAAATGGTTGAATTACTGAATTGGTTGTTGTAACTGGTATAGGTATCGCCACTTTTTTGTAAATGTTAGTTTCTATTTTTGAATATGTGTTTCAGGGGTTACATTACACTGAAAGGAGGTCAGTCACTCTGTCACAGGGATGGTGTCATCAGTGATGTCATGAGTGATGTCACTGACCATGTCATGAGTGATGTAATATGTGACGTCATCAGCAGTGCATTGCAGGCGCGCAAGTTATAGTGAGTCCAACTAACTATAACGTGGGAATTTCAATGGTTTTATATCAGTAAAATTTCCAGCTAACTATAACTGGTGTGAAACCTATGGTTTTTTCAGTGAATTTAATAGGTTTTTTAAATGCTAATTCCTAACTATAACTGGTGTGAAACCTATGGTTTTTTCAGTGAATTTCATAGGTTTTTTAAATGCTAATTCCTAACTATAACTGGTGTGAAACCTATGGTTTTTTCAGTGAATTTCATAGTTTTTTAAATGCTAATTCCTTTGTATATCGAGTTTCTAACCTTTTTTTTTTTTACAATTTGCTGTTTTTTTTTAAGTATTTATTTTTTTTAATATTTTTTTTCTTTTGCGCTCTGGGTGCGCGCTCCGGGAAGCTTTCAGCTAAGCTCTCCTGTAAGCTTCTCCGAGAGCTCATCTGAAAGCGCACCCAGAGCGCAACTGTCGTTCGTGAAAAAAAAATATGAATGAAAAGTTAATAATAATGCAAAACATTTCGTACCATACAAATAAAATTTGTTTTTTTTAATATGGAAAATGATTATGCATTTCTATAAAAGATTGATGACGTCACTTCGGCGCGCAACGTAAGTGCCCTCGGAAGCGCATACGTGCGCGGCGCATAAACGCACGGAAAAGCGCCTACGATCGCGCCACGTTTGCGACCCGGAAGCGCCTACGATCGCGCTGCGTAAACGCACCCGGAAGTGCTCCGGAGCGCGCAGCGTAAACGCATCGGGTCATGTGACCCTAAAATAACACTTTTCATTGGTTGCTAACAGTTTTTTTTTACAATGAATGAAATCCCCACCCATTTCCTTCACTTCTTCTTTCACTTTTGTGACTGAAAGACCTGCCTTTTTTGCTGCTCCATATTCCTGGATTCATCATGGCTGCCAGACTATCCAGCAGTGAAGATGATTTCATTGATGAAGAGCCTCCTACCCCAAAGGTGAAGGAACATTTCATCTGGAAATTTTTTAAGTTTCCAGAAGGCCAGAAGAAGGTGAATGCACCAAAAGTAGAGTGCAGGATCTGCAAACAGGTCCTGTCACGGGGTAACCCCCAAAAAAAATACTCTTTTGGCAACTTCACCATGATTCGCCATGTGGAGAGGAGGCACCCCCAGAATTTTGCCCGGGAAAGTGTCAGGGCTCTGGCACAGGAGGTTCCCAGAGATGGGGCCTCTACATCAACAGGAGGAGCAACTTCTTCTGGAAGAGAACAATCTCAGGGGCAGGTAGCAAACATTCAACCTGCATTCAACCATGGGGTCGTCAAATGCAGATACTGCAATCAACTCCTCACCTATGGGGAGCAAAGTGTCCTGCTCATGGTTCGGGCATTGGAGAACCATCACTGCCCTTCCCACCCCTAATTTTTTTCTTTTCTTTTTGCTCCTGTTGAGCAGTTTCTATTCCCTGTTTTTGTTCCTCTTCAGTTAAAAGAAGAAAACCAAAAGTTCTTTTCAGAACTACCTCCAATTCTCATCAAAGAGCTATAATCTTAAAAAATGAAGAGTAAGTGAAATATAGTGCATTGATAATTGAAAGGAGAATGAGTAAGAAAGAACAGAAAGGTATGAGAGGTGAAAGGAAGTGAAGTAGGAGGACTGAAAGAAGGTGAGTGTTAGAAAAGAAAGTTATGACACAGTGAATAAACTGGAGGCCTCATTTCTGAAAAGTGACGCATCGCTACGTGAAAATAGCGATGCGTCACTTTTCTGGGCGCACTCCTTATGACATTCCAGATATGTCATATTTAATTTATGACTAATCAATTCGCAAGGAGTTACAGATACGTCAGTATTTCTGACGTATCTGTAAACACAAAAGTAACGCATTGCAGGAGTGCGTCACAAAAGTGACGCAACTCCAATATTGTGTCCTTTCACATGGAAAAAGCACCATGTGAAAGGTTTGCTGTGAAGCAGGCGCAAGATTTTGGCGCAACTGCATCCTAAAAGTGACGCACTGCGTCATTATTACCAAGCTTTTTGCAAGGAACACCCCCTCTGCATGCATTATACCTGACACTATTTTTTAAAAAGTGACGCATCTAGGTACATGGGTCACTTTTTAAAACTCTGCGCCATATTGTATCTGCATCAGGTATAATGTATGCAGAGGGGGCAATCCCTCGCAAAAAGCTTGGTAATAACAACGTACTGAAATCTATGAGATTTCCCTGCGTCACTTTTAGGATGCTATTGCGTCAAAATTTTGCGCCGGCCTCGCATCACTTTTATGTTTACACATATGTCAGAAATACTGACGTATCTGTAACTCCTTGCAACATGATTCGTCATACATTAAATATGACACATCTGGAATGTCATAAGGACTGTGGACAGAAAAGTGACGCATCACACCAGCAGTGTAATAAAATGTGCCTCGTTGCACTATATTTAAAGGATGCAACAGCATCCTAAAAGTGACGCAGTGAAATCTCAAACATTTCACTGCGTCGCTATTACAAAGCTTTTAGTGGGAGAACACCCCCTCTGCATGCATTATACCTCACGCAGATATAATGTGGCGCTTGATTTTAAAAAGTGACCCATCTACCTAGATACCTCACTTTTTAAATATAACGCAACGCAACACATTTTTTTACACTACTGGTGCAATGCGTCACTTTTCTGTGCGCACTCCTTATGACATTCCAAGTAACGCATTGCTGGAGTGCGTCACAAAAGTGACGCAACTCCAGTAATGTGTCCTTTCAAATGGGGAAAGCAGCATATGAAAGGTCTTGCCTCAGTCTAACACCTGCTGTAAAGCAGGCACAAGATTTTGACGCAACAGCATCCTAAAACTGACGCAGTGAAATCTCAAAGATTTCACTGCGTCGCTATTACAAAGCTTTTTGCGGGAGAACACCCCCTCTGCATGCATTATACCTGACGCTATTTTTAAAAAGTGACGCATCTAGGTACATGGGTCACTTTTTAAAACTCTGCGCCATATTGTATCTGCAACATGATTCGTCATACATTAAATATGACACATCTGGAATGTCATAAGGAGTGCGCACAGAAAAGTGACGCATAACACCAGCAGTGTAATAAAATGTACCTCGTTGCACTATATTTAAAAAGTGACGCATCTAGATAGATGCGTCACTTTTTAAATATTGCATAACAATGCGCATTTTTTTACACCGCTGGTGCGTCACAAAAATTGACGCACAGGAAGCGCAAAACTAACAGCGCAAGGCCTTCATAAATATGGTCCTGGATTTTCCCCGTGCTTCGCCGGTGCGCGTACCATGCGCTTCCCCCGCGCAAAACGAAAAAAATTTTTTAATGCCCTGCAGGACCCTATTTTAGTCCCTACATCAAACCTAGGGGGTCAGAGGGGGTCTACTCTTCCCCCTTATGGTCATTTGCCCCTTTTTTTTTCAAACCCCTTGTGTCTCAATTTTACCGAGACACAAGATGGCGGCCGCTCCGCACTGTTTAGAATGTTTACAGACAACTGAGATCCAATCAGCTTCCTGCGCGCAAGTCGCGTGTCGCGCCTGGAGCGCACTCCGGTGCGCGCACGGGAGAGCGCCTATAGATATATATATTTTTTTGAACCTAAATTACTCAAAATCCACTGGAGCACATATCTTGAGACATAGCAAAGGCACATCGGGCTACCAGTCCCTACAATTTTGCCAAGTTTGGTGGAAATCCATTCAGCCGTTCGGGCTAAAAGTGAAATCGACCGCCCTATGGAAATTAACATGGGGAAAACGCGTTTTGGGACCCCCCTTTTATCTCGGCCCCCGCTTGACGAATCCCCCCCAAACTTTCAGGGAAGGACCGGACCGCCATGAGACCATTTTCCTGAAAATTTCAGGCAGATTCGTCAACCGGCGCCAAAGTTATTCAAAATAGAATGTTGAGATTTAACATTGAAAATTATCCTAACTATAACTACCTACTGGCGACCGCCAGTAGGTAATATATATATATATATATATATATATATATATATATATATATATATATATATATATATATATATATATATATATATATATATATATATATATATATATATATATATATATATATATATATATATATATATTCACTGAAAAAGCCATAGGTTTCACACCAGTTATAGTTAGGAATTAGCATTTAAAAAACCTATTAAATTCACTGACAAAACCATAGATTTCACACCATTTATAGTTAGCTGGAAATTTTACTGACATAAAACCATTGAAATTCCCACGTTATAGTTAGTTGGACTCACTATAACTTGCGCGCCTGTAATGCACTGCTGATGACGTCACATATTACATCACTCATGACATGGTCAGTGACATCACTCATGACATCACTGGTGACACCATCCAGTGAATGTGTGTCTTTCTGAAAAATAAATTTGTTTTATATATGTATTTGTAAAGGTCGATGGAAGAATAAATGTTTAAATAAGTGTGTAAATGGATGTTTTTTTAAAAAAAAATTGGTTGGGTAACTGGCTTATTACGTGTATCTTAGTGAATACATATATTAGCGAGTATTGTTTAAATATTTAAATGTTTGTATCAGTGTTTCTCTTTGTGTATAAGTGGCTGCAGGGGTTGGTGACTGACTCACTGTTTGTATGTGTTTTGAAGACAGCATATGTGCAGGACTGTATGGGTGGATGAGTGTGTATATGTGTGTATTAGTGAGTGAATGACTGTCTCACTAGTGTCTTCATTAGTAACTACATATGTTTTAATCTAGTATATGTGAGTATTGATGTATATAAGTGAGTATAGTATATATAGTGAGAGATTGTAGAAGTTCCTGTTTAAATAAGTATGTGTTTCTAAAAGTGATTGTTTAAGAGAGTAAGTATGGGTAAGTTTCCTTAGAAGTAAGGTGGTAGTGTGTGTATAAATTTATATGCAAATAAATGGATGTTCAATAGTTTATTTGCATGTGTGAGTATGTGTGTGAGTAACTTTTGGATGACTGCTGATGTGTAACAGGATGTATAGGTGTATCACTACATATGATGAGTGAGTATATATATGAGTGACTATATAGAACTTTTGGTGAATGAGTGGATGTGTATATAGATGGTGGAATTACTGAATTGGTTGTTGTTACTGGTTTGGGTATCTCCATTTTTTTGAAAATGTTTGTTTCTATTTTTGAATATGTGTTTCAAGCGTTACATTACACTGAAATTAGGTCTGTCACTCTGTCACAAGGATGGTGTCATCAGTGATGTCATGAGTGATGTCACTGACCATGTCATGAGTGATGTAATATGTGACGTCATCAGCAGTGCATTACAGGCGCGCAAGTTATAGTGAGTCCAACTAACTATAACGTGGGAATTTCAATGGTTTTATGTCAGTAAAATTTCCAGCTAACTATAAATGGTGTGAAATCTATGGTTTTGTCAGTGAATTTAATAGGTTTTTTAAATGCTAATTCCTAACTATAACTGGTGTGAAACCTATGGTTTTTTCAGTGAATTTCAAAGGTTTTTTAAATGCTAATTCCTAACTATAACTGGTGTGAAACCTATGGTTTTTTCAGTGAATTTCAAAGGTTTTTTTAATGCTAATTCCTAACTATATAAGACCTGAAAACCTACCAGGAATCTCCAGTATGCGCCAGGGGACTGCATTGCAGAGAGGTGTAATGAAGCCACAACCCTTTTTACACCTCTCTGCAACGCAGCCCCCGTGCATGTTTGAAGAGGGGGAACTAATTCCCCTTGCATACTGGGGGCCCCTGGGGGCCAATTAGCCCACTTGGAACCTCCAGTATGCGCCAGGGGCTGCATTGCAGAGGTGTAATGAGACTATGCCCCTTGTTACACCTCTCTGCAACGCAGCCCACTGCCGCGTTTGCAGAGGGGGAACTAATTCCCCTTGCATACTGGGGGTCCCTGGGGTCAACTGGTCCACCAGGAGCCTCCAGTATGCGCGAGGGAGCTGCATTGCAGAGAAGTGTAATGAGGCCACACCCTTGTTACACCTCTCTGCAATGCAGGCCACTGGTGCGTTTGTAGAGGGGGGACTAATTCCCCTTGCATACTGGGGGTCCCTGGATCATATCTGCCCAAACACTGATATTCCGAACGATTGTAAATTACTTTTACTACTCTCTACTACTCACTCTACTATTCACTCTACTACTCTCTACTACTCACTCTCTGCTACTCTCTTTACTGCTCTCTACTACTCTCTACTACTCACTCTCTACTCTCTATTACTCACTCTCTACTCTCTACCTCTCTACCTCTCTCTTCTTCTCTCTCTACTAATCTCTACCTCTCTACCGCTACCTCTCTACCTCTCTACCTCTACACCTCTACCTCTCTACCTCTCTCTACACGCACACATATACACATATATGCATATATATATATATGCATATGCATTTATATATATGTATGTGTATGTATAAAAAAAACAACAAAACATTTTTTTTTTAAACAGCTACTTTTAAAACTGTCATTCTTTTTCCCCATGGTACGCTCCCCGGTACGCTTACCGGTGCGCGTACCGGGCACTCACCCCGCGAAAATCAAAATTTTTTTTAATTTTTTTTTTGCTCCGCGGGGCCCTTTTATGGCCCCCACATCAAACCTAGGGGGTCAAGGGGGGTCTACTCTGCCCCCTTATGGTCATTTCCCTCTTTGTTTTGGCCACCTCTCGTGTCTCGATCCTACCGAGACACAAGATGGCGGCCGCTCCGGACTGTTTAGAATGTTTACAGACACCCCAGAGCCAATCAGCTTTCTGCGCGCAAGTCGCGGTAAGCGCCCGGTGCGCGTACCGGTGCGCGTACCGGAGCGCGGCTATAGATATATATATTTTTTTGAACCTTAATTACTCAAAATCCACTGGAGCACATATCTTGAGACATAGCAAAGACACATCGGGCTACCAGTCCCTACAATTTTGCCAAGTTTGGTGGAAATCCATTCAGCCGTTCGGGCTAAAAGTGAAATCGACCGCCCTATGGAAATTAACATGGGGAAAACGCGTTTTGGGACCCCCCTTTTATCTCGGCCCCCGCTTGACGAATCCCCCCCAAACTTTCAGGGAAGGACCGGAACGCCGCGAGGCCATTTTGAGGAAATTTTGAGGCAGATTCGTCAACCGGCGCCAAAGTTATTCCAAATAGAATTTTGAGATTTAACATTGAAAAAAATCCTAACTATAACTACCTACTGGCGACCGCCAGTAGGTAATATATATATATATACACACATTTTTCGGCTGAAAATAATTTTATTGCCTCCAAAATACACACCGCTCATTTAAATATATATTTATAAACAATTTTTTTATTTATAAAACATGTAATATTTATAAATTATGTTATTAAATTATTTATATATATTTATTTTCATTGATTTTATATTTACATATTTTACATTCGCCTTATCTGGCTACATTAAACTCTTACACAAATTCAAAAATACAAACTGACCAATCAACATACAAAAAATATAAAATAACCAATAGCAAACTAATTGCTAATTACAATCCTCTACATGAACAATTACCAACTAAACAGAAACCACATGCTGAAACAAACGACTGGAGATAAATCTGTGGATGAATTGGACTACACCTACAAGAATATCAAGATTAACCCTAAAAATTTATAAATTACAAGTGACTAACTCCAATAAATTAAATACAAGTAATTGCTAAAATGTAAAACATTAGAAACCTCATTTATTTATTAATAAATATCCACTTTTTCTTTTCTCCAACAACTACAGATTACTCTACTAACAAATAACAGACAACAGAATTCGGAAAACAAAGAAAGAAATAAGAAAGTAATTATAATCTAAATATTAACTAAGTGGTAAAATGTTTATAATAAAATACAAGTTATAATTAGTAATGCTTATGCAATTCTTTTTCTCCTAACACTACAGAATACTCTACTGACAAATACAAGAAAACAGAACTCAAAATCAAAAATACAACTAACAAAGTAAGTATAGCCAAACACTAAAGTAACTGGCAAAAGGTTAAAAAAAATAAGCACATGTTCAAATTAATGATACATATCTACTTTTTATTTTTCTCCTACAACTACAGAAAACTCTACAGACAAAAAACATAGAACAAATATCTGAAAACCAAAGATACAACTAACAAAGTAAGTATATTCAAACACTAAATTAACTGGTAAAATGTTAAAAATAAAAACACATGTTTACATTTGTAACACATATCTACTATTTATTTTCTGCTAGCACTACAGAATACTCTACTAAGAAAGAACAGACATCAAAACTCCAAAACCCAAGACTAAACAAACAAAGTAAGTATATTCAAAGTTTTTTATAACATCCTACACTTATTTGCAGCCAATTTTATAGCAAAAATTGGCACTGAAACCCAAACAATATACAAGATCAAGTAATAAAAATACATGTTTTTTTTCCTAACAGATCAACAAAAATCAGAAAACACAGGCCACACCTAAAAATAAAGAATATCAAAATATAAAACAGATTTACTAAAAATGTAAGTATATACCATACAATTGTTTATAAAATTTAGTTTAAAAACATACATTAGCTTTTAAATAACTATAAAATATATCTCTTGTAGATTAACAAACAACAAAATGACTGAAGGAGCTGAATTTGTTACCAGCCAGAAAGGAAAACTATTACTCTGCTACATGGGTTACACTTATGCCCAAGAGAAACAATTTAGGAGAAAAGTTAATTGGAAATGTTGCAAATATCATTCCAACAAGTGTTATGGAAGGGCAACAACTAGAGAAGCAACTGTACTTTATACAAGGGAACACAACTACCCACAAAACGTAACAGAAATAGAAGTTAGAACAGCACTAGAAAACATAAAAGAGGCAAGCACATGTTCCCAAAAACCAACCAGCGTCATATTAAAAGAACAAATTCACCAAATTCCAAGTACTGCAACTATACAGATGCCATATATTTTTGCACTAAAAAGAACAATAGCACGAACAAAAAGAACAACTACTACTACCACACCACCTCTAAGAAAATATAGCGATATTAATTTAAATGCCAATCAAATTATAACTTTAAACAAACAACCATTTCTCATTCATGACAATGAAAGCAATGATAAAAGACTTATAATTTTTAGCACAAATATAAACCTAATAAAACTTCAGCAAAGCCAATATTGGATGATGGATGGGACTTTTAACATCTGTCCCAAACCCTTTTTCCAATTATACACTATACATGGCCTATATCAAAACTGCAACATACCTCTACTTTATGCACTACTACCAAATAAGACTAATTCCACATATATGGAATTATTAAATACAATCAAACAAAAAACCAATTACTATTCCCCTCACAAAATTATACTAGATTTTGAGCAAGCAATGCTTTCAAGTATCTTAAAAATACATCCCCATACCTGTATTCAAGGTTGCTATTATCATTTAAACCAGTGTCTATGGAGACATCTACAAAAGACCACTTTAAGCATAGAATATGCAACAAACTCATCTTTTGCATATCAAATCAAAAAACTCTGGCACTGGCTTATGTTCCAGAAACAGACGTAGCAGAACACTACAACATTCTAATTGATAGCACCTTTATAAACAAAATGAAGCTAAATTAAGTCCATTTTTAGACTACTTTGAAGATACCTGGGTAGGCAGACTAAATTCTTAATACCCTGGTGGAACGTTTACAGAAGCACCTTAAATGGTGAATCAAAAACATACAACTCAGTCGAAGGTTGGCAATCAACTTGCAGAACTAAACCAAGTTTAGAAAAGTTTGTAAAGTGTCTACAAAAAGAACAAAGCTACCAAGTTTTCGGAATGGAACAATCCATTACTGAACTAGTTCCTAAAACATCTAAACAAAACAAGCAAATGCACAAATACCTAGAACAACAAGTAAAGTTATATCCTAGCACAAAAGGCATTGAATACCTTCAACATAATTGCAAAAAACACTGCTCTAAATGACTCTGAACAACAAACCAGTCCCTAAAAATAGAACCTAAACTATCTAAATAACATTAATATATTTTGTTCAACATTATTTAATGTATGCAATATATATTATAGTTGATAACATATATATGCACACATTACTTACAATTAACAGCAATAAAACAGAACAATTATAATAATTACATTACCCACCCACAATTATTAAAAAGTAAAAAACTTACCAAGCATTTCGCAAGTTCAGTATAATCCTTCTCCACCAAAACAATCCACTTAGTGAAAAGTTTGCCCAAAAAAAATGAAAAAATACAACTGTCCCAAAAATAGATAATCCATCCAACGAATATCCTTCGAAGAACCATAAAAATCCAGAAAATTGTAAAAAAATAGAACAAACCCTCCAGGAAAACTGAAAAATTTAAAGAAGTGTTTGAAATCTATTCGTTAATAAAACTAACAAACACTTCCTTAAAAAAAAAAACGCTCCTTACGATACGACGAACACCTGCAACAAAAAAACATAGAAACATACATTCCCACCAACATAAAACAACACATAAACAGCTACTAACATTAGTATTAACAATATATTTCTACTACATATACTTTAAACATGGATATAGTAACTCTACAAACAAGCCTAAAACTAGCTAAATACACGAACAGCTACCAAACGTAAATAAACAATCTCAAACAGTTTAATACAACTCACTTACATCTGACAGCACTAAATAGCACCATACTACTCTCAAAAATACATTAAAACACACATAAAACATATAAACAAACCTTACCTTAAGCGACGTGAAGTGTCTCCCAAACGCGAGCTGCTCTTCATCCAAATGACACAAAACGACCAAACCTGGTTACAAAATAAAAGACCCAAAACTAAGAAAATAGTCCAATATAACAAACATATAATTTTATATGTCAAAATTCGCCTTTAAAATTTTTTAAATTACTACTATATGAAAAAAATGTATTTTTTCCTTGTATGAAATAATTGTGAAATATGTTGTAAAACTGTAAAAATAAATATAATAAAAAAAATAATATTTAATATTATAATTTTTGAAATATTATAAAATTGTACATAATTTTGTGATGGCAATTTTCAATTTGTATTGAAATAAACCTGTATTAAACTGATTTTGTATACAAAATGTTTGTTGTAAATTAATATATAAAAAATGTATATTAATATAAAAATTGTATGTACAACCAATATGTCTAACAATATAAAAATGTAATATTACATTTGACAATATTACATTTTGTTATTATTATTTAAAACAATACTTACATCTGTATAATTTGTTATTTAATAAAATATACATTTATCAAAAAAATTTCAAACATTTTTTGGCAATTAATATCTCTGCTTAATATATGTAACTTACTAAAATTATTTTGAATAAAAATATATTATTACTTTAATTTGTTTTTATTATTATACTAAAAAAATAATATTTCCCATACACAAAAATTATACACATTTTTTTATATACATAAAGAAGCTACTATTCCCACACCAATCCACATAAATTTCATGTAGGTGCTGGACACTTATTAAATATAATTTACTATTCCCACTCCAATCGATATAAAATTATTGTAGGTGCTGGACATTAATTAAATATAATTTACTATTCCCACTCCAGTCTACATAAAATTGAAGTAGGTGCTGGACACTAACTATTGTTAATTTACTATTCCCACTCCAGTCTACTTAACATTGAGGTAGGTGCTGGACACTAATTAAATATAATTTACTATTCCCACTCCAATCTACATAAAATTATTCTAGGTGCTGGACACTTATTAAATATAATTTACTATTCCCACTCCAATCTACATAAAATTATTGTAGGTGCTGGACACTAATGAAATATAATTTACTATTCCCACTCCAGCCTACATAAAATTGAAGTAGGTGCTGGGCACTAAGGGCTCCATTAGGATGTCGGGCGGATCGCCCGACAGAAATGCCCGCCCGCCACCCTTTCCCCCCCCCGCCACATTACAATGGCGGGGGGAACGCAACGGAGGGAAACACCGCCCGCCACTTTTCCGCCCCGGTCGCCTTGCGGCCAGGCGGAAAAGGAATAATATGGTGGCGGTGTCTAATAGACACCGCCAGCCATATTATGATGGTTGGTGTGCAGTGCCTTTCCGCGGCGGCGATGCCACCACGGAAAGGCATGCAGTCTTCGCTCTGGGGGGCGGGCCCCCAGAGTGAAGTACAGGTGGGGGGTGCACGTGGGGGTGTACCTGTGGTACCCCCCTTCATTGTCATTTGCAAAGTGGCAGGCACCGCGCGGTGCCTGCCGTTTTGCACATGACAATGTTAAAGTGCATTTTCAGCATTGTGGCGGGCGGTGCAGAGAGCATCGCCCGCCACAATGCTGAAAATACAGGATGTGCCCGCCACTGTGGCGGGCACATCCTAATGGCACCCCTGGGACCCCCGCCCTTATGGTGGGCGGTCCCGATTTACGATGGGATGACGGGCGGGCAAAGTCCGCCCATCATCCTAATGGAGCCCTTACTATTGTTAATTTACTATTCCCACTCCAGTCTACATTATATTGGGGTAGGTGCTGGACAATAAATAAATATAATTTACTATTCCCACTCCAGTCTACATAACATTGAGGTAGGTACTGGACACTAATTAAATATAATTTACTATTCCCTCTCCAATCTACATAAATTTATTGTAGGTGCTGAACATTAATTAAATATAATTTACTATTCCCACTCCAGTCTACATAAAATTGAAGTAGGTTCTGGACACTAACTATTGCTAATTTACTATTCCCACTCCAGTCTACATAACATTGAGATAGGTGCTGGACACTAATTAAATATAATGTTCTATTCCCACTCCAGTCTACATAAAGTTGAAGTAGGTGCTGGACACTTATTAAATATTATTTACTATTCCCACTCCAGTCTACATAAAATTGAAGTAGGTGCTGAACCCTATTGTTAATGTACTATTCCCACTCCAGTCTACATTATATTGGGGTAGGTGTTGGACTTAAAAATCCACCCACAAATTTTTATTTTTTAATTGTTTACCTGAAAATTAAATGTGTTCCCAACCAAAATAAAAACTATTAATTACAAACTTTTAATGTAATTTTTTTATTATATTTGTATTAATAATCACTAATATTTAATTAAAATGCTAACATTTAAAAATACTCCCCACAATTATCCCCTATAAAGCAAAAATCGACCTACTAAATATAAAAATCGAAAAACAATTTTTAATAATATTTTAATAAATATTTATCATTTTTTTAATTTAGAAATGATTTTTACATTCTTGTAATTTTAAATTAAAAATTTTAAATTTGTTTTAAATGTTTTTATATTAATTATTCTAAACACTCCCCACCTTAATCCCGTAAAACAAAATTTCCCACTAATACAATGAAAATATTATCTATTTTAAAATAAAATAAATTCTAATTTCTAATAATAATTTGTACAAATTTCAAAACTAATTATTTTTTTTAAATTTGAAATTTAGAATTTTAGTTTAATTTTGATTACTATTATTGTTTTTTTTTTTTACATATTTTCAAAACACTCCCCACCCTTATCCCCTATAAACCCAATAACCTGCTCAAACAAATATATATGTATTTTTTATTTCTAAATATTTTTTTTTACATATTATTAATTTTTTAATAATGTTTTATACATTATAGTTTTAAATTATCCCCCACAAATGTTTTGTTTACATTATTTTCAAAATATACACCAACACATGTTTATTAATTTTTTTTAATTTTTTTATCAAACCAATACATTATTAATATTATTTTTTTATAACACTCCCCACCCTTATCCCCTATAGACCCAATACCCGCTCCTAAAAATATATATGTTTTTTAAAAAATTATAATATAATATATTTATTTTAGAATATTTTACACATATTATACATTTTAACAAAATATTTATACATAATATTTAAAATGTATAGTAAAATATATATTTTTATCTTTTTACTAAAATAACAATTATTTTGTTTTTAAAACTATTACTATTTGATTTTATTTAACAAATTATTTTTATTTTTACATATTTTTAAAACACTCCCAAAGCTTATCCCCTATAAACCCAATAACCCGCTCCTAAAAATATATATGTATATTTAAATATTTTATTATTATTTTTTTATAAAATTTTTTACATAATATATACAAATTATACTAAAATATTATCAAAAATTATATATTTTCGATATTATTTACTATTATACGATATTTTTTTATATTGATATTTTGTCTTCCGATATATTTACTTACAATATTATACTACACATACTACAAACGATATTTTTGTATATGATATTTAAATATTCGATATATTTTACCTTCGATATTTAATCTTCGATAATGTGTCATATCGATATTTAAAGTTCAATATTATGTCTGTTTACCATCCTGACATGTTTGGCAAGATCTGCAAAATAACCCGAAGTGCTTCATCTTGGGGCCAGAAGAAGTGGGTGACAAGCCTTTGGAAGGTCTTGTCTTGCCCTAGATATCCTGCGAGAGGCATTTCTTGAGCCAGACCCATTAGAAAGTTCCTGAAGCACTTGGGTACCACCAGCACACGGGCTGCACCAGGCTCAGCAAACTTAGGCTCACTATACAACAACTCATCCTCCCAGTAAAAGAGATGATCCTTGGACTCTCCACCTGCTGCCTGGTCTGCAGCCTGTTGCCGCACACCAATGAGGGAAGGGCACTCTTTCTGCGCCTTGCAGAATTGCTTCCTGAAGGGGCCACCTTTTTGCTGCCAATAGGTCAGCTCTGATAGGTCCCCCAGTTCGGCCAAATGTTCCCCGGTAGGCTCCAGGGCATCCCCCTGAGGTTCTGCTCCTTCCTGGGTCATGGGAACAGCTGGGGCGGGTTTCTCACACCCCCCTGCCTCCTCCTCTCCTGGCAGGTTCCTGTGCCACTGTTTCAGGCTCCAGTTCTGCTGAATCACACTTACTGGCTGCCATAGCCCGCGTGGTCATGCAGATCCACGCAGGCAAACCCAACATCTCCAGATGGGTCTGGTGTTCCACATCCTTCCATGGGGAACTCTCCAGGTCATTACCTAGCAGACAGCCTACAGGCAAGGCTTCACTTACAACAACTTCCAAGAGACCAGAGACCCCCCTCCACTCAAAGGGAACACACACCACTTTGCAGAGGTGCACTGAGCTGTCATTTGCAACTACTGGGTGGAGTACATTGGGAATGAACTGTTCTTCAGACACCCACTGACACCTCACGGATGCCACGCTGGCTCCTGTGTCTCTCAGAGCTTGTACCTCTCTCCCATTGATGGTCACCTTCTGCCCATATTTCTTAGTGTTAAGGGGCAGAGAGGTATCCTGGACCATCTCTTGGTCTCCTAGAGAGACAAGGGTCATGACTGCTAATCCCTCCTCCCCACTGGACATCAAATCCCCTCACAAAGCTATACTTGCTAACCCTGGGGCTGGAGCACCAGTGGATGCTGGAGATTTCTTAGGGCACCTATTGATAACATGTCCCATCTCATTGCAGTGATAGCCGGTAGGGGGACCTCTATTATCCCTTCTGACCCTAGGGGGCCAGGGCTGCTTGCGTTTGGGGAGTTGGGACTCCTTTCCCTGGGAACTATTTTGGGGCTCTTGAGAGAACTCCTTTTGGTTACCCTTGTCCCCCACACTCTTCTGCTGGGGACCCTGCCCACCTTTGGCTGTGGTACCCACAAGTCCTCGGTGGACCCTGGTACTAGTCCGGTGGTCCGCCTCCTTAGCAAGCTCAATGGGGTCTGTCAGCTTGCTGTCTAAAAGATGCTGGTGCAGCACTGGAACACAAAGACTACTCAAGTGCTCCCAACTAATTAAATGCAACAACCCCTTATAATCAGTTACTTTGTGCATGTCAGTACAAATTCACACACTCCATCCGAGTCTCAGACTCTCTCTTCTAAGAGTTCCTAAACTGCAGTCTGTACTGCTCTGGAGTAAGTCCATACCTGAGACATAGGGCCTCCTTCATATTGGGGTAGGTCATGGTACCTGCTTACTCCAAGGGCTCTAGAGCACTCCTCCCAGAAGCCTCAAAATGTTTCCACAGGCCCGCCCCCCAATGCTGTTCAGGCACACCTTTCATTCTCAACGCAATTTCATAAGAAGTAAACCAGGCATAAATATCCTCACTCCTATTATAATTCTGTACAAAATCCTTGGGAATATATACTTTACTCCCTGGCACTGGCTGTGTGCTGCCACCATTTGAACTGGAATCTACCTGCTTGGCCTTGATATCCAGTTCTCTCATGCTCAACTCATGAGCCAAAAGCATTTTCTTTTGCTCCAGGGCACGGGCATTTTTGTTCTCCTCTGCCGCCCTTTCTCTTTCCTCTGCCACTCTTTCTCTATCTTTTTCCATTTCCAATTGCTTCATCTTTAACCTCATGACTTCCAAGTCATAGTCTCTTACTCTCTGATTCTCTTCTAACTCCTCTGGGGTCAGACCCCTGCTAGAATGGTTGTTGTCAGGCTTTGAGCCTGGATTACCTACTGGCAATTCATGGGGTTGAAACCCCTCCATTCCACTTACATTATTTCCCTCTTGGACCTCCCACCAGGCCTTCAAGATTCTCTGCAACTCCTCCTTCCTGTAGTTGCTCTTTATGGGGCACTCAAACTTGTATTTCAAACAACGAGAGAGTGTTAATACAAACATCCAACACAGTAGGCAAGCAAAGAATTTATTCAGGCACTACTGAACTTGTAGAAGAGAATGTTATTAACAGTAGGAGAAGACAGAGTGCACGTGCTCAGAGAACTAACTAAAAAGAACCCTCAGGCCCCAGTGAAACACTGGTAGCCAGTTGTCTTCATTGGGTTCCCATTATTAGCTAGAGAAGGTGAAAGTGAATTAAAAAGAGTGTGGACTACTCCTCGAAATTAGTTTAATAAGAGGGTAGCTCTAACTCTATTAAAAACAGTGTTTAGAAAACGTGATAATTTTCCCGGACTAATAAAAGGTTGTGCAAATTTGAACCAATCAGTCCCTTAATAAAGTGAAAAAGACAAAACTAAAAAAATTGGTCAACATGTTTCTGCTGTATGAGCATTACTCCGCTCAGCATTCGTCAGGACCAGGTATGAAAAATTAATACCGCTCACTGGTCGGAGCACGCTAAAGCGCTCTGACCCAGTGGTGGTTATATGGGACAATACGACCTGTAATTGTCGAAGCTCCTTTAGGAAATTCTTCCTCAGTTTGAACACACTCCTTATTGTAGGAGAAACGGTAATAATCTGTATGGGGTGGATAAAAAACATCCAAATTGTAAACCCTTGCAAACATGCATTTACGCAGAAAAGCTCTAAACATGTGCACACATCTACTTGAGACAATATATATACAAACTATAGTAATTGCCTGTCCACTTTCTTTTAAAAGTTTTTTTAGAAAGGAGCGTGCTAGTCATGTATGTATTATTCATATTAGAAAAAACATAACCGGCGTTTGTCATTGTCTGTGGTGCTTAAATATATATCAGGAGTGGATAGTTGCATATATGGCTGAGATACCCGCCACCCCCTCTCAACACAATCCCCAAAGGAGGGAAACCGGAAACAGTTCTTGAAGTTTTTGGAAGAGGGAGGGAGTGACCCTCCCGACCGTATTTATTAAAACAAAATTAAAAACGTTAAAAATCAACATTTTCATATTATGTACAATTTCATTACCACATTGCGATGTTGGCTAACCTTAACAGATTCTCTAATACAGAGGTTCTCCTAGCCGAACTAACATCCTACAAACATTTACTTGAAATTATGAAATTGTACATCCTAACGTTTAAGGGCCAACGGCAAGGTAGTAACCGGTGTCAAGATCCCTAACCAAAGATACCCCCCCCCCCACTTGTGAGGGGCGACAGCACTGAGGCGTACCTCAAGTGCAACTACCAATTTCCCTTTGACTTGACGGGGGCACCAATAAAACTCGACGCCACTTAAAGGTCGTTCGAGGACTCGTGTGAGGTATCTAGAAGGTAGCGTAGACCCCCCCCCAAACCCCACACAACTTACCACATCTGCCGTCGCAGACGTCACTGGCCCCGGGAAATTCCCCAGGAGGGGGCTGTAACCCCTCCTACACAGGAAGGGGCCTTGACCGCCTTTCCTTTTCTTTCGGCGACCCATCCTTAGAAGGGACCGCCTCCCCGTTGAGGGGCCAATGGCCACCTCTCCCGAGCGCTCCCATCCGTGTTGGGTGACGCCCACTCATAGGGATCTTCCAATTAGTGCTCACCGATCATGACCTTACCGCCCGACCAAAATAAATACGACAATGCTAACTAAAAGACTAAACTAAAAGACAGTAGCAACTACACTTTTATTAAAAGCATGCTCACCAATAAACACTAAAGCAGAATTACTTTATTCGCGAAACGTAACACAAACCGACCATTCTTTATTACATACTCCAAATCATCATGATAATACTGCAACCTGTAAACGAAAATCAGAGTTATCCATCAACTTTATTCAAAACCACTTGCTGTCCTCAGGGGCTGGTGGGTGGGTCAAAATTGGCTCTTCGTTCCGTCTCGAGCTCACGTGCAGCGAGGAGGTGCAGCTTCAGAGCACAGGAACAAGAGGATGCCTTCGGATCTTGCTTCTCCTTTTATCCGTCTTCAGGGCGGGCGTAAACCCGCCCCTACCTGCCCCGAGGGCGTGGCCAGCTGCGTCAGTGTCTAGGCCAGCCCACTCTAAGGGCGGGAAAAGGCGCGCCCCGGCTACGCCGCTTCGGGCATACCAGCCGAGACACGCCTCCCGCCCAAGATGGCTTCCCGGGGGGATCGAGGTACTCTGCCATACGTGCGGGGGGACCGAGTGGTCGCCCCTTTCCATATGGCTGAGATACCCGCCACCCCCTCTCAACACAATCCCCAAAGGAGGGAAACCGGAAACAGTTCTTGAAGTTTTTGGAAGAGGGAGGGAGTGACCCTCCCGGCCGTATTTATTAAAACAAAATTAAAAACGTTAAAAATCAACATTTTCATATTATGTACAATTTCATTACCACATTGCGATGTTGGCTAACCTTAACAGATTCTCTAATACAGAGGTTCTCCTAGCCGAACTAACATCCTACAAACATTTACTTGAAATTATGAAATTGTACATCCTAACGTTTAAGGGCCAACGGCAAGGTCGTAACCGGTGTCAAGATCCCTAACCAAAGATACCCCCCCCCACTTGTGAGGGGCGACAGCACTGAGGCGTACCTCAAGTGCAACTACCAATTTCCCTTTGACTTGACGGGGGCACCAATAAAACTCGACGCCACTTAAAGGTCGTTCGAGGACTCGTGTGAGGTATCTAGAAGGTAGCGTAGACCCCCCCCAAACCCCACACAACTTACCACATCTGCCGTCGCAGACGTCACTGGCCCCGGGAAATTCCCCAGGAGGGGGCTGTAACCCCTCCTACACAGGAAGGGGCCTTGACCGCCTTTCCTTTTCTTTCGGCGACCCATCCTTAGAAGGGACCGCCTCCCCGTTGAGGGGCCAATGGCCACCTCTCCCGAGCGCTCCCATCCGTGTTGGGTGACGCCCACTCATAGGGATCTTCCAATTAGTGCTCACCGATCATGACCTTACCGCCACAGGCCGGATAGTTGACCGGCTATCCGGACCCCCCACAAAGCTCCTACCTAAAGGTCATGTTGTAACGTTTTTAACCATGCTACGAAGTCTCCTATGAGTAACTCATTCCCCACCCGAGACAAGTGCACCCCATCCCCCAAATACATACTGTCACCATTAATACAGCCATGCGAAATAGAATGCAATGTCCTGGAACGGAACAACCTACTCACTTTGTTATTAAGCTTTCTCACAGAGTGATTCAAAGCAGGAACAGAAATAGCCCCTCGCCACACTTTACGTGGGACCATATGTGACCACGCAATTGTACACCCCGGAACTCTCCTCGCCAACCAACTTACTGTGGAAAGCATCGTCTCCAGGAGAAGTCGTCTACCGGTGGTGACCAAATCATTGCCCCCTAGATGTACTATGACTATAGACGGCGGTGACCTCGTCCGCCCTAACAAACCCTTGAGAAATTCTCGAAACTGGTCAATACAGAGCCCGCCTCTTCCGTAGAAGGACACCCTGTACCCGTATTCCCCAGCTACGTGAATCATGTCACCTGCTTTGAATACGTCCGCGGCACGCCTCACGTATGAGTGGCCCACGACCCACACCTCCTTCTTCGCAGCCGGTGATGTCTGACCGCTGGCCCGGTGTTGGGTCGACTGCATAGTTCGCCCCGCCTCGTAGGCTTGCGCAACTGAAAACCAAACAAAGACAAGAAGCGTGAGTACATCATTACAGCTTCACAACATGTGCAACCGCACATACCTCTTATAACACTTGGAGGACCAACGCCCCACTCGTTTCACTTGTTCAACATTAAGACCCCTAGCTGTAGCTTCCGTAGCAGCCCCTATCCGAAAGGAATGGGTCCCAAACTCGCCCGGGTTCAAGCCCGCAGCGGCAATTGACATCGCAAGCACCCGCTGAAACTGAAACTTCGTCAGTGGGGTGGCGTCCGCGTGTCTTAACAAGGTCCCCCCCCATGATGCCACCCTTCGTGCTAGGTAGTCTTCTAAACACTTTACCGGACACATGGAGGACCCGGGAATCCTGCGTATGAGTACGCAGTCACCCATCCCATCTTGATCGGTCTTGGACCTGACAAAGGAGACAGTCATTGTCTCTCCTCTGATCTGAATGTGTTCCTGGCACAAACCCCCTGTCACATCCCGTTTGTTCCTTGCCACCAGTTCGCTTACCCGCATCGCTCCATGAAATGCCAGCGTAAAAGTGGCTCGGAACAACACCGTCTCAAACTGAGATGAACATGTGGCAGGGAGTGCGGCCAACAACTGGGCCAACCTATCCAAACCTATCGGGCGCCTCTCATCTACTCTGCGACCCTCAAGGCGTTGCCACCCACGCAGCGCTTTCTGTACCACGAAAGACGCTGTCGGGTCCTGGATACCATGAGCCCTGGCAACAAAGGAAATAGCAGCACGATGCCTCTGGGCCGTAGCCACCGATTTCCCAGCCCTACGTAGGGACATCAGAAAATTCACTACCCATTCCTCGTGGCCCCAAAGCCCCTCTCTATGGGTCCCCAAAAAGGCTAAATAGGACCGAAACGCCCCTTCATATGCCTTCCTTGTCCTTGGTGCTAGGCTCTCTCCCACGAGGTGACGAAGTTCGGGGCACCGAGAGACCAGAGAGCTTCGGGAAAGGGTGCCGGCTCTGGGTCCGCTGTGGGAAGGAAACCCGAGAAAGCCTGCATATGAAAACGAGACAGTGCATCAGCCGCCTGATTCATCACCCCCGGGACATGTTTTGCTCTGAATAGCACATTCAGTCGCATACACAGTAAAACAATTTCTTTGAGCAGTCGTAAAAGCAGTTTACATCGTGCTGCCTGGCTATTGATGCACTCGACCACGGTCATATTGTCAGACCAAAATATCACAGAGTGATTTTTGAACCCCTCGGGCCAGGTTCTCAGGGCCACCAGAATGGGAAAAAGTTCCAGGAAAGCAATATTACTTGTCAGTCCATTGTCATGCCACCATGCCGGCCATCTTTGTGCCGACCATTTTGTGCCGAAGATGGCACCAAAACCAATGCTACCTGCCGAATCTGTCCATAGCCCCAGCTCTTCAGAGGACACGGCTGGTTTGTTCCAGACGACTCGACCATTAAAATCCACCAGAAATGCTAACCAAATGCGCATGTCCTGGCGGACCTCGGCCGATAGTCTCGTGCGATGATGACCCTCCTTTAGGCCGACCATAGCTTGGGCAATAGAACGGGAAAAGGGGCGGGCCATTGGTATAACCCTCAGGGCAAAATTCAACTGTCCCACTAACTGCTGTAATTGATGCAGCGTAACTTTAGATCCATTTATGCACATTTGCAGGGCTGCCCTGAACTTCACCACTTTGTCAGCTGGTAAACGAAAACAACCCTCACTGGAGTCTAACTCGATCCCCAGGAACTCTAGGCAAGTCGCAGGACCCACCGTCTTACCTGGTGCCAATGGCACACCAAACTGCTTCATTACCACACAAAATTCGGCCAAGGCCTGGCCACATTCGAGATCCCCGGCTGCCCCAAGGAACAGAAAATCATCAAGGTAATGCATTACATGTTGGAAACCCGTCCTCTTTGTGAAGACCCATTGTAGAAAACTACTGAATTTCTCGAAATAGGCACAAGATATAGAGCACCCCATCGGCATACACCTATCCATGTAATAATGACCCTGAAACATGAAACCTAGGAGACGCTGGTCGTCTGGGTGTACCGGGAGCAATCGGAACGCTGACTCGATATCAGACTTCGCCATCAGCGCCCCGGGCCCCAGGCGATTCAAAATGGCTACGGCCTCATCGAAGGATGCGTACCGCACCGAACACACTTCTGGATCTATTGCATCGTTCACAGAAAGACCACGTGGAGTTGATAAATTATGAATCAGTCGGAACTCACCCGGGTCCTTCTTGGGGACCACCCCTAAAGGAGAACAAACAAAATTCTGCACCGGGGGTATACTAAACGGGCCGGCAACCCGACCTCGATTAACCTCTTTCCGGATTTTATCCTGTACCACGGTCGTATGCTGCAGGACCGAAAGTTGATTTTTACACTTCCCCACACCCTGAAAGTCCCCCACTGGGATGCGGAAACCATACGAAAACCCGTTCCGCAGCACCCCAGCAGAAGTACGATCCGGGTATTCACTGAGCCAAGGAATCATCGCCAAGGTATCAATCGGGGTAGGTAAGGGCGCCCCTCGGACTATGTTAGACCTGTTTGGCGCCTCCTCTACCGCCGTTATCACCCGTTTTGGCTCTGCACGTGGACTCAGGATGGGACGACCCGCACCCACTACATTCGTGTTTAAATTTACATGATCCCTGGGGTCTAGTACATTTACCTCTGTTGAAATTCCAGCAGAACCCCCTTTTCCCTGTATTGCTGGCAGGTCGCGAGTAATCGTCGGTTCTCGTACCTGATCGAAAGGGCGTCCCCGCATATTGGCGGGAGGATTCGCCAACATTATTCCCTACCAATGGCATTTTCAACATACCTGTCTCCTTCATTTTATCCCATGTCAAAGAATCGTAACAGTCCCAGGTTAAGCTTTTATTGTGCTCTTTAGCCTTTCTAAAAAGATTATCGTAGCAGAACCAATGGTTACCCTGGTGTGACGTCGAGTACCCCATGATTCGCGACTGATAGGTCGGTAACTCGGCAAGCAATTCGGGCCTACGTTCCCCTAAGATCGACGTAAAAATCCCCCATGCTTTGCCCCAATTGCCAATACTCTCATTCACTTTAAAGGCGGCCATTTTTGCGCGCCAAACACTCGGATGCATGAGGTCTTTCTGGCCCTTAACATGCTCCACCTCGTAATGATCAACAAGCAGCGAGAAGATGTTCACATATTCCCCCGCCCAAATCTTCTCCTTAATCGCCAAGGGCACATGTTGACCCAACTGTTCTCTACGAGAGGGTGCTGACTCATCCCTCGCAATCGGCAATGGCCGCTTACCTGCACCGGACGCTGCCTCTGCGGTCGTACTCGTCCCTTGTGTTTTGTCAACATCTGCAACCGGCGCGGACACCTTGGCTGCCTCCCGTTTCTCACGCAATTGCTTCATCAGCGCCTGCGCGTCGACAGCCGTGGCGCCCTCACTACCTTCGCCCAACCACGCTGCAAGTTGTGCTGCCAGCTCGGGCGGCATATCTTCATTGGACACCGGGGTGACCACCACGGGAATCGGATTCCCCTCCACAGGTACCGGGGTTGGAGCCTCGAGCGGAGTCCGGGGAACCGGGGCGTCCCCCCCAGCTGGTCCCTTCCTTGGCCTCTTGGCTCTCCCTCCGGGGGCTGCTCCAGCCGAAGGACGCTCAGGCCCCCCTTCCCCCTCTCTCTCCGCCACCCGCTTCTTCAGCTCGGTCATCTCCTTCATGAGGACCCGAAGCATCTGTTCAGTAGTCATTTTCTTTCCGCCTTTCTTGGGCATTTCTCCGACAGGGTATCTGTAAAACAAAAGAAAGATTAAAACGCTCAAAATTGGCTCTTCGTTCCGTCTCGAGCTCACGTGCAGCGAGGAGGTGCAGCTTCAGAGCACAGGAACAAGAGGATGCCTTCGGATCTTGCTTCTCCTTTTATCCGTCTTCAGGGCGGGCGTAAACCCGCCCCTACCTGCCCCGAGGGCGTGGCCAGCTGCGTCAGTGTCTAGGCCAGCCCACTCTAAGGGCGGGAAAAGGCGCGCCCCGGCTACGCCGCTTCGGGCATACCAGCCGAGACACGCCTCCCGCCCAAGATGGCTTCCCGGGGGGATCGTGGTACTCTGCCATACGTGCGGGGGGACCGAGTGGTCGCCCCTTTCCAAAAACAGTGCTCGAATCGCTAAATGAATGGTTAGGGCACTAGAAGTATTAACTCCTAACTACACCTTTGTAAGAAGCATATGGGGCGCAGTGAACTACGAGAAAAGAGGAATCCGCCAAACACTTACTAAGTATCGTCAGGTGGTATGCCCCATGGGCATAGCGGCAGGAGGAAATCTTCACGTTTGGCTTTCTAACGTGAAAACAAAGAAAGCTTATCAGTAAAAGTTCTAAATGCCGCTACTGATGCAATACTGGGCTCTCATAGAGACCAAGACGAGACTTACTTGTCTCCAAACGGCTCCCCGCTGAATAACCTACACGCGGTCACGTCCGCCGCCCGTAACAACAAACGCGGAATAGGAGCCGCGTTTGATATAAACAAAGAAAGAGAGGGATGCGTATGACGCGGAACGTGTGGTCACGTGTCACGGGTCATCGCATCAGGATCTTAAAGGCGCCTGTTTATTTTTTTATAGACGCCATCGGGCACATTTAAGCCGAACAATTGAAACCATAGAAGTATTACCTCAAGGCACCCAATAAGTGGAGATCGAATATAAACTGTAACATAGAGTAATGCTATGGGATGAAATAGGCAGATAAAATTCCATACCCATAAAGGACTGTGTATTAGAAATATTATGGTCACTTCCTTGTCAATCATGACATTAGTACACGTATTGGGAAAAGCATCAGTTCTTATTTCAGTGTCCCCAAACTAAAAGACCGCGGACTATTGAAAGCCATTTTATCAAAGATGGTAGGTTGTCTATCTACGCATGACTGATCCCCATGGGATATCGTTGTTTAGGCCATATTTATGGGTAGAAAGACGGTATACCCATCGCTGCTCCTTCTCATATAAAGTACCTTCATTGTTAGAGCTCAGCTGTTCAATTATAACCCACTTAACATCGTTTGGGCAGTGGCCTTGCTCAAGGAAATGGGTAGTCAGTTTTGTAGTGTTCCTGCCACATCGGATATTACTACGATGTTCTCCTATTCTAGTTTTAATTTTTCTGGTGGTCATCCCTACGTACCTGAGACCACACGGGCATGTAATCAAGTAGATGACGTTATCTACTTTTGCGATGCATGAAACAACTTGCCACTCGCACTTTAAAAAATCGCGATTATTTGCAAGTTTTCAAAAGAACCACTTGAGAATAACGATTTCGCTAATAGGGGGTGCAAATTACCATAATTACCATGAAGTTGAACTTTGTTCATTTTTCAAAGTTTCATGTTGCGCACACAAATGCCCTTAGTGCATGTGTATGAGCAACATATGTGCACAGATCAATTTCAGGGGTGCAACAGGATGTCCTTTGGACACCCTTGCACCCTGAAATTGCATGCGCAATTTGTGAGGACCTATTGGAATGAATGGGAAGACACTCCTTATTTGCGACTCACAATTTACGAGTCGGAAATAAGGATTGTGTATGAATCACAATTTATATAGAGAATCCTACATGCATAGGCTTTTGCAAGTCCTTAATTGTGATTCCTTAATAAACGCAATTAAGGAATCGCAAAAGCCTATATTGATGTATGTGCCTGATGATCTTCCTCAAGTAAGATGCATTGGGTTCCCAGACAGAAACATGGAAGAAGCCCACTGTAAAGTAGTTCCAAAATTAACAGAAGGGAAAAGTAATAAAAATAGAAAAAACAGTTGAATGGTATTCTTTTGAAATGACCATTGCTCACAGTAGAATATTACGCATGTAAATACTTTCCAGAAATGAGAGCAAAGTTGCTTGACTTTCAAACCTGATATAAGGAAATCCATATTTTTAACGTTTATTCCCCTTATTTTGTTTGAACTGGATATTTCAAAATGTTATCTCTACTAAATGGCCAGTCAAATGTGCTCACAAGCCTAATTTACCAATTTGCTCACCATGAATGCAAGTATACAGTAGAAAATGGCTCCACTTACACCTACAGCTGTTAAAGGATACCTGACAGACGGAAACTGTTTTGCTACTCGGTGTACATCACCTCTGTGTAAAATTACCCAGTAGTAAACGGTACCTTAGTGGTGGGGAGTGGGCAGATGAATGCACCATTTGCTTATAAACCTGTGAGTTTATTCGCATTCGCAAACACCTCTCTGACTTTTTTCCCACTCTCGAAATGGTCAGAGATTTACTCCAGGAAATGTCTGGTGTAACTCCCATTTTATGCTGAGACACAATGATTTTGTGTTAGGTTAGGTGTTAGGTGTCCTCTACATCTATGGGCTTCAATTGGAATTCCATAGAGCATATTATCAAGCCCATTATCGCTGTTTTAGCGGCAGTTTTCTGCTGCTAAAACGTCAATTATTGTATCTCCTCTCTTGATAATCTGCCCCCTATATTCTTTTTGAAAAACCTCCTTTGGACGAGTGAGCACAACCCGAACATTGGTGCCACAATTAGATACAACCTCTGTGGGTTCAAGTTTGCCATTTCCTCACTCGTTCTAGGCCACAGCTTGACTGCAAAATCATTGTGTTTAAGGTCATTGAACTATCATTGAACATGTCCTTCAGATCACTAAGCTAGAAATGTGTTTACTCTAAAAATATTTTTAAAGTCTGAAGGTAAAAGGGTTTAGAAAGAGCACTCATCAAATTGAGTTCAAAGGCATTCACCCATGGATTGGACACAAGAATCACAGTTAGCTGCAAAAACGAAATGTTTTATTTTTTACTTTTGTTTATAGGCTAACTATGAATACTTGTTTACATAGCTGTCTTATGGACTTGTTTTATTTTCTTCACAATGTTTTATCTCTACCTCTCAGTTCCTTAATTTTCCAACATACATCTTCTTCAAATTTGTGTATTTTGAACTAACTTGACTTGTACCTTTCATGAACTTTATTTGCAAACTATGAGGCATGTTTATCAAGCATTTGCGTAGCCATGTGGCTTGATAAATCTCGAGAATGCAAGGCAGCACAAATCAATGCCTTGCAGTACTCTACTGCAGGGAGAAGTTCCATGGATGGAGCTTGTGTGTATCCATGTATCCCTCCATGGATTCTGACACATTACCTGATTTACCAACACTGGTCGACCTGGGAATGTGTCAGAATTGTTCGCCTCCCATTGTGCAGCACCCTTAGAAAGAGAGAAATGTCTCTGAGGATTGTTTTTGTGGAGAAAGGTACTCCTTCCTGCACAAAAAAAATCCTGACTGCAAAACTGGCACCCTTGCAACATGACGTAAGGGCCGGTGTTGGCCCTAGACAGCCAAAAGTGTGCCAGTGCTAGGAAAGGAAATACATGAGCTGTATAGTTAGTAGTTACACACATACCATAGACATTTTCTCTGAGGAATGGTTAATTCTCTGAACCAAGCTGTCAAGGATTACGTTTTCTGGCATGTAGAAGCAGGAATGGGGCATACAGACTGGGAAATGTGGAGTAGCTCATATATACGTCTAATTGCTCTGAAGAGCAAATCACAACGGCTGTAGCACAATGTAGCAAATGGACAAGATTTTCTTACATAAGTCTAAACCAGGTGACCGCTGTCAGAAAAGAAAATACATAGCGCACAGGCGCAGCCAAGATGGGATGGATGTGAGCACCTAAAAAGAATGGGTAAAGTGCCAGGAAAATGTGGAAAAGGGCAGTGGCCATCTTGAACAACCACACTTTAAGACACCAGGAGCCAAACTGTGAAATTTGCAAAGACACAGCACCTATAGTGCAATCAGAAGAAATATATGATCAAATCTCTAAATTGTCCCATGCAAATACAAGCCATGGCAGCAGGAGTGCTTAACACAAATATTTTAGGTGTGACTCAACCAGCACTAGCAAACATCACAATGTCCTGCATAAAGATCTTTGAATAGATGGTGTATTTTGCGTTTGTGTGCATTGTTGCAAAATGTATGGTCCTTAATGCATCATTTGCCACAAGAAACATTAATTTGTCGGTAGATGAGCTGCTGAGGTGGAGAAAATGTTATTGCAAATAGTGACATCAATGCTATTGTCAGTCTGAAGTAATCCTGTTGGCTAATGGGAACCTTAAAAGCTGATGGCAAGATGTTCTCTGCAGCGGATTTTAGTGTTTGATAGGTAATTCATTGTTGGAAAGAAACTTCTTCTAAGTAGGTAAAATAAGTATTTTATTGAATGCAGCACAGCACACCTCTGTCCAAGTGGATCATCAGAAGGCAACTGACTCACAGGGCAGAATGCAGACCGTGATCCACATTGGAATGTAGAATACAACATGAACATACACAGCGCATGCTGAAAGGATGCATCTATAATTAAAGTCACAGTAAACACAATGCTAATGAGGGAATAAATATGAGATGTAACACATTTCCCTTAACCAAATAAAAATGAATAAATAATGATAATGATAAGAAGAACAAAATGTATATATTAACAAAATGAAGGAGCTAAATGATTATACAAATCTTTTGGGAACAAATCTTACACGATTGTTCATTTTAACTCTTGGAACCACTGTTCCATCAACTTGTTTCTTGATGTCATGTTCATTTCCTTCAGTAAATTGAGATTGAGACACACATTTGGCAGGACATTTTGCTATTTTCCTAATGTTCCAAACTTTCCCATCCTGAGTAACAACACTATTTCTGAACACCTTCTTAATTTGTATAGCTTTACCAAATTTGCTGTTTGAGGTTTATCAATAAACCAGGTTTCAAAATCCTAACCCAATCACCAATCTTAAACTCATGTATTTTAGTTTTTTACTTGTTATCATACCATAACCTAATTTTACCGTGTTTGACTTCTACTCTTCTGGCAGTTTCTTTTAAGTCTTCTTTTTGATTGACTAAATCTTCGCATTTATCTCTGAACCACCATGGACACACCACAGAAGATGGATCCCTCCCTTTCAATAATTTGAACGGACTAACTTCAGTAGTAGAATGTGGAGTCCACAAACGTTCTCTCAATGAACTTAACCAATTTCCACTTTCTTTGAGGGAATCTTTAACAAAATCTTTAAGAAGCCTGTTGAATCTCTCAACCTGACCATTTTCATGCGGTTCATAAAGAGAAATGAAATTGTGTTTAATTCCACAATTTTCAAGGAACACTCTCATCTCACAAGATGTGAGTTGCACACCGTTATCAGAAATTAAAGTAGAAGAACACCCTTCATGTGAAAAAATCTCTTCAAAGAAACTTATGATAGCACTGGTAGTGATCTTGGGAACAAATTTCACTTCATTCCATTTTGAGTGGAAATAATCATGACTAATTCGAAACGGGAATTCTCAGGTAGATTGCTAAATGGTTCTGATATATCAAAAGTCACCTTCCTCCAAGGTTCTTTAGGCCAAACTACATTTTTGAGAGGTGGTGTATGTAATTTTAGCATCTTCTCACTCAAGACACATACATCACACTCTCTAACAACCCGATCAATAACTCTGTCCATACCTGGCCACCAAAAGAAATTCCTGATCAATCTTTTCATTGCAGATATACCAGGGTGAGTTTTATGAGATCACTTCAATATTGCCTCTTGCACACCACTAGGGGGAATGCATTTCCCTGATTTGAGAATTAGATTACCTTCCATCACTAATTGATCTGACCCTTTATAAAAAGGTATAACATCAGATCTTACTTAATTTCTATTGGGCCTTCCTTCCAACACAAATGTTTTGAGATCATTCCACCTGTCATCCTTTTGTTCACACTCAAGCCAGAACTCCTCTGTAATTTATTGGTACTGCAAGGGAACAACATCATTAATACTCACTACAAAATCTATCTCTTTAATTACATTTCCCTCATTGAGATCACACGGTAAACGTGATAAGAAATCCGCAGTAACATTTTTCTTTCCAGGTACATATTCCGTTCTAAAGTTACATTCTTGAAGTCTCGAAACAAGCCTAGAAATTAGAGCTGTAGAGTTCCATCCTCCTCCTGTGGTCAATATATTCACCAAAGGTTTGTGGTCTGTTCTGAGTATAAATTTGCTGCCCCACACATGAATTTTATAATGCTCAACCAACCACACACATGCAAGAAGTTCTCTTTCAATTACCGCATACCTACGCTCTGTATCATTGAGGGTTCTTGAAGCAAAAGCACCATTCCCCCATTCATGCCTTCTTTTTGAGATAATACTCTTCCCAGGCCATACAAACTAGCATCATCTGTAATAATGCACTCTTTTTTAATTCTGAAAGGTTTCAGGGTTGGTGCATTGATAATATCCTTCTTTATGTTTTCAAAAGCTAACTGTTGTTCTTTTCCCCACTCAAACAAAGCTTTTTGTCTTAATAGTCTCTTTAGTAGCTCCATTTTTGTAGCAACATTTTCAATGAATTTACTGTAATATTCACACATGCCTGCGAATTATAAAAGTTGTTTTTTTGTACTAGGAGTGGGGGCTTTGGTTATAGCTTCAACATTAGATCTCTTTGGAATTACACCATCACCAGATAAGGTGTGACCAAGATACTCCACAGACTGTTAGAATAACTTACAGTTATGGGCCTTGAGGGTAAGGCTATGACAATCTAACCTTTTGCACACTTCATTCAAATGTTCTACATGTTCTTCCTCATTTTTTGAAACAATTAGAATGTCGTCCTGGAAACATTTTACATAGTTATCAACATCTCTAAAAATTTGGAATATTACCCTTTGAAACACTGACGCCGCTGACACCAGCCCAAAAGACATCCTAGTGTACTGAAAAAGGCCCTGAGGAGTAATAAATGCTGTCTACTTCCTAGATTCTTCTGTGAGTTCTATCTGATGATACCCAGATCTGAGGTCTAGAGTGGAAAAGATCTTGGCACCTTCAAGCATGGAAACTACTTCATTTATATTTGGTAACGGGTGACAGTCTATAAAGATGTTGGCATTAAGTGCTCTCAAATCTACACATACCCGAAGTTTTTGGTCTGGTTTGCATACTAAAACAATGGGCGAAAACCACTCTGATGATTCGATTGGTTCAATAATAACTTCATCTGATAATTCCTTTAACATATCTCTTAATTCTTCTCTTATGTTTGTGGGTACTCCTCTCAATCTTTGTTTGACTGGTACAGCACTGTCCTTCAAGACAATCTTATGTGTGAAATTTTTTAGCTTACCTAACTTATCACAAAATACTCTGTTGTATGTGTTGATAAGTTTTGTTTCTCTGTCCACTCCATTACCATTTGAGTTAGTGACTGCAATATTTTCAATAGGTACATCACCCAACAACACAGGATCTTTATCATTCGAATTAATAGCTGCAATACTTTCAATAGGAATATCTCCTAACGACACAGGGTCTTTAGACTGTGGATTAAGGATAATTCCTAGTTTCCACTGGTTGCGCCAGCCTAGAACATTCACTCCCTTTACTGCAATGTATAGTTTAATTTGAGTGCACCTTCCTCTAAAACACAAAGGAACATTTAAAAAACCTTCAACATCTATTCTTGACCCATCAAAACTTTCTGCACAAATATCAGATAGTTGTAAATTGTTATAATCACATGTTTCACTAAACTTTACTTTAAAATAATGTAGGGTAATTATCGTCCAAGGTGATCCTGAGTCCACCATAAGCTCAATATTAATTTCCATGACACTGAAGATGCACTTAGGATATTTCAAATCAAGATCCAGTTCTTTGTTTAAAACAGACACAACAAAACCCTTGTTTTGTTTTCCTTCTAAAGTACTGGTTATAATCCGTCCTTGATTTGGAACAATTTTGATATCCCTGCATACACTTGCAAAATGACCAAACCTGCCACAGTTTTTACATTCCTTATTGGTTGCAGGGCACCCAGGAAAATATGCCATGAGAAATTTGCTCCCATATCTGTTGCCTGTGCCAAAGTTATTACCAGTCTCATACTTCTTATTAGAGTAATTATTAGTAGACATAGAAGAAAATTGAAGGATCATGTTTGAATTCATTTTTAGTTTTGACCACGCAAACTTCTTCTTTGTTAGAGACTTTATTATTTGTCTTTTGTTTCACAATATCCATCTACTTTTCGGATTGTTCAGTAGCTTTTGCTGTGGCTATAGCTTTAGTAAGATTAGGGTCTCGCAAAACCCATAACTTTTCCTGGAGTTTTTTATTTCTGACGTGGACAATAATTTAATCACAAATCATTTCGTCGATCATATTTCCAAAATTACAATGTAAGCTTAAAGATCTAAGAGATGTTAAAAAATCATCAAAAGACTCGTCTTCTTTCTGTGCTCTGGTATAAAATTTAATTCTGTTCAACACAATATTTGTGACACTTTTGAATCTTTTCTCCAATTTTGCTAATGATTCCACATATACATTCATGTTATCCCCTCTTCCGTCTTGTGCAACAACCTGCAGAAGAGTTCTAAAAATATCCTGTCCCTCAGATCCTAAACAGTGCAATAAAATACTTTATTTCTTTCCGCACCATGCTTTCCCTGTCAATTGCCTTCATATAAGTGAATAATTCCTCTTTCCATTTCGACCAGGGTATGGGTGGTTCCTTTTTATTCTGTAAAAACTTGGAGGGTGGATCAAATTGCATTTTATAAATGTGTATATGAAAACTATTGAAAAATAATGGTGGGGTAGTTACCAATATGTCAATAGGAATATGTGGAGAGCATGAGGTAAGTATATTAGTCTCGTGGAAAGCGATAATATAATTAAAAAAATAGAATTCACTTCAATTTTCTTAAGATGTGCACATAAGTTTGTGTTTAAATGAAAATAAACACTTCCCTGCGTTATTTTAATTCATCCTTTTCTTCTTTTGTTACTTAATGAAATGAAACAAACTGCTGAGGGGTTAAATTCACACTCCTTCACCGCTCATCAAATTGCGGTAAATGGTTGTCATGGTAATAAATATCTCCACCATTATGTCGCACGCATAGGCAGTGTGATGACAATGAATGCCTCGGTCTTTTAATCAGGGTGCACGTGACGATATGTCTGACGCTTACCTGAGTGCGTGTGTGATGAATTGAATAGGAGAATGCTGCTCTACCTGCGTTCGGATGCCGGTGAGATTCTGCTGTCGGTGACAGTGATTTTGCGCAGGTAGGCTCCGTTGATTTTGTTATTGTTTGAATCTTGATAAAGATAACGACAACAAGTTCTTTGAAAAACTACGAGCAAGTGGAATATTTGAAATCCTTCACCAGAGAAATTCCATTTTGCGCTTCATATGTGCAAATGCAGTCACATAGATGTCGAAATTCAATAAAATTGAGAAACGTTAAAAATGTCAATAATTCGATGTACATTCCACTCCCGTGCTGCTAAATAGACAGGAAGGTAATCAGGTTCTTTACCTTGTTGCCAGTGTCGGAAAGAACTTCTTCAAAGTAGGTTGAAATGAGTACTTTATTGGGTGCAGCACGGCACAACTCTGTCCAAGTGGATCATCAGCAGGCAACTGACTCGCAGGGCAGAATGCAGACTGTGATCCACATTGGAATGTAATAATAATAATAATAATAATGAATAATAATAATAAATCATTTATAAAGCGCATGGCTGCACAAACTGTGTGTCCCCGCGCTAACTGCTAACTGAATCTGTCCGAGGGCGAAGGGGGGGGAGAAAAGGAGTTTATTGAGGGAAGAGGTGTGTTTTTAGTTTGGCTCTGAAAAGCGTTTCTGAGGGTTCCATTCGCAAATGAACTGGTAGAGCATTCCAGTGCTTAGCTCCAAGGTAACGAAAGGATCTTCCTCCCATTCTGGCTCTGTGGATACGGGGCAGTTTGAATTGTGTCAATCCAGAAGATCTTAGGTTTCTGAGCGGACGATGAATTGACATCAGATTTCTAAGATAGATGGGTCCTTTATTGTGGGCGATTTTATGGGCATAGCAGAGGCTTTTGAACCTGATTCGTTCCCTAACCGGGAGCCAGTGAAGTTTGGAAAGGGCTGCTTTGGAGGATGTTCTTCTGGGAAGACCTAAAACCATACGGGCGGCAGCATTCTGTATGCATTGTAGCTGATGTAACTGTTTTTGGTTAAGGCCTAATAGGAGAACATTTCCATAGTCTAAATGGGGAGTAATGAGCGCGTGTACTATGGTTTTTCTGGCCTCCGTAGGGATGAGGTCAATGATCTTGCGTAGTGTTTTTAGGGTTCCGAAGCATTTGCCCGTGATTTTATTGACTTGAGATTTTCCTGAAAGATCTGCGTCAATCATAACCCCTAAGTTTCTCACCTTTTCCACAGGGTGAGGGGGATCGCCCAGAACCGTAGGCCACCATGCCTGGGACCATATGGAGGCATTGTTCCCTATCACCAACACCTCTGTTTTATCTCCGTTCAAGCGGAGGCAATTATTGTCCATCCAGGTGGCTACGGCACTCATGCAGTCTGAGAAATTAGAGGCATATTTCTCACTGTCAGGGGTGAGCTTGAACATGAGCTGGGTGTCGTCGGCATAGCTGACCGTGCCGACCCCAAAGCTCTCTATGACGCGTGCCAGGAGCTCCATATAGATATTGAATAGGGTAGGGCTCAAACTAGAGCCCTGAGGAACCCCATAGCTCACGTCACGAGAGGATGATTTAAAGGGTGGACAGTGCAGCTGGAATGATCTCTTAGAAAGAAAGGACTGGAACCAGGCCAGAGCGTGGTCTTTCACTCCAATGTCCGAGAGTCGGGACAGTAGCGTGGCATGTAGCACAGTATCGAAAGCTGCGCTTAGGTCTAACATGACCAGCGCTGCTGTTTCTCCCTCGTCTACCATCTTGCGGATACATTCTGTTGAATACAGTACCGCTGATTCCGTAGAAAATCCAGATCTGAAACCCGATTGAGTGGGGTGAAGTATATTTTCCTTTTCAAGAAAAGCCATGAGTTGAGAATTAACTATTTTTTCTATGATCTTGGCACATGTTGGCAGGAGGGAGATGGGTCTTAGGTTATGAAATTGAGTGATAGGGATGTTTGGTTTTTTTTTGAGAGGGATAACTTGCGCTGTTTTCCAATCCTCTGGAACATAGCATTCTTGAAAAGAAAGAGTGATCATATTTCTTATGTGGTCTATTAGAAGGCTTTCTATAATGTCTTTACTTTTATCGAGAGGACATACATCAGTGGGAGAACCAGAATGTATGCTGTTAATAATGGTGATCAAGTCTTTTTTTTCAGGGGTAGTGAATTGCGTAAGGGTAGGTTTATGAATAGGTGGGGTCCTGGTCCTAACCTCATTTACTAATATAGAGGATTTGGGAAAAGTGGCGTGGATTTTCTCGACTTTATCAATGAAGAAATCGGCTATTTGTTTGCAGATGTCGTTAGAGTATGTGTCCTGCGTATCTAAACACGAGGTGTCTGTAAGCTCTTTATAGATACGGAACAGTTCCTTAGAGGGATTGGTTGCCTCTTCTATTCTGATTTTGTAAAATGCGCTTTTTTCCTCTCTTACCATTTTCTTATATGCTTTTAGTTCCGACTTGTAAATTTCCTTGAGCTCAGGAGAATAGTTCTTTCTCCATTTGCGTTCTGTTGTTTTGCAATGGGATTTTGCTATTTTTAATTTTTCTGAGTACCACGGTTCTGATTTGGATCTTCTGACAGGGGGTTTCGAGGTCCACGGGGCGATGTTGTCTAATGCCTTATCTAGCCATCGTTCATAATTGTTCCATGTGTCTTGTAAGGACTGACAGACCTGAGGGGTATGTTTCTCTAATTCGGTAATCAGGCGATCAGGGGTGTAATTTTTCCAGTTACGGCGTTTAGCCGACAACGGTTTATTGGGAGCATTCTTAGTAATGATAGCTGGGATGGAAAAAATGTTGATGTAATGGTCAGACCATATTATAGGGACCGGGGGGAGCATCTCAATCCCTTCCCAAGTAGCAAATATCGGGTCAAGAAGGTGCCCGTGCTGAATGTAGAATACAACATTAACATACAGAGCGCATGCTGAAAGGATGCATCTATAATTAAAGTCACAGTAAACATAATGCTAATGACGGAATAAATATGAGATGTAACATTCATGACAACGAGATCTGAGCTGGTGCAAAGGGTGGGTGGAGTTAATAAAATTCATGGCTGCGCAGGTTACAGGATGCTATAGCCCCTCAAGATAAGGCAGTGCACATAGTTGACTAGATCCGCCAACAACATCAAGGTGCCTCATTTATAGTTAAAGTGGCCATAAGTGACACACCTAAACTTATGGAATAGCTGCTTGCAGATGCAGATTTTGTATTTCTGCATCTGAGTCTTTATGACATTTCTTACTACATTTTTTTAATGCCTCATGAGATTTCCAGTAATAAATGTTTTACATTTACAACAGTACCTGCACAATATCATGTTCAAGTACCTACTAGAATATTTGGGCACGCTCTTCAAGGATAACCTAAAGGCTGCCAAAATTACCTTACTGCATTAATTAGTCATGCAATGTCATACAGTCATCAAATGAACTACTCTGTTGAACAATTGCATGCAACTTTTTCTGAAGTGCCAGTAAAATAAATGTTTAAAAAAAGATGTCTCATTTATATTCAAAATGAGGTGCAAATACCCCAGCAGAAGCACAATCTCAAGCTCGCTAATAATGCATCTAACAGGCTCCAACGAATACTTTCTCCACAGTACAGAACTCAAGGACAACCTGCTCTTCACCTCAGACTCCCTGATGTGTGTCATGTTAGTCAGTATCTTGGTCCTTCACTCAATGTGTCATCAAACGCACACATTAGGAAACTGCACCCATGTTGTGCGTTGATGTGCGGTAGGTGTGAAACAGGCAGACAGGTTTTTGATCAATCAGTGCAGATAACATTAAGATGACTCTTAGCAATATAATGCAAGAGCTCATGAAATGGTAGCCAAAAGATAACTGAGATGTCATAGGAGCTGATTCAAAGGTTGGCTGAGAGGGAACTCTGGTGCAAAGGCGACTGAGAATCCTCTCTGCCAAACTGTAGATCTACGTCCTGAATTACAGACAAGCAGACTTTAAGTATGTCTGTGATGGAGATTATTTCCTCACCGTCGCTGACATACTCCTCTGAAGACCCGCCCAGTAAGAAGCATCGGAGGATTGACCTTTCGATTTCCCATCCGATATAGAGTGAGCTGTAAAATGGCCAGTTTTGACTGTCCATCACTTACAAGTAAAACCTGATGGTAAGGGGCAGTAAAAATGTCAAATTGATCCCGACTGCATGGGAGACAACTCCCATGGTGTAGAGGCATTCGTTTTTGGATTTCAAAAGAAAATCCCACTTTACGATTTTGTTTGTGAAATATGAATACAATGTTAAAAGTTTGACGGATGATACCGTCATGTTGACCCACCTGTTCCTCAAACTTCTACAACATTGACAGGAACTGTCATAAAAGGCATTTCTGCCAATGTTAACAAATGTCCTCTGGGACGGCGAACATATCTAAGTTTTGGAGTACAGTTATTTCTATCTCTAAAGCCCCTTGTATTTGCAGATTTTGACTTTGCTAGTCAGGGGATTTATTTTGTTAATTTAGCAGTGCCAAATGAAAACTAGAAACTTAAAATTAAGACCGTACATATTTTCAATATCCCCAAAAACATAACTGTACTCCTCAAATTAAATTCAACTCATCAAAAATTCTATAAAAAATGTATTTTGTTCACACATTTGTTGTAAGCTACGCTAGTAAAATAAACCATCCACAAGATACTTTGAGAAGTCCCTAAAACAGATTGTTTTGTGGACTGAAGCAGAATATGAGAATGGTAATAATTTATTTTTCTGTAAAACAGCTTGTTGGAATAGCTGTCAGCGTTTGCCCTCTGCTTTCTAAAACTGCTTGGGAAATCTCTAAATCCATTTATCCCCAGGATTATCATCATCTGTTTTCCAGACAACATTCTCATTTCCTCCAGTGAGGGTTTGTGATACCTTAGGCCATTAGCTGCAGTATTGATCTCTCCCTAATGCATGAGATTTTTCACAGCAAGGGCTGCTCGGTACAAAAAAATAAATATTTAATCTAAATAGCTACAGTAGTATTCGTCCAAATGTAGGATTCAGGCTAAGGAGTTAACATTGTTTCACTTTGTTAAATAAAACTGATGGCCACTTCCAAAAGAGCGTAAATAATTTACTGAAATAAACGAAAACATCTCTAGCCCGCTAACAAACTGTTTATTATGATTAGAATGGTTATGTCTAAGCTCAGTTCTGTACTTATTGTTTAAATGTGATTATTTTATTATGACCTATATAATTATAAAGTTGATTACCTTCTATAACTCCCATTACTCTGATTCGCTCTTCTTAGTTCCAGTCCTTAGTTACAGCATTGAGGAGCATCTCGAAATGTCAACAAGCTTTGTCAAAGTCAACAGAACTGCCCTTGGCAGGCTGGTACCATGTTTTGTATTGCACGTATAGGCATTAAAAATAAAAATCAGAAAACAAGCTGTCACTTAAAAATGGGCACTGCATGTTTGAATTTTTTTAAAAACATTCACTAATGCAGCTGTTATGCTAGAGACCCTTTTATACACAAGAAGCCTTTCAGTTGAACCATGCATTATAGTATTATTTTATTTTTGAAGATAAAAAGAATAAACCATCTCCTAACCAACCACTCAAACAACAGGCAACTTAGCTATAATATTTATCAACGTCACTTAAACATCTAAAATTTAGAAGTGAGTGTGGGCAAACTAAAAAGCTCTTATTTAAAGTGAACGTAACTTGTTTGTTAAAGTTAACATAAAAAGAAATACAATTAAAAAAGCACATTTTGTCACTGAAAAGAATGTGAACAATGTGTATAGGCTTAACCATTAGATAAAGTGAACGCATTGCCCCATGCTTCATGCTGTGGTTGGCAGAAGCAAAATGAATGAGAATTTAAAAGACCAATGTTTGAGGTCAGCTGACAAAAAGCCATCTATGGAGGTATATTATGTATGGCTTTCTTTTTAAAACAATTATCTAGTGAAGCTGTCTCAAAGGCCAGACCTAGAATGGAAAGGGGCGACCACTCGGTCCCCCCGAACGTATGGCAGAGTGCCTCGATCCCCCCGGGAAGCCATTTTGGGCGGGAGGCGCGTCTCGGCTGGTATGCCCGAAGCGGCGTAGCCGGGGCGCGCTTTTTCCCGCCCTAGAGTGGGCTGGCCTAGACACTGACGCGGCTGGCCACGCCCTCGGGGCAGGCAGGGGCGGGTTTACGCCCGCCCTGAAGATGGATAAAAGGGGACGCAAGACCAGAAGACATCCTCTTGTTCCTGTGCTCTGAAGCTGCACCTCCTCGCTGCACGTGAGCTCGAGACGGAACGAAGAGCCAATTTTGAGCGTTTTAATCGTTCTTGTTTGTTTTACAGTTACTTTGTTGGAGAATGCCGAAGAAGGTGGGAAAGCGCATGACTACTGACCAGATGCTGCGCGTTCTCATGAAGGAGATGTCCGAGCTAAAGAAGCGGGTGGACAAGAATGAGGAAGGGGGTCCAAAACGTCCTTTGGCGGGAGCAGCCCCGGGAGGGAAAAACAAGAGGCCCAGGAGGGGGGCAGCGGGTGAAGACATCCCGGGTCCCAGTGCCCCGCTCGAGGCTCCAACTCCCGTGCCGAAGGAGGGGAATCCAATTCCCGTCGTGGTCACCCCCGTGTCCGAGGATGATATGCCGCCCGAGCTGGCGGCACAATTGGCAGCGTGGTTGGGTAAAGGTAACGAGGGCGCCACGGCTGTCGATGCGCAGGCGCTGATAAAGCAATTGCGTGAGAAACGGGAAGCAGCCAAGGTGCCCGTGCCGGCTGCAGTAGGGGACAAGACACCAGGGACGATTGCGACCACAGAGGCAGCGTCAGGTGCAGGTAAGCGGCCATTGCCGATCGCGAGGGATGAGTCAACACCCTCTCGGAGAGAAAAGTTGGGGCAACATGTTCCTTTGGCAATTAAGGAAAAGATTTGGGCGGGGGAGTATGTGAACATTTTCTCACTGCTTGTTGATCATTATGAGGTAGAGCATGTGAAGAGTCAGAAGGATCTCATGCATCCGAGTGTTTGGCGCGCAAAAATGGCCGCCTTTAAAGTGAATGAGAATATCGGCAATTGGGGCAATGCTTGGGGAATCTTTACATCAATCTTGGGGGAACGTAGACCTGAGTTGCTTTCCGAGTTCCCAATCTATCAATCACGAATCATGGGGTACTCGACATCGCACCAGGGTAATCATTGGTTCTGTTACGATAATCTGTTCAGAAAGGAAAAGGAGCATAATAAAAGTTTAACCTGGGATTGTTATGATTCCTTGACTTGGGATAAAATGAAGGAGTCAGGAATGTTGAAAATGCCGTTGGTGGGAAGTAATGTTGGCGAATCCTCCCGGCAATATGCGGGGACGCCCTTTCGATCAGGTACGGGTGCCGACGATTACTCGAAACCTGCCGGCAATACCGGAAAAAGGGGTTTCTGCTTTAATTACAACAGAGGTAAATGTACTAGACCCCAGGGATCGTGTAAATTCAAACATGAATGTAGTGGTTGTGGGTCGTCCCATCCTGAGTCCTCGTGCAGAGCCAAAACGGGTGATAACGGGGGGAGAGGAGGTGCCAAACAGGTCTAATATAGTCCGAGGGGCGCCTTTACCTACCCCAATTGATACCCTGGCGATGATTCCCTGGCTCAGTGAATACCCGGATCGTACTTCTGCTGGGGTGCTGCGGAACGGTTTTTCGTATGGTTTCCGCATCCCGGTAGGGGACTTTCAGGGTGTGGAAAAGTGTAAAAATCAACTTTCCGTCCTGCAGCATACGACCGTAGTACAGGATAAGATCCGGAAAGAGGTGACTCGAGGTCGGGTCGCCGGCCCGTTTAGTTTACCCCCGGTCCAGAATTTTGTTTGTTCCCCCTTAGGGGTAGTCCCCAAGAAAGACCCCGGTGAGTTCCGACTGATTCATAATTTATCAGCTCCACAAGGTCTTTCCGTAAATGATGCAATCGATCCAGAAGTGTGTTCGGTGCGGTACGCATCCTTCGATGAGGCCGTAGCCATTTTAAATCGCCTGGGGCCCGGGGCGCTGATGGCGAAGTCAGATATCGAGTCAGCGTTCCGATTGCTCCCGGTACACCCAGACGACCAGCGTCTCCTGGGATTCATGTTTCAGGGTTGTTATTACATGGATAGGTGTATGCCAATGGGGTGCTCTATATCCTGTGCTTATTTCGAGAAATTCAGTAGTTTTCTACAATGGGTCTTCACAAAGAAAACAGGTTTCCAAGATGTAATGCACTACCTTGATGATTTTCTGTTTCTTGGGGCAGCCGGGGATCTTGAATGTGGCCGGGCCTTGGCCGAATTTTGTGTGTTAATGAAACAGTTTGGTGTGCCATTGGCGCCGGGTAAAACAGTGGGTCCTACGACTTGCCTCGAGTTTCTGGGGATCGAGTTGGACTCCATTGAAGGGTGTTTCCGTTTGCCAGCTGAGAAGGTGTTGAAGTTCAGGGCTGCGCTGCAAGTGTGTATGAATGCATCTAAAGTTACGCTGCAACAATTACAGCAGTTGGTGGGACAGTTGAATTTTGCCCTGAGGGTAATACCAATGGCCCGCCCCTTTTCCCGTTCAATTGCCCAAGCGATGGTCGGCCTTAAAGAGTGCCACCATCGCACGAGACTATCGGCCGAGATCCGCCAGGACATGCGTATTTGGTTAGCATTTCTGGCGGATTTCAATGGTAGAATCGTCTGGAATGAACCAGCCGTGTCTTCTGAAGAGCTGGGGCTGTGGACAGATTCAGCAGGAAGCATAGGTTTTGGCGCCATCTTCGGCACCAAATGGTCGGCACAAAGATGGCCGACATGGTGGCATGAGAATGGTCTGACGAGTAATATTGCTTTCCTGGAACTGTTTCCCATCTTGGTGGCCTTGAGAACATGGCCCGATGGGTTCAAAGATCACTCTGTCATATTTTGGTCTGACAATATGACCGTGGTCGAGTGCATCAATAGTCAGGCAGCACGTTGTAAACTGATTTTGAGACTGCTTAAGGAAATTGTTTTACTATGTATGCAATTGAACGTGCTATTCAGAGCAAAACATGTTCCGGGGGTGATGAATCAGGCGGCTGACGCACTGTCTCGTTTTCAAATGCAGGCTTTTTCGGGTTTCCTCCCCTCAGCGGACCCAGAGCCGGCACCCTTTCCCGAAGCTCTCTGGTCTCTCGGTGCCCCGAACTTCGTCACCTCGTGGGAGAGAGTCTAGCACCAAGGACGAGGAAGGCATACGAAGGGGCGTTTCGGGCCTATTTAGCCTTTTTGGGGAGTGATAGAGAGCGACTTTGGGGTCACGAGGAATGGGTAGTGAATTTCCTGATGTCCTTACGTAAGGCTGGGAAATCGGTGGCTACGGCCCAGAGGCATCGTGCTGCCATTTCCTTTGTTGCCAGAGCACACGCTATCCAGGACCCAACAGCGTCTTTCGTTGTACAGAAAGCGCTACGTGGGTGGCAACGCCTTGAGGGTCGCAGAGTAGATGAAAGGCGCCCGATAGGTTTGGATAGATTGTCCCAGTTGTTGGCCACACTCCCGGCCACATGTTCATCTCAGTTTGAGGCGTTGCTGTTCCGAGCCGCTTTTACGCTAGCATTTCACGGAGCAATGCGAGTAAGCGAACTAGTTGCAAGGAACAAACTGGATGTGGCAGGGGGTTTGTGCCAGGAACACGTTCAGATCAGGGGAGAAACAATGACTGTCTCCTTTGTAAAATCCAAGACTGATCAAGATAGGATGGGTGACTGCGTCATCATACGCAGGATTCCTGGGTCCTCCATGTGTCCGGTACAGTGTTTAGAGGATTACCTAGCACGAAGGGTGGCATCATGGGGGGGGACTTTGTTAAGACACGCTGACGCCACCCCACTGACGAAATTTCAGTTTCAGCGGGTGCTTGCGATGTCGATTGCCGCTGCGGGCTTGAACCCGGGCGAATTTGGGACCCATTCCTTTCGGATAGGGGCTGCTACGGAAGCTACAGCCAGGGGTCTTAATGTTGAGCAAGTGAAACGAGTGGGGCGTTGGTCCTCCAATTGTTACAAAAGATACGTGCGGTTGCACATGTTGTGAAGCTGTAATAATGTACTCACGCTTCTTGTTTTTGTTTGGTTTTCAGTTACGCAAGCCTACGAGGCGGGGCGGACTATGCAGTCGACCCTACACCGGGCCAGCGGTCAGACATCACCGGCTGTGAAAAAGGAGGTGTGGGTCGTGGGCCACTCATACGTGAGGCGTGCCGCAGACGTATTCAAAGCAGGTGACATGATTCACGTAGCTGGGGAATACGGGTACAGGATGTCCTTCTACGGAAGGGGCGGTCTCTGTATTGACCAGTTTCAAACATTTTTCGAGGGTTTGTTAGGGCGGACAAGGTCACCGCCGTCTATAGTTATAGTGCATGTTGGGGGTAATGATTTGGTCACCATCGGTAGACGACTACTCCTGGAGGCAATGCTTTCCACCGTAAGTTGGTTGGCGAGGAGAGTTCCGGGGTGCACGATTGCATGGTCCCATTTGATTCCACGAAAGGTGTGGCGGGGGGCTATCTCTATTCCTGCTTTGAACCATTCTGTTAGAAAGCTTAACAATAAAGTGAGTAGGTTGTTCCGTTCCAGGGCATTGCATTCTATTTCTCATAGCTGTATTAATGATGACAGTATGTATTCGGGGGATGGTGTGCATTTGTCTTGGGTGGGGAATGAGTTACTCTTAGGAGACTTCTTAGCATGGTTAAAATCGTTGAAACATGACCTTTAGGTAGGAGTTGTGTGGGGGGTCCGGATAGCCGGTCAACTATCCGGCCTGTGGCGGTAAGGTCATGATCGGTGAGCACTAATTGGAAGATCCCTATGAGTGGGCGTCACCCAACACGGATGGGAGCGCTCGGGGGAGGTGGCCTTTGGCCCCTCAACGGGGAGGCGGTCCCTTCTAAGGATGGGTCGCCGAAAGAAGAGGAAAGGCGGTCAAGGCCCCTTCCTGTGTAGGAGGGGTTACAGCCCCCTCCTGGGGAATTTCCCGGGGCCAGTGACATCTGCGACGGCAGATGCGGTAAGTTGTGTGGGGTTGGGGGGAGGTCTACGATACCTTCTAGATACCTCACACGAGTCTTCGAACGACCTTTAACTGGCGTCGAGTTGATAAGTGCCCCCGTCAAGTCAAGGGAAATTGGTAGTAGTTGCACTTGAGTACGCCTCAGTGCTGTCGCCCCTCCAAGTGGGGGGGGTATGTCTGGTTAGGGATCTTGACACCGGTTACGACCTTGCCGTTGGCCCTTAAACGTTAGGATGTACAATTTCAATATTTCAAGTAAATGTTTTGTAGGATGTTAGTTCGGCTAGGAGAACCTCTGTATTAGAGAATCTGTTAAGGTTAGCCAAACATCGCAATGTGGTATGAAATTGTACATTAATGTTTAAATGTTTTTTAATTTTTTGTTTTAATAAATACGGCCGGGAGGGTCACTCCCTCCCACTTCCAAAAACTTCAAGAACTGTTTCCGGTTTCCCTTCTTTGGGGATTGTGTTGAGAGGGGGTGGCGGGTATCTCAGCCATATGGAAAGGGGCGACCACTCGGTCCCCCCGAACGTATGGCAGAGTGCCTCGATCCCCCCGGGAAGCCATTTTGGGCGGGAGGCGCGTCTCGGCTGGTATGCCCGAAGCGGCGTAGCCGGGGCGCGCTTTTTCCCGCCCTAGAGTGGGCTGGCCTAGACACTGACGCGGCTGGCCACGCCCTCGGGGCAGGCAGGGGCGGGTTTACGCCCGCCCTGAAGATGGATAAAAGGGGACGCAAGACCAGAAGACATCCTCTTGTTCCTGTGCTCTGAAGCTGCACCTCCTCGCTGCACGTGAGCTCGAGACGGAACGAAGAGCCAATTTTGACCCACCCACCAGCCCCTGAGGACAGCCAGTGGTTTTAATAAATTTGATCAATTATTCTATTTCATTTACAGGTTATTGTAGTGTTGTGTTGATGTTGAAATGCGTAATAAAGATTGGTCTAATTTTACAAGTTTGCGATTAAAGAACTTCGAATGTAAGGTCCATTTATAAACAGGTTTTTTCGGTCATAGTGGCCAATGTAGTTTCGTTTAGTTAGCATTTGTCGTATTTATTTTGGTCGGGCGGTAAGGTCATGATCGGTGAGCACTAATTGGAAGATCCCTATGAGTGGGCGTCACCCAACACGGATGGGAGCGCTCGGGGGAGGTGGCCTTTGGCCCCTCAACGGGGAGGCGGTCCCTTCTAAGGATGGGTCGCCGAAAGAAGAGGAAAGGCGGTCAAGGCCCCTTCCTGTGTAGGAGGGGTTACAGCCCCCTCCTGGGGAATTTCCCGGGGCCAGTGACATCTGCGACGGCAGATGCGGTAAGTTGTGTGGGGTTGGGGGGAGGTCTACGATACCTTCTAGATACCTCACACGAGTCTTCGAACGACCTTTAACTGGCGTCGAGTTGATAAGTGCCCCCGTCAAGTCAAGGGAAATTGGTAGTAGTTGCACTTGAGTACGCCTCAGTGCTGTCGCCCCTCCAAGTGGGGGGGGTATGTCTGGTTAGGGATCTTGACACCGGTTACGACCTTGCCGTTGGCCCTTAAACGTTAGGATGTACAATTTCAATATTTCAAGTAAATGTTTTGTAGGATGTTAGTTCGGCTAGGAGAACCTCTGTATTAGAGAATCTGTTAAGGTTAGCCAAACATCGCAATGTGGTATGAAATTGTACATTAATGTTTAAATGTTTTTTAATTTTTTGTTTTAATAAATACGGCCGGGAGGGTCACTCCCTCCCACTTCCAAAAACTTCAAGAACTGTTTCCGGTTTCCCTTCTTTGGGGATTGTGTTGAGAGGGGGTGGCGGGTATCTCAGCCATAAGATACGCTGCTGTCTGGATACCACATTTTTTTTATCCAAGTGCAATATTTTATTCAGGTCCTCCTACTTTCCAGGTGGAAAAACAAAATACTCTTATCCAACACAACGTGTATTTTGTAAATACAAAAGAACTCATACATTGCCAGAGAATATTTTACAAATAGGCAAGTAGGGTCATACTTCCTATTCCATATATATCATTAACAATATATCAAAGTAGAATATTCCTGGTTTACCCACTTTTAAATTAAGAACCTTAAATTTCAGGCAAATAAACAATGCAACATCTGTGAGTCAATCACTATAACACATGCTATTACAGTGGAAAAGGTGGGTTTAGCAATTGAAAACTGGGACCAAGGGACGATAAACTATCTAGCCATTAAAAACTCAATTAATAAACATTGCTACCAACTGTCACATAAAAATTACCTAGCAGAATATGTAACAGGAAGAGGTCCACCAGAGCTGATAACATCATATGCAGGGCATACAATCCAGTCAAATCTCAGCCAAGCAGTGAGAAGGAAAGCACTAAAAAACATTGTATGGGCCAGATTAGTGCCCCTCCCAATTAAAGAATTAAACCCTGGGTGGAAGTCCCTTGAACACATAATCAGTTGTAGAATCTGCAACTTTGAATCTGAATCTCTGCTACACTTGATTTGTTGTTGCTACAGCCCCGTCAGAATCTTTTAAAACAAATATGGCTGAGTAACAGGGGTCTGGACAATGTAAGAAGCAACCTTGGTTCTCTTTTCCACACCCCACCATCAGACTTGGGCAGATTTGGGAGATATATGGCCGAGTTGCGCCTTAGGCTTATGGAAGAGGAGAGCCAGGCAATACAAAAGGCAACCGGACTTGTTAAACAATCAGTGTCCAGCAATCAGCTCATGATGACGCCGTTTTAATTACCAACCTTAGTACCTGTAACAAATTTGCAATAAGGGTGAACTGGCAATCTCTCACTGTTTTATTAATGAATATAATATATCTTTTTATACCGTTTTTGAAAATGCTCTACGTAACCCCATTTTGTACGGACGTTTTTTAACAATTGTTATTCTAATTTTCTTTATAATTGTATGTATGTCATATTGCAAATGCTTTTAATTAACAGTGCATTATGAATAAAAATGTATTCATTCATACACATGCTATTGTATAGTAGAATACAAGAAAGGGCTAAAATTTTAATTGTTACAGCATCTGCTTTTTTATATTTCTAAGAGATAGCGTGAACAAAAGTCAAAAGGAAAGGCCACCTTGCCGCCTAACACATTTCAGAAAGAGACACCAGAACCTTTGCCCATGATACAAGTTTGCCTTGTTTAGCCTGACATCATTACTTGTGGTGGAGCACCATCCACCCTAACTAATCTATAATAAAACACTGAACATTCGTTACATGGGGACGCTAGTAGCCATCATCCACAGGTGCAGCTATACACCCTATACCCAGAAAATGTTATAATTGCTAACAAGGCCCACACAGAGGTGGTGGAAGTGCGTTGGTTCTTCGCAATTACAGATTGAGGAGACAATGGCTTGTCTCTCCCTCTCAGAGCACATCTTTTTTCTCACTGAGAAGCATAACATTTGCAGATCCTTAGGTCCCTCGAGTTCAGTGGCACCACATACTGCTACTAAAAGCGAAAGCACAGGATAACTAATAGGGTCTAAACCAAATTTCAGGGATGGCTCAACTATCCAGATGGTTCGAGACATTTAGCCTTACATTTTTAATCTAATGATTTGAAATCTAAATGGTTTATAATTTGGATTAACTCTAGCGTAGGCAAACCTTATTGTGTTTTTTTAATCATGTTGGAACACGTATTAACTCTTGATTTTGGCATCGGCTCTCAAACCTAAAAAATACTTGCGCTTCAAATGGCTTCGGAAGTTGCCCACAGTATTACAAATGGGATAAAGTACCCCCTGCTGTATATTAACCCAATATTGCAAGTCACTGAAGAGGCCTGTGACCATATAGAGGAACAAGGCATAAGGCCGAGTTCCTTTATAAGGGCATGGAACTCTGAGGAGATTAAAATATCATTCTAATGTATGGCAGGGCATACTTTATTCAGTGCAATACAGACCATGCCTCTTCCAACAAAACACTTAAATCCTTTATCGGATGCCATTTTATATGGAAGAAATAGGATAATCAGAAAAATGAAGAATACAATTTGAATCTCTAAGGCTTAATTAAACACAACAAAATCAGTTAGATATTTATTGCAAAAAATATTAGAATCCGTTTAATACAAGACAAGTTTAAAAAAAACACTGTAACATAGAATGTGTCAAAACATGCAGAGAGATAAAAAGGGTGGAAACATTTACATGTTGACAGACATATCACCTTTTTGCTTATCAATGTTGATGGGGCACGATTTTTCTAAATAAAATTTGCGCGATGAAATTCACCCAATGCATGTTTATTAACAAAATGTGTGGTTTTTACTAATATTTTATAAGAGAGTGAACGACAAGTAAAATGTGCACAAAGCATGATAGTTTGATTTTCTTAGTCATCATGATGAGAATAATTCTAACTGAATTTATTCTGTCTTCCTAACGGCAGAAAAATAAACGACAAATAGTCTGCATTTTTTCCACGTGAAAGTAGTGTAGGCTTTTAGCAAATTATTCTCTGTTTTGTTAAAATACTGTATGTCTAAAGAATTGCTGGGGCTGTGCTTTTACGTGCTCCTGACCTCCAATTTATACACATGCTTCTTCAAAAGCATAGATATTTAGCCTGTTTCTAAAAGCTTTTTAGAGTTCTTTCCTGTTTATGCGAGGGTTGTTGATGAAATGAATGTAACCGTTGCTAGATTCTTCCTTCTTCCTCTCTTGGAAGTTGTACAATTTTTAGTCAAAGTGGACCTCATTTATGAGGCCTTGTGTCAGTTTTGCGCTTCCGATGCGTCACTTTTTGTGACGCATCCGCTGCATAAAACATGCCTCCTGTTGCGCACTATTTACAAAGTGACGCATCTAAGCAGTAAACCCCTGCGCTACGTCATACCTGCATCAGTTATAATGTATACAGGGGGGGGCGTTCCCCCGCAAAAAGCCTAGTAGAAGTGACGCAGTGATATCTATGAGATGTCACTGCGTTACCTCTAGGACGCTGTTGCGTCAAAATCTTGCGCCTGCCTCACAGCAGGCGTAGGACTGACGCAGGCCCTTTCACATGGGGCTTGCCTCATGTAAAAGGATGCATTGCTGAAGTTGCGTCACTTTTGTGACACACTCCAGCAGTGCGTCACTTTTGTGCTTACAGATACATCAGAGATACTGACATATCTGTAACTCCTTGCAACATGACGCGTCATACAATAAATATGACGCATCTGGTATGTCGCAAGGAGTGCGGAATGAGAAGTGACGCATCACTGCTTTCACACAGCGATGCGTCATTTCTCATAAACAAGGCCCAAGTGTTTAGAAAATAATAGTAAAGTCACTATCAGAAGGTGATCATACCATCCTAAATAACTAATAGCAAGGCTTGCTGATTAGAGAGAGTGCAACATTTTATCAACAGAAAGGAAGTAGCGTACTATATAGATTCCTGTGGGAAAGTGTTCCCCGGCGTGTTCACAAGATTTGTGACCTGTCCTGTGTTCTTGGTATGCTGCATGCCATGCTGATTCCTAGTTCTCTGGCTGGCATATCCTGCTGCACCTAAGAGACTTTCCTGGAGACTTTGCACATCATCGCCTGGTGATGCTGCCTTTGCTGTACTCTAATGGCCATGGAGTTAACTTTTCAGACTAATTGCATGCTGAGCATTAGTATTTCTTCATTTGAGTGAATCGTTGTTTCACTGGGGTTTTCTCTCCCACTACCCTATACCTGATTGCTGATGTTTTTGTAAATGATCTGTCCTGATTATTGTGAATCTATTCTGTATTTTGTGAAACAAATTATGACATTCTAATTTGGATTTTGTGTTTGACAAATTCATTTATGAAATAACAAAAAAACTAATAGAAAATAGTGTTTGTCTTCATTACTGAGTTATTTGGATATATTTATAATGACCGATGTTTAGTGTATTTCTTCATTGTAGGTCCTCATGGAGAAATACCCATTCCGTTGTTCATTATTTAGTCCCTTTTAGCTCTATCAATGATTCATCAGAGGACCTTTGATATTGCTAACTCATGGATAATGACTTATGGGCCTGTCATTGGAGTTACGCTTCAGAGTAATGTATAGTGGTTGGTGTAGATAGCTAAACTGACCAAAATCCCCCAACGCTTCCGCTGCATCAGTTTTTGGTAGTTGCATGAGATGGTTAGTTTAGACTAAAATACTAGGTCATGTAGAGACAGGGTTTAGAGACAGGACAGATTTAAACAGTCTATGATATGTGTGAGTTTGTATCTTTATATCACGTTGAGGTTTGTTGACTCTCAATGGAATTGGTGAAACCGTTGTTGGCCTGAGAACCTGGGATAAGCCTAAGGGCTGTCTGAGTGTGGCATACACTAAGCTTCATGTTCATTGTCCACTGTTGATGTGGTACTAGGCAGTCATTGGACTGAACGTCACTGCACTGGAAACATGGTTAAATGAAGTAGTGGAGGTTTATCTGGGTCACTTCAGAAAGAGCAACTGGGGAAGTTCCGAGAATTATTCACTTGTAAGAGAGCATAATCGCTCTGGTCGAGATTGTGCTGGAGTGTAGATATTTCTTAGAATACATGAAAATACTTTTGTATTTCATTTAGTGGAGCAGACAAGCTGTGTTTATGTAGTTTGTTATTGTTTGTTAAAGACTTGAAAAGACATTGATGCTGATTTTGTAAAGGGATGGTCAGTTGAAGGAGTTATACTGATGTGACAAAAAGCCACGCTGGTATCGGACAGTGGTGAGTATATGTCCCCAAAGGTGCTGCGCTGTTATAGGCTAATAAGTGTGAGTCGCAACGAGATTGGTCAGCGTAAATAACATTTATTGGAAGTGGAGAAACATAACACTGCCGGTCCAGTCCTTGTTTTGTGCTTACCCTAACTGCCAGTTTTGTGAGCAGTGAGCAGGGAATAGGAGGAGGTGAACGCCAGATTCCTGCCCCGCACGGCCTTGAAAATCTCACCAAATAATCTGACCCTTCTATCTCAAATGACATCAAACAAAACCCTGGACAATTGGAACATTTGAAAAGAAGGAGTGATCAAGCGAATTGCTACCATTCACAAATCACGTAAAACCTTGGTACTTAAAGAGCACAAACATCTGGCATATAGCTGGAAATAGGTTTACAAATTACCATATAAACTTGGGGACAGGATCGCATGAGGAAATCAAAGACAAGCTTACACACAACAGGGAAGGGAAATGACCAGGCATCAAAATGAGTAAAACCAGGGCCGGCACCGGCACCAAGATAAAGTCACTGAAGGAGGCCCGAGCGCAATTAGAGTCTACCCCTATTGTGCATTTAACCTGAAAGTCACATTCCAACTTAAATGGTAAGGGAATCTGCGAATACTTTATGCCAAATCCGACTGGACAAAGAACCTTGGGGAGAGGAGAGTCTGACAACAATACACCAAAACAGGAGAAGCAACAAGTTAAAGATGGCCTGCATCAGGAGCCAAAAAAACAGAGCATTGAAAAATTGGACGACGGAGACTATTCTTCCTCCAAGAACAATTGAGCAGACCCTTGTAATCCTCCGGAAAGTGTGCAAGATGCATTAGGGCAAGAAAATCTGGAAATGTTTTAACTATCTTCAGCATTTGAGCTCTATGAAAGGAGGGAAGATGTATTGGGGCAGGGAAACCCAGAAGTCCTGGAAATATCATCAGCTTTGGGGTCGCCAAACAAGGTCAAACAGCAGATGCACGGGGAGAGCCCGGTGACCCCAAAGGCAGCTGGCAGAGGAACTCTTTATGAATTGTCACCATATCAGTGATCAAACTCCTTACCTTCATCAAAGTTTAATCTGGCAGGAAACGGAGATGAGAGAGAACAGCTACTTGGGGGAACAAAATCCTCATAAACTAACTGCAGAAACAAAGAGCACAACCCAAAGTGGCTCTAACCATCAAAATAATTTGTTTTCCTCAGTAAACTCTACATTGACAATGGCCATCAAGGCGCTCACCTGGCAAACACAAAAACTCAAAATTCAAATGGACACAAGGCAGGCAATTGCAACAGCTATGATCAACATAGAAGGTAAAATCAACACATTAGCAGGAAACTTGGAGTTGTTGATGCTGCAGACAACTGCTGAGTGCTCTTTTCTACCAATAGTCGAATGAAAGCTTACAGACCAACCAAACCGAAACACAGCTGAAAGAGCACCAAATCATGCAAAACATAATGGTATCAACACCACAACAGGGTCTGACAGCCTCTCATTTTGTTACATCAAACAACAACGAAGAGCGTGAACCACACGCCAAGACCAGCAGTCAAATCATTCATGGAAAATAATACTCAAGATAGCAAACCTACTTCAGGGCCGGACACACCTCTGACATCAACGCAGCTGGCGTCAGTAACATGCCAAAATACATTCAATTACAAGGAACCAGTGATGGGCAAGATCCCCCATAGCAACACTAACCATTCAGATAACTCGCAAAAAGCCACAGAACCTGCCAAAGCATTATCAAGGAGAGCAAAAAAACGCTTGAAGAAGCAAGAAAAAAATAATAAACAATGTGGCCTTGCAAAGGAAATACAGCTGGGTCTGGCCGCATTACACGGTAGCCAGAGTAATAAAACTAACTCAAAGAAGGCACACACACAAAGCCTCCTGGAGTCTCAGAAATGATATTCTATATTTCAAAAGTATAGACCTGGAAAAGACCAGCCAAACAACACACTACTAATCAAAGCAATTACAAATTCAAACTGTGAGGATAATCAGCCAAATAAATTATAAGCAATCAAATTAACCACAAGCAGAAATCTCGATGCTGGTCATCCTATCGATAACAACGAGCAGCCTATTAGAGCCCCACATGAGCCCGAACCTCCACTAAAAACAGATAGCGGAGTGCGCCACCTTATAGAACAGCGCATACAAAATCAAGAACTGGTTGCATCGCCACAGGCTAGGGGCAGAGAAAGGAGATCCTTCCCTTTAGTTGAAAACCTCTGGACATGGGGGAACAAGGCCGTACTAGATGACAACAGAGTAACCACAACAACTGTTCAAAGTTGGTCCAAAGGGAATCAGAGAATAACATCATAATTTTCACACCTGAATATATATTTCACGGAAGGTTCGACACATTAAACAGGTCTAATATTTTACAAATCCTCCGATACATCCCAGAGCTCTCTTCCATTGTGACTGAAGACCTCATTCAAGTCCAATTCAAGGTACTATGGAGTAATACAACAAGAGAGTCAACAGTATCAAAATGGATAAACAATTCAATAGCCTACAAAATCATGCAAGAAAGAGATCAATTTGCGAAATGGGGAATCAGTGTACACATACCAAAAGAGGAAAGGTATCCACACATGTTAGGAGGCCGACCAAATGACAAAAAGACAGTCACCCAAAGAAAGTCCATCTTAAGAGGGACAAAACCAGTTCCCCGCATGTCAGTGTTTCATAACTTAAGAATACATCTCTCACCAAACTTCAACCAAACAAAAAAAGGACAAATCGATCAATCTAGAAAGCCCCAAAATGGAGCTGTAGGGACCCGTACATGCATCAAAACCAAATTGCTCCTAGCACAACAAGGAACGACTGCTGGGGGAGTCGAATCATCACCACTATGAAAGTCATCTCATGGAACGTGTACGGATTAAAAAGGACATTGCAAAACAGAGCTGCATTCGAATTCTTACATTCGAACTCCAGTGGTCATTTCAGGCTTTGTAGATTTCCAACAGTCAGCGAAAAAGTATAATATATTTGGTGGGCCATCGGGGGGCTTATCCACATATATATATATATATATATATATATAAGAATTGGCCGTAATATAAAAGCTAAAACCGTGTTAACCATGCACATGGTTGAAGCTATTTACTTGCAGGGATTAAAATTAAAAGGACGTCCATTTACAATTCTCCTCTTGAATATTTACCTTAACTGTAAAGATCAACCAAGATACTCTGAGATGAGGGCCTTGGTAGACACACTTGAAGACTTGCTTAGTAACCACTCAAATAGTGGGATCATATTGGCCGGAGACTTTAAGACCCAGAATTTGGGGACAGCAAAAGATGCATCACTGCACAAGGATCGGGCTAGGACCTTATTAAACACATTTTTAACGGCATACGGATTAAGGTCAACACAAGACCCACAACTCACCAACTACGCCACGAATAACGCTACACAGGGGAAGATCAAACCCTCAATTGATTATATCTTCATGTGCAATTGCCTGCATGATCAAGATGCAGAACTCCAGAACTCAGTGTTACAGACCAGTGACCATCTTCTTTTAGCCATAGCCATCTCGCTGTAAACAGCCAGTCTCTCAACCACTCCCCTCTTAGTCCACTCTAATGGAGAGGAAACACATGTACTCCAGAAACGGCTAAAAGGGAACAAAATAGAAACAACTAGCCTGTCAAACTGGAGAAGCAATTGTCCGGCACTCGCTAAAGACTTTACAGCTGGCAATTTAGCTGAGAATTAGACTAAATTGGCACCGGAGCTGTATCGCCTTTTGTCAGGCAAAAGACCACACCAGTAGCACGACTTTGGAGAAAGGGAGTGCTAGAAAATTCAACCAAGGTGTGACAAAATTGCACAAAGCATGCGGGCCCTAAGACAAGGCAACCGTGAACATACGAGAGAGGGTAATGATAAAACATTTCAAAACCGGTTGTTAGCAGGAAAAGTTCACACAAAAACCCTTTGGGTCTATAAAAGGCAACTGCAAGACTCACAATGGTGGCATATTTTTAGCCTGTTGATGCCAAACAGACAGGCTGAATTATGGTCATATATCAATAGGTTGTCCGGTCACGTCCACGCCTGGTGCAATGGGGTCGCCAGCCACACATGGGTCTCCCATGTGACTACACTATACTGTAGTGTTCTGGACCAAAGACCAGCATAACATAAAAGAGCTCCTACTAACACCAGCTCGATTAACCCTGGTATAATGACCATGGAAGAACCAGCTGAAACGTTTGACGAAGGACCCCGGATGACACTAATAATAAAAAATATCAGAAAGGATGGGGCCCGAACCTAATGGTCTGCCTGGATGCCTCTTCAAAAAAGACAGCGATTTATGGGGAACCTTACTTACTCCGCTTTATGAATTCTGCCTGGATCACTCTATGGTGCCTGAAGCCTGGAAAGGCTCCCTGCTTCAACCAATTCACAAAAGGGGTGCACTGGAGACCCAACTAATTATAGGTTGGTAGCCCTTTTGGATATTGAGGCAAAAGGATATGCAATCCTCCTCCTGCAAGACCTGCAAAATTGGGCTAATGAGAATGAAATTCTTCGAGCATACCAGTCCGGTTTTAGGCCAGGAGTTTCGACACTAGATTACATCATAGCCCTTGCCTACCTGGTAGAACAGTCCACTCAGGAAAACCATCCTCCACTCTTCGCATGCTTTGTGGAATATTCCGCGGCATTCAATGGAGTCAACAGGAATTTGCTGTGGAGGGAATTACAAGATTTGGGGATTCCGACCACCCTACTGAAAGCAGTTAAAGCTGTCTACACCGGAACTTGGGTACGTGTGAGAGTATCGACGAACTCAGACACTGGCGTCAAATGTTTGGTATTATTGAGGGGTCTGTGCTGCCCCCCCCAAACATAATGAAGGCAATCTTGAAGGAAATTTGTGTGAAAAGCAACAACTCGTGGGCCAACGGCCTTTTAACTGCTTGCACTGAATTGCACCTTGACTTGTCTAACTGGCAGGATTTTATTTACCAACCTGGAATTTTAAAAGCCATTTTAATAAAGCAAGTCAGACTACTATCCAAGGAAGAGGACATGAAGGAACTAGAGTCCACTAGCAGTAACATCAGTCTACTAGCCAGTTCCTTCCACGATAAACTGAGTCAGACATACCTTGACTCTGCCCTGAACAAGTCAATTTTAGAGCAAATTCTGTCAGTGAGTGAATACCTATAAAAGACATCGACAGACGTTAGAAAACACTAGAGTGAGTCACCACTTGCAGATTGTTCCACCAGTACGAGGAATCCATGGCCCACGTGATCTGCATATGCCATCGTTTGAATTATGCATGGCACGCTTTACTGAAGCCCTTGTTTTTAAAATATGGGATACGCACCTGTACAAGCTATGAAATTTATCTTTAAGATGGAGATTCCAATAGAATTGGCAAGACTAGTGAAATAAGCACACAGGGTGAAAGTACTAATATATAACGACAAATTGTAGATTTAATCCACCATTTATTGCTGTAACTATGAGAATGGTTCAAAGAAATGATTATGTTTCAGATATGTATAACAGTCTTGTTAAATGAAATGCCCGTGCTTATTTATGATTGAATCCAATCAGTTTTTTTTGTAACAATTGTTATTAATTGAAACAAATAAACAAATACCATACAATACAACACAGAAAGGAGTTTGTAGATACTTACTAATATTTACTTTGCAGATTTAAAAACGAAAACATGAAGATAATTTAATTATTGAAAACATTGTTTAGCAAAGAACAGCCAATAGTGTTCAGAGGAGTTTCTATAGCTCCCACAGGTATGCCTGTGTCATTTATGGTGATAGAAAAAGGATATCATACTTGTACTTGGTTAGAAAATTTGATGACATATACAGAACATGATGGTGATTTGGCATTTCCAGCAAATAGTACTTTTAATACTAAGATTTTAGAAAACTTGTGGAGCCAAATGAATAATTTGAGTCCAAGTCCAAGACCTATGCAGTATGAAGCTTTTGAAGGGTGGGATTACGAAGCATATGAAAGAGAAGGACAGCAGAATAGGTACAAAAATACAGTGAGTAGGTCTTCTGAAGCAAAATAGGATGCTCATAAAAAATTGTGGAGGAGAGATGCTGTGATAGGAACTAGGATGTTTTCAGTTAGAGAAGTTGAGTCGGCTGAAGGAGAAAAGAATAAAGAGAAAAAGATAAATATTGAAACACAAGAGAAAGATGCTAATATGAATAATAGTACAGATGAGTTTGATGAGGATTTTCTGAATTAATTATTAATGAACAGACCTCCACCATATCAAGAAGAATAGATTAATACAAATGTGAATGCAAGTGCGTTAAGCGATTCACCAAGTGCTCCTTTAATTCAGATTGATGAGCCAATAAGTAGATCACCTGAAGTTGTGAGTCAGATTTAAAATGTAAATAGAAAAGAATTAATGAGAATGAAAACAATACTAAACCCAGATGTTTTGTCAGTTCCAGTGACAATTGGTCCTATAATTCCAATTTATAATGAGCAAGGTAATAAGAACAAATGAAAATAGTGGTACAGACTTGAGTGTAGTTTCAGGGCAAGTGGAACAATTAATTGATGTTTCAGAGAGGAATGAGACACCAAACCGAGTTATCCATCTTGACCCTAAGAGATTGATGCAAGTTGAGAGGAGAATGAATATGCAGACACCTAGTAGGTCAAGAAATAAAATGAGTGAAATCATATAGAGATCCTTGGGTCCATCACCAGAAGAATTAGATGATTGGATTAGAGAAATAGCTCCTGGTTGTAGTGATCAAAATTAAAATGGATGTATGGAAGTGAGTAAATTAAAAAGAGATTTGGAAGAGATGATTGCAGGTACACTTAGCACAGAAAGTTTGTGTAAATATCAGGTAGATGAGTTGTTATTCTCGTGTAAGAATATTACAAGAAAAGCTAGAAGCTTGCATGAGACTTTTGCTGAAGTTGCACAGATGTACGGAGTTGACATTGAGAAGTCTAAAGCTTTACAAAAGATATATATGTTGGATTTCACAGACAAGGATTTAGAGAATTTGAATGTATCAGGGTGATGATTACAAATTAAAGACGTTGGGGAGGGTTGGAGAGATGTAAAGTGTTGGACTTGGCCCTTTTGGCAGGTTCACCCCTGAACTTTTTGCCTTTTAATATGATATGATGTTAGTTGATTTCTGGTCTCTGCGCACTTTGGCACTGTGGCCCAGTATAAAGCATATGCGCTCTCTGAGTGCGTGTGGTGAGATTGGCCTGCCCTCCCATAGGAATTCATGGGGAATATGTTTGTCCATGGTAGTTCCTGATGTGTGGGGAGTGGAGGGTCAAGTTTGGTATGTGCAAACTCGTGAGATTTAATGCTGCACGTTGATGTGCGCAGAATTATTGTGTCTAGTGGAGAAGTGGCACTTTTAGAAGTTGGCATGTCTGTGCAGTGAATGTGAATTGACAGTCTGGCTTGTGATTGGGTGGAGCTGGCTGGTGTGCTTGGCTCCAGGAGTCAGGAGGGGTCTGCCCGGTGGTGAACGGAGAGATCTGCATGTTGATGGGAGGGAGGCGTTGCACCTGGGACCTAAATAGGGCTGGGCCTTGCCTCCACAATGCTTCCTGTGAATAGGGAGTGGGGCTGAGCAAAACAAAGTTGCATCTGGTTCGTCCCTTGCCTGCACCTTTTGAGACAAAGGAAATATGTGTATAAAAGAGGGGCTGTGACCCCATGACTTGTTCTTGTTCCAGACTAGAATCTACCAGGGATGTGCTGCTGCTGGGGCCCAGGAGGGACCGCCATGGGGGCTGCCTCCCTGCTGGAGAGCCCTGTGTGCTGGCCCCTGGCCCCTGGGCCCTGCCCTTCCCCTGGATGCCTGGAGTCTTGCTGGATCCTAAAAGGAGGGGGCTTGCTGCTGGTGGGGCCCAGGAGGGACCGCCATGGGGGCTGTCTCCTTGCTGGAGTGCCCTGTGTGCTGGCCCCTGGGCCCTACATTGCCCCTCCTGATGCCCAGGAATCTTGGGACCTCCTGCTCCCTTTTCTTGCCCTAGGAATTGAAGCTGCCTTTGTGTGCCCTGGGAGCACTGAGATTTATCTCCAAAAGAAGCCCTGGAGCTTGGCAGCGCTGTGCTGCACTTTTGTCCTGAGGGAATCCCCAGCGTAGAGATTCCCCCCAAATTGCTCCACTGCGGTTGCCCACCTCGGTTCTTTAATTATTTACATTACGGGTGTCCACCCCGTTTATAGGAACCCAAGCGGATGCCCACCCCACTTCTACTTTTATTTTGTTCACCGAAGGAGCCTACCCCTCATGTCTGCCGAAAAGAAGTCACCGCCGCGGCCGGGCCAAAACCGGAAGTCAGGCAAAGCTAACTGATGTGGGGCGGGACTTCCGCTTCCCCAAGGAAGCCCTGCCCCCACTCCCACGGCCCGGGGCTCCTGTGAGCGATGGAGAGCCCCGGGGACGCACGCAGGTAACCACCCGAGAGAGGATGCTGGCGCCTGAGGTACGGGCTCCCATTGCTGAATGAATGCCCCGTGGGTGCCAGCCAGCAGTGGCGAACAGCGGAGGGGGCGCGAGGCACATTGCCGGTGCCTGCCCCCACCGCGAGCACAAGAGTCAGCCTACCGCCGCCCGGAGGAGCTCCCGCCAGAGAACAGCCCGGTGAGCTTTCTGGGGCTGCGGGGGGGAAGCTCCGGGTATGCATGGTGGTGCCAGTGGAAGGCATTGAGTTAGAGCGGCCCCGTCTGCCAGCGGGCCGCTCCACCGACTGGGGCAATTATTTCTTAAAGGGCCAAAGTGGCCCAGGGGCAGTTCCAGGCCCCACCATTCCCCCAGTTATTTCTAGAGCCCGAGGGACTCCCTCCACTGTTATTGGTGTACCTGGGACCTGAGGGGCCCACGCTCTATTGCCCAAGGGCAAGTTCCTGTCTTTAAAAGGGCCTCATTATTTAAGGAGCCTGTGTGATCCTGGGGCATAGGCTTTGCCAGAGCCTAGAGGACTCCAACATTTGGGCGCAGTTTTGTTCCTAAGGGCTAGTGAGTGCCAATGCCACAGTTTACAGTTCACAGCTGCCTAGCAAGTAGTGGGCAGCTGCACCGTTTAGGCATTTCTTTCAGGGGACATGTTCTTTTGGACTCAGGAGTGGGACGCACACCTTCGCCCCTACCTTGGCCTTCCACAGCCGTGCAGCGCTTAGTGCCAGCTGCAGCGTTTAGGCCCCATGTTATTGTCCTCAGCTGCCCAGCAAGTAGTGGGCAGCTGCAACGTTTAGGTTTTGACGCAGTGGCACAACCTTGACTTTCGCTGCCTAGGCAGCAGCCCTGACTCTCTGGACATAGGGCATTTGAGCCCCCCTTTTCAGATGGCCAGTTGGCCAGGGGGATGGTTACTTTTATAGGGCACCAGGCCCTAATGTGATTTATGTACTAATGCTTTTGGGGGCTACGAAATGTATGGTGTGTAGTATGTTTTGTGCACCCTGTTTTGATACCTCTAGATATGGTTTATGCATAGGAGGTTGTTTTACCTGTTTAGGTTTGTGTTAGGGAGATTATACTTCCCTGTGTGATTTACTTCCCTAGTGTAATTTTTACTTAGGTGGTGAGGGTCTAATGTATTTAGACTTGTGGGTTATTGTGCCTATTATGAGTTATATTACAGGTTGACACTGAGTATAGTGTCTGCCATTGATTACTGGCTGTGTTCTAAGTTCATTTATATCATCAAGTGCTGATTCTGACAGTGGCCCACGTGGCCCTGTCATGTGTAAATATTCCCTTGTAAATATTGCCTGTGCCAGTTGGCACAATGTATATTGTGTGATTACTATCCGATGTGTTTTGAGATTACAAAGGCTATTTTTGATATAACCTTGTGTGGAGTTCCTTTTGTGGGGGGACCTGGGATGTTGTTGCTGGTGGGTGCGTGCGCAAATGCTTACACATTGCCTATGGGATAAGCCTTACTGCTCGTGTAACATTGCCAAGGGGGTGAGCAAAGGTGGTGGTGGTTTCTGCCTGGCTTTGGCGCAAGCCTCAGACAACCAGAGATCCCATTTCTAACAGAAAGGATGAAGCGAGTGTGTCAGCAAAAGCTGTTTTGCCATTGTACTCTGTGAAAGAAACCAAAAAAGAGTCAATACCAGAGGATGTGGTTACAGCATTCCCAATGAGAGAGGTACCAGAAGGTGGTTTTGTGAGCGTTCCTTGGTCTAGACATATTATCATTTATGTATGATTCCCCTGGGCGGAGAGAAAAGCCTGTTGAGCGGTATAGACAAGTAGAAAGATTTGTGAAGGTTTCAAAAGTTTTCTGGGTTGATTTGGAAGGTCTTTTTGAAATTGTAGTTCCAGCGGATTTGTGGATCAAGTGTAAAATTGCTGTAGACTGGCCATAAAAAGAATATCCAAGCAATCCAAAAACAGAAGCACCTTCAGAAGAGGTAATGAAAAAATATAATCAGGTCAAACATATTTGAAAAGGAAGATTTATCCAAATTGAACAGATTGGGTGACAATAGATAGAACTACTCAAGAATTAAAAGAATCAGATAGGTTCACCAATCAGAAACGGTATAAAAGATCTACTGATGACACTACAATTGCCGGCACAAATTGGGGTGGTGAAATGTTCAGCACATCATTCTGGTTGTGAGTATGTCACACTAGTCAATAGGTATGCTGACGATTTAGTGCTTTGAATACATATTTGATTAATATGGACCAACAAATTGATCAAATTGGCCAAACAGAATGCAGGTTGATGTTCTCATCTGTTGAAACATGGGATGATGTGGGAGAATTACAGGCAGAAGCAAGTGATTCAGAGAAAAATGGGTGAATCAAATCAGGATGTACATGTAAATCAGATGATTTACTGGTATTTGGAAAGTCTTTAAAAACATTGCTCTTCCAACAGGCTTATGCTTAGAATTGTGTCTAGTGTCTTGCACCTATAGCGCCAAGAAACCCAAGGGTGTACGTGCGCTCAAGAAATTGTTATTAACATAACATAACATAACATAACATGATGAATTGTGGATTTATACGGATGGAAGACCAGTAATGCCAGATAGTCTGTTATCACAAATGGCAAGGGTCTACCATGGTCCAACACACATAGGTAGAGATGCAATATTAGATTGTTTCATCAAGCATGGTTTATTAGAAAATTCAGGGTTATTGCAGAAAGTCTCTGTCAAAGATGTACAGTATGTCAGCAACTGAATGCAGGGAGTAAAACAGTGGTTAGTATGGGATAAATTGGAAAAGCTACATGTCCATTTACAAGAATCCAAATTGACTTCATTGATATGCCTCCTTGCCAGGGACTAAAATATGTTCTTGTGGCTGTTTGTCTGTTTTCTCGTTGGGTTGAAGCAAATTCAACAAGATGTAATGACAGAGTAACAGTTGCTAAAATACTTCTTAGAGAGATAATTCATAGGTACGGTGTTCCAGTCTCTTTAGAATCAGATAGAGGAACTCATTTTAATAATGAAATAATTTGATTGATTTGTGCAGCATTACAAATTGAGCAGAAGATGCACTGTGCCTACAGACCTGGGGCATCAGGCATTGTTGAGCAGATGAACAGCACAATTAAATCTAGATTGGCTAAGGTTTGTGCATCCACAACCCTGAAATGGCCTGACACACTGCCATTGGTGTTGATTAGTTTAAGAAGTATCCCTTACAAAAGAACAGGTCTGTCCCCACATGAAATTGTGATGGGCAGGACTATGAGACAGCCGACAGTCCCAGCAAATTAACTAATGAACATTACTGATGTTTTGGTACTGGATTTTATCAAAGGATTGGCTGATGTGGTGTGTTCTGTGTCTCACCAGGCTTTAAGAAGTTGTAACAACACACCAAGAACAAGGACATGATCTGTGTCCTGGTGACTGGGTGCTTGTGAAAAAGCATGTGAGGAAAACTTACCTAGAACCCCAATGGCATTGTCCCTATCAAGTGATACTGGTGACAACAACTGCTGTTAAGTGTGGAAGCGTGCCGAATTTGATTCCATGCACGTCATACCTGAAGAGTCCCAGGTCCACTTGAAAGTGAAGAAGATGCAGCATAAAAATGACAAGAACAAAGAAACGTTCCAATTTGAGAATCAAGTAGAGTGGACACAAGTTACAGGGACTGCAGCAAATGATGCTATGGTTGTTACTGTTGAAAATGAAGTGATCCCTATAAGCAGCAGTAAAAAAAACCAAAAAAGGGATTCCTCAGAAGAAAAGACCTAATCAATTGCAAAGGACATTGAAAATTAAAATGAAAAAAGAACAAAGCAAGGAGACAAGTGGCTGAAAGTAAAATTCTCTGAACAAAATGGTTCCAGAAACAGTGATTGAAATATCTAGCCAATCTGAACAAAGTGAAATAGAAGAAGAAGATCAAGTGAGAAGAACAAAAAGAATAAAAGTACCAAACAAGAAGTGCAGAGCACCTGAATGGACTCATGTGGTGTCTACTGCGTCAAATGATTGGGAAAAAGAATTTCTTAAATTCTGTTAAAAAGGCAGTTGCTTGTAAAAGCCACCCTAGATAAACTGTTTTTTCTGAAAAGGGTTCAGAAAAAGAGAGAGGAGGTTTATGAAAATAAATGAATTCTGATAAGTTTCGAAGCCAGCCTGAAGAAGAACAGCTGAAGGAGAGTTGAAGGCTCTAAAAGGTGTGGGGTGCACAACCTAAAATGAGTCTAGCAAAATTTAGTTTATTAATTTTTGATAAAAGTTTTAGTTTAGACATTTTTAATTACATTTTTTAATTTTTAGAATGGATAGAACTAAATCTGAGACTGGTAAACCGAATCAAGGTATATTTAGGCAGAGAAGTCTTAATTTTTGTCTTGCATGTGTTATGTTAACAATGATTGTATTCTGGTAATAACATTTGTAGTACCATGTTTTATGTTTATTGATGCAGTAAATATTACTAATATTAAGGAGCATGTAACAATTAATGTTAAAAGAGAACTGAAAGAAGATCCCGAGACTAATTTTAAGGAACTAACTGGTAGGGTTTTACACGTGGATAAATCAATTAACAATTTATCATAAAATGTCCTCACTAAACTCTTGCATGAATATGTGGATACTATGGATGCGAGAGATTGTTGCATGTGAATGCAGTTATCTATGTCTGTGTCAGAAGGGGTGACTTACCATCACTTAGCCATAACATATGGTTTTTCGTGTAGAGTACCAACCAGTTGTTTTATGGTAAGGAGATGTTTCAATATTTTTACTCAAATTACGACTTAATATTTTCAGAAGTTCCTATTAGAAAGAATATTTTTTCAAAAGAAAGAGTACAAAAAGGCAAAAAGTCAGCACAATACAGTATACAATAACTTAATGGCACCAGTCCCAAGGGTTACATCATTTCTTCACCATATAACCTAAGGAAATAGAGTATGAATAAAAATAAGCACATTTTAAGCACACAGAGCCAGGAGCAAGTGTGAACATATTACTCAGGGACCGGAGGTGCGAGGGAGGGGGTGGAGGATCAGCAGCAGTACGATCAGTAGGGACCAGTGAATTACTGCTTGGGGAGCCAGGAGAGGGGCTGGATTTGGTGGTTGTTCGATGTAACTAATACATGGGGGGAACCCAGATGTCAGGGGGACGACTAGCTACAGGCATCACGTCCCAAAATTCACCCAATAATGTTTGACAGTGGGCAGAATCATTTAGCCAACCAGCTACCGTGGGCACTGGTTTATGCCCTCAGTGGAGCGACACCCTGCATTTGGCAAGGACCAGGAGCATGACAGTAAGTTAGCAGTTACGATCAGGATTGAATCTCTCTAAGGTGATGTCACTAATGGTCGCTCATACAGCCTGCCAGTAGACAGAGACCTTGGGGTACAGCTAAGCTAGGTGCGAGAAGTCAGGAGTGAGGGCGGAGCAGCATGCACATCTATCGCAGGCTTGGAGCCCTATTCTATGCAGGGAAGCAGGAGTGCGATATAGCCTATGCACATATTTAAAATGCATTAACCGCAAGCGGGTAGTTAGGCAACAAGCTATTTATCTGATTTTAGCAATATAGCCAAACGTCTTGAGAGAGGTACCTGCCAAGGTCCTCACTCCACCGGTGCGAGCTCTGTCAGTGCTAACGGTGGAGGCAACAAGCGACAGAGCATAGTGCCTGGTGACTAACTTACTTGGGGAGCTAGAGGTGTGGACCAACTTGAGGGCAGCCAGCATCGGTTGGCGCTGTGGGGTTGATGTCTTTACAAGTAGCTAGAATTTGGTAGAAGAGGAGCTGATCTGTTGGCTCTGTATCTCCCAGCAGGCCGAAGAACGTATTGATGAGATAGAGGTCGTCAATTGTGGTGAGGCCTAATGACGCAGCGTGTTTAGCCATGCCGGACGTCTGCAAGGGAGGAAATGCTGGATTAGGAGCTAGCGGCATGGAGGGAGCATATAGTGTGGAGATGCCAGCATGTCTCCGAAGTCTGTCCCAAGCCCAGCGCAGGCCTTCCACAGTGTCGACCTAGCCACGCGGTGGCCTGGGTGTGATGAATAGTGCAGTCTGGAGCGGCCAAGGGGCAACAAGATCAGCCTCGACGGCAACATGGGTTTGGAAGGGGGTGGGGTAGATCCAGAAATGTAGAAAACTGGCTTGGGCGCACAGCGCATATTATAGAGAGTCAGGAGCACCCATGACCCCGAGGTGCAGAGGAAGTTTGAGAGTGGTGTAGGCAATTCTGTGTTGTCGGCCAGCCCAGATTAGTGCAATGATGTGTGAGTGCAATTAAAGGAAAAAATGTAAGGTGAGTGGAAGGGGGACATTTATAAAAAAGGTATAAAAATTTCGGGAGGACGATCATGTTTGCGATAGAAATGCGTCCCGCGAGTGACAGGGGACGTTTTTTCCAAATCAGTAGTTTGGACTCCAACCAGTTCATAGCACGCCCGAAGTTGGAGCGCCAAAGTTCATCCATGTCACAGCTAAGCCAGATTCCGAGGTATCTGGTGGGGCCGGGTGCCAAGATGAAAGGGTAATCAGGGGTGAAGGGTTTGGTGGCGTCAGTACGGGGGAAGAGAATAGATTTGCTCCAGTTGACCTGGATGCTGTAGAGACCTTCAAATCGCATTACCTCCCTTGTCATAGTGCCGAGATTGTCCTGCGGATTGCGAATATAGAGTGTAACATCATCCTCATACACGGAAACAACCAGGGTACGGTCCACAAAGCCAAGGCCACATTGAGTGTGGTGTTGTCGGATCCAGGCGGCAAGAGGTTCCATAGCGATGGCAAAAAGCCTAGTATCTCTCGAGATAGAAAATGGCTCTAGGACTTGTCCATTGATTCGGATGTGAGCAGTGGGGAGAGTATAAAGAAGCTGGACCTTGCGCAAAAAGCCCGGGCTGAAGCCCAGGCGAGGGAGGAGATAGAAAAAGAAAGGTCATTGTAGGGTGTCAAAAGCCTTAGTGGCATCCAGAAGTGCCACAACAGCAGGAAGAGACAGGTTGATCTGATGGAGTATAGCAAAGATGGTCTGAAGATTATGGGACATGGCATACCCGTGAATGAAGCCGGATTGAACAGGACGTGCAATCAAAGACATAAGGGGAAGAAGATGAGTGTCCAGAAGTTTACCATAAATTTTATTGATGAGAATAATGAGGGACAGTGGATGGTACGAGTCGCACAGCTCAGGGGATTTGTCGGGCTTTAGAAGAAGGGTGGACATGGCTTTCCGAAAGGAAGGCAGGAAAGCACTCACGCTCTAGAGAATCATTATACATGGCAGCTAGGTGTGGAACCAGGAGGGGTGCATATTGTTTATAAAATTCCAGAGTGAGGCTATCAGAGCAGGGGGCCTTGCCCACGAGAAGCCCTGAGATGACGTTGGAGATGTCCTCCTGAGTGAATGGCTCATAAAGGTACTCCCGGTGTCCATTGCCCAGCCATAGAAGTTCAAGGGTATCAAAATAGTGGTCAAGAGTCTAACAGGGGCACCACATCAGTGGAGTAAAGTTGAGAATAAAAAGTGGAGAAGCAGGTGATTATTTCTAAAGGGGACATAATTCTGTCAGCCTATTAGAAAGAATATGAATATAGTGTATAGTGCTAGGAATGCAGAATATATGGGTGATTATTTCCATTCTACTAAGACTATAGAGACAGTATATTCACATCAAATTATTCTAACTTGTAAGTTACATAGTGTGGAAATAGAATTCATTAATACAGTAGAAGATAGATGTACAAGTTTTAAACAAAGAGCTGCAGAGCAGAAAAGTAGAGAACCATCATGGGCACATAAAGAAGGTGATTTCAAACAGGGTGAGACTCATGCTGCAATGACTCTGGATTGGCCTCATAGAGGAAAGCTTTGCTTACTCAGGCAAGCAACTGATTTATAACAATCATTTAGTTGGTTCCCGAGAGTGTAAACATACTTTTTCTTATTACAGGGGGTTGGGGATTAGGAGGTGGTACTGATCCTGTATTCCGTGGAGTTCATTATGTGTGGGGGAAAATGCCTATTATAGGTTGCCACCGCATTGGTATGGGTGTTGCTATATGAGTATACGACAAACACAAAACGGTGGAAGGGGACCTAGGGGAAATATTTAAAGACCAGGCTCTGGGTACTATCCCCAAAAGGACCAATCAACAACAACGGTACCAGAGGGTCTCAGGTAAATGTGCCCATCAACACAAGAAAACCAAGCAAGAACTCACCTCTACACCCAGGCTATGTCCCAGAGAGCTCTCTGTGGATGAGGAAAAATACCCATCAGTCACCATTCGGATGCGCCCTTCATCATTTGGGATTTTATCCGTACCACCCGTCAGAGGATTGAACAACTCTCCTAGGAGGTAAACCCGGTGGTAGGGGGTATCCTCACTAGAAAAGAGAGATGACAGTGTGATATACCACTAGATGTAAATACGTGGTAAAGAAAGATGGGACTGGGGTGTGCAGTGCTAAAGAAGGTGTCAAGAAAAGAAACCAGAATAAGTGGGTTTAAAATTGGTTAAGAATAAGCACCAAACGAGGATTTTAATTCAAATGTGCTTACCATACCAACATTAAAAACAGTGCGCCCGCGGGCTGTCTAATTATGTGGACAGCCTCGGGACAAGAGGTGGTCGACTAGTTTCAGCATATGAATGACAGATTATGTCAGAAATGCTTTCTTCAGGACCAAAACAATTTAAAAGCTACTACACCATGTGAGAAAAAAGCCTAACCCTAGAAACGTGAAACAAGTGCAAACAGTCACCTGTAGGTTCTGGGTATCCTTACTGTCTGTGCAAGGCACTGTGGGAAAAAAGGTGAGGAGAGGTTTAAATATGATATATGGGCTCGGACTTCCAACCATAAAATATGATTTGGGTAAACTAATAATTAGAAAAGGCACCATGTGGGTGCAGACAAAAATTATTAAGTACACTTGGATCAAAAGTTTCAGTATACCAAATGTTCGTAGAATCTTACCTTAACATGTAAGGTCAGATGGCCTCACCCCACCTGGCAGAGGCTCAGGGGAAATGAAGCACCGCTCTAGAAAAACATGTATAACACACGTTAAAACATTAGATGCACACACCGAAAAGACTACCAGGACTAACAATAACAAAGAGTAGATGGTCTTCTAGAACCCACTCGACTGATCGTAAGAGCAGGTATGCCCAGCGTATGTGGACAGCCCTGTTGTGAAAGTAGCAGCAAATGGCATGTGGGTTCAACTATGGTGACGTAGGCGTTTCTCTAGCCATCCAATAGGAGCGCGCCTCACACCGGGTCTTTGCCAAATAGGAATACGCGTGGTAAACGCATCACATCGCCGCCCGTCCAACAGCGGCGTGGGTGTGTTTCTATCTTCGCGCTGGCTGCTTTTGATTGGACAAACCGAGCTACACTTTATTGCTCCCTCTCTCCCTTTGGGAACATATGCCGATTAACAGACACGAGCGAGCGCCACACGTGACTTTTGCTCCAATCACGGCAGGGTTTATTAACATCTCCCCACCACTCGTCGGTACCTCCCCAGATGGCCAGGACGCCAGCCAGGAGTACCGACGGTTAGGTGAGTTGAACCCACATGCCATTTGCTGCTACTTTCACAACAGGGCTGTCCACATACGCTGGGCATACCTGCTCTTACGATCAGTCGAGTGGGTTCTAGAAGACCATCTACTCTTTGTTATTGTTAGTCCTGGTAGTCTTTTCGGTGTGTGCATCTAATGTTTTAACGTGTGTTATACATGTTTTTCTAGAGCGGTGCTTCATTTCCCCTGAGCCTCTGCCAGGTGGGGTGAGGCCATCTGACCTTACATGTTAAGGTAAGATTCTACGAACATTTGGTATACTGAAACTTTTGATCCAAGTGTACTTAATAATTTTTGTCTGCACCCACATGGTGCCTTTTCTAATTATTAGTTTACCCAAATCATATTTTATGGTTGGAAGTCCGAGCCCATATATCATATTTAAACCTCTCCTCACCTTTTTTCCCACAGTGCCTTGCACAGACAGTAAGGATACCCAGAACCTACAGGTGACTGTTTGCACTTGTTTCACGTTTCTAGGGTTAGGCTTTTTTCTCACATGGTGTAGTAGCTTTTAAATTGTTTTGGTCCTGAAGAAAGCATTTCTGACATAATCTGTCATTCATATGCTGAAACTAGTCGACCACCTCTTGTCCCGAGGCTGTCCACATAATTAGACAGCCCGCGGGCGCACTGTTTTTAATGTTGGTATGGTAAGCACATTTGAATTAAAATCCTCGTTTGGTGCTTATTCTTAACCAATTTTAAACCCACTTATTCTGGTTTCTTTTCTTGACACCTTCTTTAGCACTGCACACCCCAGTCCCATCTTTCTTTACCACGTATTTACATCTAGTGGTATATCACACTGTCATCTCTCTTTTCTAGTGAGGATACCCCCTACCACCGGGTTTACCTCCTAGGAGAGTTGTTCAATCCTCTGACGGGTGGTACGGATAAAATCCCAAATGATGAAGGGCGCATCCGAATGGTGACTGATGGGTATTTTTCCTCATCCACAGAGAGCTCTCTGGGACATAGCCTGGGTGTAGAGGTGAGTTCTTGCTTGGTTTTCTTGTGTTGATGGGCACATTTACCTGAGACCCTCTGGTACCGTTGTTGTTGATTGGCTATATGAGTATAGTCTTTCCCAAAATGTACCATGATGGTAATAAACATGGTGTTGTAAATAAAACAGCGATAATGTTAAGCATTCGCTGAAGACATGCTATCCTGTCTTCATTTTAATTTTCCCGCTCATACTCGAAAATACGGCCGGACTCCATTTTGTTTTCTGGCGTCCATCTTGTATGCTACACTCTGCCATGTGCTCGCCACGAGGCAAGTCCTACTTCACTGACTGTCACCTCTGGAGTTTGCCCAGCAACAGGCTATAAATAGTTCAAGCTTGACTGGTGCATGCCCAGTATGTGTAACATCTGTTTCTGCTTAGAGGGGATTGGAATGTGCATTCTGTGGGCTTCATGAACCGTTAACTCCACCCATGTATCGATCATGTTTGAGAAATATCCATATATGGTTGTAAATCATGCTTTTGAGCTGTAACCGCCCACTTATGAGCCCCTTCTTTGTGTATAAAAGGGGACCGCATGTCCGAGATCTTTGTGCTACCTTGTACAATACTGTAGAGTGTTGTGTGGGCTGTAGTACCACCTTTAAAGGGTTATTAAACTATGTTTTTGTATTTCCAGTTTCCGTGCCAATTTCTTATGTAGTCTGAGGACTTTGCGTACAGAAGGGCGAACCCTTTCGCACTCGCTGGCCTTGCTGAGTCCTGTATTTATCAATTGGTGCCCGTCACGTGGGGCTCATCGACGACTCGGATGCTCGAAGGACCGGTCGTGACGAAGGATTGGAACCTTGCCGGGGACGTGATCACTGCCAGCGGCGCCTTTATTCCTGGCATCCCGAGGAGGTATTCTTCCTTCCCTTCCGATCTGACCATCTGGGTGGCGCCGGTCATCGACTCAGACCTCTTCTGTCGGTTTGCCGCGTAGTGGCCGTTTGTGCAAATTCGGAAATTGGCAGTTGGAATCTGGACGCTCTTGATTGGTAAGAATCGTTGTACGATACTTGCTCCGAGCCTTTGATAGTCTTGTTTGGCAAGGCAGTTTTATACGCTTGCCCCGACTAAATTGTTTGTTTGTTTGGAGTGACTAGTCATATTAGTGGTTTGGTAAATTTATATATGAGTTGCAACCCATATAGGCAGGCAATGTGGGGATATTTCTCCTGCTTTGTGGATTTGAGCGGCACAACGTTTTAAGTGCCATTTAATTATAATATTGCATATTCTACATTATTTTTAGACATGCCTGTTTTTAGCGCACTCCGTAAATGGTGCTGCTGTTTTGGAAATGACCGGTTGGTACTTGAAGAATCACAGCCAGCTCCCCCAGAGGGGACGCCGAATAGGGATATGTATGTTAAATTTGGTCTTTCCCCCATAATGTACAGCACGTTGTGGAGGAAATATACCTAGAAGGATCCTGAGTTGCGATGGCCTATTTATGGATCGTTTGATTTGAAGAAAATTGAGTGTGTAGAGCAGTGTATGTGTAAGCGGCGAGTGAGACAAGATATGTTTGAATGTATACGAATGCGGGTGAAAGAGGTGTGAGAGGGTGAGAGGCGTGAGCGAGCACTGATTGAGAAAGAGCAGCGAAAGAGTGAACGTGAGAAAGCGCATGAGGCGAAAAAGCGTGAAGCGAAGGAATTAGAAGAGAAACAGGAGAAAGAACGTTGGTTGCAAATATCTGGCCAGTACCCTGTTTGACAGCCTCTTTATCCTGTCCTTAATAAATCGGATGATGATTTTTCGTTACTAGATCGCTCACCGCCCCCCTACATTGGTCGTCTGCCCCGAGTGGAGGAGATCAAGATTCTAAACCGTCCGGACAGAAAGTGGATACACGGTCTATGTTATCGGCCGACCTTATGGCTGATCTTCGTAAGATTGCTTATCGGGTCACCAAAGATACTATGCCCCTTGCCGAGCTATTGAAAGAGCTTGAGGCATGGGAAGATAGGGAGAAACTATATTTTGTTGATTTTCTTTCTAATGAAGTAGTGTTAGCTTTTCGAAAATATTCCGATGTTCTTGAACCAGCTGATGTGATAGAATTGTGCAAAGGTCTTTTTTCTTCTCTTCAGGTGCCTGCTGCGATTCGACGACTATTTGCTTTGCGGGATGAGACGTTTCGGCTACAGGACGAAGCATGGAAACGTCAAGATGGCGGAAAATGGTTATCATGCTGTTAATATCTCTATCATACTTGTATGTGAAGCGCTCTGATACCCACTGGTCTTGTTCGCGCTATATAAAACTTTCAATAAATAAAATAAATAAATAAATAATCCGACTGGCGGCGGGAAACAGTCATCCATCTTTTATTCAGATAAGATCGATGCCGTGCATGCTAAACCAATGCGGGAGGCGGCGCCTTTGTATGTTCCTCCTAAAGGAGCGGGTACTAGTTCGGATAGACGGTCTCCTGATGCTCAAGGGTATTTTATCTATAATTGGGTTTATACTCCTTGGAATAGGGCTGACGTTATGGCATTAAAGGCAGCATTAATTGATCCAAGGAAGAATCCTGCAGCCTTTTATGAGGAAGTTGAGGGGGCTTTGAATTCCTGTTCTATGACTCTGTCTGATATTGATTTATTTTTCGGGCTTATATTACCCCTAGATATGTGGAGATCAATACGAAAGGTTGATGATCTTCAGGCATTCAAAGCTCGATGGAGGGATCTTGAGGATGAGGATAGGGAGAGAAAACCAGCACAGAAGCTGCCCCAGTCGATTTTAGACCTTCCTGCTGCTATTGTAGCTAAATTGAAAACGCTTATCCCTCCTAAAAAGATTGATTGGTCTATGCTAGCATCATGTAAACAGAAAGTAGATGAATCGGTTTCAGATTTCTTTACACGATTTGAGGAAACTTTCCATGATTTTAGTGGTCAGTCGCTTACGGACGACACGGGTCGACTTCTTTTTGTTGATAAATATGTTTCGAACTTATTACCAAGTATAGCAGCTCGATTAAAAGCGAGTGAAAGTTCTTGGACGACTTCGACACCAGCATCCCTCCTGAGGATGGCTCAGTATTATGAGCGTCAGGAATTAGAAGCCAAGGGTAGTGAGGAAAAGAAATCTAAAGATCTGAAAACGAAGGTTATGTTAGCGCAAGTATATGGGCCGCCTCGTAGAGGTAATGATCGGGACGTCAGGAATTTTTCTAGCTCCCCTTCAGGCCGTACTGATTTGGCCCGGGATCAATGTGCGTATTGTAGGCAGAAAGGCCATTGGGCGAACGAGTGTCCGTTGTTGGTGCACAGCGCCAGGAGCGTGGGCAGGGGTCTATGAGGGGTAGAGGAAATTTTTCAGGCCCTAGAGGCAATACGAATGATCGAGCTAGGTTTGAATCTAATGTGCGACCCCGAGATGGGTCCAATGTTTTTGATCGACGAAACCAGTACCAGATGTCTGATTATGCGCCTCCCGAACAGCATGATTCACAGTATGCATAGGATTGCGTAGGATGGGGTAAGGAACCAGTTGAAGTGCCAGTAGATCAGAGGGGTCCTTATGTTACAGCACATGTTTTGGGCTCTACTGATTGGTTCCTGGTTGATACAGGAGCTACTCATAGTGCTTTGTCAAAAAAATTGGTTCCGAGGGCTCCCCAGTCTGGCTCAAAAATCACGTCAATAGGGTTCGATGGAACGCCTTCTGTTAGCCCACTGTCACAACCTCTTGCCCTTTATGTAGATCAGTTTGCTGCCCCATGCCCTTTTCTACTCTCCCCAAAAACTCCTGATAATATTGTGGGCCTAGATATGCTCAAACATTTTCGGGCCACGATACGGTGCTCCCCTGAGAGAGTACGTGTTATCCTGAATGATAATTATCCAACAATGGAGAGGGTGTACATGATTACCGTAGAGGCTGCACTGGCCTCTTTGCCCGAATCTTTGTGGGCCACGTCCGATACCGCTGTGGGACAGATGATTATCCCTCCGGTACATATCAGTGTAAAGGAGGGAGCTGTGCTGCCACGCCTGCCTAAGTATCGGATATCACAGGAGGGGGAGGAGGCACTCATACAGATAGTGCAGGACTTGATTAAAGTAGGGGTGGTTGAAGAAGTTCCATACAACGTGTGCAACAGTCCTATACTACCGATCTTGAAGAAAGACACTGACACCAGGATTTATCGATTCATTATCGATTTGAGGGAGGTTAACAAGATAGTGATACCTCAATACCCAGTGGTTTCTGATATTACGACACTCCTCACTTTGGTCCCGCCAACTGCGACAACGTTCTCTGTTATAGACTTGAAAAATGCTTTCTTTTCGATCCCTATTCATCCTGACAGCCGATATCTTTTCGGTTTCACGTTGAATAACAGATCGTACAGATTCTGTAGGGTTTCTCAAGGCTATACTTAGAGCCCCAGCATTTACAGTCAGGCATTGAAACGACAATTGGATTCTTTTGTTTTACCCGACGGTGTGGCGCTTATACAATATGTCGATGACATCTTGTTGGCCGCCGACACCCCTAAACAATGTGAAGAGTGCACTTTGTCTTTACTTCCCTTCTTTTCATCCCACAATCACAAAGTATTGAAAAAGAAACTGCAATATTGTAGACCAAAGGTAACCTATGTAGGCCACCTTTTGTCTAAGGAGGGGCGTGCACTCACACCAGATCGTATTCAAGCCATTTTAGACACACCGGTACCCTCCACGCAGAAAGAAGTTCGAGCCTTTTTGGGTCTCACCTCCTTTTGTAGACAGTGGATATTAGGCTTCTCATACATAATTACACCACTGTTAGTGCTTTTGACAAAGGATACCCCAGTTCCCCTTCCATGGACAGATGAATGTGAGAATGCTTTTCAAAAATTTCATCAGGCCCTTTGTTCAGCACCAGTGTTAGGCACCCCTGATTACACAAAGTCCTTTACATTGTATGTGCATGAAAGAGATGGATGCGTGTTATCAGTGTTAGTGCAGATGCACAGCGATAAGCGGCACCCTTCTGCATACTTCTCGGCAGTACTTGATCCTGTTGCTCGAGCATTGCCTGGGTGTTTTCGCTCAGTTGCGGCGACAGCTGTGTCAATACGTTGGTTGAAACAAGCTTTATTTCGATATATTACACATATCTTAAAAAGCATTACAATACGATGAAAGATAAAAAACTCAGTACAATGATAAAACATTTCAATTCATTATTTACAGAAAGACGAATTGGGCATTAGTGCAGAATAGGGGGCTGACTATTGGGGCACTGTTGATAGCCTCAGTGATCGAATCCGCCATGCCCAGGCCAAAAATTTAGCAAGACAAAAAGCAAACAGGGGGCGGGGGTCAGATCTTAAAATTCGTAGAGCCTCAAGATGGAATCTAGTCCCGAGGCTCCTACACAGAGGCTTTAGCCAGATGCGGCGCGGGGCAATGTAGGCTGGGCACTCGAAAAGTAAGTGGGGCACAGACTCTGGCCTAATATTACAAAAAGGACAAAATGATGATGATTGCGAAGATGCCCTCCAGCTGGCAGTCAATTTTCCCACTGGCAGTAACCCCAACCTAAATTTAATATATAGCGCCCTATCCCAAGATTTGGTAATCAGGTCCATATATGGTTCACAATGAGGGACATCCTTAATCATCAGAAATTCAACAGAAGTTCTACAAAGTTTGGAGTTGCAATTTCTGGTGTCCATCACCCATGACCAATAGAGTGTCTTTAATGTCTGTTTAGGCGGGGCAGATCTGTTGGCCCATGCATCCTCAAGGCTCAGTTCAGTGAGAAGACACTTGACTTCCTTTAGCCAACAGATTTTGGACCAACCAGGTGTTAAAAGCAGTTCCCTTAAGCCTTCCGCATAGCTAGACAATTCTGGTACCTTCCAGATTCGTGCCCAGAGGAGGAGGGGGCGCAACCTCGACTGATCCCCTATAGGACGAGTGCCTGCGTCTAGCAAGATTGGGAGGACAGGTGTGCTATACGGCAGGCCCATGAGGTCTTTGTGGAATTTGTTTTCCGATCTGGTCAAAAGGTCTGTGTTCTGAGTACCCCATAATTCGGATCCATAAAGGGCTGCACTCACCCCCCTTGCCCTGTAGATGTCCAATACAGGACCAATGGGTTTAAGTGCAGAGGCCCATTGTTCTTTCAAAAGTGCCCCTACCACCTTCTTGTGGGCCAACGATGCCTTTTGTAGGTGGGGTTGCCAGCTCATTGAATCACTGAGACGAATGCCCAAATAATTGAACTCCTTTACCCTTTCAAGTTGAACAGAATCCAGAGATGGTGGGATGACAGTTTTCTTCCGGGCGTTCAGGACCGGAAACTTGGTTTTGCTCACATTGATTGAAAGACCCCTAGCGTCACAGAAGTCCTTAAAGCTAGTAAGTAGGCTTTGCAGACCTGCTGGCGTTTTTGAGATCGGGAGGGTGTCGTCTGCGAAAAGGAGAGTAGGAATTTTCCTACCAGCCAGGGAGGGTGCGTCAGCTGGATGTTTAAGAAGATGCTCCACCACTCCATTAACGTATAGAGAAAATAGAGTGGGGGCAAGCACGCAACCTTGGCGGACTCCCCTATTCACAGGGATACGAGGTGTTTTTTGGCCCTGGTCTCCCCACCTAATCTGAGCAAAGTTGTCCTCATGTAATTTTATGAGCATATTTGGTAGGTACTGGGGGATGCCCATTACGTCCAGAACGCACCACAGTTGTTCTCGTGGGACTAGGTCGAACGCAGTTCATAAGTCTATGAAGGCAAGGTACAAACTGCCCTTACCCAGAACAACCACTTTCCAAAGGATCATTAGTAACCGGAATGTTTGTTCGATGGTACCAGTGCCTGATCTGAACCCCGCCTGATAGTCCGAGAGAATCTTTTCCTCCTCAATCCACTGTTGAATCCTCCCTAGGACTACTTTGCCCGCTATCTTCTGCGTGGAATCAAGCAAACTGATTGGGCGATAGTTTGCAAGGTCGTCTCGGGTCCCTTGTTTGAAAATTGGGACGACCTCCGCTCCTTTCCATGAGTCCGGGAGGCGCCCGCCCATCAGGGCAGCGTTCAGAAGTGCGGCAATAAGACAGCTCCACTCTAGTGTGTTAACCCTAAGTAAGTCGCCTGGGATTCCGTCGGGCCCCGCAGCCTTGTTCGGGACCAGGCACTTGATTGCCCCCTCTACTTCTTTAGTAGTAAAAAGATCATCCTCGTTGTAATCAGAGCTATTGGGGTAAGAGTGAACACCGGGCAATTGGACCATTGGGCTGACTGTGGAACCCCCAGTTGGGGAGTAGAGCTGTGAAAAATTAGCAAACCACACCTCCCCAGTAATGTTACAAGTCATTAGGGAGTCTTCGGGTTTGTTTTTCAATCTCACCAGGTCCCAAAAACCCTTCGAGTCTTTCCTGGAGCTCACCGCTTTAAAGTCAATCCAAAATTGGGTTTCATGCTCAAGCCTGGCCGTGGTTAATGCCTTCCGGTAGCTTTTCCTAGCAAGTTTTATAAGGTTGGCGTCCTTGGATTTCACTGCTCTGATAAGTTCGCATTTTGTAGAGCGACAGGCAGGGGAAAATCAACTTGCTCCACCTTTAGAAGTGCTTCTTTTCTTTAGTCTCCCACCTGCTGGATCGATAATAAACAGTTCTCCCAGGGATTTAGTTGTTTCAGCAAAGAGAAATGGGACATCCAGGTTACTAGGGCTCGGGGAGTCAAGCCTCGCTTTTACATTAGTCATTATGGAATTCGCTAAAGTCATCTTCCCTTCGTCCATAGCAACTTTTCTCCATTTAAGCCTCCTTCCACAGTTTGAAGGGCACACGTCATGCGTTGATTTCCATAAGTGTGGGGTGGGGGGATTTGGCATCAAACCCCTCCAAGGGGAGGACAAAGTCAAAGCTAATTGATTGTGATCACTGTCAATGGTTGTTAAGACCTCCATGTCAAGCAAGTGAGCCCAAAGCCTGTGGTTTAGGAGGATATAATCGATCCGAGAAGTATGGCCAACACTATTTTAAGTGTGTGCCCCATTGGGATCAGACTTAGATATACCATTGGTTGCCCTTAAACCAAATTCCATACAAAGGGCATTAAGATCTATGGCCCCCTGTGACCATTTTTTAATAGGGTTGAGTGTTAGTAGAGGGATACCTCTCCTAGTGTCTTCCTCCCAGGTGTCTAAGATGTCCTCACTGGCGAGAGGTTCAAAGGAACAATTAAAATCCCCAGCGAGTAGAACAAGAGAGTTGGCATTACAAGTGCCAAGTTCTTCCTCTATGCCTGTCAGTGGCAACGTGGAGACACCACCCCTTGCCCCCCTTAGGTAGATGTTAAATAATTCTAATTTTTTCCCCCCTGGGCCTTTAACTGATATTCTCTGTAGGTCGGGGGATTTTGTGGGTAAGTGCCTAATGGAAAGGCCCAGAGAAATACTAACCCAAATTAAGAGGCCACCTGATGGACGCCCTTTAGTGCCAGATGGTTGTGATGCAGGAACAAAGTAGGTAGTATAACCCACCTTGTGTCGGGGTTCTAAACACCGAGTTTCCTGCAAAATGCAAATCCCGAAGGATTCAACAAGGGTGTTCCAGTCGGGGATATTGAGGTTACGAACAAGACCTGCTACATTCCAACTCAGGATCCTGAGCTCAGTGTTCGGTACAGTGCTCACAGTAGCCCTCGCTCCCGATGTTGGAACGTATACAAGGGGATTAGAATCAAGGCCTAGGCTCCTAACTACGGGTGACAACATTACATCCACTATATCATTTCCCGCTTTGGGATGTGACCCCACCCCCCTTATAGTTTGCCTACTGTGGGAGCGGGTTCAAGAACTGCCTTAAATCTGTAAGTGGGTGCCAATGTAGGTGACCATGGTGATAAGGTGGACTGGGGCAGAATGGCTGGTGCTTGGACTTCCTTGTGGACGGCATTACTCGACAACCCCAAGTCAGCTTCAACATCTAGAGTTAAATAATTGGGTGGATGACTTATGGAAAGGTGGAAGTCTGGAGCGCTGGACGGTGACCCAACGGGCTTCTTTATTAAACCCCTAGCAGGGCTACACCCGTTTAGGCTGCTCTCAAGGATAGGGGAAGCTATGTTACTGGAGGCAATTTGTCCTTGCCTTCATAAGGTGGATGAAGAGGCAGGGGAAGTCAATCTACCTCTTCTAAGCAGCCGAATCTATTAGCGGTTGGTGCTCCATACCACCATCTGTTTGGACCTTGCCAACCCCCTCTCGCCCCTCCTCGGGCCGGATAACGAGGCTGTGACCAATCCCCCCCATAGTTTAAAATAGGACGAGGGGGGTAAAAGAATGTTAGAGGTCTTACTACAATTGGTGATTTATCCTCCCCACTGTTCCATGAACGAATGTGTTGTGCAGTCTGTGGATCCTCAAATGAGACTACAATACCTGGGATAGTTCTGCGTGAGGGTCCTATCCAGGGAACTCTACGTACCATTAAAACTTTGCTTCTCAGTTTGCTTGGGATCTGCCTGTTGGTATTCAGCCAATGAATAACCTTATTTTTTAGGGACCAGTAGTTTTCTTGGTTAGGACTCCCCAGTTCGGGAACACCCACTAATACTGCCACATAAGGCCTTGCATCCGGAGGTAGGTCTATGTATCCCCCACGGAAATTTTCAGCATTACGTGGGCCCTGCAAGGTTGTTTGGTTATACTTGGTATCATTCGCCCTTGGAGCAACAGCCTCTTTATTTGGTTTGGTTTTCTGTTGTGAGGGGTGCAAGGGTGGCTTAACAGGGGGATTGGTGGGTTTAAGTTCATAACCCTTTGTGCGTGGTTTAGGTACTGGTTTGCTGGGGGGGCAGTACAGTTGAGGTGGTAATGGTTGTGTCCTCTTCAGGTGTGGCAGACCTTTTGTTATCTTGGAGACTAAGGCTTGCTAAGGTTAAAATGCTTTTTTCCACCTCTAAAGGGTGATTTTCCATATGGGAGAGTCTTAAGGCCAGCGGGGTAAGGAGCTTTTTTAGAGTGATCCAAACTATTTTTAGAAACTCCTCATCACTTCCCCCAATCTCACTTGATTGCGCCCCAATGTTCACCTGTGTGGTGACAGTATCATTGGGGTCCAGGTTTAGGCGGTTCTCAACAACACTCGGAAGGTCCAAGTCTTGGGCAACCTTTCTTGCTACTTCTCCTTGCTCAGGTAATTTAGCATTGATTGAACAGTATACCCTAGCAACTTTGGCCTTCTTCCGTGAGTAAGCAGACCTTACCGTACGTTTCCTTTTATGTACTGTACCCTTAGTGTGGGAGCCCTGGGGATTATCATACTCCTCAATGATATGGGGTGAGATCAGAATAAGGGCTGTATCAGTATGAATGGCCAAATCCGAGTCACTAACAAGCAAAGAGAAGTTTTGGCTATTTAGCGGTTGGGAGAGACTTAGAGTCGCAGTCGTCCCGAAAGATAAGGGTGGGGTAGGGTGGATCTCGGTGTGCGTTGTAATAAGACGTGGAATTAGTGGGTGCTCGGGGCTTTTTACTGTTGCTATGTGACCTAAAGAGGATTTCTTAGACATGGCAATGTTTTGGGACAGTCTTCTAGCTGCTTCTAGATCCAGGGAAACACGTTTTTGCATTTTGGAAATTTCGTGACCGATAGCGGTGTTTGTTCTAGTGATGAAATCATCTAGCGTTCCATTTACCATCTTCCCACCCGTGGCGGCTTTACTAAGGCTAGCCCGTGTGCACATGGTTCTAGTGTGGTTCTAATGTGGCTTGCTAAGCAAATGTAAAGTGAGAAAAGGAGGTGTACTAACAATGAGCCTAAAAACCTAAGGGGTGGGGTCCAGTCCAGTCTCTCCGGTCCTCGAACGGCCTCAAACGGCCCGCTCTTTGCCCGGTCTTCGCCCGAGCTCCGTCCCGCGTCGCGGTGGAGGTTATGTCAGTAATGTACGTGGAGGCGGTGGGCGTGGCCGCCGGGGGAAGAGGCACCAGCTGCGCTGACTGTGGAATGCTGGGCCTCGCAGTCCCCCGGTCGATACCCTTCACTCTAGGACTCCCCTCGAACCTCAACCCACAGGCTTCCAGCTGGGAGCGTTGTCAGGTTCTGCCGATTGCAGAACGCGCTCACACCAGCGGAAGCGCTACGGTGGGGAGGCTTGCTTTTCCACAAATGCAGCAGTGCAGAAGTTCAATCCAGTAACAGGCAGCAAGAAGGAGACTGTGAGCGGCACCCGCGAAGCGGGTGTCGTGAAAGGTAATGAGGCCGGGAGGCGGTGGGCGTGGCCGCCGGGGGAAGAGGCACCAGCTGCGCTGATTGTGGAATGCTGGGCCTCGCAGTCCCCCGGTCGGTACCCTTCTCTCTAGGACTCCCCTCGAACCTCAACCCACAGGCTTCCAGCTGGGAGCGATGTCATGTTCTGCCGATTGCAGAACGCGCTCACACCAGCGGAAGCGCTACGGTGGGGAGGCTTGCTTTTCCACAAATGCAGCAGTGCAGAAGTTCAACCCAGTAACAGGCAGCAAGAAGGAGACTGTGAGCGGCACCTGCGAAGCGGGTGTCGCGAAAGGTAATGAGGCCGGGAGGCGGTGGGCGTGGCCGCCGGGGGAAGAGGCACCAGCTGCGCTGACTGTGGAATGCTGGGCCTCGCAGTCCCCCTGTCGGTACCCTTCTCTCTAGGACTCCCCTCGAACCTCAACCCACAGGCTTCCAGCTGGGAGCGATGTCAGGTTCTGCCGATTGCAGAACGCGCTCACACCAGCGGAAGCGCTACGGTGGGGAGGCTTGCTTTTCCACAAATGCAGCAGTGCAGGAGTTCAATCCAGTAACAGGCAGCAAGAAGGAGACTGTGAGCGGCACCCGCGAAGCGGGTGTCGCGAAAGGTAATGAGGCCGGGAGGCAGTGGGCGTGGCCGCCGGGGGAAGAGGCACCAGCTGCGCTGACTGTGGAATGCTGGGCCTCGCAGTCCCCCGGTCGGTACCCTTCTCTCTAGGACTCCCCTCGAACCTCAACCCACAGGCTTCCAGCTGGGAGCGATGTCAGGTTCTGCCGATTGCAGAACGTGCTCACACCAGCGGAAGCGCTACGGTGGGGAGGCTTGCTTTTCCACAAATGCAGCAGTGCAGAAGTTCAATCCAGTAACAGGCAGCAAGAAGGAGACTGTGAGCGGCACCCGCGAAGCGGGTGTCGCAAAAGGTAAGGAGGCCGGAAGGCGGTGGGCGTGGCTGCCGGGGGAAGAGGCACCAGCTGCGCTGACTGTGGAATGCTGGGCCTCACAGTCCCCCGGTCGGTACCCTTCTCTCTAGGACTCCCCTCAAACCTCAACCCATAGGCTTCCAGCTGGGAGCGATGTCAGGTTCTGCCGATTGCAGAACGCACTCACACCAGCGGAAGCGCTACGGTGGGGAGGCTTGCTTTTCCACAAATGCAGCAGTGCAGAAGTTCAATCCAGTAACAGGCAGCAAGAAGGAGACTGTGAGTGTATGTGCATGAAAGAGATGGATGCGCGTTATCAGTGTTAGTGCAGATGCACGGCGATAAGCAGCACCCTTGTGCATACTTCTCGGCAGTACTTGATCCTGTTGCTCGAGCATTGCCTGGGTGTTTTCGCTCAGTTGCGGCGACAGCTGTGTCAATACGTCAGAGTGAAGGGATAGTCTTATCTCATAAACTGTTGGTGTTGGTCCCCCATGCTGTTGATGCCCTTTTGAATCAGACAAAGACGCAGCATTTGACCAGTGCTCGTCTGACAGGATATGAGCTGACGTTGTTGGCTCCTCATATAACTTTGAAGAGATGTGCAACGTTGAATCCAGCTACGTTGTTGCCCTTTCCAGCGACTCAGCCTGAGGCGCAAGAGACACATGACTGTGTCTTTGTGACTGAGGAACAGACAAAGGGTCACATTGATTTGCAGGATACGCCCTTTACAGATGTGGATGGAGAGCTGTGGGTGCATGGGTCCTGTTTAAAGTTACCAGACGGAACTACTTCCGCAGCATATGCAATCACTACACTGCACACGATAGTGGAGACAGCACGCATACCACAGAAATCAGCTCAGGCAGCAGAACTGATAGCGTTGACACGAGCTTGTGAGCTTAGAGCAGGATTATGTGTGAATGTCTACACAGACAGCCGCTATGCTTTCGGAGTAGCGCACGATTTTGGCCTGCGCTGGAAGGAAAGGGGCTTTTTGACATCACATGGAACCCAGATAATGTATGGAGAATTAGTATAAAATCTCTTGACTGCACTGACGTTCCCTAAGAGAATAGCTATAGTGAAATGTAGTGCACACAAGAAAGTGACAGACAAAGTGGGACAAGGAAACGCTTTCGTAGATCGAGTGGCACGTGAAACTGCGATGCAGCCTGGCTCCACTTCAATGTATGTTGTGAAGTCACAATCTGAGAGGTGGAACGATGCTTGGGAAAAGGTACTAGAAATGCAAAAGACTGCTACTGAGAAAGAACGAGACCAATGGTCCAAAGATGGCGAGTTGGACCATGAGGGTTGTTGGAGGAATAAGCAGATGGATAGGTGGAAGTTGCCTACAGCCTTCGTACAACCTATGATTCAGATGGCACATGGGCTAGCACATGTTGGAGCTTTGGCAATTGTGAAATTGCTTACACAAGTTTGGGAGCATCCAAAAATTGCTAGCAAGGCTAAGAGAGTGGTACAGACCTGCATGATTTGCCTTAAATATAATCCAGGAAAAGGGACACGAACTCCAGCAGGAGGATTTGCAACACCCACTGCACCTTTTGAAGTACTGCAAATGGATGATATTCAGCTGGAACGCTGCAATAATCTGAAGTATGTCCTGGTTGTGGTTTGTGCATTCAGCAAATGGATTGAAGCATACCCTGCTAAGGACAATACTGCAATGACTACTGTTAAGGTGCTCTTGAAGGAATCTTTTCCTCGTGTCGGTGTTTGTAGATTGTTGTGGAGTGATAACAGGCCCCATTTTGTGGCAGACGTTATTAAATATGTCCTGAAGGGATTAGGCATCGTGCAAAAGTTCCACGCAGTATTCCACCCACAATCAGCAGGATTGGTGGAAAAGTACAACGGCACGCTTAAATTAAAAGTAGTGAAAATACAGGCTTCCACTTCTCTGACTTGGCCAGATGCTCTGCCTTTGGCGTTGTTGTCTATCAGATCGGTACCGCACTCTCGGACGGGCTTAACGCCCTACGAAATAGTTTTTGGGCGCCCCATGAATATATGGGGGGTGCCCAAACCAAGTTCAGTGTAGGATGTACCTTGTGTTTTAATGAATGACTATTTGGCACAATTAACTGATAGCTTGGTTTCCATTCATCAACAGGTTCGAGAAGCACTCCCTGATCGGTCCACAGGAGAAGGTCATAATCTCCGGCCTGGAGACTTTGTCCTCGTGAAATCCTTCGAGAGGTCGAGTAGCCTAGAGCCGAGGTGGTGTGGCCCTGAGCAAGTCCTCCTAGCCACAAGAACAGCTGTACGAGTGACAAATCACAGGAATTGGATTAATTCCATCCATTGCCGAAAAGTGCAACCTGATCTGGTGGAACCTGCTGTATTGACTGATCATCGAGATATCCTGACTACGGAGAGAGGCCGTGCTGTGGTACCTGATGATTCTGAGGAGTTCTTCCCGGACCAGACAACGCCTGCATCGAGAAGATACAATCTACGACCAAGGAAAGAACCTGCAATTATATGAGAAGTTGTCAGAACGGTCCCTAGGTGAGTGAAACGGAGAGCCAATAAGGCAAGGGGGGGGGTCAGCCATGCATTAGAGTAGTGACACCCGTCTTGGCCTGATGGTGAAGAAAACAACGGCTACCTACGGGGTAAGAGTTCGGACAACACGTTAGTTTCAGGAAGATACTGTGTACATTTGCTCGAGATGGATAAAAGAAAGATTTTTGGTTCTGTAGGGTTCATTTTCGTTATAGCAGTCATTGCCACAGTTATGTGGTTTGTTGAGGAGAAGGCTCCTGCCCCTGAACTATATGTTGTTTCTACTCCAGTCCCTGATGAGCACTTTTTCTATACACTCCCATATCAAGAGTTGAAGCATCATCAGTCATATTTGAATAATACCTTTATTCAGATGTTGCATCATACCCACTTTGCTACAAACGCCACAGATTGCTGGATATGTGGGATGATACCAGCGCATCAAAAGAAGGGGGGGACACCGTTCATACCACTTCCCTTTTCTCACAATGGCTCTTGTAGAGCGTGGTACACTTTGCTTTTTGCCACAAGAAAGCCTACAGTAGGACGACTGATTTTCAAACTGAACAAGGAATGTCATCAAGATAAAGACGGCTATCCAAAAGCCAATGGAACTATATGGGAGTGGGAAGAGTATCGACCGGACAATGAATCGACCCCTTATGTCTTTACGAACACTAGAGATACTGTTGGGCAAGAGAAGTTTGTGATTTCAGTGGCCCAAGCACAAGCTGATTTATGTGTACAGAGTGTAGGCCATATTCCTGTAGGTGTTAGTGATTGTATTGTTGTATTGAACATTGATGGCCTGAATAACAGTACTTTCCTTGCTTCACATAACATCTATTTTGTATGTGGGAATAAGGGCTATTATCGATTACCAGCCGGATGGTCTGGAGTATGTTATGTATTGTTTTTATTGCCACCTATATTTTTGGCACCTGCATCATATCATAAAAATTTGAAATTGTTGAATAATGTAACTGTGAACAGATTCAAACGGACTTTATCCATAGACGATGTTGATCATACGGACACTAGTCTGCAACAATATATAGATTTCAACTTAGGACTGTTTTTCTTTGTGGGAGCTGCTCTGAATAGCAGAAAGATACGTCGACTAACAAGAGTAGTGGAAGCTGTCACCAATCAAACTGCTGCGGCTCTTGGAAACCTTACTGAAGAGCTACAAATTACTAGGATTGTTGTGTTGCAGAACCGGATGGTTCTCGACGTTATGTTAGCAGACAGAGGTGGAGCTTGCAGAATTATTGGAAGCAGCTGTTGTGTTTTTATTTCCGATCATACTCCTTCTGTGTATAAAGCCATTAACAAATTACACAAGATTGCAGCTTCAAGAAAATGGATCTTGGACTTTCTCTGGGTGGTTCTGGATCTTGATTTCTACATGGGGTTGGAAGGTCCTCACTGGAATATGTATAATTGTTGTCATTTTATTCACCTGCTGTGTATATATTCAATGTAGTCCAATGATATGATCGCTTTGTGTCTCACTTTGTGTGCCTAATAAACAAGCTGTTGCGGATGCTGCCCATAAGAAAACTATAACTAGAGAGATAGCGGATATGATGAGCATCGATATAAATGATGAGTATCTAGATTATCCGAGAAAACCGAATGTCTTCAGCAAATGCTGAAAGGGTCATCTGTTGTAAATAAAACAGCGATAATGTTATGCATTCACTGAAGACATGCTATCCTGTCTTCATTTAAGTTTTCCCGCTCATACTCGAAAATACGTCCAGACTCCATTTTGTTTTCTGGCGTCCATCTTGTATGCTACACTCTGCCATGTGCTCGCCACGAGGCAAGTCATACTTCACTGACTGTCACCTCTGGAGTTTGCCCAGCAACAGGCTATAAATAGTTCCAGCTTGACTGGCGCATGCCCAGTATGTGTAACATCTGTTTCTGCTTAGAGGGGATTGGAATGTGCATTCGGTGGGCTTCATGAACCGTTAACTCCACCCATGTATCGATCATGTTTGAGAAATATCCATATATGGTTGTAATTCATGCTTTTGAGCTGTAACCGCCCACTTATGAGCCCCTTCTTTGTGTATAAAAGGGGACCGCATGTCCGAGTTCTTTGTGCTACCTTGTACAATACTGTACAGTGTTGTATGGGCTGTAGTACCACCTTTAAAGGTTTATTAAACTATGTTTTTGTATTTCCAGTTTCCGTGCCAATTTCTTATGTAGTCTGAGGACTTTGCGTACAGAAGGGCGAACCCTTTCGCACTCGCTGGCCTTGCTGAGGGCTGTATTCATCAATGGAGCCAATGAAAAGGGACTAACACAGAATAAAAATGGGTTTGAGTGCTACAGAAATTGTGGGAGACATTTTTGGAGCATTGATCACTTCAGTTGGGGTTATTCTAAATTCACAAAAGATTCAAAAATTATCTACAGTGGTTGATCGTTTCTCAATAGATACTGCCGGTGGATTTTTGATGATCGACATAGAATGTAATGTAAAAAGGATTTGTAGAGCGCTGCGTTCACCGGACGGTTTCTTGGTGCTGATCACTAACTCAGGAAGAGGCAGAGAGGGGAGAAAGAAGAGCTTTATGTATAGACACAGCGGAAAAGGTGAGTTTTTAGGAGAGACCGAAAGTGAGGGTAGGAAGAGGAGAGTCTGAGGTCTAGAGGTAGAGAGTTCCAGAGTGAGGGGGCCAAGAAGGAGAATCTAAGGCCTCCGTGCTTTTTTCGCCTGAACCTAGGTGTCTGGAGAAGGGCGTGATGGGAGGAACGGAGGTGTCTGGGGGGGGCGTACGGATGAAGAAGAGAGGAGATGAAAGAGGGGCCGATACCGGCCAGGGATTTATGGGTTAGGCAGCCAAGTTTGAAATTGCAGCGTTCCGACACAGGAAGCCAATGAAGGGCTTTGAGGAGGGGACGGACGTGGTGATGTTTTGGCTGACGGTAGATAAGACGGGCGGCCTGATTCTGGATTAACTGAAGTCTCTTTATTTGGTATTGCGGAATGCCTGCGTATAGGGCGTTGGCGTAGTCAATCCGGGAGATGACTAGCGCCAACAGCGCCAAGGTGAGAGCTTCAGTGGTCAGGAAGTGAGCTATTTTCCGGATTTTTCTGAGCTGGTGGAAGCAGGAGGATACAGTGGCACTGATCTGATGATTCATGGAAAGATCTTGTGAGATGTAGACCCCTAGGCTTTTTACTTTTTCGGCGGGACTAAGAGGGGGTCTGAGGGAAAGGGGCCAGAAGGTGGAGTTCCATGGATTGGCTGAGCCTCCGACAAGGACGAGCTCCGTCTTGTCGGGGTTAAGCTTAAGGTGGTGAGCGCCCATCCAGTCGCTGATATGGCAGAGGGTGGACTGGAAATCCTGGGCCGCTTCCTGCGAGTCAAGGTTGAAGATGAGCTGGATGTCATCTGCATAATTAAATGCAGTGACATTCCTTCCCCGGAGGGAGCGGATCAGGGGGGTAAGGTATAAATTAAAAAGGAGTGGAGACAAAGACGAGCCCTGCGGGACTCCGCAGGTGAGTTTCATCCTATCCGTCGAGAATTGGGAGATTCGAACAGATTGGTGGCGGTTCGTCAAAAAGGAACGAACCCAGTCAAGGGCCGTCCCTCCAATACCAGCCTCCTTGACACGGTCGACCAAGATGGAGTGGTCGACCGTCTCAAAGGCTGCCGACAAGTCCAGGAGGATTAAGGCTTGGCTGGCGTTAGAGTCAGCACGTCTGCGGAGTTCCTCCATTACAGAGAGAATGACCGCCTCGGTTGAGTGGGCTGGTCTAAACCCAGCCTGTTGAGGGTCCAGGAAGTTGGAGTCCTCAACAAAGGAACTGAGGATGCTGGTGACATATGACTCAAGTACCTTGCTAAGGTAGGGAAGGAGGGAAATGGGACGGAAGTTGGCCATGATCGTAGGGTCGGCTCTGGGTTTCTTCAAGATGGGTACTACTTCCGCGTTCTTAAACTGACTGGGAACCTCACCGAGCAGAAGGGAGTTGTTCAGGAGGGCCAGTGGAGGGGTGGGGCAGGCTGAAAAGGCAGCCCGGAGAATCGCGGGGGGCAGCAATCTGTGGGGGAACCAGAGGAGACTTTATTAAGCAGACTTATGAAGACTTCTTCTGATATCGGGGGGAACTGAGTCAAAGATTGAGGGTTGACAGAGGGTGCAGCCTCAGTTGAGGGTGTAGCCGGGGGAGTGGAGGAGATGCTATTTTTGATTTTGATAATTTTTTCTATAAAGAAACAGTTGAGGGAGTCACAGAGTGCTTGAGACGGAAGAGGTTTGAGAGTTACCCTATCCGGGTGTGAGAGCTCGTCAACGATTGCAAAGATATCTTTAGATTTCTGCGCAGAGTTAAGGATTTTGGTGGAAAAGTAGGCAGTTTTTGCAGCTGATATGGCTAGTTTGTATTCTCCCATTAATTTTAGAAAGAGTAGTTTCTTTACGGGGTCGTAGTTTCTGCGCCAGTGGCGCTCGGCCTGGCGGAGACCTAGTTTTAAGGTTTTAAGACTATCAGAAAACCGCCGATGTGCGTCGTGGGGGCGCTTGGATCTTATTAGTTTAAGGGGAGCAACCTTGTCGCTGGCCTGTTCTAGCCAGTCGACTAGTGCAGCTTCTCGGGAGTCGATGGGGCCTAGAGTGGCCAAAACCGAGGATGATAAAGAGGTGAGGAATAAGTCAAGGTCTGCTTTGTTCCAGTTGCGAGCTTGGAGGCTAGGGCCTCGGCTGCGAGGGGGCGGGGGAGGAACCAGGAGGAGAAAAGAAATTAAATGGTGGTCGGACCAGTGGCAAGGTGAGATCGTGAGCGACTTGATTTCAAGGTTATAGGTCCACACCTGGTCAAGGATGTGGCCCTTGGAGTGAGTGGGTAGATGAATGTGTTGGATACCATTAAGCCCAGTTAGAAGATCGGTGAAAGCCAGGGATTGGGGCTTTCATGGGTATCTGCCGGCCAGTAATTGAAGTCTCCCAGGACTAGGAGTTTAGAATTGTTGATGGTGAGCTGAGAGAGCAGGTCACCAAAGTTTGAATAGAAATTGGGCATAGATTGTGGGGGACGGTAAACCAGAACACAGGTAAGAGGGGAGACAGAAGATTCAAGTCTAATTCCACGCACAGTCCACCTGAGGGATGTTGAGGAGGGAGAGGGAAGTGAACCTGAGGGAGAGATTGATAATGGCGGCTACGCCGCCTCCTAGTTTGCCGGCAGGCCTATTGGCATGGAGTATATAATACCCTGGAGGGGTGGCTGCTAGAATGTCGGGGGAGGAGTCCTCAGTCAGCCATGTCTCGGTTAGGAGAAGAATATCAGGTCGGTCCGAGTCTAGGAGTTGGAAGATGTCAAGTTGGTGTCTGACAAGTGAACGAGTATTAAGGTAGAAAACCGCTAATTCCATATTGGCGGGTGCCTGAGCAAGTGGGGGTTTAGGAGGAGAAGGAGGAGCTGAGGGTTCGGAAGTGAGAAGGGACGGGAGGGACTGTAGCTCAGGAAAGGTACTCCGAGGTTGATAAATACCTAGTTGTTGCAGGCATGTGGAGCTAGTGGTGTCCAGTGACCTCAGTGAGTGTAGAGCAATCAAGTCCCTGGGAGTGAGGGTAGCAGTTTGGGCAGAGTGACATGGCCCGGGCCCCGTCCGGCCGCGGACAGGCGCAGACATGCTTGCCTTAGGCGCGCCTTCGGCGCGCAGACGGCGCGCCCGCTGCGCTCGTCCGCTGCACTTCCGGTATGGACACATCCTATATGCTGGTAGAGGATTGGAGAAGGAAGGGGCGTGGCCTAAATGGGTGCTATGAGAACCATGGGTTTACAAAATCGACTTGCCTTAGATGTATATGGCAAAAGTGTGCGGAGTCTGTAGTATGCTGAAAGTTCAACAATATTGCACATATATTCCTGACAAAAGTAGAGATCTAGAGGGATATATCAGCAACATTACTAAATCATATGATGATTTAGTAGAACTGAAGGTTGACAGTACTTGAGAGAAACTGAGTAAGGGTTTCTCTTCTATTGATAATTGGTTTTCAACATTTACTAATAGCTTATTAGGGAGAACGCTAAAACCCAATAGTTGCTGTTGCTACTGACATACTAATGGTATTTTCACTTTATAAATTCTGCAAGAATAAAACAAAAGATGTAAAACGGAGTGGAAGAAAAAGGAAGAGAGAAGAAATAGTAATGGAAGATCGAAAGGGTGTTCATTATAGTATAATGAAAGATCTAGATGGTGTTAGGTTGAAACAGATGCGAACAATGGATCTGCATTATGAAATTATGTTATCAGATAGTAGTCTGATAAGGGTTATTGTGATGGTTTGGGATGCCGTCAGATGGGGGAATGATGGAGCACAATTTTTGTAAATAATATCTACTCAATCAAATTCACTCAATGCATGTTTATTAACAAAGCGTGTGGTTTTTACTAATATTTAATAAGGGAGTGTATAACACGTAAAATGTGCACAAGGCATGATAGTCTGATTTTCTTAGTCAACATGATGAGAATAATGCTAACTGAATGTTATTCTGCCTTACTAACTGCAGAAAAATAAACAACAAAGAATATTCATTTATTCTTTGTGAAAGTAGTGTAGGCTTTCAGAAATTATTCTCTGTTTTTCTAAAATACTTAGGCCTTAAGAATTGCTAGGGGATGTGCTTTTCCATGCTCCTGACCTCTGAGTGATACACATGCTTACTCAAGAGTATAGATATTTAGTCTATTTCTAAAAGTTTTTTAGAGTTCTTTCCTTTTTATGGCGAGGGTTGTAGATGACATGAATGTAACTGTTGCTAGATTTAGTATACAAATGTATCTAGGTTCAGCCTTCTTCCTCGCTTGAAAGTTGTACAATTTTTAGACAAATGTGTTTAGAAAATAATAGTAAAGTCAATGTCAGAAGGTGATCGTACCATCATAAATAACCAATAGGGATAGTTGGCTGGGCTCCTGATTAGACAACAACCTTAAACCCAGCACTTGGAGTCTGCCACCAAGGTGTCCTCTACTCTGCCACATGGTGCCACTGAGTCCCTTGGAATGTGGGTCTGAAGGTGCTGTGCTAGCCTATCTGTGGATCAAACGGAACCAATGCATCTCCTCCGTGGTGCATTTTCAGCTGAACCAACACATCACTTTTGATGTCTGATGAATCGCCTTCGGAACCAATGCATCACATCTGCTGTGAGGGTTCTTCCAATACACAGGACTCTGCATCAACATTGCAGCTGCATTGTTACCATCACCTGTGTGAAGCTTTCACAATGCAGTCTCTCACATCTCTCATTGACAGCAGCTAAAACAATAAAGGTTTTTGCTCTGCAGATTCATAGCTCATCGGAATCAATGCATTGCCTCAACTGTGCAACACATCTTCAATGCTGGACTTCACATCACAGCTCCACGTCATTTTGGAACCAATGAATCACCTTGTCTGTACAATGCATCCTTGGCGCCGAACCTCGAAACGCTTGCAAAACAGTATTTTAGGAACTCTTGTTCATCAGGCTTAAATGGGTCTCTGTAGCCGGCCCATGCTCCATTGTGGTCGGTCTGAAATTGTGGCTTTGTCCCAGTCCAGCACGACTGTTATCCACAGTTACTGATTGTGCTTTTTGGTGCTATTTTCACTGAAATCTTTAAACCTGCATATATCAAGTTCTACAGATTGGGTTTTTGTTGTTTTGGTGCTGGTTTATTTATGAAAAATGACTCTATGTTTCTAAACTTGTTTAGGATCCTTCTATAGCGTGTTTTCACTGTTACTGTTTGAAGTATTGCACACCTACTTTACACATTGTCTCTGAGTTTGCTTGTGACATCACCCTGACCAGGATTGTTGTTCCTGCTATAATAGCTTTTCACCCCCCTCAAACAGAAATCCAAATTCCTATCCCCCGTGACCTGCCTTTCCCCTGGCTGCTGACTTTGGCAGCAAGCATTACAAAGTCAGAACTCAACTGTAAAAAGCTACAGTCAAGTAGCTGCGACATTTCTTTATTACAAGCAATGTAATAAGAAAATGAGATAAGGGTTTTTACAGGGATTGCTGGCTACCATGCATTGAATGATTCTCTTTTATGGCTGATCATAATGGAAGTCAGTAAATAAGATCTCCCTTGGGCAATTTCAATCTAAGGCATTCGCTCACAAATTTTCACAAACAGGATCTTATAAGTTCACATGTGATAAACAAAGAGGCAACGTAAAAATAATACATAAAAAATATACTTGACAATTTATTCAGAACAGTGCATTTAAAAACATTAAGGTTTGTAATAAACAGACCTTTCATCGGTACACAATATTAAAAACAATCAAAATAAATTTACCAAAACAAATATTGGGACAGACAACGGTAAGGAAGAAATAATTCCTATTAGTAAACAGGGAGATACAAAATAGGAAATCAATTCAGCTTTGCGTCAGAATTATTGTCCCTAAATGCTTAAAGTAGTTCTTCCTTTCTTGAGCATTGACCCGTTTCGGTGGGCACTTATACGATAGCCAACACCTTCTTCACCAAAACAATATAACCATCCCATAGAAACATGAATCTGCAATTAACAAATATATAAATTAAGCACCAACAAATATGTCACAATAAATTGTTAAAAATACATTTCATTTTACAAAACCTCTCTGTTATACACAGAGCACATTGTGATATATAGACATAATCAATTCAGAACAAACAATTACATACACATTTCATTCATCATAACAGTTCAATAATACCAACACATATTATATATAGTTCATTGGTTTTACTATACCCATGCCCCTTCATTAGATATATAAAGAAGGATACGGTAGGGTAGAGAGTCAGATAAACATCAATACCCCCAATTCAGACACTTGATATAGCTATAACTAAACTCTAGACACCTATTGTGTAGAAAAACAATAATATAGGCATATCTTTCATAGGGTTCCTTTTCCATTCATTCATTCGAACATACCACACGTGTGTAAAATCCTATGATTTAAGAGTTTATATTGGAGAGTAATCACTAGCTTGCTACAGCTATCTATAGCATTAAAACTTACTCGATGCTCGTAAAAATAAACTCCACGAACCTTTAAAAACGTACTAGATTGATAGGCGACACAAAGAATGGATAGGATCCTGATCAGAGGCTCTAATAAGATCAAGTATGTGAGCTTATAAGATCCTGTTTGTGAAAATTTGTGAGTGAATGCCTTAGATTGAAAATGCCCAAGGGAGATCTTATTTACTGACATTTGTCTTTTGGTACCCTATCCCTTTGGTTATTGGGTCCCTCTCTTTTACTAGAGGTAGGGGAGTGATCATAATGGAAGACCTTTAGAGGCATATTTATAAGGCAGCTGTGTCACGAAATGGTGAGCAAGGGTGACGTAACTACTAAGTATGATTTATCAAGCCATGCAAGGCCACTTCCTTTGTAGACAGATGATGGGAAATATAGTGATGCCACTTCCTGGGAGATGGATGATGGGAAATACTGTGATGTCACTTCCTGTGCATATGGATGATGGAATATCCAATGATTTTATGATCTTAGTTGTGGTATAGCAACACTGCTTCCTTACAGATTTTTTTAAGTGGTTGATTAAGAGGAACTGCATTTTGTTCTTAGCACAAGAAAAACATGGACCTTATCACTGATAAATACATTTCATAGAACACTTTTCATATATATGGTCGACCTGGTCCTCTCTGCAGGGTCACACCCAAACTTTATGACTCCACTTGTGTTTGTTGGATTCAGGATTCTGCACACTTTACCACTACTATTGAGAGCTACAGTGCTTGTGCTCTTTTCTTTAAACATGATACAATTAGCTTACACCCAATTGCCACAATCAATTTACTTGTAAATCCCTAGTATAGTGGTACTACATCTACCCATGGCCTGTGAATTAAATGTCTTCAGCACCTATGGTGCCACCCACATACCTTGCCCTTTAATAACATGTATCAGGCCTCTCCCTCCCATAGGATAAGATTGGGGTACCTTACATTTATTAAGTGAGAACTTTTGGGCCTGAGCAGGTAGGAATGTCCTGTTTGGTGTCTGAGGAATTATAATTAGGCCTGGGTGGTAAATTCCGCTCGCGGAGTTTGCTGAATTTGGGCACTGCCCAGAGCAAAGCAGAGTTTTTTCCATATGATATTCTTGGGCTGCTAGAGGGCTCATGCAGAACTTTGCACTCACTTGCTCTGCTTCTGGTCACAACGGCGCCAATGTAGTGCTGATCACGAGTGCACCGCTTGAGCAGCTTTTGTGCACAAAAAGCAGCTGACAGGCTTTTCGAGCAGATTTTCTTCTCCAACGGGCCATTGGAGTTGTTTTGTTTGTGACAGAAGGCTTTTTATAAACTTTTGTTTTCCGACATGAAGGAGTTGCCCCATACATTCCAACTTCCTGCCCAGCAGGTTTCTGCCGTGGGGTAGGATGTAGGGCGTATTGCTACCGCCATGTGGGCGGTGGCGATCCGCCCTACATCATAATCAACCCCTTAGACTTTTAGAAGGGGATGATGAGGAGGATGATGATATCGAGGTGGCCATGGAGGAAGGTGACACAGAGGAATCTGACATTGCTATTTAACTAGCTCTGAGGGAGTATATTGCAGTATGCACCACTTTCCACTCAAATGTTTGTCGAGGTAAGCCTGTCACACATTTGTTACTGGAGCCAAGAGTACCCATATGAAGAAGTACAACACTCAAGTCGGAGGAGCACCTTAAAAAAATTGCTAAACATGGTGGTGGTGGCGGGGAAAGCTGGGAAACATAAGTCCAATCACGGGTTAAGGTGATGATGATGCGGAAGAGGAGGGTGACATCTTCACACAAAGCAGCCCTGCCCCCAGAAGTGTGCCAAAAGATCCACCCACCTCAGTGACTTCACAATGGCACAAGAAGACTCAGTTTGAGATGATGGTAACACCGCGGCATACAGTGACTGCCCTACCATGATGCACATTGAGTCTACCACATCTAAATACTTCTCAAAAGACGCCTGTATCAGTGCCCCAATAATAAGAAATAAATGCATGTTTGTACAATGGGAAGCTACCCAAAATAGGACATTTTTGCCAGCTGCGCATCATGATGTGCTGTGTGGCTAGAATATAAAACATTACACAAAATTTAGATCCCAGATACACAACCCCAAATACAACACCAATGCAGCATTACAGCCCAGTTATCACTCTGGGCATTTTATTGGTTGGTACACCAAGTTAGACAAGCCAGGCCTGGAATAATGGTAAAAAAAAACTATGGTGTTGGATGGCAAATGCAATGGGGTGGGACCTCATACTTTATTTTACAGCCTAGCTGAACTATCATTGGGCACTGGTGGTGTACTGTAACTGAATGAATGGGTCTGCAGCACACTTCACTGGGGGGGGGGTCAATGATGACCATGGCCACTGTCTCATGAACTGAACTGTGTTAGAGCTACCTTCCGAACAAACATGCATGGTAATTTGTTTTTTATTTAAATACTAGCTTACTTGGGCCTGCTATATGAATCTTCACAAAATACTATACATAGCACCAATATTCCAATTGAGAAATAAATACCCCACGATTCTACGATTCTACCCTAAGAGGTCCACAACAATCATAAATGGACTTACTGGGATCTGCAGAGCCCTCGGAACCTGCACTGGTGGTTGGCGCCTGCTGACTAGCTTGCCCCGGACCCTCCGAATGGTCCCTCTTCTTCCCCTTGGGTGCTGATGAAAGAAATTAAGAAATTAAGAAATTAAGAAGATAAATAAAAAGTAGATTGGTGATTCTGTTAATAATCTCAACAAAATGTTTTATGAAAAGCAAACGCAGTCGCTAAAACAGATCACCAATAGTACTACAAGTTTCTTTCGACTCAACTCTACCGACTGTCATTAAATCCATATTCCAAATCTCCTTAACAAAAACTACATTTGGAACTACTGTATTGCAGTTAGTGATCCTTGATTTTATTCTTTTCCCATTTCTCAGCACCCTTTTTTTTAGAAGCATACTTAACATCATCACTGTGAATTCAGTTAAATAACCTGGAACTGTACAAGCTAAATAGTCACAAAAGGAACGTGAAATTCAGTGATTCACTATAGTGACAGAAGAAACAGTTTGCAATGGCTTCTTAATTATTCAGCCAAAGCGAGTGCCTCATGATTGTGATTAGGTAGCAGCACCTCCCTAGCAAAAGCTAGAAACTGGATCACTCAAGAATATACCAGCATAAAATTTACTAAACATAACTTACCTATGAGTATGAGCAGGATGCTATTCGGGTTTATTTTTTAGCATTGTAGAACACAAACACAACAAAAAATGAATACTCACTGAGCCCCGGAGCTCCTGGTCGAGAATGTTGGCGCAGCGGTGCCTCAGCTGATGGGCGGTGCGCCGAACCTTGTTGGTTCGCCGCACATACTGGCACACTGTGCCCCAGTGCCGCAGACTCTCTAACAGGGAGTAGCTACTAATGGGTCTGCCGTTTGCTGAAAACATAGAGGAGATGTGGCGCTACACAAAAAAACTAGTGATGCCATCTCCTCCTCTCCAAGGATTACCCGGGGCTGCACACCTGGGCAGCGGCGCTGCCCACATTGAAGCCGGCCCTCTGCCGTGGCACCAGGTTGGGAATTAATAAACTAAGAAGGGATAGTAAGAGAAAATAAAGAAGACAGAAATAAGGAAACAAGGGAAAATAAAATAGGTAAAAAAGTCACAAAAACATAAAAAAAAGAGAAATTTAAAATACACAAACACAAAGATGCTCACTATTGCAAATATTAAAGATTAGGGGTAGAAAAAGTAATAAAGGCAGAGGATGACAAAGATTAACAATAAGAAAAAAATTTAGGACTAGCACCAGAGAGCAGGAAAACAAGATGGCCGCGCCCATACAGACCGCATGGTACTGTACGCGCATGATTCAGAATGCAAGCACACTTCAGGACCGCGTAGTGCCATTCCTGTGCAATTTTGGAGCACGCAGATGCACTCCAAATTCCCAACTCAATGCAAATGGACATGCCGGCAAGCTCTCCCTGAATGCAGAATCCTTCATAGCGCCGCAGAGGTTATTTTCACGTACTGGGACTCTGTGAACTCCGTCCACCCAGGAATTCTTGTTCAATCATCATGTAGTAGTCTAGTCTCAATTCTTTATAAAACTTTGACATAACACAATCCTAAAGTTGGAGCACACCTGGGTGGAAGTGGGACCTCGCTTGTGAAGAAATGATGCCTTACCTGTTATTGCTTCATCTATATTCAAGCACTACCCTGCACACCTTCAGGAAGAGCCTCAGGACCTGGCTCTTTAGCTGACCCAAAGCGGCACCCCCAGCGTCTTGAGACTCTCACAGGTGAGTAGCGCGCTTTAAAAGCCTCTGATTGATTGATTGAAGTAAGGCAACTATAGAGTGAAGCGAACTAGTTAAGCTAGTAAGTAAGTAGCTTGCTGCTACTGCAAGTAATTGTTTATCTAGGCTATTGTAGACAATATAGGTCATGACATCATCCCCCCTAATGGTCAAGTTAGTTAGAGAGGTATAACTTTATAACTAAGCGGTATAATACACTCTTAAAAGAACATAAACAGGCTGCGTAAAAACTAAAGGCACCAGTGCAAATTAAAAGTAAAGCAAACTACTTAAGGCATGAATTCAGATAAAGTATAATACTTTTCCCCTTCATTTTTTTAAAAACAAACCCACCCTCTCCACCCACAACAGGCCCACCCATCTCTTCAAACAAACTGACCCAACCACCAATTTCCACAAATCTGAAATGGACAACGTATTAAAACAAAACGGTCCCAAATCCCTTCCCACCATTTCTACCCACAAGAAGTCCCTCCCATAAAAACATTTTTTTTTAAAAGGACTAAAAGATTGTCATTTTAGATCCGGAGCTGGTCCAAGCTATGCTCCATCCTGATGAGCTGGCTTTCCATAGCGTCCAGCCACTGTAGGATGTGCTGCAATAATTGGCCTGTCGGAGTTGGGAGGGGGAGGCAGCCGTTGTGGTCAGATGGCGGCGGCACCAGCGCCGGCTATGGGATGGCTGGGATTGTGAAACCTGAGGGGAACCGGCTGCCCTGGGGCCGGCAAAGACTGAGATGCAGTTACTTCTGGCTTGTTTTCCTCCATACCCACCAGATATCGATATTCCTGCTGTACGGGTGTACCAGCAGGAGTAGATATATTGAGAACAACAAAAAAGACAAATCGTAAATAATATCCTGTACAAACAATTGTTTTAAATTAGTGGGTGGCACAGTAGCAGAACATTGCTGCTCCCCTAGGGCCTTTGGAATTTGGTTTGATAATGATTAGGAGAGTCACAAGGCCAATTGTATGCTTTACTCTCACATGCCTCGAATAAAAAGAACTGACAACCTGGCAGAAAGGTATTAGGCAGAATAAAATTAACACCAGTTTAAAAATCTACAAATTGATTTTGTTTTCTTCTAAAGGCTTTTCAAGTAACTAAACAGACACTTTGAGTGGAAAAATAAATTATCTCTCATTATTGAGTAAGGCATTATGCACTATGGAGTACAAGTTGTGTTTTGTGGTAAATTTAAGGAGCTAGTAGGCACATCAGGTATTTTGGTACTTTCTGCAGCTAGGGCAGCTGTAGTTGATAATTATCCATCTTTAATTCCAATGGTTGTCCTGCTATTCTGCAAATGCCTTTCTATTTCTACCCCAACGTCAAATAGGCAGATGAATAATAAATAGGATCCTATGTCACACACCTCACTTAGGAAATGTGGTTATTATCCTGTCTGCCATGCGTAGATGTTAGGGAAAATGATGCACTGCACTGCAGGGAAAGGAACGGGCTATATAGATTGTATTTGGCATGTTCATCATAGTATATCCCATATGCTAAACTAGACACCATATCATGCAATTAATCCAACTTTACTCACTGGCCTTACCCACCACCACATATTATTTTCAACAAATTCACTTGTTGGGCAATAAGGAAAGGAATCTTGAGTTACTCTTCTGCAGGATATGGTAAATGGATTATACAAGTATGGTAGAGATTTTGATATAGAGGGGTCACTACACTGATCAGCAATTCATCATCTTTGGCTTATTCAGTCACTGTCACCTTGTGTGTTTGGTTTGCAATGCATTGAAAACTTTGTAAATGATGCGTTAATTATAGCAGACACACATTGCACAGTTAACATGCAGTCCCGCATTGTACCAAACTGCACTTCAGTCATAGGTGGCAAAATGTAATGAGCAGGGGGCTGGTGAATGATGAGTGGGATACATCTGCCTCGTTTAACAAATACAGTGAGTCAAGGGAGTAGAACAAAACTATAAAAAGAAATATCCCCCACTTTGAACCATAGCTTTGATATCCCTACATAAACAAAGTAAGCGAAGTAGGTGAGCAGCATGCCCCTTTCCACAAGAAGAGCTGCCTTGCTTATTCATCCAAGCAATCCAAATGTTCATTCATCTTTTTAGTCTAAGTCACCCATAGCCGCCATGATTAAGCTTTACTTTTTTCTCATCCAGTCTTTTACCAAAATTTCCAATCCATTATCCATCTATTAAGTATCCCACCTTTCTTCCAACCAACCCTTTACCCACACACACACCCTTTTCACCCTTTGCCCCAACCTTTCACTCATATATCATTTTCCTTTCTTTTAACCTTCCATTCTTTCACGTTTCCCTCAAGCCATCAATGCTCATGACGTGAGCTTTTGCTGAGTTGCAGATAGAAGAGGTCATAATAATTCAACCAGCACTGCAGCTGGTAAAGCTGGGGGGTTCACGGTCACAAGTTGATGATGCCCTTGTACTAGCTAGTGAGTGTAATAGTAATTGTCAATAAGCAAGCAATCATGTAACTTACCAGTGCCTGTCCCTGCCACTTCTTCTCCCCTGTAACTGACTCTCCTCCTGCCACAGCACATCTTGAGCAAGCATCACTAGTGGTCTGTGTGGCTAGAATAAAATATTATACAAATTGTAGATGCCATATACGCCACCCCTCAATTTTTGTAATCAAAAAATACAACCAGAATACATGCCTACGGTTCAGTTAGCATTCTAGTATCATCTAACAAGAGTATTGCTCTGGGCATTTGGTTGGTTGACAATGTTAGACAAGCCAGGTAGTGAAGCCAAAAAAACTTTTTGTAATAGAGTGGCAGAGCTATAATCTATGATGATCATGATGACTCACTCATTGAAGCACAATGAAGGAGTGGAATGATGGTCAATGAAAGACATATGGTGTTGGTTGGCAAATGCAATGCTACCTCATTTTTTTTCATCCATGCTGCACTGTCATGGAAACTGCTAGTATACTGTAAAAATGAATTACACAGCAGACAACATTGGGGGGGCAGGGCTGGTCCATGAGCATGGCCACTCTCTTGTGAACTCAACTGTTTAAGCATGAGCAGGACATAGAAAACATACAAGGTGAATATTATTTATAATACTAGCTTACTTGGGCCTGCAGTTTTGACAGTACATAGTAGAGCACCAAAAGCGTGTTTTTAGTCTTCCTCTTATAGTACCAAAAGAAATAGTACCAGAAGAGAGGGAAAGATTACCAACAATGCAGATTACTGAACTATTAACCGGAAAAAGTCAGCTACCAAAAAAACGATAATACAGTGATAACAGATTGGTGTGAGATTTTTCTTGTGTGATGTTTTCACTTTAGAACTGTTTGTTTGCTGCATAAATAACACATTTCCTCAAAGTTTAGCCTGACTGCTTTTGTGCCATGCCACCAGAGGGTTAAGAATTGGTAAATTTAGTGGCTGTTGTTATTCATCTTGAAAAGGATTGTGGGTGTTGCTTGAGAAGGGCTCAAACCCCCACAACCAGCAACCCAATCTCTAACAGTATTTATAACTTGCTCAGTTTGTTACGAATATAGAATGTAAACTAGTTTGTAGAATCTATTATGAATATATTTTCCTTGTATTTTGAAATCTGTTCACAGAAAACCAGCTGTATTTACTGTATGTTTGGCCAGTCCTTAGGAATTTCAAACATTCTGCCCAATCACATAAAGTGAGCACTTGTGGCATAGGGGTGGCTTAAGTTGTTGAAGATCCAGAGCAGCTGTGTTTTTCATCTTACAAAGTACTAACCAGTTGCTTTCCACAGGAACTTTCAAACCATGTTCTGCTTTTGGTTGGAAATCTTGCATTGTCATGCCGAAACGATTGAATTAAATATGACACAATAATATATATAAAGCAACATAACATAAAAATTAAAACATAACACTACATGCTGCAACAAAACATTCAAAACAGAAGGCAAAGCAAAAACTGTAGTACAATAAAACAAAATCATATTGCAGTAATGTATCACAAAAATAAAAGCAGCACAGAAAACAAGAGAATGCAGCACAACACAACAAACTACCACATGCAAATGTGCACAAACATTATTCAAATTCTAATATCTTCAGAATCCTGTTTTCTAAATAGGTTAGAATAAAGTGTGAGGAGCGAGTGCCAGTCAAAAATGCTTATTAACCTCTTGGTTACTTTGTAAAAATTCATTCATCTTGAATATTGGGAACTGTAGAGTGTTAAAAACAAGAGGTGGATTTTAACATTGGAATACCTTTTGCTAACATATTATTATAATGGTTTACGGCACACAATATGTGGTAGCTCATGTGTTCAAACTGTTAAAGGAATTGAGTATTGCAGTTTTTACAGGTCGAAATGATGTAGCTTATTATGCATCTTATTATTATTATGCACCTGAAAGACAGCAAATAGACAAGATTACAAAACATTTTAAACTGATGCTTTTACATGTCATTGGCGAAAATTAAGTCAAAGCTTGTTTCAAACACCTTTTACCACTGTACCTTGGATGTATTGATTTGATTTTAGAGTATGACAAGAATGTCTCTGCATATTTGTTGTGTTGCATTTTTCTTTTGTTGGTGATGAGTTAAATTTTTGTTTGTGCCATTATGTTTTCGTGCTGTATTTTTTCAATGTGTTATTCATGTGTTGTACCTTTGCTGTTGTGTTGCTTTCTCTTCCAAATGCTTTGTTGTGTAGTGCCCTGTTAAGATTTTGCTCTATGTTATTATGTTATTGTGTTGGGTCTTAGGTGCTCTCCGTTATTTTAGAGATGCTGACATATGATTTTAAAATACCTTTGATGAATAGCCATTATCTACTGTCTAAAGGTCAAGATATCAATATGAGTTCCAGCTTATCAACTGAAGAAAGTTTTAAGAGTGTTTAGCGGCATGCACCAGTGGCCGTGTTCACCATGGCGAAATCACATACAGCTGTAAACATCTTGGAGGAATTTAACAGCAAGGTGTATGAATGGCTGAGACCCAGAGGTCTTAGAATTGGATTTGTTGCCATGGACAATGGCAGTAACATAGTCCTGGCCATGTCAGATAGGGGCTATTTCAGGGTCCTATGTTTGGCCCATTGCATCAACCTGGTGGTGCAAGACTTCCTCAAAAAGGAAGAAATAGTCAGCAACATACTGACCACCTGCAGAGGAATCTGCACCCATTTCAGCCATTCTTTTAAAGACCAGAAGAATCTGCGGAATATTCAGCGTGATAATAGAGCACCAGTTAAAGCCTTGATACAGGAGGTGGCAACACATTGGAACTCCACCTGTTACATGCTGCAACGGCTGTTTATGCAGTACAAACAAACCAATGACTATGTCATTCAAAGAGAAGAAGATGCAGTTGAGCAAGCTATGAACATGGAACATGGATGCGAACAAATGGGTCCTAGTCAAATGCCTAGCACTGAATCTACTCCCTTTTGAGGTTTTCACATGGGAAGTTAGCATGGAAAACAGTATGATGGGCCAAGCTATCCTGTTGCTGCATCTCCTACAAGTCCAGGTAAAGAAGGCATCTGAAAGGTTCGCCCCTGCAGGTGTGAATTAAATCACAGAAGCACATGACTTGGTTGAGAGCTTAGTCCTGCACTTGGCTTCTAATAATAGGCCTTAGCAACAAGAAAATCCTTGGGTCTGGAAATAACTCAACTAGCATGTAAAGTGACATGCAAAATCACACTGGAGAACAAGTGGGATGATCCCTTTCAGGTCGAAAATCCCACACCCACGTAGGTGGCATGCTTCATCATTTGGGTTTCTCCTCTCAGTGAGAATTCCCAGTCCCACCAAGGGCTACAACTCCATGTATGAGAGTGAGGTGCTCAGGGATGTTTTGTATTCCTACACTAGCACGAATATACTAAATCCAGTAGATAAAAAACAAAGGTAAGTCGGGTGAGGGCACAGCGCAACTAAGAATAAACTGTGAAGGAGGTGATCTTAAAACTAATTAGCAAGAACAAAAGAGGAACTTTAAATAACGTGTTCTCGCTGTCAGGATTAAAAACAGTGCACCTGCAGTACGGATTTCAAACTGCATGTGTGAGATGAAGAGTTCTACATGTTTCAGACCCATATGGTGTCAGGACCTACAAAGGATGCTGCTGCTAGAAAATAAGTGAATTTGTGTAAAAAAATACGGATAACTTTGTTCTAATATCAAACCAGTAATCCTGCCAATCTCAGGTCCAGATTGTTACTGGTCATGCCTAGTGAAAGGGAGAAATAAGACAAAGTGGAAAAGCATAAATACAGTAACTTTAAACATGCTGAATAAACGCTTAATAAAAATAGTGTGGGATATAGTTTTCGCCACATCGATTGAGTGCAACTTGCATTATAAGGAAAGTTGAAAAATATCCTTCCCCATAGTGCATGGATAAGTAGCTTCACCTCTATCTGGCGACAGCTCAGGGAAGTCTGTTGTAAGTTTGTCTTAAGTCAAATTTAAGACAAAATCCTAACTTTACTACCACTAAATGCCTTCTGTGAATAACAAAAGTAATACGTTTAGGATTTTGTCTTAAGTTAGTTCTGTGAATCGGCCCCTTAGCGGCCGATTAGGTTGGTGGGCAGACTTTCATCTGCCTCTCACCCTAACAATGCTTGGACCGTCCACCAGTGGTGCAACTGTCCCACACCTACAATTAGGATGCCACCAGCATTGAGGCTGGTGGTGCTCACAGCACCGCCTGCCACAATGCTGGGAAGGCACTGTGTGCATTGTCATGAACAAGGTGACATGCACCGCGAGGTGCCTGCCACGATGTTCATGACAATGCAGGGGGGTACCATAGTAACCCCCATGTGCACCCTCCACCCCCTCAATACCTTGGGGGCCCACAACGGGCCCCCTTATGCAAATTCCGCATGACTTTCCATGGCAGTAACGCCACCATGGAAAGGATTTTTCATGGCGGAAAACCAGCGGACAGTCTTTCTGTCTGCAGGAGTCCCCCTGCAATACTAATATGGTGGGGGGAAATGGGTGGCAGACGGGGTAGGATTCGGATGGTGGCGATCCGCCCTACATCATAATCAACCCCTTAAACTTTAGAAGGGGATGATGAGGAGGATGATGATGACGAGCTAGTCATGGATGAAGGTGACACAGAGAAATCTGACATTGCTATTTAACCAGCTCTGAGGGAGTATATTGCAGTATGAACCACTTGCCACACAAATGTTTGTCGAGGTAAGCCTGTCACACATTTTGTTACTGGAGGCCAGACTACCCATATGAAGACGTACAACACTCAAGTCGGAGGAGCACCTTAAAAAAATTGTTGAACATGGTGGTGGTGGTGGGGAAAGCTGGGAAACATAAGTCCGATCAAGGGTTAAGGTGATGATGATGAGGAAGAGGAGTTTGACATCTTCTTCACACAAAGCTGCCCTGCCCCCAGCAGTGTGCCAGCAGATCCACCCACCTCAGCGACTTCACAATGGCACAAGAAGACTCAGTTTGAGATGATGGAAACACCGCGGCATACAGTGACTGCCCCACCACGATGCACATTGAGTCTACCACTTCCATATACTTCTCGAAAGACGACTGTATCAGTGCCCCAAGAAAAGAAGAAACTGCATGTTTGTACAATAGGAAGCTTCCCAAAATAGGACCTTTTTTGCCAGCTGCGCTGTACCAGCACTACATCATGATGTGCTGTGTGGCTAGAATATAAAACATTACACAAAATTTAGATCCAGAGACACAACCCTAAATACAACACCAATGCAGCATTACAGCGCAGTTATCAAGGATCTTCCAAATATCACTCTGGGCATTTAATTGGTTGGTACACCAAGTTAGACAAGCCAGGCGTGGAATAAAGGTAAAAAATAACTATGATGTTGGATGGCAATTGCAATGGGGTGGGACCTCATACTTTATTTTACAGCCTAGCTGAACTGTCATTGGGAACTGGTGGTGTACTGTAACTGAATGAAAGGGTCTGCAGCACACTTCACTGAGGGGGGGGGTCAATGATGACCATGGCCACTGTTTCATGAACTGAACTGTGTTAGAGCTACCTTCCGAAAAACATGCATGGTAATTTTTTTTATTTAAATACTAGCTTACTTGGGCCTGCTATCTGAATCTTCACAAAATACGATATATAGCACCAACATTCCAATAGAGAAATAAATACCCCAAAATTCTACGATTCTACCCTAAGAGGCCCACAACAATCATAAAAGGACTTACTGGGATCTGCAGAGCCCTCGGCAGCGGCACTGGTGGTTGGTGCCAGCTGACCAGCTTGCCCCGGACCCTCGCAATGGTCCCTCTTCTTCCCCTTGGGTGCTGATGAAAGAAATTAAGAAGATAAATAAAAAATAGATTGGTGATTCTGTTAATATTCTCAACAAAATGTTTTATGAAAAGAAAACGCAGTCGTTAAAACAGATCACCTGTATTGCAGTTAGTGATCCGTGATTTTATTCTATTACCATTTCTCAGCACCCTTTTTTGCAACGCATAGATGCATACTTAACATCATCACTGTGAATTCAGTTAAATAACCCTGAACTGTACAAGCTACATAGTCACAGAAGGAAGGTGCTTTCAGTGATTCACTATAGTGACAGAAGAAACAGTCTGCAATGGCTTCTTAATTATTCAGCCAAAGCGAGTTCCTCATGATTGTGATTAGGTAGCAGCACCTCCCTAGCAAAAACTAGAAACTGGATAGCTCGAGAATATACCAACATTAAATTTACTAAACATAACTTACCTCTGAGTATGAGCAGCATGCAATTCGCATTTATTTTTAAGTATTGTAGAACACAAACACAGCAAAAAATGAATACTCACTGAGCCCCGGAATCTCAATGCCTATCAGGTAGAGCAAGTACTGCTCCTGGTCGAGAATGTTGTCCCTGCGGTACCTCAGCTTCTGGGCGATGCGCCGAACCTTGCTGGTTTGCCACACGTACTGGCACACTGTGCCCCCGTGCCGCAGACTCTCTAACAGGGAGTAGCCACTAATGGGTCTGCCGTCTGCTGAAAACATAGAGGAGAGGTGGCGCTGCACAAAAAAACTAGTGATGCTCTCTCCTCCTCTCCAAAGGTTGCCCGGGGCTGCACACCTGGGCAGCGGCTCCGCTCACATTGAAGCCGGCCCTCCGCCGTGGCACTGGGTTGGGAAATTATAAACTAAGAAGGGAAAGTAAGAGACAATAAAGAAGACAGAAATAAGGAAACAAGGGAAAATAAAATGAGTAAAAAAAGTCACAAAAACACAAAAAAATAAAGAAAAATTTAAAATACACAAACACAAAGATGCTCACTATTGCAAATAGTAAAGATTAGCGGTAGAAAAAGTAATAAAGGCAGAGGATGACAAAGATTAACAACAGTTAAAAATGTAGGCCGAGCACCAGAGAGCAGGAAAACAAGATGGCCGCGCCCATACAGACCGCATGGTACTGCTCGCGCGTGATTAATAATGCAAGCACACTTCAGGACCGCGTAGTGCAATTCCTGTGCAATTTTGGTGCGCGCAGATGCACTCCACATTCCCAACTCAATGCAAACGGACATGCTGGCAAGCTCTCCCTGAACGCGGAAGCCTTCATAGCGCTGCAGAGGTTTTTTTGTGCGTACTGGGACTCTGTGAACTCCTTACACCCAGGAATTCTTGTTGAATCATCATGTAGTAGTCTGGTCTCAATTCTTTGTAAAACTTTGATATAACCCAATCCTAAAGTTGGAGCACACCTGGGTGGAAGTGGGACCTCGCTTGTGAAGAAATGATGCCTTACCTGTTATTGCTTCATCTATTTTCAAGCAAGCCCTACCCTGCACACCTTCAGGGAAAACCTCAGGACCTGGCTCTTTGGCTGACCCGGAGCGGCACCCCCTCAGCATCTTGAGACCCTCACAGGTGAGTAGCGCGCCTGATTGATTGATTGAAGTAAGGCAACTATAGAGTGAAGTGAACTAGTTAAGCTAGTAAGTAAGTAACTTGCTGCTACTGCAAGTAATTGTTTATCTAGGTTATTGTAGACAATATAGGTCATGACATCATCCCCCCTAATGGTCAAAATAGTTAGAGAGGTATAACTTTATAACTAAGTGGTATAATACACTCTTAAAAGAACATAAACAGGCTGCGTAAAAACGAAAGGCAACAGTGCAAAGTAAAAGTAAAGCAAACTACTTAAGGCATGAACTCAGATAAAGTATAATACATTTCCCCTTCATCTTTTTTTACAAACAAACCCACCCTCTCCACCCACAACAGGCCCATCCATCTCTTCAAACAAACTGACTCAACCACCAATTTCCACAAATCTGAAATGGACAACGTATAAAAAAAAAACGGTCCCAAATCTCTTCCCACCCTATCTACCCACAAGATGTCCCTCCCACAAAAACATTTTTTTTTAAAAAGGAATAAAAGATTGTCATTTTGGATCCAGAGCTGGCCCAGGCTCTGCTCCATCCTGATGAGCTGGCTTTCCATAGCGTCCCGCCACTGTAGGATGTGCTGCAATAATGGCCTGGCAGAGTGGGAGGGGGAGGCAGCAGTTGTGGTCCGATGCCGGCGGCACCAGCACCGGCTAATGGATGGCTGGGAAGGTGAAAGCTGAGGGGAACCAGCTGCCCTGGGGCCCTGCAAAGAGTGAGAGGCAGTTACTTCTGACTTGTTTTCCTCCATACCCACCAGATACCGATATTCCTGCTGAAAACGGTGCAGCCTCTGCCACCGCAGATGGACCGCTATCTCCTGCCAGGCGGGTGGTACGGGTGTACCAGCAGGAGTAGCTATATTTAGATCAACAAAAAAGACAAATCGTAAATAATACTCTGTGCAAACAATTGTTTTAAATTAGTGGGTGGCACAGTAGCAGAAGATTGCTGCTCCCCTAGGGCCTTTGGAATTTTATTTGATAATGATTAGAAGAGTCACAAGGCCAATTGTATGCTTTACTCTCACATGCCTCGCATAAAAAGCACTAACAACCTGGCAGAAAGGTATTAGGCAGAATAAGATTAACACCAGTTTGAAAATGTGCAAATTGATTTTTTTTTCTGCTAAAGGCTTTTCAAGTAACTAAACAGACACTTTGAGTGGAAAAATAAATTACCTCTCATTACTGAGTAAGGCATTATGCACTATGGAGTACAAGTTGTGGTTTGTGCTAAATTTAAGGAGCTAGTCAGCACATCAGAAATGTTGGTACTTTCTGCAGCTAGGGCAGCTGTAGTTGATAATTATCCATATTTTATTCCAATGGTGGCCCTGCTATTCTCCAAATGCCTTTCTCTTTCTAGCGCAACTTCAAATAGGCAGATGAATAATAAATAAGATAATATGTGACACACCTCACATAGGAAATGTGGATATTATCCTGTCTGCCATGAGTAAATGTTAGGGAAAACGATGCACTGCACTGAAGGGAAAGGAACGGGTTATATAGATTGTATTTGGCATGTTCATCATAGTATATCCCATATGCTAAACAAGACACCATATCATGCTCTTACTCCAACTTTACTCACTGGCCTTACCCACCACCACATATTATTTTCAACAAATTCACTTGTTGGGCAATAAGGAAAGGAATCTTGAGTTACTCTGCTGCAGGATAGGGTAAAGGGATCATACAAGTATGATAGAGCTTTTGATATAGGGGGGTCACTTTGTAAATGATGCGTTAATTATAGCAGACACACATTGCACAGCTAACATGCAGACCCGCATTGTACCATACTGCACTTCAGTCATAGGTGGCAAAATGTCATGAGCAGGGGGCTGGTGAATGATGAGTGGGATACATCTGCCTCGTTTAACAAATACAGTGAGTCAAGGGAGTAGAACAAAAATATAAAAGAATATCCCCCACTTTGAATCATAGCTTTGATATCTCTACATAAACAAAGTAAGCGAAGTAGGTGAGCAGCATGCCCCTTTCCACGAGAAGAGCTGCCTTGCTTATTCATCCAAGCAATCCAAATGTGCATTCATCCTTTTAGTCTAATTCACCCATAGCCACTATGATTAAGCTTTACTTTTTCTCATCCAGTCTTTTTCCAAAATTTCCAATCCATTATCCATCTATTAAGTATCCTACCTTTCTTCCAACCATCCCTTTACCCACACACACACCATTTTCACCCTTTGCCCCAACCTTTCACTCATATATCATTTTCCTTTCTTTTATCCTTCCATTTGTTTCACGTTTTCCTCAAGCCATCAATGCTCATGACGTGAGCTTTTGCTGAGTTGCGGATAGATGAGGTCATAATAATTCAACCAGCACTGCAGCTGGTAAAGCTGAGGGGTTCACATTCACAAGTTGATGATGCCCTTGTACTAGCTATTGAGCGTAATAGTAATTGTCAATAAGCAAGCAATCATGTGACTTACCAGTGCCTGTCCCTGCCAATTTTCCCCCCCAGTAACTGACTCTCCTGCCACAGCACAACTTGAGCCAGCATCACTAGTGGTCTGTGTGGCTAGAATAAAATATTATACAAATTTTAAATGCCATAAACGCCACCCCTCAATTTCTTTAATCAAAAAATACAACCAGAATACATGCCTTCGGTTCAGTTAGCATTGTAGTATCATCTAACAAGAATATTGCTCTGGGCATTTGGTTGGTTGACAATGTTAGACAAGCCAGGCAGTGAAGCCAACCAAAAAAACGTTTTATAATAGAGTGGCAGAGCTATAACCTATGATGATCATGATGACTCACTCATTGAAGCACAATGAAGGAGTGGAATAATGGTCAATGGAAGACATATGGTGCTGGTTGGCAAATGCAATGCAACCTCATTTTTTCCAGCCATGCTGCACTGTCATGGAAACTGCTAGTATACTGTAAAAATGAATTACACAGCGGACAACATTGGGGGAGCAGGGGTGGTCCATGAACATGGCCACTCTCTTGTGAACTCAACTGTTTGAGCATGAGCAGGACATAGAAAACATACATGGTGAATATTATTTAGAATACTAGCTTACTTGGTCCTGCAGTATTGACAGTACTTAGTAGAGTATCAAAAGTGTGTTTTTAGTCTTCCTCTTATAGTGCCACAAGAAATATAGAAGAGAGGGAAAGATTACCAACAAAGCAGATAACTGAACTAGAAACCGGAAAAAGTCAGCTACCAAAAAAAAGTTTAATAAAGTGATAACAGATTGGTTTGAGACTTTTCTTGTGTGATGTTTTCACTTTAGAACTGTTTGTGTGCTGCATAAATAACACATTTCCTCAAATTTTTGCCAGACTGCTTTTGTGCCATGCCACCAGAGGGTTAAGAATTGGTTAATTTAGTGGCTGTTGTTATTTATCTTGAAAAGGATTGAGGGTGTTGCTTATGAAGGGCTCAAACCTCCACAACCTGCAACCCAATCTCTAACAGTATTTATACCTTGCTCAGTTTGTTATGAATATGGAATGTAAACTAGTTTGTAGAAACTATTATGAATATGTTTTCCTTGTATTTTGAAATCTGTTCACAGAAAACCAGCTGTATTTACTGCATGCTTGGTCAGTCCTTAGGAATTTCAAAAATTCTGGCCCAATCACATAGTGGTGGCTTAAGTGGTTGAAGAGCCAGAGCAGCTGTTTTGCCACCTTACAAAGTAGTAACCAGTTGCTTTCCACAGGAACTTTCAAACCATGTTCTGCTTTTGGTTGGAAATCTTGCACTGTCATGCCGAAACTACTGAATTAAATATGACACAATAATATATACAAAGCAACATAACATCAAAATCAAAACATAACACTACATGCTGCAACAAAACATTCAAAACAGAAGGCAAAGCAAAAACTGTAGTAGAACAAAACAAAATCATATTGCAGTAATGTATAACAAAAACAAAAGTTGCACAGAAAACAAGAGAACGCAGCACAACACAACAAACTACCACATGCAAATGTGCACAAACATTATTCAAATATTAATATCTTCAGAATCCTGTTTTCTAAATAGGTTAGAATAAGGTGTGAGGAGCGAGTGCGAGTCAAAAATGCTTTATTAACCTCTTGGATACTTTGTAAAAATTCATTCTTCTTGAATATTTGGAACTGTATAGTGTTAAAAACAAGAGGTGGATTTTAACATTGGAATACATTTTGCTAATATATTATTATAATGGTTTATGGCACACAATATGTGGAAGCTCATGTGTTCAAACTGTTAAAGGAATTGAGTATTGCTGTTGTTTTTACAGGTCGAAATGATGTAGCTTATTATGCATCGTATTGTCCCTGAAAGACAGCAAATGGACCAGATTACAAAACATTTTAAACTGATGCTTTTACATGTCATTGGCGAAAATTAAGTCAAAGCTTGTTCCAAACACTTTTTACCACTGTACCGTGAATGTATATATTTTAGAGTATGACAAGAATGTCTGTGCATATTTGTTGTGTTGCATTTTTGTTTTGTTGGTGATGAGCTAAATTTTTGTTTGTGCCATTATGCTTTTGTGCTGTATTTTTTCATTGTGTTATTCATGTGTTGTACCTTTGCTGTTGTGTTGATTTCTCTTCCAAATGTTTTGTTGTGTAGTGCCCTGTTATGATTTTGTTTTGTTGCTATTTTGCTCTATGTTATTATGTTATTGTGTTGGGTCTTAGGTGCTCTCCGTTTTTGTAGAGATGCTCACATATTATTTTTAAATACCTTTGATGAATAGCCATTATCTACTGTCTAAAGGTCAAGATATCAATATGAGTTCCAGCTTATCAACTAATGAAGACATCTGTCTGCCCAAAGCTGTGACCCAGACTGTGCTTAAGTTATCACTTCTAGTGCTCACTTTATGTGATTCAACCTCTGTGTTTTAACACTTACAACCTAATTTACTGGACTAGTACCTCAACAGACCACATTTTTGGCATGCTTGTAGGGAGGAATATGACATTTCATGTTGTGTTTACACATGTATTCTTCTACGTAATGTGCTTAATGCATTGCTGTGAATCAGTCTTCATCTACTGCTGCAAACAAATACTTATTGTAAGCATTTGTATTATTATTTACTTTTTTTATTTTTTATATTTTATTTTTTATTGACAAGCAAGTCAAGGAGATTGACACTTTCCATATACAAAAAAGAAAAATCAAATTCAAATTAATACAGGTACAGATCAATATAAAAAAAAACAAAGAAGGAAAAAGGAGAGAGTTCCTGACCCATATAAATCAATAATAACTTCATCAGCACAGAACATCCGTAATCTGTATCAGTGCACACTTTACAGAAAATTGCCCCAAATCCTAACAAACTTTGCAGTTGCTTTTGTTCCTCTTATCCTGGCAAGTGCACCTTCCTTGAGAGATCGAAGCCCTCGTTATCACCAATCTGGCACAAGCCAAGACAATATTTAACAAGTCTTTATTGGTGGAGCTAGTAGAGTATATAGACAATAATACAGAAGCTGCAGATATTGGAGAGTTAATCAGTTGGTTTTGAAGTAAAATATTTTCTATTTCGGACCAATACTTAGTTAATGATGGACACGAATAAATCATATGTATGAGGTCTGCTGCCACCAGACTGCATTTAGGACATTTAGTACGGTCGCTACCTAAGGTATTTTGTGACCATTTAGAAATTTTTTGTGGAGTATTATAGAGATGACTAATCGTCCTGTACGATTGAAGTTTCAGACTTGAAGAGTGAACTACTTTATTAATATTGACTAAGGCGGCTGAGATATTCTGGGCTGTCACATTAAATCCTAGGCTAGTAGTCCATTTTAGCGCCAGTCTAGGGCCTTCGTCCAACTTATTTTGACTGAGACACTTGTATCCCGAACTAATTAGTGATTTTCTATTCGCAGAGTAAAAGCAAGTCTATATATCTGAGCTGCTAACTTCTTTCAAATTCATCTTACGTATTAGATAATCCCTAATTTGAATGTGTTTATATCGCATCGTTTCAGGCAAATTGTACAAAAGTTTCAATGTTACGAATTGTAAAAAGCCATCTGTGCCATATAGGTCTCCTAGTGTCTCAATACCATAATTAGCCCAGTCGTGCCCAATTTTATCGTTAAAAATATCGGGAAGCCCTAGATTATCCCAAAGTGGCAGCTCGGTATGGAAGAAAGAGGTATCACAGTTAGTCAACATCAAGTTCCATATACGTACTGCATCCCTTGCGGTCTTAAATTGTACACGTTTAAAATAGTTTGGGTCTTTCACTTTTGCCAGGAATTGTTTTGAATCACTACCAAGCATAAATTGGTGAAAAAAATATTGGTTGTTAACAATGAACAGTCTACGGAGCCGGCCTAAAAAAGAAGCAAAAATATAAGCTCTGAAGTCAGGAAAATTCAGGCCCCCTTTTTCAAGTGGGAGTTTTAATATTGACATAGACCTTCAAGACTTCTTGTAGCCCCAGATAAAGCTGCTGAAAATGCCATCTAATTTTTTAAAAAACAGATTATTAACGCGAAAAGGAATGGAACGGAAAAGATATAAAAATTTTGGCAAGATATTCATCTTGATCAAGTTCATTCGGCCTAGTAGGTTGAGCGGGACCTTATGTAATTTTTTCAAAAGAGTGGCCACTTCTTTTAATAAGGGATCATAGTTTAATGCATTTATTTCGGTAGTCTTAGAAGATATCTTTACCCCTAAATATACTGCAGACTGGCAGAGTCCTTGCACTGGAGAGTTAGCCTGATGATTCATAATAACTTGTGTTTTATTTATATTTAATTTATAGCCAGAAATGGCCCCAAAGTTATTGGCTTCTTCCGTTATCCCTGCTAGTGCATCCACCACATTGGTGGTGTAGATAGCTAAATCATCCGCATATGCTGTGATTTTAAGAATGTTATCTTCATGCTAAATAGGTACAATCTTGACTTGGGCTTGCAAGGCCTTAATAAATGGCTCCATAGAGAGAGCGAAGAGCAGGGGTGATAGCGGGCATCCCTGCCGCGTCCCCCGTAAAATTAAAAAAGGTTGGTGAAAGTAACCCAACATAGCTGATTTTTGCATTAGGATCCCTATATAATGCCTGTATACTTCTCAAAAAGCTCCCTCTAAGGCCAAATTGCTTCAAGACTCCCCACAGATAATCCCACCCCACTCAGTCGAACGCCTTCTCTGCGTCTAAAAGTACCATACTGAGTAGGGTGAGATTAGTGGCAGCCACGTCGAAGGCAGTGATAGCCATGTTGACATGGGTGGTGGTATCCATCCCAACGACAAAGCTGTGTTGTTGATTATTTATAAGTTGTGGCTTGTGAGGGGCCATTCGCATTGCTAAGAGTTTAGAATAAGCTTTAGCGTCGGTGTTGATCAAAGATATAGGTCTATAAGACCCACAGTCCGTAGGTGGTTTATTATTTTTTTTTAAACATAATTTGGGCTGTCTTCCAAGAGTCCAGCGCCTTCCCTGTACCACCCATTAAATTGATTACAGAACAAAGAAGTGGTAGGATGTCATCCGCACAGATTTTATATAGCTCTATTGGGTGTGTATCCTCACCTGCCGCCTTATTGGATGGTAGAGAGGTGACAGCGAGGCAAAGCTCTGTTAGCGTGACCTCCTCCTCCAGTTGATCGATACATTCCTGGTCTAGATATTCTCCTACAGGCAGATTCTTATTAATATAGGTTTGTATCTGATCCTCCGTACCCCTACACTCAGGGGTGTACAAATGTTCGTAGTATGAGACAAATTGTCCCAATATTTGTGCTGGTTGAGTAAACAAAATATCATTGGGGCCCTTGATGGATTTAATTAAGGTTGTTGTGCGATCATCAGCGACTTTGTAGGCCAAGAGCTTCCCTACTCTATCCCTGCATTCATATTGGGAAAGTTAGTATTTAAGTATTTTACGACTGTTTTTCTCCCTGAGCAAGCTTTTAAAAGCTGAGCGCAAGGTAAAAAGTTTAGTTTCTAATTGAGCAATGTCTTGCGTACTCAGCCCGCCAGCTCTAAGATTATCAGCTAATTGTTTTTCAAGTAGCAGAATATTAGCTGTAGCCACCTTAGTCTCCTTCTTACGCACTGCGGTTTGTTTAAATACATATTGCTGCACAAGTCCCCTAATTGAAGCTTTACAGGCGTCCCAAACTGATAAAAGAGTAGCAGTGTTGATGTTGATTTCAGTAAATTCTTTTATATGCTCCTTAAGCTTTGCTACAAATAATGGATCTGTTAATAAATATCTAGGGAGCGTAAAAGGTCTAAGTTCTGGTGCCCTTTTGACTATGCAAAATGTGAGAAGTATAGGATTATGATCGGATAATACCCTTGGGAAGCTCTCCATGTACCCTGAGCCAATAATTTCATATGACGCCCAAGCTAGGTCTATTCGTGAGCATAGTTTATGAGGTGGGAAATAGTAAGTGGATCCAGGTATGCCGGTATGTAGATTCCTCCATACATCTTTTACATTATGTATCCTTGCTAGTTTCAAAATTGCGGCCCTGGTTTTACGCATGCGTCGAAATATGCCTCTCTTCGTGAAATCCTGATCATAGTTTAACACACAGTTAGTATCCCCCATCAAAACAAAATAAGTTCACCCTCCCATGCAAGTAGTTCCATATTCAGCCAATCAAAGATGCGTGGCTCATCAATATTAGGCTCATAAATAGCACAAAAAACATATTTGCGGTTTTCCACCTGCATTTGAGCAATTGCCCATCGACCCCCATTATCCGCAGCAGATTTAATCACTTCTCTGCATAATTGTCGCTTCTTCAGAATTGCCACACCCCAAATAGGAGCATTTAAAGTAGTGCATACCACCACTTGTACCCCAGTTGGCCCAATAGCTTCTTGTCCTTAAAACATATATGCGTTTCCGTTAACATAACCAGGTGTGGATCGTACATTTTCAGTTCCTCATACACCAAACTTCTTTTGTTTTTGTTCATCAGGCCTGACACGTTTCAGGCTAAACATCTAAAATGCAGCATAGTAAATGATTACTAAGTCAAAGCGATCTGCACCTTTCCTTAAATTCAGCCTCATTACTAGTCTATAATCTACAAAGTTAATCACCCTTAAACTTGTCTTGTCCTTTTCTGTTTTTTTTGCCTCCCTTCCGCCCCCCAACTCTACACCAAGCCCTTTCCTACCCTCCACCCCTACGTACCTTCAGGGATAACCCCCCTCTAGCACCCGCTGCCGCTGGATGGGCAGCTGACTAAGGGTGCAGCTGTCTAAAGAACCCTCAAGTATATAAATATTGGAACCCCCAGATATAGTAATCAGTTAGTCAGCTAATCTCCAGCAGCCAATTCATTTCAAAGACTTCCTATTATAAGCACAGTTATACAGTAGTAATTTTTGATAAAACCATCTCGGCTTTCTTGACCTCCGTGAGATAATACGTATGACCTGCTTTGATAACTTTAAGGCAGGCCGGTTTCTGAAGAAAAACCTGAGCCCCTGCTGACTTAAAAGGATCTATTAGCTGTCGCAGATTCCAGCGCTTCTCCATTGTGCTCTTACATAAATCTGACCTGACAAAAAAGGTTACATCTTCTGTCACTACTGGGGAATTGGGTCTTGGGACTGGCTGTCTGAGTAAGAAATTCCCAAAAAAGATCAGGAAAGGGCGGGGGAATTTACTTCCCTTGTTTCTATTTACTAAGGGCAGTCTATGAACTCTTTGCAGTTGAGAGTCCCAGTCAGCCAGGTCAGGAAAAGCACGCTGGATAAGTTTGACGATGTAAGCGCGAGGGTCTGAGCCTTCTGAGCCCTCCGGAATACTGAAGAGTCTGAGGTTCTGCCTTCGCTGTCTGATCTCCATATCCTTAATTTTGTTTTGCAGAGCTTGGATCTCTACATCATGATGGGCAGACTTTAGGTCTGTGCCTGCGGACTGCTGTTCCACAAGCACGACCCTCTGCTGTAGTTCTTCTACTTCTTGAGTGATACCGCCCATTTTGCTGTTGACCTCAAATAAGCAGTTTTGCATCTTACTATTATCTTCTTTTAGTTGCAAGAAGTATTGTTGGGCTTCTTGCCGCTGTACAGTCAATGTATAAAGTATTACAGCTAGAGAAGGGCTCTCAGACTGTGCTAAGCCAGGCGAAATATCAATACAGGGTGGTATACCAGAAAGTAGTTGTGGAGAAATATGCGCACCCGTACGATATTTTCTGCTCACCTGAGACCTTGGGGCAGTCATAGAAGGGGTTGTAATGGTAGTTTGAGTATTAGCTGTACTACTAGCCCCCTCTACCCCATTTGTTACGGCCTGCAAATGTCCCCCATCTGCCGGCATGGTATCCGAAGTACTAGCCACAAGAGACCTGTTGAGGCCCTTGGGAGAAATAGAATTGCCGCACACCTCTTGAGATGGGTGAGCTGACTCAGTCAGACTGGTTCCTGATAGTTGTAATGCATTGATTTTGATCCCACCCATAGCCTTGATCCACTTTTGCAATGGGCTCTCGTCCAGAATAGGTTTACCTCTAGTATTCGAGAATGAAATAACCATTGAAAGAGTGGAGGGATTAATATTTTTTTTATTCTTAACTTTACTTTTAGCCTTCCCTCTTCCTTTTTTCCGAGCTAGCTGCTTCACTGCGTCTGCGGGGGAACCGGCCAGCCCTTCTTCATCCTCTTCGACCATTTCCTCATATTCATCATTAGAACCTTCAGCTCTTTCCGTGCTCCCTGAAAGATGTTCAACACTAAGCTTATCCGTTTCGCTGCTGTCATAGTTTTTTTGTGAGGCAGCGATCTCCGTCGGCTTAATCTGATCCAAGGCTTCTATTTCCTGAACAGGGCTGCTTAGATCTTGCTCCGTATCCGCCAGCTCCAGCTCCAGCTCCTTCTCCTTCTCCTTATCTACAGGAGCCGCAGATGCCGTCATCATAGATATATCGGTCACTACCCCCACCTTACTGCCGACTGTAGAGTCCTCCGTCATGTCAGCCAGCGCATCCTTATTCAGGTTATCTCCCCCCCATCACGCCGCTCATTCTCCAAAGTACCCACTTTTGGTTGAGTCTTTAATACTGTAGCTACATTGTTGCCTTTAGTGCTGCCAATAGTAAAGGTAACAGAAGTAGTTTTGGATTTAGCCGTTAAGTTTTTCCCTGCCGCAGAAAACAAAGAGGGACGACTAATAATTTGCTGCTTACCAGACGGGAGAGCAACGTTGTCCTGTTTCCCTGCAATCTCCAGTGTTTGTGAGATCATCGCAGTGGTTAGAGCTGGCGTGCTCGCAGGAACCTTTGCGTCCGGAATCCTTGCATTTTCGATTGGCGCTGTACTCAAGGCGGACAAGGCGATCCCCTGATCGGAGCCTTGTGGCCCGTGACCCGTGAGCCTCTCGGTAGATTCTTCAGGGCCATAGTCTGAACTGGAAGAGTAAGCCGCAAGCTTGATCTCTTCAGTGTCTCTCCCGTTTTAATTGTGCCCCTCGGCCGCCAAGCGTGAAAGCCGAAACCCAGACCAGAGGAGCCGAGGCAAGAGAGGAGTGTCCAGCGAGCCCAGCCCGTCCCGGGACACAGAGCATCTCGCCCAGTGGAGCCGCTCAGCAACAGAAGCTGCAGCATCCACTGTTCCAAAAGGTAAAGGTATGGGAAGCCATTCACGTCAAAATTACAGATCCCCATATACCACACCTTCTGAAATGCATATCGTGATGCAAAATGATTATGACACACACCAGAATGAATATAATATGTGTCAGGGTAAATATGATATCTGGCAAAGTGAATCTGACTTGAACCAAAACAAATATGATACCTGGCAAAGTGAATATACTACTTAGTGATTAATATGAATAACACACACTCTGAATTGAATAAGAGATATATTGAAATATACATCAATGATACTTTAATGAGTATGGCCCTCACTATAAACAATATAGCAATCAGTGAAACAAATATAATATGCATAAAAAAGAATGGGACATTCCTTGAAATGACTGACATATGCCAATAGGAATATGACCTACATTAAAATGAATATGACAGATTGAAATGAATATAAGTTACTGAAATAAATAAATTATATTCTGAAAAGAATATAATGCATGTTGAAATTGTAATAGCATACACTAACATGAAAATAACACATGTTGCACTGAATATAAATTGAGTTGAAATAAATATTACCTAGATTGCAATGAATATGAGATATATAGAAATGAATAGGAGATGATTTCAAATGAATTTGGCTTGTGTTGAAATAAACATAAGCCACATTGAACTGAATTTGACATCCCTTCAAATGAGTATGAACAAAACTGAAATTCTCATGAAAGTTGTCAAAATGAATATGGAATGCATTGAAATTAATATGATACATATTCAAATTAATATGATGTATGCCAAAATGGATATGTTACATCTTAAAATGAATATAACAAGTGTTACTATGAATATGACATCTATTGAAATAAATCTAACATTGATTGAAAAAATCTAACACATATTAAATTGCATATGAAATTAGATGAAATGAATATGAGGTCCATTGAAATGAATTTGACATGTTTTAAAATAAATACGAGTAACATCAAAATGAACATGACATTTATCAAAATGAATCCAGCTTGTTTTGAAAGTAATTTGATACACATTGACATGAGTATGATGCAGGTTGAAATGGATATGATTCATGTTAAAATTAATATAAGATTTGTTATTTTGAATGAGACATCGATTGAAAGGAATATGATATATACTAAGATAATTAGGACTATATTTTAAATGAATATGAACCTCATTAAAATTGCTTCAAAATGGCTGAATATACAATGAAGCTTGTAAAAATGAATATGTTATGCTTTGAAATAAATATGATATACATCAAAATGAATATTTCATGTATTGAAATGAATATGAACAATGTTGAAATGGATGTGATCCATGTTAAAATTGATATGACAGGTGTTAGGCTGAATCTGACATTCATTGAAATGAATATGACATTTATTTAAAGGCATATAACACATGTTAAGATGAATATGAACCACTTTGAAATGAATATGACACCTATTGAAATAAAGATTGCCACATCAAAATGAACATGGCCTTTATTACAATTAATATGGCATTTTGTAAATGAATATGAAACTATTTGAGATAAATGTAGCATGCTTTGAAATTATTAAGCACATATTAAAATGAACCAAACCATGTTTAAATGAATATGACCCCTGTTCAAATGAATATGGCTTGCAATGAACTTAAGTTGATTTGCTTTAAAATTAATATTACATATTGAGATGAATATTACATATTCAGAATGGATATGATAAGGACTACATTGAATTAACTAAAATTAATATAACTCACATATAACAGAATATAAAATAAGGACTCAGCCTTTACCATGCATCCGCTAAATGCATCCATTTGCAAAGCAAGTAAATATTTCTACATTTGTCACACTGTAATCAACACATAGGTAAGTATTTTTGTAACTAACATAATTTTTTATGTGAGCGTAGAGATTAAGGGAGATAAGGATGATTTTAGGGTTTAGAGGAAGTTAAAGGTAAAGGAAGGTAACAATAATTTTTGATTTTAGGGTGGGTAAAGGTAAAAGGAGGTAATGGTGATTATAGGGTTTAGGAAGGGGATAGAGGCAAAGGGAGGTAAGGAATAAAAAAGGGGTTCTCACATACAAAATAAAAAAAACACACATGCATATAAATCCATATGCATGGGTGTGCACACATATGTATATATCTTTATCATTACAGGAATTAGAGTGCCGTCTAAATTATGCAAAAGAGAAAGCAGGGAACTCTGGGTAGTTGCCAAGTTTACAAGGAGTGCAGCTTCATTCTATGGGCACTCTACAACACCACTGAATCTGCTTACCTCAAATGTCCATTATTCTAGCAAAGTTTTAAAGCATAGGATTTGTACAGTTCCATCCACTCCAAGCGAAAAGGTGACTAAGGGCCTGATTATGAGTTTGGCGGTCTTGGAGTGGGCTACCACACCAGCCCATGCTCCAAGACTGCCATACCAGTAGTCTGGCTGCCTTCTGTATTCCGATTGGAATACAGTTCGGGCAGTCCTGCTTCAGCAAGCCGGCCCAAAGACTCTTATGTGAGCCTTAGAAAGGCAGCGCCATGTGACCATCACAGCGCATTTCAGCACAGCATGGATTGTGAAGTCCATGCCGTGCTGGAACAGGGGGTGCATACAGACAGGGGTGCAAACCATGTTCCTCCAAGCATGCATCCCCTGGCCCCCTTAGTTTCCTCACCACCACACTTTTCATGGAGGGCTTACCACCATGAAAACTGTAGCGGAGAGGAAACTCGTAATTCACTTGCCAGTGCCGCAGCAGCACCACCAGCATATTGCGGGCCACAGACAGCTGCAAGACTGACAGGGATCGTGGATCCCTGTGGTAACAGTGGTCCTATGCCGGTCCAATCATCAAACTTGTAATACGTCAATCGGACCATCGGTAGCCGCACCGTCCCTGTTGGTTTGGTAGTCCATCTGACTGCTAAATTCGTAATCAGGCCCTAAATCTTTTGTCATTTCTACAGCAAAGTCTTTTAAACATAGGATTAGCTAGTGCCATCCATGCCAAAATATAAAATAACCAACACTTTTTTTTTGTGTGTGCAGATTTATAGAGCGCAAACTCTACCCTAATGTATTGGAGAGCTTTACATGAGCATCAGTTACATACACAAGGACACATTTATGTTTTTGGTAGGCATGGTGAGATTAAGGGATTAAGTGATTTGCCGAGAATCACAGGATGTGGAGTCTACCCCGAGGCTCGAACCTTGGTTTCCCAGCTCCTAGGTCGTCAGTCTAGCCGTTAGACCACACCCTCTCCCCTAAAGGACAACAAGGCCTTATTAACTCCTAACGCTTTTGATGTGTGCAAAGTACCCACAACCTCAGTCCCTTTACCATGGCTAATTACAGCATCTCTAGGTAAAGTGGCTGTGTGGATGGTGCTAGAGTCCTTAAGCAGTTTGAGTTGGCAGCTGGAGGTCATTACCTGGCCACCATTCTCTGCTACTGGTATTGAACATACAACTTGCTTTTGTTGGGATAAAATGCAATTGAGACCCCTTTCGATGGCCTCCAACTGTACTGTCAATGAGGAAAGTTCTTTATGTAGATATTCTTTAATTTTTCCAAAACAGGACTCCATGAGGTCTACAGCCCAAGGAGGTGTAAGCATGGTCCCCTCTAGGCTGGAATTATAAGGGTCAATAATGTTCGAGTCAGCATATGGGCTAGCAAGGGATAGAGGGAACTGAGATGTGTGCTGCTGTTTACGTCGTTTGGTGGCTCAAGAAGGTCGAGATGTAACTTTAAGGTGTGCCCCTGTTGGATTAGAAGACGAATTTGCCTCCTCTTCACTGGCTTGGTTCTTACCCAACCCCAAATGGTCCACTGCACTATTTGTACCAATTGTGCTGTATAATAAGGAGCCATCTAGTTTGAATCATTTGGGATTCCCAGAGACAATGTCCTCTCAGTGAGGGCTATTTATGTGGAAATTATGCCCATAGCCCTCTGCAACATTTTATCGATGCTGGTATTCTTAGAGGGAGAAGGTGTTTCCGCCTCAACCTCCTGGGGTTTGGGTTTGCCCATTGTAATTTGGTGTTATCAAAACCTCAAGATCACCAGAGGCAGCATCCAAAGAATAGCAACCAGGATAGAGCTATACCCAAACATGTTAACAGATCCAAACTATTCAGCTCTCCAGTACATTATGAGAGAGCACTGACCCCAGGATCACGATGTCAGAGGGTGGTCACAGCGTCCTCCGGGCTCTGACTAGGCAGAGGACATGCCCGTCCCCGGCCTGCGCTGCAGGAGTTTGGGATTGCTTTAAGCGCTAGATAGGCTCCTACCCCTAGTCCCAGATAGAGGTGCGCGCCTCCTGGAGCGTTAGCAGCTAGGATGTGGAGTCCCCAAAGAGTAAAATTGGGGAGGGATGGAGGCATTATGGGAATGTGTATAAACACTGATTCCAGGACAAAAGCTCCAAATGTAATAGTATCTGAAGTGCCATCTTGGCCCCTTTTCAGCTTTCATGAATGCAATTATGCTCTGGAGGCGCCATCCTGATATGAAAAAAATAATTCTGAGTATGGAGGGAAACTGCTGGACTGTTAATCTATTAAAAATATGCTGCCCCATGTGTTAAGGTGCTGTCATTTACTGTAGGGAAGTGTACTGTTTTGAATAGACTTGATATAACGCAAAGGCTCATTTAAAAATAAATTAAAAAATGAACATTACAGAATGGTTTAAATATAAGAACTCTTGAAATTGATATAAATAACAGTGAGGCAAATAACACTGTTCTTGAAATGAATATGAGCATCACTGAAATCGGATATGAATCACATTGTGATACATAGAATGCTGAATAAACTGGATAAGGATGTGAATGAATTGGATACGGTGAATTGTGTGTATTACATGCACTGAAAAGCACGTGACACTGCCAGCCAATCACAGTGGTCCTCCTCTGACGCCGCTTTTTGGCGCAGGGAAGGTACTGTTTCTGCAGCCGTTGGACGTGGGGTGAGGCTGATCCAAGGCCTTGGGCACTGTGGCCCATGCTCGCACCACATACCACAAGCTCCGCTCGCATTTATGAACTGCAGGGAAAGGCTGGAGGCCTGGGGTGTCCGTGACCTTTATCGCCACTCGGTGCGGAGCCTTGATGACTGTTGCTGTCAGCGGCCGGAGGAGTGAGACGGGAGTCGACCGGGCTTGCTCAGTGTTTGAAGTCTCTTTGGGCCCGTCATTATGGTGGTGTGCCTCTCACTGCCTTTGACACGGCGCATGTCCTATAAATTGTCATACGAACTGCACTTCCCACGGCTGTGAAGCACAGCAGCAGGAGTTGCGGGGCTCTCAGGTGTCCATCAGCGCCCCCCCCCCCACTCCACCCTCCTCACACCTGAGATCTAGCTGCGTGTCGCTGCTGCCTCGTAGCGAAAGCCACAGCTGCCACCCAAAGATTCATATTTTTTGAAGGAGTACGGCTGCGGTGATGACCGCGTCTGGGGCTCAATCGAAACTAGTGCAAGCATTTCTTTAAAAAATGCTCATTAGTAATTTAGTACAGCTAATCTGCCTTTAGCGATGAGCTTGACAAATGTAGACCACACATGAGCTAAACTAGAAAAGGTCAGAGTTCTCGTAGTTTGTAAGTTTTAACTTTCTTCTGAGCGTTTTCAGGGGTTCGTGATTGCCACTGCCTTATATCTGGTGTCCACGGACAGTGTGACACAAATATCCTGTGTTCAAGCTGTGCTTGTCAGGTTGTAATGCTTGGTGTGTGATTGTGATGTGTGTTTTGTTTTATGTCCTCTTGGAGATTTAGGTTCTCGTGGACAGGCTGTGGTTGTCGGCTCACCTGACAGAGGCCTGGTGTGTGAGAGGAGTTTTCTCTTTGTTGCTGAATCACACTGGTAATATAAAAGAAACGTCACTGAAAATATTAATCTTATGCCATTGAACCAAATTCTGAATTGGAATAGAAAATAGTGTAAAAAAACATAGGTGAGGCCTCATCGAGATTTGAACTCGCGATCCTGGCTTACAAGACCACTGCTCTAATCCCTGAGCAATAGAGTCTGCTGTCTGCAGGTCAGTGAATATAAAGCGTGTACAGAGCACGCGTCGAGGTGGCATGTGTGTTCATTGTTTTTCACTGGGGGAGTCACCAGCAGAGAGGCTCGTGTGAGTCCAGACGTCTCAGAGACAGTGAACAGGATGAACAGACGGCCCCACCTGACTGCACAGTGATTCACTCACTAGAAAAACACCCTGCTCTGTGCTGTGCACCCACGATGCTCTTCATTAAAATGCACATTTAAGAGTATTACACATTCGTACAGAAAAAGTGCAAGGCACGATCGGATGTACTTCGCAGTTAACAATAACAAGAATACATTATGTACCACTGAACAACCCTATTAAAAAACAATTACCATAAAATATGTCTTCTGTTATTTTTGACTTTGTAATGCTGGCAACCGCTTCCTGCCTGTCCTAATGCTTGTTATAGGAAGGTATAATATAGAAGACTGGCACAGTGAGGGAGAGATAGTGGGGACCGAAATTGGCAGTTTCGCGCAAGACCAAAGCAAATAAGAAGATAGACAGATGACATTAAACCATTTCGAAAAGTAAAAGCAGGCAGCAAAGGTGGAAGGTGCGCATGGAGGGAGTCACTAACTAAATATACAGAAAGGGGTGACATGAAGGAAGATGCACAGGCAGATAGGCAGGCAGGGAGGAAGTCATGCATACAGCGAATGAGAGAAAGCCTGACAGGCAGAGGAGGGAAGGACAGACAGAGGTAGGCAACAACAGTCACAGAAAGAGCAGGGACAGATTATAGGAGTGGCGTGAGAGACGCCCTCAAGCGGGTCTCGGGTGGGGGTTAGATTAAGTGAGGGTGTGCATTGCATTGCAACAGCATTGCATCATGTCTGAGCCCTCGGAGCGACGCCGACTGCTGCGAGATAAAGCGTTTACACTTGTATAGCACCAAGAGGTGCTTTCAAGACGCACCCGGCACTAACCAGCACGGTAATAACTGAGCAACGAGTAACCTAGTTACCCAGTGGGTGGGGGGGCACTGGTATCCCGAACCAAACAGAAGTGGACAGCTACCACATTTATGCAAGGACGGGGTGGGGAAAATAATGAGGTCAGCAGTGCAGCGCGTCAGAGCATCATAAGGTTATACTTTATATAGCCATACGCTAGGGTGCTGCTGCTCCTGCACACCCAAAACCCACTTTAAGAGCATCACTCTGCACGGCATGAAGGAGTTATTATGCTTCCCTAATCCATGAACGAGGGTGCCGCTGTCCTATTTGTCACCAGAGACGTGTAGTTAATGCATGGCCGGCACTGACACAACAGTTAAACAATACAGGTCTCTTTACAACATGACAGAGCGAGGCTTCACAGGCCTGTGGACAACGGGCTGCTGTTGTGTGTCACTAGAGATTGTGATGAACGAATTTGAGGCGCTTCAAGGGGCTAAACATGAGACAGGCTTTGGCTGAATCAAACCGGCTTACAAAGGGTGGGGGTGCTCTGCTGCCTCCTGCGAAGCGTTAAAGGCATGCACAACAGAAGCCACGGAGTACGGCAGAACAAGCGTCTACCTCAGGTGTGTACCGAGAGGCGCCGCAGTTCTGTGTATTTATGTGGGCGGCAAGGGCATGGGGGCATATCTTCAGATGTTAATGCACTCACATGTGATACACGTCTGGAGCGAATGGATATCCCATCAAGAAAATCCTCTGATGCCACCTTAAAAAAACGATCAGTAAGGAACGAGCGGAAGCACTGAAGAGCAGTCCCTGCTACTCCAGCTTCCTCTAGGCGCTGAATCAGAATACGGTGGGACACCGTATTGAACGCGGCGCTCAGGTCTAATAAAAAGAGCGCTGCCGTCCGCTCAGAGTCGAGCACCAGACGCAGATGCTCGGTCATGTAGAGCAAAGCGGTCTCGGTGCTGTGTCCCGGTCGAAAGCCATTCTGACTCGGATCTAATATATGGTTATGAGCAAGATGGTCAGTCAAGATGGAATTGACATGAGTCTCGGTGACTTTGGCCGTCCAGGGAAGAAGAGATATGGGGCGATAGTTCTCAGGCAAGAGCGGGTCTGCATTTGCCTTCTTTAAAACTGGGGTGACTACCGCCCGCTTCCATGCGGAGGGGACCATTCCTGTAGACAACGACAGGTTGATCAAGGTAAGAATCGGGACCCGACACAAGGAGGAGAGCAGCTTAATTTGAGCTGGCTTCAGCGGATCCAGAGGGGAGCCTGATTTAATCCTGAGGCTCAGTTTTTCAAAGGCCTCCATAGACAAGTCAGGCAAGGAGGTCAGAGTCTCATAGCCCGAGAGATTCGGGGCAGCTGGCTCAGGATCAGGCAGAGATAGGTCAAATCCTCAGTAGATAGCCTGCACTTTCTCCAAAAAGAAGGAGGCTAGACTCTCACAATGAGAGTCGGTGCAGATTTCTGCCGAAGTGGCTCTTTTATTCATAAGTTCTTTAAGGACCTTGAAAATTAATTTAGAGGGGTTGGTGTTAGTTTGGAATTCCTGGGCATAGAATGCGGCCCGAGTTCTGCAGATTGCCCTGTGGTAGGTCTTCAATTTGGCAAAATAAGAGGATTTCAGACTGAGGTCATAAGACTTCCTCCATTCCCTCTCAGCTTTCCGGCATATTTTTTTAAGCTCGGCAAGAGAGTCATTATACCACGGGCTGGGTACCTTGGAATGACATTTTGACCAGCGCATAGGTATAAGGGAATCAAGGGCAACCGAAATCCATTTGCAGAACAGGTCGTATCCTTGCTCCACATCCAAAGAAGAGCTTAAGGGTTTCTGCTCCAGTATCTTATAAAACTCCTCAAGTTTGAGCTTGTGCCAGTGTCTTTTAAGGATCAGCCTATCCACCGGTTTGAATGGCGAATTATCAATGGGACAGAAGACTTCCACCAGTAGGTGGTCGGTCCAGCCAACCAGGATCGGGTTGGATCTTTTCCCAGCTCCAGGCAGCAAGAACAACCCCCAGAGGCCCAACCCAAAAACAGATACCTCTTAACAGGTCAAAACTCCCAGCAAGGAATATCAGGAGAGCTGGTTGTGAAGTCTTTGTGTCCCTGAGACTTCAAAACAGGAGGCAAGGTCCACTTCAAGCGCTTGGAGATCTTTTTCAAGCAGATACACAGCACACAGCAAAGTCTTTGTCCCCTCCTTGGCAGAAACAGCCACTGCAGGCCAACCCCAAACAGCACACAGCAAAGGGGCAGTACTTCTCCTTCAGCTTTCCCAGTTCTTCTCCATGGCAGATGCTCCTTCTGAGTCAAGAAGTAATCTATAGTCCTGGGGTCTGGGCCCCAATATTTATGCTCCATTTCTCTGTGTTCTCTTGTGGCAGAGGGACTCTGTGCTCAGTCAAAACCAGTTCTGTCCTCTCTGGACCAGCTTCTCGGCAGGAGGTGGAGACAGCATTGTCCAAGGCAGCCAGACCTATTCAGGTACAGTGAAATCTCCTCCCACTACTCTAAATGCAACCCAGGTCTATTCACCCCAGCCCTGACTCATCCAGGAAAGGAAGTCCACACCTCACCCCCTCCCCAGTGGCTGTCTGAAAAGAATGCACATCCCCAGCCTCTGTCACTCCAAGACCAGACAGTCAATCCCCAAACCAGCAGAGGCACACAGAATGGCTAAGCAAGAAAATACCTATTTGCTGAAAGTGGTATTTTCAAACACACAATACAATAATCATCTTTACCAAAAGATGCATTTTTATATTCTGAGTTCAGAGATACCACACTCCACCTTTCTACCTTGTCCCAATGGAAAGTTATACTTATAAGATATTATAAATAAACTCCAATTCTATCCTATGGGACAGATAGCCTTTCAATTGGGAAAGACGAGAGTCACTGCATTTCACTATCAGGACATATCACACATATTAGTACATGTCTTACCTTTCACCTACACTGCACCCTGCCCAAAGGGGTAACTTGGGCCTACCTTAGGGGTGACTCAAATGTACTAGAAGGGAAGGTTTGGGCTTGGCAAATGGATGCACTTGCTAGGTCGACAAGGCAGTAGAGACTGCACGCAGATGCTGCAGTGGCAGGTCTGAGCCAACTTTTGAAAGGCTGCTTGTGTGGGTGACACAATCAGTGCTGCAGGTCCACTAGCAGCAATTGACTTGCAGGCCCTTGGTGCACACAGTGCACTGTACTAGGGACTTAGTAGTAAGTCAAACAAGCCAATCAGGCAAACACCAATCCATATGCACAATTTACATAGGGAGCACTTGCACCTTTGCACTGATCAGCAGTGGCAAAGTGCCCAAAGCATCTAGACCAGCAAAAACGAAATTCAGTACACAGCAAAAAATACAGGAGGCAGACGCAAAAAGACAGGGGGAAACCATGCCAAGATGCCAGGTCTAACATTTAATGCATTTATTAACTATGAAGACTACTTTATTAATGCCTATTACAAATTGGCCAGAAGGGTCAGTGAATTGCAGGCACTCTCTGTACACCCTCCTTAGAACATCTTCGATCCAGACAATCTGGTACTCTGGACACATGATTCCTTCTTCCTGTAGGTTGTGATGCCTTTCCCTATAGGCCAGAATATTACACTGCCAAATTGTTTTCTCCATCTCATACTTCAAAGGAGGTGAGACTCCACCGTCTGGACCCAAGGAGAGAGGAGTAGCACTACCTTGATCGCACAAAATAGTTCCAGGCAGACAATCGACTCTTTGTGGGGTGCCTAGGGGCTAAGAAAGGTAAGGCTCTACTGAAATGGACCATCTCAAGAGGGATAGTGCTATGCATGAATATCTGCTATGCATTAACCAAATAGCAACCCCCTGAGGGCTTACGTACTCATTCCGCCAGAGCCAAGGTGACGATCACTGCGTTAGCCCAAGGAGTCCCTGTATTGAATATCCGTCAGACAGCAACATGGGCATCTCTGCACATGTTAAACGAGCATTACTGCCGGATGGACAGTCAGGTCTATTGTGATGGGCATTTTGTCCATTTGGTCCTGTTGGGTATCCTGGTTTAAATCAGCTTTGCTACCCACCTCCCTGGAGGCATTGCTTGGGTTTTTTATTTTAAGATAAGGAATCTGTGGCTAGATGTCTCTATCAGATTAACAAGTTGCTTACCTTTGGCAACGCCTTATCTGGTAGAGACTCTATGTAGCTGCAGATTCCTTACAGGCCATCCCATCCTCCACGCTCACAGAACTGATTACAGTGTGAGGGTCACCCTTATAAGGGCTTTAGAATTTCAGTCCAGTTGTCAGTCTTCATTGTGGACCTGCATTCTTGCTGTGGACAGTTGCAAAAAGAACTGACATCATTACTCCGGGTGGCATTGATATAGGCACCGCACATCTAATTGCTGGCGCAGACAACACTGACACAAAGCTGAACGACGCCACCTACCGACACACAGGGGTACTGCTTGAAAACTTCTGTATCTAGTCTGATGCCTGGGGAATATTGTAAGGAAAGGAATTTGCGGCTAGATCGAGTCTCCAAAGATAAGTACGTTATTATTCTGGTAAGGAACAGACTGTAATAGTTAGAGGGGCCAGGTAAGCAATTGCACAAGTAGAGGGGTGTGGCAGGGGAGAGATAGATACGGAGGTCAGGTCTCATTGGGAGCAGGTGATGAAAATTACATTATCATGAAAAAGGAAGGTAGGAAGCATGAGAGTGTCTAGGAGTCTAGTCACAAAAACACAGCAAAGTAAGGACAAAGCATGAAAGGATTTAGGGAGAAAGTGGCACATGCAAAGAATAGAGAAGGAAAGGAAAAAAATAGACTGCATGCACTAAGCAACCTTGGCCAATGCCTGGTGGAGCTGTCCTATACAGCTATAGAGGAGTCTGGCCCCTTGGCCGTCACCTATCCAGCCGGTCATCTGACATTGTTTTTCCTTGTCTCCCCATTTGTGTCTCCTTCCCTCCCCCTCTTCCTCCCCCTGTGATTCTTTGATTCAAATTGATGTGACTATGTAACCTGTAACTCGCTGATTCAACTGATATAACTGTATCCTGTAACTCACTGATCCTCATGTAAAGTGGTCTGATACCTCCGGGTCTAGCCAGCGCTATATAAAACTTTGCAAATAAATAAAATAAATAAATACATACATAAAAACACCCAGTGTGTGCATTAGAGTGAAAGAAAGAAATTACCCAATATTAACTGGAGGCCAGGAAGAGAAGTCTACTAGAGTTCATAACCTGTTGAGGTGGGTTGAAGCAACAATACCAGGATGGGGTACACATGGGAGGAAGAGGACTAAATGCAGGGAATGGATCCAGGTAGGAAAGGGATCCAAGCAGAACTGGTACATGCAAGTGTACAAGAATGCGGGGAAACGGACAAGTCAAAGTGGTCAAGGCTCTGTAGGACTGAATGGAAGCGGTAGCCTAAGCATACAGAAAACTAACCACAACACCAGGGAAGCTGGCACAAAAGCAACAACATGTTAAATTCAATGCCGGAGGCTGAAGGAACAGGATACTCCCATAGGTTCCCCTCAAAATTGTCTGCAAAGCCTATTAACTGAATTGTCTAGCAAAGATGTGGGCTGTTTGCCCTTGCAAGTAAATTGAAAACAAAAATGTCATAAGACCTAGATGGATACAGGTAGTAGGAGGCACCTTCCAGTCATCATCCCACCCCACAATCCATGGTTAAAAAGGGGAAGAGACAACTGTGCCACAAGATCAGCAGGCTCAGGTCTAGGGGCAGATTTACTAACAATTTATGAAACACACTGCAGCAAGGCAAGATTCTATGCTGTTTATTGTGAATGAGAGAGAGCTGAGAAGGGCCATATTTATACTATATGGCACACTTCAACTCTCAAGTGCTTGCACACTTGTTGCTGCTTAGCAACAACGCAGGCACCCTTGCATTATGCTAGAAGGGGTGTTACGGGCAGGAATATTTATGGGCAGGATCCTAAAAAAAAACTAATCAAAGAGGCATTTTCTTCTTTGTATATGTGAATATGTGGGAAGAATTTGGTCTCATTTCTGTTTCTGTTCTCATTAAAGCAGGAGAAAAGGACATCTTCCCTTGTCCTTTGCTCTCTTTTAGCTTAATCACCTGTGGAAGAAAAGCATGGCCCGTTTACAATGCCAGCATCAGTGCAAACAATGCCCTTAGGACCTTACAAGAATTACACTTTCCCCTAGCTAGCTACATACTCACTGCATAAGTAATACAGGGCATTGGAAGACATATGTGACTGTTGATTTCTAAATGCAAAAAGAAAAGATTCAGAACTATGATTACTAAAGAAGTCTTTTCTGTCCCTCTCTTACCTAAAGTACATAACAGTAGACCCACAGAGAGCAAGAGACTAGCCAACTATTGACAAACAGAGGCCTTCACAGGAGGGCACTGCATTAAAAATCAGGGGCATTTCATCAGATAAAAAATGTTGTACATTTTAATATCAGGGCCGCCTCACCAAGCTGGATACACCAAGTGGATTGGCCCTGCTCAGGCCTGGAAGTAGGGAAGTTTGAAACAATTTCCAAGTCCAAGGTATTTCGTTTTCTGAGGAATTTTAATATCACACTGTGGAACTGCCAATAAAATACTTTTTGCCGTTGGTCCCCTTGAAGCTTTGGAGCAAAGTTCCCAAACTTCTTTGGTGCCTGAACTACTACAGGACGACAATTATAAAGTCCACAGGACCCCATGTGGAGTAGTTTTAGGTTCTCAGGGGCAGATTGATCAATGGGTTGCATTGCCTTTGCACCATGCAAGGGGGCGCAAGGGCGACACAACTACTAAAACAGATTTATCAAGCCATGCAAGGTCACCTTGCGTGGCTTGATAAATCTAGACTAACAAAATGCAGCAACATTTTCTGTGTTGCATTACTCTGCCCTAGGGAGGTGGTTCATGGCTGTAGCATGGATTTTCCTATGCATCCGCCCAAGGATGTTAGGACATACCCAGATTTACCATTCCTAGTAGACCTGGGAATGGGGCAAAATGATATGCCTTCCCAGGTCAGGCATAATGAGGATAAATATCTTTATTTCTCCTCTTTTGTTCCTACATAGAAAGAGGAAATGCCTCAGAGGATTGTTTTTGCGCAGGAAGGTGTCTGTTCCTGCACAAAACCAGCCTGTCTGCAAAGCAGGCACGCATGCACCATGGCACACGGATGCCTTCATTGAAGTTTGGCAGCACATTGTGCGCCAGTGCAAGCAAGTACAGGAATGTGCTATATTATTTTAAATATGGTGCAATCCTGTCCTTTCTCTTTCACCCAGCAAGGTAGCTTTCTGCACTGCTCTGCATGAAATAATGATAAATCTGCCACTCAGGGTGACTGGCAGATGGAAACAGCAAAGTCTAGTTCAGGTCCAGTTGCCACTGGTCAACTAGCATTCTTCACAGGAATGTCCTCTTCAGCTTTTTTAGGTTCCTGGAGCAGCCCAGAGGATCAGCCTCATCATCCTTGGATACCTTTCTTAACTATTGTTTCAAAAGGAAGGGGGTCCAAACTACTCAGGTCCTTCTTGCCGGTCACAAAAGCCAAGTGCAGCATATTCCGTCTGCCAGGCATCCTTTTGCAAGTTCAGCATTTTTCTGAGCAATGACTAATGATGAGGGTCCAGACTTGTACAATTCATCGGCCTGAGGGGGGGACACCCTATGACACTCCTAGTTCCTCTATGACCCATGGAGTAAAGGATCCCAGGTCGTGACAAATCTATTTTTACCGTAGTTACTGTTTGCGTTACTCTAATAAGGCCAAAAATGCATTGTGTCAGGACAAATCCACTATGTCAAAGGTCTTTGGCCACACATAACTTGGGCTCTGAGGCTGTGGGTATGAGTGGGGAGTGTACCATGGTAATCCTAGTGCGTCCCACATCTAACACTAAAATGCAGTTTGAAGCACTCTCTGTACCCACAACAAACCCAGAGACTGAGGCCTGATAGGTCACAACAAAGCACGGTCTTTCAGTAAAAGGCATTAAATACACAAGAATTGTCTTGGCATCTTGTTCTCTCTCTGCCAAGTGTTAGATGTGGCTCAACAGACATGTAAAGCAGGATTGGACATTACAGTGTCAACAGGATGCTCACAGCCTCCGCTGTGAATATTCTGTGGAATTCCGAGGGGTCATCTCTGCCTATTCAGGTCAGCCTATTGCTTGCTTCTGGGATGCAGTTCACACATTTTGCACACCTATTACCAGGCTTGAGAACAGTCTGGGAGTTGTCAAAAGTGAATGCTGTTTAGCCTGGTCACAGCTTAGGCAGATTAATGGTAATTTCTATTTATTATTTCTATTTAATAAAAATTCGAAATCACTATGGTTTTATATCGCGGACAGCAAGACCTGCCAAACCAAAAATAGCTTTTAGGGATTTATTGCTTTAGGGACTTTGTCATGTTTATTTTCAACATGTGACACTTTTAAAGTCTCCGAACCTTGTTGACTGCAACGCCAACATAGGAGTGACTAATATTTAAAAGGGAGGTTTTTACCTATTAAAAAGGGTTAGTTTAACAATTTTCTCGGCCCGCTTTACACTGCAGCAGTCAGGCTACAATGGTAGCCCTGATGTCATGTTTCCTTGTTGTACTGAGTGGAGTGTAGATCTCAGGTGACTTTTCCATTTCCATGCCTTGGATGCAGTTTCTGCATCATACACAATGGCCTTAGCATGCCAATCAATGATTAGCCAATGACTGAAGGTTTTAGGGTTCATAGCACATACACTGTGCGCTGACAGCAGTGCCATGCTGAGCCATGCCATCTTAGTCAACAGGCTTTCAGAGATAGGAATCAGAGGCACGGCCCTCAAACTATTATCCTCTTTCCATTTGGATAGGGCTCAATCGGTAGAGGCCAGAACCTTTCCCTCAGAACAATTCACGCTCCTGTGTCGGGTACCACAGGGCTCGGCTTTAAGCCCTACGCTGTTCAATCTATATGTTCCCCTCTGGCTAAAATCATCAGGAAGTTCGGCTTCTCAGTGGTCTCATATGCTGATGATACACAGCTAGTCGTATCAATTTACAGCAACATTGAAGAGACAGCAGATGGTTTCAACCGCTGTATGAGTAAGGTCCCTCAGTGGATGAGTCAGAACTGTCTGAAATTGAATGGGGGAAAAATAGAGGTTCTCCTGTGTGGTTCGGACACCTCAATTTGGACACCCAGATGGTGGCCGTCCTGTCTGGTAGACCTTCCTGTCCCGGTGCAAAAGGAAAAAATCTAGGCTCTATTTTTGACGATAAATTGTCCTTTAAAACCCAGATCAGCTCCCTCACCTCTTCGATCTTCTTCATCTTAAAGATGATTAGGAAAATTCACCCCTTCATTCCTCCGATATCCTTAAAAACCCTGGTGACGGCACTAGCCTTGTCCAGGCTGGATTACGGAAATGCGATGTGCGTAGGGATCCAAACGCAGCACCTTCAAAAGCTGCAGCGTCTTCAGACTGCGGCTGCCAGACAGCTGCTGGATAAACCAAACTTTCAGCCAGTCTCGCCCAAATTGAGAACTTTGCAGTGGCTCCCAGTGGCCAAGAGTATTACTTTAAAATCCCAATGCCTAATGTTTAAGGCACTCCATGGGTCTGGTCCTCACTATCTGAAGAGTCGACTGAACTGGTACTTACCTCCGAGAAATCTAAGGTCTGGCCTCCATAAACCACTACAAACACTCAGGATCAAGAGAGCTCGCTGGGGTGGAAGAAGTTTCCTGGTCGGGACTGTTAAAACCTGGAACATGCCCCCAGACAGGATAAAACACAGCCCTACACTTCTGGCCTTTAGAAAAGCACTAAAACATGGCTCTTCGTCAACTAACTCCCACACACCTAGTCACAGTTGCAGCCATGCTGTGTTTCAGGGTATTAGCACCTAGACACCTTCGGGCAGTTGTGCGCTCTATCAATGCTCAAATCAAATAGTGTTCAGAGTCTAAAACAGCAATACATTCAGCAAACAAAAGAGGTTGAGCAGGTAAAAAATGAGCAATTACTCATGCCCACTTCATCATTTTAAACAAGAGTTTGTCTTGCAGCAAAATTAGGTTTTCATCATGTTTCAGATTTAGTTCCAAACATGCCATATTCATTACAATGGATGCACATTCAGTTCAAAGCTTCTCGTATTACTTAAACGTTGACCATATTTGTTTTAAGGCATAACAAAATCATTTCAACTGCGGTCACATTCATATCAACATATATAAGATTCAGTTCAGTGTAGGTCATTATCATTTTAACACTAGTTAGATTACTTTCAGTGCATGCCATACTCATTCAATTGTGTATCACATTCATTTTAACATAGGGCAAATTAATTTTAACAATTGTTATAATCATTGCTATGCATGTCTTATCCATTATGACATGAGTAATGTGTATTTCAACAGATCAAGACTTAATATTACAGTTGTCATATTCCTTTGAATGTGTGTACTTACAAATTCAATGAATATGTTACTTGTGTGAACATATGTCATGTATGTTTCAACATGTGTCAGAATTGTTTCAAGATGTGCAATATCCATTTCACTGGATGCTATATTTAATTCAAAGCTTCTCATATTCATTTATGAGTGTGCCATATATCTTTTAAGGCATGCCAAATTAATTTCAACTATAATCATCTTCATATGAACGTATGTCATATTTAGTACAGTGTTAGTCATATTCATTTTGACACTAATCATATTTATTTCAACGTATCTTATATGTGTTTGAACATGTGCCATAATCATTAGACCATGGCTTGTATTCATTGCTGATTGCCTGACATTCAGTTCATGTGTGTCACAGTCATTTGAAAAAGTGTTGCATTCAATTTAATATGTATCATGTTCATTCCAGTGGATGTTGATTCAGTTCAAAGCACTTCATATTCATTTAAGTGTAGGCCATATTCATTTTAATATACATCAAATTAATTTCAACTTCAATCATATTCAAATAAGCATGTTTCATATTCAGTTCAGTGTTAATCATATTCATTTTGACACCAGTCATATTTATTTCAATGTATCTTATATTCATTTGGACATGTGTCATATTCATTTTAACATGGCTTGTATTCATTGATGTATGTCTGACATTCATTTCATGAGTGTCACAGTCATTTTAAAGAGTGTTAGATTTAATGTAATGTTTGACATATTCGCTCCAATGTGGGGCATATTCATTTCAGCACCAGTCTATGTCATTTCAATAAGGGTTATATTCACTGCAGTTTTTGTTGTATTCTTTTCAGCAACACCATATTCGTTTCAACATAGTTACTATACATCTCAGTATATATTTTATCCAGTTCAGAGTGTGTGTTATTTCATTTGTCTACTAGATAGTATATTCATTCTGCCATGTTTCATATTTGCTTTAACACATGTTACATTCATTCTGGTGTGTGTCAAATACATTTTGAGCACCCCATGCATTTCAGGTGATGTCTTACATGGGGATCTGTAATTTAGACATGAACGGCTTCCCATATAAAGGTAATGTCCGCGGTGCAAACTTCGGGGGGAAATCTTCAAACAGTTTTATCTTCGTGCTAGATTAACAAGGTAAGACGGGGGGTACCAGGTCAGTGTAGTTGACAGCTATATCAAAGCATTAAGGTGAGGGAGATTCAGGCTCTGCTGGGCCGCAGTGGCGTCTTCAATCCGCCATCATTTTTCCCCGTCCGGATCCCGGGTCCTCTGGGTCAAGTTCGTATGTAAATAATAATACAAATGCTTACAATAAGTATGTGTTTGCAGCAGTAGATGAAGACTGATTCACAGCAATGCATAGAACGAACTTGTATTATTATTTACATTGGAAATGAAAGAACGATAACAAGTCTCCATGTTTTTATGTGAGCCATGTCAGCAAGCATTGGAAATCAAATAGGGTTGACATTTACACAGAGGCTTCGACAAAAGCAATAAAAAATGCTTGATGCCAGGAAAAAACTGTTAGAGGATTGCTTTGTGATATAATACATGAACGAGATAAAGAATTAAATATGTGATGACAAAGTGTCTTTTTCAAATGTTAAATTAGTCCTTCGTGCATTTTATTGGTGGTGGAAAGATAAACCCAGTCAGCTAATGGAAAGAAGGTGAGACTAAAATATTCATATGAGCTAGCTGACTTAATGATGTGATTGACAATGTCTACGGCCTACAGCTAAAGCTTCCTTAGGCAAGCAAGCTGGCAGGTTCAATAGAATTTTTGACTGCAAACCACATGCAAAAGCATGGACCTACAATCTCAAAGAGGTTAATGGCAAAGCTGGTTAAAAAACCTCTTGAGGCAAACATTACAGGAAGGGAATATGACCATAAGATCTTGATAAATTCTTCCTGTCTGTCTTACGCTCTGAATGTGATGTCAATACTGTGTGATTTTGTTGCAAAGAGAGAAGAAAGGTAAGTATTGTACTAACATACAATACATGCAACATCCTAATATGTACCTGATGGGAATAGCACATGGCATCTGGGAAATGGAAAGCAGAAAAGGTGTTAGAGCGGTTTTAAATAAATGGAAAATAATGCTGATTTATCTGTGTTTAAGCTAGCATAACTAAGCCTCAGTCAAAGACTGTTCATGGATCAACTGAGATCCCCCATGGACCGCTGATTCTGTAGTTCCCAGCTAGACATCCCGCTTTCCTTCTGGGCAGTCTTCCAACCGAGGCAATCCGTACATGAGCCTCACAACCACCCTTTGCCCCTGGATGTTTTTGGAGCACACCATGGTCCCTGGGCCACTGTACTATTTGAAGGTGTTCCCCACCCTTTTGACTCGACTGCCCGCTGCCGTCAGACCTTCCTCTGGAGCACTTTGCAATACCGGCTCCTCCATTTCCAGATTTTTTCCACTCATGCATCTGTAGTAATTCTTATTTGTACCCTGAGTGCCTTGAAACTCTTTACCATCTATAGGATGCCTGTAGGGTTACAGTGCGCTTTATAAGTGTTCCTACAGTACAATACAATACAATCTAACTTTCAGACTCCTAAAAATCCTTTGAGTCCTGATGATATTCTGACATCTGCTTAAGGGATCAAAACGTCAACTGTTGCTGGAGACCCTTTTTGCACTGTCTATCAATTTTAGGGGGCCGTACTGTTCTGGTTTTGGAGATATACTTTGTCCACTTTTATCACACATATGTATCACCTAGAAGAGAGAGCACTGAGCTAATTTTCTCACCTTCGCCTATTGTGCTGTTGTTAATTTGTTTGATATTCCGTTTTACATATTTTTTGCTTTTGTTACAAATAAACAACCATTTGTAAATGATAAAATATCCTATCGAGACCATGGGACATGCACATAACCTCCTCCTGGCACTTCTGTCATTGGACACAACCTTTCTACCTTTTCCGGTTCTTTTAATAAATATTAATTTGCAGTATTTTTCACTTGAGCTTCCTCCTTTTTCTTTGCCCATCTAGCTTTCCACTTATCTAAATCACCCCTCTTCTGCAACAGTGACAGTAGCTCCTTTATTTGCACTTTACTTCCTGACGCATTCATGTTTTCTAAATCTTTCTAAATCTTTGTCAGAAAATTCAGCTCGGTAAGGTTTCTGTAACACTTTAGATTTTCCATTATCAATTCCCATCTCCAAAGCCAAATTAATTAATTTTTCATGGACATTTTTTGTTTTTTGTGTAATACTTCGACATATAAACAAAAATTTGTCTTCACTGAATATATTTAACCTATCTAACCCCACATTTCCAGCAAGCAATTCTTCCAATTCTACTCTTAATTAGAAAATTTCCAATGCTTTCGGCTGTGATTTTGGCTTTTCTATTTCTCGAGACCATCTCTCTATTTCTTCTGGGGACACTACAGTAGCACTTCTTGTACCTGAGGATGTTTCCATTCTTACTTCTCTATTGCTTCCGGGAGTGTTTTTCCTCTTTGAACTGTTTCCGGGTTTTCTTATAGTTAAATTCATTAGGGATACTACTGATTCACACTCACTTGCTTGGTCGTCAATAATCAAAGTTTCTTTTCTAGGCTGTACTACAGGTGTGGTCAGAACAGGAGTTTTATGACAGATTTGTTTATCTCCATACAAGGGAACAACAGGACCTATAGTTACCTGTATAGTCAAGGCTTCAGGACTTGTATTTAACTGGGAAATGTTCTAAATTAATTAATTTCTCTGTTTATTTATTGCCTCTCTTTCCCGTTCCTGTAGAACGTTTTCTAATGATGGTTCATGTATAACTTGTGGACCCAAAGGTGGTGTAAGAACGGAGCGCTAGGGTTAATTCTACTTGCTTCCTCATGGTAAGGTGGCAAATTTTGCATTAATAAATCCCCCAAATAGTCATCATCTGAATCACCACTAGTCATTAAATTCTTCCTTTTCTCTGATTCTTCTAGAGTCAGTACAGGATATAATCCTTCCACTAACATAGACTGTCTCCATTTCTTCATTTGCTTATTGTCTCTTGTCTCTTTTGGAAATCTGGGATAACATTTACTCCAATTTCTGTTGCTTCTGGGTCTATCACGCTCAAAAGCCTTGGTTTCCCATTCTTCTAATGCTTTGTACTGAGTTAATCTAGGTCTGGGATCTAGTTCATTCATATGTGTTCTTAAATTGTACAAAATTCTACCATTAAAAGTACCATGTTCTGGAAATGCCAAAACACCATTGTATTTAGTGTACTCCATCCAATTCTCTAACAACACACAAATGTGATAGCCCCTTTCTATCATCATGTATGATGCGGGCGTATTCGGTGGTCTTCCTCTTATGTATTGCTCTTGCGCAAACCCTAAGTACCTCCTATCTGGTCTGTTTCCTATAACTGTTGGATCTAAATGCCACATTTGATTTTTATTGATAAATTTAATATGCAGCTACACTCTATTGTTTACTAAATGCTTCACCAATACCAGCACGTTTCTTATTTTCAATAACTAATCAGTGATTAGAATTCAAATATATTTTGACCAATAATTGTGCTGCTTTTCTCGTGAGACAAGATCTCACGCTCCTGCATTCACCCCTCCTTCACAATTATTACCTCAGCTACACACCTGCTGTCTCAACCAATACCAGAGCGGCTCTAGGTGACGTCAGCGCAGCACCAAAACTGTGTTAGGGGTGGTCGGATCTGACCACATTCATGGGTGTTAGACGTAGATTCCTTAGGGCTGCGTAGAATGCTCCATTTCCGCATTTGTTATTTTGCCCCTGAGATCCTTTTGTGACATTCCCTAAATCTCTTACTGAAATATGCTATGGTATTTTGAGATGCTCTCTAACTAGCAGAAAAGGGAGTGTCACCCGCGAATCCTTGCTTGGCTTACTGTTTGGTTAGTGACCACGCCCCCTATACTCAGCGACCTGCTCCGTGAGGTTCCCATAGCGTTCTGAGATCCTGTTTTGCCTTCGCGTTCCCGTTTTGCTCCTTTCCTGATCCTGTGGTATTTGCCATTTGAGTCCCGGTATTTCTTTTATTTGCCCGTGTCCTGCCCGTTATTTGTACCTCCCGCTCTTTTCTGTAAACTTGCTCCTTTCCCGGCACCTCCTTCCCCGGTGCCTTTCTCTCCCTTCCGCCTTGTTTCCCTGGCGGTCCTTCACTCCCCGTTTCTGTTAGTGAATCTGGCGCCTCAGCCTTGTATTTCTTGCCGGTCATTTCTGTCGTATATTGCAGAGTGATCGAAGGGGTTCTGTATGTGTTTGTTTATGCGCTCCACTCCGTCTTTAGTTTACGAGTGGAACGCTGGTACGTCTCTCTCTTGTATTGTATTGTATATATGTACACCCGCTCCGCTCCGTCCTAAGTTTACGTGTTGGACGTGGTGTGTGTATTGTGGGTATTGTTTGTGTTGTGTGTTATTTGTTCCTCACTCCGCTCTGTCTTACGTTTATGAGCTGGAAGTGGGAGTTTCCGTGTCACTTTGTCTTTAGCTCTATAAGTGATACGAGCTTGTCATCAGCTGCTCTTGTGGCCCAGTTATCTCTGTCTTCAGTTTCAGAGCAGGACTAGAATTGTGTGCCTTCTGCCGTTACAGGCAGAAGTAGCCCACTTACAAGCACAAGAGACAGGGGCTGTGGGTGGGACTAGTGCAGGTGCAGTGCCCAAGAGAAATTATATTCAACCAGCCCGGTTTTCTGTGCAAACGCCTATGGTTAGTTCACCTGTTGAGGCTTCCAATGTAGGCCCTCCTGTACAAGTCACTGTTCATACACCTAGTCCTGTTCCCTTAGCCATGCCAGAGAGATTCACAGGAGATAGTGCAAAGTTTAACAGTTTTATGACCCAGTGTCATCTACAGTTTAAGTGCAAGCCGGCAGCCTTTCCAGACGATGCCACAAAAGTAGCATTCATTATTTCTTATTTGGGAGGAAACACTTCAGAATGGGCTGTCCCTTTGGTGGAAACTGATAATCCCCTGTTATATAATTACAACGATTTTCAGCTCAAGTTTTGAAGTCTTTTTGCCAAGCACGTATATATGCAAGCCAGTGACAATGCCCTGCTTAACCTAAAACAGGGGTCCAAAGATCTCCTCACTTATATAACACAGTTTAACCGGCTATTGGCCGAAATATACTGGCCTGAAGACAAGAGAACGTCGCTATTCTATAGAGGATTGTCTGATGAGTTGAAGGACATACTGGCACAAATAGTTAACCCTCCTGAAGATTGTCCCTCATTCATTGAGCTCACGGTCAAATTGAACCATAGACTACAAGAGAGATGAGGTGAAAAAACTCGTATCGGATTCCCCAAGTTGGTCTTACCGAGACCCGACAAGAAGGAGATGAAGGACATGCCTGAACCCATGCAAATTGGTGGAGTGAGAGGTCCTATCTCAGATGAGGAAAAATCTAGAAGAAGGAAGAACAATTTGTGTTTATATTGTGGCAAGAGTGGCCATTACGCCAAAAACTGTCCCAACCGTCCTTCTAGTACTCCCAAGAAAATTGCCAGTATTCAGGAAAACTAACAAGCTTGAAGAATGAGGAGATCGATTCTCCAAGTACATGCCTTTGTCAGATCTCTCAAAATCAAAAGACATTGATGAGACCCGTGAAACATTTCCTATTGAATATCACCCTAGTGGTCAGCAATCAAGATAGACATAATATGTCCCTACTTTTAGACTCTGGAGCAACTGGAAATTTCCTTGACGTACAATTAGCCCATAAGATGAACATACCCTTCGTGACAAAAGATAAACCTGAACCTGTCAAGTCTGTGGATGGGTCTGAACTTTCATCAGGGTTGATTAGTCATCAAATACCTCCCCTTCTCTTGGTATGTGGTAATGGACATTCAGAACATATAATCGTTGACTTGATAGACACTCCTAATTTCGGAGCAATATTAGGAGTGCCCTGGCTCCAAACCCATAATCCAACGATTGACTGGATAGACAGAACAGTGACGTTGAAGTCACCCTATTGCATGACTCATTGCTATCAAGAAGCCAGTGACAGTTTACACCCGTTGTGTTGCACAGTCCAGTCCTTAGCAGTGGCTGCAAAGATACCAGACATCTATGCAGAATTCCAGACAGTATTTAATGAGGAAGAAGCCACTAAATTGCTCCCACATCGTTCATACGACTGCCGCATTGACTTGCTACCTGGGGCTGAACTTCCTAACAGTAGGATACACGCGCTGAATTCTGCCGAAACCGAATACTTAAAAAACTATCTGGATGACATGTTACAAAAAGGGTTGATCAGACACTCAACCTCCCCGGTGTCCTCGCCTTTGTTTTTTATCCCGAAACTGGAGGGTGGCTTGAGAGCATGCCTGGATTACAGGGCATTGAACAAGATTACCATAAAGAACAAATACCCGTTGCCACTCATCCCTGTCTTGTTGGATCAAGTGCGAGGAGCAAAGATTTTCACAAAGATAGACTTAAGAGGAGCCTATCATTTAATTCGGATTAAATCAGGAGACGAGTGGAAAACCGCGTTTCGCACTAAATTCGGGTTATATGAGTACTGTGTCATGCCCTTCGGGTTATGTAACGCGCCAGCAGCGTTTCAATACTTCATCAACAAAGTGCTTCGAGAATGCCTTGATGTTTTCGTCATCGTGTACATAGATGATATTTTAATATATTCTCAAACAGAAGAAGAACATGTTGTACACGTCAAAAGAGTGTTGAAAAAACTACCAGAGAATTCTTTGTTTGCCAAGTTGGATAAAACCACCTTTCACACTGATACCATCGATTTTTTGGGTTATGTAATTTCTCCTCAAGGAATTCTTATGGATCCTAAGAAAACGAAGGCGTTGATGAATTGGCCTAGCCCCACCACAGTCAAGGAAGTACAGTCCTTTCTAGGATTTTCTAACTTTTATAGGAGATTCATAGACCACTTTTCAGAAACCATTTTTCCTATAACTAAGTTACTTAAGAAAGGGATCAAGTTCGCTTGGAATGAAGAAGCAGAACAGGCATTTTGCAACCTCAAGAAGAAATTCATGTCTGCCCCCATCATTCGGCATGCTGACAACACTTTGCCGTTTTTCTTGGAAGCTGACGCTTCACAAGCAGCTGTTGGTGCTGTCTTGTCGCAAAGAGATCCGGGAACAGGACAACTCCATCCGGTGGCATACTTTTCTAAGACTTTGCTCCCTGCCGAGCAAAATTACACCATAGGCGAAAGAGAACTACTTGCCATCAAGTTATCCTTTCAGGAATGGAGACATTATCTATTAGGATCTCCACATGTTATCACAATATTTTCTGACCATCGCAATTTGCAGTTCTTTAAATCTGCCAAAGCTCTTATACCAAGACAGATGCGTTGGGTATCTTACTTTAGTGAATATGATTTTATAATCACTTATAGACCTGCTGCCCAACATGGCAAGGCCGATGCTCTCTCAAGAATTAACAACTCTAGCATAGAGCATACGAACAGCCCACCTCCTATAATCCCAGAACATAAAATCATTGGAGCCGAAGAACATCACTCTCAATCCTTTTTGGATATCCTAAGAGAAGAATACGCCTTGATCGACAAACAAGATTGGATGAAGTACCCGTTGAATACAGTCAAAGAAGGATTATATTTCCATGACAACCGATTGTACATACCCTTTCCCCCCCTACAAATTCAAGTCTTAGAATGGTGTCACAATAGTGTGCTTGCAGGACACCCAGGAACAGCCAAGATGGTTAGTTTATGTCAGAGATGGTTCTGGTGGGATCATATCATCAAAGACACCACGGCTTATGTTAAAGCTTGTTCAGTGTGTGCAAGGCAAAAGTCTTCCCATTGCGCCCCCACAGGGTTGTTAAAAGTCATACCAGCTCCGCCTAAACCTTGGCATACCATAAGTATGGATTTTATCACCGAACTGCCCAGTAGTAAAGGGTACAATACCATACTGGTAGTAGTTGACATGCTGTCCAAAATGGCCCATTTTGTCCCACTTAAAAAGATACCATCATCACAAGAATTGGTACACATCTTCCTAGAGCAGGTAATTCGCTTACATGGCACTCCAGCAGTGATATTTTCGGATAGGGGCCCTCAATTTGTTTCCAAATTTTGGAGAGGAGTGTGTTCAGTGTTACAAATGGATCATAGGTTGTCCACTGCATATCATCCTCAGACGGATGGACAAACTGAGAGGACTAATCAGACATTAGAACAATATTTAGGGTGCCTCCTGACCAGTTTACCTTCCACTTGGTTGGAAGCATTACCATTGGCAGAGTTTGCATACAACAATTCAACACATTCAGCCATAGGAGTGTCCCCTTTTTACTTCAATCATGGACAACATCCCGGGTTCCTTCCTATTCCTTTCCCAAACGATCTGGACAAAATTTCTGCATTAAAAGAACACCATCAACACATAAAGATGGTATGGGAAAATGCCATTCAAGAATTGAACAAAGCCAAAGAAAACATGAAATATCAGGCAGATAAACATCGCAGAGAGGAACCACAGTATAACGTGGGTGAAAAAGTATGGTTATCCACTAAAAATCTCAGACTGCCTGGGTCCAAGAAATTACAGCCTCGCTTCATAGGTCCCTATCCGATTAATAAGGTCATAGCCCCAGTGACTCTCAAATTGCAGTTACCCTCACACATCAAGATTCACCCTGTGTTTCATTGTTCCCTACTCAAGAAATACATTCCCCCACTGAAACCCGAACAACCTCCTCCTCCTGTAGTGATCGAAGGCGAGGAAGAATACGAAGTACAACAGATCCTAGACTCTAGAAGACAGAGAGGAAAACTCCAATATCTGGTAGACTGGGTTGGGTATCCCCCAGAAGACAGAACTTGGGAACCTGCTGAGGATGTACATGCTCCTAGATTGATAAGGAGGTTCCACGATTGCATCCATTGAAACCCGGCCCCGGGAGGGGGGTATTGAGGGGGAGAACTGTTAGGGGTGGTCGGATCTGACCACATTCATGAGTGTTCTACGTAGATTCCTCAGGGCTGCGTAGAATGCTCCTTTCCGCATTTGTTATTGTGCCCCTGAGATCCTTTTGTGACATTCCCTAAATCTCTTACTGAAATATGCTACGGTATTTTGAGATGCTCCCTAACTAACAGAAAAGGGAGTTTCACCCACGAATCCTTGCTTGGCTTACTGTTTGGTTAGTGACCACGCCCCCTCTACTCAGCGTCCTGCTCCGTGAGGTTCCCGTAGCGTTCTAAGATCCTGTTTTGCCTTCGCGTTCCTGTTTTGCTCCTTTCCTGATCCTGTGGTATTTGCCATTTGAGTCCCGGTATTTCTTTTATTTGCCCGTGTCCTGCCCGTTATTTGTACCTCCCGCTCTTTTCTGTAAACTTGCTCCTTTCCCGGCACCTCCTTCCCCGGTGCCTTTCTCTCCCTTCCACCTTGTTTCCCTGGCGGTCCTTCACTCCCCGTTTCTGTTAGTGAATCTGGCGCCTCAGCCTTGTATTTCTCGCCGGTCATTTCTGTCGTATATTGCAGAGTGATCGAAGGGGTTCTGTATGTGTTTGTTTATGCGCTCCACTCCGTCTTTAGTTTACGAGTGGAACGCTGGTACGTCTCTCTCTTGTATTGTATTGTATATATGTACACCCGCTCCGCTCCGTCCTAAGTTTACGAGTTGGACGTGGTGTGTGTATTGCGGTTATTGTTTGTGTTGTGTGTTATTTGTTTCTCTCTCCGCTCTGTCTTAAGTTTTTGAGCTGGAAGTGGGAGTTTCCGTGTCACTTTGTCTTTAGCTCTATAAGTGATACGAGCTTGTCATCAGCTGCTCTTGTGGCCCAGTCTTGCTCTGTCTTGAGTTTAAGAGCAGGACTAGAATTGTGTACCTTCTGCCTTGGAGGTATCCTTGCTGGTAGTCACCCAGGTTCCCTTCTGTACCTCCTGGTTCTCGACTTGACTGCTAGCTTAAAGCCCTGACGCTCACCTAGTGAGGTAAGTGGAATGCTATGTTGAACACTTATGTATCAGTCCTGTAAATTACTGGTGAGGTTAGTATTGTTGTACATTTATTTCCAGCCATCTCCTGCCATTGAGACTGCAGCTACATCGTCCTTGCTGGGGGAGAGTGGTATACTCCCTGGGAAAATTCCCCCCACACTTTTTGGTAGCAGCTGACTTTGAGTGAGTTATCTCTTCTCGCTTGGGTCGTTGTTGGCTGGAAGTGTGTGGGACATTCATCTTTGCTCCTGTGGATGAACATCCTCCTCTATCGAGGGGGATCCGTGCCAAACTGACTCCCTCTTTTGCAAGGTAATACAAAAACTTATTTCTTCTCACTTTTAAATGCAATATTCATTAATTAACAACATAAAATCCAGGGGTGGGCGTAGTTCGCGAAGTAGCGCTACGCAAAGTGCACTTCGCACTACGCGAACTTCACGTAGCACTACGCGAGCTGCATAGTAGCATGTTCGCACTGTGCAAGATGCATTTTCAATGATTGCACAGTGTGGACAAGCATCCGGCACTGTGCAATCATTGAAAACGGCATCTTGCACATTGCGAGCTGTAGTTTTCTGCTGCTCGAGTAGATTATTACTCGAGCGGCAGCTTTGTCAACACAAACTGGTAGTTTCTCATTGAGAGCGGTTGCGAGCATGTGCAACCACTCACAATGAGAAACCTGACCTCCCTGCGTTGAGAATCTCGCAGGGATGTCATTTTGCTTGCTCGCGGTTAGCGAACATGACGTTGAGGACCGCGAACAAGCAAAAAATGACCGCTGCACTACGCTACGCTGCACTACGAAGGGTAAGGAAAGGGAAATACTACAATGACATACCCATATTGATTTATAATGACCTAGAATGGTGTGAAGACCAACCCTGGCCACAGGCTGGGATAAAGGACAGGACCCCCAATAGTTCATGTGCCAACAGGACAGGACAAGTGTAGACCAGAATCAGGAAAAAGAATGGACCGAATTGGATCAGAACAGGACCACCGCAGGTCAGGACCGGCACCCACAGATAAAGTGCAACACCAGCGTCGCAACCCTCTCTGCAGCTAACAGTCGGACACCAATTGGGTTATCAAACTCCTTCCCAGAACCCCGATTGGGTTATCAAATCTTCTGATAGAGTGCTCCGCCAGCACCTCTTTTCTTGATCGCCTATTGAGTTCGTTGGGTCAGTGACAGGTCAGCTATTCGGACAATTTGGACAATCTAACTAGCTAAGCCTACCTTAGCTTTATCATTTTCCAGGGCAGTGTACCACCCCCCAGTGTTGCAAGTTCGTGTATTCCCTCAATTTGATTGGTCAAAAACGAGGAGAGGTCATCACACCATACCAGTTATGAGGTCACTTGATTCATATATTCAAATGAATGTTCCCTCCCATCATTTTATTTTCCCATGCACTTTTTATTCCATCCGACAATGGATGTTTCAATAACAAATACATTGTATATAAAATGTTCAATTTAGCTTCCTCTCGAGAGGTCGAAGGGTGAATTTCCCAGACGCATCTTCAGGCAAGACAGTCACTGGCACAGGTTCAATGCCATGACTTGTGGATTCTTGAGCTCTTCTACGCAGTCGCAGGATTGCAAGATGAAGTGCAGCAAGATTACATCAGGCCCAAAATACGAGCTAATAGTAAAATCAAAGAGAAACAGTTTTAGAACAAAGAATAAATGAATGCACTGTATACCATATATATACTCTATTCCCATTACTTTATTTTAACTACAGCATTAGGAATTTAGCAGAACAAACTATTTAGTAAAAACATCAATGCAAGCGTTAGCATGTGAAAACATAGAGCAGCCATCTTTAGTTTTAGTGCGCAGAAGCAAAGATTTCCCACCAAAGCAGAGAATACGTCATGTCACGTGAGTGTAACAGACGCATGCGCAGAAAGTTCCCACATTGCGATGGCCATTTTAGGACACTCGAGTTACGGTTAGTTACAAGCACATTGACAAGCTTCCCCTAGATGCTAGAAATGTTGTGTGGTGCATTATTAGTAATACAAAACATGTTTATTAGTGCATTACGTTTTATTTAGAGAGGGTTGAATCCGAGCAAGTCTCTTTACGAGCGAAACCTTGCTCCATCACATGTCTAGGAACCATTGTTCTGATGTACTATGACTACCCAGGGTCCCTGATGAATCCCGTGTTCTCTTGTTATTTATTACCACTATCATTCAGAGACTAGGCCAAAATCAGCCTGAATTGACTTTCGTTTTGCGGTGAGAGAAGAAAAGTGTTTTTTAAAAATACATGAATGAGTTTCCTATGTCCATGTTACTCTTCTATGTTGTTCCATTGCAGAAAACCAGCAAAATGGAATTAATTTTGCGGTAGTGTTTACTAGCTGGCCTGAAGTATATATTAATATGTGTTCTTGTGGGAAGGAAGCCATGTGCTGAATGTTCCTATAGTTGCAACATATTCAAGGTCCTTTGCCAGGGTCTGCTGTAAGCAGTAGTATTGTGTATTGGTTTCACGTGTATAAATGTCATGTTATTTTCCTCATTTCCTATTATGTATGAAATTTGGTGTTCCTAAATTCTTATTTGATATATCACATTTTCTTGTTTTACTGTTGGTCTGTGCAAAGTTACTTTGTTGCTACGGACCAATTATGTAAATTTCACCATAACGAGAGTGTGCCTTTCACTGTCTGCAAATTGCAAAATGTGTCCTTTTTGGGTGATGTGCCAGCCCCTTCTTGTATTCCAAACTTAAGGAACATTAGTCTGTCTATTTGATTTATACTTTTCTCATATTTTGAATTAAGCAGCATTTCCACGCACGGAACCTGGGCGTCATCCTGGATTCCTCACTCTCGATGAACAGACAAGTCAACGCCGTTTCTTCATCTTGCTTCAACATTCTTCGCATGCTCAAAAAAACATTTTGTTGGATCCCCACCGAAACTAGAAAAACGGTCACCCACGCTCTGGTCACGAGCCGACTGGACTACGGAAACACCCTCTACGCCGGTACCACCGCAAAACTCCAGAAAAAACTCCAACGCATCCAGAACGCCTCAGCCAGGCTCATATTAGACATCCCGCGTAAAGAACACATCTCTGGTCACCTGAAAAACCTCCACTGGCTCCCCGTCAATAAGAGGATTACTTTCCGGCTCCTAACCCACGCACACAAAGCACTCTACGAAATCGGACCCGAATGCCTCAACACACGACTGTCCTTCTACACCCCCTCCTGCCAGCTACGATCCTCCAACCAAGCCCTTGCCACTGTACCTCGCATCAACAAAACCACCATGGGAGGTAGATCCTTCTCCTACCTGGCAGCTAAAACCTGGAACTCACTTCCCACTCACCTTCGCCTTACTCAGAACCACCTAGCATTCAGAAAGCAACTTAAAACGTGGATATTTGACAAGTAATTCCCCACCCTTCTTCAAGCGCCTTGAGACCCTCTGGGTATGTAGCGAGCTATATAAATTTATTGACTTTGACTTTGACTTTGACACTTAGACTTTTCTTGACTCTTGAACTGAGCAGATGTAAGCCAATACTCTTGCTTAACTAGATTTTGATTCTGGCTAATTACTTACTTTGGAGGTTAACCTCATGTTATCACCTCCTGCAATTGGTATAATTTGATGCACTATTGATGCCAATTCGAATTTGACTAAGTAACTATTTTGCCTTCTGTAATGAATTTTAAATTTAAATAAACTTTTATGGTTTGACATTGAATTTTGTCCTGCGAAGGATTTCTTTAAAGGCAAAGAGCCATGGTCTATTGAGAATATGGCCCCGATCCTGAGTCTCAACCCTTTTAGTTCATGAGTTAAAAGCATTGACAAAGGCAAGTCTTGTTTTAGCCAAACAGGAAATAAATCAGAACGTGTATGTTTTCCTTTGTGAATCAGGCCTACAGTAATGTGTTGTTTAGAAAGAGGTACCTTATTTCCTTACGGAAGTGAAGGAGGAACAGTTTACCAGATTTTGCAGGGAATGGAATTCTAGGAGCTGCATTACGGATATACTACAGAGATTTAAAAAAAAAACTAAAAGATTTTTTAATCCCCTGCAAAAACCATTTGCAGCTTTTGTTTGTGATTTGGATACATTAGGAAATTGATCAAACAATCTAGGCCCAAGCGCAATTATAGCACAAATTGATTTCACATTGTTGTTGCTGTGTTTACTTGATCAAATGAAGAATGAAAACGTTTTATCTACTACTCACACCTGAAAGATTGAACTATGCTTGAGGCAAAATCAGTTTATTTAATTTTTTATTACCTTTTTAGAAAAACGGCACCACAGCATATTACTGTATTTTTTCAAGGTAGTTAATGTTTTAGGCTTTCTTTGTTCAGATTGCTATGAGTAATAACCACATATCAGTGTGTTCCCATGATCTATTTTCTCATTTTTGTCCCGGTGCAAAAAACACACTCTGTGGTATAGCCTGGGACAAAGGGTGCTAGTTCAATGCAGTATTGCGGATACAACAAAGTAATGCAGAAAACCTAGGGCCTCATTTATGAGGCCATGCGTCACTTTTGCGCGGCCGGTGCGTCACTTTTTGTGACGCACCAGTGGCGTAAAAAAGGCGCCTTGTTGCGCCATATTTACAAAGTGATGCATCTAGGTAGATGCGTCACTTTGTAAACCCCTGCGCCACATTATACCTGCGCCAGGTATAATGTATGCAAGGGAGGCGTATTGACGCAAGGAAGGGTCGTAGAAGTGACGCAGTGAAATCTATGAGATTTCGCTGCGTCACTTTTAGGACGCTGGTGCGTCAAAATCTTGCGCCTGCCTTACAGCAGGCGTAAGACTGATGCAGGCCCTTTCACATGGGGCTTGCCCCATGTGAAAGGACGCATTGCTGGAGTTGCGTCACTTTTGTGACACACTCCAGCAATTCGTCACTTTTGCGCCATACAGATACATCAGAAATACTGACGTATCTGTAACTCCTTGCGACATGAAGCGTCATACATTAAATATGACGCTTCAGGAATGTTGTAAGGAGTGCGCAATGAGAAGTGACGCATCGCTGCTTTCACGCAGCGATGCGTCATTTCTCACAAATGAGGGCCCTAGAATGCTTTTACACCAGTGGACAGTTTCTGTAACAAATCCACTCAAGGGCTGCTGCAGGTGGTACACAGCCACCCAGATACTTTTTTTGTCAGGTATGGAAAGGTGCTCGACTTATGAGCAAAAAATGCAACTGATCCTTCATCATTGACAAAAAATATCTCCTACAGGGAGACACTTTTAAACAATACCACCTATAAGAGAGAGCCAAGCAATCCAGCGCAAAAAAAAACCTATTTTAACAAAACAGTTGAGGTAATTTATTTCTGTTAGCCTGCTTCAGCATCACTCATTAATGCAGGCGTTATGTTAATTAACACTATTTTAAGGTATGTCACAGCCCGAAGTAAAGGTTTATTTTTAATAAATGGCTTTCTTTTCAGCGTGTGTCTCGCCTTCTTTGATGGCAGCGCTTGATGCGTCTCCGCCGGTGTACGCACGCGCTGCAGATGATAAATGGCTCCAGTCAGGCTGCACAAAGAAAGGGCTCCTGAAATAAGGAGGGGGCGGGAGGGAAGGCGCGTGGCAAAGTCTGAGCTATAAATTGCGATGATTGAAATTAGTCTGTTGCGACTTGGAAAGTAGAACAGGGCCCTGGACACTTACTTGGAAAGCAAGAGAATGCCTCTTGATAACTTCAGTGGTTGCAGGATCTGACGTGAAAAAAAAATCCTGGGGTTAAATAACTCTCCTTGGACTTGAAAGGCAGGAAAGATATTACTCAAACTCGCAAGTGCTTAGAGCCCATTAAAGAACAGTGTAAAAGGGACTTAAGTTGCACATTAAACCTAGGGCGGAAGCTTTTCACATGTTGATCTGAAATTGGTACCCTTAAAACTAGGGTGGCTTAAATGTAAGCCCCTTCAATTTCTACGCTCTAGGAATTTGTAGAGAGCACATTGTAGGTGATATTGAGCCCTAATTCATTAAGGTAAATGCCAGGCACACACTGCCCCACCACCACAATCCTCTACTCTGCTCTAGCTTTTACACCCTCATAGTTTTACCATCTGAGATACCGGCATCACAGACTCAACGCTAAGTGGAAAAAGGCTCCTACACTGAGTGGAGTGACAAAGTCCTGAGTAGAAACAGGGCGCCCATAGAAGGATAAGTGCACCCTCTATGTCACACTCAAAATATAGGTGGCCTTCGAAAACTCCAGTCAAGGCTGACCTGGTCACTCCAGGTCGATCCTTGCGCTGCACAAAGAGAAAGGAGCTTCAGGAGCATCAAGTCATTGAACTCCAATGTCCTCTGTCAAGCCCCAACCCTTATCTCTGGGGTCACATGTATTGCAGAAAAAACTCATATCTCAGAGAAGAAACAGACTGAGATATATAAAACATTTTGTGGCATTGCAATTGAGAGTTTTAACTATCTGTTGCAGGCAATATTGTAGGCAATGCCTTTACATATTCTTAGAGTGGGCTTTGGACAATCCATTTGCATATTTGTTACTGGCATTCTTATCCATTCTAATTTCTTGCTCCTGATTCAAAGGCAGTCCTCCCTATAATGAAAGGCATGCCACAGGTGGCTTTGTCTTGCCCCTTTCACACCAACCTTCAAACCACCTGACCGTGGGCCACCCCAGGGCTTGGCCTTGAGTTTAAACTCTTTTTAATGTCTATCTGACGCCTTTTGCTAGGCTGGTGGAAGCTTAAGGTATATGAGTCATTTCATATGCTGATGATACTCAGCGGATGCTGCCTTTCCATAATAATGAGGTGGGGCATTGTTTGAGGCAGTCTGGGGTTGGATGAATGATAATTGCCTTAAACTGAATTCTGAAAAAAACTGAAATAATTTTTGGGGAACTAGCATCCACCCAGATTCTTATCACTGGTGGCCTTCGGAGCTTGGACCCCCACTTTTCCCTCTTCGTGTGTTAGAAACTTTGGTTTTAATTTCGATTGTAATCTGTCCTTCGAACCACAAGTTAAGGCTGTGTCTGGCAGTTGCTTCTTCACTCTGAAAACACTTATGAAAATGTTTCATCTAGTGCCGGAAATCAATTGGAAGACCATTGTACATGCTTTTATGACATCCAAACTGGATTATGCTCACTGTCTGTACCTAGCCTTGGCATCTTACCTACTGCATCATCCGCAGATCTTCAAAAATGCTGCAGCACGTCTCATAATGAAGGTGGCGGTGAGCCGATTAGTTCCTGCCTCCCTACGACAAACTGCACTGGCTGCCCATCAGTTGCAGCATCACATTTAAAGCATTAATTTGTGCATACAGAGCAATTCAATTGAAAGACCATATGCACCCGAGGAGAAGGCTGAAAGTGTACTCTCAGGGCAGAGCCTTGTATTCCAATGCTCGGATGCTGTCACAAGTTACAAGGGTGGGAAGGGGAGGAAGAACTATAGCATTTATGACGGCTAAACACTGGAACTCCCTTCCTACTGTGCTACCCTCGGTCCCTTCTGAATCAATTGTTAATAAACAGCTGAAGATTTCCTCTTGGCTGCTGTGCTTTAGCCTCTCTGATTCTTGTGGGTTTTGGTAATTTTGGTTTCTCTGCTGCTAGCGCCGGGGCACTAACTTGGAAGTAGCTTTGTGCATTATTAGTTTCTATTGTATTGTATTGTATACTTGTGCTTGTCCATCCTCTGGAGTATTTTGGTTCCGCCATGTTTTTTGACTAGCTGAGTTGTTTCCATCCTTCCACTGCTGTTGATGGGGAACAATTGTACCTTCTGCAAGTTGGTACCTCATATGACTATTAGCATGTGAGCAAGTTGGTACCTCATATGACTATTAGCATGTGATAGGTGCACATGGTTCTTTCTCTTCCACAGGTGTGTTTGCTCCCTTTTACCCCACCCTCTTTCCTGTGTGTCCGATTCTTTTTCCTCCAACTCTTCATTCTTCACCTTGATCCCTCCCCCTGAACTTCTCAGTCTTCTCAAGCACCCCTGTTTCTCGTGCTGCGGTCACACCACCCTCTTTCCTTTTTCTCTCCTGGTGACTTCCCTAGTAGTGCACAGTTTTTGACATAAAATTCTCTCTTGCATATACTTTCCTCATCCTTTCCAACATGGCTGAACTCATGCTCTGAATGAGGTCATCAACACTTCCACCTGGCAGCCATGTTTAGATGCTCAACACCTACGCTACCTACCAGAGCATCACCTGCATGCTCCTTTCTCTGTCCACCCTGTATCTTGGTCATGGCTTACCAAGGAGGCAGTGCATGGGTGAGAGTTAGTCTGTATGTGTATGTTTGATAGCATGTATGAATATGTGTGAGCATGTGTGGGCTCCTAGTTATGGCATATGTGGTGGCAATTGCTAACATTTTAGGGATATTCCTAGTAATTGATGGTAATGATCATTAATTAGGAAAGCTATGCTTGTGGAAATATTGTATATAGACAGACAATACTTGGGAGCCCTGCAAATAAGAATACAAACAGGAAATGGTTTAGAACTGGTAGTGGAATGAGAACATAACCCATGTAATGCTAGCCGTCCTGTGGTTACAAACTGATTTGCCAAGAATTAAGCTCATTGTTGTTAAAGTATTAGAGCCAGAAACAGAAAGCAGGCCCTCAATGTAAGATCTTGGCCATGTCTCATTTCTCGAATTATCAGGGCCATCCCCTGGTAATAATGTACAATATAATCCTGGTATTTTAGACTATCCTGACTGACTAACAGGACCAGTGTCTGCTAGAAATCACTAATGGAATAATTAAATTGCTTACAAGTATTTTGTTGGAAATTGGGCTACTGGTTGAGGGGAGTGAAACCCTACTCAAGCAGCAACAGCAACCTCTGCCAGGCTGGATCACAGGCCCAACCAAAATAACCTGCACTGAATCCTCCGGTAGCTTGGCACAAAGCAGTCAGGCTTAACTTGGAGGCCATGTGTAGAGTATTTATTCAGCACTTCAAACAGCAATAAAGGGAAAACATAACACAAGAAAACTCCCACACAAATTTGGGAAAATAGAGTCAAATTAAAAATATTATTTGAGACCAAAACAACAAAAATCCACTGAGTAAAACCAGTGGTATACAATTTTATAGACTTAAGTGAAAATAGTTTCTAGAAGCACAACTTGTCACCTGTAGTTACCTGGTCACACTCGATTAGGGCAAAGTCGCACGTTGAGGCCAACCACGATGGAGTATGGGTCAAAATAAATGGACCAAGTTAGGCATGCTGAGCAAAGTACCATAAATCCTGGTTGCAGAGTGCTGCAAGATCCAGCATCGAGGATGCAGCGCTCAGGGGCCGTTCCGAGGGAGCTGCAGGGTTTCATTGCGAGGTTCTGCATGGCCGTCAAGGATCCCGGCAATGGAGGTTTTGCATTGTGAAGTCCTTCACTGAGGATGATTCACACAGCGGCAGTTCTAAGGGGTTGTGGGCTGGGATGTGAGGCCTACGTCTATGATGCATCGCACAGCAGGGTTTCCAAGTGAGCAGCAAGGAGATTCATTGGCTCTGCCCACAGGACCACAGCTGGGCTGGCAGAGCATCTTCAGGCCCCCTTCCAAGGGTTCAGGAATTAGGTAGCGCCACTTGGGGGCAAGACTCAAAGCAGTCAGAGTACAGCTGCTGGGATCAAGGTGGTTGGAGCTTTTTCTGACCTTTAGGCTCAGATCAGGAAGCCAGCTGAGAAGCCCTTGGAGTCACTCTGGTGGTCCTGGGTTCAAGATGCAGGTCCAGTCCTTTCCAATCAAGCAGCAGGACAACAGAACAGCAAAGTAGCAGTCCGTCGTGCAATGCTGCATAGCATTCCTTTTGAGTCTTCTACAGGTCCAGAGGCATACTCAAGAGGCATTCTAAGACTCCAATAGTTAAACCTGGTGCCAGCTTTGAAGTAGGGGGTGGTTCTGGAGGATTCCACTCTCAGTGCTATTTCCTGATTCCCTACCCTACTTCTAGATTGTCTGGGGACACACAAGGGTGGGGACAAATCCTTTATGAGTGTGCTCAGACAGAGGCTTTGTCATTTGCAACTGTGTCAAAAGACCGGTTCTCCCCACTATCAAGTCAGAAATGGCCCATCCTGCCAACACCTTTTCCCCCTTTGTCTCACTGTCTGGGAGCAATAAACAAAGACCAACTGCCATCTGCATCTTACTATGTGATCCAGGGTACAGGCTGCAAGCACCAAATGGTTAGGGCAAGAAAATGCCAACTTTCTAAAAGTGCTGTTTTCAGGATTGTGACTCAAAATCCGACCTTACAATTAACAAGAGGTTTAAATGACAATGCTTTAGACACCAAACTCGACATTCCTACTTGCGCCCAATTCAAAATTGTTGCTTATTAAATATAAATGTAAAGGTGTTTTACTACCAGAACATGTAAAAACTAAAAGTGAATGTCCAATTATTTAAAAACACTGCACCCTGCCCTCCAGGCTGTTCAGCGAATACCATAGGGATGACTTACATGTATTAAAAAGGAAAGTCTTGGCCTGGCAGAAGATTGTTTTGCTGGTCAAAATGGCAGTTTAAAACTGCACGCACAGGCTGCAATTGCAGGCCTAAGACATGTTTAAAGGTTCACTCAAGTGGGTGGCACAATGAGAGCTACAGGCCCACTAGCGGCATTTAATATACAAACTGTGGGTACATGCAGTACCACTTTACTAGGGACATGTAGGCAAATTATAAGTATAATTGGGTTTAAGTCAATGTTACCAAGATTTATGGGGTGATCACACTCACTTTTGCACTGGTTAGTAGCAGTGTTCCCAGTAAGGTGCGCGCCCGCGTGCAAGCCCACGTCTGATCCCCCGAGCGCGCAGTGCTGCGTGTGGAGCGCACATCCACAGCACATCTTAGGAGAGCATTCGTGTTCGCGGTCTCGGACGTGGGCGCGCGTTACTGGGAACACTGCTTGTGTTCCGGCTTGTGGTGGCTCCTGTATTTGCTGTGGTTTTCCCTTCTTAAAGGAGCGCAGCTGGGGGCTGTTTGTGGACCATTGTGAAAATATTCCTGTTAATTGCAGCACCGTCATGTCCTGCAATGAACATAAATATTTTCACAATGGACCGCAATCAGCCTGCAGCCGCGCTCCTTTGAGAGAAGAAATGCAGAAAGTCCAAAAGCACGAGGTGTGCTTTACACTTAGTTATTTTGGGCTTGATGCATGTCTTCCCTTAATGGAGCGCGACTGCTGGATGATTGTGGGCCAATCTGAAAATATTTATGTTAATTGCAGCGCACAACGGTGTTGCAATTAACAGGAATATTTTTACAAGGATCAACAGACAGCTCGTAGCCGTGCTCTATTAAGAGAAGACATGCAACCAGCACCTTCACAGAGAGGCATAGGGGGCAGTAGCATAACAGCGGAGCTGCTGGGGCAGAGAGCAGAGTCCCTGACCAGGAGGTCAAAGGTCTACAGAGGATACATACAATATCTTATTTCCTAAAATATGGATTTAAAAGACAGTTATACTAAAAACTACAAGTTTTTCCTGGATATAACATTGATATAACATTAATAAGCAGTGTTATAATATTAATATAACATTACTAAGCAGTGTTGGTAGTGTGGATGAGAACAATCAGTTATTGCAAGGTAATGGAAGTGAAACCCCTCTGGTAAACAACACAACAAGCGGTACAACGAATGTAGACTCCAACTAGGGCCTCTGTTTCTCTAAGGAGTGCCCAATGTAACAGTAGTTGGCGCACAGCTATGGTCATTGGTTTAGTATGTTGCCTTCTACCCTTGGAAAGGATGCAAAGTGGTATTTGTCTGCATGTTCTGTTGAACACTTTTCGTATAGCGCAGATTGAGCCTTCTTCGAAACAGTAATGCAGTGTGCAGAATTCAGGCTAACAAATAAGGGCTGGGCTGGCTGTCATAAACTGGGAATGATCTTCTAAAGAGAGAGTTTCCCAGAAAACCAGAAAGGACTGAGTATACAACAGTGAAAAAAAGTGGGGGTTCCTTTCTGTGTTATTTGACTTTTGAGTTCTGACCTTCAGGCCTAGATACTAATTTAACTTTTAGTATTCCAATATGACACTGATTATTATATCTGCACACAACTAGGGTATTGTTTGTCTCTCAAAGTTTATTTTGTTGTTATTTTTTAAAAACATGTGAATTCATTTATTTCATAACATTTTCAAACAATCCTACACAAAATGACTATCTAATACAAATGGTCATCCCTATACTTATATTTAAATCAAATTGCAGGTAATCAATACACAAAAAAATAATTAAAAATTTCATAACATTATGACAACAAATATAAAAAGTTTTTGTATAAAAACAGAAGACAGTCGTTTGTCGACGCGTTTCGGTGTATAGAAGCTGTTGTAACACCTTCTTCAGGACAGACTTTGAATTAAAAACCAAACTTCTTCATTCTAAAATTAAATACATACAATTAGTGTCATATATTTTAATGAGAGCTAAGTGCATTTACCTAGTGTGCATGGTTACCCACGTGACATATTATTCAAAGTATTCTTACTATCTTATAGTGGATCTTGATATGTTTTAATATACCACACCCTTGGGGATTTAGGGTCAACAGTTCCTCCTCATAGGTAGTAGTACTGTTAAATATATTTCTTAATTCCTCTAGGAAGAGAAAATACACCAATTACAAGTATATTCGAGATGAAATTCGAGCCTCTAATATGGGCTGTGGCGTTGTTACTTACTTAACGCGGAGAGAGTAATATCTCTTGTGTCAGGTTCGAATCTTTTTAATTTCGATTCTGGTCTGGGTCACTTCTGATTATTTTCTCGGGTCTAGGCCTAAAAGAGAACATCTGTATCGTTATTGCCGTATATCTTATTGTTAAATGTGTCTCATGAGTAGACCTCAGCATTAGCTAAACATACCTTAAAAATATGTAGCCATTCCCAGGTTGTTCTTGAAACAGATTCTTTTCTCGTTTTGTGGGTTTTTCTTCACTTTTGACCCTTTGCGAGGAAGCTGTAATTCTTCTTTTTTTTTGAGTGACCTGAATTTAAGGATTTTAAATAATTACGCTTTTTATTAAAAACTTTATCTTGCTTAGCAATCTATATTTCTTTTAGTTTTAAGATTTGGGGCCAACAGTACTCGATTTCGCCGAGTTCTTTATATTCACGGGAATTGTCGGGTATGGCGAGTGCTCAGCATATGTTCGCGCAGAAGTTAAGGAAAGTTCTATAAATCTGTTTTAAGTTAGCTTGTGCCACCGTAATAGCTGATAATGAAGGCACTTGTGACCTGATACAATCGATTTCACCCGCTGTCTTAATTACTTAGCGGTACGCCTATTAACCTGTTTCCCTTATTACTGATAAAGAGAGCCGAATTCGGATTTCTATACTTCTCGCATGCGGCAGAGTAAAGTCTTGTTACGAAATTAGTCTGGTACCTGTGACACATTAGGTGTTGCCACGGCTTGCTATGCCCCTCCATGTTATCCCAGACTCCTTACCTTGTTCTTTGTGAGCTTTTGCGATCAACACATCCTCTCTCCCGGCTATACGATGAGAGAGTACGTCTAAATCTTCGTTTTTATAGTCCTCAGCCTTCGCTTGATTAGCTAATTAATTACAATTGTTCGTTAATTAATACCGGAAGTGCCCTCGCTTGTCGCCATATTAGTAGTTTTTTTGCATCGTCTTTTGTAGGCATAACTGATCATTGTCTTAAACGGAATATTTCGAAGAATACAATTCGATGTTCTTGGAATTTAGATGTGTCAAACTGTTATATGCCCACAGAGGTGACGGAAAGGGGTTTGTTTCACTGACATTCCTTTCCATATACATTGCCTGACTTACATATGTGTTTGGGTTTCTGTTTTTTTTAGGCGCCATTTTGGTAGATTGTTTACATGAACCAAACTACAAAAGTGTTCTGAGAGACCGAATGAAATGGAATATCAACAGTGTATTTATAAGTTATTCCATTCAATATTCTACCATTGTCAATTCTTTCATATAAACTGCTAATCACTTATTGAATGGTGTTTTGTGTCATACATTCCCTTCCTTGGTACAAACACAGTTTTAACATTTCAAAAAAAGATTTTTCCTTTCTTTTCCTTGGACGGACTTGGTCTTCATCTGAGATTATCTGTACGATAAAGTTCTAAATACAGATAACTTATAAATAATCTGGTACCTCTGCACCTTCACTGGTTTCCAGAGTGAGTCCTGCTGCAGCACACTGCAGGCATGCAATGGAAGCTTTGTACAAAGTGCACACACAGCCTGGAAGATCACGAGCACTGGGAGCAGTGCGGCAGTAGCCTATCTCAGCCAGGAGCCCTCAGTGGAAGATATTACCTTATTGATGACTACACACATGTAACTCAATATGGCTTATGAATCCCCTCGGCGTCCTTTATCCACCCCCCGGACTGCTGTCACAGGTTGTTCTCTGTTGTGATATTTTGCCATAATTTGGTGTTTGGTTTAATGGTTGACTAAGTGTCTCCACACCTTTTGTTAACAGAGCGCAGCAGATTGTGTGACTTTTAGAAAGTTTTGATGTTAAACGCAGCCCTGTGTATAAGTATGTCGGGCTCTGCAATTAACATGAACACTTTCCAAAAGGCATGAACTCTGCCGCCATCTATTAATAAAAGACATGCAGTAAGCCTAAAAACATTGCATGTGCTTTTACAATTAATAATATATGTTAGTGATTCTGAAAGCACACATCCTGCTTCTGGACTTGCTGCATGCTTTTTGTTAATAGAGCGTGGCTGCAGGAAGATTGTGTACATTTTTGAAAGTATTCATGTTAATTGCTGCAATTAACATGTATACTTTCAAAAATGCACACAATCTGCCCGCAGCCACAATCTATTAACAAAAAGCATGAAGCAAGCCAAGGGCTTTAAGTGGGCTGGGTCCTGCTGATGCTTAGTTTTTAAGACAGGTCCCAATCAGGCTCTTCATTTTTGCCCTCACCCTTAGGGTAAAAAAAAATCTCAACTGCTGAAAGCCTTTGGTGTAACTTCATTTCAGAACTGAGGCATTTTCAATATATTCAACAAAGCTGTAGTTGTTATTAATTTATCCTATGCAACTAACAACCATTGACAAAGTCAATAGTCCTGGGTTGTTGTAGGTATAATGTTACTTATTGTGTTATATATCTGGATGCAATGACAGAGTCAGCACAATGACGGTCGGGGGGCACACTATGCTAAGCAGAGATTTTTAGCTTACGTGTTTCTACGCCACACCCTTAATTAAATCAGGCAAGCCCCTTTGAGAGACCCCCTAGGTTTTTCATCCCACTTAAATCCCTGAGCAAGCCTAAAAGCAGCATGCATGCTTTCAGAATCACTAACATATATTAGTGACTCTAAATGCACACATGGTGGACATCTATGTACATTCTCCCCTGGTGTATCCAAGAAACCATCTTCAGAGAGGATAAGTGAACTCATGATTATCAGTTTTAAAGAGTGGAGTAACCCGCGCCATGGTAGAGCCAGCTCTGTTCTGCAGAGACTAGCCCTGATGACCTTGAATAATTCTTAAACATATGATTGCAAATAGCATTGTCCTTTAATTTATTTTTAATCTGGGTAATGTGTGAGATTGTATTATAGAATTATTTTTACAAATGTGGTTTTGTTTCATGCAGCATCCATAAAAATGTTTTATTTTAGATTTGAACAGGATCTCGGATATGAGAAATGGGAGGATCTCACCGTGATTTTTTTCAGTAGTATTAGTGGGTTTCCGCTGTGTTACAATACAATATTGGAAAAATACATCACTATCCCTGAATATTAACTATAAACACATTTGGAATTTGAACCAGTGTGTCTGTGTACTGTTTGTGATCTGGCCAAAAGGACACGAGAAAGCTGAATCTGGATCATAAATTCAAAGCTAATCCGCACAGAGGCCCCCAAAATATGTTTGGCTGAGGGCGCTCAAAGTCCTTAAGATGTCCCTGAGCCGCCGCTGTGTAATTAGTTAGTAAAGAAGAGGTTCACTGGCACTGTGGAATAAGGCTCGTTGCCCCGTTTTCCTAATATATATATTAGTGTAGCTTTGTCGTGGTTGCAGATGCTCTGCTCTGCACTGCACTGCACTGCACTTTCTCATTTCGAGCATGACACAACCATTGTACAGCAGTCACCAACACGAAGGCCACCCGCCTGGCTGGACTGGCCTTAGCAGGCATCAGGCGGTTGCCTGGAAGACTGGGGGCAGTTTTGGAGCAGTGGGGGCCAGTCGTGTTACTAGGGCCAGTTTTGCAGCAATGCTGCAATATGGGCCCTCAGTAACAAAAGCACCAGTTCTGGGGACCGGGTTCAAGCAGTAGTGCTTGACACTTGGCAACCCCACCCCTCTGCACCCCACCTCTGGTGGGTGGGAGCCAGTGCAGCAAAATTGCCAGCGCTACTTTTTTGGGTTCCAAGTCTGGCCCTGCCTGCCTCATCAAACAGCCTCCTCCGTTCCAGTACCTAGGTCATTTATCTGCACAATCAAGCAGGAACTCCAGTGTCAGAACCCCTGTCGTTGCACCCACACACGCGGTTGGGTTCTTGGTGCACATTGCTGTGGCTGGAGCACACAGAGACCTCACACTCCCGCACGCAGAGGAAAAAAATTAGAGGGAACTTTGGTTAGCAATGGCAAAGTGCACAAAGTCCTAAGGCCAACAAAACCGAGATCAGCAAAAATGGAGAAGTAACGCAAAAAATGTAGGTAAGGCCAAGCTAAGGCTGGTAGGTCTAATATATTTCAAATTACGTATGTTTTATAAATGCTATCCCTGATCCCTGGCTGCAGTAGTGTGTACAGGATCAGAGTGTAGAGTGCTCTGTTGTGGTGTCAGGAGTAAAAGTGGGCGCTTGCTCAATAACTTTAACAATTTACAAACATGACCTTGAATGGATGTGACAGTGCAATATCCAAATGGATACATTTTCCTAATTATCCTCCTCATAATGTAACTTAACGAGTCAACGGTGAAGCACCTTGACATTGATATTCGTTGTTATTGTTTTGTGCTTCACAATTATTCAATTCAATTCAATTAAAACTTTATTCGGATACAATTTTGTGTCCATAAAAGTATACAAGCAGTTAAAAACAGTTGTTAAAAAGAATCGCTAAAAAGTATTTAGTAAACAATTTCTTACACGAGGATTTTAAAAATGACAGCTATATCGCTTGTTGTTTTATATAAAAACTAAATCAATACGGTTTCCAATCAATAGCAGCAGAATTCATGTAAGACAAACATAGATATACACAGCAGCACACTTGTAGAATCATGAAATGCAATTTGAACCCCAACCACATCCTAACATTTTACACAGAGTCATAATTTGTGCGATATTTAACACATGCCTTTAAAAAACGAGCTATTGGGACAATACTGTACTCAGTGTCCAAAGTTTGTAGGGCAAGGAGCGCCGGGCGGCAGTGATGCAAGCCCATGACTTTTAACAAAGGAATAATCCACTGCTTGCGTGGGAATTCATAATAGCTACAAAAAAAGACTACGTGCAGTACCGACTGCTCTGACTGCCCATCACATGGGCAAGGAGGGAGGTTACTGGACCAATCTTTTACCTTCGGAAATGTTAGCTGCTGGTGAAAGATGTTAAACCGGAATCGCGTCAAGAGGTATTTATCATAAGCGTTGACAATGGATAGTAAGTATGGCTGAATCCCGAAAGAGACTTGCACCGAGACTAGATGGAGGTTTGTGGGTTTTAAAATCTCAGTTGCCAAGCGAAGCTCACGTAAATGAGATAGACACATATTTTTCAACTTTTTACGTGAAACTTCGGTTATGGTCTCAGGGGATAAGAAGGCCTTTTCCAGATTTAAATCCCTCAAAAAATTATACACATATTTCAACCATGGGATGTTTTTCCAGTTTTCCAATGTGAGACAGTCGGAGATGAGTGAGCGAGTCAGTTTGCATTCTATGGTGTGCCAAAGGTGGTGCCATAGGAGAATTGGTTGGACAGCAATAGAATCAGAAATATAGTCCTCACCCAACTCCATATGGCAACCAAAGGTTGGGGAACTTTTAGGAGCGGCCAAGAGGTATCGGAAAAAAACATTTTCTACTTTTTGGATAGATTCCGTGTTAACATGACCCCAGACCCCTGCCTCATACGTTGCCACTGAACAGCACTTGGCCCTATAAATCTGGATCAGCTCCCGCGAGGGGCGCTGACCCAGTTTTTGGGCAAATGAAACCAAAGCTGCTGTAGCTCTAAGGAACCCCAACTTTCTGGCTAAAAGAGCTGGACGCCAGGTGGAAGCATTATCTATCAGGATTCCTAAATAAGGGTATGAGGTTGCGCTCTCCAGTGTGACATTGTTAATTTGAGCGCCACCAGGGAGTTTGAGGTGTTTCCCCAGATGCATGACAAATGTTTTCTTTGTGTTTACGTTTAAGTCTAAACTTGCCATGAAATTGCAGTATCTATCAAGAAGGAGTTGAAGCTGACGTGGAGTCCTGGCCATGATGACCGCGTCGTCAGCGTAAAGCAATGCGGGTATTGGACGGCGATCAATCATGGGCAGGTCCTGACTTCCTTCTAACATCGCCGCCTCCAGGCCATTCGTATAAAGATTAAAAAGGAAGGGTGCCAGTACACACCCTTGCCTGACACCCTTAGCTATTGGGAAAGATGTTGTAACTCCCCCCCCCCAGACCATACCGTACTTTGGCTGTGGCCCCCGTATAAAGATTTTGCATAAAGTTTACCAAGGGAAGATCTACCCCCATGGACAGAAGGAGTTTCCAGAGTTTGTTGTGGGAGACGCAATCAAAAGCCGCCGAAAGGTCGACTAATGCTAGATGCATCCTCCCCTTTTTTGCCCCTACATATTTGCCTATCAGTAGAGACAGGTTTAAAGCCTGTTCCACTGTCCCCAGACCCCCTCGAAAACCATACTGTAGGTCAGAAATCACTTGGTTATGTTCAGCCCAGTCTTGGAGTCTTTTTAGCAGCAGCTGGCCCATAACCTTGCCTGTAGAGTCCAAGAGGGAAATAGGACGATAGCAGGCAGGGTTATTGCGGTCGCCTTTTTTAAATATAGGAATCAAAATAGAAGTTGTCCAAGACTTAGGAGGGCCAATTTTTGTGGCTGCTTCGAAGACCTTTGTAAGGATGGGGGACCATAGTTCTAAGTTATTTTTAAATATGTCCACAGGAAACCCATCAGCGCCTGGGGCTTTACCACATTTAGAGGCCTATAATGCGTTAAGTACCTCGTCATGGTCAAAATTGAGGTTTAAGGGAGAGATTGAGCTTTTGTGGTTTAGGGGAACCGGCGTCTCCTGACTATCTGTGGGAGTGTGTGTTAGGGGATCATCCGAAATACCAAAAATCTTGGAAAAGTGAGTAACCCAGTCCGCTTCCCCCACTGATACCTCTATCCTGGGAGTTAATTGCTGGTCAATTAGGAAGGGCGCTCTTACTGCTTGCCAAAAGGTGGCTGAATCCTTAAGGGAACAACTCTGATGAAGCTTAGCCCATAATTCTTTCTTGATATCCACCTTACAGGATTTAAGTTCTTGCCTATAGAGCTTTCTTAACCTAGTAACTTCCCCTTTGTCCCTTTCGGTCCTATTCAGGGCTTTCCTTAACATGGAATAGGCACTTCTAGTTGCTGAATTGAACCATCCCTTTTTTGTTTGGTTGGGACCCTTGATTTTACGAAACAGCTCTTTCTTTATTTCAGTAGCAATGGCTGAGAAACTGGCCAATACGTGGACAGGGTCTGATTGTGAACTTAAACATACTTCAACAAATGGGAGAGTGCGACTCAGTACTACAAACGTGAGCTTTTCCTGGTCCACTTTTTCCCATTTAATTGCGTACCCATTCAGTTTATTTACCCTTAAAGTCTCCTGCGTTAAGAGAGTTTGCTTACTGCGCAGTTCAGGCGCATTAGGGACAGTAATGACGAGAGTGTTAGGGAAATGGTCGCTGCTGGCATTAGTACCTGTGTGAAAGCTGCACAGTTGCTCTTTAGTAGCTTGCGACACCAGAATGTAGTCGATCAAACTAGATAATCCCCTACCATTAAAAGTGGGAGCGAAAGGGACTGGAGGGCATACTAGTTTGTTTGCGAAACCCAAGTCTAAGTTGAACATTATCTCAGTCAGGAAGTTCCCTAGTTTTGTGTGAGGGAAGTGTGTTAAATTAAGATCCAACTCATCAACGATACCACAACTGTTTGTGGTTCCTTCCTTGCAGAGATTTAGATTGAAATCCCCTTCCCAGACTATGCTAATCGTAGATGCAGGATTTTTAAGCAGCTCCTTCATTAAATGTAGGGAGATAATTTCCAAGACTGGAAGTACATCCTTTGGGGTCAAGTTATTGTAAAAATTAACTATATAGACCATGTGTGTTTTATTTGGTGTTACTTTAAGGATCTGGAAATAAGGATTGCTATTAGTTATTTTAATGTCGGTGATTTGGAGCTCATTTGAGACGTATATCACCAAGCCCCCTTTCGCTCTACCGCATGCTGAAGGTTGGGCAGGGGAATTAAAGGTTTTGTAACCTTGCAGATGGATCGAAACAGCTATCCACGTTTCTTTTAGACATATAACATAATGTTCCCTAATAACAGAGAGCCAGGATGGAAGGTCTGCCTTGGTGCGAAAACCGGCGACATTCCAGAATATCAACTTGAGGGATAGGTCTGGTTTCGCCAAGCTCCCCCCAGTTACGATATCTTCAACAGAGGGTTTCATCGTAGCATTAAGGGAGGCCTCATCTGGGGTTGCTATGTCCAGATGGAAATTGTATATGCCCTGCGCTGAGGACTGGGTCTCGTCCACAGCTCTACTGGAGGGGAGGAGTAGGGAATCGTGATTTCCTTTGTTAATGGATTCCAGGGGCGTGGGTGGCAAACAGACTAAATGCTGTGACGATTGCCCTAGTCAGTCAGTTGCATCCAGGCCTGATAGGAGATTAAATCTATTGAATGTTTGAAAGGGTTCAGACCAAGAAAATTGATTATAATCAGTATAGCCATTGGTGCTGGACAGACAGCGATTATGGCAAAACCTAAGACGTTCGTTAGGGTAACTGGTTAGTAATCCCGGGATTGGAGTGAATTCTACTGCAGATCTTGGGTAGAAAAATGTCGGTTCCCATGTTGTGATTCCCCCTAACCCATTGGCTTGGAATTCGCTTAGGATGAATTTCGCAACTCTCATGTCTAAAAAGTTAACAATGATAATGTCCCCAGATAGATATTTTCTTCAACAGCCCAGCCAAGGCAGACGTCTAACATGAACAATTTCTCCGTTCAAGAACGGGGGGAGTGGGCGGTTTTGGCGGAGCCAAAACAGGACTTTATTTTTAAGTTGAGAACAGTTTTGTATCTTGCCTTCCTCTAAAGGTGGGACGCCTGTCAAGATGACCACATACGTGACCGCTTCCGGAGGGATATCTACTAGCCTAGTCCTAAGCTCAGTTGTTTCGGGATGTCTAGTCCTTGTGCCTTGGGCGGGCAAGGGTCGCTGGTTAGAGACATTGCCACCCCCCTGTGTGTTATTCGCCCTGGATACAGAAGCTGGAGGTAATGCGTGTGACGCATTTATTTGCAAAGGTTTTGGGTTTGAGAGATTGTTGGTCTTTGCCCTTCCCTTTTGAGGGGGGGGAGTAGGATTATTACTACTTTTAGCACCTAATTTATTCACAAGGGCAGGTTTTACTGAAGCGGATGCCAAAGATGATGGTGCCCCTCTTTTTTGGGTCACAGGTGCAGAAACAGGAATCGCAACTTTCGTTACTAAAGGCAGCGTTCGTGGACCAGTATCTGGTTGGGCCTTATATGCTGCTATATTCTCCCTAACTACTTGTTCTAGAGAACCTAGTTGTAGAGACATTTGGTTCAGTTTCTCTATTACTGGGTGAATAAGTGACCGTACTATTTGCTCAATAGCCCCGAAAATCTCAGAGTTAATGATTTCCTTGGGAGAAAGTGGGTGGGAAGTAGGCGGGGCTGGTAACATGTGCATTAGTGGAACAGATAGTGCAAGACTGCTTTTAGGATCAGACTTAGGCGTTTGGATAAGCCTAGTTGATTTACCCCTCGAAGTGCTACCTTCACACTTTCTCCTTCTTTTTGTCGGTGGCGGACCTTGACGAAGGTCAAGGTTGTGGTTAATGGTGTTTGTTTCTATTTGGGTGATCTGTGCCACAGGTGATGAAGTGGCCGCCTGGGACTCAACAAGCGGGGACAAATTTCTAGGTGTAGTTGGAATAATAACACTTAGTTCGCTAATAGAGTCACTAATAGAGTCTATTAGGGTCTGCCTGTCTTGAAGAAGCAATGGAATACTATCATTTCTAGATGATTCACAGGCTGTTGAAGTAGTGGAGACCCCGTCCTGAACCCCATATTGGACATCATCCTGAGTTGACGTGGTTGATTGTGTTGGGGGCAAAGATATGCGCATGTTCTTTATATGTTCAATAGAGCGGTGTCTATCGGCCCGTCGCTCAGCAAGAGAGTCCTCCCTGTCAGCATCCGGAATCGTCCTGATTATGAAATGATCCAAAGTTCCTTTATTAACCCTTTTAGGTGGGGGGGTTGTTCTCATTGTGCTCATGGTTCATAGGGGTTAGAAAGAGGGGCTGGCAGTCTGGATGATGGAGTTTGAAACGTGACCCACTGTGCCTTGCACAAAAATCTTGAGAGTCAATGGAATAACGGCACTGAAACAATGGGTATGTAGATACAGATAGCAAGTTACGGGACTGTCTTACTTGTGATGCCACCACGTAGTTGACAGAGGGGGGCCGCAGCCCAGCCTCCTCCGGCCTCTGACGGCTGTAGATGGCCCGCCCTTTGCCAGAAACCGGTCCCCGGTAGCTTGTCTCCTTTCTGGTGAAGAATTGGCTTGGTAGTTTAGTCTGCCCTGTTCCCATGATGCACTGGGCCAGGGACAGACTGATTTGCATATAGCCAGGTTCTGAGCTGGGATGGGGCAGTGAGATAAATAACGGTGATGGATCAAGCCCTGGTCTTTGGACTGGGTAAGAGTGGTCTGCTTAACTCAGACACTCTGTTCATCACCACCCCCTTTTCTAAATCGTTTTTGGCCACTATAGGTGTGGCAGGGTATACTCAGACATGAGTCCCTTTCTCACTGCTCCATCAGGATTCAAGCAAGCCGGGCCGAAGAAGGCTGAAATGCCAGAAACCGGTCCCCGGTAGCTTGCCTCCTTTCTGGTGAAGAATTGGCTTGGTAGTTTAGTCTGCCCTGTTCCCATGATGCACTGGGCCAGGGACAGACTGATTTGCATATAGCCAGGTTCTGAGCTGGGATGGGGCAGTGAGATAAATAACGGTGATGGATCAAGCCCTGATCTTTGGACTGGGTAAGAGTGGTCTGCTTAACTCAGACACTCTGTTCATCACCACCCCCTTTTCTAAATCGTTTTTGGCCACTATAGGTGTGGCAGGGTATAATCAGACATGAGTCCCTTTCTCACTGCTCCATCAGGATTCAAGCAAGCCGGGCCGAAGAAGGCTGAAATGCCAGAAACCGGTCCCCGGTAGCTTGTCTCCTTTCTGGTGAAGAATTGGCTTGGTAGTTTAGTCTGCCCTGTTCCCATGATGCACTGGGCCAGGGACAGACTGATTTGCATATAGCCAGGTTCTGAGCTGGGATGGGGCAGTGAGATAAATAACGGTGATGGATCAAGCCCTGATCTTTGGACTGGGTAAGAGTGGTCTGCTTAACTCAGACACTCTGTTCATCACCACCCCCTTTTCTAAATCGTTTTTGGCCACTATAGGTGTGGCAGGGTATACTCAGACATGAGTCCCTTTCTCACTGCTCCATCAGGATTCAAGCAAGCCGGGCCGAAGAAGGCTGAAATGCCAGAAACCGGTCCCCGGTAGCTTGTCTCCTTTCTGGTGAAGAATTGGCTTGGTAGTTTAGTCTGCCCTGTTCCCATGATGCACTGGGCCAGGGACAGACTGATTTGCATATAGCCAGGTTCTGAGCTGGGATGGGGCAGTGAGATAAATAACTTTGATGGATCAAGCCCTGATCTTTGGACTGGGTAAGAGTGGTCTGCTTAACTCAGACACTCTGTTCATCACCACCCCCTTTTCTAAATCCTTTGCCCGGGCTTCGCCCAGCATCCCGCTCGCGTCCCGCGTTGCGGGGGACGCCCACCTTTATTGCCCCTGCAGGCGCCGAAGGTTACGACCAAGGCAAGCGCCGCCGCAGGGTGTCCAGGGAAGCCAAGTCCTCCACTCGACGGCCACCTATGATGTACAACGCAGCAGCGGGAGGACTCGGGCGGTGCAGGGGCGGTGCAAGGAGAGTGGTTCCAGCGAAAATTTTGCCCAGCAGAAGGTCCGTGAAGGAGATGAGCCCAAAGGTCAGTGCTTGCAAAAGATTACACCCCTTGGGTCGGGGGACGGCCACCTTTATCGCGCCTCCAGGCGCCGAAGGTGACGACCAAGGCAAGCGCTGCTGCAGGGTGTCCTGAGAAGCCGAGTCCTCCACTCGGCGGCCGCCTATGATGTACAACGCGGCAGCAGGAGGACTCGGGCGGTGCAGGGGCGGTGCAGGGAGAGTGGTTCCAGCAAAAATTTTGGCCAGCAGAAGTTCTGTGAAGGAGATGAGCCCAAAGGTCAGTGCTCGCAAAAGATTACACCCCTTGGGTCGGGGGACGCCCACCTTTATCGTGCCTCCAGGCGCCGAAGGTGACGACCAAGGCAAGCGCCGCCGCAGGGTGTCCTCGGAAGCCGAGTCCTCCACTCGGCGGTCGCCTATGATGTACAACGCGGCAGCAGGAGGACTCGGGAGGTGCAGGGGCGGTGCAGGGAGTGTGGTTCCAGCGAAAATTTTGCCCAGCAGAAGGTCCGTGAAGGAGATGAGCCCAAAGGTCAGTGCTCGCAAAAGATTACAATTAAAAAAAGCACAACAAATAACGAAAAAAAAATTGTCCTCTGGTACATTTGCACAATTCTCGCAAAAACATGTACTCTAACCAACAACTACAAAATTTCATTTTTGTCCTATAAAACCACTTCAAATGCCATTATTGTTCCTTTTTAGGGCACAATTGCCTAGCACATGCACAAATGTGCCATGAGTCAGTGCAAACGTGAAGGGTGCCTGGCTGATATGTGTGATTTTGCCCTGACTCTCTTCTGCACGCTGCATTTACTGTCTGAAATGAGGAACGGAAATGGCAATCCAAACTAAAGTAACCCTACTAGTAAACATCAGCCTAGAGGCAACCGAGAGCAAAGGGCATAGGGTAAAGCACATATAGACCATGTCTTCCCCAAGCCACACACAGAATAGGGTGTCTGGGTCATGCCAACAGCAATGCCCTACTAAACAAAAGGGGGTAGTAAGCCAGAGCAGCAGGGTGGAACAGCGAGACATTCTCCGATCACTAGGACACTTAGCGAAGACAGAGAGAGGGCATACAACTCATACGCCCCAAAGGGCGAGCTGGAAAGGGTGCACACCAAGATGCAATGACAGAAGTACACATTCTACAAGCCACAAACCCAGGAGGGAGCATAATAGGAAACACAAACCCAGCTTGAACCCTTGAAGTATAAAAAGCGGTCACTCACCTATCATCCAGTGAAGGGGACTTCAGTGCTGCACTGCAAACAGGTATACACCTGTCAAAAGCCATAAGGAAACTCATTAGGAAAGGTATACACTTAGCTAGGTTGCTTTGGGGTTGGGAGAATCTACATTGTTCAAGGGAGACTGGAAGTAACATCCAGAAGAGGAACTACATATCCAGCCCAAAACACAGCAGGGAGCCATAGCTGCAGGTCACACATTAGAGCCAGAACTTCACAACCCCAAGCAAGTGGAGGTGATGGAGCAAGGACTTGTAGAAAAGAGACTTGCTCTGAGATAATCCTCTCGTTTAACTTTTAATATTGCATTAACCATGCATTGTGTAAATTAATATGCACAACACTATACATACAAGAGGTGTTTACCAACGTGTATTACTAATAAGTAACTCGATTGAATTTCTAAAATAGCCGCTAACGGAAAAACTGTACTGCGCATGCATCAGCTGCACCAACACAGTATGACGAGCTGTTGCTTGGAGGGAATTTCTTGCACTTGCACAAATGCTATTATTATGGCTGACGGAAAGCTCACATGTGCAGCATCTGCTTTGTCGAAACTAAAACACACTATTTTACTAATGCTAATGCGGGGAAAGCATAAATAAATGAATGGGATTAGAGTAAGCGATAGGTGGTATACAGTGAAACCATTTATGTTCAAATGTAGCATACATCTATTTGACTCTTTTATTAGTGCATGTCTTGGGCCTCTCATATGAGTCTAAAGTCTGTGGGTCACCTGATTCTTCACGCATGCGTGATATGATCGAGCTGAAAGAAGTGATGTGATATTGAATGCAGCTCAAGGTCGAAATGGATACATACACTGGGAACCAGCTTGAGAACCTCTAAGATGAATGGGAATGGATGATGTTTATACTTTTGTTTCGAATGTGATGTGAATACTAGTGGGAATTTCATTTTGTGAATAGAAATTAAGGGGTGAGATCTTCAAACAATGGACTGAAAGACTAAATTGGAAAATAAGCATGGTGTGAGTATCATCCCCCCTTACCTGTCCAATCAGAGTTAGGAGTTTCATGATCTTGAAAGATCATTGGGAGGTACATGAATATTGTAGGGTATAATTGAGGTAGTCTTAGCTAGTTAGAGAGCCGGGGCCCGATTCACAGAATGAACTTAAGACTCAATCCTAAACTTACTACTGTTTTGGTATTCACAGATTGCACTTACTACTTTTGGTATTCACAGAATTAACTTACTACTTTTGGTATTCACAGAATGAACTTACTCATTTCGGTATTCACAGAAGTTAGGACTCCTAACTTTAGGACTCCTAAATGCCTTCTGTGGATACCGAAAGTCCTAAAATTATGATTTTTCTCAATTTAGTAGTAGTAAAGTTAGGACTACTAACTTTAGGACGCCTAAATGCCTTCTGTGAATACCAAAAGTCTTAAAATTAGGATTTTTCTCAATTTAGTAGTAGTAAAGTTAGACTTTACTACTAAATTGAGAAAAATCGTAATTTTAGGACTTTCGGTATTCACAGAAGGCATTTAGGAGTCCTAACTAACTTTACTACTACTAAATTGAGAAAAATCGTAATTTTAGGACTTTCGGTATTCACAGAAGGCAGTTAGGAGTCCTAACTTCTGTGAATACCGAAATGAGTAAGTTCATTCTGTGAATACCAAAAGTAGTAAGTGCATTCTGTGAATGCCAAAAGTAGTAAGTTCATCCTGTGAATACCAAAAGTAGTAAGTGCAATCTGTGAATACCAAAACAGTAGTAAGTTTAGGATTGAGGCCCACATGCATCAATGTAGGATTTTGCATTTCTTAAATAGCGAAAATTAAGGAATCGCTATTTAGGAAATGCAAAATGCTATGCATCATTTTTTTCGGTATTTCTTTGTGATTCGGTAAAAATCGCATTTTTTACCGAATCCCAAAGAAATACCGAATTCTTAAGTTAATTTTCGCAATTTCCATTGATTCCTATGGGCCAAAAGGCCCATAGGAGTCAATGCAAATTGCGAGTGGCACTTAGAAAATTTCATGGGTGCAGGGGGTCCAAAGGACCCCCCCATGCACCCCTGAAATGTATTTTTCGCATCATGTTGCACACACACATGTCCTAAGGACATGTGTGTCCGTAACATGAATGTTGAAAAAATAACATTTTAAGCATTTTAAACACTTTTTCCAAATTTACCGAGTGGTTCAACCACTCGGTAAATTTGGAACCCTAAGTGCGAATTTTCACTTGTCAAAGTGATGATGCATTGCTTTTAAGAAGTCGCACATCTGCGACTTCTTAAAAGCACCCGCAATTTTAGAACTCGCAACAATGTTGCAAATTCTAAAATTGCTTTATGCATCCCAAAAAGCACTTTTGCATTCGCAAACGGCCGATTTTAAGGAATCGCACCGTTTGCGAATGAAAAAGTGCTTGATGCATGTGGGCCTGAGTCTTAAGTTCATTCTGTGAATCGGGCCCCATGAGACTGGGATGCTGCCCAAGGAGACGTTGATGCTGAATGCTGCAGAGCTCAGGATGCTGTCGGAGTGACGAGAGAAGCTGAAGAAGAATCGAATGCAGAACCACTTTACCTTAAATGTATTTATTTAAAAGAAGATCGCAGAAGAATCTTGAGGAGGAAGAGAGTGTCATAGAGGGGTGCTACGCAAGTGTCGGTGGTATAGAGGTCATCTATCTTGTCATGATTCCTGTCCTGAAGCCATTGTCACCTGATCTTTCCCGGGACCCTTCCAGATCCTTGGCCAGGGGGCTGGTTTTCCCACCAACCTAGGCAATATAATTTCTACGTATGTGCTATTTTTCTTTTCTCTCTTTCCTCTCCTTTTTGAGCATAAGTCATTGCTTGATATACAAGTATGTGTTTCATGATTGATTATTGAATCTTCCTTCCTATGGGTGATGGTGCCTGTACTGTACTTTGTAAGTGGTTCACATGAAATTAATAAAGATTCAAAATATTTCCAGAGTCTGTGGTTATTTCATCACATGTAAGTAGGTTATATTTATGTCATTTCACCATCAAATAGTTCAACTAATTTGGTCCATTGATTGGAGGAAAAAACTTTTTCATCAGTGAAAGATTAGTTGAGAATGAGAAGAGACTAATCTAGAATGATAAAAAGTACAAACAATTGACTCCAGGGGTTTATTATCAGGTAGTGTGAATGTGTGTTTATGGGCCCAGTGAGTATATGGTATTTGAGTACCTGTTGCTGGTAACCCGCTGGATCAGTTTTCTGGTAGTAGAGCTATGGTTATTATTGACTAGTTTGGTGATAAGGATTGATTTTGGATTATTGACTTATGTTCAACAAAAAGAGTTAGCGTCTTGTTATATGTTGGCTGAAAAAATTCATGGGTGAATGAGTAGTGGGTGGTGTTTGAAGCCATACTGCAGTGAGGTTACTCGCTTGTTGGAATAGCATTGAGAAGCTACGCAGGGCTGGCAGTGCTAAATTAGGGACTATTTCGTATAAAAGTTGAGTGAGACACAAAGCAAAGGGGTTCGCTGGTGAAACTTTGGTCTTATATCACCTAAAAAGGGTATCACTGAAGGAGTAACAGCTTCTCCTGAATTTGAATCGAGGGTAAATGGAAGATTTTATTCGCAGTGTAAGAGGAGCAATTCTGAGTCTGAGTTGGAATCTATCCTTTGTTTAGCATAACAGGCAGAGTAGCGAATGTTTTAATGTTGTTATTAACAGAATTTAGTTAAGGGAAAAGTAAAAAGAAATAAGTTCTCGTATTACCTTATGAAGGGAGGGTCAATTGCTGGAATTGCACTGACGTTACAGAGTGCCGCGCTGAGATAGGTTGAAACAGCAGGTGTGTGACTGATGTGAATTGTAAAGGAGGTGTCGGTAGTAAGGAGCAGAACTGACAACACTAGAAAGGCCCCGCTAGCAATGGTCAGATCACGCGCATGAGCGGCAATTCGATTGGATAAGTGAATGAAAGTTGCTTTTGGCTTGGTAAACGAAAAATTTGTATGCATGATTCTCATTTGCCCTTTTATATAAGTCGCCCTGACAGACAAACGCGAGGGTTTGCAGATCATTGTTTTATGTATCGAGTGTCCAGTATGTATGGAGAAAAGAGGAAAATATAATTTATAAAGAAAATTAAGAATTTCTTTAAGAAAGATAAGCCTGTTTTGACAAGAGAGGGAATTCCTATTCCGCCACCTAAAACGCCTGCTTCATTTATGGATTTATGGATGGAGAATTGGATGGAATACACAAAAGACGATGGTGTTTTAGCTTTTCCAGAGCATGGTACTTTTAATGGAAGAATTTTACAGAATTTGAGGATGTGGATGTATGAATTAGAACCAAGAACTTGATTACCTCAGTATGAGGCGTTAGTATATTGGGAAATTGTGTTGTTTGAGAGAGAAAAGTGTAGAAGAGGAAAATGTACAGGATTTCATTCAAGACATACGAATGTATCACATAAAGGTCAGATGAAACAATGGAGAAGAACAATGGTATCAGAAGGTTTATACCCAGTATTAGTGGCTGAAGAACAGACAGGGAGTAAGTGTAAAGAAAAATTGAAACACTTAAACCCACTGGGATATGGTGAATCAGAAGATGAATTATTAGAAGATATTTTAACTAAACATCCTCCACCGTACCAAGAAGGACCAAGTAGACTCACCCCAAGTGCACCAGCACTAGTAACACCCCTGGTTCCACAAATTGTACATGATCCAACAGTTGACAGGGTACTACAAGATAGAGAGAAAGCCTTAAATAAAAACAGAGAAGAATTATTACAAAAGATATGTCAATTAAACTTGAACCCTGAAGTTTTGACAATACCAGTAACTATAGATCCTGTTGTTCCATTATATGGAGAGAAAGCCAATTGCCTGAAACCATCAGTTGTAACAACTCCCTTAAGCAACCCCAGAAAAGAAACTATAATAATAGATGATCAAGCCAGTGAGTGTGATTCAGTAATTTCATTAATGGATCTACCGATAAGAGACTCAGTAATTGGAACCCCAAAAAGAGCTACATCCAGCAGTTCAAAAAAAGGAAGATTAGTGCATCCTCTGAAGCCAAAAGTGTAACAGCAGTAACTCCAGAGGATCTGGAGAGATGAGCACAGGGAATAGACTAACAAAGTGCACCCCCTAAAATATTGGATATTTACAAAATGAAAGTAGAATTTGAAGAGATGATAGCTGGAAATGTGGGAATAGAACAATTGAATACTTACAATGAGGAAGAGTTGTTATTCATCTGTAGAAGTATAACCAGGAATGCAAGATTATTTCATGAGAAATTAACAGAACTCGCCTCTGAAATGGGAATTGAGATAGGGAGATCAAAAGTACTACAGAAACCATATCGAGTGGAGTTTACTTACAAAGATTTAGAAAATATGAATGTGTCTGGAAAGAAGTTGCAGGTAAAAGAGTTGTTAAGTGTCTTGAAAAAGTGGAGAGACATTGACAGGTGGAGAATGAGGTGGACAGGAAAGAAGGAGGAAGCAGAGGCAATGGAAGCATCTACTGCATATATGTTGAGAGAGTCAGAAAAAGTAGAAAGATTGTGTCCTATGGGAGAGGTATTTGTTGGTGGATATGTTCATGTTCCATGGAGTCGACAAGATATTTTGTCATTTACAAATGATTTCCCTATACTGAGAGAGAAGCCAGTTGAATGGTTCAAACAGGTTGAGAGGTTTGTGAAGGCTTCAAAGGTTTTGTTGAAAGAATTGGATGGCTTGTTTGATATAGTGCTAGATGCTGATTTATGGACTGAATGTAAGACTACAATTGATTGGACTAGCGAAAAGTACCCAAGAGATTAAAAAACGGGAGGACCTTCAGATGATGTGATGAAAAAATATCTCCAAATAATTACTTTCTTGAAAGGAAAAATTCCTCTAAAAGAAACAGACTGGGTAAAAATAGACAGAACAACCCAAGATTCAAATGAGTCTGTTCATGCATTATATGTAAGTGACCTGTGCCAAGACTTTTTCTCAATTCCTTTGCATCCAGATATCGTTTAAGTTTGAAGATTGTATCTTGACTTTGAACCACTTTCCTCAAGGGTATACCGAAAGTGGCTATGAGAACATTAGAGATCAAGATATGGGTCCTTTTGTGTATCGATTTGTTTATGGTTTAAAACCAGAAATTTGTCAGATGATGCAACAGCACATGTTGTGATGGCAGAGCAAGACAATAGATGAGATATTGATGTATGCAAAGTATTGTGCAGATGATTTTAAGGCAAGGCATAAAAAATTAAAAGATAAAATGATGTGGGCACAAGTGAAACTAGTAGAACAAAAGGAACTTAAATTAAATAGTCAGACAGATGGTCAGAGGAAAGAAAAAAATCAGAGTGACAATGTGGCGAGTAGTATTAAAACAAAAGGACGAATGAGTAGAGAGGATGCAAAAAAGAAATTTCCTTGTCATGGGTGCGGAAAGCTTGGACATTGGAAAAACGAGTATAAAAATATTCAGAATAATAATGGCCCAACCCAGAATTTAAATCCGCAGAGGCAGTATAAGGTGCTTATGAATCATCAGCAGCAGGTAGTTAATCAGCAGTGCCAGGTGCCACCTGCCCCCATGCGAAATGTACGAATCAGACAAAGTACAGTGCGGACGCCAGATTTCCAGATTCCAAGGAGGAAGCGGTAAGAAAAATTCTGATATTTCACAATATCTTTTGTTGAACAACACTGATAGCGAAAGCCAGCAATGACAGTGCCTGGGGGGAGGAAGAGGAATGCATACTTGACGCATCCTTGCCAGTAGATAAGTCAGGTCCATTTATTGATGGGAAAGTGGAAGGCAATGATATCACTTTTCTGTTGGATACTGGTGCTACCCATTCTACTGTGAGAACAGCAGACCTCCCAAACCTACCCCTCCATGGAGAAGCGATCCAAGTAGTTTGAGTTTCCAATCAGCACATTAGAACCCCAGTTACAGAACCCATGGAGGTTCACATTGGAAACTTTAAACATATGCACAGATTTGTGGTCTGTGAATCTAGTCCAGTTAATTTGCTAGGAATAGATCTGTTGTGCAAAATGAACTGCACAATTTATTGCACACCGGATAGTGTTGCTCTCCAGACCCCTGACGAAGATATGATATACAAAATAATGTTAGCAAGACAAGGCACAGAAATAAATTAAATGTATTCTTTGATGACAAAATATGATTTATCAAAAGAACTTAAAACAACTGTGAATCCAGAAGCATGGGATTTCACAGAAAAAGATATAGGACTAATGGCCAACGTAGACCCAGTGAAGGTGACGGTGAAAGAAGGTGCAGTTTACCCCAACACCAGACAATACAAGATGAGCCCAGAAGTAAAATCAGGAGTGGCTTTTGAAATTGGTTGTATGATTAAGCAAGGCATTTTAAAATAAATAATGAGTAGTCCTTGTTATTCACCTACAATAGGAATTAAAAAGTCCTTGTGGAAAGTACAGAATAGTGCAGGATTTGCGAAAAATTCATAACATTGTAGTGCCTTGTTGTCCCGGGGTGCCAAATCCAGCTGTGATTCTTTATCAGATCCCTTGGAATGCAGGCTGGTTTACTGTAAGTGACCTGTGCCAAGACTTTTTCTCAATTCCTTTGCACCAGATAGCCAGTATCTTTTATCGTTAAGTTTGAAGATCGTATCTTGGCTTTGAACCGCATTCCTCAAGGGTATACAGAAAGTCCCTTCATTTTTAGTCAAATATTGAAAAAGTGTTTAGAGAAGTTGGTCATGCCCAGAGATTCAGTTTTAGTGCAGTATATTGATGATTTACTTGCAGCATCGAAATCCAGGGAAGACTGTGTTACCGATTCCAATGCTTTATTAAATCGTTTGGCTGAGGGAGGACACAAGGTGTCCCCAGAAAAATTGCAATTTTGCTGAACAGGAGTTAAATATTTTGGTCACCAAATAGAAAGAGGAGTGATACAAGTTACCACTGAAAGAATCAAAGTAATCAACCAAATGCAATTACCCAGACTCAAAGAGAGATAAGAATGTTTCTCGGAGTGGTGGGGTATTGTCGACAATGGATTGTAGGTTTTTCTTTAGTAGCAATCCATGAATTCAGATGACACAAAAAAGAGTAAAAGATCCAATAGTTTGGGATGATGAAAGTGTAGAAGCATTTATAAAATTGCAACATTGACTATGTAAAGCCCCATTAGGTATGCCTGATTATTCAAAAGAATTTGCACTGTTCTATTGTGAGAGAGAAGGTTGTGCACTTTCAGTCCTGACCCAAAGATATGAATTGAACAGACGTCCAGTTGCATATTTTTCTGCTACTTTAGATCCTGTGGATTCAGCATTACCTACCTGCTTAAAAGCAGTAGCTGCTACTGGTATGAGCCTAGAACAAATGGAGTCAATAGTGATAGGACATCTAGTGAAAGTTTATGTTCCACACTCAGTCGAGACTCTATTAACAGGAACTCAAACACAGTATCTTACTCCTAGTTGGATGACTAAATATGAAAGAATAATTTTGGGAGAATAAAATGTGACAGTGATCAGATGTACCATGGTAATCCCAGCTACTCTATTGCCAGATTCTTGTTGAGAGGAAGTGAAAGATGAGGTTGAACATGACTGTTTAGACTTAACTGAGTTATGCACCAAGCCTCGCCCTGACATACAGGTAGAGACTTTAAAAGAGCCAGACCATGAAATATTTTTTGATGGTTCTTGCTTAGTACTTGAAAATGGAGGACTAAATGTTGCTTATTCTGTTTGCAAAATTTCTGGCATCACTGAAGCATCCTGTTTACCGGGAGTCAAGTCTGCACAAGTAGCCGAATTGAAAGCTTTAATTAAAGCGTGCATAGTCAATATGGTAACAAATTTGTTCACAACTTTGGCCAGCTATGGATGCAGAGGGGATTTCTGACTTTCTCAGGGTCCCCTATTCGAAATGGGAAATTTGTGAAAGAATTATTGGAAGCAATACAATTGCCAAAATAAATAGCCGTGGTCAAGTGTGCTGCTCACCAGTCAGGAAATGACTACGTGGTGGCTGGTAATTGATATACTGACCAGGTGGTTCAATACTGTGCCAGAAATAACATGTCATTGAATAAGAAAATGAAAACATGTGTAATCAGCTGCCAACTTGTGCTATTCTCAGTTTTCGAAACATTGGATGAGGTGAGACAGTTGCAGTTTGAGGTTGCGGAAAGTGAAAAGGAAAAATGGATAAAGTCAGGTTGTGGCAGGAGGGCAGAAGACGATGTGTGGGAGTATCCTGTTGGAAAACAAGTCATGCCAGTTTGTTTACTTTCTCAATTTGCAAGAATGTATCATGACACACATGTAGGCAGAGACACCATTATCAGACTATTTAGACAAAATTAGTATAACCCAAGGTTTAGGGTAGTCGCAGAGAGTCTTTGCCAGAGATTTTTAACATGTCAACAAATAAACCCAGGCAGGAAGACATTGGTCAGTTTGGGAAAGATTGGAAAGGCAGAAGGACCATTCATCAGATTACAACTCGATTTCATAGAGTTACCACCATTAAGGGAAATGAAGTACGTCCTTGTCATAGTGTGTTTATTTTCATGATGGGTGGAAGCCTCCCCACTAGAAGAAATGACAGCATAACAGTTGCCAAGTTATTGTTGAGAGAGCTAATTCCGGGAATTGGTTTTCCAGTAACTTTGGAATCAGATAGAGGACTTCATTTTAATAATGTAATAATTTGATTAATTTGTGAAGCATTTAAAATTGATCAAAAACTGCACTGTGCATACCGCCCAATGGCTTCTGGACTGGTAGAACAATTCAATGGCACAATCAAGTCAGGATTAGCAGAAGTGTGTGAATCCACCTTCGTGGAAAGGCCAGATGCATTGCCTCTTGTCTTGATGGGACTCAGAAGTATTCCTGACAGAAACACGGGATTGAGTCCCCATGAAAATCTCATGGGAAGGGCAATGAGACAAGCATTTATACCAGGACATGAATTGCTGAATATATATGATGAACTGGTTTTGGATTATTGCAAAGGATTGGCTGACCTAGTGCATTCTATCTCTCACCAGGTTGGAGAAGACGCATTTGCCAGGCAGCCGGATCAGGCGCATTATTTGAATCCTGGAGACTGGGTGCCAGTGAAGAAACACACCAGAAAGTCATGCCTAGCACCTAAGTTGGATGATCCATGGCAAGTCATACTGGTCACTACTACAGCAGTGAAGTGTGCAGGTTTGCCCAAATGTATCCATGCCAGCCACTTGAAAAGGGTGCCAGCTCCTGCTGAAGAGAGACCACAACTGACTAGTATAGTTGAGGCTGCTAAAGGTTGTACAGTCGAAGAATCTAGAGGAATAGATTCTGAAGTGACTGACAAAAAACAACCGAGCACAAGTCAGGAGTGCTGGATACCAGTGGTTGATATACCTGGGGTGGTCATTAAAACATGAAGTAGAACATGATTAAAAAGACAAGAAACTAGTAAGGACCAGATAGGCGTAGAAGAACACGCTTAGGAAAAAGAGAACAAAGCTACAGGAGGTCCCGAGCAGAATCAGATAGGGACAGAAGAACATACTCAAGTAAATCAAACAACCAAAAACGCTGAGCAGAGTCAGACAGGTGAAGAAGACCACGTTCAGGCGGCAGAAGAACCAATTGTAGTAAGACCTGAACAGGACCAGTTAGGAGAAGAAGAACAAATTTGGGCTGAAGAAGAACAGTCTGAAAAGAGATCCAAACAGGAACAGTTAGAAGAAGAAGAACACTTTCAGGTAGAAGAAACCAGAATAACAAGGCAGATAGAGAGCTATTCTGAGAAAAGGGAAAATCCGGTTGTGCCACAATTTATTGAGAAGAAAAGAGCTCTTGAAAGAGACAAAGAGGGTGAACATGCAATGCAAGTTAAAAGGATCATAAAAGGTGATAACTGGCCATGAGGGGTCAAAAGGCTAAAATATTGGTTGAGAAAACTGAATCTCGGACAGGATAAACAGTTCCTAAGAACATTCAGAGAAGTCCAAGATTGAAGGTCTTGAACAATAAATTCAAGGGACCTGAATGGACCTACATAATATTAGAGGATTTTGAAAAGTTAGATTTAAATGAAGAGACAGGTGAAGAAATATTTGAAGAACAGATTGACGAAGGAGAAGTGAGGTCTCCTTGAAGTAATAAAGATTCTGATTCATAACAAAAGGAAAGAAGAGAAATCTTCTTAAGTCAAAATGGCTGCAGACAGGGTTCCTGAAAGACCAAAACGAAATAGTATAAAGAAATGCTATAGGGTTTGCATATGTAGTATTTTGTTAGTGATCATAGTATGGCGATTTCTAACAATAGCAGTACCTTATCTTTTGATAGCAGACAAGAAGAATGACACAGAAACTAATGAAAAGACAGCTAACATGAAAGGACATCCAGTAGAATTATAAGCAACAGATGTGACAGATTTGCATCACACAGTAACAGATAATGACACGTGAGGCACGTGAGGCACAGGGTCAGACTGATTTGCATATGGCCATGTCTGAACTGGGGTGGCTGAGTGAGCTAAAGAATGGTGATGGATTAAACCCAGATCAGTTGACTGGGGTGAGTGTTTGATTTGCTCAAACACTCCATCCATCATCCCCTTTTGTATCGCTTTGTTCGCCCTAAGTTGGCAGGGTATACTCAGACGTGAGTCCCTTGCTCACTTGGCCACTGGATTCAAGATAGCCTGGCTGATGAGGATTATGAATCCGAAACTGGTCCCAGGATGCTTGTTTCCGGTCCAGCGAAGACATGGCTTGGCAGTTCGGGCTAGACTATTCCCATGAGGCACAGGGTCAGACTGATTTGCATATGGGCATGTCTGAATTGGGGTGGCTGAGTGAGCTAAAGAATGGTGATGGATTAAACCCAGATCAGTTGACTGGGGGTGAATGTTTGATTTGCTCAAGCGCTCCGTCCATCATCCCCTTTTGTATCGTACTGTGGTAGGAGGGCATCCAGCAGGGCCTGGTTTTCCTCATCAGAGAATGCAGGTGCCCTCTCCATCCTACGTGACATGATAGTACAGGGAATGCAGAGAAAGCAGCAGTGTGGTCCACTCCAATGTTGTGCAGGCAAGTGCTCTCTCATATCCACATGCAGCCTTAAATCTGTGCTGCTGAGGGGCTTTCAGTCTCAGGAGTACAGTGTGATAGGCCAGATCACGTTGCATCCTACCACTCATCCAATCCCTTTAAACCTAAGGGCCTGACACACACTTGCATGGTTTAAAATTTGAGCACAAGCTCCACAATCAATTTGCAACATTGCATTTTTTGACCAACTGACTTTTGCAGGACACCTGTAGCACACATCCAAAACTCAGTAACCTTGACAACCAGGCTGCATTCAGGGCCTACTACTTGTCCCCTAGGTGTACCCAGAGCATTTTTTGAGATTCCCTCAGGTGTACAGTGCGTTTCACGTTGCGTATGTCACCATTACAATGGTGAAATGTCCCGCACACACGCACACACTCTCGGGGTCCGGTTCGCTTACTTATGTCACCATAACGATGGTGAAGCGCCCCGCACACATGCACGCACTCTCGGGGTCCGGTTCGCTCGCGTATGTCATCATAACAATGGTGAAACGTCCCGCACACACGCATGCACTCTCGGGGTCCGGTTCGCTCGCCCAGGCACCATTACAATGGTGAAATGTCCCGCACACACGCACGCACTGTCGGGGTACGGTTCGCTCTCGTATGGCACCATTACAATGGTGAAGCATCCTGCACACACGCATGCACTCTCGTGGTCCGGTTCGCTCGCGTATGTCACCATTACAATGGTGAAAAGTCCTGCACACATTCACGCACTCTCGGGGTCCGGTTCGCTCGCATATGGCACCATTACAAAGGTGAAACGTCCCACACACATGCACGCACTGTTGAGGTACGGTTCGCTCGCGTATGTCTCCATTACAATGGTGAAACATCCCGCACACACGCACTCTTGGGGTATGATGCTTTATACACAGTGCGTTTCACACGCCCATGTGAATGCAGGTGTACGGTGCATTTTGCACAGTGCATTTCACATGCTGTAGTCAAAGCAGGGGGATGATACGCTGCACACGGTCACGTATGGCTAGTGATACGAGGCGCACACATGGCAGGGATGTAGCAGTACGGCTAACACAAGGATTAATCAATCAATCAATCAATCATAACACTTGCATAGCGCGCTACCCACCCGGGAGGGTCTCAAGGCGCTTGGGGGAGGGGGTCCGCTACTGCTCGAACAGCCAGGTCTTGAGTTGTCTCCTGAAGGCGAGATGATTCTGGGTCAGTCGGAGGTGGATGGGGAGGGAGTTCCATGTCTTGGCCGCCAGGTAGAAGAAGGATCTGCCTCCGGCGGTGGCTCTTCGGATGCGTGGTACAGCAGCGAGGGCGAGGCTGGTGGATCATTGCTGGCGGGTGGGCGTGTATAAGGTCAGTCGGTCGTTGAGGTACTTGGGGCCCAGGTCGTGGAGAGACTTGTGTGCGTGGGTGAGGAGCCTGAACGTGATCCTCTTGTTGATGGAGAGCCAGTGCAGGTCCCTCAGGTAGCCGGAGATGTAGCTACGTCGGGGGATGTTCAGGATGAGTCGGGCGGAGGCGTTCTGGATGCGTTGGAGTCTCCTCTGTAGCTTGGGTGTGGTTCCGGCATAGAGGAAGTTTCCGTAGTCCAGTCGGTTGGTGATGCGTGCCTGGGTGACCGTCTTCCTGGTTTCGGTCGGGATCCAACGGAAGATCTTGCGGAGCATGCGTAGGGTGTTGAAGCACGATGAGGAGACGGCGTTGATTTGTCTGGTCATCGAGAGGGAAGAGTCCAGGATGAAGCCTAGGTTGCGTGCGTGGTCTGTTGGTTTGGGAGCGGTGCCCAGGGCGGGAGGCCACCAGGAGTCGTCCCAGGCGGAGGGCGATGGTCCCAGGATGAGGACTTCCGTCTTGTCCGAGTTCAGTTTCAGGCGGCTGTTCTTCATCCACTTGGCGACGTCTTTCATTCCTTCGTGTAGGCTGGTTTTGGCGTTGTCGGGGTCCCTTGTGAGGGAGAGGATCAGCTGGGTGTCGTCGGCGTAGGAGATGATGTTGAAGTTGTGTTGGTGTGCGATGGCTGCAAGTGGTTTCATGTAGACGTTGAAGAGGGTGGGGCTGAGTGATGATCCTTGTGGTACGCCACAGATGACTTCGGTGGCCTCGAAAGGGAACGGGGGGAGGCGAACTCTCTGTGTTCTCCCGTCAAGGAACGAGATGATCCACTCCAGTGCCTTCTCTTGGATGCCGATGTTGCTGAGGTGTTGAACTAGGGTGCGGTGGCAGACCGTGTCGAACGCTGCGGAGAGGTCCAGGAGGATGAGTGCCGCTGTTTCCCCGTTGTCGAGCAGGGCTCGGATGTTGTCGGTGGCTGCGATCAGTGCGGTCTCGGTGCTGTGGTTGGCTCTGAAACCGGATTGCGAGGGGTCGAGGGATCCGTTCATCTCGAGGAAGTCGGTCAGCTGTCTGTTGACGATCTTCTCGATGACCTTCGCAGGAAAAGGGAGGAGCGAGATGGGGCGGAAGTTCTTGAGGTCGGTCGGGTCCGCTGTTGGTTTCTTCAGTAGGGCGCTGAGCTCGGCATGTTTCCAGCTCTCCGGGAAGGTGGCGGTGTTGAATGAGGTGTTGATGATGTTCCGGAGTTGGGGTGCGATGGTGGAGTTGGCCCTGTTGAAGACGTGGTGGGGGCAGGGGTCGGTCGCAGATCCGGAGTGGATGGTGTTCATCGTGCGGGCTGTGTCTTCGGTGGTCACAGTGGTCCAGGTGCGGAGGGTGGCGGTGTGGGGCATTGGTTCGACGGTTGGGTGCGTGGATGGTGCGCCAAAGCTGTTGTGGATGTCGGCGATCTTGCGGTGGAAGAACGAGGCGAGAGAGTCGCAGAGATCTTGTGAAGGAGTGATGTCGTTGTTGCCGGTGCAGGGGTTGGAGAACTCCTTCACGATGCTGAAGAGTTCCTTGCTGTCGTGGGCGTTGTTGTCCAGTCGTTCCGTCAGTGATTTCTTCTTGGTGGTGCGGATGAGCTGGTGGTGCTTGCGGGTGGCTTGTTTGAGGGCGGTCCTGTTGTCTGTGGTCTGGTCGAGGAGCCAGGCTTTCTCGAGGGTGTGGCAGTTCTTCTTGGAGTCCTTGAGTTCGCTGGTGAACCAGGAGTCCTTCTTGCTTCTGGGTCTGCTGGGAGGGTTCCTCAGTGGTGCGAGGTCGTCGGCGCAGGCGGTCAGCCACTGCGTGAAGTTGCGGGCTGCTTTGTTGGGGTCCGTTGTGCTGGCAGGTGGGTTCTGGCTGAGGGAGGTGGTGAGCTGGTCGGCGGTGATCTTGCTCCAGCTCCTGTGAGGAACCTGTTGCGGGTGGTGGTGGGTCGTGGTTCTTCTGAAACTGAAGTGGACGCAGCTGTGGTCGGTCCAGTGGAGTCCGGTGGCGTGGCTGAAGGTGATGTGCTTGCTGGAAGAGAAGACGTGATCAAGTGTGTGGCCGGAGTAGTGGGTGGGGGTGTTGACCAGTTGCTTGAGTCCGAGGTTGACGAGGTTTTCTAGCAGGGCGGCAGTGTTGCGGTCCTTGTTGTTCTCCAGGTGAAAGTTGAGGTCCCCTAGGAGGATGTAGTCGGTGGAGGGGAGGGCGTGCAGGCTGATGAAGTTCGTGATGTCTTCGCTGATTTTGGTGCGTGGTCCAGGGGGTCTGTAGATGAGGGTGCCTCTGAGGGCTGTCTTTAGGTCGGTGTGTATCTGGAAGTGGAGGTGCTCCGCGGTGGCGAAGGTGTAGTTGGAATCGGTCGAGATGCGGATGGTGTACTTGTGGACGATGGCGATGCCTCCTCCGGTCTGGTTGATGCGGTCCCTCCTGATGATCTTGTACCCGTCCGGGATGGCGATGGCAATGTCGGGGGCTGAAGAGGCGTTCATCCATGTTTCCGCGAGGAAGGCGATGTCTGGTGATGTTGTGTCGAGGGGGTTCCAGAGTTCCACAGCGTGTCTGTGGACGGAGCGGGTGTTGAGCAGGATACACTTGAGGTGGTTGGTGCTGGTGTCTGGCTTGGTGGGTGCGGTGCAGGTTCGGAGGCAGGTGAACTTGCAGGTTCTGCAGGTGAAGGGTCCATGGATGCGTTTCGGGGTGGCCCGGCAGCAGGCGGGGTTCTATCAAGTTATTGTCATTGCATACTTACATGAGCTAAGCCCTAGGTGTTGCAGGCACTGATATAGCACAGCATATTATTTCATGTTGCACAATTGATGTGTGATGACCTGGTGACACATGTGATGTGTGATGGGGCACTATGTGGTACACATCACCTTTCCACTTGTCCCCTGTGTATCATCATGCACATGTTGTCATGCACATAAGCACTGGGATTGCACAGTCATCACTTCCGGAACCTGTCACATGATGGCAGGGACTGTGGCAATTTGACAGTTGTCATTTTGACTCTAATCAGGTACCTATGTAACAATGTACTGTGTGTGTAATTCTTAGTGCAGATTTTTCATTTTGGGGTCCGTATAATGCAGCTGCTGCGGTGCATCTCTAATGGGTCTGTGTTGTGACTGAAATGGTTTTGCACATGTGCCTTTTCAAGGGATTTTGTGTCTGATGGCATCATACATCAATGATCCACATGCATACATGTCTGCATCTTGACAATTGCTGTGGTCTTGCATTGTCACATACACACCTCATTAGCAAGTTGTATGATATGCCCAATAGATATTCCATGTGACCTGGGTCTGTGCCTTGCAGTCAGCTGTCTGTATGGGATGACAACCTTCTAATGCAGGTCTGGTGATATGCGTAACTCCAGTGATATCTCGCCCTGCTCACTCAGAGAAGCCCTGCACTTTTATGTGTGCATGTAAAGTTTATTACTATTACTACATATGTATCATGGTAATTATTAAAGTGCCATGAAGCTGACACATGTGTCCAGGATGTATTGCTTACACCAGACCCCATAGTACCTTGATGTAGTAGCAAGGTTGCATGTGCTATGTACATTGGAATATTTCTGGCTGACGGTTGTTCTACATTATTCCTAAATATGTACTGCAGGGCACCACCTCTACCAATGACTTTTCCAGACTTGGAGACCATGAGGGAACGTGATTGCATCCGTTGTTACAGATTCACTCAAGAGTGGATTCAGGACTTGACGGACAGGCTGGAACCACATCTCCAAACACGACACAGGTATCCAACTGCGCTGACACCAAAGCTAAAGGTGATGACAGCCCTACATTTTTTTGCCACAGGTATGTTTCAATTGACCATTTCAGAGGTGGGGGGTATGTCCCAGACCATGTTCAATTGACACAACTCATTTCAAATAATTTTATACATTCTTAAGCATAAGCGTTTGTAAATTGTTCAGATTACTTAGGCAGATGGATTTTTGCCAAAAGTAGTGCGGGAAGGGCCTAGTGACGTCAGTCACCAGTTCATATTTATTCTAATCTCGGTGGAGGGTGGCTCCTCCTTCCCTCCCAGGACACCCCTTTAAGATAAGGAAACATATGGTGTAAAGCCTACACCAGATTAAGGAGTGCACTACACAACCCCAATCAAGTATTCCAGACCATGTTCTGCCATGTCCTACGTGATGTCTTAGCTGCCATGTTAGAGCACATTGATGAATTCATCAAATTTCCAAACCCTGAAGAGTTGAGAGATGTCAAGGGTGAATTTTATGCCCTGGGAGGGATGCCACATGTCATTGGGTCCATTGATGGTACACATGTGGCTTTGGTGCCAACACTGTCTCAGGAGCAGGCCTACCGCAATAGGAAGCATTACCACTCAATAAATGCCCTTGTGGTGTGTCTTGCCAACATGCTGATTTCCCATGCCTGTGCTCGTTTTCCAGGATCATGCCATGATGCATACATCATGAGGTATAGCAGGGTACCACAGATGATGCTGCAGCTGCGCAATGATTGGGCATGTCTTGTTGGTGGGTATACTCTGTTTGTCCTGTATGTTTCACATTTTAAAATTCTCTGACAAAATTGCTTTACCCTACATTTCAACACGCTGTATATTTTTAGGAGATGCAGGATATCCCAACATGCCGTGGCCCATGACACCGCTCCACAACCCAAGGACAGCTGCAGACCATCGGTACAACAATGCATACGGGCAGACCAGGCTAGTGATTGAGCGAACGTTTGGACTCCGGTGCCTCGGTAAGACCGGTGGTTCCCTCCCATACGCCCCGGTCAAGGTGTGTAACATCTTCATTGTGTGCTGCATACTGCACAACATGGCAGTTGAGAAGGCCGTGCCACTCATCCAGGATCCTGATGAGCTGGAACATCCACCCGTTAAGGATGAAGGGCTTGGGCGCGATGCAAGTGATGAGGAGGAGGAGAATGATATCCGGAGTCAGCTCATACGCAACTTCTTCTCTTAATGGTGAGTCACTGGGTAGTTGTGTGCACGCTTGTGACATAGAGTGGCATGTGTTGCATACTGTGTGCCCAGCTGACTGTATGTGAGAACACTTTGATGTTTGTTGTTAAGTGTCTAACCAAGTGATGATGTAATGACACGCGCATAATTGCAATGAGTGTTTTTGAAATGTACATATGTACTACATTGTGATGTATTTTCACATGACCATGTCTGTATGCAATTATTATTAATGTGTCCCCTTGTGTGACTGACTTTCCCAGGTTGCTCTGCCTGTTGTCTGTTCGTGTTATCTTGGTACTCCTGCTATTGATCATGATGATTGCAACGTGTGTCGAATCACCCTTCCATGCACAGACCTGTGGAAATGTCAGTTTTGGTAAGATATCTAAACATTGTTTTTTGGGTTGGTATGCCATGGGAATGTGTGGGAGCTGTTACTGTTCTTGTTGTTGAAGCATACCTACATGTGTCATTAACATGGATCAAGATGCCTGTTGCAAGACTCCCATTCCTGGAAACTCACCATCAGTCATCTGTTGTTGATTGATGACTCTGGGGAATGCATCAATGTGTTTATACCATGGTCCACAGACATTGCGGATGTGACCGGTTTACATTGCGTGTGACATCACAACCACAGGCTCTGTGTGGATTTGCAAACTCACTGTGTGCAGCAGGATGTGTTTGGCTCATCACAATGATGTTGTTGGCCAGTACAATTAGGTTTACCTATTGACATGTTGTGAAGGTGTGGACCACTGTAGGTCCCACATGTTCTGACAATTTTCCAGGGAGTGTGTTCGTATGGATGCATTGCCCCCTGTGCCAGTATGTAATGTCACTGTCAGGTCGCAATATCTGTCCGGGTGGAGATCACTGCTTTGCAAGCCTTCTTGGTAACTTTATGTCAACTTTCTATTCCCATTATTCCAGGAATATTGCACTGATGACGTAGGAACGTAGAGGTGTTGGTAATGTAAACACTTCCGTTACACCAGTTGGTTGACGTTAATTGCAGAAAAGTCTTGTGCCGTGCTGCATATCCTGGTCACGGTAGGGGTGGTTTACTGGGTTTGTTCCTCATTACTCTCGGTATAGTTGGCTCACACCTGTTTGTCATTGTAAGGCACAGTTTGCTGAGCCAATGCTTGGCTCTTGCTAGGCTTCCTTGTGCTTAAAGAATCCCCTTCCTTGTTGCATCAGCTAAGTACAGCTCTAGCAGGTGATGTGTATCTTACATTCATGAGCCGCACTGATTCCTAGGGTTGACTACAGTAATTTGTTTTTTTGTGAATAGTACTCCTACACATTCAATTCACTGTATTTTTTGAGCCACATTCATACACTGTATGTTTGTGAGCGCCTGGTTCGAATTGCATTGAATCAGCCTGATGAGCGTTAGACCCCCTTTATTTTGGAGGCAAACTCTCCTACCTTTTTTGTGTCCGTGTTGAAAACTGTTATGTACTATCATTTCTAAACATGTGCAGACAAATTGGTTACAGTGGCTGTGGTTAATGTACACAGGTGTAACAGTTACAGAATACGTCATTGGTATAATGTGAATCAGTGCTAAGAACAGTTCTTGCCATTCTGCATGCCTCATCTATGGAATACTTTACAATGAATGTGCATATGTTGTTATGTGTACTGGTTCAACATGCATGGTGTTTGTAATAGGTCATGGTCCATATTGTGATTGACATACATGGTTGTGTATGTATTGTTTGAGCTTAATACCCACAATGGACATGCAACACTTGCTGACGCTGTTTGTCCTGTGCCCGGCTTGGCCTTTTGGTGCCTGGTCCTGATGCCGTCATATTTGGTGATTGTTCTCACATTTTCTAACAGTGACCTATGACTTACCAGACACTCCTTCCTTTCCATACACATGTAACATGTTGCTATCTAAATATCCTTGTCTTTGTGTGCCACTTTTGCATGGTGTCTCACACCTTCATGTGTTTAGACATTCCTGATGCTGCATCCCCAGTAACCCCGCAAAAGCCAGTGGCCAGATTCTGCGACACACACGCCTCCAATATGCTCGACCATCCATCAATCCATTCTTAGGGCAGACAGCAGATTGTACGTGCCACAGTTGCACCACATCCATGACAAAGGCAGGCCTGTCAGCGCATGCAACGTGCACAGTGCAAGGCCCTGTGGTCATTGATTGACACAGGTTACACTACAGACTCATGCTCCTGCCACCCTACACACAGTAAACACCAGACAATTATGCACCTGGTATCAGGCAACCCCTAAGAGTACACATAACAGTGCATGTCCGTACAAGCAGGTCATGTGCGCTGGTCTGCACACATGCTACTTACAGCAGCACAACATTGGACTCTGTTACCTCATCCACATAACAGCACAACATAAAACCATCATTACTGTGACCTGGTTGTAATTAAGACCGAAACACTACTTCTACATTGCCATCACAGGTGGATAGTAGACCACCCGCAAGGACAACACCAACTTTTCATGAGTATGATTGATAAAAGTATGTGAGGTACACCCCCAGTGTGACATACTACACCATGTGCCAACTGTGGTGATGCTCACATTGTACAGCTCTGACTGAATTTTCGTTGATTAGAATCAGAAGATCATCTGCATATGATATCATTTAGACTCTAGACATGGCAATCAATTCAGCCTGCGGACCAATGGAAATATTGCCTAAGTATGCATACTCTGAGCAGAGCCCTGCAGCATACCCCACTTGTGTGTTTTGACTAAGGAGTCGATGTTGTAGGTGCGGACCTGATGTGTGCAGTCAGATAGTTATGACAATATCCAGTTCAGCACTGAGGACCACACACCTATGGTCTTCATGTGGTTCTGAAGAGTGTGATGGTCTACGATATCAAATGCTGTAGACATATAAGACAGCACCAACGCCGCCTTGGAACCGTTATCTACATCCCAGCGTATAGAGTCTGCCATTTGTATGAGGGCCACCTGTGTAGTATGGGTGGAATGGAGGCTGGATAGTGAGTAATGAAGGAGGCAATTAGCTTCAAAAAAGGCCATCAATTGCTTACAGGAAAAGTTCTACATAAATCTTTGCCATGATTGATACATAGATCTTGGTATATGATTGGAAGCTTAAACAGGATCTGTGTTAACTTAAGTAAAGATGTGCAGGATGAACGTGTGTCTCCACACATCTGGGTTACAGACCAATCTGACCTAAGGGTTACACATGATGTTTCAGTGTTCATAGTGTATCTTAGCAAGGATGTTGTTGTGGTTTGTGGTCAGGGGGTCAGTAGGGGAAGTGCTAATGGAGCTGAGAGGTTTCAACATAAATTGAGTTCAAATTGAAAACCACTGGGCTGAAACACAACTTTCCTGATTGCTCCTCAGACATTGTACTAGTACTTCAGCACACAGGGCCACAGTTAAACATGAAAAAAATGTTTCTGTGGTAGAGCTACTCCTGCCTGGAGAACAGACACACCACCATCCTGCTTTGCTACATCAATGTTTGCATGTAGTTCACCAAATCCACACCATTGCTAACTCATGATGAAAGTCCCTACACATGCTGGAACCAACCTTCAGATAAATCCACTCCTAGTCAAGACAGACAGCCACCTAGGTCCACAACAGCATCCGCCTACACTACATCAACAACCTATACACAGGAAGAAGAGCCAAACTCCAGGAGGACATTTGCAAACCACAGGCACATGCTCACACCTCATCATCAACATCCCCTGCCACAGCTGCATGACCGTCTACCTGAGATACCTACTAGAGTCAAGAGTGACACTTGACCCTGCTTGCAGGCCAGCTCGCCCCCCTGCCACTAAACAGCTCCACCTGTTCCTTGCCTGCTACTGCGTGTAGCGTGAATTTGCAACTGCTGTGACCAGCCTTCCACTGTGCACTTGTGGTTGCCTACTGCACTTTCCACAGTGATTTGTAACTTGTATTATCTTCCACCTCCGTGTACGCTGTGCCCTGTGTTTCTCTTGTAGCCGCTAATGCGTGCTCATGCAATTTAAAATAAACCCCCGCACTCTTGCTTCTACGCACCCCTTCCCACTGCTGCCCCTGCAGCAACACCCCCTTACCACCTGGCCCAACCTCCCAGATGCACCTCCCTTCATGCTTTAAAATGTCGGACGCTGTGCATCCGCACAGTTGACGTACACAGTGGGTGCACCACTGGCACACTAAAGGTGCACCAAAGACAACGCCATCTGTGCCCATCCGCGCCTGGACCACGCTCAGCGCCAGAACCCCGGGCCCCCAAAGCCACCACAACACCAGCATGCTCTACTACTCCAGCACCATCCACGCATGCAACCCCGGACACAATGACTCCTGCTACCGGGCTACCCCAAAAAACACCCAAGGGACCTTCACCTGCTGGAACTGCAGCTTCTACTGCATCCGGCCCACCAAACCATCTAACAGTGTACCCACCACCTGGAATGCACCCTCCTCAACACCCATTCTGCTCGCAAAGACGCCATCGTACTCTGGGACCTCCTACACTCAACCACCCCTGACATTGCCTTCCAGACGGAGACCAGGCTGAACGTCAACTCGGCACAAGACATCGCCATTGCAATCCAAGAGGGCAACCAAATCTCCCGCAGAGAGCCCACCAACAGAGTGGTAGGGGGGATCACCATCATCCACAAGGACTCCCTCAGAGTCACAAACAACACCAACGACACCCTCAGGACCGCCAAGCATAGGCACTTCAAGATCCACACCGACCCCCAAACCCACCTCAGAGTGACTCTCGTGTCCAGACCACCCAGACCCCATCACAATTCAGCAACACCATCACCAACCTCATCGGCACATATGCCCTCACATCCACAAACGTCATCCTCCTCAGGGACCGGAGCTTCAAACTCAAATACAACAACACCACCAAATTCACCGCCCAGATCAACAACCTTGGCAACCTCAGACTGAAACAGCTTGTGACAACACCCACACACGCCACTGGACCCCATGTTGTCCACACGTCCCCACGTCTCTGTCAACCACACAACAAAACATTGTTGGATTGACCACAAATGCGCCCACTTCACCTTCAGGAAGCACACCAAACAACACACCACCCAACAGTTTCCACGCCACTGCTGGGGCAAGGTCACCAAGGACCAAGGGACCACCACCCTCACCCTGGGACTATCCACCGCCCCCACCAACCCCAACACCAACACCATCAACATCATATAGTGGATCGACAACTGCACACACACCCTTGCCCCACACAAGACCTCCACAACCAATCACAACAACAAGAAAGCCACTTGGTCACCAAAGACCTCCGGCCCTCCAAACACACCTGTCGGAAACTGGAGGGGAACTGGCTCTGCGACTAAACACCAGACAGCTACACAGCCCACAAGAATACCACCCACAAACAACACCAACTGATCTGGACTACCAAGAGGCCCACCTTAAAGGACCGCCTACACAACACACACAACACCAAAGAGCTCTTGAACATCGGGAAAGACCTCTACAACCCCACCTCCAACACCAACGACATTCCACCATCACAAGACCTGTGGAAATCAGTGGCCACCTTCTTTCACTGCAAGATCACCAACATCCACAACAGCTTCAACAATGATACCCCCTCATCCACCAACAAGACCACCACCCCTGCTACCCCCACACGCACCAGTCGCCTGACCGCCTGGTCCAACGTCAGTGACAAACACACCATCAAGCCCATGTACTCCATCCACTCTGGATCCCCATCTGACCCATGCCCCCACCATGTTTTAAACATAGCAAGCACAGCCATCACAGATCATCTCCAAAAGAACTATCAACATCTCCTTCAAGACAGCAACCTTTACGGAGAGCTGGTAGCTCGCCGGGATCAACACCCTACTGAAGAAACACAAGGCAGACCCAAATGACTTAAATAACTTCTGGTCCATCTCCTTGCTTACTTTCCGCACCAAAGTCACGGTGGAGATTGTCAACACACAGCTGACCCCCTACCTAGTAGACATCGACATCCTGGACCCATCCCAGTCCGGCTTTTACAGCACCCACAGCACCGAGACCGCCCTCATCACCACCACCAACGACATCTGGATCCTCATGGACAAAGGAGGACCAGCCGCACTCATCCTTCTGGACCTATCAGCAGCCTTCAACACGGTCTGCCACTGCACCCTGACAGCACGCCTCCATGACGCTGGAATCCAAGAGAGGGCCCTCCCCTGGACCACATCCTTCCTCTCCGGCAGTACCCTGAATGTACGCCTCACACACTTCTGCTCCAAGACCACTAAGACCTTCTGCGGCATCCCACAGGGATCATCCCTCAGCCCAGTACAGATCTATATCTACATGGCACCACTCGCCCACATTGGTCAACAGCACAGCCTCAACATCATCTACGCCAACAGCACCCAAATGATCATATCACTCACCAGAGACACCCACACCACCAAAGCCAACCTCCATAGGGGAATGAAGACCTTTGCAGAATGGATTATGGACAGCAGGCTGGAGCAGAATTCAGACAAGACAGAGGTCCTCATCCTCAGCAACGCCCCATCAGCCTGGGACGACTCATGTTGGCCAACATCACTAGGAACAGGCCCAGCACCCACCAACCACACATACCACCTGGGGTTCATCCTCAAATTTGCCCTCTCCATGACCAAGCAAGTCAACGCTGTCTCCACATCATGCTTCTACACCCTGTGATAGCTCCGCCGGATCTTCTAAAGTATCCCCTCCAAAATAAGTAAAACCGTCACCCAGGCCCTTGTCACCAGCAGACTGGACTGCGGGAACACCCTCTATGCAGGAACATCAACCAAGCTCCTGAGACAGCTGCAACACATCCTGAATGCCTCAGCATGACTGATCCTCAATGCCCCCCAACACAATGACATCACACACCACCTGAGAGGCCTGCATTGGCTCCCCGTCAATAAGAGGATCACCTTCAAACTCCACATCCACGCCCAAAAAGCCTACACAACGCCGTACCAACATACCTCAATGACCAACTCAGTTTCTACACCCCTTCCTGCAGCATGTGGTCTGCTAACCTTGCCCTCGCCACTGTTGAACGCATCCTGAAATCAACCGCCATAGGCTGATCCTTCTCTCACCTCGCCACCAAGACCTGGTACACTCTCACAAACAACCTACATCAGACCCAGGAGCTGTTGCCTTTCACAAGACTCCTCAATACCTGGCTCTTCTATCAGTAGCAGCCCCCTGCCCTCCACCCAGCGCCTTCAAACCATCACGGTTATGTAGCGCACTTTAGAAATATCCTGTTTGATTGTTTGTTTGAGAGTGCCACTGTCAACTACGGGCAGACATTCATACTCCTCAGCCACACTCAGTAGGCACTCCACAACTACAACCAAAAAGATACTAATATGGACATCTCCCATCCAACACCACGTTGCCTGTAGTCCGTACAGCCAACCTTGCCCTGGACAACATTCATCACTTCCACCGTACAACTGCATGAGGCTGATAGATTTCCCACATCAAGAAAAAGACCTGGTAGTCACTCCCTGGACACCAACACATTACCCATGACCTGCACACCTTCATGAGACTCTTATGTAACTGTCTGTCAGAGCAGTATGGCAACCCCCCCCCCCCCCAGCAGATAGTAACCATCAGATGTGAGTATTTACCCTCATGGATGTAGTTGATCACACATTGTGACCTATGTGTGTCCACAACCAGACTCAGATCCCAGTGTATGTATGGCCTGTGTTTGTTCGACACTCTGGCATACTTTGACATATTCCCAACACGTATGTTGTTGCCTCTGGGTGAAAAATACTTCTACAGCAATACCTATTGTGTTAAATGTATTTTGTTCTCCATCTTGAGAGTGACATGTGAGTAGGTGTTTATGTGCTGTACAAAAATGTGGGGAATCCAAAGTTCACATACGGAGATGTGATGCCTTGCAGTTTCAGTTAACAGAGTACAGAACACAGTGTATGGCATCATTGGTGACACTGTGACCAGCAAGTCCATGTGGGAGAGTATTACAGTCAATAAGGTGTTGCTTTTGCACAGAAAGGCAAGATGCCAGACCAGGTGACCTGGGAGATGTGCACGGCCCTCTGCCTCTCAATGTCTTTTCTGTGGACGACCCGCCTTCCTTGGGATATGGAGGCCTTGATGATGGCTGGGACTCTCCGTCAGATGTATCCACCTCCTCCTCCCTCCCTGTGCCTGTTGCCAGTGTTTGCCTGGATGTTTGTTGCCTAGTGACACAGGGAGGGTGCTGCATGTTGTCAGCAATCAGACGGAGTGAATGGCTGATGTCCCTCTGCACCGCCAAGAGCACATCCATTCTTGCCTCCATCCGTCCTTGGTGTAGTAATTGACTGGCGTATTGCTCGGCCTGCTGGTTTTTTAAAGCAATGAGGGCCCCCACTCCCTGGCTGAACTCCCTGGTATCCCGCCGGTATCCCTGCATGATGTTTCTGAGCTCAGACATACTGGGCCCATCAGCTTGCTGGTCAGGTTCTCGCCTCCGCCTTGAGCCACTCCCACCACCCCTGCCCACACGAGCCTGGCCTGCTGTTGTGGGCACATTGGGTCGACGGGACCCCTGAGGGTTGACAATGGTGGTGTTGTCTGCCTCCTCCTGTGTGTCCGCCGAACCTTGTCCCTCATTGTCAGACTGGATCAGTTATGGATTGTGGGCAGGGCTCCGAGCTATCTGCTGGGATGTGGCAGGAATGAGTGTGGTGGTTGGCGCAGATGCCCCTGATCCAGCTGCTGCACGGGTTTGGGATCCAGAGGTTCCAGTTTGGTCTGTGTCATCCATGGAGTGATGAGAGGCGTCGCTGTTGGTGGGATCAGGGTCCTGTGGAGCCTGGGACTGTGATCCTTCTCCCCCCTGGTTGGAGGTAGGATGTGCACGTTGCCCTGTGTGTGAGAGACAGACAATGTTAATGGCATTCAATGGAAAAAAAACATTTCATATACATTTTCGTTATCACTGTTACACCTGCTTTAGATTTTTCACACTGTTCAGTGGTGGTGTCAGATTGATCTGTGTTCAGGACACATTTTAATGTGAGGGTCTATTTACATTGAGTGGCACTGGCAGGCATTTCAGCAGTGATTTGACAGTCATTGTGCACCACACCTATGCCAACATGGATGCAACACTTTCACACTGTGGATCCCCATAGTGTGTTAACAGTACAGGTGTTCCCGTATCTGTGCCATGGAAGTGGCACATTGCTTGAGTTATGTCGCTGCTGCAACACTGATCCAGCAATGCTTTGTGCAGCCCTATCTGCACAATGCTGTGTCAATCCTTACGTCTGCTTCAGGCATGCACATGTTTTTGAGGCATGGCGCATGAAAGTGGCTGAGTGAAATAGTTAATATTTCAGTCAGCCACTATTGGGAGGTGTTGCTGTGCCGTGACAGGCAGCCAATGCACACCACAACACAACCACACCATGACCAGTCCACATGCTTCTGCTGCAAGAATGTACAACGTGACACATCTCCCATGTGCATCACCTTGTCAATACCCAACAGCATTGCAGTAATATTTGTGCATCCGCTGCCTCAGTAACGTGTAGCTATGGCATCGTGGTATAAGTGCAAGTGACTTGTGAATCAGGCCTGTGCATGTTTTGGCTTACATGCTTCATCAAATCTGTATTTGTGGTGTTACATGAGGGTGGTGACAGTGGAACACTACATTGCCTGTCCAAGCTGGCTATGTTTATGTAAGGGGTGTCTGTGACAGGCTGTGCTGGTAGTTTGAGTGTGCGTTGGAACTGTGCCTCACTCATGTTGTGGCTGTCCCCCCATGGAGCATGATGCCATGACCATGTTTGTGACTTCCGGTTTAAGATATCTTACCTTGTTGTCCTGATGTTACTGTTTGCACTGGTCACAGGAGGACCTTTTGCAGCATACACCATGGCCCAGTGACTGCTATGTTGTCAGTACTTTCTCACTCCCTGTACATTGAGCATGGTCCATGGGTGTTTACCTGGTCCATATGGAATGCTTGCAATTGGGCTTGTGCGTACACAGTAGTGTTGTTAGGGTTGTCCTTAATTTAAGCTTCTTCACCATCCCCCTTCCAGCCTTCTGGCCCTGAACCTTGCAACCACCCCCATGCTGTTGACCAGTGGTAGGAGTCATATCTGCACCCCCCTCCTATGTCTGGCCCCTGCTGGGAGTCCCATCTACACCCCCTCCTATGTCTGGGCACTGCTGGGAGTCATATCTACAATCCCCTCCTATGTATGGGCACTGCTGGGAGTCCTATGCACCCCCCCTCCTATGTCTGGCCACTGCTGGGAGTCATATCTACACCCCCGTCCTATGTCTGGGCACTGCTGGGAGTCCTATGCACACACCCCCTTCTATGTCTGGGCACTGCTGGGAGTCATATCCAGCCACCCCTCCTATGTCTGGGCACTGCTGGGAGTCCTATCCAGCCGCCCATCCTATGTCTGGGCACTGCTGGGAGTCCTACGCACACCCCCCTCCTATGTCTGGCCACTGCTAGGAGTCATATCTACACCCCCTCCTATGTCTGAGCACTGCTGGGAGTCCTGTGCACACCCCCCTCCTATGTCTGGGCACTGCTGGGAGTCCTATCCAGCCACCCCTCCTATGTCTGGACACTGCTGGGAATCCTATACAGCCACCCTTCCTATGTCAGGGCACTGCTGGGAGTCCTACTCACACCCCTTCCTATGTCTGGGCACTGCTGGGAGTCCTATCCAGCCACCCCTCCGATGATTTGGCACTGCTGGGAGTCACATCTACACCCCCATCCTATGTCTTGGCACTGCTGGGAGTCCTATCCAGCCACCCCTCCTATGTCAGGGCACTGCTGGGAGTCCTATCCAGCCACCCATCCTACATCTGGGCACTGCTGGGAGTCATACGCACACCCCCTCCTATGTCTGGCCACTGCTGGGAGTCATATCTACACCCCCTCCTATGTCTCGGCACTGCTGGGAGTCATATCTACACCCCCTCCTATGTCTGGGCACTGCCGGGAGTCCAGTGCAAACCCCCTCCTATATCTGGGCACTGCTGGGGGTCCTATCAGCCACCCCTCCTATGTCTGGGCACTGCTGGGAGTCCTATCCAGCCACCCCTCCCATGTCTGGGCACTGCTGGGAGTCCTACGCACACCCCCCTCCTATGTCCGGCCATTGCTGGGAGTCATATCTACACCGCCCTCCTGTGTCTGGCCACTGCTGGGAGTCATATCTACACCCCCCTCCTATGACTGGGCACTGCTGGGAGTCCGATCCAGCCACCCCTCCCATGTCTGGGCACTGCTGGGCGTCCTATCCAGCCACCCCTCCTATGTCTGGGCACTGCTGGGAGTCATATCTACACCCCCCTCCTATGTCTGGGCACTACTGGGAGTCCTATCCAGCGACCCCTCCTATCCTCCACGCGGTCCTGTCCCCGCTGACACCGACCACCGCAGTAGAGCCTCAGCCACCCGAGAACCGTCCGCCAGAGCGCCCCAGCCACCCGAGAACCGGCCGCCAGAGCGCCCCAGCCACCCGAGAACCGGCCGCCAGAGCGTCCCAGCCACCTCAGAGCCGGCCGATCGCTCCGATTTTCCCGCCGCTGCCTCCCTGCGGCCCCGCCTCCCATTCGCCGAAACCCAGCCGACCCGCCCTCCCGGCTCCCTACTTATGACGCCCACACCCACGCGCAGCGTTGACGTGCAGCGCGCGCGCCGATTGTGCGCCGAAGGCGCGCCAAAGGTAAGCCCGTCTGCTTGTGTTGTTGTTAGGTTTGTCCTTAGTTTAAGCTTCTTCACCATCCCCCTTGCAGCCTTCTGGCCCTGAACCTTGCAACCACCCCAATGCTGTTGACCAGTGGTAGGAGTCATATCTACACCCCCCTCCTATGTCTGGCCCCTGCTGGCAGTCCCATCTACACCCCCTCCTATGTCTGGGCACTGCTGGGAGTCATATCTACAACCCCCTCCTATGTCTGGGCACTGCTGGGAGTCCTATGCACCCCCCCTCCTATGTCTGGCCACTGCTGGGAGTCATATCTACACCCCCGTCCTATGTCTGGGCACTGCTGGGAGTCCTATGCACACCCCCTTCTATGTCTGGGCACTGCTGGGAGTCATATCTACACCCCCTCCTATGTCTGGGCACTGCTGGGAGTCCTATCCAGCCACCCCTCCTATGTCTGGGCACTGCTGGGAGTCCTATCCAGCCGCCCATCCTATGTCTGGGCACTGCTGGGAGTCCTACGCACACCCCCCTCCTATGTCTGGCCACTGCTGGGAGTCATATCTACACCCCCTCCTATGTCTGAGCACTGCTGGGAGTCCTGTGCACACCCCCTCCTATGTCTGGGCACTGCTGGGAGTCCTATCTAGCCACCCCTCCTATGTCTGGACACTGCTGGGAATCCTATCCAGCCACCCTTCCTATGTCGGGGCACTGCTGGGAGTCCTACTCACACCCCCTCCTATGTCTGGCCACTGCTGGGAGTCCTATCCAGCCACCCCTCCGATGATTTGGCACTGCTGGGAGTCACATCTACACCCCCATCCTATGTCTTGGCACTGCCGGGAGTCCTATCCAGCCACCCCTCCTATGTCAGGGCACTGCTGGGAGTCCTATCCAGCTACCCATCCTACGTCTGGGCACTGCTGGGAGTCATACGCACACCCCCTCCTATGTCTGGCCACTGCTGGGAGTCATATCTACACCCCCTCCTATGTCTGGGCACTGCTGGGAGTCATATCTACACCCCCTCCTATGTCTGGGCACTGCCGGGAGTCCAGTGCAAACCCCCTCCTATATCTGGGCACTGCTGGGAGTCCTATCAGCCACCCCTCCTATGTCTGGGCACTGCTGGGAGTCCTATCCAGCCACCCCTCCCATGTCTGGGCACTGCTGGGAGTCCTACGCACACCCTCTCCTATGTCCGGCCACTGCTGGGAGTCATATCTACACCACCCTCCTATGTCTGGCCACTGCTGGGAGTCATATCTACACCCCCCTCCTATGTCTGGGCACTGCTGGGAGTCCGATCCAGCCACCCCTCCCATCTCTGGGCACTGCTGGGAGTCCTATCCAGCCACCCCTCCTATGTCTGGGCACTGCTGGGAGTCATATCTACACCCCCCTCCTATGTCTGGGCACTACTGGGAGTACTATCCAGCCACCCCTCCTATCCTCCACGCGGTCCTGTCCCCGCTGACACCGACCACCGCAGTAGAGCCTCAGCCACCCGAGAACCGTCCGCCAAGCGCCCCAGCCACCCGAGAACCGGCCGCCAGAGCGCCCCAGCCACCCGAGAACCGGCCGCCAGAGCGTCCCAGCCACCTCAGATCCGGCCGATCACTCCGATTTTCCCGTCGCTGCCTCCCTGCGGCCCCGCCCCCCGCCGCCCATTCGCCGAAACCCAGCCAACCCGCCCTCCTGGCTCCCTACTTATGACGCCCACACCCACGCGCAGCGTTGACGCGCAGCGCGCGCGCCGATTGTGCGCCAAAGGCGCGCCAAAGGTAAGAACGTCTGCGCCTGGACTGCGCCCAGTGCCAGGACCCCTGGTCCCCACCGCCGATGCAAGACTTCACGACAGACCTACGACGCCGCCACTCTCAACGCACTCAATGCCGGCCGGAACCCTGCCTGCTACCGAGCCACCCCGAGACGCACCAACGGACCCTTCGCCTGCAAAGCCTGCCGCTTCACCTGCTACCGGACCTGCACCGCCCCCGCCGACTCCAACACTAACAGCAACCACCTGAAGTGCATCCTGCTGAACACCCGCTCCATCCACAGGCACGCCGTGGAACTCTGGGACCTGCTTGACGCATCAGCACCGGACGTCGCCTTCCTCACCGAAACCTGGATGAACGCCTCCTCAGCACCCGACATCGCCACAGCCATCCCGGACGGATACAAGATCACCCGGAAGGACCGCGTCAACCAGACAGGAGGAGGCATCGCCATCGTACACAAGAACACCATCCTCATCTCGACTAACTCTGACAAAACCTTCTCCGCCGCCGAGCACCTGCACTTCCAGATACACACCGACCCCAAGACCACCCTCCGAGGCACCCTCATCTACAGACCACCGGGACCACGCACACAGTTCAGCGAAGACATCGTAGACTTCATCAGCCCGCACGCCCTTCCCTCCGCTGACTACATCCTCCTAGGGGACCTCAACTTCCACCTGGAGAACAACAACGACAGAAACACCACCACCCTGCTGGACAACCTCTCCAACCTCGGACTCAAGCAACTGGTGAACACCCCCACCCACTACGCCGGACACACCCTTGACCCCGTCTTCTCATCCAGCAAGCACGTCTCCTTCAGCCACGCCACCGGACTCCACTGGACAGATCACAGCTGCGTCCACTTCAGCTTCAGTAGAACTACGACCCACCACCAACCGCAACGGGTCCCCCGCCGCAACTGGAGCAAGATCACCGCCGAGCAGCTCACCGCCTCCCTCAGCCAGAACACTCCCACCAGCACAACGGACCCCAATGCAGCAGCCAGCAACCTCACCAAGTGGCTGACCACCTGCGCCGATGACCTTGCACCACTAAAGAACCCTCCCAGCAGACCCGACAGCAAGAAAACCCCCTGGTTCACTGACAAACTCAAGGAATCCAAGAAGAACTGCCGCACCCTCGAGAAAGCCTGGCGGCTCGACCACACCACAGACAACTGGACCGCCCTCAAGCACGCCACCCGCAAACACCATCAGCTGATCCGCGCCACCAAGAAGACGGCACTCAAAGAACGACTGGACAACAACGCCCACGACAGCAAGGAACTCTTCAGCATCGTCAAAGAGTTCTCCAACCCCAGCGCCGGAACCAACAACATCACTCCCTCGCAAGACCTCTGCGACTCACTCGCCTCGTTCTTCCACCGCAAGATCGCCGGCATACACAACAGCTTCGACTCACAGACCACGCACCCTACTACTGAACCAACGCCCACCACCACAACCCTCTGCAACTGGACCCCGATCAGCACCGAAGACACCACATGCACGATGAACTCCATCCACTCCGGATCACCAACCGACCCGTGCCCACACCACGTCTTCAACAAAGCCGTCGCCACCATCGCAACCCATCTCCAAGACACCATCAACTCCTCATTCCACACTGCCACCTTCCCGGAGAGCTGGAAGCATGCTGAACTGACTGCCCTCCTGAAGAAACCAACGGCGGACCCCACCGACCTCAAGAACTACCGTCCCATCTCGCTCCTTCCTTTTCCGGCCAAAGTCATCGAGAAGACAGTCAACAAACAGCTTGCCGCCTTCCTCGAGACGAACGGATCCCTCGACCACTCGCAGTCCAGATTTCGGGCCAACCACAGCACCGAGACCGCCCTGATCGCAGCCACCGACGACATCAGAACCCTGATCGACAACAGGGAAACAGCGGCCCCCATCCTCCTAGACCTCTCCGCAGCGTTCGACACGGTCTGCCACCGAACCCTAGTGAAGCACCTCAGGATCATCGGAATCTGAGAGAAAGCGCTGGAATGGATCATCTCGTTCCTCACCGGAAGAACCGAGAGAGTCCGCCTCCCTCCGTTCAGATCCGAGGCCACCGAAGTCATCTGAAGCGTACCACAAGGATCTTCTCTCAGCCCGACCCTCTTCAACGTCTACATGTGTCCCCTCGCAGCCATCGCACGCCAACACAACCTCAACATCATCTCCTACGCCGACGAGACCCAGCTGATCCTCTCCCTGACCAATGATCCCACCACCGCCAGAGCCAACCTACACGAAGGGATGAAAGACGTCGCCGACTGGATGAGGAACAGCTGCCTTAAACTGAACTCAGACAAGACGGAAGTCCTCATCCTGGGATCTCACCCTCCGCCTGGAACGGCTCCTGGTGGCCCCCGGCCCTGGGCACCGCTCCCAAACCAACGGACCACGCACGCAACCTGGGCTTCATCCTGGACTCCTCCCTGTCAATGACCAGACAAGTCAACGCCGTTTCTTCCTCGTGCTTCAACACCCTGCGCATGCTCCGCAAGATCTTCAGATTGATCCCCACTGAAACCAGGAAGACCGTCACCCAGGCACTCGTCACCAGCCGACTGGACTACGGGAACGCCCTCTACGCCGGAACCACAGCCAAACTCCAGAGAAGACTCCAACGCATCCAGAACGCCTCTGCACGACTCATCCTGGACATCCCCCGACACAGCCACATCACCAGACACCTGAGAGAACTGCACTGGCTCCCCGTCAGCAAGAGAATCACGTTCAGACTCCTCACCCATGCACACAAGGCTCTCCACGACCTGGGCCCCAAGTACCTCAACAACCGCATGACCTTCTACATGCCCACGCGCCAGCTACAATCTACCAGCCACGCACTCGCCGCCGTACCAGGCATCCGCAGATCCACCGCCGGAGGAAGATCCTTCTCCTACCTGGCGGCCAAGACTTGGAACTCCCTCCCCATTCACCTTCGGCGAACCCAGGACCATCTCTCCTTCAGGAAGCAACTCAAGACTTGGCTGTTCGAGCAGTAACATACCCCTCTCCCCCAGCGCCTTGAGACCCTCCCGGGTGAGTAGCTCGCTATATAAATGCTGTGATTGATTGATTGCTTGATTGATGTCTGGGCACTGCTGGGAGTCCTATCCAGCCACCCCTCCTATGTCTGGGCACTGCTGGGAGTCATATCTACACTCCCCTCCTATGTCTGTGCACTGCTAGGAGTCCTATCCAGCCACCCCTCCTATGTCTGGGCACTGCTGGGAGTCCTATCCCGGCGCTCCTCCTATGTCTGGGCACTGCTGGGAGTCATATCTACACCCCCTCCTATGTCTGGGCACTGCTGGGAGTCATATCTACACCCCCTACTATGTATGGGCACTGCTAGGAATCATATCCAGCCACCCCTCATGTGTCTGGGCAATGCTGGTGGTCCACCCATGTGACATGAGTTGTTTGTATACTCTCCAGGCTCCACGACTCCTGGAATTCCATGTACTCCCACTGGTGGTAGCAGGGCCATGACCTTCTCCTCCCAGGGCTAGAACTGTACTGGTCTGCGGGGACCACCACCTCCGGTGTGATGAGCGTTGGCGTAGTCATCATCCATCTTGCGCTTAACCATCCTTCGCAGATCGTACCACCTGGCCTGGCAATCCTTCCTGGTGCGCCTGAAGGGTGCAACAGCATTAACCCCATTGACGATCCTCTCCCACATGCGTGTTTTCTCCGCTTTGCTGGTCTGTCTGACCTATGTACCAAACAGCTGTGGCTCAACTCTGATGACTTCATCAGCAAGGATCTCCGTCTCCTGGTTAGTGAACTTTGGATTCTTTGGTGTAGTCATGTTGTGGGGCAAATGTGGTTGTGAGGTGACTGTGTGTATGGATGAGGGGTGTGGGTCAGAATGTGAAGGGGGTGTGTGGGTCTGAATATGGTTGTGGGTATGTGTGAAGGTGGATGTGTGCAGTTGTTGGTGTGTTGTCAGTTTCTGTAGGAAAACGGGTATGTTGCAAAAGATGGTGGTTTGTGGGTGTGGGCCCTTTTTATTGGTCCATTTTTGGGTGTGGCTTATTTTGAATTTTTGGGTGGGACTGTTATAAGGGGTGGTTCTGAGTTAGGCCCTCTGTTTGCTCTTTTTGTTCTGGCCAGGACATTGCTTTGTACACAGGAGATATGTTTAGTGGTGTTGTGTGACTCTTTTGAACACTCACTGTGCTTTTTTGGGGGTACGCGTGTGTTTTTTTGATGGGGGTACGTTTTGTATTTTATTGTGTAGTTCTCTCATATGCGACGTATTTACGGGGTACGCGTGCGCTTCTTTGAGGAGGGGTTCGATTTGTACTTTATTGTGTAACTCTCTCCTACGCGATGTATTTATGGGGTACGCGTGCGCTTTGTTGAGGGGGGTTCGATTCGTACTTTATTGTGTAACTCTCTCATACGTGATGTATTTATGCGGTACGCATGCGCTTCGTTGAGGGGGGTTCGATTCGTACTTTGTTATGTGGTTCTCTCATACGCGACGAACGTATTGGCAGGGTACGCGTGCGCTTCGTTGATGGGGGGTTAACTTTCTATTTGATTGTGCGGCTCGCTCAACGCGTTGTTTTCCGTACAAATCGCAGCTCATACGTGGCGACGGCGCTTTCACGTACGAGTCGCGGTAACGGTCTCCGACCAGGATCGTACTTGGCGTGTCGTACGCCATGTTTACAAATCGTACGGTTCACTAGCCGAGTCCATAACGTACGGTTCTTCGCTGGTTTTTCCTACGGTTCATAAACATTCGGACGGAATCTTTGTAAACGGATCGTACTATGCAATTCGGACGGCATTGTACGAATCGTACGGAAACGGCTGCAAATACGAATCGTAGGACGGTTTTCTATCCCGAATCGGAATCGACCCCATGGAATTTCATGTAGCATATTGTCAAGCTTATTTTATAGAACAGGTAAACTTCAATATTAATATTCAAGCATAGATATAGTATTCACAGAAATTCCTATTCGAAAGGATGTGAATCCAGTACTTAGTAGTCTAGAGGCACAGTTTATGGATACATTTTTCTTAACAATGAAGTCATTAGATATAGCAAAGGCACACAAGAATAACCTTACATGTTCATTAGGTGACAAAGAGAAAGTGTTTTTGAATTTATTTGAAGAAAGGAGACAGGATTTCCAAAGAAAAGCTGCTAAACAGAAAACCCATATACCACCCTGGGCTGAGAAAGAGGGAATTTATACAGCTGGCAAAGCTCATTCTGCGATCTCCCTAGATTTTGTAAAGACAGGAAAAACCTGCCTCCATAGATTTAAGACACACTATTGTAACGTATTTATTGGTTCCAGTGAATGTGAACATAACTTTCTAATTTTGAGAGGTTGTGCACTAAAAGGGGGAACAGATCCAGTATTTCCTGGAGTTTACTACATGTGTAGAAATAAAGCTTACTATAAGCTGCCTGCACAGTGGTATGGGAGTTGTTACTTTGGAATAGTATTTCCGAAAACTTACCATGTAAAAAGAATCACTGGAAGCAATGAAAACACCAATGAACTAACATGAAGAAGAATAACTTGTTTTTCTGAAATAATAAGTGACATATTTAGTGCATTGATACTTTCAGTAGGGGTCGTTCTAAATTCACATAGAATCTGTCGGTTATCAACAAAAGTTGATCGTCTTTCGACAGATACTGCTGGAGGTTTCTTGATGATTAATACAGAAATGGTTGCAATCAGATCTAAGAAGGAGAAGTCTCTAAAATGTTGAAAGTGGAACATTGTTGCACTGACATACCAGATAAAAGTAAAGAAATTAGAGGATATATTAAGAATAATATGAAACTTCATGAAAAGTTGAAACCACTGGAGGTTGATAATGTATGTGAAAGACTAACAAAGAGTATCTCCACAATAGGGATTTGGTTTACTAATTTTGGAAACAGTTTCTTAGGCCAAGTAGTTCTTCCATTTGTTTGTATAACTATAGTAGTCTTAACAATAGTGATATTGTGTGAGTGTTGCACTAATAAACTGAGAAGACGAAAATATGAAATAAATGGAAAATGGACAATAAGAAATTATGAAGAGATAGAGTTAGAAGAAAGGAAGGGAAAACTATACGACAAAATAAAAGATTTAAAGGACAACGATAAGAACAAGAACGAAAAAGGGAAAGAAAGTGAGATGTGCTAAAGTTGGTATCTCGTTGGGATTGGGATGGGTGATTTGTGTTGGCTCAAAAATGCCATCAGAGAGGGGATTGATGACGCAAGGACTCGTAGAAAAGAGACTTGCTCCGAGATAATCCTCTTGTTTAACTCCTAGTATTGTATTAACCATGTTCTGTGTAAATCAATATGCACAACATTATACATAAAAGAAAGATAAGATAGCCTACGTGTATTACTAATAAGCAACTCGAGTGAATTTCTAAAATGGCAGCTAACAGAAAAACTGTTCTGCGCATGCATAAACTGCATCTACGCAGTATGACGAGCTGTCGCTTGGAGGGAATTTCTTGCGATTGGATAAATGCTATTAATATGGCTGACTGAAAAGCTCACATGCTCAGCATCTGCTTTGTCCACACTAAAACACGCTATTTTACTAATTCTAATGTGGAGAAAGCATAAATAAATGAACGGGATTAGACTAGAGATAGTTGGTATACAGTGAAACCATTTATGCTCAAATTTAACAAATATCTTTTTAACACTTTTATTAATGCGTGTCTTGGGCCTTTCGTATGAGCCTAAAGTCTGTGGGTCACCTGATTCTTCTCGCATGCATGATATGATTGAGCTGAAAGAAGTGATGTGATTTTGAATGCAGCTCAAGGTCGAAACTGATACATACCCTGGGAACCAGCTTGAGAACCTCTGAGATGAATGGGAACGGATGGAGTTTATACTTTTGTTTCTAATGAGATTTGAATATGGATGTAAATTGCATTTTGTGAAAAAAAATATATGGGTGGGATCTTTAAACAATGGACTGAAAGACTAAATTGGAAAATAAGCATGGTGTGATGATCATCCCCCTTGCCTGTTCAATCAGAGTTAGGAGTTTCATAATATTGAAACATTATTGGAAGGTACATGAATATTGCAGGATATAATTGAGGTAGTCTTAGTGAGTTAGAAAGCATGAGACCGGGATGCTGCCAGAGGAGATGTCTATGCTGAATACTGCAGAGCTCGGGATGCTGTTGGAGTGACAAGAGAAGCTAAAGAAGAATCGAATGCAGAACCACTTTACCTTAAATTAACTTATTTAGAAGGAGATCATGGAAGAATCCCGAGGAGGAAGAGAGGGGTGCCACGCAAACGTTGGTGGTAGAGAGGTCATCTATCCTGTCCTGATTCCTGTCCTGAAGCTGAAGCCTTTGTCGCCTGATCTTTCCCGGGGACCCTTCCCAGCTACCTGGACAGGGGGCTGGTATTCACACCATCCTAGGTAATATAATTTCTGCATATGTGTTAATGTTCTTTTCTTTCTATCTTCTCCTTTCTGAGCATAAGTCATTGCTTGATATAAAAGTATGTGTTTGAGTATTGATTCATTTAATCTTCCTTCCAATGGGTGACAGTGGCTGTACTGTACTTTGTAAGCAGTTAACATGAAATTAATAGATAAAGATTCAAAATTAAGGGTGAGCGTAAAATCCGTTTCGCGGGCGAATTTGCGGATTTTCCGCGATTTTGCGATCCGCGAATCTCGCAAAATCGCGGAAAATCCGCGAATCAGCGGGGACGAATTTTCAGCCAAGCAAGGTTTACAGCAGCAGGTGCAAAAGTTGAACCTAATTTCTTTGTAACCTTTTACAAAAGGGTTACAAACAAATTAACTTCAACTTGGACACCTGCTGCTAATTGCTTCCTGGCGCCTCGTTGCCTACTTGCAACTATTCTCTGACCCTGCTCTGACCCTTGAAGCAGGGTCAGAGAATAGTTACAAGCAGGCAACGAGGCACCTGTCCAAGGAATTAAACCTCATCAGGAAGCACTTACAGATAAAAAAAACAGGAAGAAGGGAGAGGATGGCAAATACACCCATTTTGAGTTGTCAGGAGGGGTTAAACTAAAAGAGACCTTTACAGCACAATTTTCATATGCATTTTGCTAAAAATAAAAAGCTGTATGTTCTGTAGGGGCAACTCAGAAATCTGGCCCTTCAGAGATCCGGCCTCTCTTTCTTTCTCTCGTTGTCTCTCTCCCTCTCTCTCTCCCTCTCTTTCTCTCTCTTTCTATCTATCTATCTATCTATCTATCTATCTATCTATCTATCTATCTATCTATCTATCTATCTATCTATCTCTCTCTCCCTCTCCCATAAACGACTGCATGGGTAACTTCGCTATGTAAGCGGCTCGCGAAGACGCAAAAAGCCCCGCGAACACGCAAAAAACCCCACGAACACGCAAAAAACCCAGCGAACACGCAAAAAAACAAAAATCCGCAAATTCGCACAAATTCGCGAATTTTGCGGATCGCGAATTCGCAAATCCGCAAATTCATGGATCGTGAATTCCCAAAATTCGCCCATGCTTATTCAAAATATTTCCTGAGTCTGTGGTTATTTCATCAAATGTAAGTAGATTATATTTATGTCATTGCACCCTCAACTAGTTCAAATAATTTGGTCCATTGACCAATGGAAAGAACTTTTTGATTAGTGAATAAGAAGATACTAATCTAGAATGATAAAAAGTACAAACAATTGACCCCAGCAGTTTATTACCAGGTAGCGTGATTATGTGTTTATGGGCCCAGGTGAGTATATGGTATTAGAGTACCTGTTGCTGGTAACCTGCTGGATCAGAGGTGTGAATGCACACACTGCTAGCAGAAACCAGGCCAGAAGCCCTGCAGGGCCAGGAATTAAGCTGAAGCAGGCCTGCACTCCACAGCAATGCAAACAGCAAACAGAAAGGGTCTAAACAGTCCCCACGAGGTTTGAAGGAACACACAGCAAGGACGGGAAGCAAATGTCTCCCAGAGTAGAGGCACTAGGGTGCTTTTCCCAGTGTGGGGACATGCCTCTTGACATAATGACTCATTTTATGAAATAATGAGCCCGCAATGTGATTTTTAGATATGCGGTCTGAATGTAGCATGAGGAGGATCCCCAAATTCAATAGAGTGAGGTTTGCTTGTTGCCTTGAGGGTCAACTAACAGTTTACTTTTTTGGAATGAGACACAGGGCTGGACTGGGAAGCAACAGCAGCCGGGCAAAAATACTCAAAACAGCTTGCTCTATTCAAGTCCACACTCTATCTTTCTCTTTCCAATGATTCTCACTCCCTCCTTTTATTTCCTCCCTCTCAGATACACTTTTATCCTTACCTCTCTAAGCCCTCTGTCCCGGCAATAAATCATGGTCTTTGTTATGTTATGTTATGTTATGTTATGTTATGTTATGTTATGTTATGTTATGTTATTGCTTATTTGTATAGCGCCTATCACCGCCGGTCTCTAAGCGCTTTCAAAACCGATCTCCTGCAGCTCCAGCCCACGGGGAGATGCCCAAAATACAAGGCCAGTCTGACCCTGATGAGTCATGGTTGCTTTAGTATGAAAGAAATTGCTTCCATGTTTTAAAGGAAAATATTTACCCATGTCATTTGAGATGATAGTCAATCAGACACAAATTGGGCTGCAGATGCAGTTGAAGTCACAGCCAGTAAATGTTATGAACAGCCTGCTAGGGAGTGTAATCTTCCTTTAGCATGTGCTCTGAGATGCTAGGTACTTTTGGCATATGGGTTTTACATAGTGTCTCTAGTTTACCTCACTTTGGTCCTGGAAAGAATACCCAGTTCCATATCACATGGGTTTTGCAAGGCCTCTCCAGTTTAACTTACTTTAGGTACGGGAGAGAAGACCTTGCTCCATATCACATGGGTTTTGCAAGGCATCTCTAGTTTACCTCACTTTAGGTCCTGGAAAGAAGACCCTGCTTCATATCACGTGGGTTTAACAAAGCGTCTCTAGTTTACCTCACTTTACGTCCTGGAAAGAAGATCCTGCTCCACATCACGTGGGTTTTACAAGGTGTCTCTAGTTAACCTCACTTTAGGTCCTGGAAAGACGTCTCTGCTCCATATCACATGGGTTCTTCCAGGCGTCTAATGTTTACCTCCCTTTAGTTTCTGAAAAGAAGACCATGGTCAATATCTCATGGGTTTTTAACCACATTGCTGCGGCGGTAAATTTTCTGCTGTGCGGCTTTTTTCCAAAAGCTGCGTTACATGACGAGCTCAGCTCGTCATCAGCACACGACCACCGTGGCTGATGACGAGCTGAGCTCGCCATCAGCAGCGAAGGGGTTAAAAGGCGTCTCGAGTTTACCTTGCTTTAGGTCTTAGAAAGAAGACCCTGCTCCACATCATGTGGATTGTAAAACGCCTCCAAAGTTTACCTCATTTTAGTTTCTGGAAAGAAGACCCTGCTCCATATCACACAGGTTTTACAAGGTGTCTCTAGTTAACCTCACTTTAGATCCTGGAAAGTACACCCTGTTTCATATCATCTGGGTTTTACAAAGCGTCTCTAGTTTACCTCACTTTAGTATATTGAAAGAAGACCCTGCTCCATATAAAAAGGGGGTTTGCAAGGCATCTCTAGTTTACCTCACTTTAGATCCTGGAAAGAATACCCTGCTCCATATCCTGTGGGCTTTGTAAGGCGTATCTAGTTTACTTCACTTTAGGTCCTGGAAAGAAGACTCTGCTCCATATCACAGGTATTTTACAAGGCGTCTCTAGTTGACTTAAATTTAGGTCCTGGAAAAAAGACATGCTCCATACTACAAGGGGTTTTACAAGGCATCTCTAGTTGACCTCACTTTAGGTCCTGGAAAGAAGATCCTGCTCTACAAAGTGTGGATTTTACAAGCCATCTCAACTTTACCCCACTTTACCCTGCTTCATATCATGTGGGTTTTACAAAGTGTCTCTATTTTACCTCATTTTAATTCTTGGAAAGAGGACCCTGCTCCACATCACAAGGGGTTTTGCAATGCGTCTCTAGTTTACCTCACTTTGGTCCTGAAAAGAGGACCCTGCTCCATATCTTGTGGGTTTTGCAAGGCGACTCTAGTTTACTTCACTTTAGGTACTGGAAGAAGACCCTGTTCCATATCACACAGGTTTTATAAGGCGTCTAAAGTTTACCTCACTTTAGGTCCTGAAAGAAGAACCTGCTCCATATCATATTGGTTTCACAAGGCATCCCTAGTTGACCTCAATTTAGGTCCTGAATAAAAACTTGCTCCATACTACAAGGGGTTTTACAAGGCGTCTCTAGTTTGCCTGAATTTAGAACCTCGAAATAGGCCCCTGCTCCATATCATAGGGATTTCACAAGGCTTCTCTAGTTTACCTCAATTTAGGTACTGGAAAAAAGACATGTCTCATATCACAAGCGGTTTTACAAGGCATCTCTAGATAACCTCACGTTAGGTCCTGGAAAGATGGCCCTGCTCCATATCACATGGGTTTTACAAGTCGTCTAAAGTTTACCTCACTTTAGTTTCTGGAAAGAAAACCCTGGTCCATATCACATAGGTTTTACAAGGCGTCTCTAGTTTAACTCACTTTAGGTCCTAGAAAGAATACCATGTGCCATATCACCTAGGTGTTACAAAGCGTTTCTAGTTTACCTCACGTTAGTGTCTGGAAAGAAGACCCTGCTCCATATCACAAGGGGTTTTGCAAGGCTTCATTAGTTTACCTCAATTTAGGTCCTGGAAAGAAGACCCTGCTCCGTATCTTGTAGGTTTTGCAAGGCGTCTCTACTTTACTTCACTTTATGTCCTGGAAAAAAGACCCTTCTTCATATAACAGTGATTTTACAAGGTGTCTCTAGTTTACCTCACTTTAGGTCCTGGAAAGAAGACCCTGCTCTATTTCACATGGGTTTTACAAGGTATCTAAAGTTTATCTCTCTTTAGGTCCTTGAAAGAAGAGCCTGCTCCATTCTGGTCAAGACACTGAGCAAATTTTGACTGATTTAGCCGTTCAAAAGTCGAGGTTATATGAGAATTTTGCTAGGAAGCTAGCAGCACAAATTGCAGTATATCATTCAGAAGTTTATGAGGTGGGAGAAAACTCCGGCCGTATATTGGCCAAAATGATACGACAGAATGAGGCTGCTAAATGGATAGATAGTATTCAGGATGAGGCAGGGCAAATTCATGATAAACCGTAAGAAGTTTTAGAAGTTTTTTGTCAATTTTACAGCAAATTATATAAGGATGAGATAACATGCTATATTACAGAATCCTTTCTGAATTTTAGTGCCAATATTGAAACAACCACATTAAAATCTGATCAGCTTGTAGAACCAGATAAAGATATAACATGGGATGAAGTTGAGGCAGCTATTCTCTCACCTGCGTTATGTAAGGCGGGGGGCCCTGACTGCAATCCTCTAGAGTTTTTTAGGATGTTTCTGCACCTTCAGAAGGAAGATCTGATGTCAGTTTTTTTGGAAGCACAGAAGGGAAATGAACCTGCATCTTGGAGGAAATCTATGATTATAGCTTTTCTGAAAAAACCCTTGATGCTTGCTTCATATCGGCCTATATCATTAATCAATGCCAACAGTAAAATATATTCAAAGATTCTAGCTTTACGGTTATCTGGTATAATCTCATCTTTTGTTTCCAATTTTCAGCATGGATTTATTCCGGAACGTGATACCACCGACCATGTCCGTAATTTAATTGCACTCATAGATTGGGCACAGGCAACTAATTCTACAATGGGGGTTACCCTGTTGGATGACGAAAAGGCATTCGACAGGGTTGCCTGGCCGTATTTGTGGGATCTTTTACGCCAGAAGGGTTTTGGCCCAAAGATGCTTTCCGCATTGAAGGTTCTTTATCTTTCTCCAACCGCTTCTATTCGTTTAGCTGGCCAGGAATCTGCCTCTTTTTTTATTTATCGTGAGACACGGCAAGGCTGTCCGTGCTTTCCGCTTTTATTTGCCTTATATATAGATCTTTTTTTGAATAAGCTGAATCAGGCTGAGAATATCAAACCTGCTCAAGTCTGTCAAATGGATTACAGAGCTTTCGCTTACGAGGATGACATTCTAGTGGTTACTACGGACATCTGCAGTGCGGTACCAGCTATAGAGGATTTAGCAGCCCAGTTTGGATCTTTTTCGGGTTATAAGTTGAATATTTCTAAGACTCAAATTTTTTATGTTGGTGGGGACCCCCCTTTGAATATCAGAACTATTTAGGAATCAAAATCTCACTTCCAGTTTCTAACATCCCGGATTTAAATATAAAAGCGGTCTGGACTGAAGTCAACTCAATGCTTGAGAAAGTAGATCATCTTCATTTGTCTCGCTATGGGAGAGCAACATTTTTAAAAATGACGGTATTACCCAAACTCTTATACATGTTCCGAACTATCCCTCCTGAATTTTCCGCCAGTTGTTTTGAAGCAGTTAGAGAGTATCTCTTCAAGATTTTTGTGGGTCTACAAGCGACAAAGACGGGCATATAAAAAGATGATTTTGACAAAAGATCGGGGTGGTTAGGGGATACCGCACTTTATGTTTTATTATTTGGCATCTGTATTGCAATTTATTAATCCACTGGTAATAGGTGATAGGGCCCGAATCTTGCAGTGTCATTCTCCTCCAATTTATGAATTTGGGTTGGGGGAGGCGTGCAGAGGTTGTCTGGTCAAAATTATAGAACCCAGTTATTTCACAAAAAACTAAATTTAAGATTTTGAAATCAGCACATCCAGTATGGAGACTTGTTAAGCATCAGCTCGGCTTTTTAAAGATCAATGCTTATACTCCGTTTGCAGCTCCAGATATTTTGCCTTTTTTCTTTCGTGATCAAATCACCAATAGGTGGTGCTCCAACTGGATCCAGTGCTTTGGTGACCTATTGCAAGATGGACATATAGCATCGTTTACTCAGCTGCAAAATAAATTTGGATTGCCAAAACATGATTTTTTAAAGTTTCTACAAATTCAGAGCTATCTTAATACTTTAGGCCCTCAGGTGGAATTCCAATTGAGGAAATTCCCCCCTATTGAGAGCATGTCTAGGAAAACACTGATAGGCCAACTTTATTCCTATCTTATTTCATCACTTCCTGATGATCTTGAGCACTGTCAAAATAAATGGGCAATGAATCTAGGTATCAAGGGAGTCAATGTTGAGGAATCAATTAATTTAGCAAATCGGCTTCTAATGATAGGAAGTATGCGCGCCCAGCATTACATGCCCTTAAATGATTTGTATTATACGCCCGGAAAGATATCCAAATGGGGAACTACTGCTAGAATTATATGTAGTAGATGTGGTCAGTTTGCTGCTGACGCTGTACATATGTTTTTTTCTTGTACCAAATTAGCCGAATTATTTCTATCTGTTGAACAATTTTTAGGATTAATAATGGGTGCATCAATAACTATAACCGGGGAATTGGTCCTGATAGGTGTTATTTCAGATACACGCCTCAATTTATTGTCTCAGTTTAGGAAATGCTTTGTATTTATTTGTATGGGGGTAGTTCGTGCATGTATCACAATTGTCTGGATCACTCCCGATCCCCCCTCCTTTTTAACCTGGCGTGCTCGATTGCTAGCAATGTACAACTTGGAATTAGCTATATATAGGACCAAAGGTAGAAAAAAGAGCTCTATCGGTGTTAAGATCTGGGCTCCAGTTACGGATTGGATATAAGGGAAATAGTATTTTTTTTCTTTTTTCTTTCTTGTTTAATATTATAATGTGGTCCTATACTTTATTTGTTTTTCTCTTCGCAGCTCAGTTGGACTCATGTAATATGTTATGCTTTCTATCTGCATTCCTTGCATAAAATGGGGTAAAAACTTAATGAAAAAAGAAAAAAAAGAAAGAAGAACCTGCTTCATATCACATGGGTTTTACAAGGCGTGTCAACTTGACCTCAATTTAGGTCCTAGAATAAAGACTGGCGCCATATTACAAGGGATTTTACAAGCCGTCTCTAGTTGAACTCACTTTAGGTCCTGGAAAGAAGTCCTTGCTCTACAAAGTATGGATTTTACAAGGCATCTCTAGTTTACCTCACTTTAGGTCGTAGAAAGAAGACCTTGCTTCATATCATGTGGGTTTTACAAAGTGTCTCTAATTTACCTCATTTTAGTTCTTGGAAAGAAGACCCTGCTCCATGTCACAAGGGGTTTTGCAAGGCGTCTCTAGTTTACCTCACTTTAGGTCCTGGAAAGAAGAACCTGCTCCGTATTATGTGGGTTTTGCAAGGCATCTCTAGTTTACTTCACTTTAGGAAAGAAGGTCCTGCTCCATATCACTTAGCAGGTATAGTCTGAGCATTATTATCATGCGGAATAAGTGTTTTTGTTATTTACAGCAGCAGAAGTAGGAAGGAGGAGCCTCCCAAGATATTCTCCGATTTATATAGGCGGACATGTCTATCAGTAAGTTATGCTTTGTTTTTGCCTCTCTGCTTTGGTCTTCTGTTTCTTACACTCAGTCAGCAAAGCACAAGCTGTTGCCGTAGACTGTACTTCTACATTACTGTCCCTCTGTGATCAATTGTTGGGTCTAAACGTAGGCTGTAAACATTATTACTCTCTCTTCATATCGTATTACCTCTTCAAATCAATATGTCTCTGTGTGATAACATATCAGTGTATTAGGATTATCAATATGTAACTGATTCATAATGGAATAGTTAGTGGAATTAGATTATTTGTGATGTAGAAATTGGCAAACTTTAATATTTTCATTAAAACTCCAATAGAAGGCATTGGCGTTGGATTACAGTAGGGTACACCGTCGCGCATTGTGAGTGCCCACTCTCATTGGGTTCATTCTCTTCAGGCTGAGATTGAGGATCCAAATATAAATTAGAATATTTTAACTTGCGTGTTTCTGTTCTGGAAAACTCCCCTTTTTAAGGGTCTTTATGACCCCCACAAGGTTGGACGCGGTCACACACTGCTCTTACCCTCAAGGGCTCTGTCATGGACCCTTTGAGGGGCAGGATAGAGGTTCGACCTGCACTAAATGACAAACCTCTGTCACAAAATTTTTGTATTTCCAAGGTTGGCCTGGTCAGCCTTGAAATAACCCATGGTTTTTGACGGAACCTGGGGCTCACTGACTTGCCCCAGGCGGATCACAACTGGAGCAGACTCTCCTGGCCTCATTGCTGGACCATGCAGCTGGAATTGGAAGGAGTTGCATGAGCAAAGGAAACCCCTTTCCCTTCATAGAAGGGACCACTGAAGTGCAAACAGAACGTGTGGCGTGCTCAGAGCATGTACAGTCATCTGTCCTTAGTATTGAACTGGTCAGAATACTACCTGAACATGTTATAGACCGGTTCTGTCAGTTGTGTGCCTAGAGGTAACTATGCTGATAGAAATTAAAAATCATCATTTGGGTATGAAGGCATTGGCAAAAGATATGATGGGCTAGTTATCAATGGTCACTGATGGCCATTGTGCAAGGCGACCGGGTACCTTGGGGAGAGTCACATTTCTCCGCCCTCCCTCCAATGAGCGCATATTTCATTCTTTCACCTCAGCTGGTGCTTACTAAGGCACCCTGAAAAGCTAGTCCCCATAGAACGCATCCTGTCAGCTTTGTCCACAGTGAGGGTGATCTGTTATGTAAGGGTTATACATCAATCAATCAATCAGGATTTATAAAGTGCAGCTAATCACCCAATAGGGTATCCAGGCACTTTAACCAGGTGCTAAATATTACCTTGCTGCAAAACAGCACATGGTAAGAAGTTTATGCAATCAGACATTGGACTCAAGATGGCTATCTTCTGGAAAAAGAACTACTTCTAATGGCATCGGTTTTGGGACAATTGTGATGGGCCCTGGTATACTATAAACAACACACCCGTTCCAAGATCATCCTTGCTCACACAGGCTGCTTTTTGAGTTACAAGTCTGTAAGTTAAATATGAACCCTTATAATATAGAATAAATGCAAATACTCTGCATGTAGCCTCTGTGCAGGGTGCCTGGAAATGCAATAACTATTAGCCGCCCCTGCTTGTTCCATCACGCCTTAGTATGTTGCATTGTCAATTGCTAATGCACAGTCCCAAAAATATGACTCTAATAAGCTATGTTTAGGGGGCTTACCGTGCCAATAGCAGTGACACTAAAGGTTGGGTAATTACAGTTCATGAAAGGTGGCGTTTATGCATGACTCACGGATAAGCTATCCATTTGTAGCCATTACATTCCAGAAGCACACATATTATTAGTCCTGTGTGGGTTGTTCAGTGCATGTTTACCGAGGAAGGCGTCTCCTGGCTGTCTATTTCTCATTGGAAACTTATATTACGAAGTGCAGCAGCTACTTTACGTTCTTTTTCGAAGTCATGTAAGCGCCTCGGCTTAGCACTGAAAGATCTGTGAAGATTAAAAGATCATTTCTAATAAATTATGAAATTGCAGAACAAAATGAATTGGAATATGCGGCGTATAGTTACTGATAAGAGGACCTGAAAAGGGACGGCTTTAAACTGCAAATTAGGGTTGGTTATCCGCGAAACACCAGGAAATGGCTCAGGGACTATGATTTACAGAATATGAGCAACATCATCGTATAAACCTAAAGAAGAAGTTGTCAATAATCACCCTTTTTCCTGGGCTGCCACCAACGTTCTCATCAAATTGTCAATTTAACGCTTTTGGCGAATCTCGGGCGGGCCCATTCTGCACCCGTAAGCCTGGGGCGTTTGAAGGTATTGGCAAAGTAGGCTCTGCCCAGGGCCCCAGCCTTTCCGCACCCCCCCCCCCCCCCCCCCCTAGAGCCAGCTCTGGTCTCTACAGAGTCTTGCTCTGATGACCTTTAATAATTTTTAAACAGTGGCTTTAAATACCATTTTCATTTAATTTGTGTTTAATATGGGTGATGTGTGAGTCTCTTTTATACATCTGGCAGAGAAATGTTGTGTTTATGTTTTTTGCAACATCCATAAAAAAAAAAAAGATTCTTTTAGCTCAAAACCAGACCTTACATATTATAACTGGGAGTGTCACAGAGATGATTTGCAGTAATATTAGTGAGATGCTTCCTTATTATAGTATTAAACACAGGCCACTATCCCCGAATATTAGATGCAAACACATTTAGAATGTGGATGAGTGTCCCTGTGCACTGTCAGTGACCTGGCCAAAGAGGGCGCAAAAGAGCTGAAATGGGATCATAAATTCATAGAGGGGCCCCCAGAATTTGTTTGACCCATGGCCCTCAAAATCCTTAAGATGTACTTGTGCTCTAAACTGTCTACCTAGTTTCTTAGTACACTGTGAGGCTAAATTACAAATTCAACAAATATATGTAGATATTGAAATATTACACAACATCAAAAGTAAATAGGAAGTGAGCACGGGGAATCCCTATCTTCAGTGCAGTGTCCTGCACTACAGGGTCAGGCACACGCCTATTTCCATAAAAGAAGCAGATCCATCTGAACAGTTAGATAAACAGTGAGTAGGAAAAACAGCACTGAGAACCCAGATAGGGCACCGATTATCAGTTACCAACAACATGACCAGATGATTTGTTAATGCACCTAATGGTTCCAGACTCAGAACTTGCTGCTGGGGTTACCAGGCCCTGATAGCTGCAGACGGTCACACACCAGCTGGTATTCACATGCACACTTGGGACAATGTGCATTAACAGAAAATGCTCCATGAAAACAGTGAGGATGCCATATTTACCAGACACCACCACTGTCACTATGCTGAAGGGCCACAGAGAACATTCAGTTTCTACAATCTACTCTTTTTTCCATTCAAAGGCTGCTCTGTGGACATCAACTCCCTGCCATACCCACAGCAGCCATCTTGCATTATAAAATCCAGTTCTACTTCTTATCAACCTTTCAGAGCGCAAACCACACCAAATATCTACCAACGTCTCAGGTCGTATGAGCGGAGTAAATTTCAGTGAACAAAAACTGTGGGTTTTAGCACAGGACGTAGTCAAAGACAAGCTTATGCCCCACGTCTTTTACAAAACAAGTGCTATGGGGAGAGAGAGAATGGAACTATGGCAGGAGTTCTCCAATAAAGACAATACTGTGTTCTCGCATCCTTGTATGGTTGAAGATTGAAAAAAAAACTAAAATATTTGAAGACCATGTTATAGACCTACTCTCTAAGCATCGCCGCCAGGGTGGAATAGCCAAAGAATTAGAGCTACAGTCATGTGAAGAGGTGCACAAATATTTATTTGGTAGTTAATTAAAACCAGTCCAAATTAAATCATCAATCAAGTGTAAACAATCAGTGCCACAATTGGCATTAAAATGCATTTCTTCAAACAGATCTCTTTATCATAAACACCATGCATGCCCTCTAGGGAAATGTTCTTAAGACATGTAGTAAATATACCATTCTGTTCTAGGAGTTTCTTTGAGTGACTTGTGCAAAGCAACAACATCACATGTGGAACAGTTTCCTAAGAGAACTCTTCAAACAGGTTGCCCTAAAGGTTGGCAATTGTGTCAAAAACTTTGGCCCTCAATTTGAGAAAACCTATCTGCTAGCCTGATAGTAATTGTTGATGAATATTCCAGTTTTCCCCTTGAGGAAGATCTGTGGTCAACTACCATGACAGAGTAATTGAGAGATTAGCAAGCATTTTTGCTACATGAGGTGTTCCTTTGATTTTGCAATCTGACAATAGTCGAGAATTTAAAGATTTTCTCACTACATTTTCTCACTACATGTCAAGCATCAGTAAGCACACCTCTCTAGCCACAGGTGAATGGTGTAGTTGAGAAATTTGTGAGCACCCAAAAGCAGACCTTTCTGCACTCTGCGCTGAAAAAGCTTGTACTCAGATCAGTTCCACGGTCTACGCTTTGTGCATAAAGGTCAACTCTCCATTCTACCATGGGTGAAAGCCTGCTATCTTATTGTTTGGGAGAGCCATATGAATCAAACTGCCACAATGGACCAATGCGAGATCTGTTGCAGAATGCAGCACACATAGAACGAGGAAAAAACAAAGAGAAATAAATATATTTCTCCTAGATACGCCTGCCAGGGGGAGGCGTCCAGTTTTGAGTGGAATATCAGTAGTGGTAAATATGCATCTACCACTTGCAATAATGCTACTCAGAATAGGTCTTCAGAAACGTATTACCATGTTCATCCCTTGGTATCTTGGCTGCAAGCAGGCATGCTTATCTTCAAAGACAGTATGTAAATCCTCAAAAAATCTGTAAATAATTAAAACACAATTCACAATAAAAATCAGACACCAATTTATAAATATATGGAACATTTGTATCTTTAAAATGACACCAAAACTAAACAAAATCAAGGGAACCAGAGATATGATTTTTTAAAGATTTAGCAGTATAAAGCACATAGATAACTATAGCACCTATTGAGATATCTGGTTGTGCTAGACTGGAACAAAGTCAAAGATTCAGGTTGACTGCTATGGAGCCCTGCACAGCTATGCCTTTTGGTAGGTCTCAGCAATGTTTTCCCCTTCTGACTTGGAAACTTTACTGACGTTTTTCTTCCGTGGGTCCCTCGAAGCTCTCAGTCAGTCCAGGTTCGGTGAGAGTTTTCTAGTTTACCTGGTGACAAGCTCCTGGTCAAACTTATGAAAGTCAAACCTCCGGAGATTTTTAGCTGACTGAACCAGAGATCCAGACCAACTTGCAGTTAAAGGTGGGCGGCATGACTCTTGCAATTGGTCCCGGTCAACTTTTCTATGTTTGGACTAAGAAACTTTTATAGAGCTTTTTGTCCCGGGGTCCTTCAATGCTCTTCATTAGGGTGGATTCGGTGGGGGTTCACTGGCTCGGGTTGTGACCAACTCTAGGTCAAACTCTGAAAGTCGGACCTCCAGAGTTTTTCAGTGGGACACACCTGGAAGGCAGTTCAACTCGCGGTTGAGGGTCGCAGGCTTGGCTGACCAGGTCTATTTGTTCCACTTATGGAGTGTTTTTTCAAAATTGCTTCAAACTTCTTCAAACTTTTGGATCTTCTCCCTGAGGTTCCTTTGAGGATCCAAAAGTGTCCAAAATGTATTCCTAGAGTCTGGAAGCTCCACGACTTAAATTCCCACAATCCACTTGTCAAAACTCTTACAAATTCACTGGTAGTACTCCAGGCTGAGGATTCTTGGTGGTGATGGTCCAGGTGAGTTCTGTTAACCTGTAGTTTGCAGGGAGCCCACTATTTAGTCCTTTTGAAGCAGGTTTGAGCCACAGGGCTGTAGTCCAGATTATGCAGCAGGCGCAGTCAGCCAGAATGCAGGGCCTTGTTGGTGTAAAACAAACTTATCAGCACGGACACTTCTTCTTCCTTTAGTTTCAAGCAGCAGATCTGAGAGGCACTGACCCTCTCACATACTTATTCAGTGTTCTCTGGGATCACACATCAGGGCACTCCTGTCCAATGAGGTGACAAATCCCCAGAGCATGACCATTTCTCCAAAGTGAGGCACAATGGTCCCCCAGAAAGCACTATTTTTTCAAAATTCAATACGAATACGGTTGAAGTCTCAGCAGAGAGGCAAGTGTTGGCTGGGCCAGCCTCAAGGATTGGTTATCTCCCTGATCTCTGTGGCATCTTCACATTCCTTCCTTAAGCCTGGCATCTGGCTGGGTTCAGAGGGTGGGAGCGTAAATAAAACTGGTTCCTTCTGCTTGTCTCCTCCTTCATTTGAAGATGTTTACAACCCCTCCCCCTTGCTCTGGCATTCCTATGCAGCAGAACCCTCTCCTTCCAGAATGGCTCTTTCATCTCAGGGCCTACTTTTCATCTCATCAAAGCAGTCCGCCAAATCCACTTAAATCTGACCTGTCAGGACAGATCACTGCAAGGCTGAAATTGGGCTTACAGACAAGAAAGCCTTTTCACTTCTTACCTGTACATTTAAGAATAAATTCAACAATACCATATTGTTGGATTAATACCATCTAGCAAGTCCTTGAATAATATTTCTCAGATTTTCCTAGCGGGAAATAATAATTAATAACTTCTAGCCATGTTAGCCTATGTGGTTGGGGATTTGCCATGAGGAAAATTAGCTGGGAAATTTCTCCAACACCAGAGCTTAAAAACATCTTTCATAAGGACCCTGCCTATATTTATAGGACCCCCACCCCTGGAACACCTTGCGGAGACTTTAGGGGTACTGAATATGTCAAAATATCGCATATCCTCACTCCACCTACAAAAGTCGATTTTAGAAAGCACTTTACTACCATGTAGTAAGTAAAATATGCAATTTCACTAAATCCAAGGCATATAAAACCTATTTTATAGGGGTCCTCGTTATAATTACCTAACCCCCACCACTGGGACACCTACGGGAGACACTGGGTGTACCTAATATGCCAACATTTTGTAGTTAATTAATTTTTCTGAGTGACTCAAATACCAAAGTCAAGTTTGGGCACAATTTACATGTTAAAAGCAGTCCTGCAACACAGGACTGCTTTTATACTGATCTCAGGCCTCAGCAGTCCACACATGCAAGTGCAGAAAGGGCTTAAAGCAAGTGTTGATCCCTCCTGCCCCATCAAGTATACTAGGGACTTATGGAGGAACTCATGCCAAATGTAGGAGTATCATACCTCATACTGTACCCTAGTGTATGTAGGTGTTTTCAATGTATTCTAAGTGTGTTTTCAGCATAGCACTGGCCTTTTGCCTGCTTAGCCAGACCCCTGGGGTTCCATGTCAGTTGCCACCAGTACCAGTGAGAAAGAAATGGGAGTATCCAGGGCACAGGATGATTCTGCAAAAAAGCATGTTAAGGACCCAACAACGGTTCCATAGTTTTGAACAAACCTTCAATAGTAGTTAGTCAGTCCTTCTTTTTAAAAAATATCTTTATTCAGTTTTTTCAAGAAAAAAAAAAAGTTCAACCTCCCCAAGCCCAACCCCGCCGTCCCCCGCCAGACTGGTATACATACAAATCCTTAATTTGTCATACGTTATAACCTAATCTGTCATCTTATAACAGAATACAATCAATGCCAATTTTTATAACTGTTACATACATCACTCTTAAAAAAAACATTGACCATAGAATTATCAGGACTAAGTAATAGTCTTCCATCACTTACAGGCTACTTTGGGGCTGACACCAGTCTAGCAGGGGGGGACCAGATCTTCACCCCTCTTCTAAGCAGTTTCCTACCCTTCCATTTATAAATGTCAGCTTCCATATTGGAGATTGCTAACAGCCTAACTAGCCACTGCTGGAAGGAAGGGGCCAAAGGATCCAACCATGCTGAGGCAATGCACATTCTTAAAACTGCCATAGCAATAAAAATAAGTTTGTGACCTACCTTACGGGACTCTGCCACCCCTAATAAGATAACATCAGTAGACAGTACTGTTTCAATTTGGAGTACTTTGGTTTATTTGTTTCTTTAATGGTGTTAGTTCGACACATGTGGAAAAAATATGTATGTTGTTGGCGTTAAATAGCTTACTTCTTGGGCGGCAAGTCCCCTTACCACTCCCCCACTTGGCAATTTTATCTGGCGTATAATATAAAAAAACATGTTTTAATAAACTGTGTTTGTAATTTCGTTGACATGAGAATAGATTGAGGCATAAAGTATGCATAATTAAACTCATCATTAGACATTCCTACTTTTTCCTGCCACTTCCATGCAATTTTCTCCATGTCGTCAGGGAATACTGCATTAATGAGCGAGTATATTTCCCCGATAGTGCTTGTTTTAATGTGAATTAGTTTCTCCACAATACCCAATTTCTTGAATTGTACCCTTCCCCCACCTTTCGTGACAAAACATCTCTGATTTGGAGGTATTTGAAAAAATTCAGCGAGTCCAGCTTGAAATATTTTTTTAGGTCTTCAAAATATTGTATTCCTGTATCAGAAAGGAGACAGCCTATCTGGACAATTTGCGCCTCTATCCATTTATGCATACAGCTACCTCTGAAGATGTCCGGAAGGATTGGGTTATCACTTAAGGGGGTATAGAATGATATTCACCCTACACCGAGCATTCTTCTTACTGATTTCAATACCTTAAACCCACTATAAAGCGACTTATATATAACTTTGTTGTGGTAGCTGTCACGTAGATGATGCCAAAAATATCCTCTACTCTTAGTGCTTAGGACCAGTTGGAAGACGGATGGTGCATTGTCCCCGGGTCCCTCCGCCCCCCCTATGTTCTGTATTAACTCTCTGCTATATAATAACACGGAGGCCCATTAGTATGCTTTTAAGTTTGGGAGCGCTAACCCTACCGTATCCTTAAAAATATCGCCGAGATTGCGAGTACGCCCAAATGAAGTTAGAAAACATGCGCTCAATTAAATTTAAACCATTGAGCTGAAAATTCTAGGCAAATCGCTCTAAATAGATATAGAATTTTTGTAAAAAACACCATCTTCACAACGTTAACTCTGCCAATGATAGAAAGATGCAAGTTATCTAGGCATTGAAGATCTTTCTGCATTCTGTCCATCATTGGTTTTATATTTAGAGTAACCACATTATCAAGTTTAGATGGGATACAAACTCCCAAATATGTAGCCTTTTCTATTACACAGATGTCATTCATATTAGCTTTGTTGTTCAACACTATCTGTGTTTTCCCTTGATTCAGTGTGTATCCGGATACTAATCCGAAGTTGTCAGCCTCACTTTCAATGGCTATCATAGCCAAATTAGGACAAGCAGTTACCACCGCTATATCATTTGCATAAGCTAGGGATTTAGTGGGATAATCCTGTGACCAAATAGGTATTATTTCCCTGTTTCCTTCGATTCTACGAATGAAGGGATCGATGTATATGGCAAATAAAAGTGGTGAGGATGGGCAACCCTGTCATGTTCCGCGTGTTATTGTAAATTCTTTCCTTAAAATCCCATTCACCATTACTGCTGTTATAGGTTTAATATACATTTTGCACTGCCTGGATATACACATCCTTGATTCGAACCCTAGAAATGGCAGCACACAGATATTGACAGGAGACCCTATCGAAGGCCTTCTCGGCGTCCAAAAGAACCAGTGCCATAGGGTCTCCAGCAACCTCCATACAGTCAAACAGTGTGATCACTCTCTGAATATGATTTATAGTGGATCTCCCTGGCACAAAACTATGTTGGCACTTGGCAATTACTTAATAGATGATGGGTGCAATTCTATTGGCCAGAATTTTCGAATAGATCTTTGAGTCGGTGTTAATGAGAGTAATCCGTAAAAGCCTAGTTGTTCAGGAGGCTTGTTTTTTGAGAAAAATAACTGTCTTAGCCCTAGACCAACAGCTTGGAGGCTGACCACCTTTACAAATATGTATAATGAGGTCTGTGAAAATACTACTACTTTCATCCAAAAAGGTGACATAGAATTTAGATGGGATACAGTCAATTCCTGTTGCTTTCCCTTTTGCCGAACTTTTGATAGTCGTTAAAACTTCTTCCGTGACCGGTGTATCAAGATGGCGGAATGACGTCACCAAGCGAATGAAGCAGTGCAGAGAGGCTCCCGACTCCTCCAATGTGACAAACGAGGAGATAGGATTTTTTGAACGAGGAAAATAGGCGTAAAATCAAGCGAAAGAGGAAGGAAAACTGAAATACTGAAATACTTCAATCACGAGTGCCGCTCTTTGCTGGGAAAGCTGCCGAGGCTTTGTTCGGGCGAGACGCATCGAAACGCCGACACTGACGCTGATGCTTAGATTCTCCTGCCACTGGGGGTGGCAGATGCTGCCGGTGTGGAGGTTCTCTGTTACTCGGCCGCATGTAGGTCGTTGGGCCTGGTGGGCGGGCCTCGGTTTGCTTCCGGCACAGCCTGGTGTTTGTGTGCAGGAGAAGGCAGCGCAGAGCGAGGGATTGGAAGCTCGGCGTGAGATTGAGACGATGGCCCCAAAGCTGAACACCCGGTCGACTCGGGCCGGGAAGATTGCTAAAGTAGACTCCCCAATGGCAGTGGCAACAACAAAGGTAACGAGTGGGGAGACCTTTGGTATAGCGGATGGGGATAAAGTAGCCTGGGCAGCAACGTCGATTGTGGCAACAGCCAAGCCCACAGCCCAGGCAGGATCCAAGGCTATTGTTTCCAAGCAATTGATACGACCCTCTATATTTGTTGCTGATCTGAATAATAGCAACAAAAATGACAGTAATAATGTATCTGAGGTGTCCTGCATTGAAGACGCGGCGAATATTGGCTTTGCTCAGAACGCGCTAACTAATGCACAAATTAATGCTCAATCTAAGGAAACTCTAATGCTGCCTGAGAGCTCCCATAGGAATGAAAGAGATAAAAACACACTTACTTCTGAACTGCCCGGAGAAGGGCTTGAGCCGTCCAATATAACGGAAGCAACTGATAAAATAGAAACGGATTTGACTATCGAAATTTTAAGTGAAAATGGCGAAAATATCTTGGATAATGGGGGCAAAGGCGACGAGGGCTCAGACCTGGCACCAGGTCTAGAAAATCAAGACTCTTCACACATTGCTGGCAGGATAGATGTCTCTCTAGATATACCGAAAGAAACTTTGATGCCATCAAATTTAGTTACTTCTGGGGCTGAGAAGCAAGCTAGTGAAACAGTTGAGGCTCCAGACATTGATGGTGTTCTCACCGAAGAGTTAGAGGCAGCAGAAGAGAGTCTAAACATGGAGTATGAAGAGATTTCTGATGAAGAGGAAACAGGAACTTCAAATATCAGGGCAAATACTACCAAGCAGCTTGGCTCAAAGAAGGGAAAAATGAAAGCTAAAGCTAAACTGAAGAAAGTCATCAGCAACTCTATGGCTAAGGATTCATCCAACTTGGGTAAAAAATGAATAGGGATGAGAGCCCATTAAGGAAATGGATACAAGAGAAAGGAGGGGTCAAGAACATGGCCCTGAGACTATCAGGCACAAGCCTGGAAGAAAATCCAAACTCAATGGGCAAAGCGAATTCATCTATAAGATCTCTAAGATCTGGGAATTCAAGCTCCCCAATGTTGGTGCCCACCGTGACTCACCCCAACATATCTATAGCTACTACTTCTGGGACTATCACTGATGCAGATGATGCTAATACCCCTGTTTCAGTCACTTCTAATCTTATAGTCACAGCGACAGTCACAGATGCTACCATTGCCATTCACCCCAGCTTGCCCCTAACTTTGAAGGTTGTGGAGGAGAGAGCTGGAGATAGGGCCACAGCCGTAGGTACCAGGCTGCTGGACACTCTTGCAGTTGTTACCCGGCTATTGTTAATACTGCCAACAAGACTAATGCTGTTACTACCTCTTCCACTCCAGACATTGCTCCAACTTCCAACATATCTTCTATGTTTGCTAATGAGCTGCCCCCTGTGGAAGAAGCAAGGGGACTAGATCACTCGAACGATTCCTCTACTGACTTAATTATGCGTACTTTAATGGCTCAATGGCAATAGGGACAACAATACTTTCTTCAGTTGCGAGAAGATAATACTAAATTGCAGACTTTTATGTTGGAAGTGTCTAGCAAACTAGGGGGGGTAACCCAGGAAATTGAAGAGCTAAAGCAAAGAGTAGTGGAAGTGGAAGAAGGGGCTACTCGAACCGAATCTTTAACCCATTCGCATACAGAATGAATAGCCAAGTTAGAAGCGAAAGTGGAGGACATGGAAAATCGGGTGAGAAGATACAATCTCCGACTCTTCGGGATTCCTGAGGGGTCAGAAGGTGCAGATCGCCGGTCTTATGTAGTGAAATTGTTCCAGAAAGCATTTGTAGATTTGTCAGATTGGGACTGGGACTCACGATTACAACGGGTACATAGACTGCCTCTTTTCCAAAGAAACAAAGAAAGTACATTTCCACGGCCTTTATTGATACATTTTTGGATTTTCTTGTTGAGGCAGGCTGTCTCTTTAAAAGCTAGACCTAATAACCCTGTAACAGTTGATAATTTAACCTTTTTAGTGCGCTCAGACTTGAGTAAAGATACTATGGGTAGGCGTTGGCAGTTACGCCAGACAAGTGACTCTTTCAAAGCTATTGGGTGTATGGTATATCTGCAGGAGCTAGCCTGTCTCAAGGTGATCAAAAATGACCAAGTGTATTTCTTTATGGATATAAAAGAAGCTGAGCAGGCATTAGCTAAATTTAGTTCCTGAAGTAGGTGCTGGAGATTGAATATTGTGAAATATAATCTGTTTTCTTTGTCTTTTTCTGGGGAAAATTGCTTACTTATCAGTCAATAGTGAATAGCAAAAGAAATGTTTGACGTATGATTTGGTGAAGAAGTGTGGCTCAAAGATAAGAGCGGCAGACCCTGATGCAGAGGTCTAGCCCGAGACCAGGGTTCAATTCCCTGTCTCAGCGGGTCTTGGGCTCAAAATTCCACGGACCTGATAATTCTCGCCTCGGTGCCTATTCCAATCATGGAGTCCCACTCTGCAACTCTGGGCAATAACTTGCTTAATCTCCACAACGGCCCCCACAACGCTAAGGTTGCCTGGCCTCCACCTTGGGTGTGCCCAGGAGTGGATGCCTCACAGGGAAAGCCAGGATGGGTTCCACAGCGGTATTCGTACAAGCGCCTTGAGACCCTTGCGGGTGAGTAGTGCGCTATACAAGTATCAATTTACATTTACATACTGTGGTTTGTTCACTCTCTCCTCATGAGAGGGAAAAAAAAAGATTTTTCTTTTGGGGATAGTCGGTGGAAGCCTCCTTGCCTGTTACTTTGCGACGCTGCCACTACAGCGGCAGCAGGGTATAGAGGGGTGTTCTCCCTTCAGGGACTTAAGGTGGGGTTGGGGGTGCTTGAGTCGGGTGGGTTAATAAGGGGGAAAAATTTATTGCAAGAGGGAGAGATTTTCAATAGAAATAAAATAGTTTCTATATACAGAGGAAAGCTAAGTATACAAATTATAAGAGATGTCTTTGTTTCGATGTTTAGTCTGGATCGTAGCTGTCTCAATAGTAAACATAACAGGAGACTTGTGCAGGAAGAACTAAACATGTATAAACCCCATCTAGCGCTAATTTCAGAAACTCACATTGGGTTCCACAATAGAAAACTACTTGGACAACTAGGCTATGAGCTTATTGTTTGCTCGACTCTTAATGCTTCTATCCGGGGGGTGGCAATACTGAAACAGAAGCAATTAACGATGGAAATTATAAGAACTGCGGTGGACCCAAGGGGGAGATGGGCGATTACTCAAGTACAACTTGAACATAGTAAATATGTATTCTGTCTGGTGTATGGGCCTAATATTGACGAACCCATGATGTATGACCAGCTAAACACAGAATTATTTTAATGGGAGGGCGAATTGCTTAACATGGGGGATTTCAATTGTGTAATGAATTATAAGTTAGACTCCACGAGGCAAGGTACTTCACTAAGGATGCGCAAAGTTAGAGTCGCTATTTTAGTATTAAGCCGGCTTCATAGCTTGAAGGATGTCTGGCGTTCCAAACACCCTAATATAGCAGGTTTTACGTATTACTCAGCTCCTCACAAAGTATGCTCCCGGATAGATATGGTTTGGGCATCAAATCGAACTTTGCCCGAGAGTAACATTGGAACACAACTCCATTTTGATAGAATTCAACATTTTTGACAAGAGGCGAACGGTTAGGCAATTTACATTTCCTAGATATTTGTTCTCAGATGTACTATTTATTTCGCAATTAAAAAAACACATCAAGGAATTTATTGAAATTAATTTGAATTCCGCAGCAATAATTTCAGTTTTGGATGCCTGTAAATGTAGTATAAAAGATTTTGCTCAACAATATTTCTTAAAAAAGAACACTGAGAGTCAGAAAGATACAAAGCTAATAACTTCTAATATTCTATCTGTGGAACAACAACTAGTAGAGACTTTCATTCAAGGAAAATCAAATATTGAGGAACTAAGATTTGAGCTAGTGAAGTTACAATCAGAAGTTACGAAGATGTTAAAAGAAAGATATACTGCAAAGATTCACAAATACCAGCTGTCACAATATGACAAGGTCTTAGGTTCTCTCATTTATAACCAGGCTGATCAGATTCTAGATCAATCGCTAAATACTACCGTAATTTATATACTGCAGAAAATAATCCTACTAAGGAGAATATATCTCAATATCTCAATTCACATATGTCTAATCAAAGAGATACTGAAGCAGTTAGACAATTGAGTTCAAAGATAACACCCATTGAAATAAAATCTGCTATTCTCTCTTTGCCCTCGGGTAAGGCAGCTGGTGATGATTTATTACCCATAGAACTTTATAAGATATTTATTCAGGAATTGCTTCCTCTTTTTGAGTTAGTAATAGATTCTATTGAAGAAACTGGAAAGGCCCCTTCGTCATGGAAAACGGCTAAAATCAGCCGCCAGAAGAATGTGGGTCATACAGGCCGATTTCATTGATTAATTCAGATGCAAAAGTCTTCACAAAAATTTTGGCCAATTGGTTAGCTCCTCTTATGCCTGAATTGGTTAGCAGTCAACAACATGGGTCTGTAGTAGGGAGAGACACTACTGCCCATATCAACATGGCTATCACAGCGTTTGATGTAGCCGCAACTAATCTCACCCCACTCGGAATGGTTATGCTTGATGCTGAAAAAGCATTTGATCGAGTGGGGTGGAAGTATTTATGGGCAGTCCTAAGGGCTTATGGTATGCATGGACAATATCTAGGATGGATTCGCTCGCTTTATGATCAACCAATGGCTAAGATTAGCTACACAGGTACGAATTCTTCTAATTTCCTGGTAAAAAAGTGAACAAGGCAAGGTTGCACTCTGTCACCCTTGCTGCTCGCCCTTTCTATGGAGCCGTTTCTTAACTCATTGGTGGCTCAAGATGATATCATCCCTATGCAACATGGTGGGAATAGTTTAAAAATAACCGCATTTGCGGATGATATTGCGATTTCTACCACAAATGTAGCTAAGGCTGTTCCCGGGATTATTGAGGAAGCAAAAAAAAGCAAAAAAATTCGGGGATGTTTCAGGTTACAAATTGAATGTAAGCAAAACTCAAGTTATTGCTAACCACAAACCAGTAGTACTGGTTCTTGGTTTATGCTCAAATGCTATTTATTTAGGAATAAAAATAACGGCAAACGTTGATGAAATATTAACATTGAATTATGACTCGCTGTTGAAGGAAGTAACGCCTTTCTTAAAAAATTGGCATAAGATACCACTCAGTTTGGTAGGGCGTATAAACTTGATTAAAATGAAAATCGTGCCTAAATGTCTCTATCTATTTAGATCTATTCCACTGCAACCTAAAAATTTCTTTAAAAAAGAACTAGACGGTATCTGTAGCAGTTTTGTATGGGGCTATAAAAAGGCGTGCAGAACAATTAAGCTCTTGAAATTGCCCATTGAAAAAGGAGGTTTAATTTTCCCAGATTTTAGATTATATTTTTTGCAACCTTCTTTCGTCGGATATGTAGTCTCTTGAAAAATGAAAGCTCTTTATTTTTTCATCAATTTATGTTGGGACCAGATTGCAAAAAATTCCTGTTGCGTGTCCATGACCCAAATTACTTCAAACGAGTCAAATTCAAGACCGCCAGACATATTATAAAAATTTTGAACCAAATCATGATCTTGGATAAGATCTCTTTTTTTAATTCTGAATTATAAATATTGGGAAATCCCAGATTACCTGGAATTTTCTCAGACGGAGCGGGGATTCTATGGTTAGGGCATGGCATTAACACTCTGGGGGATTTTTATGGGTCTGACGGTCTATTAGGATTTACCTCACTGAAGCTTTTATATAATCTAAACAATGGTATGTATTTCAAATATATTCAAATTCAGGACTTCCTAGTTCGGAAAATAAAATTTGACGAAGTCGGGCACTCAGAATCTTTAAAATGTTTGTACTCAGATCGTACTAAGTCACTTATAAGTGAGAGCTATGGTTATCTAATCCTAGGTAAGATCGAGGACTGTGGAAAAATGGCAGCTAAATGGTCAAACAGATTGGGAATCAACATTAGCTCTGATCAGATCTCCGCTTCACTTAGTCAAAATAATAAGGTAGTCCAATCTTCAAACTTAAGGCTACAACTATATAGAACCATCTGCCAACTATACTATACTCCCCAAAGAATCTCTAGCTGGTCATTAGGCAATCAATTTAATGAGCACACCAAGTGTCCTAAATGCAATTTGGAAGCGGCTGGCATAGAGCACATGCTTTTTTCTTGTTCTGCACTTGCCCTGTTCTGGAAAGGCATAACTGTTGTTTTAAGGATGAAACAAATTGTATCCTGCCGCTTTCCGCTCATTTGATTCTACTTGATATACAGGATACTAATAGCATACATAAAGTTTTGATATCGATATTATATGCCTGTGCGAGGCTAGTTGTAGCTAGGTCTTGGATCTCTATCGAGCCTCCACATGCTACGGAGTGGTGGGCTCTGGTCAAGGAAATTCACACAATGGAAATTGCGTTAGCTAATTTAAGATGATGTAGGTCATTGATAAGAAGGGAAAAGATTTGGGGAACGTTCATTTGATTTATGGAATTGTTGAGACCAGCTCAACACTCATTGGGGCATATTATCAAGGGGGTTTATCTCCGCTTTTTTGGCTTTAAAAGCCAAGAAAGCGGAGATAAAATTATCTCCCTATTACCTAGCTGCCGCTAACACCAGTTAGCAACAGCTAGTAGGAGATAGCGACCATCTTGGGCCCCACTTTGCATGTCAGTGATATTTATCACTAATGAGATGCAAAGTGGGCGTGCCAAGATGTTAGCGACTGAAAACAGTCCCTAACATCGCTATCTCCTATTACCAACTTTTGGAGATATTCGCGCTAAGCGGGAATATCTCCAAAAGCTAACACCTGCCCTGAGCAGTTCTTAGCCATGTTATCCAATGGGAGGTTGATAACATGGCTAAGAGCATTAGCTCGCTAATGCATGAATATCGCTGACTTTTCAGCGATATTCATGCTTTGCGGCGATTTTTACCGCATTTGCGTTAAACCTTGGTAATACCAAGGTTTATTTGCGGTAAAAATCGCCGCAGCGCTGCGGTAAATTTTTGTCTCTAACCAAGCAATAGCGATAATTATCGCTATTGCTTGGTAATATGCCCCATTGTTTTTCAAATGGTCTGTCTTCCTTTTATAATTTAATTATGTACTGTACTCCGGCGGCGAATTATTTATATATATTTATTTTCGATATGCATTAGTAATGTTTGTGCTCAAACTTTCTCTTGCAATAACAATAAAATACTTTAAAAAAAAAAGAATTCAGATGGGATACAGTCAATTCCTGTTGCTTTCCCTTTTGCCGAACTTTTGATTGTCGTTAAAACTTCTTCCGTGACCGGTGTATCCTCTAAGATTGCCTGATCTTCATAGTCACATTTCTCATTATCTACCTTATCTAAATACCTTTTGATATCTAATAGGTCACCCCCTACGTCCGCATTGTATAAGTCCCAGTAAAAACGCCAAAAGGCATCTCCTATAAGTTCTGGGTCGGCTATTAGGCCTAACAGAGGATCACAAATCTCTCGTATCAGATTTGCAGAGGTCAGTTACCTTGTGCGCGTGGCAAGTAGGTGACCTATTTGCTTGTTCACCTCATAAACCATTTTTCTGTGACAAAGCTTTTTTAACAGCTTTGTCAGTAAACGTGTTGTTAATTGCTGCCTTAGCAATGGCAACCTGACTTTGTATTTTTGACAGTTCCTCTGCCACACTGTTTACTGTTGTCACCCTTGCCAATTCCTCTTCGGCCAGCCTTAAATTCTCCTGAAGTAGCTTCATAGATTCCCTAGCCAGCTTATTGTTATTTAATGAGAATCTGAGTGTTTCCCCATGAACTCCTGCTTTTAAGGTATCCCAGAAAACTTCAATTGATGTGCTCCCTGCTAAAAAGTTTGGGATCCACTCTCTCTTGTGTGCACAATAATCAACATCTAAAAGCAGGGATTTCTCGAAGGTCCAGGACCTTGGTGGTAGGTTACCCATACCTACTTGTAAAGTGCAGAATAATGGGTTGTGATCCGATGGGGCACGTGGTAGCTTCTCCAATTGGCATTTTGATTTCAGTGTGTTAGAGATAAGTATGTAATCAATTCTTACATGAGTGAGATGCGGATTAGAAAAAAAGTATACCCTTGGTCATTGGGTTTTTAAGTCTGCCAACCATCCACTAACCCATGTGTCTGAAACATAGTCTTCAAAGCCCTAAAGTCTTTAGGTTCACGGCCAGCATATTGCCAGTCATCTTTCAGAGATCAGTCATTAGGAAGGTTAATTTTGAAATCTCCGCAGATCATTAAGGGAAGTGGCCAGTGTGTTAGTTCATCTGGGATCTCATCAAAGACCGTCGGATCGTCAGTGTTGCTTCCATATATTGCACACAGTGTGAACTTTTGCCCACTCCCATATTGACATTTGGTGACTGCCCTGCGGCCAAATTTGTTAGCTTTATATCGACTAAACACAAGCTCTCTCCCATTGGCTAAAATACCTACCCCACGCACTCTGCGTTGTGGCCCATACCAACCTAAACCCAAGTGTTTTCAACATGTGCGTTTGTGAGCCTTCGATGTGTTTTTCTTGCAAGCTGACAATATTTGCACCCAATGCCTGTAATCCTACCACTACCTTTTGCCTTTTTCTAATATCGTTAGGCCCACAGATATTCATGGACAAAACCCTTAGCACTCCCATCTGGCAAGAGCCTGCATACCGGATGAGCCTCCATGCTCAGGGCTCTGCACAGCCCATATGTTGCCAAATATCCTGGTATTAACAACAAACTAGTTTAGACAAAGATTGTTACTTGTATCATTTTTTTTTAACTACCTGTCTGACACCGATCACACCCTCCCTCTCCCACCCTTCCACCCCCCACCATTTTTTGAGGTTACCTTCCTAACTGAGGCCAGGGGTTTAACATCCGAGACAACAGAGCCCCGCGTGCCTGCTGGATCTTCCCCCTCAAAAGTGGCACCTTCATGTCGAAATAATAAAAAAAGCCATATTTAACCTATCAATAAGAGAAGAAAAAAAGAATTAGCAGAGTCATTAAAGACTGTTTTCTGTGATGATGCAACTGCATGATTTTCTTAAGGCCAGGATAGAAGTCCTTTTGACTTTTAAGAACATTATATTACTGCTACCAATACTTATTTCCTGAAACTCCCTCTAAGTATTTTTTAGCCTGGATCTCTGAAACAAAACTACGAGTGGTCCCTTGATGTACAATTTTTGGTCTGGCAGGATGCTGAAGGTATACATCGGCTCCAAGTTTTTGAAAAGGAGCAAAGAGCTGACTGAGCCTCTATCTTCGTTCCACCGTGGCATGCACAAAGTCAGGTCTAGTGAAGAAAGTTATTCCATCAAAGGATTGTCTGCTCATGGGTCTGGCCAATCATAGAGAGTTTGACGAAGGAGAAAGTTGCCAAAAACAACAGCAGGGTATGCTCAGACGTGAGTCCCTTGCTCACTTTGACACTGGATTCAAGCAAGCCGGGCTGAAGATGGCTGGAATGCCAGAAACCGGTACTCGGAAGCTTGTTTCCTGTCCAGGGAAGACATGGCTTGGCAGTTCGGGCTGGACTGTTCCCATGAGGCACAGGGTCAGACTGATTTGCATATAGCCATGTCTGAACTGGGGTGGCAGGGTGGGCTAAAGAACGGTGATGGATTAAACCCAGATCTTTTGACTGGGTGTGAGTGTTTGATTGATTCAGATGCTCAGTCCATCACCACCCCCCTTTTAAAAACAACAGCATGGCACGAGGATGTTGCTGCGTTGTCAGGGTGCGTTTGGCGGGGAGAGAGGGAATCTGTGCACTCTCTGAACTTCTTTATCCCAGTCCCACGAACATAGCTCTGGAAAAGCCCCTTTGAGGAATGTGATCATGAAACCTCTGGGATCCTCCTATTCCACCCCTTCCGGGATCCCTAGGAAGCAGAGATTGTTGCACCGCTGCACATTTTCCTGCTCCTCTATCTTCCACATAAGATCTTTGACTACACTTTTGTGTTCATCTCTTTGAGTTTTAAACGTGGTTACATCTTTCTCTAATTGCTCCGTCCTTTCCTCCACGGAAGCCATCCGATCTGCGATTTCAGCACAGGTTTTACCGACCCTTCTGACAGCCCCTTGCAATTTCTTGGCAGCCATGCGTGATCTATGGCTGTCTGCCTTGGCTTCCTCCTGGAAGCTTTTGATAGATTGAAGAACAATTGCCAGAGCTGCTTCGCTCTTTAGCCCTCCATTGTCCCCGCTTAGGCTGCCACCTGTAATTGTTTGATTACCACATGAGGTGGCCATAGAGTCAGATAATATTGTAAGCTGAGTATCAGAATAGTCCCACCCTCAAATCTGTAGCACTTTCTTTGTCAGGGATATCATGTTTCTTTTTTTGACGACCCCCATTTTTCTTTTTTTGCAGGTTTTTAGAGCCATGTTTTGCTTTTCTGAGGGTCCGTGTTAGAGCTACTGTACTATTTGGTACAGTCATCCCCGCTTGACACTGAAATTCTTATATCTGACAGCTCTGATTCATCTGTTAATGAATAGTACTTGTCTTGATTGTCAGGTGTTATGAATGAATGGCTTTGGAGCACCTTGCTTGCAGTGTTACTACAGATTCTACAGTTCCACCACCGATATTTGCACCATCACTCACATTTTACACTCGGCAACTCTGGGCATTAGCTTGCCTCATCTCCACAACGGCCCCCCACAAACGCCGAGGATGCCTGGTTTCACCTTGGAGATACCCAGGAGGGAACATCTCACAGGGAAAGCCAGGACGGGTTTCCCAGCGGTCTACAGCGCCAGGACGCCTCCGGGTAGCATTGCGCTTTACAAGACACATACATTTACAACACACACACATTTATCACTTGAATGACTGATTTTGCTGCTGAGTCTTGCAGCCTTGTCCGCAAAGCAACCCTCAACTGACTGGGTCAAAGGTGTAGAATAAGCCTCAAAGATTGTTTTATCCCCCAGATCTGCAGGGAAGGGAGTGCAGTGCAGCTGGCAGTTTAGGATCAGTCAGTGCTCCTTTAATCTGCTCCACCATCTCTGCTGCTGAACTTGAAGCTTCTTCAAAAGACTTAGGCCCATTCCCAGGCCGCCTTTTGCGACAAAACTGCTAGTGATTAACGTTTGAGAATAGCTGGTCTCTTTGTGTGATTTAGCTGGACCTTTTTTAATAGGCTCTGTGATTTCTGAGTAGTTTTCACATGAGTTTTTATCGCTGCTTTTATCAATACACTCTCCCTTCTCCCCTTTCTCCCCCGCTTTTGCTTCTGGTGCCCTGTGTGCCCAGCCTTTGCTGCCGGGTGATTGATAGCGCTGAGCTGGATTGTGAGGATGCGTGTGTTTGGGTGCTAAGCGTGGACACATTCTTACCTTTGACAGCTGTAGCCCCCCTGCCAGCCATCCTTACTTGTTTGTGGCAGTTCCAGATGCTGCAACAAAGTATCACAGTATCAACTCCAGTTTTCAGAAGATCGCTGTCCGCCCCAAGCGCTGTGTAATCCTCAAAGCTTCCCGTTTGGCAGAAAGTGCGCTGTATGTCCTTTTTGAGCTCCTGCGTTCTGACCGTGCTGATGAAAGATCACATAGGTCCGGAATAATCCAGGAAGCCTGAGCCGTGCAGGTTTCCTCGAGGCTGGGAAGAGGTGAGAGCGTGAATCCTTGAGTGTAGATGAGGAATATTTTTTAACCCTGTAAAAGGTTTTTCCACTGCATTGCACTTGATTTACTGCATACTTAGCGTAGAAGGCATACAATGCGTGTTTGGGCAGTGACTGGGGGTTCCCATTGGCGGAGCATCGCGGCGGAGATGTCACTCGGATGCCATCTTGCCTCGTAGCTAGTCAGTCCAAGGAATTCCCTGACATGAGTCTGGGGAACAGGAGCTGCCCAGTCCAAAATAGTTTGAATCTAGACTGGGCGATGCTGTACATGGCCTCCACCTACCAGATGTCCCAGGTACACCACAGAACACTGCCCTATTTGGCACTTACTCGCCTTAATAGTCAGGCCTGCCTGCTGCATGGCCTGAAGCACTTCCCTTAGGTGGCCTAAGTGATCCCCATAGGTAGAACTGTATACAGATATATCATCCAGATAAGCTACACTGAACTGCTCTACCCCAGACAAGACCCTGTTCACCAACTTCTGGAAGGTGGCAGTTGCATTATTTTAGTGAAATGGCATTACCTTGAACGTATAATGTCCCTCTGGTGTGGAAAATGCTGACCTCTCCTTTCCTCCGTCTGTGAGGGCAGACTGCCAGTAGACTGAAGTCCTATCAAATGTACTCAGGTATTGGGCAGCCCCTGACCTGTCAATGAGATCATAAGCCCTAGGTATAGGGTGTGCATCAGCCTTTGTGACTGCATTTAGTCCTCTGTAGTCCAGACAGAACCTTAATGCCCTGGGTCCCACCTGGGAATTAGGTTTGGGCACCAGTACCTCTGAACTGGCCCATGGACTGTCAGATGGTTCAATTACGCCCAACTCCATCATTCTAGCTACCACTGCCTTAATGCTGGCTCTGACATGATCAGACAACCTGTACAGTATTTTGACATTTGAGCTGTCACCACTGTCAGTGTGATGCACACACCACTCAGTAATGCCTTCGGTCAAAGGGATCTGGCCAGCAAACTGCTCCATCAGCTCCTTGCAATCTCTGTGCTGCTGGTCTGTCGAGAGCGTAAAACGGCCTCCACTGACCCATCTTGCACATTATTGGAGAGGAGGTCAGACACTGGCACAGTTTCCTCGTCCACTCCCTCATCAGTGACCAGTAACATGGTCATATCTGCCCTGTCATGCTGGGGTTTCAATCTGTTTACATACAGGATCCTATGAGGGTTCCTGGGGTGCCAAGGTCGCCGAGATAGGTAACCTCACCCTTCTTTTCTGAGATTAAATAGTGCCCACTCCTCTTGTCATGGAGGGCCCGGGGAGCCACAGGCTCTAAAACCCACACCAGCTGTCCTGCAGTATACTATGTTCATACCAGTGTTTTAGGAGCTCCTGGCTTGCTTCCAGCTGTGTGCATGCCTTGTGAATAAAGTCTGTCATTTTTTATCTTAGGCCTAGCACATAATCAGGCACATTGTCTGTTGCTTCTTTGAGAGGCTTCTCCAACGACTCTACCAGCAGGCACAACGGCCCCATCACAGGGTGCTCAAATAACAACCCACAGGGACTGAAACCAACCCCCTTCTGTGGAACCTCCCTGTTTGTAAACAGTAGGCATGGGAGGAGAACATCCCAATCTCCTCTTGAGTTTCTCCGACAACCCATTGTTCATGCCCACCAGGGTCTTGTTGAACCTTTCCACCAGACCATTTGTCCATAGGTGATAGGGGGTGATGAACTTGTAGTTCCTACTACACTCATCCCACACTGCAGTCAGATAGTTGGACTGAAACTTTGTGTCCCTATCTGACACCACCTCTTTACAAAAACCCTATCTGGTGAACACATCAAGCAATGCTCTAGTCACTGCAAGAGCATCTATGGTTTCGAGAGGGATTTATTCAGGGTCCCTAGTGGCATGGTCCACCACCACCAAGATGTACCTTGTCGCTGATGCAGTAGGTGGGTCCAGAGGACTAAAAATCTCTGTCCCCACCCTTCCAATAGGAACCCCAATCAATGGTGGTGGTATTAGGGGAGCCATTATCTTGCTCCCTGCCTTCCCACTGGCCTGACAGGTGACACAGGAGCCGTAAAACTCCCTTACCTTTTCAGACATAGGAGGCCAGTAGGAATGGTTCATCAACCGGTTCCCAGTCTTTGTCTGTCCCAAATGTCCTGCCAAGAGAATATCATGACCCAAGGTCAGGATGAACACTCTGTACTTCTGGGGCACCACCAACCTCCTGGTGGCCCCTTCCAGGAGGTTTCTGGTCAAGTATAAAGCAGTCATTTCATTTCATTTCATACAGCTTTATTCGATCATTGTGAACAGATCATAAAAGCAAAATCATACATGTGAGAAATATTCTGATAAATAAATATTCATATATACATTAGTTAAAACATTATTAAATACATGTTGCTGTGGTCCAGTTAACATCTTTAAAATCAGTTATAGTAAAAAATAAATAAATAAATAAACAAATAAATAAAATAAAAACTGTTCATAATATGGTTACAGGATGCTGCTCGAAACTATGCTCACCCTTTTCCTCTTCCTGAGGCAGGCCCATAGATATGAGGCAAAACAGAAACAGACAAATGGGTCACATAGGGCTTTTAAGAAATTCATTGTGACCCAACATTGCCTAAAATTATAATTCTTCAGAATTGGCAGTGCGAATAATTTTCTTGCTTCAGAATATTTTCGACAAAATAGTAGGATATGCAGATAAGGGTGTTACAGGGGCAGCGATCAAGATCTGCTAGCCTATACTTTTATGGATATCCCAGGAGTAATGGGATCATGTTTAATCTGAAGCACAGTAGAATAAATCTGTGCTGGGCATTGTTTATCCGTGTTAAACAATGGAAACCATCTCCTGGTATTAATGGGACCAAGTCATACGCAATAGTTGAGTGATGGATCTGTTTTTTTCCCTGCAGTCGTATTCTGCTCTTTGGAATATAGATCTTTTAACCGTTTCTTCGTGACCCCCTTACAGGAGTGAGGGTCCAGAAAGAGTTTTTCCATCCCTGTAGCCTTTATTACAGTTTCTACATGATTTAGCCACCCAATTCTTTTGTAATAATCTAGGTTACAGCATTCTCTTATAATGGTTTGTGTCAAATCTACTGTAATTCTTTGCCAAATGGATAGCCACAAGAGGACCGGGCCATTCTTATGGTGTCGCTCAGAAAGGGGAGCCCTAATTCAAGATGTAGAATATAATTTGAAGCTGATTGGGGTAAGGACACACGGTTTTTAAAAAAGGAGTCTTCTATTTGCTGTAACAGGCCAGTATTGGGCATCCCCCATACACCTTCTTCATATGTTGTGGCTGATTTTATTTTGGCTTGATAAATGTTTTTAGTTACGTCCAATGAGCTTCCACCCAATTTTTTTGCAAATCTTTTAAATGCGTTTAGGCTCCCTTGCATACCCTGGGATCTTGTTTTTACTAGTTTGGACCAAGAATGATCCTTATCAAAGAGCCCCCTTTAGGTATGAAAAGGAGTCTACCACCTTAATTTCATTGCCGGCCATCTGGAATTGTGGCAGTTTTTCTCCTCTGGCAGCTCCAGCTACAATTATGAAAGATTTTGTTTCATTTGATTTTAGTTCAAGGGAAGCCATAAAGATGGCATAAGCTTTAATTCGTTTTTGTAGGGCCAGGCCCATTCTTGCCATCAGCACCGCATCATCGGCGTATGCCAAAATCGGGAGGGGGGTTTTATCAAATTTGGGCACGTCCAAAGAGAGAGCAGACGGGGAGGACTCAACTCTGTTCTTAAAGATTGAAAAAAGAAATGGGGCGAGCACACACCCCTGTCTAACTCCCTGTTCAATTTTAAAATGATGTGTGCACTCCCCCCTTCTACCATACATTACACAGGCAGTGGCATTTGCATACAACTGGCGGATGAACCCAATAATAGGTGGGTCTATACCCATGTCCTCCATCATGGACCATAGCCTAGAGTGTGACACACAGTCAAAGGCCGATGTTGGGTCCATAAAGGCATGTATAGATCCTCATTTCTGGCTTTTGAGTACTTTTCTATAGTTAGGGAAAGGTTTAGGCACTGGTCGACTGTCCCCATACCTCTCCGGAACCCATATTGTGCCTTCATGATTATATTATGTGTTTCTGCCCACTCCTTCAGTCTGGCCCATAGGGCCCTCCCCATTAGTTTGGCAGTGGTATCGAGGAGGAATATAGGGCGGTAATTCTTTGGTTAGGCCCTATCCCCTTTTTAATAAATCGGGATTATTATACTATGGTTCCACCAAGGCGGTGGGCATGCTAACACAATGCTGTTAAATGTGTTTGTAAGTATGGGGACCCACATATCTCAATCAGTTTGAAAGAGGTCAATCAGAACACCGTCCGGTCCTGGTGCCTTACTGGAGATACAAGATGTTGGTGCACTTCCGAGCTCGGGTGTAGTGAAGACTAGTCCTTCTTGTGGACTGTTAGGTGGGAGGGTGATTGTGTGAATGGAGGAGGGGTTAACCTAAAGATCTCTTTGAAATGTCTCACCCAAGATTCTTCGTCTACGTGAACATCCAGTACAGGGTCATTAATATCTTTAAAATAAGGAGCGTTTGCAACTTCCCAGAAAGCTTTGCTTTTGCCCATGCTGGCTGCTTGTTCAAGATCATCCCACGCTTGTGCTTTTAAGTCATTCTCCCTCACTCTCCTGGCTATTTTATATTCTAAGCGTAGTGAACTGATCATGGGGTAGTGCCTGGAAAGATTTTTAAAGCGTTTAAAAGATCATTTTTGGCTTTAGTGCAGGCTGAGTCGAACCACCCATTTTTGCTAACAAATTAGATGACTTTGCCTGCGTAATTGCTATTTTTATTTTTGCCAGAAGTGCAGTGAATCTGGTGACCATGTTTGCGGGGGTTAGAGCTTCTTCCAGGCATTCTATAATATCTTTCTTTATGTGCGCCAGAATTTCGAGGACCAACTTTGATTTTGTTACCACTGTCCATTTCAGTTAGTAACCATTTTTTCTGGACAGGTTTACATCCGCAAGAACCTAAATATGCTCTTTGGGGGTAGGAAGGATATTTAGCTGAGTCAATAGAACGGCATGGTCATTTTAGGGTGAAAACCTAATCCTCTTAAGGTCTACCTTCTGTAGTAGATGTCCCGACACTAAAACAAAATTGATGGTGGTTTCCTGAGTGCCTCTTCTAAAAGTTGACCCTTACCCCTTTTTATTAGACTTGCTTTATATACATAGATTCCACTGGGATAACAAGTTGTTTAAGGCCTCTCCATACCCATTGTGCAAGAAATGCAGGAGGGGATTACCTTTGGTAGCTTCTACACCACAGACTCTAGTCCCAGTAAGTTTACCTAGATGGGTATTGATATCCCCTGGCCATAAGATTCACGTTTCCCCCTTTCTTCCATTTGTACAATTTGTCAATCTCCACCGCTAAGGCATCCACGACACCCTTAGATTTTCTCCCAAATTCATTGTTATAGAAGTTGACAAGAGTTCAATTTGTCTGTTTCCTAATATCCAACTCTAGTATCTGGAAATGGGTGTGTAGTGGCCAGACTTGTCTAACTTGGAGTGGCAGGGTATTTGAGATTAGTGTAAGTAGACCCCCCCTTTGCCCTTCCTGAAACTGCAAGCACAGCTGGGGAGTGGAAGGAATGAAACCCTGTAAAAAGGGAGGGTCTATTGCCCAAATTTCCTGAAATAAAACTAATTCCATATCCTGCCACTCATTCAGCCAATGTTGATTCATTAATTTGGAGGCTAAGCCTGACACATTCCACAATACCATGTTTGCTCAGGAGCCCTTCAATATATTTAAGGGGGTTGGGTAGGTCTGCCCAAGTCCCTGAGTTCCTTGCAGTAGAGTTCATTTACAGGGATCACTTCAAAAGCTTTTGGATTAAGTAGAGGTGCCCATAAGCTATTTTCTGCCATGGCCATGAAGGGAGATTTAATGGGTGATTGGGATGGTGAAAGGGTTAGTCAATCACAATCTTCCATGTTACACAGGGCAGAGAATCTATTTTGAAGGCTAATCCCAGGATTTATGTTGGGACCAGTGTTCCCTGTAAGGCGGGCACGCGCACGCGCGTACCTTACTGACCCCCGAGAGCGCAGAGTCTCGAGGGAAGCGCACAAACATCCTGTAATTGCCGTTTTCGTGTTTGGGAGAACATTGATTGGCAAGTGGCGCCTGCACTATTGGGCTGTGGCTGTGGGCTGTTGTGGTCCTTTGTGAAAACATTTGTTAATTGCAGCTCCGTCATGCGCTGCAAATAACAAACATTTTCACAATGGCTAACTTCTTCCAATGGTCCTCGGGCGGCAGCTGCACCTCTGCCCTGACTCATGTGTGCCCTCTTTCTTCACACCTGCTCGCTATCACAATCTCCGTGCTGGTATGTAAACTTACTTCCCAGCTCTCTAATCAGCTCAAGGGTTGCAGAGAGGGGTACGTTGCCGGATTAATAGCGCGCAGGACACCATGAGCATACATAGGGGTATTCTCTACCTGAAATTTGCATTACTGGTGATTCAGCGCTACACTTTATCAGGTATCGATAGAAAACTCTGAGGGGCCAGGGGGGGAGCAGAAGGGTGGAAAGAAGGCAGTGCTGGCTGTCTTCAGAGGGGAATACACACATTCATGGAGCGCCCTGATTCTGCCTGTGAGGAAAATAGATGCTCACCAAGTTGCTTTTTTCACCAATAGGCTTTGTGATGGATACCAGGCATGGATGACATATGGGCCTCATCACCACCCTCAAGCTGACGAGGTAATAAATAGCTTTGTACATAATGCAATCATATTAGAAAGAAGACAGCTGGAGATACCAACATTGACAAAGCCAACAGATCCAACCTTGGAGAGCTACTGGCTTTGCCAATGGTTATTTAGCAGTGCTGTACAACATCGATCACCAATCCTGTGCAACATTTTTATATCAGTAAAAAAAATTCTGACATGGCAGCTCAGCTGCATCATTTTTCATTTGAGCACTTGCAGGCTGGCATACAAATTTTATTATTTTTTTTTTTTACTGCTTTGAGATGGATCCATGATGAGTCTGAAGGGGCTAATTGGGAGCGCTACATGAAGTATTTGTGGCAGAGAAAGCAGACAATGGAGAGTGACACAGAGCAGTGGGGGAGCGAAGCAATATAGGGAGAGGTAATAGAAAACAGAGAAAGAGAGACAGCTGGAAAACACATTCGCAGGGAGGGCCACCTGTGATACACAGCTCATAAATTCAGGCACTTTCAGCTAGTGCTTCAACAAAAAGAAAAAATAATGCTTGAAAAGCAAACAATGGAATCCCAGATGCCAACCAACCAAGTCAATGGTTAAGAGAAAATGCTCCATGGGAGGGACAAATACAGGATTGACAAGCTGGGGCACCAATAGAGAGCTGGAAAATAAGAGTGACAAGGAAAATTAACCAATGGTAAGCAACGGGCGGGCTCCACCCAGGTCTAAGATGTTGGGGACTACAATAGACCGCGGAACAGACAGCGCAGTAATGTCTAGAGAGAACCTCAAACTAAAAAAGAAGTCTACGTTGATGCAGAAAAAGAAGCCAAGTAGAGGAACAAGTGTTTCACTATGTTCCCTCATTTTCTGTTTCCTTTGTCACATGTATGTTGACAACATGGTGTTTCTTGAAGCAGAACAGTTGACAATAACATTAAGTTCCCCTTTCATTGACCTTGTTCATGAGATAACATCCCTTTACTTTGGCGCAGGTGACATAATCATGCACCTTCATTCCAAGATGGAGCTGATAACATGATACCCTTTCATGTTCTCACAGCTGATATCACGCCTATCCAGGTCATTCTGTCTGCGCATCCAGATATAAAATACAACAAGTAACATTACAACTACAGCAGTAAAATCTTATAATGGTGCCATCATTGGAGTCTTATGCTTTTCTAAACCCGAAGTGTCCTTGCCTGTGTAACCAATTCATGTCATGGCATGTGTATCTAAATTGCAAACCTGTCATAAGACCCTTAACGTGGCGATTTGTGTGTGAAAATGCAGTCTTTTCACTTGTTTAAGCATGAGTTTGGAGTGATATTTGGCGCTGCACCCACACGCACAATCTGGTTCCTGGCGCACATGACCATGGCTGCAGCGCACAGAGACCCCACACTGCCGGACATAGAGGAAAAACATCAGAGGGAACATTGGTTGGGACCCCCGTTCCAATCAATTAACAGTCCATCATCCTAGTAGATTTTGTGAACCCCACTGTCATCCCCTTCTTCCTGCTTAGAGGTAATCCGCCTCAAGCTCTCAAGGGTGGGACAGTCTCCTTGTCCCTTACTGAACTCCTCTCTGGAAGGTCCACCTGCTCCTGTCAGTTCTGCCAAATCTGACAGATCTGGCAGGGATGGAGATCCTCCCTCAGAGGCCAGATCCTCCCCATCAGGATTATATTCCTCATGCACATCTGGATTTCCCTGGTCTGGCACACCAGGCCCAGTACCCTTTTCAGTGGATGCCTGGCCCTTTGTTCCAGCTACCAAGTGTCCAGCCTTTCCCTTGTGAATAGTCTATGACCTAGTCACAGCACATACCCACTCAGGGGGCTCCAATTTATTCGTTTGGAGATCTCTCTCTTGGAGATCATTGCCCAGTAAACACTGGACAGGGAGCACAGGAGACAGCTACCTTCAGAGAGTCAGCCACACCTCCCCATTCCAAATCCACCACAGCCATAAGATGGAGTTTGGTAGTGCTGCCTGCATAGATCACCTGGTGAAACTGACCAGGTAGCACCTCTCCTGAGGCACCAGCTTGCCTAGGACTATAGTTACACTAGCCCCTGTGTCTCTAATAGCCTCCACCTCAGCCCCATTAAGTTGAGGCCACTGCCTGTACTTATCCATGTTTGGATTTACGGCAGCAAGAGTTGCAATATTCACTCCAACCAGGGACACTGAGGTTGCTTCCACCACCTGCCTACCGTTCTCGGGGTCATCACTCTCCACCCCACACATACACTGGCAATCCCATGGGATGGCCCCTTTATGGGTGCTTCTTGGTACAGACAGCATCTCCTTTTTTGTACCCTGGCTGATTACAGTTAAAGCATTTACCCACCTTTGAGGGATCAAAGAACCTACCATTCTTTCCTTGATACCCAGTCCCCTTAGATTTGGGCTGGCGTGGAGCCTCCTTCCTTGAGTCTCTCTGTTTTTGATCTTCTTTTCCCTGTGCTTTCCCCTGAGGAGAGACCTGTCTTCCTTCCTTCTGGTCACTCCCCTGGTGCTGAGTGATAACCCGGGTTCTCACTCACTCATTTGATCCCTTGAGTTGGTCCCAAGGGATCTATGACAGAATTTCGACAGACAGAATTTCGACCTACACAAATATCGGCGTAATTATATCGATAGCAAAAATATCGACGCCCTATGTACAACATGGTAAGTACCAAAATATCGAAAAAATAATATCGATGTTAAAAATATTGTTGTTAAATATATCGATTTTTTTTAAATTTAAAATAACATAATAAAAACTGTAAATAATACTTATTAATTACTTAAACATATTTAAATATATGTAATAATTGTTAAAAAAAATAATTATACACATTTAATAAAAAAAATAAAATGATAAATCATATATAATATATAATTACTTAACAATAATTACTATTCCCACTCCAGTGGGTGCAACAGTAGGGAAAACTGACCCTGAACACTAAAAATACCCCTTTACCCAAAAACCTAAAACTGACCCTGAACCCTAAAAATACCCCTTTACCCATAAACTGAAAACTGACCCTGAACCCTAAAAATACCCCTTTACCAAAGAACTGAAAACTGACCCTGAACCCTAAAAATACCCCTTTACCAAAGAACTGAAAACTGACCCTGAACCCAAAAAATACCCCTTTACCCAAAAACTGAAAACTGACCCTAAACCCTAAAAATACCCCTTTACCCAAAAACTGAAAACTGACCTTGAACCCTAAAAATACCCCTTTACCCAAAAACTGAAAACTGACCCTGAACCCTAAAAATACCCCTTTACCCAAAAACTGAAAACTGACCCTGAACCCTAAAAATACCCCTTTACCCAAAAACTGAAAACTGACCCTGAACCCTAAAAATACCCCTTTACCCAAAAACTGAAAACTGACCCTGAACCCTAAAAATACCCCTTTACCCAAAAACTGAAAACTGACCCTGAACCCTAAAAATACCCCTTTACCCAAAAACTGAAAACTGACCCTGAACCCTAAAAATACCCCTTTACCCAAAAACTGAAAACTGACCCTGAACCCTAAAAATACCCCTTTACCCAAAATTAATTAATATTACAAATAAATTACTTCCCACCCTATTCCCCTATAAACCCACAACCCGCTCCAGTAGTAAAACATATAATTTAGTTAAAAATATACATAAATTATCAATTAATTAATCAATTAATCAATTAAAATAAATCATTGCCAATTAATATTTAATTGCAAAATAAATTAATCATTGAAAAATAAGTATTTAATTACAAATAAATTACTTCCCACCCTATTCCCCTATAAACCCACAACCCGTTGTGGTAGTAAAACATATAATTTAGTTAAAAATATACATAAATTATCAATTAATTAATCAATTAATCAATTAAAATAAATCATTGCCAATTAATATTTAATTGCAAAATAAATTAATCATTGAAAAATAATTATTTAATTACAAATAAATTACTTCCCACCCTATTCCCCTATAAACCCACAACCCGCTGTGGTAGTAAAACATATTATTTACTTTTATATATTTTTAAATTATAAAAACATAATAAACACATATTATAACAATTAATTTAAATACTTAACTAATATTTCTAACACATATTAGTAAATCGAAATTACTTACATCGATATATATGCTATCGATATTAGTAATTTCGATATTACTTACCTTAGGGTCGATATTCTGGCCATCGATATTCTGGACATCGATATTCTGTCCCATCGATATTAGCAACTCGATATAAGTGTAGGTCGAAATTAAGAACTCGATATTTTGACTGTTTACCGGTCCCAAGGACTAGAAATCTTTTAGATCACTAGGTACTGGTGTAAGTTCTCTTCAGCACAATGAGTCAGAATGTATTCTCACAAAAACAAATGATAGAATTCCCCATGTGTTAACATTGTTACCAACAAACCAGCCTTCTGTGCCTTCTGTGAAATGTCCAAAAAAACTACCCATGACTTTGTACTCACTTTCTAGGTGTCTCTGAACATCACCCTGTACTGCTCTGGGGTTAAACCAAATTTCTCAAATAAACATTGGCTCATGTGAGTATAGGACTTCGCCTCTTTTCCCTGCAGAGAGAGGAGCCTATCCCTTCCAGCCAGTGCAATCAGTTCCCACAAGAGTGAACCCAGATGCTTGTGGCAGACCCCACATTCATAAGGCCTTTTCAAATGCAGTCAACCATTTGTCAATGTCATTGCCCTCTATGTTTCTGGGTACTATCCCCTTGGGAAGTTTACTATCAAAACCACCCACCAGGGCACCTCAAACTCTTCATCATTTTCACTGCTGCCATTTCTTTTCTATTCCTCATTCTCCTGTCCCTCACCCACTATCTGGAAGCACATGGCTAGGACTGGAAAAAATGGAAGAGCCACCATCATTTCTTTCCTTCCTCTTGTGTGGGGTTAGGGGGAACACCCTCCACCCCTTGAATCTCCTCAGCGACCCCAGCCCAGGCCCTAAGGGATCTAAGCAACCCTGCCTTTCTAATCTTGTTGGAAGCAGGCAGTCTCCCAAGCCTAAACTGCTCCTGCTAGCCATTCTGAGCTAAGGGAGTTTAGCCAGGTCCAGCTCTGTGGTTCCCTAGTTTTGGGTCACAATAACAAGCACAACAGACTTAGAACAATTTTGGAAAAATCAAAACAATGGTTTAAAAACAGTTTAGCCCAAATTCCAAAAATCACACTCAAAAGTTTTGTTCTCAGGCAATTTCGAGGATTTTTGAAATCTCAATTCACTTTACTAAAAGGTGCACTTTTTAAACACAAGTCCTCATCCACACCACTGAAAACCAAATGCTGGAAAGTGGATTATTAGTAGTGGTCAATATGCATCTACCACTGGCAAAAATTCCAGTAACACTGGTCAGAATAGGTCTCAGAAAATTATTCCCATGCACAACCCCTGGTAGCTTGGCTGCGAGCAGGGAGGCTTATCTTCAAAGACAGGTATGGAAAGCATTGCAGAATGCAGCACACATAGAAAGAGGAAAAAACAAGGAGAAATAAACATATTTCTCCTACTTACGCCTGTGCTAGGGAGGCATACAGGTTTGACTCATTTCCAGTTTTATAGCCCCTTGTAAATCTGAGAATGTGTCTGTTGGAAAGTGGATTATTAGTAGTGGTAAATATGCATCTGGCAATAATGCTACTCAGAGTAGGTCTCAGAAACTTATTACCATGCCCATCCCTTGGTATCTTGGCTGTAAGCAGGCAGGCTTTTCTTCAAAGATAGGTATGCAAAGCTTTAAAAAAAATCTGTAAATAATTAAGGTACAACTCACAATAAAAATCCAACACACATTTATAAAAAATAGGAAATATTTTTAACTTTAAAATGAGACCAAAACGAATATAATCCAATGTTGGCAACCAGTAATTCAGCACATAAAAAATCTATATTGCCTATTGGGACATCTGGTCGCACCAGTTCGGGACAAAGTCAATGTTTTAGGCTGACCGCGATTGAACCCTGTATGGCTACCTCTCACGGTGGTCTTGGTCAAAGTTTTGATCTTGTTAGTAACTTTTCTGGTGCTTTTATTCCCGGTGTCCCTTGAAGCTCTCAGCCAGTCAGGATTCAGTGAGGGTTCGCTGGCTGGTGTTGCAATGAGATCCCTGTCAAACCTAAGGAGGTCAGATCTCTGGAGCTTTCCAGCGGGATGAACCAGAGGTCCAGGCCGACTCGCAGGTGAAGGTCGGCGGCTTGACTCTTGCGGTTGGTCCCGGTCATTATTTCTACATTCGGACTTAGAAACTTTTATGGAGCTCCTTCTCCTGAGGTCCATCGATGCTCTTCACCAGGCCAGATTCAGTGAGGGTTCGCTGGTTTGGGTTTTGACCAGCTCCCAGTCAAACTCTGGAAGCTGGACCTCTTGAGCTTTTCAGCAGGATGAATCTGGAGTGCTGTCCAGCTTGCGGTTGAGGAACGGGGAACAGCGACTTTTACAATGAAGTACCTTTACGACACAACCATACAACACAAGTCATTACAACGACTTGCACTGGGGGGCGCTCTAGGATAGGGAATAGTTTTAATTTACTATCCAACACCTTCCCTACTATCCACGGCGACTGGAGTTGGAATAGTAAATTAAACTATTCACTATCCAGCGCCCCCCAACGCAAGCCGTTGTAACGACTTGCATTGTAAAAGTTGCGTCGTAAAGGCATGCGTTGTAAAAGCATGCGTTATAACGATGTACCTCCTGAGGAACACTAGTCTTGTTGGCCAGGTAGAGTTGGTCCACTTATGGAACTTTTTTTCCAAAGCTGCTCCAAACTTCTTCAAACTTCCATAACTTCTTCCTGAAGTTCCCCTGAGGATCCCAAAGTGTCCAAAACTTACACCAAGGGTCTGTAAGCTCCAAGATTGTCCTTGAAAATTTGGGACTTCAATTCACAATCCACTTGGACAAAATCCTTACAAATGTACTGGTAGTACCGCAGGTTGGGGATTCCTTATGGTGATGGTCCAGGTGAGCTCTGTTAACCTGTATCTTGCAGGAAGTCCACTCTTTAGTCCTTTTGAAGCAGGCTTGATCCACAGGGCTGTAGGTCCAGATTGTGCAGCAGGTGCAGGTAGTCAGAGTGCAGGGTCTGGTTGGTGCAAATCAAACTTCTCAGCATGGACCCTTCTTCTTCATTTAGTTTCAAGCAGCAGATCTGCGAGGCACTGCCTGTCTCACATACTTATTCAGTATTCTCTGGGATCACTCAGGGGGGCACTCCTATCCAATGAGGTGCAGGACAACACCCCAGAGCATGGACATTTCCCCCAAGTGTGGCACAATGGTCTTCCAGAAAGCACTATTTCCCTAAAATTCAATACGGCTGAAGTCTCAACAGACTGGCAAGAGCTCGCTACACCAACCTCCACGATGGCTCATCTCCATAGACGCCCTACCCCCTGGCGTCTGCACATTACTTCTTAAGCCTGCCATCTGGCTAAATTCAGAGGCTAGGGGTGTAAATTAAACTGGTTTCTTCTTCCTGTCTTCTCCTTCATTTGACGATCATTGTTTATAACCCCCACCCCCTTGCTCTGGCATACCACTGCAGCAGAATATTTTCCTCCCAGAATGGCTCTTTCATTATCACCTAATCATAGCAGCCTGGCAGATCCACTTAACTCTGACCAATCAGATCAGATCACTGGAAGGCTGAATTTTGGTTTACAGACTAGAAAGTCTTATAACTTCTTGCCTGTACATTTTAGAATACATTTAACAATAGCATATTGTTGGATAAATCAATACAATTCTAGTGAGTCCTTGATTTACATTTTTGGGGGTGTCCTAGTGGGGATCATTAATTATTTAACTTCTTGCCATGTTAACCTATGAGGTAGGGGATCTGCTATGGGGAAAATGAACTGGGCAATTTCTCCAACATCTGAGCTTATAAATCATCTTTTATAAGGACCTAGGGCCCGATGTAGGTAGCCCTTTACCGATCCGAATCGGCCGAAAATACCGATTTTCGACCGTTTCCGATCGGTAAAGGGCTACCGAGATGTAGGGGCACATTTTCGGTCATTTTAACGAATCGGTATCATTACCGAATCTGTAAATTTACCGATTCGGTAATATGTACCGAATCGGTAAAATAATTACCGATTCGGTAACATTTACCGATTCGGTAAAATGACCGATAATGCAATGTAGGTAGGCAATGTACCTTCTGCACATGGCTTACAGAATCGGTATTTTACCATGGAATACAAATCCATGGTAAAATACCGATTCTGGTGTGCATGCACATGTGTGCATGCACACCTATGTCATGTTACAGGCAGACCTGCCCTTAGGGCAGGTATGCCTGCCACATGGCACCTGTGCCTGTTTTGGGGGTGCCAGAGGGTGTCAAAGTGACACCCCCTGCACCCTTGTGAATTCTTTAATTACCGATTCGGTAAATACCGAATCGGTAATGCCTAATCATTCCTATGGGCTTCAAAGCCCATAGGAATGAATGGGCATTACCGATTCGGTATTTACCGAATCGGTAATTAAAGCATTGCTAAGGATTCGGTATCGAATCCAGATGTTGGGACCTACATACCATTTACCGATTTTGAAATACCGAATCGGTAGGATTCGGTATTTCAAAATCGGTAAATGGGATTTAAATACATCGGGCCCCTAGTCTCTATCTTTAGGATTGCCCACCCCTGGAACACCTAGGGGAGACTTTAGTGGTTTTGAGTATTGCAGATCCTCATTCCACAGTTGTCTTAACACAAAAGTCGATTTTGGGAAGCACTTTATTACAATGTGGGAAGTGAAATGTGCAATTTCACTAAATCCAGGGCATATCAAACTATTTTATAAAGGTCCTCTTTGTAAGTGCCTGACCCCTCCCCCCCCCCCCAACTGAGACACCTACGGGAGTCCCTGGGGGTACCTAATATGGCAAAATATTACAGTTTATTACATTGTATTTGCCCCAAACACCAATGTCGAGTTTGGACACAATTTACATGTTAAAAGCAGTCCTGCTTTGAAACTGACCTCAGGCCTCAGCAGTGCACACATGCAAGTGCAGAAGAAAAGGTTGCTGGGATCTAAATGGCCATGCCCTATTAGGTGGCTTATAGAAAATGAACACTGTTGGTCCTGCTGCCATTTTGAGGTTTGGGGGTGTGGACCCTTGCCTCAAATGTTTTCGTAAGGTATGTATACTTCCTTGTAATTATTCAAACCTATAAAGAAAACAAAATGATGTGGCTAGGGGCATTGAATCCATTGGTATTGGCATAGTGAAAGGATTTGGAATAATGAAAACAGTCATATGATGTGGGTGAAGGTTTAAAGTGACATTGCAAATCGTTGTTTACTAAAACATTCTTCCTAGGTAGGCATCAAAACGAACTCAAGCTGAAATTTTCAAAAGGGACAATGACATCTCTGTGTGTGTCTTCGGTAGACAGCTGTGCTGGTGTTCTGCTTTCATTAAAAATTGTGCACCATTGCTTTCTCTGCTCCCTTAATTCTCCAACATGCTTTAACAAGACATGGAGAACCATGGAAGCTGACATCATTCTCCCTTGGCCAAAAATATTTGTGTTGTACTGCAAGATTCTAGAGTCCCCCCAGCCTTCTCCAAGGTTGGGAGAGGATAGTCTTGTCAACTATCCCCTTTTTTAATCCTCACTGTTAGACCTGGCAACATTGGCGTGGGTCTGCCTTCCATTTTTTGCTGTTGTCTCCAGTGTTTTTGGTATTTTTTGCAGGTCTAGATGCTTTGGGCACTGAGCCACTGCTATTCAGTGCCACAGTGCAAGTGATCCCTATGTTAAATTGATTTAGTGGATTAGTGACTCCATGATTAGCTTATTTGGTTTACTTGTCAGACCCTAGTACAGTGCACTGTGTGTGCCAAGGGCTTGTAAATCAAATGTTGCTGGTGGGCTTGCAGCACTGAGCAGCTTGTAACCTATGGCTCAGTTCTGCCATTGCAGAGCCTGTGTGCAGCCTGGGGCTGCCATGTCGACTTGGCCAGTGCACCCACTGGCCTGTCCCTAAACCTTCCCTTTTCTCCATGTTAGTCACCCCTTAGGTAGGCCCAAGTGCAGGGTGCATTGTATGTGAAAGGTGGGACATGTCCTGATGTGTGTAGCATGTCCTGGAAGTGAATTACAGGCAATTTTGTGATTCACTATTGCAAGCCTACCTGTTACCATCAGTTTGATTATAACATCTTATAATACTAACTGACTGGTGGAAATTCGAGTTTAGTATGCCTGAACTCTTTTAGTGAAGTTGGTTTTAACATTCTGTGTTTGAAAATACCAGTTTTAGAAAGTAGATATTTTCTTGCCTAACCATCCAAGCCTGCCTCTGCTGGGTTGTGTATTCCTTAGGTGGCCTATGAGTGACAAGGGCTGGGGTGGCTCCAGGAGACAGAGTCAGCACTAGGCTGAATAGACCTATCTGCATGAAGTGTGGTGGGAGAAGTAGCACCTGGGCCTGAATAGGGCTGTACCTGCCTACCACAATGCTGGCTACACCTCCTGTGGTGCGTCTGATAACCGTGGCCCAAACCGACATAGGAAAGAAGGAGTCCTGTAAACAAAGTGCTCCAGGACTGCATAGAACTGATTTAGACTATGTACAGGACCCTCTGCCTTCAGAGGACAAAGGATTTATGAGTATATTAACCCCTTGCATGCTCATGACGGAGCCGCTCCGTCATGAGCAGCGGTTGCGCTGTGCTCATGACGGAGCGGTTCCGTCATGGCCCTGCCGCCGCGCCTGCGCGGCGCTGATTTCGCGCCTGCGCGGCGAGTTCTATTGAGCGGGCGGGGCCATGATGGAACCGCTCCGTCATGAGCACAGCGCAACCGCGGCTCGTGACGGAGCGGCTCCGTCACGAGCATGCGGCCGCCGCTCTGCCCCCCCCCAGCGCTGCGGCGGAATTGCCGCCGTAGCGAAGGGGTTAAGGGGGACCAAGGCCCCAGAACTTTAGATCAATTCCCGGAATCAAGACGACCCTTTGTTAAGGAGAAGAACCAGAGAAGCTGAAGGAGGAGACTATCCCTGTCTTGTGTGTTTGGGAGTTGGCCAGCAGTGGTTGCGCCATTGCCAAAGAAAGGAGAAAAAGGACTGTGTTTTCACTATCTTGAAGAAGAATCTCCAAGGGCTTGAACTGTGCTTGCCTCCTGCTTGAAGTCTCAGGGATACAGGACTTCACCCCCAGCTCCCCCCTGAATTCCCTTGCTGGGAATTGAAGTGCCTGCTGATGTGCTGGGCCTTCCGAGAGACTACATGTCACTGGGAGCTGGAAGCTCGAGTCAGCGACAAGAAGCATATCGCCGCCTCGGCAGCTGTTGTTGCATCGCATGTCGCAGGGCCTGTCGCGGCTCAGAAGATCATGAGTCTCCGCACGGCCGTCATGCATGCACGCATCACATCTACGATGTCGCACTGTAACCAAGACGCCATTTTACACATTGCACAGGAGCGTAATCGCAACGGATCGCAGTAAGAAACGATGCATCGGCTCCCAATACAGTAAGGAAGTGAGCATCAACTCCCCTGCGCAGCAGTAAGGAACCGACGCATCCACTCTCCTGAGTGTAAGGAACCGACGCGTCACCTTACCTGTGACTCTTTTGTTTGTTTTGCGTTACACATCCCAGGTCCTGTGAGAGTAAAGCGTCACATTTACAATCTAACTAAGCTAAGCTATTTCTACCATTTTAAAGACTTATTTGGAGTACAGTATTGTTGATTTTTGTTGTTTGGTCTTGTGTTAGGTCTAGTAAAGATTACTTATTTTTCTAAACCTGTATGGTTTCCATTTGTAGTGTTTTCACTGTATCACTGAATGTGTTCACAAATGCTTTACACACTGCCTCTGAGATAAGCCTGTCTGCTCGTGCCAAGCTACCAAGGGGGTGAGCAGGGGTTATTTTAGAAGTGTAACCTCTTACCCTGACTAGAAGCAAGGGTCCCTTTGGTCAAAGGTACCTACATCTGCCAGCTAGAGACCCCCAATTCTAACACTCACTCTCCGAGCACAAGAACCAGGATTAGTACTTGTGCTCCTTTTCCAGTCCACCAGCATTACCCAAGGGCAGGGAGGTTCCCATGCCCTCTTTAAATATGATCAGCCCCAGTGGTGAAAGAGGGGGTGATTATGTTGCATACTGTCTCTTAGACTAGGCTGGGCAACATTTTTATTAACCCTTCTTACCTGGCTAGCCCGGGCTGGGTTTGACGTAAAGACGTTCTGACCTTGCTAGAGAGATATGAGGACGTGTGTACCCCTGAGCCGTCCACTAATGTGTTATATAGCATCATCTCTAGCAGCTCTACATCTTTTTCGTTTATTCTCCCAGTGACCACAAATGCTTCGAGGTTGTTTTTTTAAAAAAAAAATGTATGTGTACCATTTTGACAGGGTAAACATGTTTTTACTATGCACACACAACCCCTTTCTTTGTTTTCCCTATACCAGTCTATAAATATCTTGATATTTATGATCAAATATGAGGGAATAGAGATGGCTGCACTCTGATCACTAATCAGGTGCATTCTATACATTCATACTCCGTTCTCTTCACATACATTAGGATTGTGGGAACACACTCCACTTAAGTCTATCCAAGTGTATCCTCTGTAGGCTCTCCAAACTGCTGCTGAGAGATTTGAGACGGCTGCATCTAATATTTGTGATGAAACTTCATTGGGTGCTGTTTGAATCAGTAAGTGTAGGAAGCCTTTGCTTAAGTCACAGGTCAATTTATGGCTTAGCTCCATCTCCTCTAAAACGAAATATTCTATATTGTCAGCTTTTAAGGAACCTGCACTAAGCCACTCAAAAGTACTCCAACTAGCCAAACTAAGCATTGAAAAAAGAATAGATGTGGCTTATCACTTTTAACTTCTAAACAGTAGAACAAACTGCTGTTTCACTTGAGGGTCAATGTTGATCTAGTGTTTAGGAGAAAGCTGAAGACATGACCTTTGGTAAATTTATCAAATCCTGTCCCCTCTTCCTGAAATTTCTGACCTCTGTTAGGTTAGCCCCAACTCTTCCAATGTTGTGTACGATAAATATAAATAAATTATACGTAGATAGCATAAACAAAAGTCATGTAAGCACTATATTGAAAAAACGTAAAACGCTGGGTCTAATTGTGCACTGGCAACACTGGCTTGCTTTCAGTGCAGAACCAGGCCCATGAAAAGTAAGATATCTCTCACATCATCCTCTGACACAACCTCCCTCCCTCCTCTAAAATCTCCCAGTATAGACGTATTGCCTTTTTTGTAGCATTAAAGCGTGTTAGATGCACAAAAATAGGGGCTGATTCACAGAACTAATTTAAGACAAAATCCTAAACTTACTACTTTTGGTATTTACAGAAGTTAGGATTTTGTCTTAAGACAGACTTAAGACAGACTTAAGACAGAATCCTAACTTAAGTCTGTCTTAAATCTGTCTTAAGACAAAATTCTGACTTCTGTGAATACCAAAAGGTGTAATTTTAGGATTTTGTCTTAAGTTAGTTCTGTGAATTGGTCCCACAGTCACAGAAAAGCTTTTGGGGCCCATGCGAACTTAAAGCAGTGGCAACTATAGAAGCGTATTCAAAACCATGCACTGAAACTATTATCACATAGAGTGAACCAACATGCGCAGTGAAGCTGCCCAATTCAGTCTGCAGATGTGTTTCCAGCATAGGTATTTACAGCATGCAACGCATTAATTAAAATCATATGCCGTAGTATTGCATTGAAAAACAATCGGAGCATGCAGCAAATTTTATTCATATTAAAGTTTTTTGTGTGATTTTACAGCATGCTCTCTAGGACATTTATTTGCTGTTCTACTATGGGTATATGGTTGAGATTCATAGTGCATTCTTTCATATTTCCAAGTTACAAATTAATAAATAAATTCCTTACTACTCTCATTAGGGCCTTTATTATGAGTTGACAAGGGAATTAACCGCGGGGTAAAAGGGGAAGGAATATAGCTCAAACCACTTCTGAGCAGCCCATTATTTCTGAACAGGGAATTACCATGTGCTAAACCACCATGTCCTGTTTTAGCAGGTGTAGCTAAGCATCTGGTAAAGCTGCAGGCGGAGCGGGATAAAGAGTGCAGGGGTCAGAGAGTCTCCTCGACCAACACACCTCCGCTCGCCACACATCCCAACCCCACCTGGCCCATCCGTTGATAATTACATCTGCTCAGGTTTGCCTCCGAAATTGCTGAAAACATTCAGAAAGAGTTTGTGATTCTGAGATAGCATGGTTATTTCCCATTCTGTGGATAACATATTGTAATTACTTTATTCATGTGCAGGGATAGAGGCCAAAATCGGAGATCCCAGGCGGTCTGTATTCCAGCACCTAAACACAGCTAAATCATAATGAGGGTCTATAAAACACTACATAGATTCCAGGGAACAAAACCTGTTTGTTGTATTCCTTACCACATAAGCAAATGTTTCTGGATTAAGACCACACTCTACCCCTATTAAACAGGAGTAAAGTACCTGTGATCCCCCTTTAAACATACCATAATTATCATATTTCACTTTCCTATAAGGCCATAGTACCTAGTGCAGAAACCAATCATGGCATGGGAATTTAAATATCACTTGTGGACTGCAGCACATATTGTGACATTTACTACAGTGACAGAGAAACATGGCTTCAGGACTTCCCTATGTAGGCTACCTATTGCAGCCTAAAGCCTGCTATTCAGACCTGCAAATAAACCCTTTCTGACAGTCAGGAAACCATTCTTTTAAATATTGAGAAGTCACCCCTAAGTACACCTTCTCACTCAGAAGGCAGGGTGCCAAATATTGTAAAGTGAAACAAGTGTGAAATTAAAATAAACATGTTCCTCCCATGAGTAGGCCCCATTAGCTATTTTCACTGGCAGGCCTATAGATGAATCCTAGAAATTCCAAAGAGCAAATCATAAATTGTAATTTGTAACGTTTGACAGGAAACAGCCACAAAAGTATTTCAAAGATAATTTTTAATATTTCTTAAAAATCCAATTTAAAGTTAAATTTAGACTTTTAATAAATATTTTGAAAGGTTTCTTTTAGAATGATACCTTTTACCTTCCTGAACCTGCAGAAGGCTAATTAGCATTTTCCTGTTGATAGCTGGTATGCAACTTATTAACCTTAGGGAGGGGTGAACAATGCTCCCAGATAAACAGTGGCCTAGGTGTGGGGAGGTATTTTTCTACACCTTGCAGGAGGACCAGCTAGGTTAGAACCAGGAACATTGTTAACTTGTAAAGCAGCCTGTTCTTTTGTAACTGAATGTAAGTTACAACCTGTAGAAGGCAACTTCATGACACCTCAGCCACACCCTGTGGGATGGGAGCTACCCCCAGAACCACATTTAAGTGCCCACAGAGGATGGGGCTGTTCATCACCTTTGCCATTCCTCTTTTTGGGCACACAGGTTCTGAACAAGGGAGATAAGGTTTATCCATCTTGAGGTACAGGAGTAAGGTGCACCTTGGGATTGTTTGCAGTAGGGCAAACAGGAACAGCTGCAAAGGTGGGTAGGGTTGCCCTACTGGTCTTTTACCCCATTGGTTATGGAGGAGCCAGGTGGCACTACCACTCATGAACTGGTGCCAACCATAAATGTGGCACACCAAAACACACTCCTCAGAACACTATCTGGACCTGAGGAACAGCCAAAGAGGACTAAACATTGCTGGTTGTGACCTGAGAGAAGCAATGCAGGACTGCATCTGCATATTTGATAATGGCAGTGCCACTTACAAATAGTGAATTTTTATTACTATGCGCACACAGGCTTTCGCTGTGTGCACGTGGGAGATCATGCATAGAGGCTGAGTGCTAACTTTACTTCCACTTTTTTAGAGTGTACTGGTTTCTCTCCAGATATTTAAGTGGTCTTCAGACTACCAACCAGGTTCTCAGAATACATAGTTTGACAGAGGCAATCAGTAGATGTGCATCCCCAAGCCCATTTTCAAACACAATCTGGCACAACCTGGCAGAAATTAACATGGTCTCTAATGGGAGCCCAAGCATTGGCTTTGGTGAGTGCCTCATTTAGATGCACAGCAAATAGAGGAGTGGAAGTGCATTATGTATTACAGTGGGGTCCAGTGGTCTTCTTTAGTCATATCACCATAAGGTTTTTGGGGAAAATATCAGGGTGCACCATCTATGACCCAGAAAGTGATTCATTAGCAAAACAATAAAGTCAGGCAGAAGGTCTGACATAAAAATGGTAGAAGTGAGAAATGTCTTTGTTTTTTTGTCTTCTATTTTTTAGTCCTCATTCTCTATCCAACTTGCTTCAATCTACCCCGGAGGCACCCGCACACTGGCTCAGCATACTGGATATGTAGGCATTTGGAAGTGGGGGTCCTTGCCTACCAGTGTAAAAGGATACTCGAGGGCCTATATGCAGCATTCCTTGATGCCTCTAAACCGCCTAGTCGCACTCAACAATACACTACCACGGGGGCACAGCCTGATGGCACCAGGAGTGTCTACAGAGTAGCAGGGCAGCATAATCATAGGACAATTAAAAAAAAAAAAAAAGCATGCCACCACTAACTCTGAGTCGTACCCCATTTCAAAAGTTTCCAGAAGGCTCGCTTGTTTTGGCTGCCTGTTCTCATACGATCTAAGCTAGAGGCTTTTAACACCGATGACTGCCAATCCAAGAAGGAGGGAGGTGAGGGTTCAGTCCATTTTTTTTTACAAATTTCTCTTCTGGCCAACAGTATGGCATAAAAAAGAAGTTGTTTAGCGGGGCCCGGTACACCCTCCACCTGGCCGAAAATAATCAGTGGTAGATTGATAGTGATAGGGCACCCAAGGGATATTGTCAGTGTTTTACCAATAGAGTCCCAAAAAAAGGTGAGGGCAGGGCATTAAAAAAACATGTGAATGTCAGAGGCAGCTTTCATCCCACACCTCATGCAGCACACCGGGGGGCCCTTTGAGATTCGTGATAGCCTCTGGGGTGAAAAATAGGCCCTGTGAATAGTAAAAAGGTGATTCCTTCGGAGCCATGCTGGTTTAATTACCTCCCACAGAGTCTTACAGGAGTTTATCCACAGATGTTCACTGTCATGATCCAGAAGGGAACTGCCCCAGAGATGGTTGAGCAGTTCAAATTCACCATCTACCTCTTCCAATATAGCTTGATACCAAAAAGACACTTCCTTCCTTCCTGGAACCTTGTTAACAAGCTGATGTTCCAAATAGTTGCCCCCTCCAACTTGGTATTTTCTCTGGGTAGATTTATGTGACTGAGCCCAACTGACCATCTGAGAGGCCTATACCAACTCTGACTCTAAGAGACTCCCATGAAACTAAAGTCCCTTCCACAAACAGATATCCCCAGACCTCAATCCCAGCTTCTCTAAGGGGTAGGACCAACCTATCTTTAATCCATCCCGGGCCTCCCGGCATATCCCACTAGGGGGCTATGCTAGAAAAATAACCTAGCACTACTGAGCATCTCAACGTAGCCCATGTTTTAGCTAAACCCTGTAAAACCTTTAGCTAGATTTTTTTGTAAAATTTAGGATCGCCAAATTTAAACAGAAATCCCTCCTCTGGTAACCTAGTACCTCTAAGCATAGCCAAGAACATGCCACCCCAGTGTTAGTAGGAACTTTCAGTAGCATGCGAGAATGAAAGAGTTGGAAAACCCAGGCGTACATCTGAAGATCTGGAGCAGCTAGGCCTCCCTTTTCCCTCCGCCGCCTTAGTTTTTTCCAGGCAATCCTGGGCGAGTGATAGACCCAAATAAATGAATTAATGTCACTCTGCAGCTTAATTAAAGAAGTGTTCTCGAAGTAAAGGGGAATGGTATTGAAAAGAAACTTAATGTTAGGCAAAATTGACATTTTGACTAAATTCACCCATCCCAAAATAGACAGGGGTAGTAGAGCCCATACTCGCATATGTTTTCAGTACTCCGTCGCCACATCTGAGAGATTGATTTCACCAATCTTGGTAACATCCTGAAGGATGCTAATTCCAAGATATCTCATCTTAGAGCTAAGCTGCAGCCCTTGCTGAATCTCACCCATATTCCAAGCCATAATATCTGTTTTGGATGCATTTATTTCATACCCGGAAACCGCACTGAATTCCTGGGCTAAATTGACAACTGAGGGAAGAGCTGTATGCAGATCAGAAGAAAAAAACAGAATGTCATCTGCAATAAGGGCTACCTTCCTCTTCCACTCCCCATACCTAAAGGGCTTGATGTTAAAATCATTCCTCAACCGTTGGGCAAAGGGCTTGATATACAAGTCAAATAGGAGAGGGGAGAGAGGGCAGCCCTGACGAATACCCATTGTAATCTTAAAGGGGTCAGAAAGAGTACCGTTCACCAGAAGGCTTGCACAAGGATTCTGATATATCAACCCAACAGCTCAACAACATTTCTCCCCGATCTTGAACTTGCCCAGGACCCCCGACAGGTATAACAAATTTACCCTGTTGAAGGCCTTGGTAGCATCAAGAGTCAGTACTGCCAGTGGGAGAGATTGAGTAGATGCAATAATAATAGCACCGATCAAGTCGTATGTTAAGTCTGAAAGCTGTCGACCCCTAACAAAGCCCCTCTGATCCTGATGCAAGATGTCTCCAGCTACAGAAGCGAAGATTTTATAATCAGCATTCAGGATAGATATTGGCCTGTAGGACCCACAACTAGATGCAGCTTTGCCAGGTTTTAAAATCAGAGTTATGGATGCATTGTCCCACGAGGCTGGAGGGGCTACCCCCTCCTGAAGTATCTGATTGAAGAGAGCGGTCAAAATAGGAACAATTTCCTTGCCTAGGATTCTATAAATTTCCGCGGGAAGGCCGTCAGGACCTGCCGCCTGCCCCTTTTTACAGCTCACAATAACTTTATTGACCTCTTCCTGTGTAATGGGTTGGTCGAGATAACCTTGTTGCCCTGTGGTTAGGGAAGGCAGTATGACCTCATTCAGCCAGATCTCAATACTAGAATGGTCAATGAATTTATCCTCATTATAGATGTCTTGAAACAAAGACTAAAAAACCCTACGTATATCCACATCTGATGTGAACGTTAGGTTACCTTGCGTAATTGACCTAATATAGTTTCTAGCTTGATCAGATTTGGTTTTCCAGGCAAGGAGCTTGCCTGCCCCTTTGCCATACTCAAAATGAGCAATTTTACTCACCTCCCACCTACGAAGTAACTGTGTATTTAAAACTGTTTCTAGCTGTCCTTTCAAACTCATCAACTTGTTTTGTTGCACTTGAGAAGTTCCAAGGGAGGTACCATTGGATAGATCTAATTCCGATTGCAACCTTTTTATTTCAGCCTCAATAGTTGAAACCTCTCTATATCTTTTTTTCCTATAACTAGCCCTGCTGGTAATTTGGCCATGTAGAAAAGCTTTATAGGTATCCCATACGCGCCCCATTGAGGCAGAAGCTATGTTCACGTTCATGAACCATTCTGTCTCCAAAATCAAAGATGAGATCACTTCATCCTCCAAAAGTAGTGAGCGATCAAAGTACCATGACCTAGGAAAACTAGGAATTGTGCCCTCCACTTCCAGCCAAACTGCAGAATGATCAGATAAATGAGAGGGGAGATACAAGATGTTCTTGACTATACCTTTCAATGAGTGACTAACCAATATAAAATCGATCCTAGACTGATGCCAATATTTGTAGTTACGAAACAAAAATCCAGATTGTTGGCCTGATCTTAACCTCCAAATGTCAGAATAAGCATATTGCCTCATATCTTCAAGTAAAAGTACCCTGGTTTTAGAGGGGACCGAAGCGCGGCTTTTAGGTGATTTATCTAGGAATCGATCCAAGACAATATTGAAGTCCCCTGCTAGGATAGTTGGTTCTGTAAACTCTAGTAGATGAGAAAAGATAGTTTTAAGAGAAGAATGGTTATTTTGGTTAGGACCATAATACCTGACAATGGTAGTCTGCACCCCCAAAATGTTGACATTCACAATAACCCATCTGCCACCTGGGTCAACCAACTGTGATAGGAGCCGGGCCTTTGCTGTTTTCTTAAAAAGGATTGTGACCCCCCTAATATTCACTGTCTGAGTTGTACTAACTATGAAATCAATCCATCTATCCTTCCCGGCAAGAGATATCATCTCTGGTTCCAATAAATGGGTCTCCTGAAGGACAATAACCTGCTTACTAGAATCTCGCAAATATTGTAAAATCGTATTTCTTCTAGGTCTAGTGCGCAGGCCATTGACGTTCCAGGAGAGAATCTGTAGTCTAGTCATAACCAAAGTAGACTCCACTCCATCATACCGAATTTTGGCTAAGAGTCCACATTAGCCTATTCAGTCCAGACAAAATTAGAACCATAAGTCATTCTGAAAAAAAGAAGACTGCTATAAGGAGAATGAGGAATTAAAAAAAAAACTTTTCCCTGCAACACCCACCCCTGCTCCCCATGTACTTGCCTACCCAACCCCTCCAATTATCCGGACGAAGTCCAGAGAATTGCACCCCAAGGACTCCCGCTAACCCACACTCCCAAAAGTGAAAGCAAAAAGGAAAATAGGAAATATGAAAAAGAATGCTAACTTTTCATTCAATTTGAAAGTCAGAAATAACTGGATACCAATTTCATAAGCACTATTTATCCTCCGGCTCTAAGAGACAGTAAATAAAAGAAAAAAGAAAAGAAAAAGAACTGTTTAAGGTAATAACCCTTCATATCTACGAATTACAATCCTTGACTGGACAAAGAGCTACATTCATTCAGGGCATCAACAGAATTTTAGAGATCCACTAGGGTCTAGGCACTAGGGACTAGAATCTACCCCAACGAACCTTCATCTTTGCCCAAGTCTAACAACAACTCATCGGCCGCCTGTTTAGTTCTGACATTATACATTTTATTCTTATGCATGATTTTTAGGGCAGCCGGAAACTTAAGTTGTGCAACAGCTCCCAGTCAGCCTCCTGCCCAACTCCCACTGCCTGTCCAAAGTTGCCTTGGAAAAGTCTGATCTTATTTGAAATGGGAAGCCTTTGGTACTCAGGGTCTTCTGTTTCAGAGATTAATTAAGGATTTCTTCTTTCAAAGAATAAGTATGAAAATTGACCAGAATCTTCCTGGGCTTGGATCTCTGCAGATTCCTCCTAAAGGGGTCCCTGTGTATTCTTTGGATATCCATTCCCAGGTCGTCTTCTGATTGCTCCAATTCCAGAGACTACTTTAAGAGACCAATTACGAACAGCTTAATATCAGCCCCCTCACTCCCCTCAGGAACATTGAGAACACAAGATTATTTTGCTGTGCATTATTTTCCAATACTACTAGCCTTTCCGAGAGGGCTAGCTCTTCTTGTTTAAGAGAAGTAATGTCTAATTTTGCTTTCCCAAGATGGACTGAGAGGTCGACCACCGTGTCTTCCAAGGTCGCAGTTCTAGTATTCAGCATATCGATTTTGCTCTCAAGCGACTCACAGTAACTTCTAATCTCGGTTTGATAAGCTTTAGAAACGTCAAACCCCCTTTTAATACCCAAGGAAAGTGCTGTAAGTGAGGGGCCTGCCCCACCCTAGGGGTTCCCATTTCCTGGAGTTACCACTGGGCCTCTGTGTCTCCCTGTGATAGAGCTGTCGACCCTATTTGCTGATCTAACACAGGAACCCCCTCGACCACCTCAACTGTATGTCTCACTTCACCTGAGGTGGTGGCTAAAACATCTCTATTAGGGAGCAAAGTATCAACAACTTGTGAGGGCCCTGCCAGCTCCTCCATATCCAGGGCTCCAGGACAGGGGAAACCTTTATACACCCCAACACTGTTTTATGGGTGGCCCCCTCTTTCCCCAAGTCTAAGACTTGTGGCAGTACTTTAAAGTTACTTTTATTCTAAAGGGGGGCACTTATAGATTTGCGTGCTTTTGCACGTTTCGCCTTTACCTCGCCACACAAGAAAGTAGAGGTATTGCCCTCCCTGCTGAGGTTGGTAGGGGGCCCCTGAGTCTTCAATAAATTACTAGCCTCGGGCGAGAGTTGAGCCACCCCACTTATTGCCACTGTTGCCCTCCAAGGGGTCCGAGCTCTCCCCCCACGCTTCCTGCACTTCTTTGGACCCCTAGAAACTGGGGGAGCTGGTCTCACCTGAACCTGGGTGGCCTTGCAAGACTCCCTCCTTTCCTGTATCTGCTTTAGGTTTCTCGAGCTTTCGCTTTCACCATGCAGCCCATCGCCTGTAAACTCCTCCACGCTGCTGCCGCAAGTACCCTCCGGCCCGACCCCAGGGCGACCAGTACTGCCGCGGCCTCGAATACCCCGGAGGAGGATGCTGCGCACCCTGCAACCTCTCTGGAGCTCCAGTGCTGCTGCTCTCCACAGCGACGCGCTAGGCGAGAGGGAAACAGCGGAAACTTGCAGGCACATCTACGCCAGGAAACTCAGGTTAGTAGGGAAAAAAACAACGCAAACAAGTTTAAAATTCTACTGATAGGTTCAGAAACCGTCTTAAATCATAGCTTACAGGCATAAATCCGAAGTCCATGTAATAGCATTCAGCATTTCGGCATTTCAATATAGAGTAGGGAGCATAGGATTGGAGCAGGTGCAGGGGCTGCTCAGCTAGCTGCCGCCATGTTCCCCCTGACGTCACACTCTTTTTTTTTTTTTTTTTAAATATATTTTTATTGCAGAATTATAAACCACAGGATACAATTAATCAGCCAGTTCACTCGTGATATCCCCCCGTCCAATAGGAAATCCCAGTCGTACACAGCCATTCAGCCCGCATCCCGGAGGCCGGGCGGCATATTACTTCGTTCAATAGGAAAACATCACGGTGCACGTCCCATAGGGACCATGGTTGAAATATCGTTTTGCGTATCTGCTTTTACCCCCCCACCCACAACATCACTCCCGTCAGCCATCCCAGTGATAATCAGTGGTACCGCCCTTGTCGGGACCTGCCCTAGGCGCTATGGGTTATCACACCTGGCCGCTCTCCCCAGCCATTCCACACTCCACACAGTACCCACCGTCCTAGTAGATCCAAGGTGCCCTAACGAGCAACCATCTAATGGCTTCCGGCCCACCCCAAACTCCCGTTAACCAGCACCCCCAAAGCCCCCCCTCCCCTGGCAACTGCTAAGGTGTGTGCCTCGTCCTGTCGAATTGGATGTATCCACTACAGTGCGTGGTACAATACTTCTGTGTTCGCCCCGCGGTGTCCATCGGCTTAGTTCTCACCATCCTCATCCTCTACCAAAGAATCACGCAAAGCCTGTACCACTAACTCCCATGCACGCGCCGCATCCAATGCCTTCTCATTCCCCATCTTGACAGCCTGCTTCATCCGGAGCACACTCTCGCAGTCAGACCAACGCAGCAGTTCATTCTTCCATCTACGCAGTGAGGGTCCCCCCCTGGACTTCCAATGCCACGATATTTCCCTCTGCGCCAATATCAGACCCAAGTCTATGAATTTGCTTGTCACCTTGGTGTGTTTAGTATGCGGGAACCAGAGCAGCAGGCACGCCGCCATATCGAATTCCATCTCCCTGTCAGTCACTTCATTCAGGAGTTCCCCTACCTCCGCCCAATAGGTCCCCAGGTGTGAGCACCCCCAAAACAAATGGTCCATGTCCGCTCCCAGAGACGAACACCGTGGGCATCGGGCATCCGGCACCTGAAAGTACCGCTGTAATTTCTCAGGAGTTAAGTAAGCCCTATGAAGCACATAGAAATGTACCTGCTGAAAGCGCGCATTTCTCGTGCCCTTCCACGTGCGCCGCAGGATGTGGCCCCATGCCGTATCCGGTATGGGTCGGCCTACGCTCACCTCCCATTTAGCCTTGAGCCCTTGGAGTGGTTCCAGTCCCTCATTCAGCATCCTATTATGGAGGCACGTCACAGCTTTGAACGTACCAGCCGCCATCACCACATATTGGCACGCCATAGTCGTTGTGGGTTCCATGAGCCCCCCTTTCCAGTGCTTCTGTATGGCAGCCACCACTGCTGCGTGTAGTAGGAAACCCCCATCAGGCAGCCCGAACTGGTCCCGGAGCACTTCGAACGGCGCCAAGGCCCCCTCTATATACAAGTCACCCACTACCTGCAGTCCCGCCTCTTCCCAATCCAGCAACGGGGACCAATCTCCCCCGTGCGGCAAAGCCGTCAGCATTCCGATCGGGATCTCCGGTGCATAAGGCCGCGATGCCCTCGCTCTCCGAAGGCTCCTCTGCCAGCACAGCCGGAGCGTCCGCTCTTCCATGGCAAGGGCCCGTAACTCGAGCCTCTGTTGCATGATGATGTAGGACAGCACGTGGCGTTGTATCCCCCGATCCCGGTCCTCCTCTGGACCCCGAAACACCCTAGCTACGTTCTGTGTAAGGACCTGCAACTGCGCCGCAAGATAATACAGCTCGAGGTCGGGCACAGCCATGCCCCCTTCTAGCTTGGGGCAAAGTAGCGTGCTCAGGGCCACTCTACGGCGGCCATGCCCCCATAGGAAGCCAATTATCATTGACCGCAGGTCTCTAAATACCCCCTGGGGAATCCAGACAGGCAGCGTTCGGAAATAATAGAGGAAGCGGGGGAGCGCCACCATTTTCAACAGTGCAATCCTACCCAGAACCGTCAGCGGGAGGGTCGACCAGAAAGACAAGCTGCCCCGCAGTGCCCGGACACAGCGACCAATGTTGCCCTCCAATAGGTCCGCAGTCGCGTGGTAGATGCGAACACCCAAATAGGTGATGCAAGAGGGCTCCCATACCACACCCAAGTCGCTGCCAGGGACTGGCGAGCCCGCTCGCAGCGGGAACACACAAGTCTTCGCCCAATTGACCTTAAGGCCCGACAGCCGGCCGAACTCAGACAACAGATCCATCGCTCCGACCAACGCCCCCGAGGTGTCAGCCAGGTACAGGAGCAAGTCATCCGCATATAGCGATATATAATGCCACTGCCCGCCGCTGACTATCCCCTCGTACCTGTCACCTGACCTCGCATGGACCGCCAAGGGTTCCATCGCCAGAGCAAACAATAGGGGGGAGAGAGAGCATCCCTGTCGTGTGCCCCTGCCCACCGGGTATGCCGCAGACACCAGGCCGCCTAAACGCACTCTCGCCGTTGCCGAGGTATATAAGACCCTCGTCCACCTTCGGAACCCCTCGCCCATGCCAAACCTCTCTAACACTTCATCCAGGAAAGACCATTCCAAATTATCAAAGGCCTTCTCGATGTCCACAGACAGGACCGCCGGATCTCCCTCCCCGTCCAAGATGGCGTCCATTATTCCCACCAGGCGGCGGATGTTCAGCGCCGTGCTCCTCGTGGGTATAAACCCGGCCTGGTCTTTGTGTACCAGGCCCGTCATATGTGGGGCCAGCCTGGTGGCTAGGATTCGGCTCAAGATCTTATAATCTACCGTCAGCATGGACAGCGGGCGATAAGACCTCACATCCGCGGCATCCCGGCCAGGCTTTAGGAGCGGTACAATCAAGGCCTCCCGCATGGACCCAGGCAATGCCCCCGCCTCGAAAGCTTCCGTATATACCACCAGCAGCCTGGGAGCCAAGCTGTCCACATACTGTTGATAAAATTCAATCGGCAGTCCGTCCACCCCGGGCGTCTTGTTGAGGGCCATATGTTTGATGGCCACCCGTATTTCCGTGAGCGTGATCGGGCCACCCAGCTCCTTCGCGTCCTCCTCGTCCAGGACCGGAAGCTGCCTCTCCCCCAGGTATTCCGCGATGTCCTGAACCCCCACTCCCAGCTGACTCTGGTATAACTCCTCATAATACCCCCTAAAACGTTCCAACACCGCAGCCTGGGAGTACACCATTTCTCCCTGCGCATTATTAATGCTGAGGATCGGGCAGCCCCTAAGTTCCGGGTTAGCTAGTCTGGCCAAGAGGGTACCCACCTTGTCCCTTTCTGCATGTGCCCTGAGGATATACTGCCTGTAGTCATAACACCTTAAACGTTCCATCTCGGTGGCAACCACTTCCTTCGCTTCCAATAACTGGGCCTGTAAATCTGGCCTAGCCGGCCTGCGGCGCTCCAAGTCCCTCAAAGTTTCTTCCGCTTTCATTAGGTCATTCAACACAGTCGTGCGAGCATTCGAGAACCTACCCAAGCACACCCCTCTCACCACCACTTTCATTGCATCCCATTCAGTGGACCTACTCGTAGCCGTGCCCTCATTCACTCCGAAATAGCTATCAATGCCCTGCCGAACCGCGTCGCTGAACACAGAATCCTCAAGCGTCTCCGGCCGAAGCCGCCATGTTGGTATCACTGAGCGCTCTCTCTGCCACTGAATGTGTACTAATAGGGGGTTATGATCGGAGATAGTCCTAGCCAGGTACTCCGCATGGGAAATCAATGGGGCTAGGGATCCACCGCAGAGCACCGAATCAATCCTGACATGCAGATCATGGAGAGCAGAATAAAAGGAATAATCCCTGGCTCCCCTGTGCCGCTCCCTCCAGACATCCAGCAGCCCCCAACGTTCCTGCCAGTCCTTCCTGTGCGCGGCCAGCCTGCGCACCGGGGAGTCCACCAGGGGGGGATGGGACCTATCCAGAGCTACATCCGTGATCGAGTTGAAGTCCCCCCCCAACACTATCGGACCCGCCAGGAAAGAGGCCAAGGACCCAGAGAGGCTATCAAAGTATCGAGCTTGGTCAGTGTTCGGTGCATAGACACAGCAGAAAACCACATCCCGTCCATATAACCTCCCCTCCACCGCCACAAACCGGCCATCCGGATCCACTACTTGATTCAGCACTTGAAAGGGTATCCCCGCCCTCACCCAGATCAACACCCCCCTGGCATACGCTGAGTAAGTGGTGCCAAACACCTGGCCCCGCCATCTTTTCTGCAAGGCAGCGCACTCTTTTTTGGTGAGATGAGTCTCTTGGAGCATAGCAATCTGAACCCCCCTGCGTACTAGATATGCATGTACTTTGTGCCGTTTCACCATAGTCCGCAGCCCCCGGACATTCCACGTCAGGCATTTCAAATTAGGTAATGTCCCCATCCCAACTTCGTACAGTCCGATTCAAATAACGAAGGTTCATAGCCCCCCCAATGCAGTTGCCCCCCCCGAACATTCCCAAAACTGAAAAACTTCCCAAACCCCACTCCCCAGGACAGAGCACACGAACCCAATGGCCGCCCCCATCCAAACCTTGAACCAACTTCCCGCACTCTTACCCTGTGGTCTCCACCACAGTCGGCCTTAAGGGCCCAAGGGGGGTGAGTCACCGCCGACCCCAGCAAGCGGAGCCCGCGCCCCGCGCCTTCATCCCCTCCGAAGCACACAGCTCCCCCTCCCGGCAACCCGTCCTCCATCAACAGGATACCACCCTACCATGAAGTCTCGATCTAGTCCCAATTCTATCTCAGCCACAGAAAATACCATCCGATGTCTGTGGGGTCACTATCGGCCCCTTCGAGCTTTCCGCCTCTGAAAGTTCCTCTCCCGTCCTGCTGCCTTCCCCTCCCGAGTCCGTTTCTGCCCGTTCACTGTTCTGTTGCGACCCTGTAATGGCCGCCGTCGCTGCGAGCGCATCCCTCTTCTCCGCCGCCATTTGAGCCTCCCGTTTCTCCCGCTGGCGCCTGTTGCGGGATCTGATGCGTTGTGACTGCCTCACCCGGGGCTGCTTGGGTTGGTCTCACCTACTTTTATGCGATCAATCCGTCCCCGCTCTATGTGACTCCAGCCATTGCCAAACTTCATCCGGAGTCTGAAAAAAGTGCGTAGAGCCATCCATTATGATCCGCAGCTTAGCCGGGTAGAGCAAGGAGTACTGGATGCCTTCTTCCCTGAGCTCCTTCTTCACCGCGAGGAACGATGCTCTGTTCTTCTGGACCGCTTGAGTGTAGTCCGGGAAGATCGTAACCTTACTGTTCTCCACCTCATACGGGCCCGACATCCTGGCCCGCTGGATGAGGAGATCCCGGTCCTTGTAGTGGAGGAGCCGCACCACCATCGGTCAGGGGGGGCGGCCAAGCCCCGGCGGGCGAGCAGGCACCCGGTGAGCTCGCTCCAGGGTGAAAAAAGGAGTAAGCCCCTCCGGCGCTACCACAGTGCGGAACCAGTTCTCCATATAGGCCACCGCATCCTCCCCCTCAATTCGTTCCGGCAGGCCTACGACCCGCACGTTGTTCCGTCTATTGCGGCCTTCGGCATCCTCCGCCCTCCGCTCCAGTGAGTCCAGTCGGGCCAAAATGTCCGTGATCCTGTGCTCCGCGGTCACCACCGATGGCTTCAGGTCCAGCAACAGTTGGTCATGGTCCTTGACCCTGTCCGCCAGCTTCGCGTGATCCGCGCGTAGCAGCCCCAGGCCCGTGGCCACTTGGGCAATGTCATGGTGCAATGCTTCCTTAGTGGAGGTGATCGCATCAAGTATGGCATCCAAACGCCGGTTCAGCCGCTGTTCTTGGTCAAGCTCCGGGGAGGGACTCTCGCTCAGCCGAGTAGATGTCGCCGAGTCCCCCTCGCGACTCCCGGGCATCGGCCCTCCGATCGCCGCCATGCCAAGGTGCTGCGTCACAGGTCCAGTCGCCCGTTTTGCGTTGACGCCCGTGGTTCCGTGCCAGTCTCCGGGCACCGGGCAGTGCAATGTCCCCACCGACGCTCTCAGGAGCAATGGCCAGGTAGACGAGCTCCGTTCCGTCACCCCCCTCCGAAGCCTGAGGGGGGAAGGATGAGTCTTAGGGCGGCGGCCAACGAAGGTCCCCAAGCTCCTGGGCGGATCAGGTCAGCGTCCCCTGGTCTCAGGACACAGCACCGCCGATCCTAGTGCCTCGGGCAGCCGAGTGCAGGATCTCTTGCCACTCGGCGACAACTTGGCTCAGGGCTGAAGTTCGGGGCCGTCCGACCTCCTCGCCGCCATTTTCTTCGCACCCTCGGCAACACCTCGGCCGCCTCTTCTCTCGATCTTCTCGGGGCCAGCAGTCCCCCCGCGACCCTCCGATTGTGCCCAGCTGTCCCCTCACACTTCAGAGGGCAGGAACGTCGTCTTCGGGTCGCCTAAGGTCCCGAAAACAGGAGAATTAACGGGATTCCGCGCGGAGCTGCGAGCTCACGCCGCCATCCCGATCGGCGTCCAAGCCACACCCCCCCCTGACGTCACACTCGAAATACATTTGATTTTAGGAAGCTTAAAGTCAATAAATCCACAATACATGAAGCACCTGTGCATTCCAGAAGCCACTCACTCGTTCTTGGAAATGGGTGTTAGCATTGGTGACCAGTGAATAGAGAAAAGAAATTGTGACTATAAATATTCCATAGAATTTTAATGTTTCTGACTCTGTCTGAATGCCATATAGCTTGCAGTGCAAAATATGAATAATGAAATTGTGTCTCAATTAACTACCTGTGCCCTTAAGGTTAGCTGCTGCACTTAAATGGGAAGCATATTTCTCCACTTGTGCAAATACTTCTTACTTTGAATTTCGTTTCAGACTGACAGCTATCCTTTACATCTCCAGAAAATGTCTATCTTAGGGTTAACAGGGTCCTAATTAACATTCTGTCCTGCAACAGGGTGAGAAACCGACAAATGTATTAAAATAGCTGAATGTAAATCATTTGCTACAAAATCTGATATTTTTACTGTTGGAAGCAGAAGCATTAACTGCTGGAACAGTTCATCATATATTTAGAAGCTGCACGATCAATAATTAACAGAAGGAAGAAACCATCATCATTATTATTACACCATTCTTTTTTTTATTTCTTTTTACTTATCCCCCCCTGCCAGAACCAGCTCAATGAATGTTACATGATCTTCAAGCTCCACTGTCCCTCAGTTAGCACTTTTCTGGTTAGTGCATATTTTATACTAATGAAGCAGATGTCTGGGATGTTGAGAAACTACTGAGAGAGGAATAATTATCAGATGAAAGTGCTGGTCTAAAGTGAATTCATTCTGATGATGTGATACGTGCGGGGAGACCTGCACAGGGATTAGCTGGTAAATTTGAACAATGATCACTGTGGGGTTTCTGAAGAGGAGATTGGCCGAACTGCATGTTTTCAGATGATACTTGAAGAAAAAAATACAGAAAAAATGTAGTTGCTGGAATGACTGAAAGTTGAATTTGTCCGGCCCGATTTGTGGAATAAATATGTTACATTTACTGTCAAGGGTCATTGCAATACTAAAGCCTGGTCTAAACTGAGGACAAAATGACTGTCTTGTTCTGTAATAAATCTGATGTGAGGAGCACATTTATAATGCCCTAACTGCTCCTAGCGCCACCTTACAAAACAGGCCAATGTTTGGCTGTTACAGAGCTCCAATGTCTCAAGGGATGTCACAAAAGGTCTAGAGAGGAAGGAAAAACAATTCTTCATCCATGTGCAGCGCTTATCCAACGTTATCAGATGCATTCCGGCCTGTGACCATCCTGCAGCATCGTTGAGGATCCCATCGACGAGGGATTGCGTTGTGAAGGCCGGTGTTGAGGATGCATTGTGCATTTTCAAAGTCGAGGCTGCTGTCGTGAGGAATGCGAGTGCCAGTGGCAAGAAGGCATCACGCAGCAGCAGTTCCTACACAGCAACGGGCTGCAATGCGATGTGGATCTTTGTGTCAGACCACTGCAAACCGTTCCTTAATGATGGATTTGAAATTCCTTTCCTTAGTCGCCTCAGTTTATGCATTGCAAAATTTGCATAGTGAGACTAACTAATATGTACTGATTCTCATTTATTGCGACCTACTAATTTATGCCTGCAGTATAAAGGCCTGCTTGGCTAATGTGGCTCAATTTTAGATTTCATAATCAATGCTTGTCTCTAAAAGTGCTCATGTTAGGCCTAGAAACGGAACTGCTTGATTTAGCAGAATATTGCATTTTGTTATATTTTCTGTACATGTCCAAGGTTGCAGCTGCCCTTGCTAATGAGAGTAAGATTGTTTTACATTCCGAAGGATACACTTCATGATGTTCTCACTCGGGGAAGATGCTGGGATTCGGCACAGCGGCCTTGGGCCACTGATAACACGACCAATTGGCAGGTGTGGATTCATCTCTCTGTCCCTCCTTTGTTCGTACTTGGCTCCGGCCGGTACTTTTCCACTGTGGGTGTGGCCAAAGTTCCTCGAAAGGTTTATCATGTATTAGCAAGTGTTCGATAGTCAGTCCTCTTGACACACTCCTTTGAGTGAGATTCTGACGGGGCTCCACTATAGAGATATGATAATAAACTCTTGTTGTATTTTCTCCACTGTCTGACCGACTCTTCATTTGGGAAGGCATAGCAGGTGGTTCTAAGTGTAACCCGCGTGGCCCTAACAGCCACGTCCATCAGATGGCACCCGAACTCCGCAAAAGGGCTTTCTCCCCTGTAGTCGGGCGTAGGGGCTGGAGTGGTGGCTGGTCAGTCGGGTGGATCGGAGGGCCCTCATATCCAAGACTGAGTTTGGATCTTGCAACTGCTCCTCCCAGATCGGACTGATCCCCAGCTAGTGGCCCTTTCCTGGAGTCCTGAAGGCGAAACCTTGGAGCTGACCGTTTGGTCCAGAGAGTTGGCAGTGGAGAATAACTTGCGTGAACCTGTGTGCACCAGGTGAGTGATTTGATTTGTGGAAAAATGGCACCATTGTATGATGGGTCGGTGGACCCTTGAGGAACACAGAGCGCTTGTGAGCAGCCTGCTGGGCCAACCTTATAATGGTTGCTTTGTAAAAGATTTGGGGCTGTTCGCAGGTAACCTGCAAGATCTTTGATGATTCTTTTGGAGACTTTGTGGAAAAAGACAAACAGTGTTAATGGTGAGGTGTGAGCAAACTGCCGGGCAGTCTTCAGAAAGGTCCACTGCAGGCTTCGGAAAGCTCTGGGTAAGGTCTGGAGCAACGCTAGCCAGAAGGGTCCCAGATGGGGTCCAGGGAAGGTTTCGGAATGGTTCAAAGAAGGTCTGTTGCGAAAGCCTGTCTTTTGGTCTATGGAGCAGTCTATGAACTGTTAGTTTTGTCTTGTATTGGTCTGGGGCTGGGGCCAGTCCTCTGGTAGACATGAGCCGATGGGCTATGTCTGGTATGGTACTTGTATGGTAAAGAGATGTGTTCTGTATTGTTGAGTCACTAGTCAATAGTCTGTGCTCGACATCTGAGATGGTGTTGAAAGACAATTGATTCGAATTTCGTATTTGATGAGTCTGTGGACTCGGGTATTTTTTTAGGAATTGTTTTTGAATGTTTTGTAATTGTGCGTTGTAGATCGATGTCAATGAAGGAGTGAATGCAGCAAGTGCATGTGTAAGAGTCAACAGAGATCTCCGGATAGTTGAATGCAATGAAGGTGTGATTGTCGTCACATTGATTATTTCATGATAGTGTGAATCGCCTGTATACGAAAGGTTGTGTCTGTGTTTGTTTGACAATGCCTTGTTTTAGTAAGTTGGGATGTTTTGGATGTTGTTGTCGCTCAGCTGATGCGCGATTGGAAGAGAGCCAACCTGTACCTCTGGCGGGTACACCAAGTTTTGATATTTATGTCAAACATGGCATTGGTCCTATTATGTTTAACACGTTGTGGAATAAATATAGTAAAGACAATGCTGAGCTACAATGGCCACTTACTGGTTCTTTTGATGTTCAGAAAATTAGTTATTTGCAAGATAAAAGGTTTTCTACACGAAGTTAACAGTCTATGTTTGATTCTTTGAGGGTCTGACAGAAGGAAGCGAAGAAACAATGTTTGAGAGCAGAGAAGGTAGCTAGGAGATAAGGGACACAGACTCATTACACAGAAAGCAGTAGCCTTTGATAGGGAAAAGACAGAGAAGGGTATGGAATGTGAGGACAAGAGGTTTAACTACACGTCGATAAAAGCTATGTTGCTAGGGATGAGAGGGATGAACAAATTGAGAAACTTCTAGACTCTCGCCCACCGCCACCATATGCTCTGCAGCGTATATATCCTACAGTCCCGACTTCCCCTGCCCCCGCCCCAGGAGCTGCCCCTTCCGGTGCCCACGACATTACCGCAGCACCCTCCCAGTCTCAGCAAAGAGCGGATGTTGCCCCCCTTCCTGCACTATCTCTTCTCCAGACTGACCCTTTCCTTGCGCCTTTTACACCTCCCTTCACACCACCAGTTTTAGATGCTTATGCAGCAGTGCCTGTCTCTGCATTAGCCTTGCAAGTGAAAAAGGGTACTCCCTAAAATTATGTTAGGTCTAGAGGAGGGAGTGGCAAACCAGCAGCAAACAAAGGAAAAACCTCTATGGTGACCTATATTTCTTTATACATGAGCAAAAACATTACTTCAAAATTACATACATGATGCTGCAAGAAACATGAATACATACACTTAGACTTAGTATTGATATTTTATTTCTTTCAATTATTTTCTATCATTTTCAAAACAGTTTAATTTTATTTCATTTTTTTGTGATTATTTTATCAAAATTACAATACAGTGACATGGTAACATATGTGAAAATCATTTAAAATGCAAGAACAAATCATTCCTGAACATAACCCCTACAATACACAAATACAGTTATTTTCACTCATACCAACATTCATACATACTCTCTCTATCATTCTAGTGGTGCTAACATGCCTAACACAATACACAACAGTGAGAAAAAATGAAAAACAAGTAAAAATGTCCTCTAGTGGACTCCTCAAGATGTCGTTGAGACCAATTATTTTTAGATCATTCTTTTTTTGTGTAAACGTTCTTGGTCTTTTTTTGATCCTTTTATTTGTTTCTCCAAAGTCTGAATTAGTTTGTGCGTGAGGGTCTCTGGTGCGTACGGCCTACGTACGTTTCGGTGATATAGTTATTTCACTTCACCTTCTTCAGGGCCACAAAAGACTGGACAACAAACAGGTACATTCATACTCTTAAAACCAAGGGGTTCTCTTTGTCTTTGTCTATGTCGAAGTTTTAGAAGAAATAGTATCACTGGGCGCTATTGTTATGATCCTATTAGCAAAAGTGCAATCCTAGGAAATAGTAGTTCCTCAGTATAGGGTCAGTTTTTGGTAGTGGCAGTGACATCGGCCGGAGGCGCCCCCCTGCAGATCGGAGTTATCTCCAAATCTGAGGTCCCACAGTCAATAGTAAGTACCTGTATGGGGCCAGGGAAAGCACTACAGTCATACACCAAAAACTGACCCTATACTGAGGAACTACTATTTCCTAGGATTGCACTTTTGCTAATAGGATCATAACAATAGCACCCAGTGATACTATTTCTTCTAAAACTTCGACATAGACAAAGACAAAGAGAACGCCTTGGTTTTAAGAGTATGAATGTACCTGTTTGTTGTCCAGTCTTTTGTTGGCCCTGAAGAAGGTGAAGTGAAATAACTATATCACCGAAACGTACGTAGGCTGTACGCACCAGAGATTCTCACGCACAAACTAATTCAGACTTTGGAGAAACAAATAAAAGGATCAAAAAAAGACCAAGAACGTTTACACAAAAAAAGAATGATCTAAAAATAATTGGTCTCAACGACATCTTGAGGAGTCCACTAGAGGACATTTTTACTTGTTTTTCATTTTTTCTCACTGTTGTGTATTGTGTTAGGTATGTTAGCACCACTAGAATGATAGAGAGAGTATGTATGAATGTTGGTATGAGTGAAAATAACTGTATTTGTGTATTGTAGGGGTTATGTTCAGGAATGATTTATTCTTGCATTTTAAATGATTTGCACATATGTTACCATGTCACTGTATTGTAATTTTGATAAAATAATCACAAAAAAATGAGATAAAATTAAACTGTTTTGAAAATGATAGAAAATAATTGAAAGAAATAAAATATCAATACTAAGTCTAAGTGTATGTATTCATGTTTCTTGCAGCATCATGTATGTAATTTTGAAGTAATGTTTTTGCTCATGTATAAAGAAATATAGGTCACCATAGAGGTTTTTCCTTTGTTTGCTGCTGGTCTGCATTAGCCTTGTCCTCCGCAAGCGAGATACCCCAGTCATGGATGCATACTGAGACTCCTGCATGTGGTCTTTCAGAGGGCGGTAGGAAAAGTGGTGATGGATCATGCAAAAAGAATATTAATGCGTTCCGCGGTGGGAACAGAGGAGAAGCAGGTTGTAGCGAATGAGACAGCTCAGTTGGCTCGACACCCATCTATAGTGTGGAAGATACCTGGAGTGCGATGAAAGATTATGAACCTTTTATACAACAGCGTGCTCTTAAGCATATGTCGACCACTTTGATCCAGTTGTGGGAGCAGTGTTTTGGGGGAGTGGCCGCAGATTATTTATCATATACGAGACAGAGTGTATATGACAGACATGGCTCCAAATTAAGTTTTTGGTAACGTGCCTACTTTGGTGGGTTATAGAGGTCGACTACATCAGAAGGCTCCCCTCCTGGGGACCCAGAACCCTATGAGAGAGGTGCACCCCATCTATCATCCAAAAATACCGGAATTGTGGGATTCTACAAATACAGTAATTAGGCAACAAGTTGATGCTTGGTTCCAAGAACAGTGGGGATTACACTCCCTGGAAGAGGAGTGAGGTTCTTGCCCTGAAGGGCCAGTTAACAGATCCAAGGAAAAGCCCTACTGCATATTATAAGGATCTAACGGAGGAGGCCAACTGCACAGTGATGACATTGGCTGATACAGAGTTATTTTTTTGTTTACTGGTACCAGTAGACACGTGGAGACAGGTTCATACTCAAGACCAGAGCAAGGTGGTAAATGAGAGGAGATTAAAGTGTGGGACAAGGAGCGTAAACCCGGCGAAAAACCCAAAGCAGAACTGTTGGCATTGCCAGGGCAAATTATCACCTACATGCACTCCCTTATCAAGCCTAAGAAAGTTGATATGGATAACATGACTGCATGTAGTCAGAAGAAGGACACAAGTGTGTCGAACTTCTTTACCAGGTTTGAAGGAGCGTTTCTGGATCTTAGTGGCCAGGATCTGGCACTGGAAGGGGGAATTCGTCTGTTAGTAAACAGATTTGTTAGTAATCTACTTCCTGAGATTGCTACTCGACTGCAAGCTGTAGAGAGTACTTGAACAACATCCTCTCCATCAGTGATACTAAGTATGGCTCAATACTACGTACATAGAGAAAATGAAGATAAGGAAAAGGTAGAAAAGAAAACGAAAGATTTACAAATGAGGGTATTGTTACAGCAGGTTGCGAGAGGCAGAGGTAGAGGGCGTGGACTGGGTTTTGGTCCACGGGGCCCTAGGACTGGTAGAAGTGGCGCCTTGAATACACCAGTGAAAATAAATCAGTGTGTGAACTGAAGAGGGGAGGGACACTGGCGCAGTGAGTATCCGGAACTGCAGATGAGAGATGAGATGTCGAGAAGCAAGGGTTTCGGCGGAAGGGGTTGAGAAGGAGGTGGCAAGGAGATATGCACAGGGAGAATGATGCGAGAAATAGAGAGAGTGGGAACTACTTTGATGGGTCGGGGGGACGACAGTAGCTCCAATGTCCCGGGGGCAGCTCTGTCTGGCCAGAACAACATTTCGGTAGGTTTTTAGTAGTACCGGTTATTAGCCCCATTTCCATGCCCCTTTCTCTGACACTTGGTCAATCTACAGTTGATTCACTGTTCTTGTTGATGTCACATTGTGGGGAAAATGTAGTGAGTCTGGACTTGCTAAAGAGATAACATGCAACTATATTTTGTTCTCCAGATGGTGTTTACATGACTGTAGGTCCGCGAGTTGACCTGACCAAACACGTTATGGGCTACAGGTGATATCGATGTTGGTTTGCAAAAGATTCCCCATGTCTCTATCAAGGTTAAGCATGATACCAGGTTGCCCAGGACCCCCCAATACAAGATTTCCCAGGCAGGAGAAAAGGCCTTATTACAGATTGTACAAGATTTAATACAGTCCAGAGTAGTGGAGGAGAAAGCATCAAATGTGTGTAACAGCCCCATTCTTCCTGTTCTCAAAAAAGACCCCTACTGATTTTACTGGCACTGATCCCGATGTTTACCGTTTTGTGATTAACCTGAGGGAGGTCAATAACGTGGTGGTTCCCCTTGTAGTATCTGACATCACCACCATACTGACTATGATTCCACCAACCGCAAAATTCTTTAGCTTTATTGATGTGATGAATGCTTTCTTCAGCATACCCAGCACACCCAGATAGCCATCACCTTTTCGGATTCGCATAAGCAGGCCGAAGTTTCAGATTTTGTCGTGCTCCACAATGGTATACTGAAAGTCCCAGTATTTAAAGTCAGGCTGTAAAGGCACAATTGGACTCCCTGGTACTCCCTCCTGGTAATGTGTTGTTGCTGTACGTGGATGACTTGTTGGTGACTTCGGATACTGAAGTGGGTTGTAAGGAAGTTATGGTTAAATTATTGCCACACTTGGCCCACAAGGAGCACAAAGTGTCCCTTTCTAAATTTCAGTATTGTCGACAGGAGGTCACCTGCTGTCGAAGGAGGGATGCAGACTAATGGCAGAACGCATAGCGGCCATAACTAACATGCCTGTTGCCAAGACCCAGCGCACGGTACGTGTGTTTCTGGTTATAACTTCATATTGTCGTCAGTGGATTCCTAACTTCTCCCTATTAACAAAGCTTTTTCTTTACCTTACCAATAAAGATGTGCATGAACCTTTGCCTTGGACACTTGCATGCCAAGAAGATTTTGACCAGTTACAAACTGCGCTTTGCTCTGCACCTGTGCTTGGCATCCCTGACTGTCAGAAGCTTTTTGTGCTCTACGTACAGGAGGCAGAAGGTTGCATGCTCTCTGTATTAACACAGGTTTTCAGAGGTAAGCAGAGACCCTGTGCTTATTTTTGACAAAGTTGCCAGAGCACTCCCGAGCTGTCTAAGAGCTCCAGTGTCTGTGTAGGTGTCTACTAGACAGGGCTCATTCTTGATACTGATCTTATAGTGATGGTACCACACGCTATGGGCACATTATTGAATAAGACAAAAACACAGCCCCTTACCAGTGCATGTCTGACTGGATATGAATTGACTCTATTTGCTCCACATGTTACCATCAAAAGATACGCTACTTTGAACCCAGCCACGTTACTACCCTTCCCTTCGGAAGAAAAGGACAATGACAGTGGCGTAGCTAGAGCTTCTGGTGCCCGGGGCTATTAATCAGATTGCCGCCCATGGCCAATAGCCGGAGGGGCAGGGGGATGGGGGCTGCAGAAAAAAGGACGTATTTGCTCTGGAGCCCCCAATGAAGTCAGCCGTGTAGCTTGGCTTTATCGCACCAAATACCTCCAGCTTGTTATTGATATATATAAGCTCATTTCACACAAGGCCTAGTGACTAAGAGAAATTGCACACTGCTTTTGTGTTCTGACATTTATGCCATGATTTACGTCATAACGTTAGACATACTACATTATTCCATCACATTATAATGTGTTTTTAACAATATTCCTCATCACCACATTCAGTACCTTCCAGCCTGGGTTGTGACCCCTAGCTATGTGTGTGCCCATCCATTTCTGGTGCTTTCCAGCCATTTTAAGATCTTCTTATAGTTTCCCATTGTTCAAATGGCTGTAATTTATAATATTTATATGTTTCCCTCATCTTCATTGCTTGATTTTACTCGCGCAGAAGTGTCACTCATAGTTGTTGGAGTCTGGCCCCAACGCCACATCCTCTCACTGGGACACCATATTCGGGTCTCAGCTTTATGCCACAACTTATTGAGTGCTGGGAGTCGCAGTCGTGATTCAATTCAATCTAGCCTACTGGACTACAGTACAAAATGGCAATGATTTCTAAAAGGAAAGCTCAGGACAGGAACAAAGATGTTTCTGGTGGCAAGGGTTCCTCTGATAAACCACAGACCTCTGAGGTGCCCCATTTCCAAGCTTGAATAGCTCATCCTGTCCATGGGCCTTATTTATGAAGGCCTTGCGTCAGTTTTGCGCCGCCGGTGTGTCACTTTTTGTGACGCACCAGCGGTGTAAAAAATGCGCCTCGTTGCGACATATTTAAAAAGTGACGCATCTAGGTAGATGCGTCACTTATTAAACCCCTGCGCCACATTATACCTGCGTCAGGTATAATGTATGCAGAGGGGGCGTTCCCCCGCAAAAAGCCTCGTAATAGTGACGCAGTGAAATCTATGAGATTTCACTGCGTCACTTTTAGGACGCTGTTGCGTCAAAATCTTGCACCTGCCTCACAGCAGGCGTAAGACTGACGCAAGCCCTTTCACATGGGGCTTTCCCCATGTGAAAGGACTCATTGCTGGAGTTGCGTCACTTTTGTGACACACTCCAGCAATGCGTCACTTTTGCGCTTACAGATACGTCAGAAATACTGACGTATCTGTAACTCCTTGCGACATGATGTGTCATACATTAAATATGACGCATCAGGAATGTCGTAAGGAGTGCGCAATGAAAAGTGACGCATCGCTGTTTTCACGCAGCGATGCGTCACTTTTCATAAATGAGGCCCCATAAGTTTTCATTGCACTCAGGGGTTTCCAGTCCTGTTCATCCCATCATAAACCCAACACTATAAGTTCCAGAATGCAAAGGAAAAAAAAGGCACTGAGTGAGCTCCTCACGCTTGGTTCTGGAAAACTCGAGAGAAACCTAAATCTACAACAGTGCAAGGAATATTTTTCCAGCAGCTGCCCTCCCAACCCCCTCACATACACACTACTCTGACAGGCACTATGGATCAAGACACTTAAAGAGAAGAAGATGTTAAATCAATGTTTTAAGTGACCTCGATGCAGGCTAAACTGCCTGCGATTGGCAAGCTGTTTGCCATAGAAATAAAAAAAATATGAATTCAAACAAATCATACAAAAGTAGGTTTTAAATATGAAAAGAGGACCAATGACTTCCTTTTGTCCAACTCCACATATCCCCCACTATTTCTTTTGAGTCCAAATAATATTCTAACATGTCCACGCTCAAATTACTTTCATATTTCATTACACTAAATCAACTAATCATGTTTAAGTTCCAGAGTAGCGTGCCACTCACTGAAAAGCGCTTTGACGCCTCTTCAGAGGAAGCGCTATATAAATGCAATTACAAGAACATACGTGCCATTAAGGAAATTGAGAAAAGGCAAAATGGAAGTCATCAATATTATTAAAATCTGGCCGAGCCAGTGGCGTAACAAAGGTCCAGCAACACCAACAAACGCAAATGTTTTTCAATAAAGCCGGATCAAACCGCCTGCACATCATGATTTGGGACATGTTCATTACCAACACAAAGCGTTTATTTTATTGTAAATAACAAACTCACTCAGTTTCAACCATGCCTCGTAGCTTAAATACACGTTCTGCCCTCTGCCGCCGTGACCTCCCTGACATCATCGTGACCTCCCTGTCATCATCAATCCGGCCTCAATAATAATACACCACAGACCACCCATCGACGACTAATGACAGGTGCTCTGCACAAACAAAAAACGCACTGGCTCCAATGTGCTTAAAATACGCTTTTAATAACTTTAAGTAGGTGCTTTAAAACAAGTTCAGCAAGAAGTATCTGGTATCACTGCTGCAAATCTCCCTGCACTCTCCAGACTCAAGAGCGCGTGGTGATGGCAGACGTCACTGCAGCGCTTTCAGCGCAGGGGGAGGCGGGCCAAAAATGATTCCCAGAGCCATCCTTGGTAGCGCTTTCGCATGCTACAAAATTGATGGCTCTGGGACCCACATACGTGGCTGCCGCCTGTCACGCAGCACTGACGGCCCATGGCGGCAGCCTTTATAATTTATTTGGAGACACAGTGTCAATGTCCCCAAATACATTATAAAGCCGCCATCATGGGCCATCGGTGCCCCGAAAATAGTGCCGTCTGGGGCGCCCCGCTCCCACAACCCCCTCCCCCCCCGTTACGCCGATGGACAATGATGCCCATGATTGTTTATTTGGAACTGAGGAAGAAATTAAGGGACGGGTAGACTTGACTGATGTTCCCTTATCTGAAACAAGGGGAACTGTATTTCGATGGCTCTTGTTTCAAATTGCCGGATGGCACTACCACTGCAGCATATGCGATCACTACATTACACAAGGTAGTTGAGACATACCAGGTCTCTTACCAGTCAGCACAGGCAGTGGAGTTGTTTGCCCTCCTACGGGCCTGTGAATTGAGCGAGGGACTGACTGTTAACATTTATAGCATAGTTTTGGGCACCTTTGGGCGGAGAGAGGGTTTCTCATATCTCACGACAGAAGATACAGCATGGTTCACTCATACTCAGACTGTTATCGGCATTGGCACTACCTGAAAATCTGGCTATAATAAAATGCAGTGCACATAAAGCTGTAGTGGATGATGTTGGGAGAGGAGTACGTTTGCAGACCAGAAGGTCAAGGAAACGACTAAAAGTGAACAAGATGTTTGTAGAAGGTCCTGCTAGGTGGCTTCCAGACAATGGGATGCTTGAGGACACTGGAAACTGTGAAAGAAATACAGAAAGAGGCGACTATCAATTGATTGACAATGTGGGTGGAGAGCACAGAACGCTTAGATGAAGATGACTGTTGGACTGATTTGTCAGATAAACGTGGGTGGCTACTGCCTACTTCGTATGTTCTTTCTGTAGTTATCATGGCTCATTGTCCAGCACATAAAAGCGCAAAGAGCATCTGCAAATTCTTAGATCCGATATGGCAGAATGACAATATTCCTAAAATTGCAACACACCTAGTGAAACACTGTATGATCTGCTTAAAGCATAACCCAGGAAAAGTACCCCTGCCCCTGCTGGTAATTTTGCCCCGTCTATTTCCCATTCATAGTCATCCAGATGGATGCCATTGAAATGGAACTTGTAAATAATTTGAAGTATGTGCTAGTGGTAGTTTCCGCGTTCAGTAAGTGGGTGGAGGCCTACCCGACTAAAATGAATACAGCCATAGTTACAGCAAGGGCCCTCTCAAAGGAGTATTTCCCACGGAATTTCCAGCACAAATCCAGCCTAGAGCCGAGGTGGCTGGAACCAGTCCAGGTGTTGCTGGCGACCACCCCCTGGTTCCTGGTCCCCAACTGAATGCGAGCCTGCACCTCTGTTTGCTGATCAGGAGGTGCCCGGGCACACAAGGTACAATCTGCAGCCCTGAAGAAAAGGCAGTGTACCAGCAGGGCAACACAGGACTTAGGGAAGGTCTTGAGTTTAGGGTACAGGTGCTGTGTCTCTGGTAACTGTTAGATTAGAGTGAAGAATACTGGTGTACTGCCTGAGACACTGGACAGGATCGTTGAGGGTATTTGCCCAAAGGGTGATTGCCCTATCCTGAAAGAAAGACTTTTTCCTTAGCTTGAGCATCAATGGTTTTTCTGTGTTGCAAGTTGTGCAGCTCCACCGTGGGAGAGTCAACACTTGATGAATGATAGAAGCCTGCCAGTGAGGCTCAGATGGACACAGGAAGAAGACTCCCCTCTGGCTGGTTGTACAGCGGCTTCGGTCCTCCGCGTACTTTTAGCAATGTACCCATACCTTTGGCTGTCGTGAATGGTAAATCCTCTTCTGTGTCCAGGGCATGGGAAATATAGAAGTGGGTAATAGTAGTTGAAATACCACTTCTATACTAAAATTACCTAAGAGTCCTCCACTGATCCCCCCCTCCAATTTCTATTTTGTGTGTGGAAACAATGGTTGTGTATGGTTACCTGAGGGGTGGTCTGGTCGATGCTATCTCTCTTACCTCCTTCCCTAAGTATATGTGGCCCCTTCTGACTATCATAAGACACATCGACTGCAGCCTAGACAGGTTTTCTTTTCTAGGATTAGGAGAGTAATTAATTCAGATGACCTTGATCAAACGGATACTTCCTTATAGGAATTCACTGATATTATGAAAGGGTTGACTCCATTCTGGGGCCTTATGTTCAATAGCTGCAATATACGTTGAATTGCCAGACTGGTAGAGGGGCCATCAACACCAATGCAAATATCCTGATTCACATTACAGTTGAGCTCAGGCTATGAGACTTGTCTCGCTTCAAAATAGGATGGTCCTAGATGTCATCCTAGTTGATAGGGGTGGATCATGCCGTGTCATCGGGAGCAGCTGCTGTGTTTTTATACCAAGGAGCCAAACCAGTTGCCAATGCTGCTGTTTTTTCCAGTAAAGTTTTACCCACATGTAAGAACCATCAATACATATGTAAGCTAATTAATTGCTTGTTTATTTTTAAGGACTCATTTCATTTTTTTGAAAGAAAAGTTCTTTTCATTTTATACCTATATGTACAACAATTTTTAAGCAATATCCCACAAATACAAAAAACGTATACTTTACAAGACAACATCACATCACATACATTGGTTCACACACGCTACATCCATACTCATACACAAGGAATACAAAAATAATACAATAATAAACCAAACATTGAACAATCATGTAAATTATGTCGCTTTTTCAATCCCCAAAGTTATATACATTCTATAAAATTAATACACTCAATGGATTTTGTATCAATCTCCTGCTAGGTTTGATATACTTTTGAGTAAAACACAGGCGTTTGGTTTATCCAATGGCCTACGCGTTTCAATCTCTTTATGTGAGAGGTTCTCATCAGGCCCAAACTATGGAAGAAAGGAAAAGAAAAACTAATAAGAAAATGACCTCGCTAGACCAGACAAAACGGCTAAAGCTAAGGGGTGCAATTTCTTTGTTAGACCGGATTTCTGCCAGGCGACAGTTTCTAGGAAATGGCATTTAAGGCAACTAATTCCGGACTTTCAAAAGAAAGGTGCAGTTGTATATTTGCAAAATCTGGCGAAACTTAAGGTCATGTCTAAAGGTCAAACCAAGTTCTTCCAGTCAGAAATTCAGGCAAAAGAGTATTTAGAAACTTTATAGAATTTGGTGATAAAACATAATGATGACATAATCTACATATTTGTGTAATCGACCTTAGATAGTAGCTGTCGACTATATGGTTGCATAGGGGAATGTGGGGGGGAGGACACGATACTCCATCATTGCAGGGACTTATGGTCCTTGGGCCTCATGAAATGGGAATGCTGGGAGGGGGGAGGGAAGGGCAGGATAGAAGGGGTGGGGGAAAAGGGGTGGGAAAGAAGGGGCCCGGGGTTCAGGTGACCGGAGGGTGAAAATGGCACCAGCAGAGGATTTAAAGTTGGCTCTGTCAATATCTAAAATGTATGTTGAGAGGTTTTTCCAGAAAGCGAGAAGTATAAGAATGATAAGAGAAATCAAATACAATGGCTAGAAATATCAAGATATGTACAATAAATGTATGTGGTTTAAATGATCCTCAGAAACGGCAAGTATTAGCTAAGATTATACAGATACTGGGTATAGACATACTTTGTTTACAAGAAACCCACATTGCATGGCCTAATAGAGAATACCTAAAGAACATGGGGATGGAATTGGTAGTTTGCTCCAAACAATCCGGAGTTAAAAGAGGGGTAGCGATATTAAAAAAGAGGGGGTGGGTGGACTGCATAGAGACGGCAGCAGATAATTGGAATTCTCTGCCGCTTTCTTTGAGAGCATCACCCACACTGGCGGGGTTCAAAAAAGGGCTCAAAACCCACTTATTCAATCTCAGCATCTAATCTCCCCCCTTGACTGATGTCTCTGGTCAATCTCACATATCGCGCCAGGATACTTTGTAGTAGCAGAGCACGCTACAAAACATTTTATAACATAACATAACATAACATAAATGGGGAAGATGGGTGCTAGCAGAATTTAAGGGGGGACGGCAGGGGTTCACACTTTGTAATATATATGGTCCAAATCTAGACGACCCAGAAGTATTTAACTTCATTTTTTGGAACTGGCACAGTGGACTACTCTAGTGCTATTGTCTGGAGATTATAATATCAATGTGGAGTCAAAGGCTGATATAAGATCCAACTCAGCATATTGTGGTAAGAAAAAACTTGTATACACTGCTCTACGTGGGTTACTTCTGGAACATGGCCTTTTTGATGTTTGGCACGAAAAGAACCCGAATCATCCAGGGTTTACGTTTTTTTCTGCTCCCCACCAAAAATGTGTTAGATTGGATTACTTCTTCATTTCACATACTTTTTTTATTACAAGCTAAAATTCAGATCCATCCCAAACTAATTTCTGATCACAACCCGGTAGTGTTGGAATTAAATGTTGAAACAGAGGGTAAAATTGAACCATCACAATGGTCTTTTGAGCGCAAATTATTATTGGAAGCACAGTATTGTCAATATATGTCTAAAGTAATAGAGGAATTTTTTACCTTCAATAAAGGCAGAGCAACCCATGAAATGGTTTGGGACACATTTAAAGCTGTGGTCCGGGGGGAGACTCTCAGTTATTCCGGGTTTAAGTGTAAACAACTCCTAACTGAACAACGGAAGGATTTTGACGAAATAATAAGAGCTGAGGAGAAGTTGGCAGAGGCCCTAAGGCAAGGAGGGGAATCAGACTTGAGTAAACTAGCCCAAAAAGACCTCTCGATTAAAAGAGCTAATGCTTATTCTAAAATAGCCGATCTAATTGCCATTAATTAGACTCAATATAAGGAAACAGCATACGAGTTTGGGGAAAAAACCGGTAGGTTGTTAGCGAAGAGAGCAAGGGAGAAGCAGGTATATAATGATATCTTGAAAGTCAGGGATTTAAAGGGTGCCATACAGGAAACTAGAGGAGGAGTTCTGACTGCTTTTCAAGAGTTTTACCAATGTCTTTATAGCGAGAAAGGGGACTTTATTGAATCGAGTGGATATTTAAAGGAAACAGTTCTGTGCCTTTATCGGAGGCTCAGCGTTTGAATCTTCTAGCACCCCCTGAATGGGAAGAGATAGAGACAGCGATTTTAGGGCTGGCTCTGGGTAAAGCTACAGGGCCAGACAACATGCCGTTGGAGTTTTATAGAACATTTAGAACACAACTTAAAAGAGAACTGGTGGAAATTTGCCAATGAGCTTTTGAGGGGAGAGCCCCACAATCCTGGGCGGAAGCAATCATTGTCATTTTTAAAAAGAAAGGGAAAAATCCTGAAAAGATGGGGTCTAATAGGCCAATCTCTTTACTGAATACTGACAGTAAAATTTACTCGAAGCCTATAGCAAACCGGCTAAATGATCTTATGACAGGGATTGTCTCTATAAGACAACATGGCTTCATACAGGGTAGAGGTACCACGGACCATGTCAGGCGAATAATATCCTTGCTTGACTGGGCTCAGGGGACTGGGTCCCCGGTCGGGGTGGCCCTGTTGGATGCCAAAAAAGCGTTCGACAGGGTCACCTGGGCCTTTTTGTGGTCAGTGGTGGAGAAGATGGGGATCCCAGAGAGTTCATTAAAGCAATAAGAACACTTTACATTCAACCGACTGCGGTAATCCGGATTTCGGGCTCTCTGTCAGGGCTGGTGCGGATAGCAAGGGGGACGAGAAAGGGCTGCCCCTGTTCCCTCTTGCTATTCGCTTTGTACATCGATCCCTTTATCCGAAAGCTGGAAAAGAATTCTGCAATTAAACCAGTACAATTAAATGGCTGGGAAATAAAAGTCTGTGCCTATGCTGATGATATAGCCGTGGTCACGGCAGAACTCAACACGGCACTACCCAATATTATAAAGTCAGCGGAGGAATTTGGCCGTGTCTCTGGCTATAAATTGAATATTGATAAAACTCAGTTTATACACTCTGTGGTTGGATGTCCAGAGAATATGAAGATAGATAAAGAGGCCACATATCTCAGAATCAAAATTTCCGCTACTATTGAGGACAATATCCCTATCAACCTAGATCCAGTAATAGTATCTTCCAATGGAATTTTAGAAAGGGTTAACAATCTGAAACTTTCTCTATTAGGTCGAAATAATTTGATAAAAATGCTTATCTTTCCGAAATTCCTATACATATTTCGGGCCATACCACTGTTAATACCATCAGGTTATTTTGCTTGTTTAGAGAGAATGAGTTCCAGATTTTTATGGGGGTACCGTCGGGCAAGGAGAGCGCTAAAAAGTTGTGAACTATCTCGAGATAGAGGGGGGTGGGGCATGCCAAATTTTCAACGTTATCATTGGATGGCAATAATGCAATACATGGGTGTACTTTTACTACCGGAAGATCATTTAGAGGATTTTTTGACCCCATCGATTTATGAAATGCTCCTGGGGACAGAGGCGAAACAATGTCTAAATCGGATCATAGAGCCCAGTTACTACAAAAAGACTAAATTTAAGATATTTGACACAGCCTATTTTATTTGGCGATCTGTCAAAAGAAAATTTCGACTCAGTATAAATCTAACGAAATACACATCTTTGCAGAATTGTTCTTTTTTGCCAGCAATATTTCAGGATGGGGTAATGTATAGGTGGAATTATCTAGGCATAAATAAATTGGGAGATCTATTTACAGAGAAGGATTTTGTTTGATTTGATTATTTGATGCACACTTATCATATACCTCGGTCTGATTTTTTTAAATATCTTCAGGTACGTAGTTTTTGCTTGCAGAAGTTGTCACAGTCTCTAATTTTTTTGGGGAATATTGAAATTTTAGAAGCGATTAAACACCGGCAAAGAATTGGATCTTTGTATCAATTAATTTTGGAAAAGAGGGAGGATGATTTAGATGCGGTAGCGATCAAATTGCAGAATAAATTGAATATTTCTTGTGTAAACATAGAGAGAAGTTTAGCAATCGTTAGAAATGTTTTAATGAATGGATCACTCATCAGCCAGCATTACATGTCTATCTTCGGACTCTATTATACACCAGGGAAGATAGCTAAATGGAGTGTAGGGCGCGGGACAAGTTGTAGTCGCTGCAATCTACATGGGGCCGATGTAATACACATGTTTTGTGAATGTTCGAAATTGACAAGATTTATTGCTGATGTAGAGCACTTCCTTACAATCGAATTGTTCATTCCAGTTAAATTAACCGCATCTTTAGTCTTGTTTGGTTGTGAAGAAAATGCGACTAATTCGATTTTAGATCCAGTCATTGGATTTGTGTTCATATGTATGTCTGCTTTTCGTTTTTGTATAACGTCTGGCTGGCTTGATGAAGAACCACCAAATATTATTTTGTGGCGAAATAAGCTCTTATCTATGTATTATCTTGAAACTGCATTATACAAACTGAAAGGTATAAGAAAGAAGACATTTGGTCGCAACCTATGGTCTCCAGTTACCAACTGGATAGGAAATTGAGAAGTTTTTGTTATCGTTTCTGGTCTTTATCTATAATGTGCTTCTGTTTATGGTCTTTCTTTCCTTTCTCTTTTTCTTTTCTTTTTTTTTTGGTTGTTCTTAGTTTGTAGTCTCCCTGATTTATGGTGTATAGCAACTGATTTATAGTTTTGGCAACTCTGCTCATTATGGATTGGAATCATATTATTGTTCCTTTTGTTGATTGGATGCTTTTTTTTTTCTCACTGCTGATGCCAAAAAACTTAATAAATTTAAAAAAAAAAAAAGAAAATTACCTCAGTCAAAGCCACTCCTCATATGGCAGAACCAGTCTCCAACATGGGCTTACCTCTAAGTGAGCTCAGAAACCACAAAATGGCACCATATTATAGATGACCAAATAGAAAATTTCTAAGAAAAGAGAAATAAACAGAATGGAGAAGAAGAGCTGTTAGTCATATGTCCCATCACGTCGGGCAACCTGGAGGGAATCAAAGTGACCCAAACTGGCACTTACATGTAGATGTGTCACGTGGTCCCCGGTGGGGTAGGAATTTGTGGGTTGTGAGAGTCGTGGTTCGATGATCTGAAATGACCAAATGGACGGCGCTAGTAAGTTAGAACTGCAAAGGAGGACGGGGGCGGCAATGGCATATTGATGGTGTTTAGCGCAAAATCGATTACCTCCTAAAATCTCCTATTTCCGCTTGTACAATGGAGGTTGAGGATCTATAAATCAAAGAGTGAAAGCGTAAGATCAATTCAGTTGTTGGCAATCCAGATTCCCACAGTCCATATATCGAGGTGCAGAGAGTTTCGCAGAGCACTCACCGGTTTGGAACGAAATCCTTTCCTGGAGCTTCAGTCGACAGTGGCCAATGAAAGAGCCTGTGACTGCCCTGTTCAGTGCTGCTTCGTTTATACACCAGCTCTTTGGTTGTGGGGCGTGGCGCACAACAGGATTTATATTGTATCTTAATCAACCGTGAAAACGCGAGATCTATTTGTTAAGTTTTGATAAGCAAATGCTTTGATGTACTAAGTTATGAGCAATCCATAATTGGATAGGCACTTGTTTCTACTTTGTATCAAGCGTTGGCACGCTGTTTCAAAGGGGCAAATAATGCTTGGTTTAAACGGCAGCTCATTGGTTCCAGGACCCAGTGTGTGTAGGGAAATGTAGTTTAGTCCTCCATTTGGCCGCGAGATGTGTTGCGGAAAAAACTTTAATGTGCTGGTGATACGAAATGTGAGCAGTCTTTCGTTGAAAAAGACGATTGAGCCTACTTTGTCGCAATTGTCGGCACTCTAGTACGAAGCGGCGTATGTTGGGAGATGTAGTCTTTTCTTGTTTATTAACCGCATTGTCTCTTATTTGTGTATTTTCATGAGTCAGTTGTGTCATGACTCTGTTTACTTTTATGTATATGAAGCCCTATTAAAAAAAAAAAGTGTGAGGCATCTGACAAGGGATGTGATTTCTTGAGCCCTTTAAAAAGACCTCGATGTTCTGAAAATGTATGTGTCTAAGTAAGAACTGGAATGCTTCTGTTTGGAAGAATGCTGGAGTAGACCCCGCACGGTCATAGTCCTCACCATTTCCTATGTATTATCCATGAGGTGTCATGGATTGGTATGCCACATATTCGTCCATCCTGTAACGTGTCAATCAAACATGTGGCGCCTTGATTGCATATATGTCAATGTAATATTGTGCGAAGGTCCTGTGATTAAGACAAATATACTCAAGTTGAGACCAGTACCCCACATGTTCCAGGACCTGTGATACTTTAAGGAACCCAATACTGTTTATAATTTATATAGCTCAGAAATTTCATTAAGGCCGGATATTGCTGTGTCAAATTTCACTATCAGAAAAGCTTCTCTTCTGGAAAGTTTTAACTCTCTGTCACCGCCACGGGGATCCGCTTCCACGGTGGAGATCACAGTCCATTGTAGGTCTTTTTCTAGATGTAAATTCCTAATCCAGTGGTTCACCAGAGGAGCTGTTTCAATTTTCCTCGTGACGTGTGCTGGCTTATTCTCTGACGGATTTCCTGGCTCGTTTTGCCGATATATAATAACCCGCAAGGGCAGGTTATCCCGTAGATGACAAACTTTGTCTTACAGTTTGAAAGCGTGTCATGTTTCCAGTATATTCCTTTGTGGCTAAAGACATCACCTTGTACTGTATTTTCACAGCAGATGCATGTACCACATTTGTGGTGTCCTTTAACCGGCGCCATGCCCATTAGATGTCGTGAAGTAGGTTTTGGTCCTTCTTTCAAGCTTGCTCGGACAAAACAGTTTGAAATACTGCTCTCCTTTTTGAAATCGAATAGTGGGTTTGATTTAAACTCCCCATCGAACTTTTTCAGAAGGTGCCAATTTTGGTTAATCACCTTTTTCAATGCATTCGACTCTGGGCAGAAGGTGGTAACACACATTTGTTGTTCCATCCTAGGTTTAATTTTCTTTTCTAGGAATATCTCCAGAGGTGTCCACCAGGCTCTCTTCATGGCTGTTTTCACCAGTTTCCTGGGATATCCCCGATCTTTTAATTTGGTCATCAAGTTGTTAGCGCGTACCATATACTCTTCTTTGTGGGAGCAGTTTCGGCGGATTCTGAGAAACTGCCCGTATGGCAAATTTTCACGCAAGCTTCTCGGGTGGTTACTCGTGAAAAGGAGAGATTTATTCCTATCTGTAGGCTTCTTGAATAACGTTGTTGCTAGACCCTTGTTATCGGCATAAACTTCCACATCTAAAAAAGATATCCTTTGGGTTGACTGCGATATGCTGAATTGTATATCCGGCATCCTTCTGTTAAGCCAATTGTAGAACATTTTTAATTGATCTTCCCCTCTGGTCCAGACGACAAAAATGGCGTCTATAAAACGGAGCCAAGTGGCTACATGTCCCGCAAATGGATTATTGTTGTAAATGAATGCCTCCTCATACATAGACATAAAAAGGACTGCCAGCTCCGGTGCGAAGGGGCAGCCCATTGCCACGCCTTTTATTTGGTAAAAGAACTCATTACCAAATGAAAAATAGTAATTTTTTAATGCGAACGAAGCTAGATCAACAATGAACTGAGTTGGTACTCTCCATGGTCTCTCTCTGCCGTCCAAAAATTGTATCCACACTGCCACTGCCTCATCTTGGGGGATCTGTGTAAACAGAGATGTGACATCTAATGTCACTAATAGATCTTGGCCTTGTGTAAATTGAATCTCCTGGATTTTATTAATGAAATCAGTTGTATCCTGCAGATAAGATTTGACTCCAGGTAGAAACTGTTTAAGGAATCAGTCCACATATTTTGATATAGGTTCAAATATAGACTCGCAACCGGATACGATTGGACGTCCGGGAGGTTGACTGGGATTCTTGTGGACCTTAGGCAGTATATAGAATACTGGTGTTCTTGGATGCCTATTTTGTAGATAGTGGTATTCGTTTTGTCCCAAGAAACCTTGCTTGAATCCTTCTTTCAAAAGTGCAAATAATTGCCCCTGTAATTCCTTTGTAGGATTATTTTGAATCTTCTTATAAAAACTTGGGTCGTCAAGTTGTTTCCAGACTTCTTTAGTATATTCGTGCGTATCCAACACCTCAATGGAGCCTCCTTTATCCGCCTGCTTTATGATAATTTGGGGGCCATTTTTCAATGTCATTTGTGCGTCCTTTTGGTCTTTTGAGATGTCGTGTTTCAGATATTTTCTTTTCTTTTCCATATACATAATAGCTGATAGGACCGTCTTTTCAAAGACCAGAATTTCCTTTGGCACTTGGTTTGTTGGAGGACAAAAGGTAGATTTCCTCCGCAGGCCGGTTACTTCCAGTGGTGTAGGGGTATTTTCTTCTAAAAAAATGAGTTGTAGTCGCATTTTGTGGCAAAATTCTATAAACTCAGTTTTGAGTTTAACAAAATCTGTCTTTTTTGAAGGGACAAAACTGAGTCCTTTACTCAACACACTTTCCTCCGTGTTTGTCAGAATCTTTTTTGACAGACTGAAAATCGGCGAGATGTCTGATTTTTGTAGCGTTGCCTCCGGGTTGTCATTTCCCAAGGTTTGTTGTTGAACCGTGTACGTCCTCTTGGTTTTTATAGCAGAGACTGCTCCAACTGCTAATGTGTCAATACAGAAGTTACACAAGTTGTATCGAAAATACATGAAAATAATGGTTCCTGGTCGTTGACAGGATGGCTTTGCCTATTGACGTCTTGGGGTTGGAAGATCCTTCTAGTTTAAATAGGTGTTGTGGGTATCATTTTCTTTTGCTGCCTTTGTATTCATTGACTTCCAGGGTGTTGTACATATTGCATCAGTGCGCTCACCCTTAAAGTCCCATTGCCCAAGAATGACAATAAATCTTCTCAAATGATGATGCAAGAAATACAGTCCCTCATGTTGATTGATGAAGGTATATTTAAAAGTTAAGAATAATTTCTTGAAGTTTATATCTTCCACATCTCTGTTTTGATTACTAGCTCATGAATAGGGATATCCCTTTTACCCCGTAGAATGTTAAAGACCCTGCCGATAGCTAATAAAGGCTTTGCTTGAGTTAGCCACACATGCTAAAAGGAGGGTCTGATGGTTTTGAAATTCATTTCCTTAGTCGCCTTAGTTTATGTTGTGTAAAATTAGCATAGTGTGACTAACTAATATGTACTGATTCTTGCGTATTGCGACCTACTACTTTATGCCTGCAGTATAAAGGCCTGCTTGGCTAATGTGGCTCCATTTTGGATTTCGTAATCATTGCCTGTCTGTATAAGTGTTCATGTTAGGCCTAGAAATGAAACTGCTTGCATCAGCAGAACATTGCATTTTGTTATATTTTCTGTTTATGTCCAAGGTTGCAGCTGCCCTTGCTAATGAGAGATTGTTTTACATTCCGATGGATACACTGCATGATGTTCTCACTCGGGGAAGATGCTGGGATTCGGCACAGCGGCCTTAGGCTGCTGATAACACGACACATTGACAGGTGCGGATTCATCTCTCTGTACCTTCTTTGTTCGTACTCGGCGCCGGCCTGTAGTTTTTCACTGTGGGCGTGGCCAAAGCTCACTGAAAGGTTTATCTTGTATTAGGAAGTGTTGGATAGTCAGTCCTCTTGACACACTCCTTCGGGTGAGGTTCTGATGGGGCTCCTCTATAGAGATATGATAATAAATGCTTGTTGTATTTTCTCCACTGTCTGACTGAATATTCATTTAGGAAGTCATAGCAGGTGGTTGTAAGTATAACCCGCGTGGCTCTATCAGCCACGTCTTTCCTTAAACTCACTGTGCAACCTTGCAGAGATGATATGAATCAACTCCACAGTCCCTTACCTCATACTTGTAATGTGTTTCAACTGGACACGGAAGAAGGCTGGGGCACGGGAAGTAGGTAGTGATGTTTCTTGAGTGATATTCATTCAAGGAGTGTATGGCAGTACCATAAAGAGAAAAGGACAGAGGTTAGAAACCATGGAATCATATAGGCTTCCTGTGCACTCCTACCCACCTCTAGTCCCTGATATATATCTGCAAAAAGTGTAGGATGAATGGTTGATTTAAATGTTAGGGCAACAAAGGATACAAGGGTTTTGAACCACTCAGAATGAAGGTTCCTATATTAAAGAAAAAAAGATCTTTTAATGGCACGGTAATATGCTATGTAAGTCTGAGCGGTGAGTTTTCCGCCATCCGCGTTACGCAGAGCTCGAGGAATTCCCAAAAACATTTTTTCCTCACTTACGTTTGCCAAGTTGGCGAGTGTGGAAAACCACCTACAGCCGAGAATGTTCCTCTTTCACGACCATCACCATCAAGTTGGCGAGCGCGAGCATGGAAAATCTACCTACCGAGAGATTTCTCAACGTGGGCGGTCAGATGTCTCATTGCGAGTGGTTGCATATGCTCGCATTAAGAAACCGTCCGTTCACGTTGAGAAAGCTGACACTCAAGTAAAAAGCTACTCGAACAGCAAAAAGGAAGCAGCACCTGCTTGCACTGTGCTTGTTGCCATGCGCAATGATTGCCCAGGTCACACAAGCACATGCCACTAAAAATCACAGCAAACGGCATTTATCTAACACACTCCGATGCTTGCGGTGGAGTTTTTTTGCACTTCGCGGAGTTCCCTTTGTGGAACTCCGTGAACTCCGCCCAGGCTTCATGCTATGTCCAAGCACACACACACACCTTCAGAAACAGTGTGGGAGTAATATAACAGTATTAACCTTGTTATGATTGCATATCACATAATCCAGGAAAACACAGGGTAGGTTCAGTTAGTTTCACTGAGTGTCACCTCCTGTTTATGGAACTAATTAAAGGAAAGAGCGCTCCATGCACAAATTTGTGATATCTAAGATAGCGCCCTATGCGCAGGTCACATGAGCAAATGAAAGCTCACCCTTTGCATACTTGTTTTGGCCCAAAACAACACGCTGCAGGCTTGTGTTATTGAGACCAAGGAATGCCCTCCAGGCGCAGTGAACAATGAACAAAATCCAGCACTCCAAGTGAGGTGGACAAGGAACAAAATCAAGCGCTCCAGCCGTGATGGACAAGAACAATATCAAGGGCTCCGAGAGCAATGAACAAGAACAAAACCAAGAGCTTCAATTACCCCATAAGTACTACATGCAGTAGTATCCATGGTGGGGAATCTGGAGAGCAGTCCCATGCTGCTAGGCGCTCCAAGCGCATGGGAAGAAGGCTTCCAGAATAAACATAAAACAAGGCCACTAAAGTCATTCCTCTGAAAACTGAGCGAGAGCTCTGTACAAGGCATCAGGCAAAGTAAACTTTCCAAAGTATTTTCTGGAGGATGAAATCAAGGCTTCCTGGTTCTGAAACTCAAGACAAATCAGCGTCAGGTCACTGGACATGAGTTTAATACCGAAACAGCCCAGAAGTCCAAGCAGACCTGATACGATCTCGTACTTGCAGACAGCATGAAGGCTGCACCGGAGACTTGCAGCAGTTTTGGCAACAGTTTGCACCAGTTATACGATGGGACCTTGATGAGGAAAGTAATAGGTAAGTGTACAAGACCGTCGCAAGTACACCACAATCATACCGGCTACTCTATTTGGGAGGAATTGGATGGGTATGACTCCTAACCATGACACTTTGCGGCGTTTCCAGTTCATCCTTTAGCGGGATGTGTCAGTTCTGCTCAGGGTTGGGCCCCAGAGAAGATGTGTTGGTTCTACTGGATCCACCGAGGTCTGCAGAGCACCTTTATTTATTTATTTATTTGCGGGTTTATACCGCGCTAGGATCACCTCCCGAAGGAGTATCTCCGCGCCTTTGAAAACCTTTACAGCTTGTGACAGTAGGTAACACAGATATCCTTAGTTGGAAAATAGGAAGGGTTTTAACTGTTTTCTGAACGGGAGATAATCCTGGCAAAGTCTCAGAGAGAGAGGGAGGCTGTTCCACAACCTTGGACCGGCTATGGATAGCGCCCTTCCACCTTGCCTGGTCTTTCTAGCTCTTGGGACCTGTAGTAAGGCTTGGTCACTAGATCTCAGGGACCGTACAGGTTTATAGAGGGAGAATCTGCTGTTTAGATACCCAGGCCCTCTATTCTGGAGGCTTTTATGTATAGTACATCCAATCTTGGACTTCACCCTTTGTTTAATGGGTAGCCAATGTAAGGTGTTCAAAAGAGGCTTCGATGGTGTACGGGGGGGCTGGTTTAGTACAAGACGGGCCGCAGTGTTCTGGACTACTTGCAATCTCGCAATAACTCCCTCATTTGCTGATAGGAGCATCCCGTTGCAGTAGTCCAGACGACTCAGTATTAGGGCCTGCACTAATGTTCTCCTGGTTGAGTCAGGGAGCATAGGGAAAACTTTCCTCAGCATGGCGATCACATGGAAACATGAGCTCACCACTCGGTTGCTGTATTGTTTCAGGGAGAGCTCCTGGTCCAGGCGCACGCCGAGATTTTTTACCACCTGCTTTGGCTCTGGGACTGGGCCTAGATCTTGCGGCCACCAGTCTGGGGACCATAGGAGCTTTGCCTCACCGAACAGCATCACTTCCGTTTTTGCAACGTTGCATTGCAGGAAGTTAGATGCCATCCAGTGGGCCACTTCCTTCATCCCCGAGGAGAAAGAGTTCCTGACTGTCTCTGTAAGATGTTTAAATGGAAAGAGGAGTTGGGTGTCATCCGCGTATGACATAGGGATGAACCCATGAGATCTCATGATGTTTGCCAGGGGGGCCACATAGATATTAAATAGGGTCGGGCTTAAACAAGAACCCTGTGGGACCCCCTTTGAGATCTCCAACTCCTCTGACCGGTGGGGACCCAGGATGACTGTCTGGGTGCGGTCAGTCAGAAAACTCCTTAACCATGCCAGAGCTCCACCTTCCAGACCGATGTTCACAAGTCTGGTAGTCATGATGTCATGTGACACGGTGTCAAACGCCGCAGACAGATCCTATAGTACCAGGATGACGGAGTAGCCCCCATCCTGGTACATATGTAGATCGTCTGCGACTGACAGCAAGGTGGTCTCGGTGCTATGGCTTGGCCTGAAGCCCGATTGAGAGGGGTCAAGGCCATGTGTATCCTCAATGAACCTGGACAGATGTTTGTTAACATATTTCTCTATCATTTTGCCCATAAAAGGGAGAAGAGAGATGGGACGTAGGTTGGCAAGATCCGTCCAAGGAATGGTGGTATTTTTCCTTAGCGGTCTTACCAGAGCCCGTTTCCAATCTCTCGGAACTTCTCCCGTGCTTAACGATAGATTAATTAGTTTCTGGATACCAGGACCAAGAGTTTCAGCTAACATGGGCATGATACGGGCGGGAACAGTGTCCTGCGGACTACCGCTCTTAATCATTTTTGTAAGGGCTATGACTTCCTCTAAGGAAATAAGGGGAAAGTTTTTTAATTGATTAGCCTGTGTGTCCCGCTGCGGACTATTGAAAGAGGGGGTATTAGGATCGGCTGCTTTAGTCGATTTAGTGGCCAGTATCTTTGCATAAATGGAATCGATTTTGTTCATAAAAAAGTGTGAGATTCCATCACATAATACTTGTGAAGCAACCTCCATCGTCTCGCATGCTACAGGCTTGGTGAAAGTTTGCAGGATTTGAAAAAGAACTTTAGAGTCCTTCCCAGCCTCTGCAAGTTGCATAGCAATGTGACTTTTCCGGGCCATCCTTATGGCTTTATGATAAGATCTAAGGGATGTTAAGTAGCATTGTTTATCCTCCTGATTCCGGGATTGTCTCCACACTTTTTCCAGCTTTCTGGACTTTTGTTTCATATGTCTCAGGTCTTCAGAGTACCAGATTTCTTGTCTGGCTGCTTGACGGGGTTTATACACTTTCAGCGGTATAATGCTATCAATTGCTTTATTGACAGCATTTACAAACCGATTGAGCTCATTTGACATCATGCCCTCATGCCCATTAATCATAGGGGCTTGATAAGTTTCTCGGAAAGTGTCCTGTGTTAGTTTGTGCCAAGGTCTTCTCTTGGTCGCTAAGGTGGTCGTAACATTTAATTTACCCATGGGCTTAGTGTAGAATTTTAAAATAAAATGATCTGTCCATTCTACTTGAGTGGAGGGTGTACACATATATAAAGATGAGTTGGAGAACACCAGATCCAACGTGTGACCTGCCTCATGTGTGGGTCCCTGGTTCATCTTTTTAAGACCTATGTGTTCCATGTCCATAAGAAGTGTTTTGGCCTCCAAGCATGTCTATAATTCACTGTGGAAGTTAAAGTCTCCCACTAATAAGAAGTTCTGGTCATTTAGAATAAACGGCGCAAGAACCTCCATAAGTGAGATCGAGAAATCCACGCTTGAACCTGGGGGTCGATATACAACCGCACCCCTTCTATTCTCCCCAGAGGCGGAGCTAAATTTGAAAATCATTAGTTCCATCAGAGGGGTGCTGATTGCCTCCAATATTGTAACAATTAGTTCCTCCCTATAAACAATGGCTATTCCACCCCCAATTTTTTGAGGACGGTCCAATCTAGAGACCTTATAGCCCATCGGAATGGCCAGAGTGATAGCAGAGATTGAATGAGGCTTGAGCCAGGTCTCTGTTAAAAAACAGAGATCAGGCTTCTCTGTAGAGATCAGGTCCCACACCTGTGATGCATGCTTTGGTAATGAGCGCACATTACATAGTAGGTGTTTACTTCCTATGGGGGTGGGATCCTTGGTAGTTTTTCCTGGGCCGGTTTTATGTATGGAGCATAGCGGTTTGATTGGAACTCGCAAAGGAATGTTTTCCACTGCCTCGAGGCCAAAATGTGTATAACAGTCAGAGCATGTAAAAGGGCCTTCAAGATTAGAATGAAAAGTAACATCACATGTGGAACCTATACTGGGACGTAGATCCCATAGTACCTGTGATGAGTATGTTAGATGGCCAGTATCAGAGGTGGTAGTTGGGACAGCCATGGTCTCCTGCCCCTGGCCCCGTCCAGGCCCGGACGGGCACAGACGGGCTTCTCTCTGGCTTGTCTCCGGCGCGTCCTCCGGCGCTCCCCTGCGCGCGACCGCTGCGCGCTCAGGCGACGAGAGGGCTAAATAGCCCCTCCTTGTGTGAGGCTAGACCGCTAACCGAAGGGCTGGCGGAAGTGAGGTAGTTCGTCAGGCTCTTACCTGTCCGCCCTCCGCTCAACGGCAATAATTGCCGAGTCGGACCAGGGCGGGCAGGCTACAGCATCGAGCGCCGACTTCCCAGTGCAGGTAAGTTTCTAAATCACCCCCAGTACACTGATTAACATGCAAGCAAATTTTACACTATGAGGCAGAAACGAGTGGTTTTAAAATCAACCAGTGACGTTATTTAAAAATTATTAGGCCTACTTCCAAGGGTCAAGGACTGGGATGGCACCAATTGGCAGGGCAGACTCACGAATGTCAGGGGCCAGGTGCAAGGTTTTTGGAAGCCATGTTTTTAGCAACTTTTTAGGATATCTGGGATCCCTCAATTGATCTTGAAAGGCTCCCACTTGTATTGTATAGTCTTCTTGGTGTGTACAGTAAGGAGCACATTATACACAGGGTGAATGTTTACTATTCAAGAAAGAAAAACAACTTGACAAAAAATTGGTTTGTGTCTCCACATTCGGACCCCCACATGAACACATTTCATCAGATTATACTCAAAAACTGCCACTTGTTATGAAACATGGAACCACCACGACAACCCCTCTATTTGCCATGAAAAAGAATACCGGCGTAGGCCAGCACATTGTGCGGGCAGAGATCACCCCAACAATCAAGAAAAGAGATCTGTTATCACAGTGAACTTTAAAGTGTGGCAACTGCTCAGTATGTGACACAACAATTGAAGGCTAATAATTTGTACATCAAAACATCGAATGGGTGTAAAGAGAATTTTCAAACTACAAAACAAAAAACTTGATATATGTAGTGATATGCCCTTGTCAAACATTATATATAGGGAAGACCAACCAGGAAATAAGACAACGGCTGGTTGAACACCAGTCAAGGATCATAACAAAAGTAGCTACTGCCCCCATGGTCAGCCCCTACATTGAAATGAACCACAGTGAACGGGACTTTAGGTGGACAGTATTATTTGTCAAAAAACCTAACCCATGGGGAGGAGATACTGAAACAGCAGTCTTGAGGAAAAATGTATATCTATACTACTATTATAAAGGAAGAACTTTGAACCTTTGAGGTGGGTAAACTCGGGAACCACAGCGCCAATCCACACACCCGATATATCGTTGTAATTGTCAGGGTGTGCAGATGGACATAGGCTATATAAATAAAAAAATATAAGTTATTAAAAAAATTTACGAGAAAAAAAAAGTAGTCCCTTGGAAGTAGCGCCGGCCGCGACGTGCGTGCTGACATCAGGAGCGCAGGGAGGAGCGGCGTCCAGGAGCGTGAGGAGGAGTGGCGGACAGGCTGGGAGGAGCGGAGAGGAGCGGTGGACAGGCAGGGAGGAGCGGCAAGGAGCGGCGGACCGGTGAATTCAGGAGCGCGGGGAGGTGCGGCGGATAAGGTAAGGCTCCGGGGGACCCACAGACAATGACGGGGCGAGCGGGGGCCCTGAAGCCAAGGTCAGGACGGGCTGCTACTCCGGGGGACCCACGGACAATGTCGGGGCGGGCGGGGGCCCTGAAGCCTGATTGCTCCCGGACAAGGTCGGGACGGGCTGCTAGTTTAATACTAAAATGTAACAGTGCAGAATATGGCCTTAATGAGATGTTGGAAGCAGGGAGAACATAATTTTGAGCTCATATGCAGGATTAAACGATTATAACTTAATTCACATGCCGATGAAATGGTACTTTTACATTACTACTAGCAAAATGCACCACTCTTAAAGCCAGAATCTGCCATCAGCCAACTTGTAACACCACTAACACAGCGTATTAAATCAGTTCATTAGCTGCAAACTTCAATTCCCAGAATATAATGCTGCGCGATAACATAGTTGAAAGGCATCGGCACCGGTGTACACCAGTGTGAAAGGATCGAGTACACCAAGGCAGAGAGAAGTTTGGGAAACAAGTGAGTGCATCGTTGCTGGGAATGTCAACCGAACACTGCAAGTAAACGCGGTAACAATGTATTATTAACATTGGGTTCGCTTCTCTTTCAGTAATGCGAGACAATATATAAACTGATCACGTTGTGATGCCGCTGGAAGAAAAAAGAGATAAAAGAGCCAGATTGAAATGATAAACATCCATGGCCTACAACGCTTATTCATGCTTTGATTAACACGAACGGAAAGAACTCGACAGTAAGTTGAGCCACGCCATTTCACTTATACACGTTTGAAGCCCCCAATCTTAAACAAGCCACAATTCTAAAGCTTGTTTTTTCCATTATGTGCAGAATAATAACCTTAATGTGAGGTCAACTCTTCGTATTCCAGATCCGAATTAACAAAGGAGTCCCGGTTTTATTAGAATCCATAACAGGTACTATATTTATATTTTGAAGAAGAAATTGTAATGTTCACGAAAAGATTAAGAGAGAGTGGTAAAGTTACAATTAAATGTTTCTGGACCTTTTAGTCCAGATTTCATCTAGTCTAAAGCCATGAAGAGAACCCCAAAAATTGTTTAGGGGCTCGAAATGCGTCAGCGTTAAATTAATCCCTACTGGGACAACACACTAAGGGCCATATGTATCAAGCAAATTCGCATTCGCAAAGGCGAAAGCGAATTTGCTAAATGGTATGTATGAAGCAAAATCTGGTGCAAAACAAGAAATCGCAAAATTTGCGATTCCTTATTTTGCAATTGCATTTAAGGAATCGCAAATTTTGCGATTCCTTATATGCAATGTATGAAGCCCCCAAAAAAATGTCCTTAAGGAATCGCAAATTACCACCAACTTCAAGTTGGTGGTAAGTTGCGAATTCCTTGAAAAATTCAGTTTTTTGCATTTTTCAAAGTGCCATGTGACGCACATACATGCCCTTAGGGCATGTATGTGCGCCACATGTGCACCCATGCTTTTTTCAGGGGTGCAACAGGGTGTCCTTTGGACACCCCTGCACCCTTGAAATTATTCTCAATTTGCGATTCTCAAATTGCGAATCGCAAATTGAGAATAACTTTCCATTCATTCCTATGGGCCTCCTGGCCCATAGAAATGAATGGGAAAGTATTCCTTAATTGCGATTCGCAATTTGCTAATCGCAATTAAGGAATACTAAGAATTCGCCCAAAAAATGTGAATTTGTACATACATACCAATTTGCGATTCTGAAATAGCGATTTCGTAAACATCGTTACTTCAGAATCGCAAATCAGCTTGATGATACATATGGCCCTTAATGAACAATACTTGTTTCTATGGAGCATTCTGTTTGAAGAAATTTTGCCCTGTCAGACCTCTAAAATGTGTACCCAGCAGGCAACAGCCTCCACAGTATTAGCGTCTAATTATTTATAAATAACCATCTAAATGGCTGTTGTGTTGAATATTGACTGGTTTTAGTTTGATTGTAAACTCATTCATGTTGCATCTTGTATATAATGTATGTTCAATTCTATGTCAAGTACAGTGTGTATATATGTTTAGAAAAATTATGTAGGTGGTCTGTCTTTTAGAAAGACATGCTTCAATAATGTTTGAATATGCAAAAAAATATTTAAAGAGAATTAAATAAAATTATTCAGCCCAATTAAATCAAAGAATGGTCTTAGTCTGTTTAATCAATAAACAGACTTATAAGTAAATGGTTCAAAGCTTGTTCATTCAAAATAAACTTTCTAGAAGTGGCATTTTCAAAATTGCAATTTAAAAGCTGACTTCACCATAAGTTAGGATATTTCATTGCAAGTCCAAATACATCAAACATGATCTGGTTACCTGTTCCCATATGGATATTAGAGCTAATTAAATGTAATAAGTTAAATCCAATGTTAGCTTATGGGCGATGCAGCTGTGAAAACTAATTTAAGGGTCTTTCACTACCAGGAAATGTAAAATTTAAATTAACATGTGCTACTTTTTAAAAATACTGCACTCTGCAATCTGGGCTGTCCATGGCCCACCCTAGTAGTGTCTTATATGTATTAAAAAGGAAGGTTTTGGCCTGGATAAACGTTTATTTTGCCAGGTCACAATGGCCATTGAAAAACTGTGCACACAGGCTGCATTGGCAGGCCTGAGACATGTTTGAAGGGCTACGTGAGTGGGTGGCACAATCAGTGCTGCACACCCACAAGTGGCATATATTTTACACCCTGGGTACTTGGAGTACCATTGTACTAGGGACTTACAAGTAAATGAAATATGTCAATTGGGGACAACTCAGGGTGTGTTGCAAGGTTTTAATGAGTGAGCACTTGCAATTTAGCATTTGTTAGCAGTGGTAAAGAGCCAAGAGTACAAAGACCATTCATAATCAACATGTGGAAAAACTCTGAGTTCCACAGTATCGTCTGCTCATAACTCAATTTGATAATGGAATTAAATTCACCCTATGTGCAAAAAACAAGCAGAAATGTGCCTAACTAAACATGACACTAAATTACAATTGTTAATGTGTGTGAACGTGCAAACCCACAAACATCAAACCGTACCACTAGTCATAAAAATCCATCAGTGATTGGTAGTGACCAAAACCACATCACCATATAACAGGAGATCTTACTTGATGGGAAAACACCCAGATATATCTTGATGGTCTGGAACCTACAATTGATAACAAGCCCATAAAGACACAAGACTAATCATCAGGATACATGCAAGAGCTGTACCATAAACGGGGACCTCCTCTCACCGTTAACTTAAATTGTCTCCAAATCTAAAAACCAAAAACATATCATTATACACTATGACACATTTATTAATGCACACATGATTCACCATCATTTTCACCTTAAAAACGCAGTACTTACTGATCAGCCGTACGTGTGAATCAGAGGTTTTGGCCTGAAACATGAAATGCCAAAATACAATTTACAACTACACTCCGAAGAGACTCCTGGGATATAAATCTTCAAACACAGACATTCTCAAGCGCTGACTTACTTGTTAAAGAACCAGATTCAATCCGTTCTCCACTCGACTAACAGACCGAGTGCGGACCATGTGTCCAAGTTGAGCTATAACCTCCACTGCGTATCACGTCAAAAAAGTCACAAAACTGGTCAGCCATATTGGATGTACTAAATTCATCCTCTCAATCAAAGTAAAATTTCAACGCTAATAGATCAAACATAGATACAAAATACACACTTAACAAAAGCAATGTCCCATTGTAAAGACCAACAGTAATAAAACCAGGGAACAAACAGGACAAAGTAAATGTCAATAAATACAGTGCAAACACTGTGTCCAAGTAGACTATAACATCTGCTTTGTAACAGGTCAGAAAACGTGTCAGCCATCTGGGTGTATTGGATTCATCCTCTCAATCCAAGTAATATTACAACGCCAATAGATCAAAAATACATCGGAAATACACACCTAACAAAAGCAATGCCCGATTGTCAAGCCTGAGACCACACAGGACACAGTGGATGTCAATAACTATGTTGTACATCATCAATACAATACAGATTTTAGTCATAAGATCAATATACATTTCAGTGGAAACCTCAAAATGTATATATGTATAGCATCTTATATATTACACTAAATTCAGATGGTATGTGAAGGTTAAATTACCAGATATAGATCTTCAACTAAGATTTAACAAAGTTGCCAACGTGTACCATTCAACAAACAAATTCAATCCATTTTCCACAGGTTTGGCTGACCAAATCCATCTGTTCTCCTTGAGTGTGAGCAGAGGATCAACATTATGCCGTCTCTTTGAACTCTTAACAATCTCAAGCACAAACCGTTTCATGTCTGAGAGAGTATGTGAATTTTTTAAATAATGCTCAACCAATGGTGCAGTTGTAATTTTGCAACAAATGCACGATTGATGCTGCATGATTAGTTTCTTCACTTCTTGTTTTGTTTTCCCAATGTAGAATAAGGACCACGGGCATTGTATGCAGTAAATGACATTCTTGGACACACAATTCGAATGGTATCGCAAAATCCATTTTTTTCATCCAGAATAAACGATTATACCACCATTTTAGTTGCACAGGTTGCACAATGTCTACATGGATAATGCCCCACCACAGGAATTAAACCCCACATATTTTGTAAAGTTACAGGAGCAGGTTCATTGTATGCTCTTACCAAATGATCTCTTAAATGTATGGCCCTTTTAAAAGCAAACCGAGGTTGCTTTAACTGTGGTTCAATTTTTTGTATGAGGTGCCAGTTCTTTAACACAATTTTTTTGATTATATTGGACTCAGTTCCAAACGTTGTGACAGAGGTGATCGAATCAAATTCCCTTTCCTGATGATTTTTCACTTGTAATAAGGCCTGTCGATCATAATACCAAGCCTGTTTCATCGTGTGTTTCACTAATCTGTAAGGGTAGTTTCTCATCACCAACTTAGATTGTAAAATTTAGCCTCTTTGAAATAATCCTCCCTTCTGGTATAGTTGCGTTTAATCTGCAAAAATTGCCCAAAAGGGAGATTATCATGCAAATTGCGCAGATGATGGCTCGTGTATTTCAACAGCATATTCCTCGCTGTAGGTTTTGTATAGAGGCTCACAGATAACCAACCCTCATCATTCTAAATAGTTCAATCTCGGAAACTGATTAACCGTTTATTACATTCAATCGTAAATTGCAGATTGGTATCCTGCTCATTCAGCCAAGAGTGAAACTCATGAAGTTTAGTTAAAGTACCTTCCCATATTAAACATACATCATCGATGTATTTCAGACATTTCTTTATATGGGAATGAATGGGATTATTATTGTAAATACCTTTATCTTCAAAAGAAGCAACAAACAGATTTGCTATGTCTGGTGCAAAAACTGCGCCCATAGCTACGCCTTTCACTTGGCCATAGAACTCTCCATTAAACATGAAATAGTTTTGTTTTAGAGCAATTTTAGCACAATCTGCAATAAAACCAGTAGGGACCTGGTGTGGACAAGTTCTCTCTTCAGAAACATCTCTAATGACTTTGAAAGCTTCTGCTTGGGGTATGCTTGTATACAAGCTTTTTATATCCATTGTCACCGGGATATCTGTTTGTGTATCATATGGTTGACCTTCCAATTATCTTTTAACATCTAAACTATCCCTAGTATAGGATTGTGTAAGGGGAACAAAAGGTTTGATGAAAAAATCAATGTACTCAGCCAATGGCTGTAGAATAGATTGCCAACCAGCAACAATGGGACGGCCAGGGGAGTGTGTACTATCCTTATGGATTTTTGGTAGCGTATAAAATGCTGGAATAGAGTATTCTTTTTTGTTTAAATATTCAAATTCCTTCTGGCTAAGCCAAAGACCTTCACTACCTTGAACATTAAGATTTGCAATTTCTTTCGTGATGTTATCAGTAGGATCTCTCGATAATTTTACATAATGTAATGGATTATTCTGTTGTCTTAGTACTTCTGCATCTTAATCGGTCTTATCCTGTATGATGATGCTACCACCCTTGTCAGCCGGTTTAACAATTATATCATCCCGACTGGCAAGGGCTCTCAAGGTCAGATGTTGGTCCCTCAAAAAATTGTATTTAATGTATTTTCTTTCTTGTAACATTTGTTCTACCTCAGTTAAAACAACATTCTCAAAGGTAATAAGTCCCTTGGGCATAAGGTTAGTTGCTGGAAAGAATGTAGAAGAATACCGTAAACCAGTAATGCTGTTCTGTGTAGTCAAAGGAGTCTTACTGAAAAAATATTTCAATCGTAATGTTCTGAAGAATTTATACATTTCAACTTGGGTAGTAAATGAGTTGTTTCTATTGTTTGGAACAAAGGATAAACCATTGCTCAAGAGCTCTATCTCTTTTGAGCTTAGTTCATGTGTAGACAAATTAAAAATAGTTGGATTAGTCTGATTGGCCATTGCTGGTATATTTTCATCAATGGTTGAATTTGCCATTCGTAGTAACTGTTCCTAGTTTGGCAGAACCCCGGAGTGTACTGGTTCCTGAACCAACCTCTCCTTGTGTTCCGAGCCCGACATCTCTGTTGTAGTTGGCCTCTCGATAAAAAAGAAGGATTATGTCCTCTTCCAAATTGTAATTTGGTGTACTAACTCAGCTGTTATTTTCGTCAGAGCTTGAAGATGCTAGGTCAGAAAAAGTAGTATGTTTTGGGACCCAATTTGTCTGATTAGGATTCTGTTGAAAAAAATCTTTCTTTAAATAGGGATAAGTGTGTTCCTTACTATAATTTTTAATATCTTTTTGAAGCTTTTCGGTCTTTTTAAGAATGTTGTTTCTTTGGAAATCAGCTATTGTTGTTTCAAATTTCTTAAGAAACTCACGAGCATTTGTTGTTGCAGGATCCTCTAGTATTTGTTTTTCCAATTCTGCAATATCACTTTTAAGTTTTTCAATATGTCTCAAAGCAGTATCAATACTGAGGACCATCCAGCTCCGTGAGCATTTATTTGAAACGAAGCTGAACCCTACTTTGAAGTCCTAGTCATCGACAAAAATAATAGGGATATTACGCACTTATAACCCTACTAGAACGATGTTATTATTCAAACATTCAGTAAGAAATTTAGCATGTAATTCTGTTTTTATTACTTTCATTCTTTCTAAATTATTGCGTATTGTATTTCGTTGTGCATTATGGCTTGAGTTAGTGGTTTGGGGACCTAGAAGTGAGGGTCTGCCGGCTATCTTTGAAATATACTCATCTGTAAATGTAAGAGTTTCCTGTTCTGACATTGGTAATTCTAGACAAACAAATAAATAATAATGACGATATAATAACACAAATGTTAGCAAAACATATGCAGACAGATACAAAAACCACGACCAATCACTTTTTATAAACAGGCCTTGCAGACAGCGTCTGAGCTTACAATCTAATACAAAAATAGGGCAACCCACTAGTCCCCAAGAAACAAGGTATAATCTATAACAAAATACAAGTGTACCTTGAGGATTCACTCATCTATAAATTGATATTTTAAACAGTCACGTGCATGAACAAAATATTTAACAATCATCTTGTAGACCGTTAAAGAGACCGAAATGTCGACGCTATTACACCTTTTTGTTTTCATTTATGTTTGCTGATGCACAATTAAATTAATGTAAATAAGTAATTAATTTCAATGTATGGTTGATTTTATGCACTGCCCAAACGTTTGTTCGAAACAAAAGGTGTTTGCTACTACTGTGTATTATATATACTGAGTCAGTAGTATATTTGTTGCCGTACACGATATAATAAATGTATTTATTTCTTGTTTTTTGATAAAATTGATTAAATCAAATCTATACAAAGTGTAAAATACAAATTCATGAAAAAATTCCCTGATTGTTGAATAGTTTGTTCACGCACGTGACTGTTTGAAATCTCAAGGTATAGATGAATGATTCCTCAAGGTACACTTGTATTTTGTTATCACTCTACTATAGACAAGTATAATCTCAAAAGTGTGATGCTGCTTACTCAATGTGAGAGGAGGCATCAATGTCACTATTTCAAGGCAAACAAGAAAACCTCTCTAGTGGAAGGTACATTTAGTTGCCAAAGCCAAAAATTAGGAATCCGTAGTCAGCCACAAAATCAGCATCAAGCTTAGTCACAAATTAGAAATTAGGAGTTCTTGTAAAACTATAATTGAGTCAAATACCAAGGGTTAGTCCAAGACAAAACTAGGCTAAGCACTGGAAGTAAGGAGGAGGTAAACCAAGGGAACCAAGAAAGAAAAAATTCAGTCAAGGTGATGGATGGCGATACAGATGCAAACTGAAGTGTCAGGTGAAAGTGTCTAAACAACTGATGTTTCAAGATATATTCTTCAGTGTTCAAAAACTCTTTATACTGCTCTGTCATCTCTGACCTAGAAGTCAAGTCACATTCCCCATGTTGTTGGGGTAGTGTGCTTTGGACCCAACTCTGGAAGTTATTATTCTCCATGATTATAGTCCAACTTTCCCATTTCCCACCACCTATACTTAGCGTGTTTCCTGACTCTATTATCTGGCATCTTGCGTTGAAACCTTACACATCCCCCATGTATGGACCACAAAATGAAGGGCCTGATTTAGTGTTGGAGGACAGATTTCTCCATCATAAATATGACACATATCCTGTCCATATTCTTACAAGTGCAATATATCCTATGGAACTTTTATTAAGGCAGATGGGATCTCGAGGGGGAACTATTGACTCAAATGAATATGGCCCCTAGTAGGATAGGGTCCAACCAATTGATCCTCCAATAGTTATATATTTGAATAAGTTCTACAAAGATTTGAGTACATTATGATTGTTTAAAAGACAAAAGTTTAATTACAATCTTCACTTGTCTTGAGGCACAAACACTGGGTGATGGATTAATTTTTTTATTGATGCCCAATGATCCATTAGCAATGTCAAAGGTAGTAGTATGAGCTGCATTGTAAAAAATCAATAAAATAATTTATAATAAAAAGTCAGTGAAGGTTCATAGATGGGTTTTGTAAATAATTGCCCAAACTATGGCAAATTGGAACCTCTTGCTTATGATTTCTTGGACCTTAAAGGGCACATTATGTACAATACATAGTCCAAATCAGGCTCCACCTCCATTTTCTTCTTCCCAATATAACATGATAGAGGTGGCTAGTGTGTGTTTACACTATCCCTTGAAACAAATCGAGTTGGTAAAATAGCCATGTTTCCAACTGTAGATGCCCTAGTGCTAATGATACTTGATGTTGTTCCACTTCCTTAGTTCAATGCTCCTGGATGCCTTTCATCAGATGTTTCTGCATTTGATAGAAATTGCGTCTTCATTTTAACAGTTCTCTTACAACACTCCACTATTTCAGTTGGTGAGATCTTCAAATCCTGTTGACCACAGAGGCTGAGGTCCCATAGATATGCTGAGCACCTCATAGAACTAGCACTTAACTTTAATCTGATAGTCATTACACAGGACTGAATCAATGCTACAAGTAGATCAGAAAGAACCCGCCGCTGTCTGGTTCTGGAGTAGGCATATGTGACATTGCAGAAAAATAAGACACTTTATAGGCATACTTTTTGCAACAATTACACCAAATTATGTGTATTACGTGTAAACCATTTGCTCGGCATCTTGTGTGAAAAATGATTGCAAGAGCATTCCTTGTAATAAACTCAAGAAGGATACTTTCAGGCTACAGGCCTCAAATGAAAGGCAAGTTTCAAGGCCAATCCTATTTCTACAATCATAGGACCAAGGCACAAGTGGAAGGAGGGTATCTGCAGGGTGTCTGCAGCCTGAGATTGTAATCCCTCACTCAGGTAGGATTGGAAGGCTTAAGAAGCCTCAGACTAATGGCTTAGGGTCAGGAAAGTATGCCAAAAGGAAGGAATGCCAGGAGTGGCCTTCGTTGCCCCACTGGGTAACTTTCAGGGACATTTCTGTGGGTCCAGGAGTGACAGGTGAAAAGAATCTTAGGTGTTATGTCCTGTATATGCATATAAATGACACAAGATGCTCCTATCGCTTCAAATGTAAATGTATTATCTGGGCTTCAGTATGTATTTACACCACCCACATACATGACAAAAATATATGGCTGCCAGGAGCACCACTGTGGCACATGGGAAAGAAAAGTGACTTTGCCACACAGGAAAAACTATTTTTGTATCTGGTTCACTACACATCTGGAAAAGTGTTCCATCATGGTTACTAAACGTCTAAAAGCTGAGGCAACTATGTAGGTTGGGTTTAATTTTTCATAATACAGGATTGGGTGTGATTAAAATGGGTGTGATTGGGTGTGATTAAAATGTTCATTTTACATTTCTCCTTGGAAAAACACTAAATAAATATGTTAAAGTTATTTCCAGGTTAATATTAAAATGCAGTTAAATGGTAAAATGAGATTTTTGGTAACCTTAGCGGGAATGTAGCTTTAAAAAAATTATTTTCGAGCTATCTGAACCAACATTTGAGCTATCTGAACCATAATTTGTTAGAGACAGTTTTTTTTATTTTTATTTTTTTATTGAGATTTTTTGTCAGCAAACAGAATACACAGAGTACAATGTAAATACATCGACTGAGATAAATAAAAAGATGTATAAGCACAACAAAACAAAGCAGCCAGTTCAAGTGGACATACAGAATCCTAAATCATACAGATCGGTGTGATCACAGAATCTTGTCACCTATTTATACAAATTATCATATTAGCTAACACTATGATCCTAACCAGTTAGCAATCGGCTCCTATAACTGGCTTCCTTGCCTTTTTCTTCAAATGCCCTTTGTTCTATAGAGCGCCATCTCCAAATGATATGTCGAGAGCAGCCTAGTTTGCCAATTAACAAAAGTTGGAGGATTGCTATTTAGCCATTGTGAGGTAATGCACAAGCGATACAAAGCCATACATATAAATATCAAGCCCTCCTCAGCAACCGGCAACCCGTTTCCTTACCATCCAAAAATTACCATTGTCGCTGTGAGCTGCAATGAAATACCCAGACTGCCCGTGATAAAGGTCTGAATTTCCTTTGTAAAGTTGCTAAGTTTAGGGCAGTTAAAAAACCTGTGAGATGCATCAGCTGCATGCTGTCCACAACGATTGCAGCTAGTACCCCTACCAGTATTCCATTTTGCCAGTTTACCCGGAGTGTAATAGAGCTCAAAGATTGCCATGTAATGCTGGCTCTTCAGAGGGCCATTAAACAATACATTAATTGCTATTTCAATACTTCCAGTCAGATTGACCCCTTCTGTACCAAGTTTATTAGCCCACTTTAACTCATAGAATTCTAAATCATCTTTGACCTTATTCAAAAATAAATAATAAAGGGGGCGCATTTTGCATCTAAGCTTAAGTAGCTCAATGATCTCAATTTTCTGTAATATTATTGCGTTTTGATTTTTTTCCGCTCACAGTAGCTACGCAGCTGCAGATATTTAAAGAAGTCCCCTCGAGGTAGGTTATATTTGTTTTGTAGGCTTTCAAAAGAAATAAATTGTGTCCCCAAAAATAAATCCCGTAAGGAACAAATTCCCAAATTATACCATCTTTTCATAACAGAGTCAACAAAAATTGCAGGTAACAGAGTGCAATTCTGGAGCGGAGTATAAATATTCAAACTCGGGCCAATGGCCAAACTCTTCTTCGTTTTCCTCCATATTACATATGCGGCTAAAACCAGTGTAAACCTAATTTTCTTTAAGTAACTGGGCTCAATAATACAATTTATACATTGCTTAGCTTCTTGCCCCAAAAGCATCTCATAAATTGAGGGAGCCGCAAAATCAGGGATTAGATCTATAGGTAACAATAACACCCCCATATGCTGTAGGATTGCTATCCAATGATATAATTGAAAATCAGGGATCCCCCATCCTCCTCTATCTCGGGGCAAAATGCATCTTTTCATGGCACGCCTAGCACGGTGATAGCTCCAAAGGAACCTTGAACACATTCTCTCTATGCAAGAAAAAAAGCCGCAGGTATTAAAAAAGGGATAACCCGAAAAACATAAAAATTTGGGAAAAATAAGCATTTTAATAACGTTGCTACGGCCAAACAGGGAGAGATGAAGATTATTGATTCTTTCCAATGTTTTAATAGATGAGGTGATAATCGGGTCAAGATTTGTAGCGACTATATCCTCATCATTTGATGTAATCTTAATACCTAAGTATGTTACCTCCGAATCGAATACAATATTCGCTGGCCGACCAGCAGGTGAATGAATCACCTGGGTTTTTGCAACATTTAATTTGTACCCGGAACACCTCCCAAAAGCATTTGCCGCCTCAAAATTCCAGGAAACGCCTCTGCAATGTTAGCAGTAACCACGGCAATATCATCTGCGTGGGCGTATACTTTATGGCATTGTATTCTTATCTGAACCGGGTTAATTATGTTATCTGCCTCCATCATAGTGATAAAAGGATCGATATATAGCGCGAACAAGAGCGGAGAGAAGGGACACCCTTGTCTTGTTCCCCTTGCTATCACAACCTGCTTAGAAACTTCGCCCCCTACCCGGATTGCCGCTCTTGGATGAATATACAGTGTTTGTATTGCTTTTATAAAATCAGGAGGAAACCCCTTCCAGGCCAAAACTGCCCATAAAAACCGCCACGTGACCCTGTCGAATGCCTTTTCGGCATCCAACAGAGCCACGCCGACGGGTGAGTTAGTACTCTGAGCCCAATCCAGTATGAATATTATTCTAAGGATGTGGTCTGTAGTGTCTCTGCATTGAATAAACCCATGTTGGCGGAGTGAAACTAGTCAAGGAATCAGATCGTTAAACCTATTGGCAAGAATTTTTGAGTATATTTTGCTGTCGGCATTCAGTAATGAGGTAGGCCGATACGAACCCATTTCCATTGCATTCTTCCCTTTCTTTTTGAAAATAACTATTGTAGCCTGAGACCATGAATCCAGTGCCCGACCAAGAAAAGCCTGTTGACAGACTTCCAGCAATTCCTTCTGGATTGCATTCTGAAATGTTCTATAGAATTCTAAAGGAATGCTATCAGGGCCCATCGCTTTCCCCTGTGCTAATCCCAGAAGCGCAGTTTCGACTTCAACCCAATCTGGTGGTGTGGATAAAATTGTCCGTTGATAATCTGTCAAAGTATTGGATGCTAGGCGGCAAGGATATTCTGATTCTGCCTCCCCAGTCCTACCCACTGCAGTCTCACTACATAATAATTGGTAAAATTCATGAAATGCATGAAGTATCCCTGGTTTCGACTCTTGTATCCTCCCATTCATGTCCATGATTTTTACAATGTCATTATATACTGCCTTCTCCCTCAACCTCTTTGCCAAAATTCTCCCAGTGTTTTCACTGTACTCATATGCTTCTTCTCTATGTTGTGTGTATTTCTCAGCAATCTGTTCTGCAATATTAGCATAAGCCGAAGTCCTCCTAATTGTAAGAGCTTGCTGAGCCTTTTGAATTAATTCTGTCTCTCCACACCGGGATATTACATCAGCTAGATAATGTTCTTTCAAGACAACCTGTGCAAAATCATGTTGACATTTGGTCATCCATTTCTTGTTTTTAAATTTAGAGAAGCTGAGAGTTTTCCCTTGGACAACAGATTAAAATGTATCCCATACTACCTCCTGAGATGCTGTGCCTTTATTTAGATTAAAAAATTCCTGTATATGTTTGAGCATTACTTGACAGTACTCCTCATCGACCAAAAGCTTCCTGTCAAAAGTCAAAGTCCGTGGGGGAGCCCTCTGAGCCCCCTCCATAGTCAATTCTAAAATCACTGGATTGTGATCAGACACCACTTTCGGATGTATAACTATATTAACTTTAGTTAACAAAACAGTAGAAATAAGAAAATAATCTAAGCGGACGAACTTAGAATGTGGGGCAGAAAAGAAGGTATATCCAGGCCTATCAGAATATAAAACATTCCATACATCATAAAGGCCTTGTTCTAACATTAACCCCCATAGGGCACCATACATGTCTTTCTTCCTATATACCTATGATTCGATCTAGCATCTAAGTCTGCAGCAATATTTATATTCAAGTCTCCGCATAACACAACAGGTTGTGGCCATTGGGCCAATTCCACATTAATAGAATTAAACAATTCTGTATCGTCCAAATTTGGCTCATAAATATTACACAAAGTGAACGTGCTGTGATCGATCTTTACCATTCCTATTGCCCAACGACCCCATTTATCTGCAGAAGAATTACTACATATACCTAGTCCAAGTATCATCAATATAGCAACTCCTCTTTTTACCCCAGTTTGCCTAGAACAAACTACCAATTCCATACCCAAATTCTTCAAAATATCCCTTTTTAGCCATGGTACGTGAGTCTCTTGTAGACATAAAATGTCAATTTGCAATATTTGTACAATTTTTTGCCAATACTTGTTGTTTTTTAACATTATTCAAGCCACATATGTTCAACATGCATATTTTAATTTTCTTATCCATCGTAAAAATTCACCCCTACCTTCGCTACCTTAAATAAAACATCCTCCGCCCTCCAAACTAGAAAAATTTCAAAGTAAACATGGCTCTTTTTCGTCTTAATCTTCACAAACTGTTTGCATTCTGATGCTGACTTTTCACCCTCCCCCCCACCTACTCCCTCCCTGAGATCCCCATCCCCCCACCCTTGAACCCCCCCTCCCACACATGAGGCCCAGGGACCATCAGTCCCTGCATAATATGGGGCACCATGCCCCCCTCCATCCGGGTCCGTTCGGAAATGCTAGATCCAAGTCCGAACATCAACAAAGTGGTGGCTCTACTAGAAAGGACAAAGTAGCAAAAAAGTAAAGAGCAGAAGAAACATGTAAGAGACATAGTTCATCCCAAAATATAACTCATTCAACATTGCCCACTGTTAGAACTGGCTATTTCTGGTTGGCTAAGGCTGACGCCAAAGTAAGGCAGAAACCACCATTCTAGTCAGGGCAAGGGAGTCACATGTCAAGATAACCCCTGCTCACCCCCTTGGTAGCTTGGCACGAGCAGACAGGCAATGTGTAAAGCATTTGCGCACGCACACAACAGCAACAACATCCTAGGCACAAAACAAAAGGAACTCCACACAAGGTTATATAAAAATAACTTTTGTATTGTCAAAACACATCAGATAGTAATCACACATATACATTGTGCCAACTGGCACAGGCAATATTCACAAGGGATTATTTACAGGACAGGGCCACATGGGCCACGGTCAGACTCAGTACTTAGTAGAAATAGCACTTCTAGACCTTAGAATAAGTATAGCACAAAATTACAATTATAGATCACAACCAGTAACCACTGGTAACAGGTAGGTACCACCTACGCAACCCTAACCACCTTAGGAAAATGTCACGCAGGGAACCAGGACCTCACTAGCAACACCTGTACTAGCAAGAACAACCACCTAAATACATTTAGGGGTATAGGCAAGAACACATTACACATGATGCATCACAATATTCAGAGGGAAAACACATGATGCATAAGCATACATTCAGCGGTGTAAGAACAAGGCACATGATGCATCAAAACACATTCAGAGGTGCAGCACAGGAAAACACATGATGCATAAAGACACATTCAGAGGTGTAAGGAAGGAAAACACATGATGCATAAAACATTCAGCGGTGTAAGAACAGGGAAGACACATGATGCATAAAAACATTCTGAGGTGCCAGAACAGAACTCAATAGCGCAAAAACACATGATGCATGAAAACACATTCAGAGGTGAAATAAAGCCACACAATTGCGTGAAACTTACATAAGCCACCACCTGTGGCAGTCCCTAGGCCAACTGGCCTTGTTGGGGCTAGGACGCCCTGTGTCCCAATAGTCAGGGTCCTAAACAGTGCAGCTGCCCACTAATTGCTGGGCAGCTGGGAATCAATAATGATGGGGCCACGTGGGAGCCACGCAGGCTCTGAACAACTGGTCGCCCCTGAGCCTCTCTGGGCTCCAAGCAAAGAAATGCGGCCACGAACCCTTCTGGGCTCCTAACAACAATGGGCCAGTCTGAGCCTCTCAGGGCTCAACAAATATGGCCCCACGAGCCTCTCTGGGCTCGTACCCGAAGTGCCGCCTTTTGGAGTCTCTCAGGGCTCTAAATCACATATGCCCCCCTCGAGCCTCTCGGGGCTCGTCAACACATGGGGCCGCTTGAACCTCTTAGGGCTCAATCACCATCCTGCCTCCGGACGCGGGAGTCCATCTCGGGGGACTCCGAGGCCCCACTCGTCGGAGAGCGCCATCTGGGGGTGCGGGCACCGGCAATGTGCCCCGACGCCCCCCCTCTGCTGCCAACACCATGAATGCCCCACTCACTGGCTCTGATATGCCGCCGATCTCCCTCGGGTGTCACCTCTGGCCTCCTGTGCCGCGTGGTGGAGCCCCACCCTTCACAGGGGCTCCTCCTCAGCGCGGCTGTCTCGGCGGAGTCTCCATTCGGTGCAGGGCTCTCCCAGTCTCACGGGAGCCCCGCGCCGTCTCCCGCCGTACTTCTCTCTCCTCGGGCTGCTCCTGCGAGGGCGGGACTTCCGGCCAGGCCGCGCTCGCAATTGGCCGGTCGGTCTACTACTTCCGGGTCATTGCGGGCAGCGCGGCAGCCCGGTCAGGCACTGTAGGCGGGGGCTGAATTCACGGAGGGGTAGGCTCCCTCGAGTGAAACCATAAATGGGGTGAGAAAAGCAGGCAAAAGAAGGCAGCAATGAGCGGGGTGGCATGTGCCGCTCGGCCACCACACAGGGTGACAAATGCCGGGTGGGCACCGGCCAAGACACATGAAGGGCTAAAGGACAATCCACAGCGCTCCTAGCGCTAGAAAACAGATAGAGTGCTCCCAGGCGCTCAGGGGGAAAATACAGCGCTTCCAGGCGCTATAAAGACAAATCAAGCGCTCCCCCACCGCTTTAAAGGCATATGCAGCGCCCCCAGCGCTAGGACAGGAAAAACAGCGCTCCCAAGCACTAGAAGGACAGATAAAGTTCCATCAAAGTTCTTCAAGGGATGCAGCAAAGTCCTGGAACCATGAGTTGGAGAAACCAGCCCATCAGCAAAGAAAAGTCCTCCAATGCCCCCAGGCAAAGCAGGGGGGTCCCAGCACAGGGTCCATCAGGTATCCAGGGGCTGGGCAGGGCCCAGGGAGGCAAGCCTTCCCCTGAGCCCAAGCAGCAGCACACCCCTGGCAGGATTCAAGTCAGAAACAAGAACATTTTGTAAGGGGACACAGCCCCTTTTTACACAGAGAAATCCTTTGGCTAGCAGGGTGTAGGCAATGTGAGAACCAGCTACAACTGGTTATAGGGAACTCCTTTCACTGGCCAGGCTGGGGACATCAGAAGCACCACAGGGGGTGGAGCCAGCATTGTGTGGGGAAAACCCAGCCCTATTCACTCACAGGTGCTATCTCCTCCTACCACTCTAGTTGCAGTTGCAGTCATTCAACCAAGGGCTGACTATGACAACCTCCTGGGGGCTCCCCAGCCCCTGCCACCCTCAAACCAGACAGTCAATCCACAAGCAGGCCCAGGCACACTCCTGGGCCAGGCTCACCAGCCAATCACACACCAGACACAAATTACACAAACATGCCAACTTCTAAAAGTGGCACTTCTACACTAGACACAATCATGACGCATATATCATTGCACAGCATTCAATCTCATGAGTTCGCACATACCAAACTCGACCCTGCAGTACCCACACATCAGGAACTATCATGGTCATACATATTCCCCATGCATTCCTATGGGAGGGCAGGTCATTCACCACACATACACAGAGAGCTCACGCACTTTACACTGTACCACAGTGAAAAAGTGCGCAGAGGCCTAAAATCACCAACACCAGGTCACAGAAACAGGCTAGGAAAAAGCAAAAAGTCTTGGGGTGAACCTGCCAAAAGGGCCGGGTCCAACACCCACTTAGCATACTGCTAAATCGTTTCCAAGAATTCTTTGGCTTTGACCTCTGAAACCAAAAAATGTGTTTGCCCTTTGTACAACACCTTAAGCTTGGCCGGGTTCTGCAGATATACCGCAGCCCCTTTGCTCTGAAATTCGGACATCATTTGACGGAGGTGCAAACGTTTAGACACCGTTGCTGCACAGAAGTCGGGTCTTACAAAAAAGCTACAACCTTTGGCTAAGGCTTCCTTATCTGGGCAAGCTCGAACAAAGATGTCTTCCCGGGCCCAAAAAATTATTAAAGCAAACTAGAATAGCACGTGGAAGAATTTCTTCCGCCTGTCGAGGTTGTTTCTTTGTAAACGGGAAGCGATGCGCCCTTTGAATTTCTTTTGCCCAGTCCCATGTTGTTAATTCAGGGAAAGCCTCCTGTAGCAGTTCGCCACAAATTTCCGTGTGTCAGGGCCCTCCTTGTCCTCCGGAACCCCCAAAAAACGCAGATTGTTCCTACAGCTGTGTTTTTCCAATTCCATAAGTTTATGGCTGAGGTCATCCCTGTGCGCCTTAACTAAGTCTAGTTCCACTTTCTGGGCTCCCAACTCGTCTTCCAACACGGAGATTCTAGCCTCCGTTTCTGTTACCCTATCCGCCGTCTCAGCGCAATTCGTAATTACCTTCATTACGGCATTTTTCACTTCGCAACAGGTAGCTTGTGTTCGTAAATTCGCAGCTTTGATTTCTTCCCTGTGTTTCATCATGGTTTCATATATGGTTGCCAGTGTAATCTCTTGTGGGTTATTTCTATATGTCTCATTCTCATTTGCGTCCAGGAGCTCTGTTGCCCTTTCTTCACTCTTGTCACTCTTGTCTATGGGCTTGCCGACAGAGTCACATCCTTTGCCGGCCTGCAGCTGCTGCACTCTCTTCTTCTGCTTCTTAACTGTCGCGGTGCTTACATTCGGGGAAGTCAAACTTATCCTCAGATCCTCCTGTGAAGAACTTCCCTCACTGAAAACCACCCAGTCTTGGCTCACATTAGTGCTCTCATCCGATGATTGGTCCGACATGGAATAAAACTTACCGACCTCCTGACCTCTACTCATTACATGGTTGGTTGCGTCAGTCATCCCATTTCCTAACTCGGACTCTTCCAGCCTATTGTCACTATTGCTTGCCTGGGTCTGAGGCTGAAGCTGAGCAGTTACTGAGCTATAGGGGACTTCCGTCGGAACTACATCTCCCATAACACCATTCTCATCAGTGTTTGCATCAGTGATGTTAATGAAGGGTACATCATTCATCTCGTTTTCGTTTATCCGCAGATCTTTAGAAATGTCCGTACCATTAGTCTCAAGTGGTATAGTTGTATCAATATTAACTGGAGCAGAAGTGTCTATGTTTACATCAACCGCTATACTGTTCGTAGCTGATATACCCACAGGGGGTGCTCCTTCTACGGCAGCTTGCAGCCCAGAGTTCTTCGCATTCTGTCGCTCAAACATTGCCACCAAGTTTTGAGAGGGTACACGTGAAAGAGCAGTATTCTTAGACACAACATGGTTTTTCTGTGAGGATTTTGAAGAGCACACCTGAGCACTCTCATCTCCAATATTGTCCAATGCTACAGGCTCGGTGATCTCAGCTGCAGCCTCAGGAGTCTTTCCCATTTCCAATCCTGTAGTGAGCTGACTGCCATTCTTTGCACTACGAGTTAGGACCGTAGTTTGTGATTTTACTAACTGAGTTTTAGGTGGCATTTTCTTCCGCTTCACGGCGCCGCCACTGCCTCCTACCACACGATGCTGAATCCCCCAAAATAATGCAGGGAGTCACCAAAGAAACGACCGTCTGCGGGCAAAGGGGCAGCCCACCTGCATCGAAATCCCACGCCGCGTTGCTGTTCGACAGGTCTATCAGGTTAAAACTCTATAATGCAGCGTTGCGGCAAACCTTGGGATTTCCACCGATAACCGCCGATAACCACTTTACAACAACTTTCAGACTTGCAGCTTACTAATTACTAATTCAAACCCGAGTACTCCCGCCGAGGTGTACCTTGTATGCCTTGTGTTCTGTGTTCCGCACTCCGGTGCTCCGGTGCTCGAATATTGCTCAAATGTTGCAACACCGTTATCGCACTGCAATGTCCTTCTGCCTCATTGAGACCGCTCCCATAAGAGTAACAGAACGCTTAACACACAATCTCGTACCTCAGTTTACTCCGGCGTTTTCAATACAGATAGTCAGCTCCAATATTCAATACAAGCCACCTTTGCTACAGAGCTGCGGATTCTCCTGCAACCACTTTCAGCAACGAGCCGTGCTAACCCCGAGCATCGCTGCCCAGGTGTTTCATATGCTGACGTGGTTCAGCGTCCCACTTCTACTTTTCCTCCTTACTGCCTCGTAGCTGCCTTGCTGGCACTGCTCCACAAGTACGTTTTCCCTCAGTCTTGGATGGGGAAACTTTTCATTGCTTTCGCCTTATCTTTCCCGGGTACGTAATTTCAGTAAACGTCCTTATCACGGACCGCTTTCTGGATTTTCACGGAGAAGGAGGAGAGAGCTGCTCACACAGCCCACACCACGATCTCCATCTTGCCTTTTGCCACTCATCTTGCATCCAAAGGATGAATCCAGGTTCCTCGCTGAAGTTAATGGGCATGCTCACCAGGGGACATTGGCTTGGCCCCTGGACCCAGGAATGTAAGCCACTTGCCACAAACTGGCTTCTTAGCAGGGGTTAGTCACAGGGCACAAGTCGGGGTACCACGCGGGTGGACGGCATCCCCCCACTTATTTTCGAGGGTTTTCCAGGGTGGACGCCGTCCACCCTGCTCAATCACAAAGCTGTCCACCATTTACAATGAAAACCGCGTCCACCCTTACAAAATAGGTGCGCGCGGGTGGATGGCTGAAATCGGAAGGTTCTCGGACTGCCGCAGGACACCACGCCGGTCACCACGCCCCTTCACCTACCAGGTTCGCCGTTGCAACCAATGGATGGACGCCGTTGACGTCACTTCCGGTCTGTGGGTGTCCCCCCACTTCTAGGTTGCTGCCTTTCGTGACGTCACTTCCGGTCTTGATGTCACTTCCTGTATGCGAGCGTCCCCCCGCTTCTTCATTTAGGACTTGTGCCCTGGTTAGTCATCTGAGAGAGGATAGGAACAGTTTGCAGAACGAAGGACTGCCTTAACTCTACTTTCTTTGACTTTTAAATGCCAAATAGGCTGCTCCCTGTCACCCCCAGATTCCTCATAGACACTTCAGCACCATCCCCAACAGGAGGGAGAACCAGTTTGGACCATGTCCGGGGAGGGAATTTTTTTATTTTGAAGTAATGCAACAGGGCTTGGGCACAGGGTGAAATTACAAAAGATTAACTAGGAAAAATTCTGCAGTAACTGGCTAGTGCACATGGTGGGACTGGCACCACACCACAACCTCCTCAGGACCTCGCAGTGAAGATATCTAGCTTTGAGGACACCCATGTAACTAGAGTTTCCAGCTTGACCTGCAGGAGGATTTTGAGAACTAAAAAGTAACTTAGAGCCATAAAGATTACCACAGACACTGGTATGTGATTTGGATTTGTGTAGCTCTACCTATGGGAAACTTTTTTGTTTGTTGACTCATGGAGAAGCATTGTGTTACTCTCAAATCAGTAAGTCTACAGTCTTAAAAAGCAGAACTAATAGGCCCCGGGCTTTTACTTTCTCCACAAAAATCTGACTTAATGAAAATTCTGAATTTATTGCATGCAGTAAAGGTCACCTATTCCACGTTTTGTGCAATAACTTCTGAAAATCAACATCAGCATGTCACAGTAAAGGCTGCATCGTTCTCCCTTTTAAAATCCTGCATTTTCGACTTGCTGAAATTGAACAAAGAGTTCAGAATTCATTTTTCCCTCTAATTAACAGGTGGGATAAACCCCAAAAACTCGTAATTTTGATCCATACACAATCACAGATTTGTGCAGTGGTCGGAAAACAACAGACCACTTGTCAAATAGAAAATAATTGTAGAACAACTTCGTACTTCCTTCAAATTTGCCACTTTGTTAAAACTCCACCCTTAACAATGAGCTCTTAAAACCATTAATGCCTTGCGTTCCCCTTTTTGAGACATGTACCTTCTCCATGGAAATAAACTTTGGGGCTTATTCATGAGAGGGTAGTATCACATCTGCACCACGGAGCGAGGTAAATGCGTGACACAAACCTCTAAGTCAAATTTTTGAAGCAAAGCAAAGCCTCTTTGGATGGCTCTTAGTGGCTTCAAAAATCTGGAGTCGTACAACGCAACTCAAATCGCTGTGTTGTGTTACTCTGCCCTGGGAAGGCATTTCAAGGGCATTGTGTGGGTGTTCCTCAGCAACTCCCATGGATTTTAATGCATCCCCGGATTTAAAAGAACTTGTAAACCTGGGACGCAGCAAAATCTTACACCTTTCCAGGGGAGGTGTAACAAGGAGAAATCTCTTTATTTTTCAACGTTTCATCCTCTTTCTATATGTGCTGCATTCTGCAGCACGCATAGAAAGAGGAATATGCCTCCTAGGATTGTTTTGTGCAGGAATGTACTCCTTCCTGCACAAATACAATCTTGCATGCAACACAGGCATCCTTGCACCATTGTACAAGGGTGCCAGCATCGGCACTAGGCTGCCAAAAGGGTGCCAGTACAAGAGAAATGACAGGAATGCACTGCATTGCCTTAAATACTACGCATTCCAGCCCTTTCCCTACACTGCCTCACAGGCTCATACATGAGCCCCTCTTTATTTGACAAAAAAATCATCAACAATACAAGAGGCCTTTCTTTGTGCTGTTTAATCCTTTCACATTTAAATACCAGGAGCAAACCTTTTATGGTAATCTCTTATAAAACCTCGTAATCTGAAATATAATGTTATCAAATTTTTATCTGAGTAACGTTTGTTCTTTATTTTTTTTAAAGTTCCTTTGTTTACAGTATTTGCTGTTTTACTGAAAATATGATTATAAAATAAGAGGATCATGGTTTAGCCCTGAAACAATCCCCACGCATTCGCTGTATAATGTATAGATCCTGCCATGCTCTTGCCTCATTGTCGAGCTTCCCTTGTGACAGGGACGCTCACAAATGTTCCAAAACATTAGTCGCTCATAAGAGGACGATATTTTGAACAGCTGTCTTCCCCCGAGTGAAACTTCAGAAATGCAGATCCAGTACAGAAGCATGATAAACATGTATTTATAAAAAATGTATGTCCATTGGGAGGTGAATGGGTGCTTTTGTATTCTCGGAGCAAGCTATGTTGTGACAATTGTATTTAAGTTCCTTCTATTTGCTAGCAAGTGCTTGTTTTGACAGGTGGGCAATTGTTTGAAAGGCTTTGCCTGAAGGATATTGCCACTCAAAGACTTTGCGGCGCTTCCATGGGATTTATTTATCCCTCGCTGAAGTGAAATGCCCCTTTGACGCGATTATCTCGAATCTCGCTCGTGCTGCGCCATGTTAAGTCATGACCCAGTTCTCCACGGAAACAATGACAGCCGGATGTACAGATCTGCATGCCGTGCGGGCTATCACGGCAGTCTTGAAAATCTAAATGACACACCACTGTAGAACATTCTTCCAGACTGCAGAGTAAAGTGTGTTGAATTTGCTTTTAATTAGAGACAGAAATGATGCCCTCTATTCTTATTAATTGCCTTATGTCAGGTGCGCACTTTGCCTTCCTGCTGTTGCTATTGAAATTATGTCATATGTCCTTTTCCTTCCAAACTATAATGGCATACTGTATTATGTTCTTATTAAAAGCCATGCTAGCGTGTTGCTTCTGGGTGCTAACAAATCCGAGATCCTACGACTCCAAAGAGTTCAAAATATGGCCGCAAGAACTCTGATAGGGCTTCCTCGCTGGTGCTCAGTGAAAGCTACATTGAATAAACTTCACTGGTTACCGATCTCATCCCGGATCCAGTTTAAAGCCCTGGTCATGGCCTTCAAGATTCTTAAAACTGAGAGCCCGACCTTACTACGCCCTTTGCTGACCAGGTATGTCCCGCAACGCAGTTTGCGCTCACTGGGGCAACACCTGGCGAAGGTGCCGCGCTTTAAACTATGCCGCATGGGTGGTCGCTCCTTCCGGGTGCTGGCAGCTAAACTATGGAACTCTCTGCCAGATTCCATCCGTGGCATTGACAATCTGCTGCAATTCCGGAAGGCCATTAAAACCTTTCTATTTCCATCATCATAGTCTCCTACCTTACTTTCTCTGGATGGCCTCCTCATCTGTTCCAAGATTTGGCAGCGCCGGGACGCCCCTTTGTTGGGGCAGCTGTTGCGCTTAATAAATTTAGTAACATAACATGGAGCACAGACACATCCCACTCTATATTTCTGGTGACAGTTGAGCAGCAGTGGCTGGCACAGGTAAGCGCGGGGGCGGGGCGCGGCGGGGGGGGGGGTGAGGTGGAGGGGGTGGATCGACAGATGATGAAATAGGTATTATTTATTTAATTGCACCTATTTCGTTGGCTGTCGAGTCACACACCCCGTGCTGCCCCACTGCGGTTACTTTACCATCCGCTGCTACAATTGGGCGTCGCCTCACCCTCCCCGCAGCTTTAAAATTTGAAAAATAAAATGATAATAAACCAAGTTTATTCTCATTTTTATCTTTCTCTCCTGGGCAAGTCCTGGGGGCAGGGAGTGGAGGTGAGGGGCCAGTCACGGATGGAGAGGGGAAAGCACTGTGATTCAATATGCATGACGCTTTGGCCGGTTGTCTCGGGCTGGCCAAAGCGTCATGCGCACTCAAGCTGTCTCCAACCCCAGCTGCATTGCTGGGTTGGAGACAGGAGACACAGGCTACCAGTCTCCCTGGGAGTGCAATTCGAGTGCGCTCAGGCCAGTCCTCATGAATGAGAGCAGCATCAGGATTAGCTGCAGGGGATTCTGTGAATCTGTGCTGGTGAAGAGGAGAAGGAAAAGTAGGGCAGTGCAGCAGGACGGGCAGGTAAGTTATTTTAATTTGTATTTTGTAGCCGTTAGGCTCCCAACCAACCCCCGGTCCTCCAACCCTTCCACTCAGCGCAGACACCAGCCACTACTGTTGACAAGTTAGGAAATAGTTTATTTTGCATCCATTTGCTAAGATTATATACATAATGATACATATTCCAGGTGATTTTAGTTACATCTGGGAATTTATGAGTGTCTATTGGCTTTAGCTGTTGTTGTTTTTTTATTTAATTAGTCGAAAGACCCATTATTTGTAATGGACATATTAACTTTCTTTATCACTCCAGTCCTTATCACCATGCCTTCCTCCACAGTCCCCCACCCTCCTATGTCTCACCTCCTGAAACCTCTTGGCCCAAACTACTTCTACATAGCCTACCCCCCCCAACCTTTCACTCAGTGATTCAAAAAAACTCAAGCACAATCTAATCAAACAACATCATTAAACACTCATAACAGATCTCTGTCATAAACCCTTCAAAGGACAGGAACAATCCGATCTCATATTCTACACCACCTGACCCCTGAAATTAAATTCTACCGTCATCAACTACCTATGCATTAGCAAAACTTCCAACATCCGTCACAGCCATCTACTGATGATATATCACTCCTCCATTTTCAAAGGCAAAGCCACCCTCACTATCTATAGCAACAGTATCGTACTGATCCAAGCCATCGACGCCAACCTACCCTCTTTTGAATCTATAGTCCCCACTATCTGCAAGGCTCTCCCCCTCATACGAAGCTCCTCCCTAAACAAAACCCCCTACAGAGATGCCATCCAGAAAAAAGGATACCCATATCAGCCTCCCCCAAGCTTCCGCCCCTACACTCACCACAACCACAGTTTCCGCGCCCCCCCACTCGAAGCTGGACACACACTTCCCACCCACCGGGGTTAGGAATCCTCCCCCCAGAACACCAACCACACAATTAGAACTATCACTATCAGCCCAGACCGGAACTCCTACGCCAATCCTCCCACTCAAACCAGTTCCATTCCCAATACCCCACCCCCAAACCGTACACTCCTCCGTCCATCCACCCACATGATTAGGAAAACAGCTCCCACTCTGAATAGGCACAATGCTTCCTTTTCCCCTCCCAAACTGCAGACTGATCCCATGCCACGCCCATTTAGAACACTCCCGAAACCACCCCAACAGACAAAGTACCAACATGCCCTGCTCCCCATATGCCTTGAACACTTCACCCCCAAGTCGCAGCCATTCCCCCTGTTCCCTCCCCCCTAAACCAAATCCCAGCACCAGACCTAAATGAAAGACTAAATCTCATGGAAACTCAGCTCAATAAAGTGATACTAGGTATCAATAAAATCCTAATGACCCTCAAATCCGCCCGACCATGCCCACTGTTCACCCCTCTACCCCTCGGCAACACCAGACCTCCACTCCAACCCATAGAAACTTAGCCTAATAGCCGTCTCACTACTCCTTCAAAAAAACACGCTCACAGACCGATTCGATCTACTCCTAAGATGTCACACAGCAAAGCGATAGTGCTGGCCAAAACATACACATGGACACCAACCAGAAAAAGAGAACTCACCTCCAAGATCCAGGTGATCACTGGTATCGGGAGAAACCCTGTTCCACCAGGTTAACGGTCATACTGCCAGCACACCTCTCGGATATCCCCAGGGTACCCACCTCTCAGAAACACAACAACAACTCTAGTAATACCAACTGTCTACTTATAAATTGTAGATATGCCTCCAAGCATGCTACAGAACTGGCAGAAACCATCCTTAACTATGACATTGATATTGCATTCATCACAGAGACTTGGCTTAATAAATCATCTTACCCGTTCCTCGACTTACTAATTCCTCCTGGGTTCTCAATCATCGAAAAAGACAGAATCGACCAAATAGGCGGGCCCTAGCCATTATCCACAAGAATACATTACGATGGTGGAATCTGTCTCCTCCACTTACAGCACCTTTGAATATCTCAACACTTCTATACGGTTGAAAAATAATAAGTCAGCAAACTGCCACCTTGTCTACCACCCCCAGGCAGCACTTGCCCCTTCCTCGAACACCTATCAGACCAGGTAACACACTGCTCACTTGCAGATGCCAACAACATAATCCTAGGCGACTTCTACCTCCACTAGAATGATGAAAAAAACACTCAAATTCAATCCATAAAAGAACTCTTACTTGAGCACAACCTTAACCAACACTGCAAAGAACAAACCCACAACAGAGGCTCAACCCTTGATGCGCTAACCATCAACAACATCCTCCCAGTTGATTGGTCAGACCAACGCATCATCCTGTTTCAATTACACCTAGAAGAATCATACCCCATCCATACTAAGAAAACTCTTCAGTGGTCCAGAAACCTAAGCCAAGCTGCTCCCCTAGCTGAGCTGGAAAAAAATATTCTCTAGCCTTCCCCCTAAATCAGGCGACCTCTCAACGATCAAACTCACAACCCACTTTAACTCTATGATGACAGCCATCCTAGACCAAGTAGCCACTCTGAAACTAAAAAAGATTAGAGACACCCCTTTGAGATCCTGGTTCACCAAGGATCTCATCTCAATAAGACGACAAGTCAGAGCTGCAGAAAGACTTTGGTGAGTCAACCCTTCCTCACCTTCCTTCAACCCAACCTCCACCAACTCAGAGCAGAATGCAGAACACTCAAAAACCACATCATCAAAGAAAAAGCAGCCTTTTTCCGCAGCGCCCTTGACAATGCAATAAATCATCCAAAAAACCTTTTCAACATCATATAAAACCAGACCTCCAAACCTCCCGCTAAAACCCCTCAGGGCTCTAAAGAACGCTGCGATAAATTTGCCAAATTCTTTGATGAGAAAATCACGTTTATTGAGTCCTCCCTTGATAGTCACACACAAGCGCCTGACTCCGAAGTAGGAATCTCCCTCCCCGAGACAAAGGAGGGTAACCAAAACCCAGGATCCCCCTCTACCCTTAATTGCTGGAAAGCATTTAACCCACTGTCAGAAATGGAAATCTCCAAACTAATTGCAAACTCAAAATCCTCCTCCCACTTCGCAGACCCCCTCCCAGCCTACATGGCAAAAAAACCTCAGTCACGTCATTTCTCCCTCTGGGCAATAAACACGGGAGTCTTTCCAGACTGCCTAAAACTTAGCCAAGTCTCTCCACTACTGAAAAAATCAGGCTTAGACCCTGAGGACCTTAAAAATGTCAGGTCAATCTCAAACCTGCGCCCAGCATCAGAATCCCTGGACCCCGCGCCCCCCGCAACGCCAGTCTGCACTACGACTCCAGCACCCTCCACGCACTCAACACCGAACGAGACCACCCCTGCTACCGGGCCACCCCGAAGCGCACCCAAGGGCCGTTCGCCTGCCGGAACTGCAGATTCACCAGCATCCAGCCCACCAAACCACCAACCAGAGAACCCAACCACCTCCGCTGCCTCCTCCTCAACACTCGCTCCACTCGCAAACACACCATCGAACTCTGGGACCTCCTTGACTCTACGGCCCCCGACGTCGCCTTCCTGACGGAGACCTGGCTGACCGCCACCTCAGCACCGGACATCGCCATAGCCATCCCAAAGGGCTACAAGATCTCCCGCAGAGACCGCACCAAGGGGATAGGAGAGGGAATCGCCATCATCCACAAAGACACCATCAGAATCTCAACCAACACCGACCAAACCCTCACCTCTGCCGAGCACATGCACTTCCAGATCCACACCGACCCCAACACCACCCTCAGAGGATTACTCGTCTACAGACCTCCCAGGCCTCAACCATAGTTCAGCGACACCATTGCCGACCTCGTCAGCACCCACACCCTCGCCTCCATGGACTACATCCTCCTCGGAGACCTGAACTTCCACCTCGAGAACAACAACGACGCCAACTCCACCGCCCTGATCGACAACCTCGCCAACCTCAGACTCAAACAGCTCATGACAGCACCCACCCACGCTGCCGGACACACGCTGGACCCCATCTTCTCCACCAGCCCCCACGTCTCCTTCAACCACACCACCGAACCCCACTGGACCGACCACAGATGCGTTCACTACACCTTCAGGAAACCCACCACACACCACCGCACCCAACAGCTGCCACTCCGCTGCTGGGGCAAGATCACCAAGGAGCAACTGACTACCACCCTCGCCCTGAGACCACCCGCCGACCCCACCGACCCAGACACCGCCGCGACCAACCTCAAACAGTGGATCAACGACTGCGCCAACACCCTCGCCCCTCTCAAGACCTCCACAACCAACCACACCAACAAGAAACCCGCCTGGTTCACCGAAGACCTCCGTATCTCCAAGCGCACCTGTCGGAAGCTGGAGAAGAAACATCAGACAGCCACACAACCCACAAGAGCGCCACCCGCAGACACCACCAACTCATCAGGACCGCTTAGACAACAATGCACACAACACCAAAGAGCTCTTCACCATCGTGAAAGAACTCTCCAACCCCAGCTCCAACACCAACGACATCCCACCATCACAAGACCTGTGCGACTCCCTGGCCGCCTTCTTTCACCGCAAGATCACCAACATCCATTACAGCCTCAACTCCGACACCCCCGCACCCCCCACCGAGTCCACCACCCCTGTGACCACCACCCGCACCAGCTAACTGACCGCCTGGTCCAACTTCAGCGACGAAGACACCATCAAAATCATGAACTCCATCCACTCTGGATCCCAATCTGACCCCTGCCCTCACCACGTCTTCAACAAAGCCAGCACAACCATTGCGTCCCACCTCCAAAAAACAATCAACAGTTCCTTCGAGACAGCAACTTTCCCGGGAAGCTGGAAGCACACCAAGATCAACGCCCTTCTGAAGAAGCCCAAGGCGGACCCCAAGGACCTCAAGAACTTCCGGCCCATCTCCCTGCTCCCGTTCCCGCCAAAAGAGACAGAGAAGATTGTCAACAATCAGCTAACCTGCTACCTCGAAGACAACGACAACCTGGACCCCTCCCAATAGGGTTTTCGCAGCACCCACAGCACCGAGACCGCCCTCATCGCCGCCACTGATGACATCAGGATCCTGATGCACAAAGGAGAAACAGCCTCCCTCATCCTCCTGGACCTGTCAGCAGCCTTATACACAGTCTGCCATCGCACCCTATCAGCACGCCTCCATGACTCCAGAATTCAAGAGAAGGCTCTGTCCTGGACCACATCCTTCCTCTCCGGCAGAACCCAGAGCGTCCACCTCCCACCCTTCTGTTCAAAATCCACTGAGATCATCTGCGGCATCCCACAGGGATCCTCCTTCAGCCGACGCTGTTCAATGTCTACATGGCACCCCTCGCCCACGTCGCACGACAACATAACCTCAACATCATCTCCTACGCCGACGACAACCAGCTGATCATTTCCCTCACCGAAGACCCTGTTGCGTAATCACGCCAGACGCTCCTGTTGTTGTTTCCTTCTTGACGCTGCTAACTCCCAACTCCCTCGCGAACTAGCTACTCAGCAAGGATTATAGAACACTTGCTAAATTTCTAGTCACCAAGGGAAAGGGGAAGTGGATAGAGAAACAAACAAAACAACACTGGTCTGTTTTCGTCCAGTCGCAGTTTCTCTTGCTAGTGTTCAGGGCCGGTGATGACTTGATTGCTTTACATGACTCTGGAGTTACACAAACATACAATCACCTTCAGGAATTTCCTTTAATCTAGACCACAAATATAAACATATCCAAGAACTGAACCAACCGTTTAAAGAACTGGCCCTTTTATACACTTCATTGGGTTCTGAAGGTTATCTTTGCTCTTGATTACCTTTGTAAAGTAAAAATTTATGGACATGAACAAGAGATTCTCAATAACTGTCTTATTCTTTAAATGATTTAAAAAAACTAGGTTAATGTTGTTAGTTGTAAATAGAACTTGCACACCATGCACATACCTTGAAACCCAGATGTTACGCTGGAAGATGGGTTCTGTAAATAAATAGAAAAAGAAACAACCAAACACCCTGGTCTGAATTCTTTACAGTTGTGTAATGTTTTTTCTCCACTAATACTTCTTATCTTGAGAATCGCCCTTCTGTTATTTTTTAACATGCAATACAGTTAGTTTACTTTACAGGGCGCTAAGTTCTGAATAAACACAATGTTCCTTTGTACACATGGGTTAAAGAATCTTTTCAATTAAACAAGAATCGTAGCTTCGATAACTGTTCCAAGTTGCATAGCAACGTTAAAATCTTACTGTCCTTTCTTTCTTTTTTATGTTGCAGTCCAAGTTCCTGTGGGTGTGGTCACCGACGGAGCCCCCGGAAGTCCAAGCCGACGTCCACTGATGCCAGGAAGAACTCCGAAGGGACGACTGCGGAATGGAGGGGCTCGCGCCGGAGCTCCAGGTGAGGAGACGGAACCGGGAGGTTTCCAGAAGGGGAAGGGCTGGGGAATCCGGAAGAGAAACAGTTTACCGGGAAACAGGATGCCGGCAGGAGCGCTTGTCGTGAGGTGCAAAGAGACGAAGCGCCGTCTTGCATGGGAGTCCTCCTTTTATGCGCTCGGCAGGCTCACGGTTTGGGCATTTGCATATTGCTCACGCGGAGTCCTGAACACGTGTTGGTTCCAGAACTTGGGGGAATGATCGCTCCGAGGAAACCATACAAGCACAACTACACAAGCATTGGTACAGACAAATATAAAGGCGTAAACATAATGGCAGTAGCATAGAAAAACAAGCATTGGCAAATTAACTTCTACTGTGCGCAATGTGCCATTTACAGCATAATCTTAAGGAACAAGCATTGGCAATTTAGCTGATACCTGTAAACAGTGTATTGGTAATAGCATGAGCTCTAGTTCCTCTAACAGTTCCTCCCCCCAATGGTCGCCTCACGGGGCGTGGTTTGTCTGGATGTAATGCATGAAATGATCTCACTAGTCTGGGGGCATGTACGTTATTCGCTGATTCCCAAGATCGTTCTGAGGGGTCATACCCTTTCCAATCAATGAGGTAGTAAAGGCAACCTCGAATACGTTTGGCATCAATAATCTTTTTGACTTCATATTCGAGGTGATCTCCCACTACAATTGGAGGGGGAGGATTATCAGGCCGTGTATTGGGATCATAAGGCTTCAGGAGGGAAACATGAAACACAGGATGAATAGCATAATCCTCAGGGAAACACAATCTAACTGATACTGGATTTACAACCTTATCAACGGAAAAAGGACCAATAAATCTAGGTTTTAGTTTTTTGGGGCCTTCTATTTGAATATTTCTAGTGGGCAACCAAACCATTTGTCCTTTTTGGTACACAGGTGTAGGAATTCTATGCTTGTCAGCGGCGTGTTTCATTTTGTCTTTACTCTTCACCCATTGTTTTTTTGCACGCTCTTGTATATCTAGTAACTTGGTTAGGCTGTCCATGACTTCTGGCATGGTTTGTTGTGTATTAGGTAGAAAGATGGGAAGAGACCGGGGGTGTTGTCCCGTAAGGAAGTAGAAAGGTGAACAACCCAAGGCTGAGTGCGAGGTATTATTATACGAAAACTCTGCCCAAGGTAACATCTCATCCCACCGCAAAGTGGTGGTGGACAACAGACAACGTAAACCTTGTTCAACAAATTGGTTAACTTTCTCCGTTTGTCCGTCTGTCTGTGGATGAAAGGAAGATGACAAAGCCAACTCTACTCCTAAGTGTTTACTGAGTTGTGACCAAAATTTGGATACAAATTGAGGGCCTCTGTCCGAGATAATTTTGCTTGGGAAACCATGCAACTTAACGATAGTGGACAAGAAAATGGTACTGAACTCTATAGCGGTCGGTAGTTTTAACAATGGAATAAAATGTCCCTTTTTAGAGAGTACATCAACTACCACCAAGACTGTAGTATAACCATTAGACTCTGGTAAATCAGTGATAAAATCCAAACTAATGGTATGCCATGGTTGTGGAGGAAGATCTATTGGTTGAAGTAACCCCATGGGAGGTTTATGCAACGATTTCTGCCTAGAACAAACAGGACAAGCCCGGATATACTGTTGAACACCCGGAACCATCTGTTCCCACCAGAAAATATCGTTGACATAATGCTAATGTTTTATGTACTCCTGGGTGCGTGGCCATAGCTGAATCGTGATTCCATTGTATGACCTTTTCCTGCAAGTCTCTGGTAGGAATGAACAGTTTGTTTTGATGAAAGAAAAATCCTTCATTAATTGTATTGTTCTTTTTAGATAACCATTTTTTAGAATCATGAGACTCGAGCTCTTTTTTGACAGTGTCAAGAAAACTACTTGTGTCAACAGCAACTACTAACCTTTCTTTTGGAAGAATACTTGGTGATTCTTTAGTCAGATCATCATCTTTTTTACATACTAAACGAGACAGAGTGTCAGATAGTAACTGTTTATTTCCGGGTCGATAGGTGATTATAAAATCAAATTCGCTGAAGAATTGTAACCACCGCATTTGTCTGGGTGTGAAAGCTTTTACTGTAGAATAAAATTGAAGATTTTTATGATCGGAATATACTGTTATGGTAAGTTTGGCCCCTAATAAATGGTGTCTCCATTCCTGAAAAACATCTTTGATTGCCAATAGCTCTCGTTCAGCAATTGTGTAATTCTGTTCAGCTTCTAACAATTTCCTGGAATGAAATGCTACTGGATGTAAATTACCAGAGTTAGGATTCTTTTGTAGCAGGACACCACCAAGTGCAGTTTGAGAGGCATCCGCCTCTATGTAAAACGGTCTGTCAGGGTCTGGATGCACCAAAATGGGTGCAGAAGTAAATGCCTTTTTCAGCAAAATGAATGCGTTATTTGCCTCTTCCGTCCAAAGAAAGGGTTTTCCTTTTTTCAATATTTGTGTGATGGGTACAATTTCAGAAAAACGTGCAATGAATCGTCGGTAAAAATTTGCGAATCCCAAGATTCGTTGTATGTCTTTAACTGTCTTTGGAATTGGCCAATTAAGGATAGCATCTACTTTCTTTGGATCCATATGGATCCCATTTGGAGATAAACAATATCCTAAAAACTCCACTGAGGTTTTGTTGAATTCGCATTTTTCTAACTTTACGAATAAAGAATGCTCCCTTAACCTTTGTAGAACTGAACGAACATGTTGTGTATGCTCTGCTGAATTTTTAGAGTATATCAAGATGTCATCTATATACACAATACAATAAACGTCCAAGAAATCGTGTAGGACTTCATTAATGAAATACTGGAATGCTGCTGGGGCATTACAGAGACCAAATGGCATGACAGTGTATTCATACAAGCCAAACTTGGTCCGGAAGGCTGTCTTCCACTCCTCTCCTTCTTTAACATGAACCAAATGGTAGGCCCCTCTGAGATCTAACTTAGTGTAAATACTGGAGCCTTTTACCTGATTCAGTAAAACTAGAATAAGAGAAAGTGGGTATCTGTTCTTAATTGTCGCCTTATTGACCGCGTGGTAGTCAATGCAAGCCCTCAGATCGCCCGTCTTCTTCGCTACGAAGAAGAGCGGCGACGACACTGGAGAGGTTGAGTGTCTGATAAAACCAAGCTCTAAAAGTTCGTCAAGATAGTTTTTTCAAGTACTCGTTTTCTGGTTCCGTAAGGGCATAGATTCTGGGTCGATAGGTGATTATAAAATCAAATTCGCTGAAGAATTGTAACCACCGCATTTGTCTGGGTGTGAAAGCTTTTACTGTAGAATAAAATTGAAGATTTTTATGATCGGAATATACTGTTATGGTAAGTTTGGCCCCTAATAAACGGTGTCTCCATTCCTGAAAAACATCTTTGATTGCCAATAGCTCTCGTTCAGCAATTGTGTAATTCTGTTCAGCTTCTAACAATTTCCTGGAATGAAATGCTACTGGATGTAAATTACCAGAGTTAGGATTCTTTTGTAGCAGGACACCACCAAGTGCAGTTTGAGAGGCATCCGCCTCTATGTAAAACGGTCTGTCAGGGTCTGGATGCACCAAAATGGGTGCAGAAGTGAATGCCTTTTTCAGCAAAATGAATGCGTTATTTGCCTCTTCCGTCCAAAGAAAGGGTTTTCCTTTTTTCAATATTTGTGTGATGGGTACAATTTCAGAAAAACGTGCAATGAATCGTCGGTAAAAATTTGCGAATCCCAAGATTCGTTGTATGTCTTTAACTGTCTTTGGAATTGGCCAATTAAGGATAGCATCTACTTTCTTTGGATCCATATGGATCCCATTTGGAGATAAACAATATCCTAAAAACTCCACTGAGGTTTTGTTGAATTCGCATTTTTCTAACTTTACGAATAAAGAATGCTCCCTTAACCTTTGTAGAACTGAACGAACATGTTGTGTATGCTCTGCTGAATTTTTAGAGTATATCAAGATGTCATCTATATACACAATACAATAAACGTCCAAGAAATCGTGTAGGACTTTATTAATGAAGTACTGGAATGCTGCTGGAGCATTACAGAGACCAAATGGCATGACAGTGTATTCATACAAGCCAAACTTGGTCCGGAAGGCTGTCTTCCACTCCTCTCCTTCTTTAACACGAACCAAATGGTAGGCCCCTCTGAGATCTAACTTAGTGTAAATACTGGAGCCTTTTACCTGATTCAGTAAAACTGGAATAAGAGAAAGTGGGTATCTGTTCTTAATTGTCGCCTTATTGACCGCGTGGTAGTCAATGCAAGCCCTCAGATCGCCCGTCTTCTTCGCTACGAAGAAGAGCGGCGACGACACTGGAGAGGTTGAGTGTCTGATAAAACCAAGCTCTAAAAGTTCGTCAAGATAGTTTTTTCAAGTACTCGTTTTCTGGTTCCGTAAGGGCATAGATTCTACTACATGGTAGTACTGCTCCGGGAATTAAGTCAATTTGACAATCATAAACCCGATGAGGTGGAAGTTTGGTGGCTTTAACAGGGTCAAAGACATCAGAAAAGTCATTATAACTAGATGGAAGACTACTGACTTCAGGAGTGGTGGTGGCACAAAACAAGGGCATTACCGGGTCTTTGGTTTCTTGGTAACAGTGTAACTTACAATGAGAAGAGTCCAAAGTAACAGTTCTTTTTTGCCAATCTATTTTGGGGTTGTGTAATTCCAACCAGGGAATTCCCAAAATAACTCCGAAGGTGGAGGTATCAATTAGGTCAAACACAGTGTGTTCAGTATGACCATTATCAGCAACTATGGTTAATGGTTCTGTATGGAATCTAATTAGACCAGATGATAATGCAGACCCATCAACTGCCCTTACTGGTTCCGGTTCCTTCTTAGGGACTTGAGTCAAATGTAATCTACGAGCGAGCTCCAAATCAAAAAAGTTTCCAGTGGCACCTGAATCAAGAAGCACTGGTATACTATGTCTTTGTTGAAGGGATAATATAAATATCATCCTTATTGTAAAGTGTTTAGGGATGCCAGAATCAACATTAGTAGCATAGTGTGAGATCTTTTCAGAAGCAACAATTCTCGGGGAATCGATCTCGTCTTTCTCCGAGAAGTCTAGTTTTCCGACTGTTCATGAGAAACAGAATAAATCACTAGGGCCCTCTTTTGCGCTGGTTTAACAGTACAATCTTTAGCAAAATGTCCAGACTTCCCACAATAAAGGCACAAATTCCCTTTGCGTCTTCTTTCTTTTTCTTCATTAGTTAATGGCCCTTTGACACCTCCTATCTGAATGGGTTCTACTGTAGAAGGTTTGTATTCAGGTTCTTTTTTATCTGTTCTAAAGTGTAAGTTTCTAATGTCTCCCCTAGGTCTTTCATTTCTACGTTCCCCTAATCTGTGATCTAGTTTTATTACAAAATCTTGAAATTCTGCAAAATCGTCAGGTAGATTCACAATGTGAGCCAATGAATCTTTCAGATCGTCCTTTAATCCTCTATAAAATAAAGAGATTCTTTTTCCCTCGGGCCAATGAGTTTCAGCTAAGAGCCTGTTAAAGGTGGTGACATAGGAGATTAAATCTTTTGATCCCTGTCGCATATTTAAAAGTTCCTTATCGGAAGCCTGGATAAACACATGTTTAGCGAATAAATTGGACATTGCTGCCTTGAAATCAGTTAAATTATGGAGAAGAGGATCATTAGTGTCAACCAAGGGCATGGCAGCCACCCCCCCTAAATAAGAAATAATGAAGGCGACCTTGGCAGTGTCATTAACAAATACCTGAGGTTTACACATAAAGTGCAATTGACATTGACTTAAAAAAGTAGTAAACTTGCTATTATCTCCTGTGAACCTTTCAGGGTTGGCCAGGGGAACAGCATTAGGAGTGACTACTTTGACCTGTACTGGGGACTCTGTGGACTGACTATTAGAGGAACCCGTCTGAAAAGCAGAGGAACCAAATTTGGAAGGGGCTATGATGGGTTTTTTCTCTATTGAGCTATCTCTCCATGAGGTAAACCCTGCTTTAGTTTTATCCAATTCCTGTCGAAGGAATTGATTTTCCATTCGCAACTCCTCCATTTCCTCACCTAAATTTTGCACTAACTGGGTGAGCTGTGGGACATCCATGGGAATGAGTTAACGGAATCAAGAGGAAACAAGGTGTGTCTCCGTCTTCTGTTGCGTAATCACGCCAGACGCTACTGTTATTGTTTCCTTCTTGACGCTGCTAACTCCCAACTCCCTCGCGAACTAGCTACTCAGCAAGGATTATAGAACACTTGCTAAATTTCTAGTCACCAAGGGAAAGGGGAAGTGGATAGAGAAACAAACAAAACAACACTTGTCTGTTTTCGTCCAGTCGCAGTTTCTCTTGCTAGTGTTCAGGGCCGGTGATGACTTGATTGCTTTACGTACATAAACATACAATCACCTTCAGGAATTTCCTTTAATCTAGACCACAAATATAAACATATCCAAGAACTGAACCAACCGTTTAAAGAACCGGCCCTTGTATACACTTCATTGGGTTCTGAAGGTTATCTTTGCTCTTGATTACCTTTGTAAAGTAAAAATTTATGGACATGAGCAAGAGATTCTCAATAACTGTCTTATTCTTTAAATGATTTAAAAAAACTAGGTTAATGTGGTTAGTTGTAAATAGAACTTGCACACCATGCACATACCTTGAAACCCAGATGCTACGCTGGAAGATGGGTTCTGTAAATAAATAGAAAAAGAAACAACCAAACACCCTGGTCCGAATTCTTTACAGATGTAATGCTTATTGAGGCTCAGCTTATTAGATGCATAGGCGGATTATGTACTTGATTTTGTCATTAAACCTTAACCTAAACCAAACTCCGACTTGGATTGTCTTAGGCTTGTTTTTTCTCCACTAATACTTCTTAGCTTGCGAATCGCCCTTCTGTTATTTTCTAACATGCAATACAGTTAGTTTACTTTACAGGGCGCTAAGTTCTGAATAAACACAATGTTCCTTTGTACACTCGGGTTAAAGAGTCTTTTCAATTACACAAGAATCGTAGCTTCGATAACTGTTCCGAGTTGCATAGCAACGTTAAAATCTTACTGTCCTTTCTTTCTTTTTTATGTTGCAGTCCAAGTTCCTGTGGGTGTGGTTGCCGACGGAGCCCCCGGAAGTCCAAGACGACGTCCACCGATTCCAGGAAGAACTCCGAAGGGACGACTGCGGAATGGAGGGACTCGGGCCGGAACTCCAGGTGAGGAGACGGAACCCGGGAGGTTTCCAGAAGGGGAAGGGCTGGGGAATCCGGAAGAGAACCAGTTTACCGGGAAACAGGATGCCGGCAGGAGCGCTTGTCGTGAGGTGCAAAGAGACGAAGCGCATGGGAGTCCTCCTTTTATACGCTCGGCAGGTTCACGGTTTGGGCATTTGCATATTGCTCACGTGAAGTCCTGAACACGTGTTGGTTCCAGAACTTGGGGGAATGATCGCTCCGAGGAAACCATACAAGCACAACTACACAAGCATTGGTACAGACAAATATAAAGAAGCAAACATAATGGTAGTAGCATAGAAAAACAAGCATTGGCAAATTAACTTCTACTGTGTGCAATGTGCCATTTACAGCATAATCTTAAGGAACAAGCATTGGCAATTTAGCTGATACCTGTAAACAGTGTATTGGTAATAGCATGAGCTCTAGTTCCTCTAACAGACCCCCACACCGCCAAAGCCAACCTCCACAGAGGAATGAAGGCCGTAGCCGACTGGATGAAGGACAGCAGACTGAAGCTGAACTCAGACAAGACGGAGGTCCTCATTCACGGACCCACCCCATCAGCCTGGGACGACTCTTGGTGGCCCACACCGCTAGGCACAGCCCCGGAACCCACAGACCACGCACACAACCTGGGGGTCATCCTCGACTCCACCTTCTCCATGACCAGGCAAGTCAACGCCGTCTAAGCGTCCTGCTTCAACACCCTCCGCATGCTCCACAGGATCTTCAAATGAATCACTCCCGACACAAGAAAAACCGTCACCCAGGCCCTCATCACCAGCAGACTCGACTTCGGGAACGCCCTCTACTCAGGAACAACAACCAAGCTCCTGAGACGACGCCAACGAATCCAGAACGCCTCGGCATGACTGATCCTCGACGTCCCCCGACGCAGCCACATCACACCCCACCTGAGAGGCCTGCACTGGCTCCCCGTCAACAAGAGGATCCCCTTCAAACTCCTCATCCACGCACAAAAAGCCCTACACAACACAAGACCCACATACCTCAACAACCGTCTCACCTTCCACACCCCCACCCGAAACCTCCACTCAGCCAATCACACTCTCGCCACAGTTCCTCATATCTGGAAAACCACCGCCGGCGGCAGATCCTTCTCCTACCTTGCCGCCAAGACCTGGAACCCTCTGCCCACCAGCCTATGACCGACTCAGGACCTGCTGGCCTTCAGAAAATTCCTCAAGACCTGGCTCTTCGATCAGTAGCGGCCCCCCTCCCCCCCAGCGCCTTGAGACCCTCACGGGTATGCAGCGTGCTTTATAAAAGCAGTGATAGATTGATTGAAAAGTAAAGCACTGCTGCGGCACCGAGAAAGAGAATGCAGGGGAAACCGGAAGTCAGAGTCCGGACTGAGAGATAAAATTCGATTTGTTTATAGTTATAGAGGTATAAGGTATCTTTTGTTAGCATGATGTATCTTTATAAATGCTTATCGACTCTGCCTGTTATGATTCTAAAGGGTTAGTTAAGCTAGTAAAGGTTTTCATTTCTCTCGTACACTACCATTATGAAACGAGCCGAAAACCACACAGATGCCATCTTTGGTTTGTCCGCGTCAGGCCTGTGCAGTGGTCACGTGTTATCCTCCAGTAGTCAGTAGGCCCTGTTAGTTGAGTTATAGAGAGCAGCTGAATGCACACTATTCTTTCGCTGTCCTGAGACTCAAAGTCGCATCTGGCTTCAGAGGTGATAAGCGCATTCCTGAAGGCGCCGTGCCTGCGCTCCCAGGCACCAGGACGAAAGGTAGTCACCCCTCCTGACCTTCCCCAATAATAGCAGAAGCAGAGTTTACAGCTAATCCTGTGTACCATATATGGTCTTTCCTTAGAACCTTAGAGCCAAGTAGTACGTTTCCATGTACAGTGACTTCACGTGTTGATCTGAACGTATATATGCAATCTATTGACTGTAACAGCTGGCAGTCTTCTCCGGGCACCTGATTGGTGAGGATGGGAGAGGCTCCTCTACAGAGTATTTTGTATAATAAACGATTGACTTTTCTTCACTGCCAACTGACTGGTTATTTGGTAATTGGTATTGCGGCTATTGGTAGGTACAGCCCCTTATGTTATTTTTAAGGTACGTCAGTTGGCGGCTCTGGTGGGACTCCGTGTTTGGGGTCGTCCTCCCATAGCCAGGGAAAGTAGGACAAAGAAAGGGGAGCTCTGGCCGAGGGGGACGACTGACTAAGGATTCCGGCTTACTCCGCTCTCGCGATCCGCGAGCCCCAGCTGCTAGTGACCCTTCGCCGGAGTCCTACGGGCGTAACCCAAGAGCTGACCGTGTTGGTCTTCAGGAGTTGGCAGTGGAGAACACGCAATCATACCTGTGTGCACCAGGTGAGTGTATTGATTTTGGTGTTTTTGGATTACGCTGCTGAGCGGCATTTTGGAAGCAGTTAACTGTATTGGATTTGGTGGTCGGTGTACCACGGAGAACTTTGTAGGTCTGACGGGGTGGCATTGTGGCTGCACGGGCAGATGCTCCACGGACTTATTTGGTGAATAATAAAGGTTTTGATTGGACGCCTTGGTGTGGCACTTGTGGTACGCAGCCGGCCGGACTGCTCTCGGAAAAACCCGCGGTTGTACCTGGGTAGCCTTTAGGACACATCTGAAGCGACGCTAAGGCAGCGGGTTTATTCAGAATAGTCCTGAGGGTGAACCAGGAAGATCGGGGGATGGTCTGTAGGTCAGTCTGTGGTTAATTCATGTCTGATGGCCTTTTGGTAGTCTCCGGACTGCCTGATTTTGGTATCTGTTGTTCTGGTGATTTAAATCCACGAGTTCTCCATGAACGGGAGTCGACAGTCTCCATTCCTTGGTTTTGGAAAAGGCCATGTCATTTCGGATTTGTATGTTTGTGTTCGTTTTGTTCTATGTGTATTCTTTGGTGGAAGGTTAAGAATGTAGGAACATGGCCATGTTTGAAAGATTGTTTTCTTGAATGTAATTGAATTACCAGTAAATAAGGATGTTGTGTTTTAGTACATTGTGTTTTGGGACGTTGTTGCCGCCAGAAAGGCCCGCGATTGGATGAAAGTCAGCCTGCCCCGCCAGAGGGTAGTCCAAGTTTTGTATGTTAAACATGGCATTTCACCTATTTTGTTGAATAATCTGTGGCATAAATATACCAAGGATAATGTGGAACTGCAATGGCCTTTAACCGAGTCGTTTGATGGGAAAATGATACAGTATTTACAGGATTGATTATTTGCAAAACAAAGTCGACAATCAATGTTCCTTTCTTTAAATATGTGGCAGAAAGAAGCAAAGTGCAGGGGCAATAGTGAGGAGAAGCTATGCAAAATGAAGGGAGGTCAGACCATCACACAGAAAGGTATAGCATATGATAAAGAACAGACTGAGAAAAGCATTGACTGCACGAATAGGCAATTTAGGTTACAGGTGGATAAGAGCTATGCAACTCAAACAGAACCTGAGGATGATATTGAGGATTTATTGGATGTGCGCCCCCCGCCTCCTTATGCTCCCCACCATATATACCCCGCGGTTCCTCTAACTACAGCCTCAACCCCAGCTGCCTTGGCGCCTGTCGCATCTACTTCCCCCGCCCCTTTGGGAACTCCTCACGTTTCATCATGTTCGGCACCTGGAATGGCTACTCTATTAACTGATGCATCGTCGTCTCCTGCCATGTCCCCAGTGGTGCTGACTTCCCCAACTCCGGCTTGGCCATCACTGTCTGCAAGTACGACCCCTACTGTAGCTGGTTGAACCCCTTCTCATGTCCCGGGAACACTTAGTGCGCGACGATTGTATACTCAATCAGCGGTGGGGTATGATGAAAGACGGCTAGTAGTGGATCAGGCATATCAATGGATACGAAACTCCATTTATACTATCAAAGATATATGGAGTACTCTTAGAGATTACGAGCCGGTTATGCAGCAGTACGCTTCGGAGAGTATGGCCAACCGTTTTATTTCCCTATGGGAACAGTGTTTCCCATACGGGAGAGCCCGTCAGGTTTTGTATGACATTCTGGATCGAGCACATAAGTTTGAGTTAGGACAGGAAGATGTGTACAGAAATGTTGAGATTCTAATGAGATATAAAGAACGATTGCATTTGAAATGCCCAAACTGGGACTCTCAGCATCCTATGCAAGAAGTCCATCCTATTTATAATCCTGAGATACCGGAGTTAAGAGATGCCAATGATCAAGTAACTTGAGCACGTGTGGAGGCACGATTTCAGGAGCAATGGGTTTATACTCCTTGGAAACGGAGTGAGGTCCTTTCTCTGAAATCGCAACTGCCTGATCCCCGAAAGAATCCCACTGCCTATTACAAAGAGCTCACTGAGGCTGCTTCTTCGGCTGTAATGACTCTGGCTGATATAGAGTTATTTTTCGGTTTACTGGTTCCTGTGGATGTGTGGCGCCAGGTTCATGACCAGAATCATTCCACCGAATTAGGAGGGACTTGGGAGGAATTTAAGGATTGGGATCGGGATCGGAAACCTGGTGATAAACCTAAACCGGAGATTCTGGCATTACCAGGTCGGATCATTGCGTACATGCATTCTTTGATCCCGCCCCGAAAGGTAGACTGGGATAAATTAACCGCTTGCAAACAGAAGAAGGACGAGAGTGTTTCTGACTTCTTTACTCGGTTCGAATGGGTGTTCATCGATTTTAGTAGACAGGACTTGTCAGTGGAAGGTGGTATACAACTCTTTGTTAATCGTTTTGTGACTAATTTGTTACCCGAAATTTCTGCACGGCAGCAAGCTACAGAGAGTACTTGGACCGCTTCTGCCTCTTCGGTCATACTAAGCATGGCCCAGTATTATGACCACAGGGAAAATGAGAGTAAGGACAAGTCAGAAAAGAAAGCAAAGGATCTCAAGACTCGAGTGTTGTTGCAGCAAGTAATTCAGGGACGAGGCAGAGATGGAGGCAGCAGAGGGTTCGTCCCGAGGGAGGCGGGAGCAGGATGAGGCGAAGGTCCAGCTGTTGCCTTGGGAGTGAACCAATGTGCTTATTGTAAACAGGAAGGGCATTGGTGAGCTCAGTGTCCTTTGTTACTAGTGCAGAATGGAGCCGTGAGGGAAAGAGGAAGAGGTCGAGGTGGAGTGGATCAGAGTGATATGAGATGAGAAGAGATAGCACACAGTGAGTCAGGAAGAAATTGCTTTGATAATCAGAGAGGAAGGCAGTATTATAATGAAGACTGTGTGACTGATGGGACAGATGGGTATGTTTATACATGGCACAGCCACGGACAGAGTGGGGGCCAGGTGTCCGTACCCGTTGATCAGCAAGGACCTAATGTCAGGGGGAGATTAATGGGGACTTCTGAAAACTTTCTAGTGGACACGGGTGCAATGAATAGCTCTATTGCTCGTTCGCTGGCCCCAGGGGATGCTCTGTCCGGGCAGAATAACGTTTCAGTAGGATTCTCTGGAATCCCGGTGGTAAGCCCCATTTCTAAACCTATCCCATTTACTATAGGTCCAATGACAGTGGGTTCTCCATTCTTGCTGACATCATATTGTGTAGAAAATCTACTGGGACTGGATTTGCTAAAAAAATTGCATGCAAAGATTCATTGTTCCCCCGATGGTATGTATTTGACTGTACAATTGCCAGGGAAGCATACTCGACAGTGTTTTGCTAAAAACAAACCCCTCCTTCCAGAGCTCACTGCTATCCCATCAACGTTGTGGGCGGCTGGAGAAACCGATGTTGGTCTTTTAAAGATTCTGCCTGTTTCTATTACTTTGAAGCCTATTGATCGTTTACCGTGTATCCCTCAGTATAAGATCTCACCGGCTGGTGAGAAAGCTCTATTAGCTATTACACAGGACTTAATTGACAAAGGTGTAGTGGAGGAAACAGTCTCTCATATATGCAACAATCCCATATTACCGATCAAGAAGAAGGCTCCTGCTGAAAGCGATCCTGATTACGCTGATACGTATCGGTTTGTAATTGATCTGCGAGAAATTAACAAAATAGTGGTACCACAATATCCGGTGGTTTCTGACATCACTACTATCCTCACCATGATTCCCCCCACTGCCAAGTATTTCTCAGTGATTGATTTGAAGAATGCTTTCCCTAGCATTCCGATCCACCCTGATAGCCGTCATATTTTCGGCTTCTCTTTATCTGGGCGCAGCTTTAGATTTTGCAGCGTCCCTCAGGGGTACATTGAGAGTCCTAGTATTTATAGTCAGGCTTTGAAAGCACTATTGGATGAATTAATTTTGCCTCCAGGGAATGTGCTTCTCCAGTATGTGGACAATGTTTTGGTGGTCTCTGACATTGAGGAAGGTTGTAAGAAGCCACAGTTAAATTATTGTCTCACTTGGCAGTTAACGGTAATAAGGTATCCCTCTCCAAATTTCAATTCTGTTGACAGGAGGTGACCTACCGTGGTCATCTACTGTCGAAAGAGGGGAGAAGACTAACTCCTGAACGTGTGGCTACTATTTCTAACATGTCTGTACCTCGTACTCAGTGTGATGTTCGTGCATTTCTTGGCATAACCTCTTACGGTCACCAATGAATTCCCAATGTTTCTCTTCTTACTAAACCTCTCCTGAATTTAACCACTAAAGATGTGCATGAACCTCTACCTTGGACCGATGAATGTCAGAAAGCTTTTGATTCTTTAAAGTCTGCACTCTGTTCTGCACCTGTCTTAGGAACTCCTGACTACCTAAAGCCTTTTGTGCTTTATGTACACGAGGTGGACGGTTGTTCGCTTTCTGTGTTAACTTAAGGATTTGGTGGTAAGCAAAGACTTTGTGCTTATTTTTCTGCGGTGTTGCATAACATCGCCAGAGCACTTCCTAGCTGTTTTAGGGCTAAAACTGCAGTTGCAGTGGCCATTCAACAGTCGGAAGGACTCGTTCTGAATACTGACCTCACAGTGATGGTACCGCACGCTGTGGATGCATTATTGAACAAAACAAAGACCCAGCACCTTACAAGTGCGCGTCTTAATGGATATGAATTGACTTTGTTTGCCCCTCATAGTACAATCAAAAGATGTTCCATTCTGAACTGGGGTGGCAGAGTGGGCTAAAGAATGGTGATGGATTAAACCCAGATCTTTTGACTGGGTGTGAGTGTTTGATTGATTCAGATGCTCCGTCCATCACCACCCCCTTTTGTACCACTCTGAATCCAGCCACGTTACTACCCCTCCCTTCGGATGAGCCAAACAATGATGTACATGATTGTATATTTCGAACTGAAGAGGAGACAAAGAGACGGGTAGATCTCACAGACACTCCTCTATCTGATCTCCAAGGGGAATTGTATGTGGATGGCTCTTGTTTCAAATTACCAAATGGCACAACGATAGCTGCGTTTGCGATTACCACCCTCCGCACTGTAGTCGAGGCTTCTCGAGTACCCTACCAGTCAGCACAGGCAGCTGAGTCAGTGGCATTGCTGCAAGCTTGTGAGTTAAGCGAAGGATTGAGAGTAAACATTTATACTGATAGCCAATACGCCTTCGACGTGACTCATAGTTTTGGCAGGCTGTGGGTGGAGAGGGGTTTCCTCACTTCTCATGGTCAACGGATACAACCTGGCCCTCTGACGATTACTGACTGCTCTGACATTACCAGAGAAGGTGGCTGTAGTCAAATGTAGGGCGCATAAGGCAGTGGTAGATGCAGTAGGAGAAGGGAATGCCTTTGCTGACCAAATAGCGAAAGAAACTGCAAGATCTAAAATGTCTCCAATGTATGTGAGCTCTGCCAGATGGGTTGAGGAGACAGAAATGTTTGACAACACTACGGAAAGTGTCCCAGAGATACAGAGAGAAGCTACTCCTGCTGAACTGGCCGGTTGGGAGGAGGAAGTGGGAAGATTAGATAACAATGGTTGTTGGGTTGATATGAGTGAAAAACAGAGATGGTTGCTCCCCAATGCACTAGTTAACGCTGTAGTAACAATGGCCCAAGATACAGCACACGTTGGGGCGAAAGGCATTTGTGCATTGTTGGACCCGGTGTGGAATAATCCTAATATTCCGGAGACTGCTGCTCACTTAGTTCAGTATTGCATGTTCTGCCTGCGACACAATCCTGGAGGCAGGGAACCTGTTCTTAGTGGAAATTTTGCACCCCCATCTTTGCCATTTGAAGTGCTGAGAAGGATTATATCCAACTGGAACCCGTGAACAATCTGAAGTATGTCCTGGTTGTGGAATGTGCTTTTAGTAAATGGGTGGAAGCCTAACCGACCAAGGAAAACACTGCTCTAGTGACTGCCAAGGCTTCGATTAAGGAATATTTCCCCGCTATGGATTACCTAGGGTGACCTGGACAAATAACGGGGACACTTTAATGCAGATCTTATCAGACATGTTTGCAATGGGTTACAAATTAAACAAACATTCCATGCTGTCCAACTCCCCCAATTAGCAGGATTGGTAGAAAAGTATAGTGGAATCTTGAAGTTGAAACTGGCAAAAATCCAAGAGGGCACCGGGCTGAAATGGCTTGATGCCCTTGCCCTTAGCTCTGATGTCTTTGCGCATTACTCCAGTAAATTTGAGTAATGCACACCTGGATTTGATCCATGTGGTTTTTGTGTGTTGACCGTGCTCCAGGGAATCACTCCCCACTCAAGAGTGTAAATTACCTTCAGAGTAGCAGTTCCAAATACTTATGGCCTGTCTTCCTAGGCACAGGAAAATGGGTGCTGTCTGTCCTGCACAATTTGTCCAAAAAGTACTGTTGACACTGTTAATGATTATTCTGTGAATTCGTTTTTATTTATATCCTTATATTGAGATCATGTTCACACTGAAAACTTCAATTCACTTAATGCAGCGTGTTTACATCACATCCTTCTGCATCTCTTATTCCCAGTGCATTTCGGCCAGCACGATGGTTCGATACCATAAAGCACGGAGAATACTGAGGGGACTGAGAATATCCCTAAGACCGTCCTTATGCAAGAACTCATTGAAATTCACAGAAAAATGGTACGCCATACTTAATAAGTGCTCCCTCGATCTAATACTGCTTATAATTGAAGAATTATCCAATATTTTGGAAGAGCTGAAAAAAGAAATTGACATCGTTAAAATGGAACTAGAAAAATCAGTCACATCGGAAGAATTGGGTAAAATCTTGGAAGACATTAATAACCAACTGCAGAAATATTCGCAGGAAGTGAATGAACGAAAAATAAGAAAGTATCGTAGGGACACTATTGATTCCAAATTAGGAGAAGTGTACACTTGGGCAGAGATTTATGCAAAGAAAAGACAACACAAACCATACACCACCAACACAGATACTTCTTCTACAGATAGTGACGCCTCAACTAGAACCAAACCTAGAGAAAAGACCATCCAAGACGCACAAGCTGATCCGAACACATTAACCATGGTTACTTTTTTAGGACCAGGTCGCGAAGACAGGGAAGACCCAGGCGGGGACAAAGAAAAGGAAAAAGAAACAGGACCTCCACAAACAAGGAATGTTACGGCAAAGAAGGACAAAATGAAGAAATAAACTCAGGGAATAACTTAGTCATCAACATCTCAGATTACTACCTCAAGGAAGAACAGCTACGAGTACTTCAAAAAGGAACATCATTTGTACCCACAGCTCAGACCAATTCATTAGAACTTAATGTTAGCCTCTTCAAATTAATTAGGAAACTGAGATTACGTCACTTTTTTGAAAACGTGATAACGGATCAAAGACCAGAGGAAGAGGATCAACTAAAAGGTTTGAGAGCGACTAGCACTTATATGGCTCCCATAAGTCATAAAACTTTGGACCTGTTTGAACAAGTATATATCCAGAATAAACATCAATAAAAAAAACAAAATGAAAAATTTCCCAGCTAAATAATATGGAATAATATGATAACAAACAAATAATTTGTCAAAAAGCAGACAAAGGAGGAGCCTTAGTGATAATGAACCGCTCATATTACATTGAACAAATAAAGGATCACCTATAGGATGAAAACCTTTATATGAAACTAGACAGCAATCCAACTATGGAAATCAAAGACACATTAGAAAGAATTGTACAAAAAGCAGTTGAAGCAGGAGTGATCAACGAAAAGGTTAAGAAATATCTAATCCAGGAGAAGCCAACCAGTCCATGCTTTTGTATGGTACCTAAAGTACATAAAGATCCTCTCAGACCAGCATGTCGTCCAATAGTATCCACCGGAAAGAGTGTCCATGAACCAGTAGGCAAGTTTCTGGACAGATACTTACAACCATGTGTGATAAAATGAGATCTTATTTAAAAGATACCACTGACTTTCTCAACAAACTGCAGACCATAAAAATCACGGAGGAACAACAAATAACATTATGTACAATTGATGTCAAATCATTATATACATCAATCCCTCACCAGCAAGGCATTGAGGCAGTGGATAAAGCCTTATTAAACACAGAATATCGGGAGAATATGAAAGTTTTCCTTATTGAACTATTGGAATTTACCCTCATGCATAGATACTTCAAATGGGATGACACCTAGTACCTAAAGAAGAGCTGAACTTCCATGGGTAATTGCGCAGCACCAACATATGCGAACATTTTTATGATTGATTTTGAAGAAAGACACATACTGGAGAATAACATATGGAAAGCCCAACTGATACTATACCTGTGCTTCATAGATGATATTTTCATCTTATGGAGAGGTACAAAAGATACATTGATCACCCAAGTTACTGAATTGAACACTATTGATGAGAGGATTCAATCTACTTCTGAAATTCAAGAAAACACCATACACTTTCTGGATGTAAAGATCACAAAGAAGGAAACAGGATTCGAAACCAACTTATATAGAAAATCAACCGACAGAAATTACACCCTACGATACGAAAGTTTCCACCCTCAACCACCTAAACAGCACCTACCATACTCACAGTTACTGAGGGTCATAAGGATTGTCTCGGAACCCAGTAAACAGATAGAACAAACTGAGCAAATGATCACCCGGTTCAAGCAATGAGGATATCCAGAAAACATATTAAAACAAGCCAAGGACCGTACTGATAACAAAACGAGGGAGAGTCTATTAGCAATCCAACCCACCACCAAAGAAGAGAGAATAACAATAGTGAGTAAATATTCCAACGTAAGTGGTCAGTTCAAAAGAATAATCAAAAGACACTGGCATCTATTAAAGATGGAAGTTGATTTCAGAAACATTTTCACACAAGAACCTCAGTTTGCAGACACTGGATCTAAAAATCTTGGAGAAATGTTTAAATACCATGAAAAACAAATGCATCACAAACAATATAAGGGTTCGACACCCTGTTGGAACTGCAACAATTGTCATAATATAGTTAGAGGAAACTTTATTACCCATCCTATGAAAGGACATACAATTCCATTAAAGGTTAACGCAACCTGTGATACTACTAACGTAGTTTACATACTCAAATGTCCCTGCGGGAAGGCATACATAGAGCAAACTGAACGCAAACTGAAAACCAGACTCAACGAGCACAAAAGCAACATACGAACGAAAATGAGCAAATCTACGGTAGCTACCCACTTTGAGGAAGCACAAAATCAAATTAGTCAGCTTAAAGCTTGTGTTTTGGAAATAGTGGAGAAAAAAGAAGGAACCGACCACAGGAACAACCTATTGAAGAGAGAAAACTATTGGATTTATCACTTGAACACTTTGAAGCCCCATGGCTTAAATGAACAGGTTGAATTTTTGTGTTACCTATAATCCTGAGACATATGATGTAACATTGTTCTATCAAACATAGTTGTGTTAACTTTTGCTCTATGTAACACTATTGACATCATTTTGAAAGCGATATACCCATCGAATGACTGGCACGGATACTTAAGCTACATTGAACGTCTAGATTGTATTTAGCATCAAACAGTATGAACTCTTATATGTACAAGAACTCCTATATGTACAGAAATACTGTGCACATACCTATCAACCATCATTGTGAGAAGTTGGCCTGGTATATAATGCTCACTAATTCTAGTGATCACTTTGTACCATGCCAAGCAACCCTTATGATGATTGGTTGTAAGTCAACCTTATAGACCAGTTATCCTAGTGGTAACGTGGACAAAGCAGTCTTAGGCTAAAATCTGAAAGGCATGTGAAGCCAGCTGTATTACCATACACAACCCCCTTGAATACCAAATGAAAGGACACCACACAGATATATATTGAAAATATATATTTATTTATTAACTAAAAGTATCCACTGGACTCTTTATGAGCACAGAAGCACAAGCGTTAAACACAAGACAGTTTAAAATACACAAAAGTTGCACAATATGGATGAGCCCTAGGGGCCACCTAAACCATATACTAAGAAAGTGGTATAAGAGATACCAATCGGAAAGGAAACAGGCCTAGGGCCTTGGGAATCGCTGGAGCTATTCGAGACTAGCAGTGACTAAGTCGGGAAAGGCCCGCGGGACTCGGGTGCAGTATTTAAAGTGCACGCACTCACCAATGCAAAGTCTATGGTGCGTAAAAAGTACAAAGTTAGTTAGTTCGGAACCTTCCGAGTGACCTAGAAAGCTGAAACTTGAGACACAGGCCCTAGAGGTGTGTACCAGTGTAGGAACACTGGCGGAGCTGAGTTACCTCACCCACAGGAAGCGGCTGCACAGGGTCGAAGTAGTGTCGGGTTTCGTCACGCTGGTCGATGGTGCTTGGAGCTGAAGATGCTGCAGGCGGCTCGATGTGAAGAGTTCCGGTGGATCCAAGGGTGGATCTGAAGATGTGAAGACCTGAAAGCAGAGGGGACAATGTTCAAAGTCACTAGCCAGTGACTACCGTGGAACCAGATTGGAACCAGGCGATGTCGGGTGCAAACAGGCGTGGAGGTGTAGCTTCTCTCTGCAGCCACGTGGACACCCGGGGTCGAGGACGTCCAGGAGTCGGTCACGAGCTGTCCCGCGTAGGCTTCTCGCTGTTGGCGGTGTCGGCAACTTGATCGGAGCAAACAGGCCTTGGCTAATGCAAGCCACGCAGGAGTCAAAAAAGGTTTATTACTCGGACCAGCAAGGTCAGAGCGGGTGCTCCTTTTTACAGGAGCTAGGGCAAGTCTGGAGCAACCAGACCCGCAGTGTAGTTCTTCGGTTTTGTCGCCAAGATGGCCGCTGACCACGTGGCTAGTGGCCAGGATGGCGCGTCAAGTGGCACAATGCAAAAGGGCCCCACGCAGATTGTGGAGATGCTGGGGAGCTGATCTTCGGTGCAAGGGCTGCTCGGTGGTGGGGGTTCTCAGTCCCCAAAGCACAACGTCGAGGATGCCTCTGATGCTGCGCAGTCAGCTCTTTGGGTGTCTTCCAAGATGTCCGGTCCCACGTTTCTTGGTGCCTCCACAGGTCCCTTCTTTGCAGGGACTGTGGATCGGGCTGTGAGAAGTCTGGGAGTCTGGGTCTTGTCAGGCTCTGGGCTCGGGCTCCGGCGGGAGGCGGCGGCAAAGCAGACGGCGATTCGCTGGTTGGTACCTGTGTTCACAGGGTGGCCACTCCTAGGCCACAAGGGAGATTCTCTTCAGTCTTCTGTGCAGCAGAATGTCGAAGTCCAGTCTTCTTCTTTGTTTAAAGTCGATTTCAGGATGATCTGCTGTGCAATGGCACTGCTCCCACTCTTATTCCCAATCTGAGGGGTGGATCACCTACTAGGTCCCTCCTCTGGGTGGGACCAGGAAGGGGGGCGGTTACACCCCCTTTCCTTTGTCCAGCTCCTCGCCAGGCCTGGGTCTGGAAAGTCCCAGGACCGGTTTGGACTGGCTTATGCACAGGGACACCTTGTGTGCCCCGGGCATGTCTCAATCTATTCAGCCCTGTCCTACCCAATACACAAAACCCTGTCTGGGGTGGTGCTCGCACCTCCCAAGGCAGGAAACCCTTTGTCCAAGCCTCCCTCACTGGAAGGACTCCCAGCAGCAGGAGGTCAGACTTGTGTCTGTGGTGGCAGCATCCATTTTGTGATGCTGAGGCTCTGGTTAACTTTAACCGGGGTTAAGGCTACACACATGTCGTGTCCCTCTAGAAGAGTGGAATGCTATCCCCATCGACAGAACTGTCGAGGGGATAGTATTCCAATTCGTATGACACCTTACTCGACATGTTTTGATAAAGCCAAACCAAAGATAGCATATAACCGCGAGGATTATAATGCACTTAAGAGTATATGGTATGGCAGTATCCCGGAACAGCTTAGGGAGTGGTTCCCGACAGCTGCAGACAGGCTCAGCTCATGCTAGAGCACCATCTCACATATTTCCAAGCACTCTGCCTCCAGGATTGATGAGGCCTTCCATAGGAGTGGCTGATAGGAACATATGTGTCCAGTTTAAGGTTAGATATAGGGATACTATACCTAAGTAAGAGGAGATTACACCAACTTACCCCGGCTGAGTGATCAGCCAGTTGTGTCAAATATGGAGGCCAGGCCAGGGGTGGCACAATACATGCTGCAGCCCCTGGTAGGCCTTGGAAACTCCTATGCCCTGGGTACCTAGGGTACACTGTTACAGGGGCCAATAAGGTGAACCAGTTCCAATTGTGTTATGCACCTAAGGTGCATGGAGTCCATTTTAAGGAGAGAGCAATCAGCCTGGGGCCCTGAATAGCAGGATCCCAGGCCAACTAAGTCAAAAACCAGCTAAACACCAGGCAAAAAGTTTGGGGGTAACCATAGTCAGATATCCACCTTCCTACAATCATCACTCAGCATGATTTCTTATACACAACCATTAGCGCTTTCGACAAAGGCATCTTTATTTACAAGGCAACCAGAGACTCCGGTAACAGTTTTTCACAACGCATGAAGGCACCCAGAGCGCATAAATATCTCACATAATCACCTCCGTAGAGAATAATTTGTTAAGTAACCTTAAACACACTGAGTGACTCCTCATATCTTCTTTATGCAACAGCATTCATTATCTGTATCCAGTACGTGATCGTTGGTACAGTGTAATATATATATTTTTTTTTAAATCAACACCTTAATTACCTAAGCAGCCTCAATAACAAAGTGCATAGAGGGTCCTTTAATGGTCACGTGGGCACTCACGGCGTACTCATGTATACACGTAAATACACGCCCCAAACCACTTCCTTAGTGATGGACTACACATGAGGATAGATCGGAAAGAGCAACAAGCCGCAAGCTCCGGTAAGCGCTAATACTCTAATTTAATTTTACAAAACTGCCTGTCTTAACCTCAATAGACTGCTTGTTTACAACACGCGTAGCACTGGATGTATTCTTTTTAATGCGCACGTCCGCAGTTCATTTAGGACACTTTGATTAGCAAAAACTTTATCAACAGTTCGTATTTTCTCAAAACGCTCAGCATTAACACACAGCTTTTTAAGCATGTCACCGGTTTCAAATTTTCAGTCACTGACCTGTATAACCGCATGCATTACAGTAGAGCACAGGTTTCAAGATCATGTTATTGAAATAGACATTGTTATGACCCACATTAAAATGTTGGTAAAACTATTAGTAACTCACCAGATGTTTCTTGTCAAATATAACATATAGCTCATATTTGATTTCATTGTAGAGAATTTCCCCTGATGAACGCTTCAGCAGCCGAAATGCATTGGGAATAGGAGATGCAGAAGGATGTGATGTAAACACACTGCATTATGGGAATTGAAGTTTTCATTGTGAACACGATCTCAATATAAGGATATAAATAAAAACTATTTCAAAGAATATTCATTAACAGTGTCAACAGTACTTTTGAACAAATTGTACAGGATGTACAGCACCCATTTTTCTGTGCCTAGGGAGACTATAAGTATTTGGAACTGCTACTCTTGCGCATCACTCCACATTCACGATCAGGCTTGTCAACATACGAGGTTATCTTCGGACGACCAGCTAATGTTTGGGGCATTCCAAGACCTAGAACATTTCGAGAAATTGATTATCCTATGATGACGGATTATTTGTATGCTTTGACTAAAGATCTCCTTTCCATTCATCAACAGGTATCGGCAGTATTGCAGCCCATGCTGGAGGGTCACGGACATCGTTTGGAGCCAGGACAGGTGGTCCTCATTCAAAGTTATCAGCGAAAATTCAGCCTGGACCCTAGGTAGTCGAAGCCTTATCAAATTCTTCTGGCAACGCGGACAGCGGTGAAGGTGGGTGGCAAGCAGCATTGGATTCATGTTTCGCATGTGAAATGCTTGCCTCTCCCACTCCCTTTTGATCAACAAAACAAAGAAGGAGTTCTGACCCAGGAGAGCGAGTGAGCCCCTTGTTTTGTTCCTTTTTCCGACCCCCAAGAAGTTGGAGAAGGAGCGTTGGGCATGGAAGGGGCTTGGTCATCTGCACCAGTAATTGCCCCGGATTCTGTTGCCCCCACAGTTGCACGAGAGGTTCATGATACCACAATTGCTGCGAATGTATCCCCTTCTGTTTTGTTTACTGATCAGGAAATACCTGGCCATGATCGATACAACCTGCGGCCCAGAAAACTACACGGTACCCCAGGTGAAGATGGTAGGAAATAGGGAGAGACTTGAGCAATAGGGTTTGCTTGAATCTATCTGGGGTACTGAGCGAGACACTAGACTGAACACGTTGAGAGCCTGGAACATTGGATTGCTCTGCTCAGAAAGAAAGACTAAAACGTAAAAGAAAAGGGGCCAAAGTTGTTGTTTTCTTCCAGAGTTGTGTGGATTATAACTCTGACGTGAGGATTTGCCTTATTTCTCTTTTGATGAATGATAGGAGCCTGCCTGTGAGGCTCTAGACGGACACAGGAAAGAAGCACCCTCTGGCAGGTTGGACTGCATCGCCCTAGTTCAGTTTTGGACTTTTAGTTAGCATGTACATTTTTGGTTGTTTTGTTCCTGAAGAGGAATGCCCCGTTGCAACCCATTATTTGCCTATATATGTCCCTGTATTTTCTTCTTAGACCATGCTTGTAAAAGTAGCTTTCGTAGTCACAGTTGCAATTTTATTGATTATATTAATGAGTGTATTTGTGTATTTAGAGTTTCGTCATCCTATGCACATCATATTGGAAACAATTACCCCGCCTCCTGAACACTTCTTTTTTACTTTAGCCCTGCATAAAGAAAGGCATTATCAGACATATGCTAAAAAAGTGTTCGTTGAAATGCTGTACCAGACGCATAGTGCTACTAATGCGACAAATTGTTGGGTTTGGGTTATTTTACCTTCCGTGATGCATAGGCATGATCTATTCATTTCATTACCTTTATCATATTTGGGAAGTTGTGAGGCCTGGTTTATGTTGTTATCGATGATGTATATGCATTATACAGTTATTCGGAGAGTGATTACGAGATGATTTTGGCTTATATAGAAGAACACCAAGGTTTTGAACCGCAGGGGAATGATGGAGAGGGGTCATTAGATCCAAATACCTGTACAAACCTATATACTGAACATGAGAATGTCAATTGGTTGCGAAACGAAAGACTTGATTTTGCAGAGTTTAACTTTACCCAGTATTTTCAGCAATTTCAAGACAGAAATGTTACTGATGACAAAGCCATCCCAGTGCCCATATTGAATAGTACTTCAGCATCTTGTGTCCAGGGAGCAGGACACATCTTAGTAGGAGACAGTCGGTGTAATTATACCTATCGGCTGCGCACCTTTAGCAGTCCACCATTGTTAACCCCTCCAAATGTATATTTTGTTTGCGGTGAAAATGCTTACACCTGGCTTCCCCGGGGTTGGACAGGCCGCTGTTATTTGTCCTTTCTCTATCCACCAGTCTATATAGGCCCCTCCAACTATCATAAGGATCATCGAATAGATGAGCAGGGTCTGTCAGCAGTTTGAGACAAAAGAGAGATCGACACTACTGAAATAGATCAACCTGATACCCCTGAACAGCACTTTATTGATATCGCGAAGGGAGTGTTTCCTATCTGGGGCACCATCATAACTAGCAAAGAAGTAAGGCATCTGTTTAGGGTAGTTGAGAGGGTAATCAATACCACTGCAGGAATATTGACCAACTTAACTGTGGAGCTTCAAGCGACGAGACTCATTTCGCTTCAGAACAGGATGGTTTTAGATGTTATTTTGGCAGATCGAGGAGGAGCATGCCGCGTGATCGGCAGTTCCTGCTGTGTATATATCCCTGACTCCGCCCCGTCTGTTCATTTGGCCATCCAAAAGTTACATCGTTTGGCTTCTGAAGTACATGCAGATACTGGTACTTGGTCCTTATCTGGGTGGTTCTGGGGTCTGTTGTCCACTTGAGGATGGAAGATTTTAATGATACTAGCAGGCATAGCAGGTGTCATCTTTACCCGTTGCCTTTGTATGCATTGCGGGCCTGCTTGCTGCTCTTTCTGTGCTGCAAAAATTACTTCCTCTGTAACAAGTTCTCCTCCCACTATAGCAAAGACTCAAATGGTCCAGCAGGAAATAAGGGATATTATGCAAATTGATAAGGGCATCTTTGAGGACTAACATCTTTTAGTTAGCTACATCATGCTAAAAGGGTGGTTCTGAGAGATAACATTTGATTTGTTTATAGTTATAGAGGTAAAAGGTATCTTTTGTTAGCATGATGTATCTATATAAATCCCGATCGACTCTGCCTGTTATGATTCTAAAGGGTTAGTTAAGCTAGTAAAGATTTTCATTTCTCTCGTACTCTACCATTATGAAACGAGCCAAAAACCACACAGACGCCATCTTTGCTTTGTCCTTCTCAGACCTGAGCAGTGGTCACGTGTTATCCTTCAGTAGTTAGTAGGCCCTGTTAGTTGAGTTATAGAGAGCAGCTGAATGCACACTATTCTTTCGCTGTTCTGAGACTCAAGGTCACATTTGGCTTCAGAGGTGATAAGCACATTCCTGAAGGCGCCGTGCCTGCACACCCAGGCACAGGGATGAAAGGGGGTCACCCCTCCTGACCTTCCCCAATAATAGCAGAAGCAGAGTTTCGAACTAATCCTGTGTACCATATATGGTCTTTCCTTAGAACCTTAGAGCCAAGTAGTACTTTTCCATGTACGGTGACTTCACGTGTTGATCTGAAAGTATATATGCAATGTATTGACTGTAAGCTGGCAGTCTTCTCTACTCACCTGATAATGAGGATGGGAGAGGCTCCTCTATAGAGTATTTTGTATAATAAACAATGGACTTTTCTTCACTGCCAACTGACTGGTTATTTGGTAATTGGCATTGGGGCTATTGGTATATATAGCCCCTTATGTTATTTTTATGGTACGTCAGGACTTCCGCCTTCTGAGGGAAGCCCGCACCCACGGGACTGCAGAGAGACAGAAGTGGCAGCTATGAGGATACCTGGGCTCCCCTGTCTAAGTGAGCACCCAGTGTGCTGCCGCCGTCGAGGAGTATTGCGGAGGGGGCCCAAGGCACATTGCCGGTGCCTGCCCCTGCCGCCTGTGAGGAGTCCTGGCCCCCAGGAGAGGGACCGGGTGCAGAGGAGCCGCTGTGCGTAGAGAGCAGAAAATGGTGAGTGGGGCTCCGTGTGCACTCCGGTAGTGCTGGTGGAGGCACAGTGATGGTGCTTGAGACTGAGCGGCCCGCCTGGGGAGCGGGCCGCTCCCCTGCTGCTGGCATGATTGTTTCCTTCCTGTAGAGCCCGGAGGGGCCAGTGCTCTTGTTGTTCGAGGGCCCAGTGCTAGTCCCCTGAGCGGTCCCGCCATTGCCGGCCGCTCCACCGCTTAGAGGCAGTTTTGTTTTGGGCACAAGGGAGCTCAGAGGGGCCAGTGCCATGTTTGGTTTTCAGTTGCCCCAGTTACCCGTGGGCAACTGCAATGATGTGAGGCCAGTGTTATTTAGAGAGCTCAACAAGGCCCAGAGGGCACAGTGGTGCCAGGGCCCTTCCCTACTCACAGCTGCGCCGCACCAGTGCGGGCAGCTGCAACGTTTTGTGCAGTTCTCAAATAGAGAGTCAATGAGGGGGAGAGAAGCGACACAGGGGTGCCAGACCTCATTTGTAACTTTCCCAGCTGCCCAGCAAGTAGTGGGCAGCTGCACCGTTTATGCGCACGGTTCTTTGGGGCATGTCTTGTGAAGTTAGGAGTGAGATGTACTCCTTCACCCCCCACTTTTCCAGCTGCCCAGCAAGTAGTAGGCAGCTGTTTAGGTTTGCGCATTGGCGCACCCTTAACTTTTGGGACATAGGGCATTTGGGCCCCTGTTTGAGATGGCCAGTTGGCCAGGGGGACTCGGAGGTAAATAAGGTGCCAGGCCCTAATGTGATCTATGTGCTAAACGCATTTTGGTGCTTGGAAGTGTAATTCATGTAGCATGTTTTACACACCCTGTGTTATACCTCTAAACTATGGTTTATGATTATGAGGTTGTTCTGCATATCATGGTTTATGCTAGTGAGATTATGTTTCACTGTGTGATTTATGCCCCTAGTATGAGTTATGCATAGGAGGGTAGGGTCTAATGTGTTTAGACTTGAGAGATGCTTGCATAATGTGTCTATGCTGGTGAGGTTGGCGCAGAATGTAAGTCGCGCCTGATGTGATACTGTGCATAAGGTAGTTTATGTTACAGGCTGAGGCTAAGTACAGTGATTACCAGTGTTTACTGGTTGTTCGCTTATGATCTGTTTAATTTTACTGAGTTTGCTTTGTGATGGTTCTGACAGTGGCCCATGTGGCCCTGTCGTCTGTGTATAATCTCTTGTAAATATTGCCCAGTGCCAGTTGGCACAGTGTATATGGTGTGATTACTATTCTAATGTGTTATGAGAATACAAAGGCTATTTTTGATATAACCTTGTGTGGAGTTCCCTTTGTGGTGTGCCCGGGATGTTGTTGCTGTGTGAGTGGGCAAATGCTTTACACATGGCCTCCGCGATAAGCCTGACTGCTCGTGCCAAGCTACCAGCGGGGTGAGCAGGGGTTAGCTTTGGCGTGTAACTCCCTTGCCCTGACTAGAGTGGTGGTCTCTGCCTGGCTTTGGCGCAAGCCTTAGTCAACCAGAGATCCCATTTCTAACAACCCCCTTTTCTCTAAGGCAAAATCTGGAGTTAGCTCTGGCATAGATAGGTTGGAGAACGTCCAGCTGTCAGTTTCACAGTCCTTATTATCAACCGAGGATACTTCTTCTACTGGTGACCTTAATATTTTGCTGCAACCTTCAGCGTCTCTCCCACAGATATTGCCGGAGTCGGGCCATCTCAGTTGGGAATCATTGAGCAGGATTCCCCAAGAAGGGTAAAAGCACAAGCAGGACAAAATTAGTTCAGGCTTGATCCATCTCAGGAGGGTTCCTCAAATGTGGCTACACCTTTTTCCCTGCAAGGGGATGCTAAAAGTTTGCTTAATCTAATATTGGAGGAATCTCTGGAGCTTAAAGCCCCACAAACTATGGAGAGAGCAGCTATACATGCCCAGTTTACACAAATTGAGGATTCTATGGCTTGGATTTCCAGCGACATTAAGCATGGCTGAAGCGAGAATATCGCAGTTGGAGGACCAGGTTGCCATACTGAAGGATAAGGTTGCTGCTTTTCAGAGCCAAAAGTCCTCTTTGGAATATAAGTTGGAGGAGTTGGAGAATCATGAGAGCCCATCATGTGCCAACACATTTACCTTCAAACTCAAAATGTCTTTGGACGATACTCGTCAATTTCAGAGATTATGGTGTTAAAGAACAAGTTCTATCCAAAGCAGTCAAGCAGCAACAGTTTATTACACCGTAAGTTGCACTATTTTGTATATTTCCAGATATGTCAGCTTTGGCTGCTAAAAGACAGAAAGAGTTTGTTAAAATGCTTCATTTGTTTAGGGAACAGCGGGCTCAGGCAATGATCGCACAGCAAAGTAAATTGAAAGTGCTTGTAAAAGCACAATTGCACATCTTTTGTAATGTCCCTGAAGCACAGGAATTGCTACAGCAAATTTCTAATAAGTGCTAAGTCCAGTGACTGTAGGGTGATCCTATGGTTATCGGTATATGTAAAACTTTTTTCTCTTCTCTTTCCTTGAAGCCTCTTTTGGGGCTTTTCTCTCTGCATATTTTATGGCTTTTTGGGTCTGTCTTTGTTCTCAGAGCTCTGGGTGGTGGGAGATGGAGCGGGCCTGCTGATAACTCCTGGCACTAGGTGAAGATGCCAGTTTTGGGGTAGGGTCGTCAGTCAGGTGTGAGTGGGTCGATGAACCACTTACCACAGCTTTTGGGTGGGAGAGCAGGGGCGGTCAATGGCGGTAGGCTTGGTGGTGGTGTGGGGATAGGGATTGCAAGGGTTGGTATGGGGGAATTGGGAGCAAGGGGGTTAAAAGAGACCCACCCTACAATTTATTTAAGATCTTATGTTTTTTCTTGATTGGAAGCATCAATGCTGTGCTGAATGCTTTATTAACTTGCAAAGCGTACGGGCCCACCCCGCAAGCTGGAGGGTTAACTCAACTCAACTCAACTCAAATGTTCATTCCATATTGTGGCTTTCAATATTTAAGAAAAATATTGTATTGTAAATAAGATTAGATAAGATCAGATGAATAACAGTCTCAAGGGGTTTCCCTGAATGTTAATTGCCTTAATAAAAAAAGGAAGATGCAGGCCATTGAAACCTGGATAAAAACAGAAAGTCCATCTGTGGTTTTAGTCCAAGAGTCTCACATACCAGCGGGGAAGTTAGTCTAATTTCCCATGTTTAGATCCAGTGCAACATGCCAGGGGCACATCAGATCACTGTTGGTAAAAACTTTGAAGCAGACGTGGTAAATTTCGAGAATGATAAAAATTGAAGGTGGTGTTGAGTTACCTGTAGGTTGGGCCTAATGTGTCTTACATTTGGAAGCAATTGTGCAACAGTCGAAGATAATGCAGAGCCATATGTAGAATTATTCCAATCTCTAATGCAAATTCCCGGGGAAGTAATTTTAGGTTGAACATAATTTCCTGCAAAATCCTAGGCTTGATTCCTCAGTTAAAACCAAGAGGCAATTAATATGAAAAACCTTCAAGGTTATTCTAAATTATAGTAAGACCCTTGGGTTCATTGATCCCTGTTGGGAAACTTTCCCTACTAAAATTATGTATACCTGTTTTTCGGGTCCAATTTGCACTTCTACATGTATAGATTTTTTCCTCATATCTAAAACCCTGATTTTTTCTAATCCACGTATCTTACAAAATGGATTCTCAGACCACGCAATGATTGTTTTTATATTCAAGTTAGGGAGAATCTTATTACATCCTAGGCAATGGGTTTTTAACATACAGTTTTTACAGGAAGAAAACTGGGTGTTAAACTGTAAAGCAGAGAAAAAGGATTTTTTTGCAATTAATCACGGAACTACTCACCCTCATATTGCTTGGGGCTCCTTAAAGGCATACATTCATGGGCTGGAAATGGGTAAAGATGAGGAACATTTAAAAAGAGGTAAATTTAGAACGAAGCGTGCAGCAGTGCTATGAAAATTTATTAAGAAGCCCCTCGCCTTGATCAGGCTAAACGGGCATTAAGTGTGGCATATTATCTAAAATCGAAACCTTAAACCGCACCTATATGCAAAATGTATATGAGGAAAGCAATCTCCCTCGGAGGTTCCTCGCCTGGCAGATTCCGGAATAAGCTGCGAGTAATTAGATTACTGCAATGAAATGTTCCGTTATCAGCATGTGGAGCGAGGACTCGGTCGGTATTGGTGAAATAATGCCAGAACATTACAGATCTGGTTATGGACAAGTGATTAATAGTGAGTCGCTTGAGGGGTTTCTTCAGTAACAGAAAATTACGGTATTGTCGGCGACCGAGAGGGTAAATATTATCACCCCTTTTCTAATAAAGAACTGGTGGAGGTTATTAGGAACCTCCCTAATGGCAAAACCTGCCGACCTGATGGTCTACTGGCGGAATGTTTGAAAGCTTTCTCTGGGGATCTACTTGATTATTTTTTACTGGTTGCCAATTCAATGCTAGATGGGGGCCCGGTACCTGAGTCATATTGTGAAGGGAATGTGGTGAGCTTTTTAGAAAAGGGGAAGGATGGTGAGGATGCTAACTCATATCATATCGCTCATCATCTTGGGTGATTTTAATTATCAGCTGGAACTTAATAACAACTCTGACACCAGTAGGCTACTTGATAATTTAGCAGGCTTTTGCCTGATTCAAATAGTGTCCGGACCTACTCATTCTGCCGGTCATACACTTAATGGTATATTTACTAATAATACTGACATCACGTTAATTAAAACTTCTCCTCTTTCATGGACTGACCACAGGGTGATATATTTCAATATTAAGATCACCCAACCAAACATGCCAGTCATAAACAAATATGTAAGTTACAAAATTAGACGATGGAACAAAGTACAAGGGGTGGAATTTGAGCAGGTCATAAACATCAGTCCTCCCTTAAGGGTCGTGTTAACAATGATGCAGCTATCCAGTTTGAGAAATGGATAGCTACCGCAGTTAACCAGGTGGTGCCAGAAAAAATCATTAGAGTAAGAAGGTCCCAGGGGACATCGCCATGGTATGGACCTGAGCTTAAAAGCTTAAAAGCCACTTGGAGGAGAGTTGAGCATATTTGGAGATCTGATTATAGTAGGGAGCATAATTCTGCATACAATATAGCACTCCAACAATACAAAGAGGCTATTATAAAAGCAAAAATCACTAACTAGACTGCAAAAATTGAGGCGGCTAACAACTCCTCTAAAGACCTCTTTAAATCAGTTCAAGTGTTATCCAAACCGCAACAGGTCAGTCTATTTAGGCCAGACTAAGCCTTTTGTAGTAAGATGGTGAATTTCTTTCAAATAAGCTTCCACTAATCTACGATGACCTCCTTAATAATCTGAAGATTGCGGAGAATGGTCCTGACCCAGTACTGGAGGAGAAGACACTGCAGTGCCAACTAACTAGTTTCTGCTATCTTGCTCCAAAAGATTTGAATCCAATATTACTATCAACTAATTCTGGATCCCCAAAGGACCCATGTCCTCGGCACATCATGCACCTGGTTCCTGGGATGATAAGCCTACATCTAACACCCCTCTTAAATCAAGTTGTTGAGTCTGGGACCTACCCATCGGTCTGGAAAAAAGCTTGCATAAGACCAATTTTGAAAAAGCCGGCCTTAGGTCCCATGGAGATCACGAATTATCGACCTATTTCGTGTCTGCCAATTGCAGCTAAAATCCTCAAAAGGTCAGTAAACCAGAAACTAACGCAGTATTTAGACTCCAACAATCTGCTTGACTCAAGTCAGCATGGCTTCTGCTCATGTCATTTTACTGAGACTGATCTGATCATGGTATCTGTGGAGATTCGCAGACAGGTGGATGGAGGGGGAAGAGCCATCCTTATACTCTTAGACCTATCAGCAGCATTTGACACAGTGAATCATGTGGTGTTAGTGCGGCGGCTGAAGGCAGTGGGGATTGGGGACTTGGCTCTGTCCCTTCTCTCCTCATTTTTGGCTTCCACAGAACAGCCCATACATTGTGAAAATCTGAATCAATCCCTCTTCCATGTGGAGTGCTGCAGGGATCTGCACTGTCGCCAACTCTGTTTAATATATATGTCACCCCACTCGCCAAACTCATCAGAGAGCATGGCTTCTCGCTGGTATCATATGCGGACGACTCACAGATTGTCATCTCTGTATTGAAACAGTCTAAGTCCACTGCTGCTAGCTTCCATGCTTGTCTGACTCACATCATGAGCTTGATGAGTCTTAATTATCTTAAGATCAATACAGATAAGAGGAAGGTGATTGAGTTTAGCAACGGTCTATCCTTGTGGAATCAAAGCTGGTGGTCCCAGAGGCTGGTGAATGTCCCATTCCATCCAACAAGGTCAAGAATCTGGGGGTCATCTTCGATGAGCAGCTTTATTTTGGGGCCCAGATCAACCGTGTAACCTCTTCCTGCTTCTTTTTATTGAAGCTTCTATGGAAGCTCTTTGCCTTTATCCCTTAGGAACTTAGGAAAACTGTGGTAGCGACCCTTATTCGCTTGAGGTTTGATTATTGCAATGCACTTTTTATAGGCGTTGATAAGGCACAGAGGGCAATACTACAATCAATACAAAATGCTGCTGCTCGTTTATTTTTAAACATTCTACCTCTGCTGCCATCAGGTACCCACATTGGCTTCCGATTCAACAACGGATGGACGTCAAAGCCCTATGCCTGGTCCACAAGGCATTATATGGTGAAGGGGCAGCTGATTTCCGGAAATGTTTCTCTTTGTATACTCCCATGAGAAACCTCAGATCCACAAACGCGGGTCTCATCTGTATCTCTAAAATTCGCAGAGTCAGATGGGGAGGTAGTAGCTTTTCACATTGTGCAGCCAAGTTGTGGAACCATCTGCCTATCACCATGAGACTACTATCGAATATATATAACAACAGAATGGAGGAGTGCCCCCTTAGGTTCTTCTGCAAAGCAATTTTCTGCAGTAGGAAACGGTGAGCCCAATCAATTAAAGGGTACGGATAGCCCTTTTAGAAGACCCCTCACTCACCAACCTAGTTGGTGACATGCTTCATCATTGGGGGCCCACCCCGCAGGCCGAATGCCAGCAGAGTGTGCTACGACACCTGATTACAGTGGAGTGGGATATTTCTTTTTTATATGTGAAGTGCTAAAAATTTAGTGAGTGATATTAAAAAGGGGGTCAATGCTACTCACTCGTGGACTTTATTCCTGAGTAGTTGAACTCCCTATAAAAACAAGTGATAGACCTATGTCTAATTAAGTAGGCTTCGGTGTTAAGAGCAGTGTAGTGTATTAAAATAGAGACATGGCTGGCATGAGGAGCAGGAGGGTTAAATTAGCTGCAGTGTCGGAGGTCCCGAGCTCCAGCAGACCCCTTCCGGCCCTGTGCACAGATGGTGGTCCCCTGGCCTGAGAGCTCCTAAATGGGTGTGGAGTGTGGAGAGACCCCCCTCCATGTACTTTGCAGGGGTACCCCTCAAGCTTCGTTACGCTACTGTTGGGGAGCAAATGGAGGCAAGTACCAAATGGAGACTCAGGGCCAATAACAGTAACAATGGATGCCTTCTTAGCCTTATCCAATACAAAGATTTTTAAAAAGCCTACGTTTGAAGGTCCTCTTAGCTTGAGGTCCAGACATACTGGCCTTCAGTGGTGGCTCCTCCGCTATGGCGGAGCATCGTCATCCCACTCCTTTCAAGAAGAGAAAATATGACATGATAATAACTTTCTGTTATTATCATGTTATGTTTCCTTTGTGTGCGGGGCTGCTCTGCTCATAGAGCAGGGCAAGGGCGAGTGGTTTGCCCGCTCAAGTGCACAATTACTGTTTGGTTGGCCCTCTTGGACCGCCCAAAGCAGTCATACGCACTTTCCTATTCTCCATGCAGGCTGTATTACAGCCGGCATGGAGAACATGCCCCCCTACAGCCCCAGGGCTGCAGTGCAGTGTTGTGATTGGCTTAGGGGATGGTGCCTGGCTGCCTACTTCCTGTTCCTGGAAGCAGACTCAGCAGAGCAGGAGCACAGAAGACACAGGACCCGGCCTTGAGGTACGTTTAAAAAAAGAAATTTAAAACCCGCTCCCCCACAACTCCTCGTGACACCCGCGGCAACCTCCTGTGACACCTCTGCGACCCCCGTGGCCCTTGCCCCCCCACACCCACGATCCATGCTGGCCACCCTTGGTGGCGTTCCCGCACCCCAGCTCTTCAGTACTGCCCCCTTAAGCTCTCAAGTGGTTAAGCTCGAGCTAGTCCAAGTTGCCAAAAGAAAGACCTTTGCTTCACTCGTTTAGAGAGCGAACGCCTTCTGTCCCGCCTCTATGTAGCCAGTGACTGACACCTTCTCAAGCACAGAATCTCAAGACTACTTTCATTTCATTACAAAACAGATGCCCTTAGAAATCTGCAAATAGGTGAGAATAATGAAAATTGCATAACACAAATTCGAACAGTCACCAAGCTCAGGAAACAGTTTAATATCCATATACAAAATAACAGCACTTTGCATTTTATACCAATTCATGCATGCCAAAGAAAGAAGATCATTCTTAAACTTAAGTACCAATTAAAATCTAATATGAAAAGGAATGTAAGTGATAGCCATAGTGCAACTAGTGTATAATTTCACAAATCATACATTTTCTGTAAATGTCTTGGAGAAGGGCTCGATGAATTAATTTCTCTCTCTATTAGTTTCACATTCATATCTTGAAATTTGGCAAAAAGCAGACAACTGCTACGTTTTGCAAGGAAAAAAATAGCAACCTTTCATGCACCCTCTGCAATCATTTTCACTGAAGCTGGTTCATGGAGTTTTATTAAATCTTTTAACGGCAAGCCTTCTCTCCCGAGATTTTCTTTATCAATTATCTCTCCCCACGGCTTCCTGGAGGAAATGTTGATGAAACAAATACTTTTTTCCGAAAATAAAACCCGGCGTTTTCTTAAATGAGTGAATTAACAGCCATGATTTGGTGTGAATGGCATTCAGAAAAATTAGCAATGTTTTATTCAGCTGAATTTCTTTCACTCAAATCCTATCTGAAAACAAGAATAACTGAAGGAGAGAGGCCCTTCTGAGAATTCTCAGTTAGAGATTGCAGGCAAGGAACTGATCTCTATATTTAGAAATACACCCCTGTCAGAATTCTTCCGTTTCAATTACCCATCACATATTCAAGACACAAGTCTCAACTTTGAAAGTATTCAGCTGGGGGGCGTCTCAATCACCTCCACAGGAGTTTTTGAGAACCCCAGAAAGCCTGAAGTAACAAGGAGACAATTACCGAAGTAGAATGCGAGCCTCACCAGAGCTCATTAGCTTAGAATTATTTATTGAAAAGTTGTCTGAAAGTTGCGTGAATTCTGCATACACTGCAATGTTAGGCATATGCCACGGTTGCTGTTGTCACTTAAATTCTCATTGGAGAGGGGCGCAAAGAACTCGTTTAAATCAGCCAGCTCCCAAGGCAGGAGCCAATTGTAGAACTTCTAGTCCCAAATTCCCACCACTATTTGTTTATTTTATATTCACTTCTCTGTTTCCTCTGCTCCTCTTACTTTTTATCTTTTTACTTGTGTAGAAAAGGGCATAATCACTAAACTAGCATCTCTTTAGCTGATAGCCCAGCTGATTGGTCAGCGAAGCGGTGACGGCATCTCTGTGATGGAGGCCATGCTGTCAGACAGCAAGGTCATGGCAAGGTTGACCACGATATCTTTTACCCTGAGTACAGAAGTAGGTTTGATGCCCGGATAAATTATTGCAAGGCCGACGCGCTGAATATGTTGATATTGTTAATTCATTACATCAGGTGCAGAATCCTGAAGCAACTAGGTGAACTAATGTGGCAAGCATCACCTATAGCCCTTTTCACCTGTGCTTTCAGAGAGCTACTTGAAAAATACGCATGTTATGTATGTATCGCTATTAGCTATTCAAATAGTGAAAACTTAGCTGGGAGCAAGTGTGTTGTATATTAAGCAATCAGAGATGCAAGACATGCAAAACGGAGGATTCGGTATTGTATATAAAGCCCGGTAGGAGCACTTATACACCAGGGGATTGGTTTTTCTGAACGTAATTAAATAGTTAACTCACGAGATCGGGCTAAATTAAGAAACTCTCTTTCCATGAAAATGGGAAAAGTTTCTTGAGTTTACACAAGGATAAGTTATATATTCACCCGACCCATCCCACCAAGGTGGGCAGGACTTCTGGCTGCAGACATTTCTTCCTCATTATAACTGACGGCTGCTTCAGCCTTGAACGGAAGCAGGGTGGTACGAAGGTGCCTTCCATCAGCTACACGCCTCGTTCCCAGATGTCTCACCTGAGGTCTTCTGATAGTGAGAAGGGGGATCCACGCGGCACTGCTGGGGGGTAGTAACCGGATGGCATAAAAGGCTGAGCTTTTGCCGCAGCGGGAAAATACCAGCTGCATCACAGGTGCCCTTTAATCTCCACTCTGAGGGGCAGATTTACGAGAAAGTGACTTCCGCAAGCCATTTGGCTGCGCCGTACTGAGTCACTTTCAGAGCGCAAGAGTGCAACATATTTACAAAGAGATGTCGTATTCCTGTGTTCCCCCCTGGGCTGGCGCACATACAGCTGCAATGTGCCAGCACAGCACCCTTCCACCATGGTGCAAGGATGCCTGCGTAATGAGGAGATTGTTTTCATGCAGGAAAGCAATCACTACAGCCATTTTCCTTTTTTCAATGTTTGATGTAGAATGTAGCACCTATTGAAAGAGGAAAAAACGAGGAGAAATGACAACATTTCTCCTCGTTGCGCCTCTCTAAGCCACCCCTAGGGTGGCATAGCATACTGACGCATTCCCAGATTTACAATTCTTCGTAAATTTGGAAATGTGTCTTGTTTCATGGGTGTTGCGTGGGAACACCCACTGCAACACCCATGGAACGCCTCTTTCATGCAGAGTGCTACGTGTCAAGGGCCCATATTTACAAGGACAAGAAAAGCCACTCAGGGTGGCTTTTCAAGTCCTTGTAAATATGAAGCAGCGAAATACGCCACCAGTACGTCACAAAAAGTGACATACTGGTGGCGCAGGGGGCTTGTAAATCTGCCCCCAAATTTCTAATACATTTTTAAAACGTCTTGTTTCACAAAACTGGTAAAAAAAAAATGTAAACTGTGAAGTTGCAGGGATGTATACTTTGCAACACTCATGGGCCCGCATGTGCTAAACCTTTTGCGGTTGGTAGGGCTCCAAACCCGAAAATCAGATCCTTTTCAATAGCAAAATGGATTTCTTTTTGTTCACCAGGGCCGGACTGGCCGTAGCAGGCACCGGGCATTTCCCCGATGGGCCGCCAGTGTAGGGGATGGTTTTGGCCCCCTGGTGGACCATTTTTGTTACAGGCTCGTTTTTGCAGCGTAGCTGCAATACCAGCCCCTGTAACAAAATCGGCTGAAATCGTCCCTGGCAAACAGCTCGACCGCACCCTGAACCCCCCAGGGGGGCAGCCAAGCACTTTGCCAGGGCCGGTTTTGGTTTCCAGTCCGGCCCTGTCATTCTTCAAACCTAAATAGCAATTTGATGGCATGTTACCAAATTTTTCCGAATCGCTAATTGGGTTTGGGAATAAATACAGATTCTGTATTAGGAAGGGTTATGTTAATGGCTGTTCTTCCAAATACTGAATCTTTAAGCTTTGTAATAATGTTTTGCAACCAAAATCTGTGCAACGCCATTCGCCAATGGAAAGGGGCCCCAGGGGACTCCTTCCACTTTGTGAATGGTCACAAAACACTTTTTTTATGAGCAGACAGTAATTCTCGAGAACACTCTAAAGAGTTGAGTGCGTCCTCCTGTTAACCCATTCATTGCTGCCGTCGGCCAACGGCCGTTGCGAGCACTTCCTTGGTAGTACTGCGCACGTCTGTTGGCCGTCGCGACCCCGCCCACACAATAGAACTCCCACACTGCGGCAAAATTATCGCCGCGGTAAAGGGGTTAAATTAGAAATGTTTTATATTTGTTTATTTTTTCTTCATCTTGTGGAAGTGGTATACAATAAAGGCAATTTCAATCTTGTTTAATTTGTAGAATTTTCTTTTTTAATTATTAAGTGAAGATTTTCATCATACACCTAATATTATAACAATTGACTGGTCATTTTCTGAAGCTGACATGTGTTTCGCCCCCTGTTGGCTCATTGGCCTGGGACTTTCTCAAGCCTCTTTTAATTTTTAATGCATCATTGTTCTTACATGTTTTATAAAAGGCCACTCAGCGATTGTCTTTAACTGGAGAATTGAGATGGAAATGGTTCTTTGATAAAATATTAGAGTTTTGCCAAGTCCAGGGTTCAATCCCTTGTTGCTCGTCTGCGCCAGTCAATTGTTACAATACTATGTGTATGATGAGAAAATACAAGTGAAAAAAGTTTGAAATTGCATTAACTATATACCACATCCAATTGATGAAGAAAAAATAAACAAATATAAAACATTTCTAGTTAAACAGGAGTATGCACTCAACTCTTTACAATTATCTATAATAGAGGCAAGTAAGGTCCAAACCTTGAGCAAGTATCCTACCACCAAAATAAAGGGGCATTTTTTTCAGGGAGAGAGCACTTGGACCTTATGACTAGAATACTGTCCTTGACACCACAGCCTGCTCATAAAAAAGGTCATGTCATTATTAGGGCGAGCCTCTGAATGGCGCATGCAGTGTCTGCAAGGCCTGCTGTAAGCACTACACAGAGTGTATTCCCGCCTACTTCTTACCATTGGATCACTCCTACATCCCTCTTCTTTGCTGCCTCCTAAGTCATTCACACAGCCGATACCTCACTTCCAGTCAAAGCTAAAGAGCACCGGCCATGTACAGCATCCTTACGCTTACTTTCTTTATCTGTTCTTTTAGAGAACTTTTTTTTAAAAAAGGTTGCTTTATGCCAGTCGCTGCTTCTGCCCCCCCCACCTTCTGACACAAACACAGCGTTTCCAAGGGCTCCTTTAAGTTGAACCTAGTTTGACTGTAATCTGTTTGAAAAAAGTCCACTGAATTTATGGTGGTATGCATTTTCAGCATTGTTTACGGAATCTGTCAATTCAGTAGTAGCATGCATGTTTGTACTCATCAACATTGGCTAGTGGGCTGCGCTTGTTTTGAACTTCTTTTTATGTTCAGTCATGCTTGTTGTATGGTCTCGCCATACGGCCTGTGAGGTTTACTATGGGGCTTGCTGGTGCTCAGTGAGACGAGCCTGGAGATCCTGCTGCAGTAAATGCAAAATCTATTCCATTTTCATTGCTGAGATGCACCCTGTCATACGCACCATGCTTGTGTGTGCTGCTACCGGATACCATTGCCGCAGCCAGGGTGACCCCCTTCCCGCAGAGTGTCCAAGGGCAAGTATGGCTTAGCAGCGCAGCCATGGCCGTGCAGCAGGGGCTCAGTCTGTGCCAGGAGGCGCTGGGGATGAATTTGCATGGGCAGCCATGTGGACTTGGAGAAATACTCAAGTAGCTCCCCTCCGGACAACCTAGTGAGCAAGGAGTGGCAGCAGCACAGATAGGAGCACCATAGCAACTTCTCTCAATGCCCAGCTTATACTCTGTCTTCTGGGCCAGCCCCTTCTCTGCTGTTGCTACCTGTGCGGGGTTTGTAGTACCATCCGCATGCACACCTCGGTGGAAGTCCCACAGTGACACTGACCCTCTGACGTTCAGCCTGTCATGGCTGGCTTCTCATCTGTTCTTCCTGGCCCCTCTGCCTTCATATAATTTCTTTCTTTCTTCTCTTTTATTTGTCCACCTGTTGCCATTCTACGTCTGCCTCTATCAAGAGGTGCATTGGCTCGCTCTCTACCATCCCTGTCTCCACCGTTCTCTGCATCACATATCTATCCCTCACTCTCGTATTGTATGTATGTATATGTATGTATGTATTAATTGTTTTGTAACGCGCACTGTTACTTGGGAGTATCCTGGCGCGGAGGGAAAGAACAAAGATGAGCGTGCAAGGATCGTCTTATGTCATACTGCTAAACAGGTGGGTTTTTAGATTTTTCTTAAACTGGGCTACAGATTGACTGGAACGCAGATGGAAGGGGAGAGCATTCCAAGCTCGAGCCGCTACCACTGCAATGGACTGTCCACCTAGCCTGGTTCGCTTAAACCGGGGAAGGGTCATTTTAAACAGCGAAGATGACCTAAGTACTCTTGTGGGGGCATAGAGAGTGAATCTCTTCTTTAGATAGACCAGACCTTGGTCATGAGTGGCTCTGAATGAAAGTACTAGAGCTTTGAAGAGAATGCGTTGAGGTACTGTGAGCCAGTGGAGGCTGGACATATGAGACCGAACGCTCTTCCATCTCGGAACGTTAAAAAGGAGACGGACAGCGGACAGCGGCATTCTGAATGACCAGCAGACGTTTGATCAAATAAGCAGGAATGCCGCTGAACAGGGAGTTCGCATAGTCCAGCCTTGCTAAAATAAGTGCTTGAGCAACAGTCTCCCTGGCCTCTCTAGGGAGCAATGGAAAAAATGTTCTGAGCATTCTCAAGGTAGCGAAGCATGTCCCGGTTAATTTTTTTATATGGTCCTCAAATCTTAGATCCTCCCCAAACCATATCCCAAGATTTTTCGCGGGGCCACCCATCACCTTGGGACAGGGGATATTCGGGGGCCACAGTGAGTTCTTGAAACTGAGAGGGAAGGAGCCATAGAAGAGGACCTCCGATTTATCCTCGTTGCATTTTAACTGGGCCAAGGTTAGCCATCGAAAAACTGAGGATAGGCAGAGCTGGACCGTTGCAGTGTCCAGATGGTCGTCAGGCCAGGTGAAGAGTAGCTGCGTGTCATCAGCATACCCTATAATCTTAGTCCCATACTGTTCCACAAGATAAACCAGGGGGTGATGTAAATATTGAACAGTAGGGGGCTAAGAGTAGATCCCTGTGGGACCCCCGTAAGGAGTGGTTTTGGCTCAGAGGCATGAGGTGGCATCCAGACCTGTTGTGTCCTGCCCGAAAGAAATGAGGACACCCAGGCCAGGGCATTGCCGCCAACGCCAATAGTGGATAGCCTGGCAGTGAGGAGCGCATGGGGAACGGTATCGAAGGCGGCAGAGAGATCCAATAAAATCAGGACCGCTCTGCCGCCCCCGTCCAGACACTCCCGAATCGACTCCGTCATCTCTACCAGTGCCGTCTCCGTACTATATGCTGCCCTGAAGCCTGATTGGGCTGGATGCAGAGCATTAGAGGTCTCTACAAAACTTTCCAATTGTCGAAAGACTACTTTCTGACAAATTTTAGTCAATGCAGGCAGAAGGGAAATGGGCCGGTAGTTTCCGGGAACGGTGGCATCAAGGCCTGGTTTCTTCAGAAGCGGCAGAAGCTTAGCCTGCTTCCATTTAACAGGAACCACTGCCGAGGAAAGAGAAAGATTCACGATCTGGGTGACATCCCTACAGACAGTGCTGGCCACCTCTGACAGTACCCGGGCAGGGCACGGATCGGAGGGAGAGCCTGATTTAAGGGACTGAAGAAGAGGCAAGACATCATACTCTGCCACCAGCGAGAAGTTAGTGAGCTGTTGAGTATCAGAGAAATGTGGCCTAGTAGAAAGGTCCTTTCCTAGGTAACGCAGAGGTGAGGTCCTGCTGAATCTTTACTATTTTGTCTATAAAAAAGTTAGACAGAACTTCGCACCATTCCGCAGAGGACGGGAGTATGGTGGTTTCTGCAACTGGGGACACGAAACTTTTAACAATAGAGAAAATTTCTCTACTGTTATTTTCCGCTTTGGCAATTCTCCCTGCATAATAGATCCCTTTAGCAGTTTTAATAGCAGCATAATAGTTTTTTTGGGCTGTGCGCAGGGCGGCCTTTGCGTCCAAACTATACCCATGCCTCCAGACTCGCTCTAACTTTTTACAACCCAGTTTTAACTCCCTCAGCTCAGGCAAAAACCAGGGTTGAGAGGGGTTGTGTCGAAACCTAGGTACGGTAGCATGTTTGGTGGACGCATTCGCCGCCTGCAACACCCACCCATTAAAATCGTCAACCGCCTTGTCCAACTCGGGTGTGAGTGTCAGGTGAGTTTTTAATAATTCCTGGCCGAACACAGCCAGGTTGATTTTCTGGGGGTGGCTGATGGGCAGAGTCAAAGCTGATCTGCCTACGTTTTCCACCTCCCATGAGAACCTGACAAGGTCATGGTCCGACCAAGTAACCTTTTCTAGGCCTATCACCTTGATGGGAAAGTTAGAGCACACCAAGTCTAAAAGATGACCTCCGACATGGGTCGGAGACGTCACCCATTGTTTGAGCTGTGACAGATCCAGAGCTTCTCCCAGTCTGCGCGTTTCCAGAGAATCAATGTCGTCTACATGAATGTTAAAATCGCCGACCAAAAGAAATTTGGGATAACTCAGGGCCCGTGGCACTATACAGTCCTCCAAAGTCTCAATAAAGTGGGTGGCAGGGCCTGGGGGCCTATAGATCAGGGACCCCCCCAAAGTAAAATGGGGACAAATAATAAGGGAAAAATGAAGAACTTCACCCTCCACCTCCGCCGCTAATTGCTCGGAGGTAAAGTGCCACTCTTCTTTAAAAATCACCACTAACCCCCCCCCCCCTCTACCTAAAGATCTATCCACTCTGGCAATCTTAAAGCCTCTAGGGACAGCAAGTTCAATGGTCGGAGCACAAGAGTCATTGAGCCATGTCTCTGTGATAAAAAGTAACTCAAGCTGGCCATCCACGAATACATCGAAGATGTCAGCTGCGTGTTTCACCACAGACCTGGCGTTGATTAGGCCGGTTCTGATTGTTGTAGTGTGGTCCGCACCAGCGCCTGAGCGCGGGGGTAGGGAGGGCTGGGGGAGAAAGCCGCAGCTAGGGCATACCGCCACGGCGCAGACAGCAGCTTTGCTCAGCGGGGGGAACCAGTTTCAGAACATCAGTGCGAGAATAGGTAATCTTGTGGGGCCCAGATCGGTCGTAAGAATGAAGGGCAGGATGGCTGGCCCTGGGCCCGTCCGAGGCACGGACGGGCACAGACGGGCCCTCCGTTGGCACTCCTTCGGAGCGCAGACGGCGCGCCCGTTGCGCGAGACCGCTGCGCGCTCGGGGGCACATCGCTATTTGAGCCCCAAGCCCCTCCCCGAGCTGGACCGCTAACTCGAGTCCAGCCGGGGTCCGGGACTACCTAAGATGGCACCCGACCTAGCCCTCCACGTCATTCGGCACTAGCGAGCCGCGGTGGAACGGGGCCCAGGGGGACCGGAAAGCAGCGCACACAGCGTTACAAAAAGGTACGATTTTAAAACACATGCAACACAATTATTAAATCAATTGGAAGTGTAAAAATTATTTTTAAAAATGGGCCAAATGAATAGTACAGCGTGGGGCGAGTAGCAGAAGAGAATCACTCGCAGTCTGCTTCGCCAATCCCAATCCCAATTCACAGTCTTCCACTCTACTCACTAAACGTTTCTCCTCTTCTCCAGATCATTTACATTTGCTCTTCCCTTGACGTTCCTTTGAATATTTCTTCTCTTCTTTTGCTCTATTCATCTGCCACCCCTGTTGCCAAGTTTATATGCTCTACTTTTTCACATGGCTCCTCTCACCTTTAGCCCTACTTGACCTTCTGTGGCATTATTCCATCTGTTTATGCTTTTTTTGCCTACTATCTGATTACCTTACACATTGCCCATCTGCTCTTCTCTATCTGCTGTTGGAACTCAACTGTACACTTCTCTATTTTAGTTCTACTCCATCACTTCCATGTGCTCTCTTCACAGTTATCCCATCAGGTACAATCTCATCGCCCTACCTTTAATTTTCTGGCCCCTTGTCCTGACCTATAATCCCATTTCTTCCTTCGCTGTCATGGTCACTCAGGCCACATATTTTTATTTATTTATTTATGTATTTATTTATGCGTTTTTATATAGTGCGGACTTTACCCGAAGGTGTCAGAGCGCTTCACAATAGGAACAGTAGGAACAGAACTGATACATGAGAACATTACAAGGGAGCAAAAAACAAAAGCAAACGTTACATTAAATGAAGCAAAAATGACAATTGTGAGCCAACAAAATACAAGAGGTAGCAAACGGTCCTCTGCCCTGTATCAACCTGCCCCAATGCTCCTAGACCTTCTCTTTGCTCACTATTTGTCCATTTGTGTTCTCTCTGTCCGTATCCTGGCCTCATTGAACCCCTTGCTGTGCCCACTCCATGGCCTGTTGCACCCTGTCTTTCTCAGTGCGCCTTGTCCGCTCCCTCTCCGCCCACTCTTGTCATGCCTTGTCCCCTCTTTTTGTTCGCTGATATCCCTCACATATCCTCTTATCCACTCCCTGGCCCTGCCCCTCTCTCTGCCTGCTTCTTGGCCATTTGTCTCCTCCACTTTTTCTTCCAGCCACTTGTCTTAGCTCTTTGCCCGCTCCTCACCATTTTTCCACTCCTTACCCATCCCATTCCAGTCCTCTCTCTGTTTTTCCTCTTCTCTAACCTCTCCCATCTCGACGTAGACACTTCCTCTGTAGGATGGAAGTGGACCCTCTCTCGTTGTTCCTGGGTTGTGGCATTTGCCTGGCTGTGCGGTGACAGGAGAGGGCAGGGGGATGCAGAACATACAAAAATACAGTAGCAGTGGAGGCTCGGTGCGTGGCGGGTAGGAACGCTCAACTTTCTATTTGCATGTACAAGCTTGGCAAGGGTTGTGGTCAGTTAAACCGTTCACCTGTCTTGACCGTTGTTAGACTAGTCATAAGTAGCTATGCTGCTTTCTGCCAAACTTGTTGTTACATGTAGGACCTTGCCAGGTTACACACAATTGTGGGAGATATGATCCTGCACGGTCTTTTTTCAGCTGGAAGTGCCCATTTCCTTCATAGCCAAGTAGCCAAACTTACTGCAATTCATTAGTGTCCATTGATTTTAGGCCTTCCCAATTGCACAATTGCCATTTTCAGAGCCTCCACTTCAAATGGTGGTTCTTGCATTTGCATCCCTATTAAGCAACATCTTAAGTACAAAACCAAGGTTGGGGATGGTTTTAGCATGCTACACTTGGTTAAATTAAAGGGAAAAGCTCATAATGTTTACTTGAACGTAATCCTTCACTGATTAATGAGGGAATTTGGTTATAAGTGAAAGTACAATAATAAGTAGCAGTAGCAAACACATGGTCGTCATTTTGAACTACAATCAATGGTATATCACTAATATACCACATATTTCCACTACACAACTTCACACCACACATTTCCATGCCACACAATTCCACAACAAACAGTTCCAATCTAACACATCTCTCCCTTGCACTTCCACCAAACCTGTCAACTCTCCCCCACATACTCAGTGCCCTTCTCATCTCTCTCTCACACTGCTCTCCCAATTCTCATCTCACAATCACACTGCTCCCTCTCATCCCTCCCTTAAACTCCCTATCTCCTCTCAATACTGCCTGCTCACACATATTAAGCACAGTTTCTTTCGCATACCTTTTCAAGGTTTCTGTCCATTAAGCCACACTCTCCTCCTCTTCTTACGGTGTCTTCTGCGTATACAGGTACTCCTTTTTATCTGTTTGTGGCCTGCTCTCCTCTTATTTCTCTGTTTTTCACACTCTCTTTCTGCTCCTTTGTCTCGAGTTCATTCATCACATCCCTGCATAAAATACCTATCCCTCTCTGTTATCTTTTCTATATATTCTGTGCAACTCTCACTCCTATCTTTTCACCATTTTACATAATTCAAGTTCACCAATACACTCCACACCACACAATACCACCACACAGAATTCTACAACTAGCATTCAAATACAACCCATATAATTCCACTCCACACCACAAACATCCGCTACATTCCAAACCAAAACACATGGGTTAAAGACATTATCATTTACAATGCCAATAGCTCTGACTCTCCCAAATGCAAGACCTATTGCATTGTAAATGCTTGTTCATATTTTTTTTTAAACACATCCTGTTTTCCTTTAAAGAAAACGGGCTGCATTAAACAAAATAATAGTCGCTTTATTTTAAAGAAATCACAGACCTGGTGGTTCTGATGACTCCAGCAGGCCACACTGCTTGTCAATATAGACAATCGTAGTTGGTAACAATGTACGACCTACCTCATACATACTAACGGGGTAGGTCGCATTGAAACCCACAACAAATCAGTATTCTGAGAACAAACCTATTAGTACATAGGTGGGTTTTCAAAATACCAATGGATTTGTTAGAAGTCGGTCTGCAAATTGCAAACACTTCTAACAAATTCATTTTGTACGTTCCATTTGAGGAATCACAAAATCATTATTTGTCGTAATTTACTCTTTCTTAAGTAGAATCTTGGTACAAGACGGCCTAGAGAGGAAAGTGAAGGTAAACTCTCTTCATCCTATGCTATGCTTTGCTTAGGTTTTTTGCTAGCCAACTAGTAATTGGACCTAATCCCTTTGTGTGAAAGAAAGAGAATCAGTTTTATATAACGCGAACTTGACCCGAAGCTATCAGAGCACTTTCTATGAGGACCAGTTGCATTACAGCTGGACACATTCATTTTTTGTTTTTGTTAGGCATGGGGAGATTACTTGATTTGCCCAGGATCACAGGATGTTGAACGTCCCTTGCCAAGACTCAAACCTGGTTCCCCAGCTTCCAGGTCGACGGCTTTAGCCGTTAGGCTACATCCAATTTTCTTTATGTGACTCCACAAACAACAATACACACATTACAATAGTTTCAAGGGGCCTGAATTAGATGCATACCAGAGATTTCCCGTTGCATCACTTGGACTTCATTGGCCAGACATAAGTGTCTAGATTTTGTTAGATGAGAATTAGAGTGTCTCTTCCCATAATCGAAGTGTAGTATTTCATTGTCACATGGCTATGTGCATGCTTACACTTCTTATGCAGACTAGATCCACTTGTTTCCAGGTCATTATCTTACAGCCTTGTGTTGATGTAAGGAATGTCTGACAAAATATCGATAACACAAATATCGATATACAAAAATATCGCACCAAAAATATCGAAGTCAAAAATATAGGAATCCTATCCCTAACAAGGTAAGTACAAATATATATCGAAAATAAAATATAGAATGACAAAAATATCGTTTTTTGTAAAATATGTTTTTTTTAAATATATTAAAAATCTAATATTAACAAAATAATACTTATAAATGTAATAAACATATTTAAAAATGTACTATAATATTTAAAATTAATACATAATGTAATACAATTTATTATTAATAAATATATAATACATACTATAGTTTTCATTAATAATAACTCTAAATTAATTATTTTCATAACTTATAAACAAATAAAAAATATAATAAATTACTAATACATTTATTTACATAAAATATTCACATAAATAACAATTAATAACAACATAATACTAATAAAAAAGCTAAATACATTTTAGATAGCGTATGAGTAAAAATTACTATTACCACTCCAGAGAGTGCGACAGTAGGGAAAGTGTTGGATAGCGTAGCGGTAACAATTACTATTCCCACTCCAGAGAGTGCAATAGTAGGGAAAGTGTTGGATAGCATAGGGGTAAAAATTACTATTCCAACTCCAGAGAGTGCAACAGTAGGGAAAGTGTTGGATAGCGTAGGGGTAACAATTACTATTCCAACTCCAGAGAGTGCAACAGTAGGGAAAGTGTTGGATAGCGTAGGGGTAAAAATTACTATTCCCACTCCAGAGAGTGCAACAGTAGGGAAAGTGTTGGATAGCGTAGGGGTAACAATTACTATTCCAACTCCAGAGAGTGCAACAGTAGGGAAAGTGTTGGATAGCGTAGGATTAAAAATTACTATTCCAACTCCAGAGAGTGCAACAGTAGGGAAAGTGTTGGATAGCGTAGGGGTACCAAATACTATTCCCACTCCAGAGAGTGCAACAGTAGGGAAAGTGTTTGATAGCGTGGGGGTAACAATTACTATTCTAACTCCAGAGAGTACAACAGTAGGGAAAGTGTTGGATAGCGTAGGGGTAAAAATTCCTATTCCCACTCCAGAGAGTGCAACAGTAGGGAAAGTGTAGGATATCGTAGGGGTAACAATGACTATTCCAACTCCAGAGAGTGCAACAGTAGGGAAAGTGTTGGATTGCGTAAGGGTAACAATTACTATTCCAACTCCAGAGAGTGCAACAGTAGGGAAAGTGTTGGATTGCGTAGGGGTAACAATTACTATTCCAACTCCAGAGAGTGCAACAGTAGGGAAAGTGTTGGATAGCGTAGGGGTAAAAATTACTATTCCCACTCCAGAGAGTGCAACTGTAGGGAAAGTGTTGGATAGCGTAGGGGTTTAAATTACATACTTATAATTTTTTGTTTTTAATAATACAAATATGATCTATTAAATAAATATAAAACATTTACAATACATATACATAATTATTAAAAACATGATTAGCAAAATATATGTAACCTAAAAAAATCATGAAAAACATACCATTTTATAATATTTAATTACCAATTAATAAATAATTAACAATTATAAAATTAACTTAACAATTATTTTTAATTCATTATTACTTAATTACATTAAAATTAGTTCCCACCATATTCCCCTATACACACAAAACCCGCAACAGAACACATCTATCAATTAATTAATTATTTAAAAATAATTATTATTAATTAAAATTATTTACCAATTAATAAAAATTAATGTATGCTTCCTACTAATTAATAAATAATTCTACATAATGAAATTACTTCCCACCCTATTCCCCTATAAACCCATAACCCGCTACAGAACATATTAATCAATTAATCAATTAATTAAAAATAATTAACAAAATAATTAAATATAATTACCAATTATTTTTAATTAATGTAATTCTCAATTAATTAATTAATAATTCCTACTAATTAATAATTAATTTAACATAATTAAATTACTTCCCACCCTATTTCCCTATAAACCCATAACCCGCTACAGAACATATTTATCAATTATTCAATTAATTAAAATTATTTACAAATTATTCTCAATTAATTAATAATTCCTACTAATTAATAATAATTTAACATAATTATTATTATTTTTTTTTTTATCCTCATATTGCGATATCTGTATGAATACGGAGTATCAGGTATCTGCCTCTAGTTTCTTTCCGACACTGCCCCTCGGTCTCTCTTGTCTGGGGAGTTTTTATCATCCTCTTGATGATCTTTTAGAGGAGTTTCCTTTGCCCGTTACATACCATTACCTCTGATTTTGGAGCGAGGAGAGCTAGTCAACTTGACTACTCAACAAGTACCATACTTGTCCACCAGAAGATGTATCGCGTTAATCATAGGACTTGTATTTTGATCTTATTTGGGGTTTAAGAAATTTTCTAAACTTTCCCAGAACTTAAATCTCTTACTTGCATTTCCCTTCCTGTCAAGTTTGTTAATTCTTATGGCCGAGTTCAACCAATCTGCATGGGTTGGGCTGGAAGACCCTATCCATTTAATACAAATTTCCCTCCTTGCAGGTACTATCAATACAAAAAGGAGATTTTCTTGCCCTTTTGTGAGCCCCCCTTCGTTTCCTGAGTCTTCAATCCCAAAAAGGGTAAGGGTGGTACTTACAGTTAGTTGCTTGGTCAGGATAATGCTCAGGGTCTTACCAACTTCGTCCCAAAATTCTTTCAAATGGGGGCAGTTTTTGAACATGTGGATGTCGTCTGCTCTTTCTTCTCCACATTTTGGGCATTTCTTTATTCCTGCGTTCTTAAACTTGGAGAGCTTTCTTGGTGTCCAGTATGCCCGGTGAATGGTGTACAGATGGTTCCTTTTCAAGGCCGCGGATTTCAGAGTAGACCAGCATTTCCCTACAGATTTTTCCCAAATTAGGTCTAGGTCCGCTGTTAGTATGTCTTTTCCCCAAATTTGTGTTTCTATGTTAAGGTTTGTGTCGTTTGCCTTTATCAGGGCCCAATACCATTTAGCCACTTCTTTTGGTATTGGTGTTGTTTTAACCATTTCTTTTTCCACTTTTTCGTTTCCGTTGTTAACATTGGGTAAAGTCTTAGACCAACTTGAGATTTGGTAATATTTAAATTTAGATAGTGTGTTGTTTGTCAACTCTTGAAGCTCTGACCATGCTTTCAGGTTAGGTCCGTTTAGTATTTGCCCCCAATACTTTACGTTGGCTCTTTTTAAAGGGAGTGCTAGTGTATCTTTGAAACATTCTGGGGTTCCTGGCGAGTTCCAAATGGGAGCCCATTTGCTATAATACGATATTTTCAGGATTCCTCTGATTTGTGCCCACATCTTTGCTGCGTCCCTTAGTATCTTAAGTTTTATTGTCTTGAAGTACTTGGGGTGTCCGAACTTAAACAAGACATGGTCATCTGATTTTATGATCGCTTGTAAGTAGCTCGGGTAGTTTTCGTGACTTTTTAGCAGCACTCTAATGTTCTTAAGTTGGAAGGCTCTGTAGTACTCCACCAGGTCCGGGCTAGCTAGTCCTCCATCTTTCTTCCCCCTCCTTATTTTCTTCCAGGCAATCCTCGTGCTTTTCGCAGCCCATATGAAACTTGTAATGTCTCTCTGTGCCTGTGTTAGCACCGTTTTCCCAAACTCCAGTGGTATTGCTTTAAATAGGAAAGTGAACTTTGGTATGATGGTCATCTTGACTATGTTTGATCTCCCAATCAGACTGAGTGGTAAGGAGGCCCAAGCCTCGAGCAATTTCCTTACGTCTCCGGCTACCTTGGTCAGGTTGCGTTGTGGAATCTTTCCTATATCGTGATTCACTAGGATTCCTAGGGATCTAATTTCATTTTTTATATTGTGACTTTGAAAGCAAGTATTCCATGTCATGATCTCTGTTTTCGTTTGATTTACCAGGTACCCTGAAACTTTCCCAAATGCTCCTATAGTTTCATCGATTGTATCCTTGGCTCTTAGGTAGTCGTCCGTAAAAATCATTAAGTCGTCCGCATATGATGCGATTTTCTTCTCCCATGTATGGTGTTTAAATTGAGTAATTTCTTTACTGTTTCTTAACTTATTCGCTAGCGGTTCAATATATAAATTGAAGAGCAAAGGTGAAAGGGGACAACCCTGCCTCGTTCCTCTGCTTATCTTTATGTTTTCCGTGAGACTTCCATTTATTAGAACCTTGGATCTTGGATCCTTGTATATTTGCTTTACAATATGTATAAAGTTTGGTCCTATGTTGTTCTTGACCATTACTTTCTCTAGGAAGGCCCAATTGACCCTATCGAAAGCCTTTGCGGCATCGACGGTGAGTATGGTAAGAGGAGTTTTCTCGTGTGTTGCGATGTCTATTGCAGTTAATAGTTCTTGTGTAACTTCATGCAATTGCCTCCCTTTGATGAACCCTTTTTGATCCTGATGCAGCAGTTTCGGCAATACTTTCCCTAGCCGTGCTGCCATGATTTTAGTAAAGATTTTATAATCTGCGTTCAGCAGTGAAATCGGGCGGTACGACTCGCATCTGGCAGGGTTCTTTCCAGGTTTCAGGATAATTGTAATTATGGCATCGTTCCAGGAATCTGGTATGGCTTTATGCTGTTTAAGAATTATAATAATTAATTCAGTAATGTGAGGAAGTATAGTATCTTTTAATACCAAGTAGAGTTCGTTCGGTAGAGCGTTGGGCCCCGCTGCCTTTCCTTTCTTCAAACTCTTAATGGCGTCAGCCACTTCACCTTCAAGGACTTCTTTGTTCAGAACTTCTCTTTCATCCGCCGTAAGTTTTAGAAGCGGAACATCTTCCAAGTAGGAATTGATCAGCTTGTCTTGCGGATTTGTATCTTCCGTATAGAGCTCTTTGAAGAATTTCCAGAATTCTTGCCTGATGATATTTTCGTCAGAATTTTGCCCTGTTTGATCATCCTGAATTATACTTCTCACTTTGTTTCTGGCTAAATCAGTTTTAAGTTTCCATGCCAGCCACTTTCCACAGCCCTCACCATATTCATGCTTTGCTAGTTTGCTAGAGTCCCATTTCTTTCTCAGTCTTTCTTCCAAGATGCCTTCAATCTCCTCTTTCTGCTGCTGTTTTTTTTAAGAAGTTCTTGTTTCCTTACCTCTTCTTGTACCATAGAGATAGCGATGTCTAAGGAATGAATATTATTTTCCAGAACTGAGATCTCTTGCTTTAATTGCTTATTTTTACGAGCCCCTAAACTCAGGAGTTTGCCCCTTATAACAGCTTTAAAAGTATCCCATGTTATTTGTTTTGTGGTGCCTGTGGCGTTTAATTCAAAGAAGTTTTTTGTTTCAATTTCCAGTTCCCTTATTAACTGTTCGTCTTGTAACAAGGCTCTCTCAACTGTGAATCTTCTTTCCATTTCTTTTACTGTGACCTGTTGTAGTAGTTGCACAGCCGAGTGGTCTGACAAATGAGCTGGTAGGTGAGATACTTTTTTCACGTTCCCTGTCAATTCACTGCTGACCAAAAAGTAATCAATCCTTGATTTATGCCCCAGCTTTTTATTATGCAGGGTGAAAGGGTGCATATTTTCTCCTTTTTTTCTCCAAATGTCTACTAGGTCAAGGTCTCTTTTGTAGATCCCAATCCACTCTCTCATTTTTTCAAGTTAGCCTGTCTTCCTGGTGGTGATCTATCTCATTTTAAGTCCATCACTAGGTTGAAGTCACCTCCCAATATTATGGGAGAAGTGGCTAATAGTAACTGCGAGTACAGTTTTCGCAGGGGATCAGCATCGTCGAGGTTGGGCCCATAGTAACCTGCAATGGTAAGGGGAGTGTTACCTATTTTTACGCTGGCTATAGCCCATCTGCCTTTACTATCTACTTCTGAAGAGGTTACAACCGCTTTTAATGATTTTTAAAAAATTATCGCAATTCCCTTGATATTGCATTGTTGTGTTGTGCATACATGGGAATCTACCCACCATAAGTTCTTGATTATTTGGTCCGATTCTTCTTTTAAGAGATGAGTCTCTTGCAGTATTATAATTTCACTTTTTGCAGTTCTAATATATTCCAGGATTTTGTTCCTCCTACTCTTTGTCCTCAGGCCATTTACGTTCCATGATAAAATATTAACGTCTCTACTCATACTTCCCATTGGTTTTGTTCGTGATTATTTTCGTACTTCTGCACGCGTATTGCCATTTTTTATGGAATATAACTCCATTTTGTTTTTTTCCTAAATTCTCGCAAATGAGGAATTTTTTGTTTTTTTCCCTATTTTGCTCCCCACCCTTTGCCGTGTGATTTTTATGTTTTCTTGGTTGTGTTTTAAAGTTGCCCTCCCCTGGGAAGCCTCCATCTTCTTTTCCTTCGGTTATCTTCGTAACCCTTTTAGCTTCCCGTTCCCGTGATTCTTGCCTTTGTACAATTAAAAGAATTTATTGATTGCCAAGCACCTTCGTGTTTTATACTTTGCACTTGGTTGTGTTTGATTTATATATATTTTTTCCATTAGAGTTTGTTTTGTGATCTATTTCTTTACATGGGTTCCCTTAGCTCAGGGGTTCCTCTGAAAGCATTTCATCTTTTATTTGGTCTATGAGGACTTTCACCTCTTCTGGCTCTCTCATGTTTCGCATTTTATTCCGCCACATTATGCGTAGCGATGGTGGAAATTTCATCTGCACCGTGGCGCCTAGTTGTTGCAGTTCTGACATTAAATTTCCCAGTTCCCATTGCCTGGTCTGGGAGGCCTTTGACATGTCAGACCTTATTTTAAAAGTCCAACTATCCTTGTTGTAAGTTCCCTTTTTCAATGCCTCTCCCAGGATCCTGTCTTTCAGCACATACGTTTTGAAGTTGACTAAGATCTTCCTTGGAGTTTTCCTTTCTTTGCTTTTTCCAAAGGGGTCTCTATGTACTCTCTGTATGTCTTCTTCCAGTATTGTTTTATCCGCCCCTGGGAAATGTTCTGCCAATAATGCCACTACAAATATTTTAATGTCTTTGCCCTCTTGGTTCTCCGGCACATTCAAAATCCTGATGTTGTTTTTTCTCGCCTGGTTTTCTAAGGACTCCATCTTTTCATTCATGATTTTATTTTCTAACCTCAGGGAGTTTATTTCCTTCCTATTCTTTTCAACCCTTTTGTCTAGGGAAACGACTTCACTCTCCACTGCCGTGACTCTGTCTCCCAGAGCGTTCAACTTGTTGTCTAGTTTTTCCGCATACTTCCTGAATTTTGTCTTGTTTCGCTTCTGAGATGGAGAATTTCTCTTTCATTTCTGCCCATATCTTCTCAAGGAGTTCGTCTGTGTGGTTTTTCGAGGTTTCTTTATGACTCCCTAGCAAACTTGCATCATCCTCTTCCTTGTCCTCATCTTCTGCAGTTATATGCGCTACTGCAACAGAGGGCTCAGTGCCCCCCTCCGCCATGTGTGCTTTCTGGGCTTCGGCACCTTCTGCTACTCCGCTTCCCTTGTTAGTCTTCCAAATATCTTCCAAGCTCTTTGTTTCTGATATGTTCCTTTTCTTGTTTTTGTTTTTCCTCCCTTTCTTTGCGCTGCCTGAGCCTATTTTTTCAATTTGAGGGGGCGTTCCCGGATTCGCTTTTTGCGAGGGAGGAATGTCCGTAGATTTGATAATCTCCTCTCTCTCTCCCCTCAGAGTTTCTGGAGAGGACTGTGCTTGCACGGGAGCTTGAAACTCTGGCTTCAGCCCCTGCTGTTGGACTTTAAAGTAGGTTCTTAAAGAGGGAGTCACTTTTATTTTAGATCTCTGTGAGGAGGCCAATTTATCTTTCTCTGAGATGATCTTAATGTGTTCTTTAGCTAGGGTTTTTTGCTTTTTTCTGCTCACTCTTGGAGAAATGCCTTTAGGGTATTGCTCTTGCCTTAAGAAGTTTCTGTTGCACAGGCTGTAGAAAGATACTACTTGTTTATCCTGACTTTGTGATTGCTGGGGCTCTAATGGTTCCTTAATTCCCACTTGATTTTTTTTGGCAAGGTTCTCCCCTAACTTATGATGTGCCTCCTCTTTGTCCTCCTGTGTTGGTTTTATAGACTTACTCATAGGCTGGTAGTTTACAAGTGTCTTAAATTTCAGACTCTCAGTGTGGCAGGATTGAGCAGTGTGCTGGCTGTTTATGTTACTGTATATGCTACTCTGTAACGTTGTGCTGTTTACCTCATCAGGTGTCCAAATCTTCTCTGTTAGACTAGTATTGTCTAAATCTTTTTTATCGTATTTGTGGAGAGTTTCAGTTATAGATCTTTTAATGACCCAGCACCCTCGTGTCTTTTTGTTCGTCTGCCTGTTCCGTGTTACCCTCTCTGAGCTCGCCCTGTTTAAGGCTGTCTCCACGCTGTTGTGAGCCTCAAAGTACTGGAGGAGGTCTGCTCTGACTCTGCCGCTCGTGCCCCGGAACTGAAAGCTCAGTCTTCCGGAGGCACGGCAGCAGCGCGACTTTGCCTCCGCGGCGGCGCTCCACAGGTCCGACTGCTCTCCCGCCCCGATGCAGCTCTCTGAGCCCCGTCCAAATCTGCCAGATCCGCCGCTCTCACCTGTGCCAGCGAACGTCTCCCTGAGCTTCAGACGGCGTTCTCCACGCAGGAGAGTCGTTACAGCTTCCACTGATCCACCACGCGGCAGGCACAGGACTTCCCTCGTTGTTTCACAGCCAGACGGGGAAGAAAAAAGACCAAGGGAACACACCATCTCAGAGGGCTCCTCACTCAAGGTAGGAGGATCTACTGTCTCTAGCTTTCACTCTCGTAGTGCTCCGTTCACTTTTTCTTCTGTGGGTGCTTTCCAATCGTTGCGTTACATCAGAATCACGGGTACTCCGGGAGCTCTCCGACTGAGCTTCCTACCCAGCCGCCATCTTCCCCCCTCCAGGGGATTCACACATGGTGAATCAACACTATTCCAACTCCAGAGAGTGCAACAGTAGGGAAAGTGTTGGATAGCGTAGGGGTAACAATTACTATTCCAACTCCAGAGAGTGCAACAGTAGGGAAAGTGTTGGATAGCGTAGGGGTAAAAATTACTATTCCCGCTCCAGAGAGTGCAACAGTAGGGAAAGTGTTGGATAGCGTAGGGGTTTAAATTACATACTTATAATTTTTTGTTTTTAATAATACAAATATGATCTATTAAATAAATATAAAACATTTACAATACATATACATAATTATTAAAAACATGATTAGCAAAATATATGTAACCTAAAAAAATCATGAAAAACATACCATTTTATAATATTTAATTACCAATTAATAAATAATTAACAATTATAAAATTAACTTAACAATTATTTTTAATTCATTATTACTTAATTACATTAAAATTAGTTCCCACCATATTCCCCTATAAACACACAACCCTCAACGAACACATCTATCAATTAATTATTTATTTAAAAATAATTATTATTAATTAAAATTATTTACCAATTAATAAAAATTAATGTATGCTTCCTACTAATTAATAATTAATTCTACATAAAGAAATTACTTCCCACCCTATTCCCCTATAAACCCATAACCCGCTACAGAACATATTAATCAATTAATTAAAAATAATTAACAAAATAATTAAATGTAATTACCAATTATATTTTAATTTATGTAAATCTCAATTAATTAATTAATAATTCCTACTAATTAATAATTAATTTAACATAATTAAATTACTTCCCACCCTATTCCCCTATAAACCCATAACCCGCTACAGAACATATTTATCAATTATTCAATTAATTAAAATTATTTACAAATTATTCTCAATTAATTAATAATTCCTACTAATTAATAATTAATTTAACATAATTAAATTACTTCCCACCCTATTCCCCTATAAACCCACAACCCGCTACAGTACTAAAAGACAATATTTAATTAAATTACATTAAAAATAAATAATACAACATAATAAATACAATATAATATACACAAAATTTATTTAAAAATCGATATTAGTAACATCGAAATTATTTACTTCGATATTACTGACATCGATATTTAAAACTTCGATATTACTAATATCGATATTAAGAGTGTCAATATTACTTACCTTCTATATTATGTCCCATCGATATTTAAACTTCGATATAATTGTATATCGAAATTTAAAACTCGATATTTTGTCTGTGTACTGATGAAAGTCCCATTCAAAGACCAATACTTTGGATCTCTAAAGAAACTAGGAGCAATTGTGTTGTGGTATGAGACTGGCTACTACTGTAAAACCCAACAGTGGCACCTAACATCAACTGTGCTGCTTTCAAAATCATCCATTAGATTTCCAATTGTCTTTGAGACTTGTTATACACAATCCACTGTTGAAGAAACAGTCATTCAGAAGAAGACAAAAAGATGCATGTTATTTACGTGTGTGCTTAGTCCAGACAACAGACCTACTTGGAATAGATAATGATTATATGCAAAAAAATAAAGAATAAAAGGGAGCCCTTGTAAAAGCAATTGCAATTGGGGGTTCTGGTAAAGGGGCACAGCTGGTATTTAAGGGAGGAATAGAATAGAATAGAATCACCCAAGTACTATGTACCCTGCAGCTTTGCAGTAGCAGGAGGGTGCTAGAGGATGCAAAACTGGAGATACTTCAGTCCAGTGTAGGTAGGGTGGGGTTTTCCAAGGGGGGGGGGGGTGGGGGGGGATGTTGCACGGGGTGGCAGGAATAAAATTGTTAAAAATCCTCATGGGGCTGAGCCCGCACATTTTCTTAAACAATCTAGCTTTGATCACCAATTGGTATTCCTAATTTTTTGCTCCAAAAGAGAGGTGCGAGGATATAACAATAGAGACACAGGGCGTCCATTGGAGGTAGTGAGGGGATGTGACAGCTTGACGTAATGACAAATTTGCAATTTTTGTCCTGGAATGTCAATGGCCTGCGCACGAGGTGTAGGGGAGAATTTTTTTTTCAATATTTGAGAGATTCCCCGGCACAGGTTATTGTCTCCTCAAAGCTGAAACAGTAGAGTTTCTAAAAAAATAAAAATGGATCGATAGCTTTTTGAGCACTGACCAATCAGTAAATATTAGGGGAGTACTTTTTATTTTTAAGAAGCAGGCCAAAGCTCAAATAGTGGAGTATTGGGAGGACAAAAGTGGCAGGTGGCTTATCTTAAGGGCTGTGCTAGATGGCTATCCTTAAACCCTGGTTGGATATTATGGCCCTAACCAGGACGACCCCTCCACTTGAATAGTATACGTGACCGTCTAATTGCCTTGAATGACCCTGTAATATGGCTAGGTGATTTAAAAAATTTTTTTGGGACCCAAAACTGGATAAATCAGCGAATTCCAGGGCTTGTGCTTTTTCTAAATCTAGGCAAGATCTTCTAACAATCATGTCACAGCTAGGTTTGGCGGATATATGGAGGGAAAGGGTAGGGATAAAGCTGGGGGTTTCTTTTCGAAACCTCAGATACAAACATCTTTCAAGAATTGACTATGCTCTGTTCAGCTTTAGCCTCAAAGATGTTTTGATGGATATTTCTTACCTTCCTTCTCATCTTTCTGACGATTCAGCCATATTATTTACTCTAAAAATAGGCCATCAAAAATCCCATGCCTCTTGGTCATTTGACCGTACCATCCAATTAGAGGATGAGGAGGTCACTTTTCTTCGGACAGAAATCCATTACTTTTTGGAGGCTAATTTAGATACAGCTGATATCCCCATCATATGGGATGCACTGAAAGCCTTCTGGAGGGGGTGCATTACGAGTCAATCTTCGTATAGAAGAAAAAAATATAAAGAAAGTATCGAGAACTTGGAAGTGGAAATGAAGGGTATTGAAAACAATTTGGGCGTCCATATGGGCACAGATGCGGACCGTGAAAGATTGGGTTCATTAAAAATCTCAATTAGAAAGCCTTTTACAGATTAGGGTTGCTAAACGGTGGGAGGCGAGTAAGAACTCTCATTTTGAGTTCGGTGAGGCGGCTGGTAAAATTCCCGCCTGGAAAACCAAGGCCAACCAAGCACGAAACTACATTAGGGAGATCATGGTGGAGGGGGAAGCAGTCCCACGGCTTACTAAATAAGAAATTGGGGGCGCTTTCCAGGACTTCTTTCAGGCCATATATAAAGAGGATATCTGTGAGGGCATGGTAGCGAGGGAGGCCTGGTTGAACTCAATTTCCAACCCAAAGCTGTCAGTGGAGCAAAGTAAGACCTTGGGGAGAGAGATCTCTGTTGAAGAGATTGGTATGGTACTGGGGCATGTGAGGCGTGGGAAGGCAGCAGGCCCGGATGGGCTACCAGGGGAACTTTATAGGGCCCTTAGCGGGGAGATTGCCCCGGTCCCGGCTTCTGTCTTTAACAGCATTCTCCTGGGGGGTTTGGATCCTCCAAAGTCCTGGAACGATGCTACGGTGGTTTTAATACCTAAACCAAGCAAAGATTTGAGAGAATATGGGTCATATCGTCCCATTTCGCTTCTCAACAGCGATTATAAAATCTTTGCTGCTATCATGGTGGCTAGGCTGGGGGCGGTGGCAAGCTCAATTATACATGAAGATCAAAAGGGCTTTGTCAAAGGTAGACACTTAGCAGACCTCACGCAAGATCTAGTGGGGGAAATTGACATTGCTACCACCTTCTCTCTTCCTTTGGCCGTCTTCAGGCTGGATGCGACTAAGGCCTTTGATAGAGTCAATTGGGCCTTCTTGGCTGCAATTATGAGGAAATTCAACCTACCTGCAAACTTTTGCCGCATGATATCGCTTATATACAAAGCTCCGACGGCCAGGCTTCTGTAAACAATTGCTTGACAGAACCCTTTAGTATTTCTAGAGGTACTAGGCAGGGTTGCCCGCTTTCCCATCTCCTCTTTAATCTCTATATCAAGCCTTTTGCTCAGATTCTCAGAGAGGAGGCTAACATACCATCATTTAGCTTCGGTGAATGGGATAAGCGGGTAGCTCTATACGCAGATGATATCCTCAAAATGACATCTAATTTAGAACTGGCTCTCCCCACAGTGACTAAGAGGGCAGAGGAGTTTGGTAAGAATTCCGGATACCAGATAAACTCTGATAAAACGGAAATCATGGCCTGGAATATTACTAGTCTTCTCGCGGAGACTGTGTCCTCCATGCGCTATCTAGGCATTAGAATCATCCAAGATGTTAGTAAGATCGCCGCTCAAAATTTGGAGCGGGTACATAAAGAATGCTGGAAACAGCTTAAGGCATGGAATCACCTCCCTCTATCCATCTTTGGAAGGACAAACTTAGTCAAAATGTCTATCCTGCCCAAATATACTTTCTTGTTCAATTCCATCCCGATGGCCTTTGATAGTAAGCAAATAGCTAAATACCAACAAGATATTAACTCCTTTATCTGGAGGTATGGAGCTACACGATTAGCTTGGAAAAAGTTGAGGAGGAGGAGGCAAAAAGGAGGGCTAACGCAACAAGACTTGCAATATTATGCCTGGGCGTTTGAACTATCCTACTCTAGAATGCTACTAAAAACACCACTAGATAGCGCTAGGGGAAGGATGTTTCGAGCCACGCTAGAAAGTGCCGGTCTTCCACCTGTCGGCTTTCTCTTCAAGTTTGGAGACCAGAAATTTTACAAAAAAGTCAAACTAAAAACTCTCCAATCATTGGCCAGAAGCTGGTATATAATCAGGAAACGATTGGGGCTCAGCTACTTTTCTAACACAGCACCCTTGTGGGACTCACCAGGTACTCCATCATGTCTCAAAGACAGACTGGCGTGTCCCCGCCATCAGCCATTTCTGGGAGAAGGTGATGGAGGCCCTGTCTTCTATTCTAAACATCACATTGTGCATTTCTCTCCCCTTGATCATCTTTGGAGTAGATGACAACATCTCCGGGCATGCCAGATCCTTTTAGTTTTATGCAATTCTCTTGGCTAGGAGGCAGATTTGTAGGTTCTGGGTGGATGCAGCTCCTCCAACCTATGCGGGATGGCTGACGTCACTATATCAAGTTTCTAGAGTGGATTTGGCCAGATCCTGTAGTAGGAAAAGGCTTGCCTTTTGGTACTTTCTGGTAAATTGGAGGTAGGATTTCCGTTTTTTTTTTCCCCGGGTCCTATGATTATTCTTCCTGCCTTCCTGCTCTATGGACTTGCAACAAGGGCCTTCACAGTTTTGTCTTGATCCAACAGGTGATAATACGCCTAGATGTAGTGATGCAGGCCTCCCTGTTGTGCCTTTGTCTCCTTCTTCCGCCAATTAATTTTCTTGTGCTTGTGTCCGAGCCACGTTATTTGACCTTGGGGCTGGACATATAGGCATACAGTGGTGGTCGGTGGTTTCTTGCACTTGGGTATCGGCAAATGAGGACAAAAAAAAATGATTATATGCAAAAGGGTTCCTCAGTGCAAAATAAAAAACATTTTGTGCAAAACAACAGTTTAAACGCAAAAAGAGGCCTTTTAGCACTAACGTGTAAAGACGACATTTAAATTGACATCAGCAATTAAGCTAACTTAAGTCAGTGCAATATGTTAATTCATGTGTTTGTTTATAATGCCTAAATATGATTACCTACTACAATATATTCATTACTATGAGTTTATTATTCAGCATTGGAATAACCACTTTTAGTTTAATGCATTTAATTCTCAAAATGAGGAAATTCACTCTATTAGAATGTTGACTGATTATTGAACAGCTTGTCATCTTCAAGTAACAGACTTTTACCAAGATTTATGCACACTCTAAAACATAGCAATATCAGACATGAGATTGCATGTGTTCTTTACTAATGTCAACACTGGGTCCTTGACCTTTAATAGAAAGTTGGCTGCAAATGCCTCATCGACTCTCTTAATAGTTGTGGACAAGGAACTAGCCAGAAAAATAAAATGCCCCTACTTTCAATCATATTGTGAATGGCACAAAGTGAGTGAGAAAAGCAAGAATGTCTGCCCTTAGGTAAGAAGGCTTGGTGGTGTAGAAGTTCCCATGAGGACATTTTAAAAATACAGCCCTAAATGATACCTTTCTATCACAATTTGCAAAATATTCTGCCAAAGTTATATGATTCCAGTACTTTCTTTTTGTTTTAAAATGTTCTCATTCTTTATCTACCTCTATTTTTCCATAAGCCTGTTTTTATCTTATTTTATTTAATCAATTTATAATCTTTCTTTTTAGTGCCTCATTGTTCCGTTTGCATTTCTTTTTAGTTTCTTCTTTTATTCTCCATCTATCGTTCCATCCTCTTTTTCCCATGAGTTCTTCGCAGCTTCACATTTCAACTTTCTTTCCATATTTCCATGGCTTTATCTATCCAGTCCAGCTCTTTTTCACAATATTTCTTTCCATCTAAACTTTCATCTTCCTTTACAACTTTTGTACTTTTGTCCATATTTCCTTCCATCCTCCCTTGTACCCTTCTATTTCTCCCTCATTCCTTTCATCATTGCTTTCATCTTTACTTCCGTCTCTCCTTACTTCCTTTTAAAGGACCATAAGGCTATGGAAAAAGAAAAATATAAGGCCTGCCTCAACAAATATAAAAATGTTGTTCATAAGGCAAAGTCAATCTACTTCACCCAAATAATTACTGATGCCAATAATTCCACCAAAGAGCTTTTCAAAGTCGTAAGAAGTCTGACATCACCACCCAGGAGAACTTCGAGCAACAACACCCAGGACATCTGTAACAGTGTGTAATTTTTATTTATTTATATTGCACAGTTACTTAAAACCATTTGCAAAACATCTTGCATGCCATTTAAAAGCAGAACGTCGATCCTTAAAAAAGACATTTGTATACAAGACTTTCAAAAACAATGTGTAACAGACAATAGATGTATAAATATTTATGTCTATACATTCGTAAATAAAAACAGCAAGAGTATACCAGTGTATCCTCATTAGTAAGTTTCTTGCGTGATATAAAAGTGTTTTAGTTATTAAAATGATATCTTCTCCAACTGGTTAATGGGGCGAGTTGGCTTATTAGACTGAAGTGACTTTCATCATGCCTGACCCCTCGTCTTCCATAAACCTGTTTCGAAGCGCGGCCATGTATTTCCCAAACCTGGCCAGGTCCGATGGAACTGCACAGGAGAAAAGTACCGAAACGGCTTCTTTTACTGTTCGGACCCCGTGTCGTAGCCAGATTTGTTTTAAAAGGATCAGTCGGGGCAAGAACATCGCAGGGCAGCAGCAAATAAAGTGTAGCAGATATTCGTGCTTGTAGTTGCAGAGTCTGCATCTTATTTTGTGTTCGAGGGACCTCCACCCAGGGTTTAACTCTTTGATTTGAAGGGGCACTAGTCTGGCCCATGTAATGTTTTTGAGTGCTTTCCTTCTGTAATATTCTGGGCAGTTTTTTTCTTGGATATAGTAGTCCAAATTTACAATATCTTCAGACAGAAGCAAACTCCCAGAGTTGACAACCACTCCCCAAAGCTGCCTACTTCCAACAAGCCTAATTTTCCAATGTTTCCCCTCTTACCTCACAGCAAGTAACCTCACACATCAAAACTAGTAAATCAGGCTCCCACTTGGAACCCTGTCCTTCTTCCATCAATCACACGGCCACAGAAACAATGGCAGAATATCTGTCCATGACCTTATATTCTAACTGGTCCCCTGGACTTTTCCCTTTGGTCTGGAAAGAAGCCTCCATCCTTCCCCTGCTAAAAAAAGCCAAATTGAACCCTGTGGACCCTAACAACTAAAGATTATCTCCCGCCTGCCAAAATTATTGAAAAAGCTTTGAACCAACAACTGGCTCAATTCATATCTGACCACCAGCTGCTAGATACTGCTCAATTTGGTTTCAGAAGCGGTCATGGTACTAGAAACAGTCCTGATAAAAACCACAGATAAAATCAGAAGCATAGCGGAAGGTGGGGGTAGTGCTGCCTTTGTACTTCTTGATTCATTGGTAGCCTTCGATACGGTCGACCATAAGATTTTGATCTCCATGCTGTTGGCATCATGGGGTCTGCTCTCAAACTCTTAGGATCCTTTCTTTCTGAAAGGAAACAGATAGTGGCCCTTGACCCCTGTGTATGAGAAGCCTTTAGTCTGACTTGTGGAGTCTCACAGGGTCCTCCCTCAGTCCCACGCTGTATAACATATACGTTAAACCCCTGGTGCCCTTGATCAGATCTTTCGTTCTTAACCCAACCTCATATGCAGATCATACCCGAATTGAGATTCAAAGGCTGGTACTGGGGAGGCAGACCCTTTGTTAACACCACTGTGAAGGAATGGAATAATATACCACCCCACATCCTATCCATGCATAAACTACTAATACATTTGAAACATGGCTTTTTCCTAAGTAAGTACCTTTCAGGGCTCTTGGTTCTCCTCTTCCATGTGATAGTGTCTTGACATCTCTAGGTAATGATTTGTGCTTCATAAATCCAAATAACATAACATAATCTTTCTTTTATCCTTTTATCTATCATTTCATCCCTTTTTCCACTATCTTCTCCATTTCATTGCTTTCTACCAAACTTCCTCCCTCCCTCCCTCCTTTCCACCCTTCCACTTTCATCCTCTTCCTTCCTTTCTTTTGCACACTCTCTCACCATTAAACTTCTTACCTTTTTTCAGGATGTCTCTTTCTCTCTTCAGTACAGTCAACTTTTTTTGGCATCTCTCAGATTTCAATCCGGCAGCTCACCTATGTTATTGTCTTGCAGTACTATTTGTTTGTTTCTGTCTAGAGATTTGGGAGTCAAAGATCATAGCTCATGGTGTTATCATTATTAAATCAATGACAATAGTGGGCATCAGGAGACACAGCTGCTCACCGTCACCCATGACTGTGGATGAACAGCCAATGCTTAACTTAATGTAAGTCATGTAAGTATGAGTTTGAACACCAGACAACACAGCTATTACAGGCGTACCAAAGAAGTGAATCTTCGTCCATGGTTGTGAGGTTTTCTAAAAGGCAACTCACTTTAATACTATCATATACACATATGTGCTATAAAACAAAGAACAAATAGTAAGAAGTGCACAGATCAAATACACAGTAAACAGATAATGGAGTGACAAATCAATGAGAATACCGCACCCCTGTATAAGGAACAACACACCATTTGCAATGCTCAAATTTTTACATAGACTTAAACACAACTGAAACAAAACAAAGTGGCACAATGCAGTTATATTAGTAGATGCTTAGATTAATCACACAACATATGCAGATTTATGCGCTTGGTTTCAAAAATCATTCAGCAACATAGAGGATTGCAATAGACTTCCAATAGCCTAGTTTTGAAAAATGGTTTATTAGTAGAGATAAGTAAGGACCTATCACTAGTACTAGGGCCATAATCACAATATAAGTTGCAGTCAATGACTCAATAAATGTATCCCTTACTCAACCTTTGGAACCTGGTAAAGAGCAGGGGGGCAAATCTTAGGACACAGGTATATAAAGCATTTAAAAACATTTTAAATAAGTAAGGCAAAACAGACAATACAAATCCTACACCTATTTCTCAAAATGGGTTATATTTTTTTATCCGTTGGTTGAAAGCTTTATTCGATATGCAAAGATATCTTACAAGCATAACATACATTAAAAGCAACATTTTAGCAAAAAATACAAGTATGTCATACAGTTAAAAAGGATAAGATTAGGGAATTCCCTAAGATAAATTAGCTAAAAAAGAATTAAATCGATATAGACAATCTATTGCAACAAATCAACCAAGAACGCTTTAAAAATTTGGAAACACCACAGACTATAAGAGATGAGGTATCAGTCAGTAAAATTCGGAGAGCCACCGAATGCTTGCGTGTTCCCAGACGTTTGAAGAGGGGTTTCAACCAGTATCTCCTTGGATGAATATAGTCTGGGCACTCAAAGAGTATATTTGCCACTGTCTCAGGCCTGGTTGGGCAACAAGCGCAAAAGGGGGATAAATGTGCATAAGACTTCCACTTTGTTACAGTTGCTCTCAGTGGCAGGGTGCCAACTGTAAACTTGAAGTAAAGGGCCCTGTCCATTGGCATGGTAATTAGGTCCATGTAGGGTTCATATAATGCCACATCCTTTATTTCAAGGAACGCTGCCGTAGAATTACAATGATGTGGGTCCCCAATTAGTTGACGAGAGACCCAGTCCCAATATAGTTTTTTGAGGACTGCCTTAGGAGGAGCAGATCTTGTAGTCCAGCAGTCTCCTAGGCCCAATTCCCCCAGTAGAGTTTTTGTGTCCCTCAGCCACTTGATCTTATTCCAGCCCCCCATGTTCAATATCTCTGATAGGCCGTTGGCATAGGATTTTAGTTCCGGGACCCTCCATATGCGGGACAATAGGAGCAATGGGCGAAGACGGGCCTGGTCTTTGATGCTTTTACAGCCCAAATCCAGGAGCACTGGGACTGTTGGGGTGCTCATGGGGAGAGCTAGAAGGCCCTTCAGGAACTTATTTTCAGCCTTGGATAGGGAATCCAAATTGCAGTGACCCCATAGTTCTGCGCCATACAAGGAAGAAGTGACCCCCCTTGCCTTGTATATCTCAATTGCAGGCGCCACTGAAGATCTGGGGGATGCATGATATTCCTTGAGTAAGGCACCCCCTTCCCTTTCGTGGCAGAGGACCATCTTGTCGATGTGCGAAGGCCAGCTCATTTTCTCATTTAGGCATAGACCCAAATAATCAAATTCGGTCACTTTCTCCAGAGGGACTGAGTTCAAGGTGGGAGGGCGACCTAATTTCCTTGGTGGGCGTAGTATCAGATATTTCGTTTTTTCTACGTTTACCACCAGCCCTCTGGTTACGCAAAAGTCCTGAAAACGGGTCAGCAACTTCTGGAGCCCCTGGGGGGGGTCTTTGAAATTAGCAGAGTGTCATCCGCGAACAGTAATGTTGGAATCCGCACACCCCCCAGACAGGGTGCATCCGCAGGTTCCTGTAGCAGATGCTCCACCACACCATTTACATATAGGGAGAAAAGTGTGGGTGCTAACACGCAACCCTGTCTGACACCCCTGCAGACAGGGATCCTATCTGTTGTTTCGCCGTTCCTCCCCCAGCGAACCTGGGCAAAATTGTTCGTGTGGAGTTTCATAAGAAGAAACAGGATGTACGGGGGCAGGCCCAAACGGTGGAGAACCCTCCAGAGTTCTTCCCTGGGAACTAGGTCAAAGGCAGTCTTCAAGTCAATGAAGGCCAAATAAATTTTTTAAATGACACCAAAATGACAAAAATGTAATGTAGGGAACTAGATATATAAATTTGTAAATATTAAAAGTAAAACTAGTATTTAGAATCAATTAGCGCTTAAAGGGTTAAAAAAACATTGCTCTCAGAAAGGACAAAGTCCAAATATGGGCCGCCCGAGATGTAGCACTTTTACACTTACTTCCAGAAGTGTTTCTTAATGCAGGAAAGTGGTCCAGAGCACCAGCTAAGGATTCAGATGTTCTGGTTTGCCTCTTGGGGTCTCGGACTACAACTCTCACAATGCACCTGGCCAGCTCATTGAGCTTTTCACAAAAGTTGCTTCAAACTTCTGAAGCTTCTTCTTGAAGTTCCTCTTGTAGGCCTAAAGTGCCCACAATGCCAATCCAGGGGTCTAGAAGCTCTGAGATGGTCCTTGGAATGTTGGGACATTGTTTCCCAAATTCACCTTGCCAAATCCTTTAAAGTTCCCTGGACACAGTCCTACTGGGTTCTTCTTTGTAGAGATGATGCAGGTGGAGCTCTTTTAATCTGTTGCTTTCAGGGAGTCCACTCCTTCCACTTTCTGAGGCAAGACAAATTCCTTAGGCCTGTAGTTACAAAGTGTGCAGCAGGTTCAGTCCTTTAGAGTAGAATCTTCTTGCTGCAGGTCAGGGTTCCAGCAGGGCAGTCCTTCTTCTCGTCCTTCTTCTTGTATTTCAACATGGGATCTCTTATAGCTATTTGATACCTGTTGCTTTCATGAAGTCCATTCTTATCTGTTTGAAGCAAGGCAAAGTCCTTAGCGCTGTAGTTCCAAAGTGTACAGTAGGTGCAGTCCTTATGAGTGCAGTCTTCTTGGGGTGCTAGCCTGTTGTTCCAGCGGGGCAGTCCTTCTTCTCTTTTCATGACAGGAATCTTAGTAACTTGGCAGCAATCCCATATTTATTCAGTGTTTCTGGGCATCAAGGAGGGGAGCACCCCTGACCAATGGGATGCAGGATGCTACCCAGGTGTATGACCACTTCCTCCAAAGTGTGGCATATTCTTGTCCGAGAAAGCACTATTCTTCCAAAATGGAGAAACTTTCTCCTGGAGGTTAAGATCTGGCTAAGTCATCCCACTAGTGTGGCTGTTTCCCTAACACTGCCCTTCCAGCCCCTCTGCTAATCTAATTAAAGGGGTTCCTGTCTGACTGGGGTTGCAGAATATGGGATTGAGCCGGTGCTGCCCTAAACTGTCATTCCCTCTTTGTAGACTAGTTTGGCTACTCCACCCCCATTCTGCCTTTTGCTCTGCAGCTTGCTGTTCTTGTAGTCAGGTCACTTCACACCTCATTAAGACAGCTTGCATCAGCCTGATGGAGGGTGGCCAATCAGAAGAGGACTGGATTTTGGCTCACAGAAAGTTGATAACTTCCTTTTTGTAATAGTTATAACAAATCTAACAGTGGCAGGTTGCTGGATTCATCATACTATTCTTTTAAGTCCTTGAATTATATTTTTAGTAGGGGCAGGTGGAATTCACAGAGTTCCATTACGCAAAACTCTGCTGAGTGGAACAAAAATCCACAAACTCCGTCTGGCTCCTCGTGAGCGGGCAGAGTTGTGCTCGGCTGCTCGCTCACGCTGATTGGTGCGTGTAGCATGCTCAGCATTGAAAAGTGAGGGCAAATGGAACCACGCTGGTCCTACCTTTCAATCCTTACTATCTCTTTTCCATACTTACTTTATCAAACATATCATCCCCTGTTTTACATTATTTCCTTAGTGTGTGTATTTGTGTGGGTGTATTTTCGTTTTTTTCCTTTTTTTAATATTTCTGTCACTTTTTTGTCCGTTCATTAGTTTTCCCCTATCTTTCTAATTTCTCCTTCTCTATTCCTTCTATTCTTCCTGTCTTTCTCTTTATTTTATATTCTGCCCAGTGCCATGGTAAAGTGTGGGAGAGGCTGTGCCAATGCAGGGGTTGCAGTGAACCACACACCCTCTGAGCACTGGCACTGCTAGTTTTGTAGCCTCGCCCCATTTTTTACCCAGGAATGCGTACAGCCTGTGGGAGCATTGGCTGCAATAGGGGAGGGTGCACCATTGCGTTCGCCAATGTACTGGGGTTTGGTGCACCCAGTAGCAGCTGATGCACCGGTGAGTCCATATCCTGGACCAAGAGAGAGACCTGCTCGGCCTGCCGGACGACCAGGCTGTGGGGCTTGGTGAGTACTAGTAATTCAGTATGACTGATCTTGTTGTGTCCTATCCTATAATCAATTTTTGTTTCAAACAGCATGCTTCTCACACTCATAAGTAAGTTAAGTTTATCGTACATAACATTCCAATTTGAGCGATCCAGGTGCTTGATGCTACCTAGTTCTGCTTGTTGCTGTAGGTGCTTACTTACTATACTATTTATAAAACTGGTCCACCAGGCCATCTGGGCCAGGTGATTTATGCAGTCAATAGCCTAGCTAAACTCTTCCTCAATGATAGGTTCCTAAAAGAGTTCATTTTGGGTGCCTGTCACCTGTGGCATGTCTATCCTGTTTAAGTAATCTTGCTGAACCTGCAGGTCCGAAGTTTATAGAGTTGAATAGAACTGCTCCATGACCTGTACATTTCCCTTGTCTGAGGTTTCCATTTTGCCAGAAGAGAGTCATAACTCTTCTAAATATTCATTTTACCTGCGTATACACAACTGTCTTGTTAGGTGTGCCCCAACCTTTTTACCCTGTGAGTAGGATGTTTGTTTAATCCGGAGGAGCCTGAGCCTGAGCTCTGCCCTATTTGCATAGATTGCAATCAGTTTCCCCTTTACTGCTGTCACTTTCCTCGGAAGGGCCAGTGTCAGTGTCTGTTTGTCTGCCTTCTGTAAAGAGCGTAGTTGCTCCCCTAATACCAGTCTATCTATGGTCCTTTGTGTATTTAGGGATGAATTTAGCGCCACAAATTGGCCTTTCAGGATTGCCTTGAAGCAATCCCAATTGTTGGAGGGGGATGTGTCCTGAGGATTGTTCAGTTGGAAAAACTGTCCAATGTTTTTGAGAAGCTCATCTTGTGGCATCATATCCTTAAGTAAGGCCTGGGGAGAAAAACAACATCTGCCTTTTGGCAGGGGTCCATTCGAGTGAGACGTACACTGGTATATGGTCCGATATGGTAATTGTGTGAATTTCCACCTATTGCATTTCACATGCTAGAGTTTGACTTAAGAACACATAGTCCAGCCTGGAGTGTGTAGATGGACATTTGAGAAAAATGTGTAGTCTAAATCCCTAGGATGTTGCTCCCTCCTGGCATCAAGTAAACCAAAATTGTGTATGGCACGTTTTAAGCCTTGTGCAAAGCTACCCATCTGTGTCCTATGAGGGTGTGTACTATTCATATCAGAATGCCATGTAAGATTAAAGTCTCCCATGAGAAGTTTGTCTCCTTTTGCAAAGCCCCTTAGGAGTGTCAACAAGGTTGAGATATGGGTAACTTGATTCGAGTTAAGTGCATAACTCGCTGCTATTGTACACAGTCACCCCCTAATTCTCTCTTTAACCATGACCAGTCTCCCATCATTGTCTGCATTGTATCCCTCAGGTTGGAATTTTAATGAGGAGTGAAATACAAGTGTGACTAAATTGTGTTTCGTAGAATGGAAGATTTGTATATCAGGGGATACATTTGATGTTTTAGCCTGTGATCCTGTGATCTTTTAAGGCGGGTCTTCTGTAAGGCACTAATTCATAGTGTTGGTCTAATAAATATTTCCATAGTTTGTGTCTCTTGACTGAGAGATTAAGCCCCCTAATGTTCCATGTGAGAGCTGTAAGTACCATTGTGCTACTAGTAGAAGCCCTGCCTGCCTCTGATCTGCCTCATTCCATGTACCTCCTCTCCTCCCCAAGCCCAAATCTTGCTCTCTCTCTCTCCCAGACACACCCCCTTCAGTATGGCACCAGCCCCGTTCTCTCACATCGTGGGGTTCACATCTCCATAGACACCTTGAGCACCTGCAAAAAAACCAGAAGAAATAAAAGATCCCCAAGTAAAACTGGTTGGGATAACAGGTCACAGTTTTAGTTTGATAACACAATTTATGATATCCATGGGGGCAATTCGGATCAAAATCGCTACTATGCCTATATTGTTGTCATCATGTACGGGATCCATATTCTCCTCCTAGAATGTAATGCATGACATTTTATAGTAGCCGAAGAGCGTTATAGTTTCGGAAGTCTGGCCAATGTGTATAATATGGTATCTATCTCTACTAGAGCAACTCCCACAAAGACTGCTGAGTCCTGGTTCAATGTATGCTATGTATTGCATTGAAAGTCTCTAAGCCTCTACCAGTTCCATTGCCTTATCTCCTATGTCTCTTCTGTTTGTGGGACTGCTGGGAGAGCCAGGGGCCCCCTCCCGTAGCTCTTGGGGAATCTGTTCCAGCTGTTGTGGGTTCATGAGCTGCAACACCATTCTCTTAAGGAGCCACTCCCAGAAGCTTCAAGGCCTCTTCCAGTTCTGTAAAGTGGTGGCCTCTGTTTTGGAATTCGAACGCCAGGCCAAATGGATATGTTCAGCAGTATTTAATCTTTTCCTGTCGGAGTTTGTCTCTGACAGGACGGAACTGTTGATGGCAGGCCAATGTCGCCAGAGCCACATCCTGGAACTGCGAGCAAGTGGCTCCCTCGAATGACACAGTATCTCTTTTCCAGAAGCTTGAAGGATAGCCTCTTTCAGTTTGAAAGAATGCAATTTGGCCGTAATATCTCTCAGACGTTGTTTCTAGCCTGGAAGCATGCTTACCACCCTGTGTTCTCTATCTATTTTGATTTTCACTGTGGGTGAGTCCAGCAATTCAGTAAAGAGCCCTACCACAAAGGTAGATCATGTCCCTCCACCCCCTCCTCCAAATGCCAGATCCTAATGCTAAATGCTGGATCCTAATCTTATATTTGCGAGACGTGTTCTCCAAATCCTCACCCTTCAGAATAGCCACCTGTAGCTGGGCTTGAAGGGAGGTGGTAGTTCTGTTCATGCGCACCACATGCCCTTCCAGCTCCATTGTTTTAGTCTCAATGTGCAACACCCTACTCCACGCTGAATCCACATCCTATCGCAGCACTGTCAGTTTCTCGGAGGGATCAGCTTACAGTGTCTCCAGAGATGATGCCATGACCCCTCGAGTTCCTCCCATAGCCTCTTCTCAAAGTTGTGTAGTGAGGCAAGGAGGTCTTCCTTTGTAAGAGCAATTACTGCTGGTATATGTGGGGGCAAAATAGCGGGTTACCCTGTTGATCTGTTGTTTTTTTGGTGGCATAAAAATTGCTGGTGTTCTCGTGGATGTACTTTAGAAGGTGTCTCCAGATTGGCCTGCCACTTTCTCATGTTCACTGCCAGGGAAATGTGGTGTTACGACCTTCTTCGCTGGGTAGTGCACCCCTATCGCTCCTTCTCTTGTGACTCCGGTGTTTTCCCTGCGTGACCAGCCAGCTCCCTTCCAACAGGAGTTAACTTCCCCTCTATTTGTAATGTGTCATTGTTCCAGGGGAACTCAACCACCATTATTCTGGCATCTTGGAGTGGGAGGCAGTTATGAACCACCCCCGCCCTGTTCAGGATAATTCCGTTCCTCCACTGGTCCACCTGGGTCCTCGAAGACATCTTCAAGTTAGCCTGTGTGAGAGACTCAGTTAGCCATGACTAATTATAGGGAGCTAGGGTACACTGCAGCTCAATGTGTGCCTGTCACTGTTCAGTCCCCCCTCAGGTTACACCTCAGTAGCAGGCCCCGTAGTCATAGCCAATGCAGTCCAAATATGGCAAGGCTACTTCCTTAGACTCCTAGAAAGTACGAGTTCTTTCAACAAACCAAACCTCCAGCAACGTGGGAATTCCCCATCTTTTGTTTTGATTTGTCCTAGAACTCCTGCGAGTCTGAAAGAATGGCCAGTTCTTAGTGACATCTTTCATTGACCTCTTATGTCCAACCTTACTTCAAACACTGCACCTTCCAGGTATAAATATACCAGTGTTTGCCTTAAGCAGCACACGGTGGTTTGGAGCAGAGTGGCTATCTACTTATCCGAAGCCCAGCTGATGCGAGTGCCGAAGGAATCCGTCCCTCCCATTTGACGCACTGAGAAAGACGCTGTCTTTTTCTCCTACCGACAAAATCCAGCTCCAGTGTTTCCAGTCACCCTTGCGGGTTACTGGGAGATCGAGTCCTGAGAGCGAGATACAAGACCACCTTCATTCTAAAACCAAGGTACGGAGCTGATTAGATCCTTAGCCTACCAGCCTTCTCCTGCACCCCCGTGTGCCAGCAGCCCCTGACCCCGCGCCACCGATTTTCCTGCCGCTGAACCCTGCCGTTTTTTCCCGCCACTGACCCCCCCTGCGGCCCGCCCCCGTGCCCATTGGCAGCCTGCCCTCCCGCCTCCCAGCTGACCCCAGTTAAAGGGAGGCTGCTGGGCAATGGAGACAGTGACCCTTGACCCTCAGGTAGGTCGCTTTCCGCCGCTACAGCGCCTCCTCAGCCTGCCAGCCAGCCGCCTCCTCAGCCTGCCAGCCAGCCGCCTCCTCAGCCTGCCAGCCTTCTCCTGCACCCCCGTGTGCCAGCAGCCCTTTACCCGCACCACCGATTTACCCGCCGCTGCACCCGGCTGTTTTTTCCCGCCACTGACCGCCCTGCGGCCCCGCCCCCACATGCCGATTGGCAGCCTGCTCTCTCCCCTCCCAGCTGACCCCTCCTCCCCCTCCCACTTATGGAGACCGTGCAGCGAACGCGCGCAGCGGGCGCGCCGCTGGCGCGCCGAAGGTGCGCCAAAGGCAAGCCCATCTGCTCCCGACCGGAACCCCGCCTGCTACTAAGCCACACCAAAACGCACCCAAGGACCCTTCACCTGCCAAGCCTGCAAGTTCACCTGCCTCCGGCCCATCACCGCACCCGAAAGGCAAGGCACCAGCAACAACCACCTCAAGTGCATCCTGCTCAACACCCGCTCCATCCACAGACACGCCGTCGAACTCTGGAACCTGCTCGACTCAACATCTCCAGACGTCGCCTTCCTCACAGAAACATGGATGAACGCCTCCTCAGCACCCGACATCGTCATAGCCATCCCGGACGGATACAAGATTACCCGGAAGGACCGCGTCAACCAGACCTGAGGAGGCATTGCCATCATCCACAGGAGCACCCTCCGCATCACGACCAACTCCGACGACACCCTCACCGCCGTCGAGCACCTCCACTTCCAGCGACCCCAAGACCACCCTCAGAGGCACTCTCATCTATAGAAACACCCAAGACCACGCACACAATTCAGCGAAGCCATCACAGACTTCATCAGCCCGCACGCCCTCGCCTCCTCTGACTACATCCTCCTAGGGGACCTCAACTTCCACCTGGAGAACAAAAACGACAGCAACACCACTACCTGCTGGACAACCTCGCCAACCTCGGACTCAAGCAACTGGTGAACACCCCCACCCACTACGCCGGCCACACGCTTGACCCCATCTTCTCCTCCAGCAAGCACATCGCCTTCAGCCACTCCACCGGACTTCACTGGACCGATCACAGCTGCGCCCACTTCAGCTTCAAGAGAACCACGACCCACCACCACCCGCAACAGGTTCCCAGCAGGAGCTGGAGCAAGATCACAGCCGACCAGCTCACCACCTCCCTCAGCCAGAACCCTCCCACCAACACGATGGACCCCAACGAAGCAGCCCGCATCTTCACACAGTGGCTCATCAACAGCGCCGCACCACTGAAGAACCATCCCAGCAGACACGGCAGCAAAAAAGCCTCGTGGTTCACCAACAAACTCAAAACATCCAAGAAAAACTGCTGCAGCCTCGAAAAAGCCTGGCGCCACGACCAGACCACAGAAAACATGACCACCCTCAAGAACGCCAACCGCACACACCACCAGCTGATCTGCACCACCAAAAGGACATCATTCAAAGAATGCCTGGACAACAACACCCACAACAGCAAGGAACTCTTCAGCATTGTCAAAGAGCTCTCCAACCCCAGCGCCGGAAACAACAACATCACACCCTCGCAAGATCTCTGCGACACACTCGCCTCCTTCTTCCACCGCAAGATCGCCGACATACACAACAGCATCGATGCACCAACCACGCACCCAACCACCGAAACAACGCCCCCCACCACCACCCTCTGCAACTGGACCCCGGTCAGCACCGAAGACACCACCCGCACGATGAACACCATCCACTCCTGATCCCCTACCGACCCCTGCCCCCACCACGTCTTCAACAAGGCCAGCTCCATCATTGCACCCCAACTCCGGAACATCATCAACATCTCCTTCAACACCGCCACCTTCCCGGAGAGCTGGAAGCATGCCGAGCTCAGCGCCCTCCTGAAGAAACCGACAGCAGACCCCACCGACCTCAAGAACTTCCGCCCCATCTCGCTCCTCCCTTTTCCTGAAAAAGTCATCGAGAAGACCGTCAACATACAGCTCACCGCCTTCCTCGAGACGAACGGATCCCTCGACCCCGCACAGTCCGGTTTCCGAGCCAACCACAGCACTGAGACCGCCCTCATCGCAGCCACCGATGACATCAGATCCCTGCTCGACAATGGGGAAACAGCTGCCCTCATCCTCCTGGACCTCTTTGCAGCTTTTAACACAGTCTGCGACCGCACCCTAAGACAGCGCCTCAGCAACATCGGAATCCAAGGGAAAGCAATGGAGTGGACCACCTTGTTCCTTGCCGGAAGAACCCAGAGAGTCCGCCTCCCCCCGTTCCGATCCCCGGCCACCGAAGTCATCTGCGGCGTACCTCAAGGATCCTCGCTCAGCCCCACCCTCTTCAACGTCTACATGAGCCCCCTCGCAGCCATCGCACGCCAACACAACCTTAACATCATCTCATACGCCAACGACACCCAGCTGATCCTCTCCCTCACCAACGACCCGGCCAATGCCAGAGCCAGCCTACACGAGGGAATGAAGGACGTCGCTAAATGGATGAAGAACAGCCGCCTGAAGCTGAACTCATACAAGACGGAAGTCCTCATCCTGGGATCATCCCCCTCTGCCTGGGCCGACTCCTGGTGGCCCCCTGCCCTGGGCAACCCCCCCAAGCCAACGGACCACGCATGAAACCTTGGCTTCATCCTGGACTCCGCCCTCGCGATGACCAGACAAGTCAACGCCGTGTCGTCATCCTGCTTTAACATTCTGCGCATGCTCCGTAAGATCTTCCGATGGATCCCCACCGAAACCAGGAACACGGTCATCCATGCACTCATCACCAGGGTGTTCACTACGGGAACACCCTCTACGCGGGAACCACTGCCAAACTACAGAAAAGACTTCAACGCATACAGAACGCCATCGCACGACTCGTCCTGGACATCCCCCGCCACAACCACATCTCCGCCCACCTGAGAGACCTGCACTGGCTCCCCTCTCAGCAAGAGGATCCCGTTCAGACTCCTTACCCACGCACACAAAGCTCTCCACGACCTGGGCCCCAAATACCTCAACAACCGCCTCACTTTCTACACGCCCACCCGCCAGCTGCGATCGACCAGCCTCGCCCTCGCCACCGTACCACGCATCCGCAGAGCCACCGCCGGAGGAAGATCCTTCTCCTACCTTGCGGCCAAGACATGGAACTCCCTCCCCACCCACCTACGGCTGACCCAGGACCATCTCTCCTTCAGGAAGCAACTCAAGACCTGGCTTTTCGAGCAGTAACGGACCCTCCCAGCGCCTTGAGACCCTTCCGGGTGAGTAGCACGCTTTAAAAATTGTTCTGATTGATTGATTGATTGCTTAGAGAATTCTTGAGTCAGATTCTTGGCAAAACTAACTTTACTTAAAAACTCCTTTACTCCTTCCCACGTACTAGGCTTAGGTTAGGTACACTGGGGTAGGCGTATTTAGAAACATAAGTTGAGTACGTTTAGTTAACTTTTATCATTGTATGTAATTGTATATATTTCATACATTTTAAGTATCATATGGCTCATAAACCATATCAATGCTTTTACAGTATTATTTTATAATACTCCTTTTACTGTACGCACTTTACTTTATAACAAGTATTGCAATTGTGGCAATTCACTTCTCTTGCATGAGAAAGAAGACTGCTCAATAAATAACACCTTTTATAGCAAATGCCTGTCTCTCTATTTCTCTGCACTCTGGTGAAACTAAGTATGCACGATTGACTGAGTGAAATAGCTATCTATTGTTTTCACACGACTCTGGAGATATACTCCTTATTCTGGGGGAGCAAAGTTGTCATGTTTATGCGGTTGTCAGAAGCTAATCCCTTCTTGTCTAATCAGGGAAGTTATAGCCTCCCTGTTCATTCGAGAAAGTTTCTAGTGACCTCTGTGCTAGTTGGCAAACCTAATTAAGTCTAACATATTCAATAATGGCCCGATTCACAGAATGAACTTAAGACTCATCCTAAACTTACTACTATTTCGGCATTCACAGAATGCACTTACTACTTTTGGCATTCACAGAATGAACTTAAGACTCAATCCTAAACTTACTACTATTTTGGTATTTACAGAATGCACTTACTACTTTTGGTATTCACAGACGTTAGGATTTTGTCTTAAGTTTGTCTTAAGACAAACTTAAGACAGACTTAAGACAGACTTAAGACAGACTTAAGTTAGAATTTTGTCTTAAGTCTGTCTTAAGTCTGTCTTAAGTTTGTCTTCAGTTTGTCTTAAGTCTGTCTTAAGTCTGTCTTAAGTTTGTCTTAAGACAAACTTAAGACAAAATCCTAACTTCTGTGAATACCAAAATTAGTAAGTTCATTCTGTGAATACCAAAAGTAGTAATTGAATTCTGTGAATACCAAAATAGTAGTAAGTTTAGGATTGAGTCTTAAGTTCATTCTGTGAATCGGGCCCTCGATTCCTAGTCGACCTCAGTTCTACGTCTAAACTATCATTTATGTTATTCCAATGCGCAGAGCCTATTGGGAAAATAGGAACTACACTACTTGGCGCCCAACGTTTGGTAAGGCGATAATCTAACGCAAGATACTAGAGTAACTCAGTCGGGCTTTTCACACAGACCCCTTTTCCCGTAAAAACTCCAATAGACGTCTGGAGTGGGTAAAAGGTCAATATACGCCAGAACTTAGTAGGATGAGAATCCTATGTATTAGTTTTTGGTTTAGTCAACGGTGAAGGATTCAGTGTTCCAAAATATTGTGCACCTAATCTTTGTTTCCTCAAAACTTGCTCTGCAAGAAACTTTCATTAAACAATGTCAAATCACGGCGACAACAGCGAAACCGGTGAAGCCGCAGTAAATGCGAACCAACCGGGTGCAGACGTTACTCGGTTTAATGAAGACGACCATGATGCAATAATCATCCCGGTCAATATAAGAAGACCCATAACTATAAAACTTATAGAAAATGGAGTAACATCAAGAGGTGGTTCAGTCGTATTTGTGGTAGAGGCACATGAATTTCGGAAGACAGAGGTATTCTATTCCTGGATAAATTTTCAGCAGCACATGCTGTAACACATGAGTTCCACTACTACAAAATAGCGGAAGCTCCAGCAGAATACTCTCCTTTCAAGCAAGTTGAAATTCCACTAACATACCAAGAGCACCTGCTCTGGTTTATTGACGCCCTAAAACATCAAAATCACATTACCAGGCTCGGTCCACTAGGTAGACCAGGAGCCACATGGCCGGTTCTAGCCTGCTAAACACCAAATCCCGACATTGAAAAAATGTCAAGCGAAGAACTCTTAGTTAAAATAAAAGAATTAACAAGAGCATATAGGGATTTAGTTCAATTAACAATTGATGGTACAACCTACCGACTAAAAACACTAATTGATAATCCTGAAAAAACTTTTATTAAAAATAATCTCAATTCTCAAAAGAAGAAGTGGGAGGGTAATAAACAAACCACTCCCAGAGAAGAACAGTTTCAGACCAGAGGAAGGTCTCCCCAATCTCCAGAACGGGGGGACAATTTCAGAAAACCTGACAGATATCAAGATATTGATACACGTCCCTCTCGATCTTTTCACACTTCATCAAAGAAATCGGAAAGAAGAGGACGGTCTAAACATAAAGAAGAGCACATCAATTCCAAAGACAAGGAACCTGCTCATCAAAGTGAAAAATTACAATTTCCCAGAAAGAAGGTAGCCAGTATTAAAATAATACATGCCGAGAATTCTGAGGACACAACTGAAAAACGGAGAGTGGGCCCAGACAATGCTAGACAGCGCAGCAGAAGTGAGAATAGCTCACAAGATTCTGATGAATCTTTTGGAGACAGTGGACACGAATGAATACATTCAAGGGGAAACTGCAGACACCTGAGTGAGAGTGCCCCATAAACTATATGAAATAACATTACGTATAGAAGGAGATACAACTAGGAAAATAAAAGGTCTCTTTTAGGAGAATCTATCTAAAGGCTATGATATCCTTCTAGCAGGGAAAGACAGACCACCAGAGTTTGTCAGGGAGTGCCCACATGGCGAAGAAATGGTTATGTCTGCCTTCTCGAATCACATTCCAATTCATAAAAAATACACACTTGCTAGAAAATGGGCAGTGGCCCAAGCCCCTGCATTATATAAAAATCATGTAGGATGGGATGAGGATTCTCCTCACCATAAAATCCAGTTAAAAAATCAACCTACTGCACAGAGGCAGTATCCTGTTGAGCAAGAAGCTAAAAAACAAGTAAAAGAAATTTTAGATCAACTTGAATATCAGGGGGTGATTGAAACATGCACCTCACAAATGAATAATCCTTTGTTTCCTGTCTCCAAGCCAGACAATTCATATCGTCTAGTTTTGGACTACAGACATATAAACTCCTGCTGTAAAACTTTTGCAGTACAAAACTCACACAGTGCAGCACTAATGAATAACATTGTGCACAAGAAATATAAAACGACATTAGATATTTCAAATGGTTTCTTCTGTCAAACATAGCACCTGAAAGCAGATATTTTACCGCTTTCTCCAGCATGGGGACCCAAAAACAATTTTGTTGTCTCCCACAGGGATTCAAGAATAGCCCAGGATTATTTTCAGCCAGGGTAACAGAGTTACTACAAATGTATGATGATGAGGCATTATCCTATGTCGATGACATCTATCTTACAGACGATGACCTGGAGACTCACTTGAAAAGAGTGAACACCATAATACTTGGGTTCGCAGCTGAAGGGTACAAATTTAACTTTAAAAAATCACGAATTGCCCATCTAACTGTCCTATTTTTAGGATATGAATTATCATGTGAAGGCAAAAGCCTAGCAGACAACTTCTTAGAGAAGTGTACAGTACTCCAAGCTCCAAAAATGCTAAAGAACTTACAATCAATACTAGGTTTCCTGAATTTCTGAAGAACATACATTCTAAATAATGCAGAGAGGGTAAAACCTCTCTACGAACTAATAAAACCTGAATTTAAACCAATTAATTGGACTCAAAAACACACAGAAATTTTAAGATCATTACAGACAGACATGTTAACTAAAACAAAACTGCAAACACGCGCAAACGAATTTAACCTTGTAATCCGAGTCATCCCAGGAAGATGCGGATTCACATACCTGACCTCTAATGAGGGAGAAACGGTACCAATAGCTTACAAATCACATTTGTACACACAAGCTGAAATGAAATTCAGTTCTACTGAAAAAATTCTAACTGTGGTTCAAACTGCTGTAGCAAAAGAAAGAGCCCTAGCACAAGGTAAACAAATAATTATTGTTACACCAATACCTGCCCTAGAAGCAGTAACACGAGCAAGCATCACCAATGCTAAAGCTTTACATCCGAGATGGATACAATGGGTTAATTCTCTTGCTGCACCGGACGCAGTATACGAATTTGATCCTAACTTAAAAACACAAGAATTTCTACAATATGAATATGAAAGTCCTCTGCCGACCGAGATTCTGCCTCTAGAACATTCCGGTTGTATAATATATACAGACAGCTCAGCACAACCCGCGGTTGGGGTAAACAAGCCTACAGTGCTGCGTACGCGATTGTTAAAGGTTGTTGGCACGAAGGAAAATTTAAACCTTTGGTAACTAAAACTCAATCACTCAGAGACTGTACAGCTCAGCGAGCTGAACTACAGGTTTTTAAGATGGCACTTGAAAATAGCGAACGAGAATTCCCCACACTGATAGTGTGCGATTCCTATTACTGTGTCCAGTCTTACAATGAATATTTACAGAACTGGGTTCAAAACAACTACAAAGATGCAAAAGGTGGCACAAGCAAGCATAAAATTCTATGGGAACAGGTAGTTCATTTACAAAAAGAACTACAAAAGACTCACGTGATTCATACACTGAGTCATCAACGTGATGGTGTTCACGTTGCAGGGAATTCATTGGCTGATGAGGCCGCGAAAGCAGCTGTACAAACCGCTTCTGTAGCTGCCATTACTCGGTCAAAAACAAAAATAGACAGCGAGATAATACAAGCTGTCAGTGCTTCAGTAAAAGACAGCGGTAAGACACTCCCGAAAGGCTTTCCAGTAAAGTACTCATACAAAACTGATGCAAACAACGTTCCGTTTGCTCAAATCCCTGGAGTGGGGGGATAGAGTAATTCCAAACACGGAGCACAGATTAGGACTCATTTTAGCGGCACATGAAGGTCTCGCCTCTGCACACGCTGGTGTTTCCGCCACAGTATCATTATTAAAACAGAGATATTGGTGGCCACGAATGAGAAAACAGACTAGGAACTATGTTCTAGAATGTGAAATGTGTCAGAAAATGAAAGTGTCAACAGTGAAACGACCAGCGCAGACGCCCCTTCTAATCTCAGACAAACCATTAGCATGTGTTTACCTGGACCACTGTGGTCCCTTACAAAGGGACGGCAACTATAAATATATCATGGTTGCAGTGGATTCCTGTACGAGATTCATTTGGAAATGTTATAAAAGATTTGCGAGTCTTTATCGGCACATACGCAATTGGCATGCTACATTCTGACCAGGGTCCGGCTTTTAGCTCTCGGGCTTACAAGGAGGCCATGGCCAGCATGGGCATTGCGGTATACTAGTCCATTCCATCCCGAGGGAAATGCGGTAGTGGAGAGAAAAAACCGGAACATAAAGCAATCTATAACAGCGAAGGTATTAGGTTCGGGTGACGGGTGGATCAAACATCTAATAAGTGTCCAACGTAGTCTTAATAATATGCCAAGAAATTCTCTAGGAGGTATCAGTCCGTACGAACTTTTATTTGGTACAAGAATGATCATCCAGGACTTGGATTGTCAGACTTCAGTGGTGTAACAAAAAGCCTTTGATATCAAAGATTGTTTGGCTGTTTTACAGGACTTAAATGAAACAAGAAAAAGTCTGAGTAACGAAAAGCTAAAGCCAACTACCACGCAAGAAAAAACACCTGTCCCAGCAAGACCTGTCTGGATTCCAAAGATTGGGGATCTGGTCAGAGAAAAGATCACGGTGAAGAAGGAATTTGGGCCTTCTTACAGAAAAGCAGTACCTGTCTTAGCTGTCAGCGGTACAAGATCAGTTGTGCTACCGCCCCTTGTTGGTAAAAAGGAGAACCGAGTTGTATCAATCGACCTGGTGAAATCACAATCATGTGGCCAATAATAAGTAGTGGGCCAGTGGACTCCCAAGAAATAGCAGAAGACCAAATCTTGCTACAATCCAAGAGGTTCAAACTGAGAGACTAATCACATTTGACAAACCTGCAGTTATTAGAAAAAAGGACTATGCAACAAAGCCATGGAACTTGTGCCTCTTGATTCCCAAATTGCAACAGTTCATCAAGAAACACCAGTCTACAACGATGTAGCCTCGGACTATACAAATGTAACAAAAGAAAATGCAAAGATCAATGGAAATCCGGAAGCAATCCCACCAATTGACAGAACTGCATCTGGCTACTTTATCAACTTTGATGACTTTTCCGATGATCCAAGTGAACATGGAGACAAGCCAGCAACAAAAACTTTCAAAAATAAAATCACAGAGCTCTTTCATCAACTCAGAGAAACATATCTAACTTCACCATGGATTAAATTATGGATTGTGTTAGGTGTACTCTCCTTCTACGGCTCATCCATGTTTTAAGTTTGGGTAGATTTATTGATGGAAAATATAGTACAATGGACACAGCAAGTCAGAACATCAACTTGGTCCTGAAACCACACAGATCCTCACACATCGAAAAAAGAGAACTGTCATCAGTCAACATCACAGCAAAGCCTATACCTGGTGGTATAGCATGGGACAAAACTAATTATGAAATCTATGGCCCGGTTGAGCTCTTGAAATATCCACACCAATTCAAGATCTCCTTAAGTGACTTTGTATCACCTAGTACTTTCTCTGATGATTGGGACTTTGAAAATATTAATAATATGATGTCAGATTTAGAAATGTCAGCAAAATTCACAGAACATGATTATTTACAGGGTTCGTCAAATTATGAGGAAATGTATTGTTACAATCACTTTGGGCATCATTATCTGCATAAATCTGCAAATCCTAGAAATGTTTTCAGTTATAATCAATGGGAACATTGTCCAACTCCGCCAAAATGCAGTTCAAAAACATTTTATGAGAAATTCCTATACTTCTCAGGGTTTAATGCCACTGATCCTGAAACATTCTATTTCAAAGTGTTGAATAAGACAGGAATGAAGAACATGTTGACAAATACTAAACTGATTTATTCTGAAAAATTTTATGAAAAAATGTCAACATTTGTTTTTGAATTTTGGAAAAACAACATTGAGACAAAAACCATCTGGGGTACAAAAGAATGGCAGGTACAAGGTTTAGAAGCATTGTTTAGAGCCTACATGATCCCAGAACAAATAATGTTCCTGAATGACACAATTCAGCAAACAACCTGTCTTGTTTTAGCCAAAATAAAAGATTTAAACAACCCGTCTATACCAAAGCCTATGCCTAAATAGAAACACCACTACAGATGAGGGGTTAGACGTGGCCTATATTTTAAAACAAAACAGAACAATTCCTGATTGGAATTGTTCTGACACTAATAACTGTCAAGATAGATTCCTGAACAAAGTACAGGGTTTCAAACAGGACAGGCCAGACCCAAGATATTCCCAAAGACAACATCCAGGGATAATTACAACATACAGTGTAGGAAAACTATGCCTCGACTGGCTACAGAAATCCACACTACCCGAAATTAAGCAACACTTAACTTTACTTAAAGAAGGTGTTGACTTGCGAGATTTCATAATGGGACCTCGCAAACAGCGTCAAAAACGTTTCATAAACGCCGGTATATACGCAGCTTACAATGAAGCTTGGAAATTAAATCAAATTGAAACTGCAGAAAAAATATGAGAAATTGATCGTATTAATTTGGAAAAAACACTTTCTGTAGTGGACAGTGGGTTAACTGTAAATGTAAATGTGTGGGACTTGTAAAGCGCACTGTTGCCCGTGAGCGTCCTGGCGCTGAAGACTGCTGGGGAACCCGTCCTGGCTTTCCCTGTGAGATGGTCCCTTCTGGGTATAACCAAGGTGAAACCAGGCATCCCCGGCGTCTGTGGGGGGCCGTTGTAGAGATGAGGCAAGCTTAATGCCCAGAGTTGCCGAGTGTGGTCCCTGGTTAGAGTAGGCACCGAGGCGAGAATTATCAAGTCCGTTGACCCTGGTCCACGACCCTGCCGCGTCGGGGATTGAACCCTGGTCCCGGGCTGTTCTCTGCTTCCGGGTCTGCCGCCTCTAACCAGTGAGCCACACCACTCCGACTCTGTCCTTCAGAACGTATTCACTGGACAGCATTGCATCATCTGCTATTGATATAATAGAACAGGATATGCTAATGTTACAACATGGCCAGTCCCAATTACGTTCTATTGTACAGCTAGGCTGGACGTTAAAAAACCTGCATTCAGGTAACGTGCCATGGCGTCTAATCAACATAACGTCATTATTTTCTCTCTTTAACCTTACTGATAGACAAATCTCGTTGGCACAAAAAGGAGCAGACTATACGGTACTGAGCATTGAAAAACTTGAGAGATTACCATTGACAATGTCAGAAAGACCTGTCATTGAATGGATAATACATGACACCATTACAATCTGGATAACGACCTTTCAGTTTCAATACTGCCAAAAGTATATACCAGCAGGCCTGTATGAAAGGTTGGGTAAAGGATACACAAATCAACCTGGAATTGACCTTATACACATAGATGTTGGAGTGGGGGCAAGAAAAAGGTATTTCTTAGTGGTAATATTTGTAAAACATCACTGAGCGGTACACTTCTATGTCAAGGTATAAACTTGCATGGAGCCTGCGAAGGTTCATCAAACAACCTTTCATGTCATCTGCACGGCACCCCAGCTACACAGATAGAGCCCTTTTTCAGACAACTTTCCAATGGTAGCTACGTTATATTAAGTGACCACAGCTGTTGTGGCATGATGCGAAGAAAACCCTATCTCGTGAGCGTTACTTCCAGGATCATTTGTTGTATGCAAGTATTGTATCCAAACAGCAATCCAGACATGGAGGCAGCATTATGGCCTTCTGTGAATATCTCTTCTATTCGAATTGATACTTTAAGCAGAATGAAGTCTATTCTTTTACAGACAACTGTGCCTTTAACCTCGTCCAAAGAGACGTATGACCTGCAAGCTGCAAGGACAGCGGCAGAGATACATACCCTATTATCGACAAATTGCCCCGTGCATTTTGTAGAAATGTTAAGCCAAATTTTAAACATGTCAGATACCAATGGCATCGCACATGTATTTAAGACAATTTTTTCGGGACTGTTAGCACCCTTTGAAACAGTTCTGGGCATCTTCCCGAATTTTGTGCATTCGCTATTCGGCGGCCTGCCTCTTATTTTGGGACTGGTAGCAGGACTTTTATTTTTGTTCCTTCTGCTCCGATATGGCAGGCCAAGTCACAGACAAAACTCAGGCTACAATGGGAGAAACAATCCTAGCAATACGATACCGAGATCGTATCACTAAGGTCCTCGGATTGACCCGGCTAAGAGATCTGAATACTACCTGGTTTCTTTCATTCAGACCAATCTGGAAAGATTGCATCTTACCTGTGCTTTGATGTCTGCTATGCGGCGAAGAATGCGTGTTGGACATCTGTCTTACACTACCATCAGCAGTACCAATGGATATCGATACTTTGCTCGGTCTGGTAACGACTCATGCAACGTGTTGTCCCCAGCGGCTACCGATTCTCATGACGGCATTCGTTGAGACTTCACCATTACGATTAGGTGGCGGTGAAGTACGAGATGAAAGCGACACCACACAGGTACAACCTTCTGTGAACATTGCTGATCCTGACACCGATGATAGCAATGCATCTCACATATGCACTATAGCAGCTTTTTCAAACTTGGTAGAACTTTCACCTACTGTAGTAGAGGAATTTTTCAATAGCCTATCTGATTTGATGTTCTCTCCTAACAACGAGAATAACTTTTGAAACAGCGAGCACACAGCGTTCCCTGAACTCTGAATTCAGCCTTCAGTTTTTATAAACAACACTACTGAAAACATTTGGAACTATTTTTTTTCCCATGAATACGAAATTATTTTTTTTCGATTTCCCAAATATTTACCATTTTTCTTTTTTTTTTGGCACTTGGTACTCTGCTTAAAGTAGAACTATTCTTAAAGAACAGAACTTTTATTTTTAGAGACTCTAGAGACAATATTTTGAATCAAACTCTAGCACATTTACAATCTTGTATAAATATGTGATGAAAAGGTCTCGACCTTGCATCTGTATTAAGAGCCATTTCATAAGTGTAATTTTCGCAATTCATTCAGCTGATATTTGTATTTGCATTATCTGAATGATACCACTGCTTGAAAGCGTACAGTATAATACTCATTTTCGTGTATCTATACCATTTCAAATGTATTTGATGTATTTTAGGGTGGGCTGGAAAACACATGCATACCTATATGTTTATATATTGCTTAGTATTTAGTAATGATGGACATTGCACGTGGAGTAGGTGTTGTGAACGTATCTAGCCCCTAATTAAATATTCCCAATTTATGCCCTTATGTGGTTATAACAAATCATATCCTTATAAAGGCATAAGAATCATATCCATATTTAGTCATTGCCAATGTAGTCCAAATACGGCAAGGCTACTTCCTTAGACTCCTAGAAAAGTACAACGAGTTCTTTCAACAAGCCAAACCTCCAGCAACCTGGGAATTCCCCATGCTTTTGTTTTGATTTGTCCTAGAACTCCTGCGAGTCCGAAAGAACGGCCAGTTCTTAGTGACATCTTTTATTGACGTCTTATGTCCAACCTTACGTCAAACATGGCACCTTCCAGGTATAAATATACAAGCGCTTGCCTTAAGCAACACATGGTGGTTTGGGGCAGAGCGGCTATCTACTTATCTACTTATCCGAAGCCCAGCTGATGCGAGTGCCGAAGGAAGCCGTCCCTCCCATTTGACACACTGAGAAAGACGCTGTCTTTTTCTCCTGCCGAGAAAATCCAGCTCCAGTGTTTCCAGTCACCCTTGCGGGTTACTGGGAGATCGAGTCCTGAGAGCGAGATACAAGACCTCCTTCATTCTAAAACCAAGGTACGGAGCTGATTAGATCCTTAGAGAATTCTTGCGTCAGATTCTTGACAAAACTAACTTAACTTAAAAACTCCTTTACTCCTTCCCACGTACTAGGCTTAGGTTAAGTACACTAGGGTAGGCGTATTCAGAAACATCAGTTGAGTACGTTTAGTTAACTTTTATCATTGTATGTAATTGTATATATTTTATACATTTTAAGTATCATATGGCTCAGAAACCATATCAATGCTTTTACAGTATGTTGAAATCAAACAGGAATCAAGTATTGTAGAAAGGAAGATTTAATGTCCAGCACAGCATCAGCAGGTACACAGCTCAGATACAATGTAAAACTGACTCTCTGCCTCTACACCTTCTAGAATTCCAGGTCTTGTTGGAATCATAACATGATGTGTAGAGCAGACATCAGAAGAACAGGCTGATGTCATACAAGCAGAAATAAATAAATAAAAGATAGAGAAAACATAGAATATAACACATCCCCCTTTTCCATAAAAGAGAGAACTAAACATAATCACTCAATTTTAACGGTCTATTTGTAACACGAACATTAGGTTTGATCCTTGAGGCAATGGTGTCTTGATTACCCTGACCTGAAATATCAGAACTAGGTCAATCCTTAGCACAAGCACCATGAACCGCATAGTTACACTTTGCAATTCTTTTTGTGTTCCATAACTTACCATCCTGAGTAATAACAGAATTTGAGAACACTTTTTTAATCTGTATAGGTCTACCAAACATAGATGAACCTTTAGTCATTAAACCAGGTTTTTTAATTCTCACCCAAATCCCTACAACAAAATTATGCATTTTAACTTTCCATTTCTTGTTGTACCAACCCATGGTCTTATTTTGCTTTTCTTCAACTCTTCTAGCGGTGTCATGTACACATTCTTTAGTAATCAATTTATCTTGACATTTATCCATAAGCCACCATGGACAAATTTTAGAGGCAGGATCTCTGCCCTTTAATAGTTTGAAAGGACTAATTCCAGTTGTTGAATGAGGAGTAATTCGATAAACCCACAACCTCTCTCTCAACTCACTCAACCATTCTCCACGTGTACTAATAACATCAGAAACGTAAGATTTCAACACCCTATTAAACCTTTCTACTTGTCCGTTTTCATGTGGTTCGTACAAAGATGTGCACTTGTGTACAATCCCATGTCCCTTCAAAAAGTTTTCCATCTCTGATGACTTCAATTGGACACCATTGTCCCTAACCAAAATAGAAGGACAGCCCTCTCGAGCAAAAATCTCCTTAAAAAACAAAATTACGGAATTGGTCGTGGCACTGGAAACAAACTTCACCTCTGGCCATTTCGAATGGAAATCAATCAACACCAATGCAAACCGTGAATTCTCTGGTAAGTTCTTAAATGGTCCTGCAATATCAAAAGCTAATTTTTGCCAAGGCATCTCCGGCCATTTTACCACCTTTAAAGGTGGAACATTAGTTCTGAGCATCTTTTCACTTGACACACACTCCGTACATTCCCTTACTGTTCTGTCAATATACGCATCCATTCCTGGCCACCAAAAGAAACTCCTAATCAACCTGTTCATGGAAGATATGCCTGGGTGTGTCTTGTGAGCCAATTTAAGAATCATGTCTTGTATACCCTGCGGTGGAACACATTTGCCTGATTTAAACAAAAAATCATTCTCCATTTCCAATTCATCCGCTACTTTAGCAAACGGTAGCAGCTCTTCCATAATACATTTTTTCTTGGGCCAACCCTCCATCACAAACTTCTTGAGGGTGCTTCACTTATCTTCTTCAGCAATGCAACTGTTCCACTTCTCCTCTGTAATCTCTTGGAAGTGATCACCTAATACATCAGCAATCGTTAAGGAAAAATCAACCTCTCTAATAACATCAACATCATCTTGTTTACATGGAAGACGAGAAAGAAAATCGGCTGTGACATTTTTCGTTCCTGGAACATATTCTGTACTAAAATTGTACTCCTGTAACCTGGACGACAATCTTGCGATTCTGGCTGTAGAATGCCAACCACCACCAGTAGATAAAATATTAACTAGAGGTTTATGATCCGTGCGCAGAACAAACCTGCAGCCCCAGACATACAACCGAAAATGTTCAACAGCCCACACACATGCAAGTAACTCCCTCTCAATCACTGCATACTTTCTCTCACAGTCATTTAAGGTACGTGAAGCAAAAGCTACATTCCACTCTTCTTTTCTTTCTCTCTGAGACAAAACACCCCCTAAGCCATATAGACTAGCATCCACAGTTATTATACACTCCTTCTTCATCCTGAAAGGTTTCAACGTAGGAGCATTAACAATGTCCCTTTTTATCAACTCAAAAGCCTCCTGTTGTTCTTTTGACCATACATACATCACATTCTGTCTTAACAAACTTCGTAGAGGTTCCATTTTAGTAGCAAAACCTTCCACAAATTTGCTATAGTACTCACACATTCCTGTGAATGACAATAATTGATCTCTGTTGACAGGTGATGGTGCTTTGACTATGGCATCCACATTGTTTTTTTTAGGAATAATTCCATCTCCAGATAGGGTATGTCCCAGATATTCTACAGTATGTTGGAACAGTTTGCATTTATGGGCTTTTAAAGTAAGTCCATGATCTTCTAATCTCTTGCAAACCTCATACAGATGACCTACATGGTCATTTTTATTTCTTGAAAAAATCAGAATGTCATCCTGAAAACATTTAACGTATTCATCTAAATCTCTGAAAATCAAAAACATAACCCTTTGAAATACTGACGCAGCTGACGCCAGGCCAAAAGACATTCTTGTATATTGATATAAACCAAAAGGCGTGATAAATGCTGTAAGCTTCTTAGATTCTTCTTTAAGTTCAATCTGATGGTAGGCCGAACGTAAATCCAACGTGGAAAATATTTTGGCACCTTCGTACATTGATACTACCTCATTGATATTTGGTAAAGGGTGACAGTCTATGACAATATTTGAGTTCAGAGCCCTGAGGTCTACACACACTCCTAATTTTTGATCAGGCTTGCGGACTAAAACTATGGGCGAAACCCACTCGGCCGATTCAATAGTTTCGATTATGCCCTCATCTGATAACTCCTTTAACATGTCTTTCAGTTCTTGTCTTACACTAATAGGTACACCCCTTATTTTTTGTTTGACTGGTGTAGCATTGTCTTTCAAAACAATTTTGTGTGAAAAACTCTTCAGTTTTCCTAATTTGTCACAAAAAACATTTTTAAAAGAGTTGATCAGTTTCTGTTCTTCACCATCAATCTTGAAATTATCATCTACTGTGGCAACTTGGTTATATAGCGTATCATCACATAACATAACAGGTTCCTCAGCCCTAGGATTTAATATAATACCCAACTTGTATTGGTCACGCCAACCCAGGACATTGACACCTTTTTTGGCAATATAGAGTTTTATGTCAGCACATCTGTGCTTAAAATGTATGGAAACTTCAAAAAAACCTTCAACTTCAATTTGATTTCCCTCAAAACTAACAGCCTTGATATCTGGTTGTTCCAACTCACTTAAACATAGTTGTTTACTCAACTTCTCAAGAAAATAATGTTCTGTCATAATTGTCCATGGCGAACCTGAGTCTACCATCAAGGATATGTTAACCTGCAACATCACAAAATCAGCATTAGGTGATTTTTTAATATGAGCTGGAACAACATCAATTATTGAAACCACAAAACCTTTGTCAACAATATCTGTATCTTGTAAAGGATCCTGTAAAATACTAGTGTGAGGAGTTTCATTACAAGTGAGAAATGATACTGCTCCCTTAGAGGGTGTACCATTCCGTTTGAGATCTTTACAAACACTAGTGAAATGTCCTATTCTTCCACAATTTCTACACTCTTTGTTAAGAGCAGGACATCCAGGAAAAGAAGCTAAATGTGATCTATTACCACATCTATAACAGACAGTCATACTACCAAACATTCCTTGAGAATTCCTATTGAATCCACCTCTGTAATTTTGTTGAAACCGTGAAGGTTGAGGACGTTGAAAGGTTTGTTACATATGACTATCATTCCTGAGTTTAACATTACATACTTCTTCTTCTGTAACTTTCTTATTAGCATTATCTTTAACGACTTCCATCCATTTTTCAGATTGTTCTAAAGCCTTAGCTTCTGAAATAGCTTCAGATAATGTGGGATTACCCAACACCCATAATCTCTCCTGTATTTTCTTATTCTTAACATGTACTATGATTTGATCTCTGATCATTTCATCTGTCAACAACCCAAAATTGCAATGTAGAGATAATGATCTCAAACCTCTAAGAAAATCATCAAAATTTTCGTCAGATTTCTGTGCCCTTGTATAAAATTTAAATCGATTTAAGGCAATACTAGTAACAGGTTTAAATCTTTTCTCTATGCGTAATAAGGCTTCGTTATAGACATTTAAATTATCGCCGCTACCATCATTCTGTACTGTAACTTGAGGCAAAGATCTAAAAATAACCTGACCTTCTAATCCTAAACAATGAAGGAAAATACTTTTTTTTCTTTCTGCCCCCATGCGTTCCCCATCAATTGCTTTCATATATGTGATAAATTCTTCCTTCCATCTTGCCCAAGGCATGGGAGGATCACCTTTAGTTTGGAGGAACTTTGCTGGAGGGTCAAACTGCATGTTAAAATAATGTTGACAATTAATGACGAAATGCCTAAAGTTAAAACAACATGCTAGTTGTAAATACTGTAAATTATAACAAACTAAACTTTAAGTAATTAAAGCAAGAGAACTAATGTTTGTAGAAACTAATCACAGAAACCGAAAGTAAATATGCTGCTATACATAAAAATAAAGGTAAAATTGAATTTAAACTGAATAGTCTTGCCGTGTAGAAAAAATTGTATCAGCAACGATCACAATGTCTGAAAATAAGCTCCGTTATTGAAGCTCCGTTGCACTGTTGATTTCTGTTTCCTTGGAAACCGAAAATGGCCGCCAACGTCGTGACGCGCTGTGTGAAGACGCCGCGTGATGATGCACAAAGGAAAGACGCTGAGAGACGCTGTGAAGCTACCTTGGCAACAGCTCGCGTAGGCGGCAGTGAGAGACGCTGTAGAAGTAATGTTCCCTTGGCAACAGCTCGCGTAGGCAGTTCACGAACTGCTCGCGTGGATCAATGGGACAGCGACTGCTCGCGAGTGGAAAAATAAAAGATGCAACTTACACTGAGTTGGAAATTAGGAAAAAATGTGCAAAAATCCAGGGAATAGACGCAGAAGGTCACAAAACAAGCGGAATTCGAAGCGTCCCACTGGTAACACGCAGAGAAGGTAAACAAAAAGAATGTAGATGGAAATTCTTCACAAAACGAAAAATGGTAAGATTGCAATCCAAAAACAGTATCAATAGGAATATATCCAAAGACAGGAAGGTACAGCCGCAGGTGCTATCAAAGCACATAAATGAGAAATATAAAGAAACGTGCCGCTGGTGCCATCAAAGCACAAAGTTAGTAAAATGTAATAAATCCTTAGACACTCCGTACCTGTGCTGGCAAGATGACAGGAGTGTAAGGTGGATCCCATCCTCGTCGCCAAAATTATGTTGAAATCAAACAGGAATCAAGTATTGTAGAAAGGAAGATTTAATGTCCAGCACAGCATCAGCAGGTACACAGCTCAGATACAATGTAAAACTGACTCTCTGCCTCTACACCTTCTAGAATTCCAGGTCTTGTTGGAATCATAACATGATGTGTAGAGCAGACATCAGAAGAACAGGCTGATGTCATACAAGCAGAAATAAATAAATAAAAGATAGAGAAAACATAGAATGTAACACAGTATTATTTTATAATACTCCTTTTACTGTACGCACTTTACTTTATAACAAGTATTGCAATTGTGGCAATTCACTTCTCTTGCATGAGAACGAAGACTGCTTAATAAATACCACCTTTTATTGAAAACGCCTGTCTCTCTATTTCTCTGCACTCTGGTGAAACTAAGTATGCACTATTGACTGAGTGAAATAGCTATCTATTGTTTTCACACGACTCTGGAGATATACTCCTTATTCTGGGGGAGCAAAGTTGCCATGTTTATGCGGTTGTCAGAAGCTAATCCCTTCTTGTCTAATCAGGGAAGTTAACTCCTCCCTGTTCATTCGAGAAATTTTCTAGTGACCTCTGAGCTAGCTGGCAAACCTAATTAAGTCTAACATATTCAATAGAGACCTAGTCGACCTCAGTCCTACGTCTAAACTATTGTTTATGTTATTCCAATGTGCAGAGCCTATTGGGAAATAGGAACTACACTACAGCATGACCTTCTTACCCTGCATGTTCCTATCCGCCGTCTGAGATCAAGTGTGACTTGTCAGGTTAGCATCCCGACCATCAGAAGAGCTAGGATGGGCAGGCGCTCCTTTCGCTTTTTAGCTGCCACACATTGGAATAAACTCCTGATAGGGCTCCGGCTGGAATCCTCAGAGATTATTTTCCTGAGAGAGCTCAAGACGTGGCTTTTCCCATCTGTTAATGTTTGATACCTTCTGCTTTACCTTACTGCCTGGAACTGGTTCTTGTCACAGCGCGGGGACACACTAGCTAGTGTAGCCATGAGCTTTATAAGCTTGTTTATTATTATTATCATTATTATTATCCCGCATTTCTTTAGGCAAAGGTAGTGAAGCTGTCATGGATTATTGTCCACATGGCCATCATAGCTGGCCACTCCCCAAGAACTCCTCATTTTTAGGTTTTTCTACCCCCTCTTTCATCTGATGGGACCCCTGACCACCCTGGTAGGATGCTTCCCAGATACCTTCTTGGACACTCTGGTGCTGACACAGAGGCCTGCCGCCTCAGCAAACTTCCTGGGATCAGTCAGTTTTTTGTTAAATAGGTGCTGGTGCAGCTCAGGAAAAGCATGTACACTAAATTCGATTGAACAACCCATTCTAATCATGAACTTTGCTGCCCTGCACCCAATCATTCATTCCCTTGCTAGAGCAGTCCACAAAATCTACCCTGAACTGGTTGGGGAGCTTCAGGCTGTCTCTGAACCTCAGAGGCCCCCCCTATTCTGCCGAGATGCAGCCTTTGGAGGTCGGAGTTCCGCAGGGCTCAATTTTGAGCCCGTCGCTTTATAACATTTATATGACCCCTCTGGCGGCATTGGCGGAAGGCTGTGGAGCCCAGATCGTGTCATACGCGGACGATACACAACTTTTGTTCACGTGCGATAAGGGCTGCGACTTTGACGGGGCATCCATTCGGGGTTGCCTTCGGGCAGTGTTTGACTGGTTTAGTCGTAATTGCCTCAAGTGCAACTCCGATAAATCCTAAGTACTTTTCTTCGGCTGCCCCGCGGTCCCTGGATGGAAGGAGTGGTGACCTCCTGCCATGTTCCCCCCTACCACCGACTCAGGGGTTGCCAAAAATCTGGGCATCCAGATTGATAACAGCCTCTCTTTTAAAACCCAGGTGGCTGGTCTGGCTGGAAGGTGTTTTGCGATCTTGAAAATGTTAAGGAAGTTTCTGCCTCTTCTTTCTTTAGAACATAGAAGAATTACAGTTCAGGCCCTGATAGGCTCCTGCCTAGACTATTCTAATATACTGTATCTAGGCCTCCCGGACTTCCTGTTAGCGCGTCTTCAGGTAGTGCAAAACTCTGCTGCCCGGGCCATTTTCGGACTTTCCAGGAGAGCCAGGGCCAGTGATTTTCTTAGATCCCTTCACTGGCTGCCCATCAAGAAGCGGATCAGCTTTAAGGCCCTGACCATTGCCTTTAAAGCCCTTCATGGTATTGGTCCTTGTTATCTTCAGAAACGTTTCAGTTTCTAGCTACCTTCCAGATCCCTGCGATCTGCTACCCAGGCTAGGGCTGTTAACCCGGTGATCCGACGGGCGCGCTGTGGTGGGCGATCTTTTAAACATCTTGCCCCCCGGCTATGGAATGCTCTCCCGCTGTCTCTCAGATCCAATACCAATCTTCTCGCTTTCAGGAAGGATCTGAAGACTCTGCTGTTCACGCAGTGATTCCTCTCATTTTGCTCTCAGTTCCCCTCCCTTTCTGCTTTCCACTCTGGGTCGGTGATGGTCTTCAGCGCAGGGACACTCCTCGGAGTAGCCGTGCGCTATAGAAGCACCCCTTATAACATAACATAACATAACAGGGTACTTCTCAGGCTTCATCCCAAACTTAGGGATCAAGAAGGTTTTCATGGGAGTTCACTTGGTTTGGCACCCAACCTTTAAAGTAAGAAGTATGTCCCGCCCCAGAGTAGGCATGTGTTTCCACAACCCACTTCCAGTTCTCTTCTGGGGTCTTGTGAACTTTCAGGGCTACCTTGTAGGCAGAAACCATCTGTTGATGACTTCTCCCACCACATAACTGGGCACCAGATCATTATGGATGTGGACCATTTTGTCTCCTTCAAATACTGCAGGCACTGAGGGTGCGGGCAGATGTTCACCAGTCACTTTCTACAGTAACTGAAGGAGACAATGAGATGGACAGGCAAGGAAAGGATTTGGATCTTAGGGCCATATGTATCAAGGCAAAATGGGTTCGCAAATGCTGAAATTCACAGAATTCCGGCGTTTGCGAACCCATTTTCGCTAAATGGTATGTATGAAACATTTTTGTTGCAAAATAAGGAATCACTAAATTTGCCATTCCTTATTTTGCGATTGCATTTAAGGAATTGCAAATTTTGCGATTCCTTAAATGCAATGTATCAAGGAAAAAAACATTCCAAAATGCCATTAAGGAATCGCAAATTACCACCAACTTCTAGTTGGTGGTAAGTTGCGAATTCTTTTAAAAAATATTTTTTTTTACATCAAAAGGTGCCATGTGACGCGCACACATGTCATTTTCAAGGGGGCAGCAGGGTGTTCTTGAGACACCCCTGCACCCTTGAAAATATTCACAATTTGCGATTAGCAAATTGCGATTCGCAATTTCGCCTTCATTCCTATGGGCCTCCTGGCCCATAGAAATGAATTGGAAATCATTCCTTAATTGCGATTAGCAATTTGCTAATCGCAATTATGGAATTTTAAGGAATCGCAAAAAAAAAGCGATTTTCTACATACATACCATTTTGCGATTTCTAAATAGCGATTCCTTAAAAATCGCTATTTAGGAATCGCAAATTGGAATGTTGATACATATGGCCCTTAGCCTGAGAGGCAGCAGCCTGGTGAAGGGGATGAATTGACACCTGATGTGGAGCTTCATGCCAGAGCAGGGAGCAGTGTATATTTCTGCTGTTTTCCCTAGAAGAGCTGGTAGATGAAGGAGGAGCAACAAATCATGCTGGAGATGGCCAAGCTCAGGATTGAGGAAAAGAAACTGGCCATAGAGGCAGGCAAGGGGAAGGCTGAGAGGGCTATGAAGTAAAGGAAACTGGCCATGAAAGAAAATAAAATCTTGTTGGCTCGTGAACAGAGACTTTAGGAGCTGGACATCAAGGTGAGACAGGCAGAGACTGGCAGGGGTGGTGGCAGCATGCCTGCAGTGCCTGACGAAGAATCAAAAAGTCTGTACGCCATGGATCTGGTGCCTGGTTTTGTGGTGAGAGATGACATTTATAAATGTTTTTCTGCCTACGAGGTAGTCCTAAAGGTTCACACAATCCCAGAAGATCGTTGGGGGGTGGGTTGTAGAAACACATGCCTAATCTAGGGTGCGAAGAGCAAGGAGAGCATAGCAGGAGGCTGTTTTCATGGCATGTAGAGTGGTCGGGCATCGTGGAAGAAATGGTCTGGTGGTGGCTTGTGTTGATTTCTCATGCTGGAAGCATGGTCTTGGTTTGAATGGGCCTGTTCACAGTTGTGAAGTTTGCAAAAGCATGATTTCAGCACATCAAAGGTCCAGGACCTGCGAGGCACCACTTGAGGGTCAGGAACTTGCTGAAGCTGGGTCCAGGAGCTGTTTGTGGAGCCATTGATGTCCCTGTTGTTCTGATAAGGAGGCCACTCGACTAGCCCTTTGAGTCACTCTGGGGTTCTGGGTTTAAGATAAAGTTACAGGTCCAGTTCCCCTTTCCCAGGCAAGAGGGCAGGAGGCAGCAGGTCAAGACATCATGACACCAGTTCCTTTAGAACAACAGTCGAGCAGAGTGGCGTCCTTGTTGCAGCACAGCAGTCTTTCTTCCCAGCAGAGTATTTACAAGTCCAGAAGTGTACTGAAGAGGGTGTCTGAGGACAAGTATTGAAAACCCAGTTGTGCCTTTGAAATGCGGGAGAAGCATCTAAAGGTTTCCTTTTGAATTGCTCGGGGATCCTGCTTTACCTATTCTGGCTCCAGACTAACTACAGGGGGTATGTAGCCCTTTGTGTGGAGGCAAAACAGAGTTTATTCAAGTGTAAGTGGAGCTCTGCCCAGCTTTTCAGGTCTATCCTGGCAGCGTTGGTTCTTCCAGGCACACCTTTGCTCTCTGTTGTGTATGACTGTCTAGGAGGAATACACAAAGCCCAACTGTCAGCTACACTCAGTCATGTGATCAGATACGGACTTCAGGCAGTAAACGGCTAAGGCAGCGACCTCTGACCCTCCTGGTAGGTCTCTCCCCCTCCACGCAGCCCCGCCTGCGTGCCCCTGCTGTTGCTGATAAAGGACTCGCTGGTTAGTGTGCCCATCCTCCGTTTTCTTTGCTCTCTGTGCCACTCGTTTTCCCCCCTCCTTTGTGCCCCGTTTTCTTTGCTTTGCTCTTGGCCACTGTTTTCCCCTCTTCTGTGCCCCGTTTCTTGCTCTCTGTGCCACTCGTTTTCCCCCTCCTTTTACCCGTTTTTTTGCTCTGTGCCACTGGTTTCCCCTCTTCTGTGCCCCATTTCTATTTTGCTCTGTGCCACTGTTTTCCCCTCTTTATTGCCCCATTTTGCATTCTGTGCCTCTTGTTCTCCCCGCCGCTGTGCCCCCTGCGGCCCCGCCCCCTGCCCACTCGCTGCTCCCGCCTCCCGCCTCCCAGCTGCTCCTCCCTCCCACCTCCCCATATATGCAGGATGCTGCGCGGTGAGGAGAGCGACCCCTGACCCTCCTGGTAGGTCTCTCCCCCTCCACGCAGCTCCGCCTATGTGCCCCTGCTGCCACTGCTAAAGGACTCGCTGGTTAGTGTGCCCATCCTCTGTTTTCTATGCTCTCTGTGCCACTCGTTTTCCCCCTCCTTTGTGCCCCGTTTTCTTTTCTTTGCTCTGGGCCACTGTTTTCCCCTCTTCTGTGCCCAGTCTTTTGCTCTCTGTGCCACTCGTTTTCCCCCTCCTTTTGCCCATTTTTTTGCTCTGTGCCACTGGTTTCCCCTCTTTTTTGCCCCATTATGCTTTCTGTGCCTCTCATTCTCCCCACCGCTGTGCCCCCTGTGGCCCCACCCCCTGCCCACTCGCTGCTCCCGCCTCCCGCCTCCCAGCTCCTCCTCCCTCCCACCTCCCCATATATGCAGGACACTGCACACGCCGACGCGCGCAGCGGGCGCGCCGCTGGCCTGCCGTAAGTGCGCCGAAGGCAAGCCCGTCTGTGCCCATCTGCACCTGGACCGCGCCCAGCACCAGAACCCCTGGCCCCCTTGAACGCCACAACGCCAGACTGCGATACAATGCCAGCACCCTCCACGCACTCAACGCCGGCTGAGACCACAGCTGCTTCCAGGCCTCCCCAAAACGCACCCACGGACCTTTCTCCTGCCGCACCTGCAGCTTTACCTGCGACAGAGCCACCAAACCACCAAGGACTGGACCCAACCACCTCCGCTACATACTCCTAAACACACGCTCTGCACACAAACACGCCGTCGAGATCTGGGACCTGCTCGACACCTCCGCCCAAAACGTTGCCTTCCTGACCGAGACCTGGTGGAACGACTCCTCGGCTCCCGACATCCCCATAGCCGTACCAGACAGCTACAAGAACGCCCGCAGAGACCACACCAACGGAACTGGAGGAGGAATAGCCATCCTCCACAAGTCCAGCCTCAAGGTCTCTACCGAATCAGACGACACCTGCACTTCCGGATCCACACTGTCCCCAAAACCACCCTCAGAGGAACACTCATCTACAGACCCCCAGGACCCCGGCCACAGTTCAGCGACTCCATCGCCGGCCTCATCAGCACCCACGCACTCGCCTCCACGAACTACATTGTCTTTGGGGACCTGAATTTCCACCTCGAGAAAAACAACGACGCCAACTCCGCCACCCAGATCGACAATCTCACCAACCTCGGCCTCAGACAACTCAGCACTGCTCCCACCCACGCCGCCGGCCACACGCTTGACAACCATCTTCTCCACAAGCACCCACATCTCCATCAACCGCATTACTGAACTCCACTGGACGGATCACCGCTGCATCCATTTCACCTACAAGAAGCCCACCATGCACCACCACACCCAACAGCTGCCCCGCCGCTGCTGGAACAAAGTCACCGAAGACCAGCTGGCCACCACCCTCACCCAGAACCCACCCACCGACCCCACCAACCAAGACGCCGCCACCCGCAACCTCAGAAAGTGGATCAACGACTGCACCAACACCCTCGCCCCGCTGAAGAAACTTTCCAACAGCCGCACCAGCAAGGAAGCCACCTGGTTCACCGAAGAACTCCAAACAAGTATGCCGGTAATAGGAGAAGAAATGGCTCCAGGAACGAACACCGGATAGCCACGCAGTCCACAAGGACGCCACCCGCAGACATCACCATCTCATCAGATTAGCCAAGAGATCGTCCTTCAAAACCCGCCTGGACAACAACGCACTCGACAGCAAAGAGCTTTTCAGCATCGGGAAGGAATTCGCCAACCTCAGCGCCAACGACATCTACGCCGACAACACCCAGCTCATCCTCAGGAGGCAGAGAGACAACTCACCGATGGCACATTCTATGAGGAGGTTAATTTTGAACGCTACAATCTGAGTATTGTCAGCATTTGGGATAACTTACTTGAATGGAGAGATAAGGGCATTCTCACCTGGGAAGAGTACTACTATCTTAAGTGTGATTATCCTGTTTTACCGGTACTCTATCTCCTTCCCAAAATACATAAACATGCCACTAGACCACCAGGTAGACCTATAGTCTCATCTTGTGGCAGTGTATCTGAAAGGGTCTTCAAATACATTGATCACTTCCTTAGGGATGCTGTCAGTAATCTTGATAGTTATGTTAAAGACACAAAGGATTTTTTTAATTAAACTGAAGGTTTGGAATGGAAGACTGATTATGTTCTCATGACTCTGGATGTTCAAAGCCTCTACACTATAATTGACCATAAGCAGGGATTGGAGGCATGTAAATATTATCTCTCTAACAGACAGATCAGATTTCCAGAGCACACGAATATGCTTTTGGATATGATGGAATATTGTTTGAGTAACAATATTTTTCTATTCAATGGCATACTATACCGACAGATCAAAGGCTCTGCCATGGGGTCATGTTTCTCCCCAAGTTTTGCTAACTTGTTCTTGGGGAGGTGGGAAGAAAATTTCCGTGCTGAAACCACTTTACAGCATGATTTAAAAAAAGAGTCGATGTGGCTCCGCTACATCGATGATCTTTTTATTGTTTGGCGGGGATTCATTGATGAGGCCAACATCTTCATCGATAGATTAAACAACAATAATTCCAATATTGTCCTTACTGGCAATATGAGTGTAGTAAATAGAAGGAGGCTTCTTGATGATTAATCCAGTTTATTCCAAGGAGACAGCTTACACAACCACCACGAACAGATGCACAGCTGTAACTGATCTTAATAGAACATTACACTCCCAAGGATCCCTAGGAATCCTCAGGCAGTAAGAACCAAAACAATTCTGAATGGAACATAGGAAGGGAAGTACAAGGATAAGGAGAGAGTGAAGCACAGAATGGAATACTACACACCTTCCCCCCTAAAAAAAAACAAAAAAAACAGCAAAAAAAAAACTTAAAGGTAGTAATCATGCAACTTTACAGGAGTATGCTTTACACGAATGCTTTTCCTAAGAGAGGAATTATCATCATTAGAAGTCACAGGACAAGGTATGGGAACATTTCCACTTACCGGGTCATTGACATGGCTAAAGGGTGGTTCAGTGATCAGGTTGCTGTTGTCAGGCATGGATGGACTGCAGTTACCAGGCACAAGAACAACAGGATCAACAGTCTGGTTCTCAGAGTCAAAAGAGTTAAACAAAGGAGAAAAAGATGCATCATTTTGATCACACAAAGTCTTAGCAGTGGTAAAATCATTAGAAGAGGATGGTGCAGGGTAGGGTTCCACATTAGAAGAATTCGAACCTTTACACAGAGAAATCCTTCTAAAATTCCATATTTTCCCATCCTGAACTCTCACAGCCTTTGAAAATACTTCAATAACCTTGCAAGGGTCTGACCACTTATTCCACTTATTGTCAAAAGCTCTGCCTAATTTCACGCGGACGAAATCACCCACCCTGACCTTCTGACCGGAGCTTTTAGTGGACAAAAAATTGGCTTTCATTTTTTCCTGATATTTCAAAACTCTGTCCTTAACACAAGCAGGATCTACAGAAGGATCAACCGGTAATTTAACTTTCATCCACCAAGGCAAGAGTTTGGAACCAGGCTTTCTGCCTCTAAGCAACTCAAAGGGTGAAAACCCTGTAACAGAGTTAGGTGAGGTGCGGTAAGACAGTAAGGTGGAACGCAGGTTTTTTTTCCAGTCTAGCTTGCTTTTAACAGCCAGCTGAATAGACTCTTTGATGACATGGTTAAAGCGTTCCGTCTGACCATTGGCTTGTGGATTATAATTCGACACCCTTTTGTGCACGATGCCGCACCTCTGGATGAATGACAAAAATTCTTTGCTTATAAATTGCGGGCCATTATCCGACACTATCTCCGCGGGAATTCCTTCCCTGCAGAAAACCTCATCAAGGAATTGGATAATTTGAGTGGAGCCAACTTTGTCGACAATTTTTAGTTCTGGCCACTTAGAAAAATAATCGATAAGGACCAGACCAAACACATTTTGTTGGGAAAACAAGTTAAGAGGTCCAATTATGTCAATGCCCAATCTCTTCCAGGGGCAAGAGACGAATTCAATAGGAGAAGTGGCAACAGACAAGGGTTTGACTGTCTTGTCACTTTTGTCGCAAGGGGAACATGAACGAACCCATTTGTCGACCATTCTGTCTACACCTGGCCACCAGTAGAACTCGCGTATGCGTCTTTTGGTGCCAGACATGCCCATATGGCCTTCATGGGCCATGGAAATAATTCTTTCTCTCAAAGAAGTGGGGGGAATAATTTTGTCGCCACGAAACACAAACCCTTGGTCAAACATGAGTTCGTCATTTACCTTGAAAAAAGAAAGAATGTCCCCAGATAAGTATCGCTCATGAGGCCAACCATACTGTAAGTGTCTGGTTAAAGAAGCAAGGTCAGAATCATTCGCCATAGCTTCCCTCCACTCTATTTCGGAGATGCTAAAAGAAACACCAGCTGGACCACAGTCGTTGACATCATCGATATTAGAAACAACGTCGGATTCATTGTACCAACCAACAGAAAAAATGGAATTGACTAAAGGCAACCTGTAAGTAAGGAAAGGGGACCCCCTCTGGGAATTGCTTTCAGGTCAGGGAGTAGAGGGGAAGGCAATAACAAGAACAAGAAAAGAACTCCCTCTTGACCTATAACTACTTAAACCATAGGAGTAACCTCTCAAACATAGGGCATATACCAACAATGTCTACACAAGATGAAAAGTTTTTTTCATTTTATTTCATTTTAACAGTTTAAAAAGTCATTTTTTTCTCCTCTTTTTTTTATTACTCCTTTTTTTATATCATATTTTTCAAAATTCATCAGTTATAAAAAATATATACATTTTACACAATAGCTACAAAAAAACATTTTACAACACAATCAAATTGTCCTTATTTCTTCAAATTTATGCAAAACATGAAATCAATTAAATAAGCACACCAGGTAAAGAGCCACGCACATACCACAGACATCCTCCTAAACATCCATTCCATCACAAAGACAGCAAAAAAGGAGATTTCCTATAACATTGAGACTGTAGTCCAGTAAATGACCAAAGTCATTTAGATTTCAAAAGGAGAAGAAAGGTTGACGCGTTTCGGTGGAAATGCCGCATAAGGGACCACCTTCATCAGGACCAAACAGACAGTATGGTATAGGACCTCTCAACCTGGGGTGCAGATCTTTCTAGGACACGTACAGGCATTTAAGGGTGTTTCTACTCGTTTCCAAACACTTAAGCCCGATCTGGAGATATGTAGATGTTCACCAGGCCAGATTTATATTCCTTTTTTATTAATGGATAAGGCAGCTGTTTTTTTAAGAACCTGAACTGTATACAAAGGGGACAGAGCCCGGCAGAGGACGGCTTATTACTATCTCTAAGGTCGACTTATTTTTCGTTGGGGTTGTGAAGGGGACGCCACATTTTTAAATAATTTTCCTAGTTGTATAATCCTCATAAAATGGTATGTCTTTAATCATGTAGATACATTTTGCAAGATCCAAAGATCCTGGTCCCCAATGCAAGCCGCCTCTGCCGTCATCCGTAGTTTACTCCGCCTAAACTGAGGATTATACAACTAGGAAAATTATTTAAAAATGTGGCGTCCCCTTCACAACCCCAACGAAAAATAAGTCGACCTTAGAGATAGTAATAAGCCGTCCTCTGCCGGGCTCTGTCCCCTTTGTATACAGTTCAGGTTCTTAAAAAAACAGCTGCCTTATCCATTAATAAAAAAGGAATATAAATCTGGCCTGGTGAACATCTACATATCTCCAGATCGGGCTTAAGTGTTTGGAAACGAGTAGAAACACCCTTAAATGCCTGTACGTGTCCTAGAAAGATCTGCACCCCAGGTTGAGAGGTCCTATACCATACTGTCTGTTTGGTCCTGATGAAGGTGGTCCCTTATGCGGCATTTCCACCGAAACGCGTCGACCTTTCTTCTCCTTTTGAAATCTAAATGACTTTGGTCATTTACTGGACTACAGTCTCAATGTTATAGGAAATCTCCTTTTTTGCTGTCTTTGTGATGGAATGGATGTTTAGGAGGATGTCTGTGGTATGTGCGTGGCTCTTTACCTGGTGTGCTTATTTAATTGATTTCATGTTTTGCATAAATTTGAAGAAATAAGGACAATTTGATTGTGTTGTAAAATGTTTTTTTGTAGCTATTGTGTAAAATGTATATATTTTTTATAACTGATGAATTTTGAAAAATATGATATAAAAAAAGGAGTAATAAAAAAAAGAGGAGAAAAAAATGACTTTTTAAACTGTTAAAATGAAATAAAATGAAAAAAACTTTTCATCTTGTGTAGACATTGTTGGTATATGCCCTATGTTTGAGAGGTTACTCCTATGGTTTAAGTAGTTATAGGTCAAGAGGGAGTTCTTTTCTTGTTCTAAAGGCAACCTGGACATGCAGTCGGCGTGCACATTTAACCGCCCAGGGACATATTCAACAGTACATTGAAATTCTTGCAATTTGGCTGCAAGACGTGCTAGGCGCGCTGTTAAGGTCCTGCCACCACCAGCTGCCAGCATATTGATTAGAGGCTTATGATCTGTTCTTAAACAGAATCTGGTTCCCCAAAGAAATTGCCTAAAATGTTCAGAGGCCCAGGTGCAAGCTAGTAACTCTTTTTCGATTGTGGAGTAGTTAAACTCAGCGCCTCGCAAGGTTCTTGAAGCATATGACACAACGTACTCTTCACCTTTGTCTTTTTGCATTAAGACTGAACCTAAGCCAACGTTGCTCGCATCCACACACACTATGCATTCTTTTTCTAAATCAAAAGGTCTTAGGAAAGGAGCATTAATAATTTCTTGTTTAAGTAATTCAAAAGCATGCTGCTGATCGTTATTCCACAAAAACTTCGCATCCTTCTTCAATAACACCCTGAGAGGATGAACCTTGGAAGCATAATCTTTGACAAATTTACTATAAAATTCTGTGAGACCAAGAAAAGAAACAAGTTGATCTTTGATCAAGGGAGCAGGGGCTTCGGATATACTCTTGATGTGGTTGAGTTTTGGTTTGATCCCCAGAGCTGAAATCTCATGGCCGAGGTATTCGACCTGACTTTGTCTGAATTTACATTTCGATAATTTAAGTGTGAGCCCATAATCTTGTACACTTTTTAAAACTTTAACCAGATTTTTATCGTGGTCCTCAAAATTTTTACCGTGTATTAGGATGTCGTCTTGGAAGGCGATTGCACCCTCACATCCTTCCAACACTGTCTTCATGAGGCGTTGGAAGACGGACGCTGCACTAGCTAGGCCGAAAGGCATACAACAGTACTGAAATAAACCCTCAGGTGTAATGAAAGTGGTTAGGAATTTAGAGTCTTCGTGTAAAATTACCTGATGGTAAGCGCTGGTTAGATCTAGCGTGGAAAAAACACAGGCGCCAGAGAGAGTGGAAATGAGCTCGTGTATGTTGGGTAAAGGATGTCTGTCAATCCAGATCTCCTTGTTTAAGCTGCGGAGGTCTACACACAGACGAAGCTCACCGTTGCTTTTAAGGGATAAAACAACGGGCGAAACCCATGGGGATGACTCAACTGGTTCGATGATCTTTTTGGAAACTAAATCAGATAAAATTAACTTTAATTTGTCACGGTAGGCCAAAGGGACATTTCTGACCCTATGTCGGACAGGAACAGCTGATTCCTTAAGGATAATGCGGTGTTTGAAATTAGCGAAAACTCCCAAATTATCATTGAAAATACATGGAAAATCTTTTTTTAGTTGGGAAATAAAGTCATTTTCCGGAGGAACCACATATACAGGAGGAGAAGCATTGGGATCAAGTTTGATTCCTAAGTCAAACTGATGGGGCCAGCATAAAATAGATGCCCCTTTCGAGGAGACGTAAACCTTCCCCCTGGTAGTTCTATCTTTAAACCTGATTTCTGCCCACATATAACCTTCAAGGCCTATCTTCTTCCCTGTATACCCTCCAGGATGTATGTCAGGTGGTAAAAGTTCTTTTGAGGACCAAAACTTGTCAAAAACATCTTTGCCAATTATGGTGTACCAAGCACATGAGTCAATAAGCATGGAGATTTCTACACCATTAATAAGAATAATGTCACTAGGAAAGCCTTTGCACTCGGTATCACCAACACACAACATCGTATTAATTTCAGAAGGTTGTTCACAGTCATCATACTCCTCATGTGATAAGAAATTAACTTTCTGGGTGGATTTGCACATTTTTGTGAAGTGACCAGACTTTTTGCATTTGACACAAATTTTGTTCCAAGCAGGACACCCTTTATAATTACCCACATGGTCATTGGCCCCACATCTATAACAAATTATAGGAGGCCTTCTTTGGAAAGATCTATTGTCCCTGCCAAAGTTGTCCCTTCTAGTGATATTAGAGGTAGGTTTCCTGTAATTTGGGGGATTCCTGACCAAGGAAACCTCCGGGATAGTTACTTTAGTTTTGATTTCATGGCCTCTTATTTCGTTAACAAACAATTCCGATTGCTCAATACCTTTTGCAATGTTTAGGACAGCGTTGAGAGAGGACTCAGTGCCCATCCACAAGCGTTCCTGTATCTTTTTACTTTTAGTACGCATCATGATTTGGTCCCTTAAAACTTGATCAAAATCAATAGTTTCAAAGGAACAAGAACTAGCTAGAGTGCGTAGAGCAGCTACATAGGTTTCTATGGATTCATCTTCTTTTTGAATTCTAGAATAGAATTTAAAACGTTCCATCACGGTATTGATCTTCCTACCAAATCTGATGCTTAATTGTTTGACAACCACTTCAAAAACATTTACATCACCTGCACCAGTATTGTCAATAGGTGGTAGACTTTCCAATTCTTTGAGACCGGCACCCCCTAGACAATTTTTTAGCAAAGCGAGTTTCCTTTTGGGAGAACAGCCGTCTTCTTCTACCACATCTACATAAGCTAAAAAGGTTGGATACCAAAGGTCCCATTCTACTTTGGGATCACCAGCCGAAGGTAGGAAATGTGTAGGTGAAGTTATGTTGTTCGACATTTTTTTTTTAAAAAATAGTATTAAAAACACCCAAAAGAAGGAAAAATAGAAATAAAGGTCACAGTTATTTGGTTAGATAAATTGTCAAAGAAAAAAAAAAAAAAACACAGTAGTATAGCAATAGCATCGAAGTCTAGGGTACCTTTTCTGTGAATGAAGATGCTCAATACAGTTCCCTCGTAACAAAACTATAAGCAGGAAACAAATTACGAAGCATAATGATCGAAAGTACACAAATAACTGTGGTAAATATCGATGGGGTGGTTAAATTACATAAATAGTTGTGGCGTTAAAAAGAATTAAGGAAAACGGGACTCGGATCGGCGTCTGTTGCTATGGTGATCCAAGATGGCCGCTGGAACGCAGCGCTGTGCGTAGAAGGAGAGCGCTGACCAATGACGTAGATACACGCAGAGGAAGCGTGTAGGGATGACGCGTCTGATCCAGGAGAATGGTGAGAGGATTCCGGCAGCGAGTGGAGTGCACGCGAAGATGCAGGTGAGTCTCGTGTGCTTTTGAAAGATGCGCTTGAATAATAAGGTCGTAGGAAATACCCAAAAGTTCCACGAAAACACCAGCTGAAGGTAAATTTCACACGGAAATAGATCAAAGAAAATATGAGATGAAGATCTCCAGATTGTGAGCGTGGATCGCTCGAAGTCTCAAATTAAAATGCAGAAAACACAGAGAAACAGCCGCAGGTGCAATCAAGGCACGTCAAATAAGGAATACTGCCGCTGGTGTTATAATTTAACACATAAGAATTTTTAAAAAGTACCTTAAGAGAATTCACACTGCAAACGGTGAACGCTGTCTCCAAACTGGATTTTCTTCTTTTTTTTTTGAGAAAAAAAAATAAGTGAAGAATAAAACGGGTCCTGTTGAGCTTCAGGCTTGATATCCCGATCGTCGCCAGAATATGTAGTAAATAGAAGGAGGCTTCTTGATGATTAATCCAGTTTATTCCAAGGAGACAGCTTACACAACCACCACGAACAGATGCACAGCTGTAACTGATCTTAATAGAACATTACACTCCCAAGGATCCCTAGGAATCCTCAGGCAGTAAGAACCAAAACAATTCTGAATGGAACATAGGAAGGGAAGTACAAGGATAAGGAGAGAGTGAAGCACAGAATGGAATACTACAATGAGCAAGACTGAAATTGATTATTTGGATGTAAAACTGGAAATTTTTGTTAACAAAATTCATACCACCTTACATAACAAGTTCATTTCCGGTAACAGTGTTTTACATGCCCTCAGCAGTCATCCTGACAATTTGAAATGGTCCATCCCATTCGGTAAACTGCTGAGGGCAAAACGTAACTGTAACTCCGATTTGTCCTACAACTTAGAAAGTGAGGCGATTGTGGAAAGATTTAGGGTCAGGAGCTACCCTAATTGGGTTTTGAAAACTGCCCTCAAAAGAGCTAATAAAGTTGAGTGGTCATGTACGCTGGCTGACAAACTCTTACCCAATGAACCTGAAGAAGACACCACAAGGTCCCTCATACTCACGTATAGTTCAGATGCCCAGGCCATCAGAAAAATAATTGAAAAAAATTGGGGAATACTTAAATCTGATAATGTGATTGGCAATAACATCTCAGAAAGACCCAGCATTACGTATCGGCGTAACCATAACATCAAGGATATGCTGGTACATAATGACATCACTTGTTATCCCCCTTCTAAAATGCTGGGCCTCAAGGTGTTTTTCCCTTGTGGCCACTACAAAGCGTGTGCCAATAGCAAGAGCCACACAAGTGGTAGCTACAATGGGGTAACTAAAACCATCACTCAGTTTCTCTCATGCAGCTCTACCTTTGTTATCTATGCCATCACTTGCACTTGCAACATGTGGTATATTGGCAGCACTACCTGCATGGCCAAAAAGCAGGATTCTTGAGCATAATCGGGCTATCACTAACTTTGATCCGAAGTATCTTGTAGCACGTCATTTCAGAAGGAGTCATTTTTCCAATACTAAGGACCTTAGCTACATTATTTTAGAACAGGTTGTCAAGCATCCGAGGGGTGGCAATAGGGTCCTTAAACTGAGGCAGAGAGAGTCCACATTGATAATTGATGGTTCAAGCCAGCAGAGGGGATTAAGGCTATTATGCCCGCACCGGTGACCAAGTTCCTAATGTATACATATGTGTGGGTGCAGATGATCTGGGATACAATCCCCTAGATCCCAAAATTAGAAAACAAAAAATCCTTTTTGTTTAACACATCAAATTGCACAAGTTGACCCTGCTCTCGAGGCTGGGTCACCCCCTTGCCCCCTCACCTGCTCGCCTGCTGATCCTGCCTGCCGCCTCGCCTGCTGATCCTGCCTGCCGACTCCGTTGCCCCCCAGCACCCCCGAGCGGCCCAGCCACAGCTGAGCCGGCCGCTCGCCACTTTTTCCCGCCGCTCGCCACTTTTTCCCGCCGCTGGCCCCCTGAGGCCCCGCCCACCACCGGCCCATTGGCCCAGCCGCTCGCCCAGCCCAGCAGACCTGCCCTCCCGTCCCCATTCTTAAGGGGAGAGCCTGGTAGCCGCGGGAGTGACCACTGTGCCTCTCGAGGCCGGGTCACCCCCTTGTCCCCTCACCTGCTCGCCTGCTGATCCTGCCTGCCGCCTCGCCTGCTGATCCTGCCTGCCGACTCCGTCGCCCCCCAGCACCCCCGAGCGGCCCAGTCACAGCTGAGCCGGCCGCTCGCCACTTTTTCCCGCCGCTCGCCACTTTTTCCCGCCGCTGGCCCCCTGCGGCCCCGCCCACCACCGGCCCATTGGCCCAGCCGCTCGCCCAGCCCAGCAGACCCGCCCTCCCGTCCCCCTTCTTAAGGGGAGAGCCTGGTAGCCGCGGGAGTGACCACTGTGCCTCTCGAGGCCGGGTCACCCCCTTGCCCCCTCACCTGCTCGCCTGCTGATCCTGCCTGCCGCCTCGCCTGCTGATCCTGCCTGCCGACTCCGTCGCCCCCCAGCACCCCCGAGCGGCCCAGCCACAGCTGAGCCGGCCGCTCGCCACTTTTTCCCGCCGCTCGCCACTTTTTCCCGCCGCTGGCCCCCTGCGGCCCCGCCCACCACCGGCCCATTGGCCCAGCCGCTCGCCCAGCCCAGCAGACCCGCCCTCCCATCCCCCTTCGTAAGGGGAGAGCCAGGTAGCCGCGGGAGTGACCACTGCGCCTCTCGAGGCCGGGTCACCCCCTTGCCCCCTCACCTGCTCGCCTGCTGATCCTGCCTGCCGACTCCGTCGGCCCCCAGCACCCCCGAGCCGCCCAACCACAGCTGAGCCGGCCGCTCGCCACTTTTTCCCGCCGCTCGCCACTTTTTCCCGCCGCTGGCCCCCTGCGGCCCCGCCCACCACCGGCCCATTGGCCCAGCCGCTCGCCCAGCCCAGCAGACCCGCCCTCCCGTCCCCCTTCCTAAGGGGAGAGCCTGGTAGCCGCGGGAGTGACCACTGTGCCTCTCGAGGCCGGGTCACCCCCTTGCCCCCTCACCTGCTCGCCTGCTGATCCTGCCTGCCGCCTCGCCTGCTGATCCTGCCTGCCGACTCCGTCGCCCCCCAGCACCCCCGAGCGGCCCAGCCGCAGCTGAGCCGGCCGCTCGCCACTTTTTCCCGCTGCTCGCCACTTTTTCCCGCCTCTGGCCCCCTGTGGCCCCGCCCACCACCGGCCCATTGGCCCAGCCGCTCGCCCAGCCCAGCAGACCCGCCCTCCCATCCCCCTTCTTAAGGGGAGAGCCTGGTAGCCGCGGGAGTGACCACTGTGCCTCTCGAGGCCGGGTCACCCCCTTGCCCCCTCACCTGCTCGCCTGCTGATCCTGCCTGCCACCTCGCCTGCTGATCCTGCCTGCCGACTCCGTCGCCCCCCAGCACCCCCAAGCGGCCCAGCCACAGCTGAGCCGGCCGCTCGCCACTTTTTCCCGCCGCTCGCCACTTTTTCCCGCCCCTGCGGCCCCGCCCACCACCGGCCCATTGGCCCTGCCGCTCGCCCAGCCCAGCAGACCCGCCCTCCCGTCCCCCTTCTTAAGGGGAGAGCCTGGTAGCCGCGGGAGTGACCACTGTGCCTCTCGAGGCCGGGTCACCCCCTTTGCTCCCTCACCTGCTCGCCTGCTGATCCTGCCTGCCGCCTCGCCTGCTGATCCTGCCTGCCGACTCCGTCGCCCCCCAGCACCCCCAAGCGGCCCAGCCACAGCTGAGCCGGCCGCTCGCCACTTTTTCCCGCCACTCGCCACTTTTTCCCTCCGCTGGCCCCCTGCGGCCCCGCCCACCACCGGCCCATTGGCCCAGCCGCTCGCCCAGCCCAGCAGACCCGCCCTCCCGTCCCCCTTCTTAAGGGGAGAGCCTGGTAGCCGCGGGAGTGACCACTGTGCCTCTCGAGGCCGGGTCACCCCTTTGCCCCCTCACCTGCTCGCCTGTTGATCCTGCCTGCCGCCTCGCCTGCTGATCCTGCCTGCCGACTCCGTCGCCCCCCAGCACCCCCGAGCGGCCCAGCCACAGCTGAGCCGGCCGCTCTCCACTTTTTCCCGCCGCTTGCCACTCTTTCCCGCCGCTGGCCCCCTGCGGCCCCGCCCACCACCGGCCCATTGGCCCAGCCGCTCGCCCAGCCCAGCAGACCCGCCCTCCCGTCCCCCTTCTTATGACGCCCCCTGAGCGACCGCGCAGCGGACGCGCGCAGCGGGAGCGCCGACTGAGCGCCAAAGGTGCGCCAAAGGTAAGCCCGTCTGCGCCCGTCCGCGCCTGGACCGCGCCCAGTGCCAGGACTCCTGGCCCCCGAGGACCCCAGCCCACCCGCCGGACGTACGACGCCGCCACCCTCAGCGCACTCAACAGCGGCCGAATCCCGGGATACTACCGAGCCACCCCGAGACGAACCCACGGACCCTTCAGCTGTCACGCATGCAAGTTCTCCTGCATCCGGACCTGCCCCGCACCAGCACCCGCCAAGCCGATCACCAGCAGCAACCACCTCAAATGCATCCTACTCAACACCCGCTCCGTCCACAGACACATCATCGAACTCTGGAACCTCCTCGACACCACAGATCCTGACATCGCCGTCCTCACGGAAACCTGGATGAACGACTCCTCAGCGCCCGACATCGCCATCGCCATACCAGAGGGCTACAAGATCACCCGAAGAGACCGAGGCAACCAGACGGGAGGAGGCATCGCCATCATCTACAGGGACACCATCCGCATCACGACCAACACCGACGACACCCTGACAACTGCCGAACACCTGCACTTCCAGATCCACAAGGACCCCAGAACCACCCTCAGAGGCACCCTCATCTACCGACCCCCGGGACCACGCACACAATTCAGCGAAGACATCGCCGACTTCATCAGCCCGCACGCCCTCCCATCCGCTGACTACATCCTCCTGGGGGACATCAACTTCCACCTGGAGAACAACAACGATCGTAACACCACCACCCTGCTTGACAACCTCGCCAACCTCGGACTCAAGCAGCTGGTGACCACCCCCACCCACCTCGCCGGACACACACTTGATGCTGTCTTCTCATCCAGCAAGGACATCGTCTTCAGCCACGCCACCGGACTCCACTGGACGGACCACAGCTGCGTCCACTTCACTTTCAGAAGATCCACGATTCACCACCAACAGCAACAGGTTGATCGAAGAAACTGGAACAAGATCACAGCAGACCAGCTCGCCGCTTCCCTGAGCCAGCACCCTCCCGCCAGCTCAGCGAACCCCAGCCAGGCCGCCGACAACCTCACAAAGTGGATCAGCAACTGCGCAGACGTCCTCGCCCCACTGAGGATCCCGCCTAGCAGACCCGGCAGCAAGAAGGCCCCATGGTTCACCGACGAACTCAAGAGCTCCAAGAAGAACTGCCGAGCCCTCGAGAAAGCCTGGAGAAGGGAGCCAACACCGGACAACATGACCACCCTCAAGCTTGCCACCCGGAAGCACCATCAACTGATCCGCGCCACCAAGAAAACAGCATTCAAGGACCGGCTGGACAACAATGCACACAACTGCAAGGAACTTTTCAACTTTGTGAAAGAGCTCTCCAACCCCAACGCCGGAAACAACGACATCACCCCGTCGCAAGACCTCTGCAACTCCCTCGCCTCCTACTTCCACAACAAGATCGCGGACATACACAACAGCTTCAGCCCACAATCAACGCTCCCAACGACCGCACCAACGCCCCCCACAACCACCCTCAGCGCCTGGACCCAGATCAACACAGAAGACACCATCCGCACCATGAACTCTATCCACTCCGGATCCCCGACCGACCCGTGCCCCCACCACGTCTTCAACAAGGCCGACGCTGTCATCGCACCCCACCTGCGGGACATCATCAACTCCTCCTTCGACACCGCCACCTTCCCTGAGAGCTGGAAGCACGCCGAACTCAGCGCTCTACTAAAGAAACCAACAGCGGACCCCACCGAACTCAAGAATTACCGCCCCATCTCGCTCCTCCCGTTCCCAGCCAAAGTCATCGAGAAGACCGTCAACAAGCAGCTGGCCGCCTTCCTCGAGACGAATGGATCCCTCGACCCCTCACAGTCTGGCTTCCGAGCCAACCACAGCACCGAGACCGCCCTCATCGCTGCCACCGATGACATCCGAGCCCTGCTGGACAACGGTGAAACAGCGGCCCTCATCCTCCTAGACCTCTCCGCGGCGTTCGACACTGTCTGCCACCGCACCCTAGTGCAGCGCCTCAGCAACACCGGAATCCAGGAGAAGGCACTGGAGTGGATCATCTCCTTCCTCGCTGGAAGGACACAGAGAGTCCGCCTACCACCGTTCAGATCTGCAGCCACGGAAGTCATCTGCGGCGTTCCTCAGGGCTCCTCGCTCAGCCCCACCCTCTTCAACGTCTACATGAGCCCCCTTGCGGCCATCGCACGCCAACACAACCTCAACATCATCTCCTACGCCGACGACACCCAGCTGATCCTCTCCCTGACCAACGACCCCGCCGCCGCCAGAACCAACCTCCACGAAGGGATGAAAGACGTAGCCGAGTGGATGACGACCAGCCGCCTGAAACTGAACTCAGACAAGACGGAAGTCCTCATCCTGGGCTCCTCGCCCTCCGCCTGGGACGACTCCTGGTGGCCCCCCGCCCTGGGCACCGCACCCAAACCGACAGACCACGCACGCAACCTGGGCTTCATCCTGGACTCCTCCCTCTCCATGACCAGACAAGTCAACGCCGTCTCCTCGTCGTGCTTCAACATCCTGCGCATGCTACGGAAGATCTTCCGGTGGATCCCCACCGAGACCAGGAAGACGGTCACCCAGGCCCTCGTCACCAGCCGACTGGACTACGGCAACACCCTCTACGCCGGAACCACGGCCAAGCTCTAGGAGAGACTCCAGCGGATCCAGAACGCCTCAGCCAGACTCATCCTCGACATCCCCCAGAGCAGCCACATCTCCGGACATCTGAGAGACCTGCACTGGCTCCCCGTCAACAAGAGAATCACCTTCCGTTTCCTCACCCACGCACAAAAAGCCCTACACGACCAAGGCCTGAGCTACCTCAACAACCGCCTCAACTTCTACGCTCCAAAATGCCACCCCCGATCGACCAACCACGCCCTCGCCGCCGTCTCCCGCATCCGAAGAGAGACAACAGGAGGAAGGTCCTTCTCCTACCTGGCCGCCAAGACCTGGAACACCCTCCCGACCGACCTTCGCCTGACCCAAGACCACCTCTCCTTCAGGAAGAAACTCAAGACCTGGATGTTCGAGCAGTAGCGGCACCCCCCCCCCCAAGCGCCTTGAGACCCTCCGGGTAAGTGGTGCGCTCTATAAATGCCTTGATTGATTGATTGATTGATTGCACACCCCAACAATTAGTTAATACAATATAAATGCTTAATATGCATATGTTCACAAAAGATCCAATTGTTCTCCCAAGAATATCCAAAGTCAGATTTCTTCTTTAAGCAATCCTTTTATTCACAATTGAAGATAAAAACCAATAGCCAACGCGTTTCGTCCGTGACCGGACTTCTTCAGGGCTTAATTCAAATATATCTGTATGGCACAGCTTCAGATTGGTCTTCAAACTTGTGTTTTCAAAAATAGTTTTCAGTAAAGAAGGGGAGATCATATGTTCGAGATGTGCCAAAGGTCCAATATTTTCAATGGGAGTAAAGAAATGAAGTAAGTGCCGTATGTAGGATACCGGCGTCTCGTAGTTCGTGCGGTCGTCTGGTCACACCAGATATATTTGAATTAAGCCCTGAAGAAGTCCGGTCACGGACGAAATGCGTTGGCTATTGGTTTTTATCTTCAATTGTGAATAAAAGAATTGGATCTTTTGTGAACATATGCATATTAAGCATTTATATTGTATTAACTAATTGTTGGGGTGTGCAGGGTCAACTTGCACATTGATAATTGACTTTCAAACTATGGATCCTGGTGGTCTTAATCAAGAAGAGGAACTTTCAGTTCATTTAAAGGAATAGTTTCCTTCATATGCATGTACCGTTCAGTACTTCTCTATCATTTATGTATTGTTTTGCATACATGATCCATAATGTTTTTATGTACCATTGTTGTTTACTGGTGTACTGACAAGTATGTTAGATTCTAGCTTATCAGCTGTTTTTAGTCCCCGTATTTATAGTTATTTTGTATGTATTGTGTCTTTTTTCAGGAGGAATAAGAGGGGCCCCAACTATCTTCACTCACCTTGCACGGGCATTCTTCCCCTCCTCTCTGTTCTTCCGTTATCTCACAAGCACCAATGCACTGCGGCACTCACCATTACCGTTGCCAGCACGGGTAACATTTGTTCATTTTGGAACGATTTATGCAGCTGAAGTCCAGCTGTCAGCCTTTTGATACAGGCCCTCTCTGTGTGATCTCCATCGAGTATATTTACAGGCACTTGCTGGTACTGCACGTGTATGTGTGCACGTATGTCCATTGATCTCATTAACCCTTTTGGGTACCTGCTAATACATTTCTTGAGTTTTGCGAACCATGTTATTTCATTGTACGCTGACATTTGAATATGGAATTTTATTTACTGTCTGACATTCTGGAGTTCTGGACTTTTTATTAAGGTCCAGAGGTGTCAGGGACAACACCCGAAGACCCCTGAGTTCTACCTGTCTCGGTGCACAAATAAACAGAAACACGGGCTTCTCGATGGTGGCGTCAAAGACCAAAGGTTTATTACTGCAGGGACACAGAAGTCACAGAAACTACACACGGGCAGATTCTAGGAGCCTGTTCGATTTGCACAAAGTGGTTTGCTCCTTAAATACACAATTTTTAGCTGTAGGCAACATTCTTCTCATACTCGTACGTTTCTTAACCTTTATGTCCTAAACAATAAATATTTGGCGTTACACAGGCATCGTCAACAATATCTGATGTCAAAACATTACGAATGAGAGGTTCCCACTGTTCGATCATAATCCCATGTCATCTTTTCATTCAAGAGCCGGACCGCCTCATCGTAAATTTCGTTACCTCCCCCTAATAAAGGCCCAGAAGGAAAGGAGCAGGACCAGGTGCAGAAGATAGAAAAACAGGATAAGAGATGTTTGTGGGTCGTAAATGGGCAAGGCTACCAGCTTCGGCCGCTTAATCATGATCAGGCCAACGAACACGAGAACCAGTATAGCAGGACTGGCCTCAGGCAGAGGAGGCAGCTTTTGCCGAGTCATGCGGCCACAGTGTTTCTGACCTAAGGTGCACGTGTCACTAGCAAGGTGAATCGCCGGCTAAAGCCTACGTGTCCTTAAGTGAAATGAATTGATCAGAGGTCACTGTGTGTCCATTGACTATGTGAGGGCAAGAATACAAGATGGATGCCATAATCTAAAATGGATGCCATAGGTGCTGCAGAAATATGGTTATAACAGGAGTGCTCTTGCTCGTAGCATAGCGAAAACACCAGGATATACTAAATGGATCATTTGCGGTTCACTGATACCAAAATTATGAGTTTACGACAATGTTGAAAACACGGGTTCAAATCGTCACGGAACCTCAGACCCTCCTTTTGCCCTTACATAGGCAATTACTCAGTCTATGTCACAGTCTATCTCGATGTTCATTAGGTCAGTGATATGTTGTTGCATCATCATCCTTTCTTGCACCTTGTCTCCAAACATAGGTGATTTTCTGAAACAGGTTGCAGCACAGAGGCTACACAAAGCGGGACCACATTGGATGATAAGGCAGCACGAGAATAGGAATACCAGGATAATACCAACGACCATCAGAACCTTCCATCCCCACGCTGACAGTAGAGTCCAAAGCCATTCCATTAAGGACCAAGTTCCCTTGTCTACATGAATAGAGTCGGAAATCTTGTGTAGCTTAGAGATCGCTTAGTATACGGTCGGAGCATTATTTGGGATATAAACACAGCAGCTCGATTGGATCATTCTGCATACCCCACCTCGATCTGCAAGTATTACGCCAAGAACCATACGGTTCTGTAACGTCATGAGACGATCCGCCTGGAGCTCAGCTGTTAAATTACTAAGGGCACCAGCAGTTTCTGTAATAGTAGATTCAACTACCCGTGTTAGCTGATGTAGATTTCTACTATTGGCCATAGGCCCCCAGAACGGAAGGAAACCTTTGAAAAAATCTCCGGCTTCCTGACCAGCGGTATCTTCTTTGCTGAAAACACCTCTTGCTACTCTGGTCTTGTGATAATCTGGGGAAGCAGTGTATGTCGGAGGCAACAGTCGAGCAATATAGCATGAACCTGAAAAGTCAGCAGGCAACCATGTATATGCCCTATCCTGACATATGAAGTAGGTACCCTTAGCAGTTAGGAAGGCAGGGGAAGAGTTTGACGGATACACGTAAGTTTCAACACAGTCACTCCTCCCTAGCCGAGCTCTTGGATTTCTCCCATTACCTTGCAAGCAGAATTGACCTCGGTGGGGTACGACCCAGACTGGAGTGGAGCTCTTACGCTTGCTTTCACCCAGACTAATGCTATACTCCGTAGTATTCCAACTCAGATAAACTCGTAGTTCGTCTCTAGGGACAGATGGGGAGTTATTGACGTCTTTAATCATGTCAGTTATTCCCTTTATCAAGGCTTTATTAACGGAGTTATACTTAGCGGAACGTGGAGGACGCAGGGGATAGGTCTCGAGAGCATAGACAAATACAGTTTGGAAGGCCCGACATGATCCATTATAGCTAAAAGGCAAGACCAGGTAGGGGATGCCTTTATCCATAGTGTGTGGTATCAAACCACAAACCCAGCAGTCTGTTGTGTTAACTACCAGTTGGTGTTGATGCAAGAGCTGTACAAAAGTGTTATTTATGAATTCTGAGCGTCGAGCTTGCTCATGTTCGGGGAACGGATGAAAGGAATGAAAAGAAGCAACAGTAGGAGAAACAAAATTAAGGGGAGGTACTGTAGCTGTTATCGGTGCAAAAATTAAATGGATACCAAAGACGATTCCACCCACCAACGTTATTAAAACTATCAAAAACGTAATTGCACATTGCATCAAAAAACATTTGCTATGAAGAATCTTGTAGAGTCTATTTCTGCGAACATAAATTACATTTTCTCGGTGCAGCCCAGGAAGCTCCATCTTCTACAACCGCTCGCGACCACTGATGATATGTACGTAGTTGAAAATGCCTCTATCAGCCCTGGGAGTTCCCAGAACTAACAGAAAGACCGACCTTGTGTCTGGCCCCCGCAGATTCAACTAGGCACAAAGCCACGACCCTACGGCGACCCAGACGGCAAGGTAATAAGAACAACAGAAATACACAGAGAAATACAGCAAGCTTCCTGGCTGGAGGCAATGTATTAGATCAAAATATGAAGAAAATAGGCAGTTTCCTGCTTTATTAGTCCTTAGAGTGAGAACGTAGGTTGTATCTCAGTTTTCCTGGAGCAGTTTGATCCGGAAATAGTCTATTTTCAGCAGGAGTTACAATGTTCGAGTTCGCAGAGGGCAAATGTTCGTTTGATGCAGAGGACAAATGTTCAGTGTTCAAAGGAGCAGTTTCAGAAGGGGAGTCAGAGTTTGGTGAATCAGTTATCAGTTCTGCATCGCTGAAAGGAACATATCTAGGAACTGGTTCGGTGTCAGAGGCACCAATTCCTTTTCTCACCCAATTATCATAAGGGAGTGGAAGGGGTACACGCTTAGTATGTGTCGCGTGGACCCAGTTTTTCCTTCCAGCCACACGTACAGCAGTCCTTGTTGCCAACAGTACTTGGAACGGGCCGACGAACTTGGGTTGAAGGTTCCTGGTCCGTCCAAAGTTCCGGATGACAATGTAGTCACCGGGTTTCAGCTGATGACCTGGACTTTCCGGAGGCTTTGGTAATGCATCGAAAACCTGTTGGTGAATGAGACTCAATTTAGCAGTCAAGTCAAAAAGGTAATCAATTAGCATTGGGTATTCCAGTTGTTTGAACTCCCTAGGTCTTGGTACCCCCCAAACATTAGCAGGACGACCGAACACAATCTCATAGGGGCTAAGCCCTACTCGAGAATGCACAGTCGCTCTTGTGGATAACAGGGCCAAAGGTAGTGCGTCTGGCCAGGACAAGCCCGTGGAGGCTTGTATCTTAGCCAGTTTCAGCTTGAGGGTGCCATTGTACCCTTCAACTAAACCTGCTGACTGGGGGTGATTCGCACTGTGAAACTTTTGCTTAATACTCAAACCTGCACACACACTCTGCATAACTTTCCCTACGAATTCACTCCCGTTATCTGACCATACGATCCGTGGCATACCATACCTGGGGAAGTATTCTTTTAGGAGGATTTTGGCAGTGGACAAGGCAGTATTATCTTTGAGTGGATATGCTTCGATCCACCTAGAAAAAGCACAGACTACCACTAGGACGTACTTAAGGTTGTTACATCGCTCCATGTGAATGAAATCCAACTGAATCACTTCGAAGGGGCAAGAAGGGGGAGCGAAGTGACCAGTGGGTGTGGGGATTCCCTTGCCAGGATTATGCATCAGGCATATCATGCAATTTTTCACCACTCTTTCTGCACACTTACTAATCCCATCATTCTTCCAGACTGGAGCCAACATCTTACAAATCCCTTTCGAACTGATGTGCGCTGCTCCATGCGCCATCGTTACTACCGCAAGCACATACGCATCAGGCAACATCCAACGCTGCTGTTCCGACAAATCAATCCAACATCCACTCGAGTCCAATTTACCCGTTTTCTCTTTCCATGCAAGCTTTTCCTCATCAGTCACTTCTTCCTGAATCGCTTTCACGCTTTCCACTGTATCCTCACACATTCCCGATTCAGCAACCCATCTTGCAGATGCTGCAACATACATCCCACTCATCGTATTCCTAGCTGTCTGTTTAGCGGTCTCATCAGCAAAGGCATTTCCACGACCAACATCATCCGTGATTGCTCGATGAGCACTGCACTTCACAATCGCAACTTCCATTGGTAAGGTTAGAGATTCCAACAAGTCATTGACTAGCTGACCATGCTGTATCTTAGTCCCATGGGACGTAATAAAACGTCTTTCCTTCCACAATCGGCCAAAACTATGCGCTACACCGAACGCGTACTGACTATCTGTGAACACATTCACTCTCTTTCCCTTTGCTAAAACACACGCTCGAGTCAATGCAATGAATTCTGCAGCTTGGGCAGAATTCTGACTCACTCTTGCAGTCTCCACAATCATACTTAAAGTCGTTACTGCATAGGCAGCTGTTACATCACCATTCTCCAATTTAAAACAAGACCCGTCAACATACAACGTGCCATCTGGATCTGATAATGGAGTGTCTTTAAGATCAATCCGTCCTTTTGTCTCCTCTTCAGTTCTGAAACAACAGTCATGGGGTTCAGAATCACTCGACTCCTGACTAGTCGGCAACAATGTTGCTGGATTCAATACATTGCATCTTTTAATCTGAATATGTCTCGCTAGCAGTGTCAGCTCATAGCCTGATAATCTAGCACTGGTGATTTGCTGAGTCTTCATTCGGTTCATGAGTGTATCCACGGCATGTGGAACCATGACCACTAGCATGTTGTTCATGACCAAACCAGCAGATTGTCGAATGGACGCTGCAGCTGCTGCTGTAGCTCTCAAGCAACTAGGCAACGCTCTAGCTACCGGATCTAATGTTGATGAAAAATACGCACAAGGACGTTGTTTATCACCAAATCGTTGCGTCAAGACACTCAACGCGCAACCTTCTCTCTCGTGAACATAGAGTGTAAATGGCTTACTGTAGTCGGGTGTACCCAACACAGGAGCTGAACACAGTGCATTTCGTAACTCAGAGAAACTTTGCTGACATTCGGCAGACCATGGCACCGGACTCGGAACACCTTTCCCAGTCAAGGCCACCAATGGTTTTGCCAAAAGAGAAAAATTTGGGATCCATTGCCTGCAGTATGAGGTAATACCCAAAAACGCACTGACTTCTCTCTGCGTGCTAGGAACATTCATCTGCGTAATTGCTTTTATTCTCTCTGGGGTCAACCTTCTTCCCTCCTTTGACAAGAGATGACCTAGGTAGGTCACTTCTTGGCAAAAATATTGCATTTTGGAAGGTGACACCTTGTGATTTAAGTCAGACAAATGATGCAATAAGGAAATTGTAGCTGCTTTGCAAGTTTCCTTGTCATCGGCAGCCACTAAAAGATCATCGACATATTGCACTAAAGCAGAACCAGGAGGAAGTACAAAAGAATCTAACTGACTTTTTAATGCCTGACTGTAAATGGATGGACTTTCACAATAGCCTTGTGGAGCACGTTTAAACCTGAAGCTTCGGCCTCCTAGAGAGAAGCCGAAAATATCTCTGCTTTCCTCGGCTATCGGAATGCTGAAAAAGGCATTCTTCAAGTCGATAACTGAGAACCATGTGGCTGAAGCAGGAATCAACGTTAACAATGCAGTAATGTCGGGAACCACAGGAAACTGTGGAATCACAATTTTGTTAACCTCTCTAAGGTCGATTACAAATCTATAAACTGGAGGCTTTGAAGGATCAGTGCGTTTTAGAATTGGCAGTACAGGGCTGTTACAAACATTTCCTCTAGTTTCCTCTATTACGTCTTTCTTAATCAAATCTTGCACTATCAATAAGAGCGCACGTTCACCTTCACTAGAGATCTTGTATTGTGGGATTCGTGGAAATTTGACATTGGCTTTCAAAGTTACTACATATGGTGGAATTTCCAAAAGACCTACATCGTTAGGACCAGTCGCCCAAAGAGTATCAGGGAGAGAACGCAGCTCCAGTGGGAGCGCATCCATTGATAAGTACATCGGTGAGATGATTCTCTTACCCAATGTAAGCTGTACTCCTGACGGAGAACAGTACAAAGTCGCGTACAGGCGTTTTAACAAGTCTAAACCAAGCAGATTTTCATTACAACCGGTCGTCAAAATCAGGGGTGCTTTCAATTGACGAGGCCCAACAGAAATAGACAAAGGACCAGAAACGGGGTTGTGAACAGGGGCGCCTGAAAAACCTACTGAAACATTTGTTAAGCCAGACAAAGGTGCGCCAGGGAGTTTCGCATGAATGATAGAACTTTTTGCTGCACCAGTATCCAACAGAAACGGTTCGACTACACCTGATGTGGCTACTGCGACATAAGGCCCACTCTGATCTACTGGAACTGATACTACTCCCTCTCTTTGTCCATGGCTGTCCTAGTACTCGTTTTGCTGAAATTCCTCACTAACTTCACAGTAGTCCTCGACGTGATACTGTTGAGATATAGTGGGTTGTGCAGATTGTCCATTTCGCTGATCAAAATAATTAGAAGGGCGATCATTCGTTTGTGGAGGCATAGCACCTCGTCCTCGACCTCTAGAATTTTGCGTAGAACCACCACGACCTCTCTGAGCTGCGGCAGCATTATTTTGTGCTAGTACTGGACACTCATTCTTATAATGACCTTCCTTTTTGCAATAAGCACACTGATTCCATTGATATTGCGGTCTCTGAGAACCGTAATCGGTCCTCTGATATGGCCCTTGCTGTGTGTTTGTCTGATTCGTGCGTGGCGGATATGCCTGCTGCAAAAGGACTTTAGTTTTTAAATCTTTCATTTTCTTATCTGACTTTTCCTTCTCTTCTTTATCCCTATTTTCATAGTACTGGGCAGTTGCAAGTATTTGCGCAGTCGTAGAGACAGCCCACGCACTTTCAGAATCTTTTAATTTATTGCTGAGTTCTGGTAACAGATTGTGCACAAATTTATCAACAAATAATCTCTGGCCTCCTTCCGTGCTCATATCCTGACCACTGTGATCTACAAAAGTTTCTTCAAATCTGGTGAAAAAGTCGGAGACGCTTTCGTCCTTCTTATGCCTGCATGCGGACAACTTGTCCCAGTTAACGCGCAATGCTGGCATCAGAGTTTTCATCAAATCTATTATTCTACCGGGCAAATCAGCAATCAGGGGTTCAGGTTTAGAACCACCAATTTGTTGACCATCTGCCGCTATTATAGCTGCCCAATCACCACCTAGGGCAACCGGATGATTTTCTTTACGAATTTTAGCCCAAATTGGTTGCGGTACTACATTGCCAAATAACATGTCAATGTCCGCTAAATTCATTACGCAAGCTTCAACCGTCTGGGCCAACTCTTTGTAATATCCAGCTGGATTTTTACGCGGATCTGGCAAGGCCTGTTTTACTGCTAACACTTCAGCTCGTTTCCACGGAATGTGTATCCACACTCTCTGGAACTGGGCCGGAGCGGCCGCAATACCACGGACCGCATCAGCTTGAACGGCGTTGCGCCATATTGGCGGAACCTCCCTCATAGGATATTGACGACCTTGTTTTGTCCTACCTTTCTCTAAATCTCTTGGGGAACGGAGGGAAGGATCAAACCTGAAGCCTAAAATTAGTTCCCTTGCTTCTTTTATCTCCTGATCAACTATCATACCTGCAGCAAATTTTTGCTGAACATGAATTAATTCATCTGGAACTTGTTCAGAACCATTCTCCTCCCACTCCTCACGTAAGAGGGAACACATGACATCGAACACATAGCGCTGTGTCGGTTCATTCCATTGCATAAATGTATCTAATACATCTCGTACGTCATACCTTCCAACTTTCGAAATCCATCTAAGGGCTGTGGAATCTAATATTCCCCGTTCTTCAACACTAGGAAGCTGACTACGTCTTTGAACAGATTCAGGGGCAGGACTCCTAATCAGAGTTTTGTAAAAGGGAGATAGAATATTAGAGACAGAATCAGTGATTCTCCGACGAACAGAAAGCGGAGTCACATAGCTTGCAGAAGTTTGAAGTAGAGTAGTAGTTGGGACAGAAGAAACAGCAATAGTAGGGGTAGCAGGCAAAGTAATTTGGGAAACAACAGGTATCAGCGGTACAGGCAGAGGCAGAGGAGCTGGCAACCCTTGAAGAGGGGGTGCCGGAGGAATATTGACTACAGGAAGTGCAGGTGCTTGATTCAAGGGAACAGGAGCAGGTACACCAGGCTGTCCAGCAGCCGGTAACAAAACATTAGGCAGAGGTGGAGCTGTAGCACCCTGTGCATACGGTGGAGGTGACATCAACAAGTAAGATAACAGGGGATCCTTTTCAGGGTCCTCTACTACCTTAGCAGTAGTCGATGGCAAGGCAGGGTAGCATTTGTCTATCGCTAAATTACGCTCTCTATTGGCTACCTCTATTGCTTTCTCAGATTCATTGAGTTGCAGCTGCTTGGCAGACTGTTCTAAAGTCAACTCTTACTCTTTTTGCTCTTTCTTCAACTTTTTAGTCTCTCTCTGTTTGGATTCTTTTCGCCAACAACGGAAAGAATCAAACATTGCCGGCCGGGCTTTCTTCTTAAACAACTTTATTTCTAAATTATCGAGAATTTCAGGTTCAAAACTACCATGTAGTGGCCAACTAAGGACACCATCTTTCTTCGTGTAGCGGATCCATACCTCATTATAAGATATAGGACCCACACCGTACTTGCAATAAAGATCATAAAGAGGAGTTCCAATCGGAGGAACCGGACATGAGTCCTCCAACCGGGAATCCCTGTTGCAACCAAAACATGAAAACATACAGTTTCTCCGACTTACCATTTTATAAACCGGAACACAGAACAAACACAAACAAAGGTGCGCACTCGAACTAAGAACATAGGCCTACCAAAGCGAACTAATGTATCGATACCCAAACCAAACCAAAAGATTATCGTAACTAGAACAACCAGTGATAATCTTACGAAACCAAACCAAACCAAGAACTAAAAGGATTTATCCAAACAGGAGCAAACCCTTACGAAGTAACCAAACAACTAGCAACCACTTAATACTTAACTGAGGCACTGAAGACGTCACCAAGGAAAAACCCATCACGTCTCGCCGTACTAAGGTCTGCACCTCGGGACCAAGACAGGGCGACAGTCAAGGCAGCGGACCACTGCAGCTGTCCGAACGGGAACCCTCGTGGAAGAGAACGTCGGGCCACTTTTGCGATATGCCGGGATCGATGAAGTGGGGCGCCTCCCTCTGGAATCTTCACACGAAGCTTCTCGAACTGTTCAGGCTTTTGGACCGGTACCGAATGACGTGGCCCCACGTTGGGCGCCAATTGGAGTTCTGGACTTTTTATTAAGGTCCAGAGGTGTCAGGGACAACACCCGAAGACCCCTGAGTTCTACCTGTCTCGGTGCACAAATAAACAGAAACACGGGCTTCTCGATGGTGGCGTCAAAGACCAAAGGTTTATTACTGCAGGGACACAGAAGTCACAGAAACTACACACGGGCAGATTCTAGGAGCCTGTTCGATTTGCACAAAGTGGTTTGCTCCTTAAATACACAATTTTTAGCTGTAGGCAACATTCTTCTCATACTCGTACGTTTCTTAACCTTTATGTCCTAAACAATAAATATTTGGCGTTACACAGGCATCGTCAACAATATCTGATGTCAAAACATTACGAATGAGAGGTTCCCACTGTTCGATCATAATCCCATGTCATCTTTTCATTCAAGAGCCGGACCGCCTCATCGTAAATTTCGTTACCTCCCCCTAATAAAGGCCCAGAAGAAAAGGAGCAGGACCAGGTGCAGAAGATAGAAAAACAGGATAAGAGATGTTTGTGGGTCGTAAATGGGCAAGGCTACCAGCTTCGGCCGCTTAATCATGATCAGGCCAACGAACACGAGAACCAGTATAGCAGGACTGGCCTCAGGCAGAGGAGGCAGCTTTTGCCGAGTCATGCGGCCACAGCGTTTCTGACCTAAGGTGCACGTGTCACTAGCAAGGTGAATCGCCGGCTAAAGACTACGTGTCCTTAAGTGAAATGAATTGATCAGAGGTCACTGTGTGTCCATTGACTATGTGAGGGCAAGAATACAAGATGGATGCCATGGGTGCTGCAGAAATATGGTTATAACAGGAGTGCTCTTGCTCGTAGCATAGCGAAAACACCAGGATATACTAAATGGATCATTTGCGGTTCACTGATACCAAAATTATGAGTTTACGACAATGTTGAAAACACGGGTTCAAATCGTCACGGAACCTCAATTCATTCTCACGCTTTTTGCCTTATAATCAGCACTAGCGGCCTAAGACTGAGATCACGTGGTGGTGGGTTGGTGACGCCCCATTTATGGAGATTTTCTCCTTTCTGTGTTTGTCTTATTGTAGACACCAGTCATATTGTCCCATAACTTTCTATGGTGGTATAACACGTCATTTTAGAGGGCAGCGCCTGGGAAAACAAACATTTATTTATGTTACTGCTTATACGCTAACGTGAATACACGAGTCTCATTATGTACATATTATTTTTTCGTGATTAATGAAATGTTTGATATGCTTTATAAACTTGCTTTACAACAGGATATTATGTATCACCACATTGGCTGACATGTCGTTTTTCATTGGATGTATTTACGTTCCACATTATCGGATAGTCCACTTTCTATGTTCATTAACTCGTGCAGCATATAGGTTCTGAGTGGTGTGCCCTGTTTTCACATGATCAAGCCATCATGTGTGGCGAAACGCGTTGTGAATTAAACAACTTTTCCACCTTGATTGTTTGCTGTCTACCTTGTCTCCTGAGAGTGCGTTTACTCGTTAGGACTGCTTATTGGAAATTTTGCCGGTGTGCTCCGCTGGTGTTCGCGTCACTCTTCATGGGTCCTACGAGGTTCGGAAGGAGCTCTGGCAATTTCGCTACAAATTGTCAGAGACAAATATCTAGGCCTAGCATACAGAGGTACCGAAAATGTGTAACAGACAAATACAGTACTGCTTAATTTTGCACATGCAACTTTGCACTGCTGGTATTGATACCGATAAGAAATATATGCAAAATAGAGCTTGAGAGAGAAAAAATGGTTTTTAGATAAATTCGTATTTATTTATTTATTTATTTATTTATTTATAACATTTGAATCTAGGAGATGTATACAACAAAAATAATCTCTTAGATGCTCTATGGTATTCATACCGAGACAAAATGCACTGTATTGCGGAATTTGCACATCAATATATGTAAATTTGCACAGAACTGTACATATTTTATTCTGATGGTATCTCCATGGTATTCATACCGAGACAAAATGCACTGTATTGCGCAATTTGCACATCAACATATGCGGATTTGCACACAAATGTTTGTAATTACTTGCACATTAGAATAATGTACAAACAAATTAATTGAAATCTGATATGGATCCAGATTAAGTTGAATATGTCAAAAGTGTAGCGTTATTTGCACAGTTTAAAACAAGCACTTTCACTTTAAATTGCATCACAGAAAAAAAGAAAAAATGTCAAATGTTGGTATATAAGAAACCAGGTGACCATTTACTGTGTCATGTGATCAAGGTACGTCAGTACCGAAACGCGTAATGGCCGACTGAACTACAGCTCAATAAACCAGCAAATTTTAAAACTTACTTGGGTCTGTGCTCCACGTTTCTTTTTGAGAGGAGAGAGCGCCTGCATCTTGCTCATGGAGTGGAGTGGCGAATATATATATATATATATATATATATATATATATATATATATATATATATATATATATATATATATATATATATATATATATATATATATATATATATTCTCCACTGTTGCTGGTAAAAGAGTCAGGCTGTCTCGGGCGGTCCTGTTGTAGCCACCAGCAGGCTTATTTATTCGCTCCACAATTCTTCCCGATATCGAAGAAAACAGGACACCCAGGGCTTCTTATTTGAAGAATTTATTTGGCAGATGAACAAATCTTCACGACGCGTTTCGCCATTACGGCTTGGTCACAATTGTCTCGTGGTGCTGTCAGCCTTTTTTAAAACCCAACAGCCTTGTGCACATTTTTACATCACGGAAAAGCGGGAGACATCTTGTAATGGGTTAACATTCAAGACAATCTATTGATTATAACAATATAATCGCTCTATTCATCATCAAAGACTGCTTTATGGCATTGTAACGAAATACTCATAATATTCGAGCATTATTGCAGCGTAACTAATAGTCACATCATTAATTTTCTAAATTGTCAAAGCACATATATGATCAATGCGGACACAGATACATAATTAATCGTTATTGTTGGTGTATATTATATATTAATATATAATTCAAAACAATGAACATGAGTAAAGCATCGCGTTTCTTAGAAGCTTAGCTCTGATAGGTTCCTTGGACCAAACTCATGTACGATTGGTCACTGTGTCGTTGTTGCTTAGAAACCCAAAATACTGACAACATCCCATTAAAGAGCGTCCGTAAGGTAAATATACATTCCCAATACATTGCAACATTTAACAATTCCAGGTAATAGCGTATAATAACGCACAATGTAAATCGCTCACATTTGTACACTTTGGATAATCTCATAGTGGGTTTGCTAAACCCAAAACGACTTCAAGTCATCACATTGCCCCTGTGGGCATAATCTTTACCTGAACCAACATCAAGCCCCAGTGGGCACTTCAGTAGTTGATCAAGAAACAGTACATATGCTTTACACAGTATAACCTGAATAAAAAGTTCTAGCATAATAGATCTTGCCCCAGTGGGCAGCTACGCCAAATAAAATTGTCTTTAACGATTGTGCACATGGTTCCGCATAGTCATCCACATTCTTCCGCTACCCCGTCATATGTGAAATCTAAAAATAAAAATACTCATATTTAACATCAGGAAGACCGCAGATCCATTATACAATTAATACTATCATCAGAGAATCAGACAATTCTTCTGTGATATTCAATCCTTTAGGTGTCAAACATTCAAAATCCACAATGTACTTGGATTCTAATTTTCTGAGGGACAGTTCTCGATTGCCTCCTCTGACTCCCAGATCAACATTGTCGATCACTACCAACTGAACCAACTTTTCATTTTGCATGTGCATAGCAGAAAAATGCCTTGCTGCAGGATATTGTCTGTTGTTGTTATGTATGGCACGTAAGTGTTCCAACACCCTTTTCTTTGCTTCGTGTTTTGTACTACCCACGTACCATTTGTTGAAGGGTCAAACCAGTATATACACACTGTAAGGTGAGTTGAACGTCAAACATTTACGAATCGTAAACTCTCTGTTGGTATTGGGGACAGTAAGTGTTTTACAATCCTGGCTGTACTTACAAGCTTTACATTTGCAACAGCATCTAAAGCCCATACCTCCCTGGTTTTTCAAAGCTATTCCTGAGGTGACATAGTTCTGACTAAGCTCATCTCTTAATGATTTCCCTTTACGAAATGTAATTTGGGGATTGTCATTTAGGTATTTTTTAAGGTGGTTGTCCGTCTGTAAGACGTGCCAGTGTTTTTTAAAAATCTTGTGCACCTCATGTGCTTGTCCAGAGAAAGTAGTAATGAATCTGACTTTGTCTGTTTCCTCAGTTTCAATTCGAGGGTTAAGTAGTTCTTCCCTATTGTTTAGGGCAACTCGTGTTTTAGCTGTGTTGATTATTTTTTGACTATACCCTCTGCTTCGAAATCTTTCACACATAACCTTTTCTTCATCGTGATACGATTCCTGTGTACTACAATTGCGTTTTGCGTGAAGTAATTCACCATACGGTATGCTACACACCAAATTGCGAGGGTGACAGCTGTTAGCATTTAGAATACTGTTTCTCGCAGTCTTTTTACGGAATATTCTGGTGTTCAGCTGATTATTCGGGACTTCCACAATCACATCCAGGAATTCGATCAATTGGTTGCTAGTATGTTCAGTCAATTTCAAATTCAAATGATTGAGATTGAGTTTGTCAATAAATAGTTGTACAGACACCTCATCCCCACACCAATTAAAAAAAATGTCATCTATGTATCGAAGCCACAGGGCAACGTTGTCAAAAATTCTGCCATCTCCCTGACGACCTGCTCCTCCCACCAGCCCATGAATGAATTCGCGTAGCTGGGGGCGAAGCAGGTCCCCATGGCTGTGCCCTGTGACTGTCGATACAAGATGTCATTAAAGAAAAAACAGTTATTTTTGAGACAAAATTCGATCATAGATATGATCATTTCAGAGTGTTGTAAATAGGAAACTGAACGTGTTTTAAGGAAATGTTTGACTGACTCCAAGCCATACTCATGTTGGATGCTGGTATAAAGACTGCTTACGTCTAATGTAACCAATGTGTAGTGTTCGTCCCAATGAATTCCATTGACAACTGTGAGAAAATGTGTGGTATCTTTGATATATGATGGAAGAGCCATCACATAGGGTCTAAGGTAATGATCTATGTATTTGGAAGTATGTTCCAAGAGAGACCCAATCGAGGATACAATAGGACGCCCAGGCTGGTTTATGGGGTCTTTATGTAGTTTGGGAAGAAGATATAAAATCGGTATTCTGGGATGCGCACAATATAAGTATTGGAATTCTTCACTCTCCAGTAATCCCTTATCATTCCACTCCAATAACAGATCTCTAAAAACCATATTGGATCTTAATAGTTCGTCACAATCAGTTTTACAATAACAGTTTTCGTCATTGAGTTGACGTAGACCCTCCTTCAAATATTTGATCTTGTCCAGTACCACCACATTCCCACCCATGTCACTTTGTCTAATGACAATGCTGGTATCAGATTTTAAATTGTCATTAGCTGTAATTTGATCAATGGTTAAGTTTTTCTTGGTCCATGATAATTTGTGATTGCGCATTTTGATTAGATCTTTTAAAACCCCTCTTTCAAATACGTCAATCTCATCACATTGGATCAATGGAAGAAAGACCGACTTAGGTTTAAAGGTGGATCCTGGGTTGACCCCCACATCAGTACCTCATGTGTCCCACTCAGGGGTGGTGTTGACATTCTCAGGGTCAGAGTTAATAACATGCAGTAATTCCACATTGTGCGTGTCAAGATTACTGATAGTTGTTTAAATACTCACAGTTTCCTCAGACTTTGGCTTTGTTTCGAACCACTTTTTCAACTTGAGTTTTCTTGAGAACAGAAATAGATCAATCCGTGTTTCAGCAAAATTCATATTCATAGACGGACAGAATGAGAGACCAAGAGCCAAAGGATCTTCTTCATCCTTGGAAAGTGTCCTCTGCGATAGATTAACAACGGTCATATTCATTTCTGATTTTTGCTCCGTGTTGACATTCCCATTGGAGCTTTGTTTCCACCGACACCTCCTCTTTTTGGCTTGTTTATTGCGGTAATTCCGCCTCTGTTGCCTCGTCCCCGACCTATTTGCGAGCCCCCCTCCTGATACATTTCTGTCGGATTATTGCTGATCATTTGGAATTGCAATAAAAAATTCGGATTTCTTGTTGGATCTATGACCACGTCTTGGTTGGCCCCTGAGTTGGAGGCGTCTGAGACATTCCCATCTGATATATCACTGTCCGTAACCTCTTGACCCAAGCTTGGAGTGTTAGTTTTGATTACAGCTAATCCAGTTTTCTTATCAAATAAGTGATCCTATTTCTTCTGGAAAGTAAGGGTACGTCCATATTGATAGTCTTTGTAGTCCCTTATGAATTTGCTTTGTTTTTTCGCAGTAATCTCCTCTTCAAGTTTCTCCATTTTACTGGTCAATTTTTTGAGGTATTCTTCCAATGCCTCTTTGGAAATAAGTTGGCTGATTTCAGAAGTTAGCTGTTCTATTTCCACTAAAAGTTTAGACCTGTCCTTCAGGGCATATTTTACCAAGATACGCATCATAGTAATTGAACATGCTGCCGAGTTGTCAGTCCATTCTTGGAGCATGTCCGCATCCGGGTCCTCATAGGTAGGAATGGTGAAAATACGTAGTCCCCTAGGTACTCTTTTGACCTCAATGTATCTTTGCAGGGACTCAGCCTCCCACCATTTTGAAAGTTCCTTTTTGTGCAGTCTTTCCAATGCAGTCAATTTTGCTTGTAAATTTAATTCTGTCCCAATATTTGAGGTAGTTGATGTTTCGTCAATAGTGATACTGGGATTAGTGAAAAAAATGTTTGTCTGCGGTCTTCTTACGACGAGCATCTAAATCACCCGCCATGTTGGTAATATAAATATTTTAAAGAAGCTCTATGCAAACCCCCGACTTTATTTGGCAGTTAAATTGGTAATGTGCCCCCTGCCCCTGGAATCACTTGTGTGCCAATGACAATCAGCACAAACACATCCGGTAATTCAGAGATCCCGGCGCCTCACTGTCCCTGATGTGGCGCTCGCTTACTCCTTTTCCGGGCGGCACAAACTTCTTGCCAGTTAGCACAACATAAATAATTCTGGATACGCCAATGTATTCACCTCGCACAAATACAAGGTGTGATGTTCGATAAATGCTCTTGGGAACACGTACTGATCTGTTCCCTTACCGGCATTCACGGAACCAGGGGGTCAGCCAATTCTTTAGAGATTCAAACTCTCCACTGTTGCTGGTAAAAGAGTCAGGCTGTCTCGGGCGGTCCTGTTTTAGCCACCAGCAGGCTAATTTATTCGCTCCACAATTCTTCCCGATATCGAAGAAAACAGGACACCCAGGGCTTCTTATTTGAAGAATTTATTTGCCAGATGAACAAATCTCCACGATGCGTTTCGCCATTACGGCTTGGTCACGCTCGTCTCGTGGTGCTGTCAGCCATTTGTAAAACCCAACACCCTCGTGCACATGTTTACATCACGGAAAAGCGGGAGACATCTTGTAATGGGTTAACATTCAAGACAATCTATTGATTATAACAATATATTCGCTCTATTCATCCCCAAAGACTGCTTTATGGCATTGTAACAAAATACTCATAATATTCGAGCATTATTGCAGCATAACTAATAGTCACATCATTCATTTTCTAAATTGTCAAAGCACAGATATGATCAATGCGGACACAGATACAAAATTAATCGTTATTGTTGGTGTATATTATATATTATTATATAATTCAAAACAATGAACATGAGTAAAGCATTGCGTTTCTTAGAAGCTTAGCTCTGATAGGTTCCTTGGACCAAACTCATGTACGATTGGTCACTGAGTCGTTGTTGCTTAGAAACCCAAAATACTGACAACATCCCATTAAAGATTGTCCGTAAGGTAAATATACATTCCCAATACATTGCAACATTTAACAATTCCAGGGAATAGCGTACAATAACGCACAATGTTATGTTATGTTATGTTATTTTATTTTGGATAGCGCTCAGATGCCGCAGCCAAGCGGCGTCCCGGCGCTTTTTTGGAGATGAAACACACAACACAGCAGAAAGGACCAAGTAACACTGAAGCTAGGCAGAGGAGAATAGATGAGTTTTTAGTAGTTTCCTAAACTGAAACAGATCTGGGATGGAACGAAGTGATGCAGGCAAAGAATTCCATAGTGTAGCCGCCATCACCGAAAAAGAACGTCCACCCATTCTGGACTTTTTAAAGCGAGGAATAATGGCTAGGTTGGACCCTGCAGACCGAAGGGCTCTTGAGGGGACATAGTGGAGAATAGTCTGGGTGAGAATAGGAGGGGAGGCCAAATTGAGAATTTTAAAAGTAAGGCACAAAGCCTTAAACTTAATTCTTTGGCCTACTGGAAGCCAGTGGAGGTCATGGATAGTGCGGCGAGCAGAGACAAATTTAGGAAGGCCGACCAGCATCCTGGCCGCCGCGTTTTGTACCCGCTGAAGGCGGGCTAGCTCAGCTTGATTCACACCCAGAAACAGGGAGCTGGCATAGTCCAATCTGGTCAACACCAAGGCTTGGACTATGATCTGCCTGGTGTCAGCGTCAAAGAATTTAAAAATAGGCCGCAGACACTGTAAAGCGCCAAAACAGGTTCCAGCGACACGCTTGATGTGAGGAATAAAAGACAGTTTATCATCAAGCCATACGCCCAGATTTCTGACTTCGGCTACAGGAGTGGGAGCAGGACCCAGTTCAGAAGGCCACCATTGGTTTCCCCAAAGCCCGCTATCCCTTCCGAAGATAATGACCTCCGTCTTGGTGGCGTTAAGTTGAAAGCGATTATTCGCCATCCAGCCGGCCACAGCTTTGAGGGTTGCCTGAAAGGTGGAGGCATTCATGTTGGAATCACCATTAAGTGACACAGCCAACTGGGTGTCATCGGCGTATGACACCATTGTGAGACCAAAACTGGCAGCCACCTGCGCCAGCGGTGCAACATACAAATTAAAAAGGGTGGGGCTAAGAGCCGAACCCTGTGGGACTCCCTGCAGAATGAGGCGTGGGGCAGAGATATAGGGAGGTGTAGAAACTTTAAAGGTTCGATCCGTAAGAAATGATCGAAACCATTCAAGTGCTTGCTCTCCGACTCCTGCCTCCACGAGGCGATGTAGAAGGATCTGGTGAGAGACCGTGTCGAAAGCGGCACTTAGATCCAATAGGATCAGTGCCGCCGTCTGACCTTGGTCTAATATTTTTCTGATGTGTTCCACCACAGCCAAGAGGGCAGTCTCGGTACTGTGGCCAACTCTAAACCCATTCTGGGAGTTGTCCAGTATGTTTGCTTCTTGCAGGTGGGAGGATAAAATCCTATTGGCGTGAGCTTCGGCTATTTTAGCCATCCAAGGAAGGAGGGAAATAGGTCGGTAATGCTCTGATTTGGAAGGATCAAGAGAAGGTTTTTTAAGGATTGGTATAATAGTAGCCTGCTTCCAAGCAGTAGGAACACTACCAGTTCTAAAAGATAGATCAATTAAGCTCTGCATCGCCGGGTAACAGCAATCGGCGAAATCGCGGAATTGCATGGGTCTCATGGGATCATCCGGAGAACCAGATTTAACTTTAATCGTCAGAGTTATAAACTCCTCTTGGGTGGGACCTGGACAGCTAGCAGGGATTTAGAAACCAGAGGGGCAGTGTTAATTTCCCTGACAAAAGGCAGAGCAAACGACCTGTATATGGCCTCCACTTTTTCGACGAAGAACGAGGCCAAATCTTCGCAGTGTGTCATAGAAGCAATGAACGTGGAGGCAGTTCTTTTATTAGTGAGGTCTTTGCACGCCCTAAAAATGATCTTGGTGGGGTTCGTACTATTTTTTATCTCCTGTGAATAGAAGGCAGCCCTGGCTGAGCATATGGCCCTATGGTACGTCCTGGTGCAGGATCTGTAGGCTGCTTTAAGATCAGTATCATAATTTCTGCGCCAAGCACGTTCTGCTCTTTTACAAGATGATTTCAACAATTTAAGGGATTCATCATACCAGGGACTGGGGGGGCTAGACCTGGCCTTGCTCCACCTAGCTGGTATAAGAGTATCCAGAGAATGCTCAAGCCACTTGCAAAAGTTGTCATAACCACGGGAAACTTCCTCGGGAGGTTGGGGATGATGCTGCAGCAGAAGATGATGAAAGTGCTCTAAGTTCAAGTTTCTCCAAGGACGCTTGAGAATCTTAGGCAAGTTATTATCGGCTGGAGGGATATTGATAGTAATGTGCGTTTCGATCAGATAGTGATCAGTCCAGGCCATAGGCTTTGGCTGGAGCACTTCGATATTAGGGGAGATGTTCGTCAGAAAGGGATCCAACAGGTGTCCGCCGATATGGATCGGGAGATCAACCAGTTGGACTAATTGAAATGCCTCAAGATCAGAGAGCAAGCTCTGGACCGAATTGGAAAGTGGGGCATCCATATGAAGGTTAAGATCACCAATGATCATAAAATTATTGGTTTTCAGAACTAAAGTGGAGACCACTTCCATAAGACTGATACAGAATGCTCTCTCGGGGCCAGGAGGCCTATAGATAAAGAGTCCCGCAAAGGTGAAATGGGGACTTACAGTGATGTTAAAGTGCGCACTCTCGCATCCAGCTATAGTGGTGGGAGGCCAGGCACACGAATAGCAAGTTTTTACCGCGACTGCGATGCCTCCGCCTCTAGCATTGCGATGGAGTGAATGCATGATATAGCCTACTGGGAGGGCTAAGTTAATCACAGCCACAGAATTGTCAAGTAGCCACGTTTCGGTAAAAAAGAAGATGTCCGGATTTTCATCAGTAATCAGCGAGAAAACTTCTTGCGAGTGGCAGGCCAATGACCTGACATTCAAGTGAAAAATTTTAAGAGGCGAACTAATATCTGAGCCCCGTGCAGGGCCTAAAATACGAGCCCTAGGGGATTTAGGTTGGAAACACGAGATAGGCTGTGGAGCCAGAAGATTAAAAGAACAGGTAGGACACTGATAAGGACCGCTGAGAGGATCCAGAGTGCCATGGCGGCATCCACTTACCCCTCGTCGCAGAGAGCGTAAATCACCAGAAGATATCATCCTGGTATGCCAAAGTGTAAATCGCTCTCATTTGTACACTTTGGATAATCTCATAGTGGGTTTGCTGGACCCAAAATGACTTCAAGTCATCACATTGCCCCTGTGGGCATAATCTTTACATGAACCAACATCCAGCCCCAGTGGGCACTTCAGTAGTTGATCAAGAAACAGTACATATGCTTTACACAGAATAACCTGAATAAAAAGTTCTAGCATAATAGATCTTGCCCCAGTGGGCAGATGCACCAAATAAAATTGTCTTTAACGATTGTGCACATGGTTCCGCATAGTCATCCACATTCTTCCGCTACCCCGTGATATGTGAAATCTAAAAATAAAAGTATTCATATTTAAAATCAGGAAGACCGCAGATCCATTATACAATTAATACTATCATCAGAGAATCATTCATGTAAATGTATAGACAATTCTTCTGTGATATTCAATCCTTTAGGTGTCAAACATTCAAAATCCACAATGTACTTGGATTCTAGTTTTCTGAGGGACAGTTCTCGATTGACTCCTCTGACTCCCAGATCAACATTGTAGATCACTACCAACTGAACCAACTTTTCATTTGCATGTGCATAGCAGAAAAATGCCTTGCTACAGGATATTGTCTGTTGTTGTTATGTATGGCACGTAAGTGTTCCAACACCCTTTTCTTTGCTTCGTGTTTTGTACTACCCACGTATCATTTGTTGCACGAACAAATCAGTATATACACACTGTAAGGTGTGTTGCACGTCAAACGTTTATGAATCGTAAACTCTCTGTTGGTATTGGGGACAGTAAGTGTTTTACAATTCTGGCTGTACTTACAAGCTTTACATTTGCGACAGCATCTAAAGCCCATACCTGCCTGGTTTTTCAAAGCTATTCCTGAGGTGACATAGTTGTGACTAAGCTCATCTCTTAATGATTTCCCTTTATGAAATGTTATTTGGGGATTGTCATTTAGGTATTTTTTAAGATGGTTGTCCGTCTGTAAGACGTGCCAGTGTTTTTAAAAAATCTTGTGCACCTCATGTGCTTGTCCAGAGAAAGTAGTAATGAATCTGACTTTGTCTGTTTCCTCAGTTTCAATTCAAGCGTTAAGTAGTTCTTCCCTATTTTTTTAGGGCAACTCGTGTTTTAGCTGTGTTGATTATTTTTTGACTATACCCTCTGCTTCGAAATCTTTCACACATAACCTTTTCTTCATCGTGATACAATTACTGTGTACTACAATTGCGTTTTGCGCAAAGTAATTCGCCATACGGTATGCTACACACCAAATTGCGGTGGTGACAGCTGTTAGCGTTTAGAATACGGTTTCCCCGCAGTCTTTTTACGGAATAATCTGGTGTTCAGCTGATTATTCGTGACTTCCACAATCACATCCAGGAATTCAATCAATTGGTTGCCAGTATGTTCAGTCAATTTCAAATTCAAATGATTGAGATTGAGTTTGTCAATAAATAGTTGTACTGACACCTCATCCCCACACCAAATGAAAAAAATGTCATCTATGTATCGAAGCCACAGGGCAACGTTGTCAAATTCTGCCATCTCGCTGACGACCTGCTCCTCCCACCAGCCCATGAATACATTTGCGTAGCTGGGGGCTAAGCTGGTCCCCATGACTGTGCCCTGTGACTGTCGATACAAGATGTCATTAAAGAAAAAAAAGTTATTTTTGAGACAAAATTCGATCATAGATATGATCATTTCAGAGTGTTGTAAATAGGAAACTGAACGTGTTTTAAGGAAATGTTTGACTGCCTCCAAGCCATACTCATGTTGGATGCTGGTATAAAGACTGCTTACGTCTAACGTAACCAATGTGTAGTGTTCGTCCCAATGAATTCCATTGACAACTGTGAGAAAATGTGTGGTAACTTTGATATATGATGGAAGAGCCATCACATAGGGTCTAAGGTAATGATCTATGTATTTGGAAGTATGTTCCAAGAGAGACCCAATCGAGGATACAATAGGATGCCCAGGCGGGTCTATGGGGTCTTTATGTAGTTTGGGGAGAAGATATAAAATCGGTATTCTGGGATGCGCACAATATAAGTATTGGAATTCTTCATTCTCCAGTAATCCCTTCTCATTCCACTCCAACAACAGATCTCTAAAAGCCATACTGGATCTCAATATTTTGTCACAATCAGTTTTAGAATAACAGTTTTCGTCATTGAGTTGACGTAGACCCTCCTTCAAATATTTGATCTTGTCCAGTACCACCACATTCCCACCCTTGTCACTTTGTCTAATGACAATGCTGGTATCAGATTTTAAATTGTCAATAGCTGTAATTTGATCAATGGTTAAGTTTTTCTTGGTCCATGATTATTTGTGATTGCGCATTTTGGTTAGATCTTTTAAAACCCCTCTTTCAAATATGTCAATCGCATCACATTGGATAAATGGAAGAAAGACCGACTTATGTTTAAAGGTGGATCCTGGGTTGACCCCCACATCAGTACCCCATGTGTCCCACTCAGGGGTGGTGTTGACATTCTCAGGGTCAGAGTTAATAACATGCAGTAATTCCACATCGTGCGTGTCAAGATTACTGATAGTTGTTGAAATACTCACAGTTTCCCCAGACTTTGGCTTTGTTGCAAACCACTTTTTCAACTTGAGTTTTCTTGAGAACAGAAATAGATCAATCCGTGTTTCAGCAAAATTCATATTCATAGACGGACAGAATGAGAGACCAAGAGCCAAAGTATCTTCTTCATCCTTCGAAAGTGTCCTCTGCGATAGATTAACAACGGTCATATTTATTTTGCTCCGTGTTGACATTCCCATTGGAGCTTTGTTTCCGCCAACACCTCCTCTTTTTGGCTTGTTTATTGCGGTAATTCCGCCTCTGTTGCCTTGTCCTCGACCTCTTTGTTGGATCTATGACCATGTCTTGGTTAGCCCTTGAGTTGGAGGCGTCTGAGATATTCCCATCTGATATATCACTCTCCGTAACCTCTTGACCCAAGCTTGGAGTGTTAGTTTTGATTACACCTAATCCAGTGGAAAGTAAGGGTACGTCCAGATTGATAGTCTTTGTAGTCCCTTATGAATTTGCGTTGTGTTTTACTGCGAAAACACAACGCAAGTTCATAAGGGACTACAAAGACTATCAATCTGGACGTACCCTTACTTTCCAGAAGAAATATGATCACTTATTTGATAAGAAAACTGGATTAGCTGTAATCAAAACTAACACTCCAAGCTTGGGTCAAGAGGTTATGGAGAGTGATATATCAGATGGGAATGTCTCAGACGCCTCCAACTCAGGGGCCAACGAAGACGTGGTCATAGATCCAACAAGAAATCCGAATTTTTTATTGCAATTCCAAATGATCAGCAAAAATCGGACAGAAATGTATCAGGAGGGGGGCTCGCAAAGAGGTCGAGGACGAGGCAACAGAGGCGGAATTACCGCAATAAACAAGCCAAAAAGAGGAGGTGTCGGTGGAAACAAAGCTGCAATGGGAATGTCAACACGGAGCAAAAATCAGAAATGAATATGACCGTTGCTAATCTATCGCAGAGGACACTTTCCAAGGATGAAGAAGATACTTTGGGTCTCTCATTCTGTCCGTCTATGAATATGAATTTTGCTGAAACACGGATTGATCTATTTCTGTTCTCAAGAAAACTCAAGTTGAAAAAGTGGTTCGCAACAATGCCAAAGTCTGGGGAAACTGTGAGTATTTCAACAACTATCAGTAATCTTGACACGCACGATGTGGAATTACTGCATGTTATTAACTCTGACCCTGAGAATGCCAACACCACCCCTGAGTGGGACACATGGGGTACTGATGTGGGGGTCAACCCAGGATCCACCTTTAAACCTAAGTCGGTCTTTCTTCCATTGATCCAATGTGATGCGATTGACGTATTTGAAAGAGGGGTTTTAAAAGATCTAACCAAAATGCGCAATCACAAATTATCATGGACCAAGAAAAACGTAACCATTGATCAAAGTACAGCTATTGACAATTTAAAATCTGATACCAGCATTGTCATTAGACAAAGTGACAAGGGTGGGAATGTGGTGGTACTGGACAAGATCAAATATTTGAAGGAAGGTCTACGTCAACTCAATGACGAAAACTGTTATTGTAAAACTGATTGTGACAAACTATTGAGATCCAATATGGTTTTTAGAGATCTGTTGTTGGAGTGGAATGATAAGGGATTACTGGAGAGTGAAGAATTCCAATACTTATATTGTGCGCATCCCAGAATACCAATTTTATTTCTTCTACCCAAACTACATAAAGACCCCATAGACCCGCCTGGGCGTCCTATTGTATCCTCGATTGGGTCTCTCTTGGAACATAATTCCAAATACATAGATCATTACCTTAGACCCTATGTGATGGCTCTTTCATCATATATCAAAGATACCACACATTTTCTTACAGTTGTCAATGGGATTCATTGGGACGAACACTACACATTGGTTACATTAAACAAAAGCAGTCTTTATACCAGCTTCCAACATGAGTATGGCTTGGAGGCAGTCAAACATTTCCTTAAAACACGTTCAGTTTCCAATTTACAACAATCTGAAATTATCATATCTATGATCGAATTATGTCTCAAAAATAACTTTTTTTTCTTTAAAGACATCTTGTATCGACAGTCACAGGGCACAGCCATGGGGACCTGCTTCGCCCCCAGCTACGTGAATTTATTCATGGGTAGTGGGAGGAGCATGTCATCAGGGAGATGGCAGAATTTGACAACGTTGCCCTGTGGCTTTGATACATAGATGAAATTTTTTTCATTTGGTGTGGTGATGAGGTGTCTGTACAAATATTTATTGACAAACTCAATCTCAATCATTTGAATTTGAAATTGACTGAACATACTAGCAACCAATTGATCGAATTCCTGGATGTGATTGTGGAAGTCACGAATAATCAGCTGAACACCAGATTATTCCGTAAAAAGACTGCAGGAAACAGTATTCTAAACGCTAACAGCTGTCACCCCCGCAATTTGGTGTGTAGCATACCGTATGGCGAATTACTTCGCGCAAAACGTAATTGTAGTACACAGGAATCGTATCACAATGAAGAAAAGGTTATGTGTGAAAGATTTCAAAGCAGAGGGTATAGTCAAAAAATAATCAACACAGCTAAAACACGAGTTGCCCTAAAAAATAGGGAAGAACTACTTAACCCTCGAATTGAAACTGAGGAAACAGACAAAGTCAGATTCATTACTACTTTCTCTGGACAAGCACATGAGGTGCGCAAGATTTTTAAAAAACACTGGCACGTCTTACAGACGGACAACCATCTTAAAAAATACCTAAATGACAATCCCCAAATTACATTTCGTAAAGGGAAATCATTAAGAGATGAGCTTAGTCACAAATATGTCACCTCAGGAATAGCTTTGAAAAACCAGGGAGGTATGGGCTTTAGATGCTGTCGCAAATGTAAAGCTTGTAAGTACAGCCAGGATTGTAAAACACTTACTGTCCCCAATACCAACAGAGAGTTTACGATTCGTAAACGTTTGACGTGCAACACACCTTACAGTGTGTATATACTGATTTGTCCCTCCAACAAATGGTACGTGGGTAGTACAAAACACGAAGCAAAGAAAAGGGTGTTGGAACACTTACGTACTATACATAACAACAACAGACAATATCCTGTAGCCAGGCATTTTTCTGCTATGCACATGCAAAATGAAAAGTTGGTTCAGTTGGTAGTGATCGACAATGTTGATCTGGGAGTCAGAGGAGGCAATCGAGAACTGTCCCTCAGAAAATTAGAATCCCAGTACATTGTGGATTTTGAATGTTTGACATCTATATCACGGAAGAATTGTCTATACATTTACATGAATGATTCTCTGATAGTATTAATTGTATAATGGATCTGCGGTCTTCCTTATTTTAAATATGAATATTTTTATTTTTAGATTTCACATATCACGGGGTAGCGGAAGAATGTGGATGACTATGCGGAACCATGTGCACAATCGTTAAAGACAATTTTATTTGGTGTAGCTGCCCACTGGGGCAAGATCTATTATGCTACAACCTTTTATTCAGGTTATTCTGTGTAAAGCATATGTACTGTTTCTTGATCAACTACTAAAGTGGGAACGGGGGCTGGATGTTGGTTCAGGTAAAGATTATGCCCACAGGGGCAATGTGATGACTTGAAGTCGTTTTGGGTCTAGCAAACCGACTATGAGATTATCCAAAGTGTACAAATGAGAGCGATTTACATTGTGCGTTATTGTACGCTATTCCCTGGAATTGTTAAATGTTGCAATGTATTGGGAATGTATATTTACCTTACGGACGCTCTTTAATAGGATGTTGTCAGTATTTTGGGTTTCTAAGCAACAACGACTCAGGGACCAATCGTACATGAGTTTGGTCCAAGGAACCTATCAGAGCTAAGCTTCTAAGAAACGCGATGCTTTACTCATGTTCATTGTTTTGAATTATATATTAATATATAATATACACCAACAATAACGATTAATTATGTATCTGTGTCCGCATTGATCATATATGTGCTTTGACAATTTAGAAAATGAATGATGTGACTACTAGTTACGCTGCAATAATGCTCGAATATTATGAATATTTTGTTACAATGCCATAAAGCAGTCTTTGAGGATGAATAGAGTGATTATATTGTTATGATCAATAGATTGTCTTGAATTTTAACTTATTACAAGATGTCTCCCGCTTTTCCGTGATGTAAACATGTGCACGAGGGTGTTGGGTTTTAAAAATGGCTGACAGCACCTCGAGACGAGCGTGACCAAGCCGTAATGGCGAAACGCGTCGTGGAGATTTGTTTATCTGCCAAATAAATTCTTCAAATAAGAAGCCCTGGGTGTCATGTTTTCTTCGATATCGGGAAGAATTGTGGAGCGAATATATATATATATATATATATATATATATATATATATATATATATATATATATATATATATATATATATATATATCTAGATGTAGAAATATATCACATCGGTGAAAAATTTAAATTATGCCACCATAATTTATGTAAATCTGGAAATTTGACATTATGCTTGTTATGTGAAATGCCTCTAATTATGCCACTTCGCAACTTCAACTATTATGTGCTATTTGTGGTAAACCTTTACTGCCAATGGTGCCATTCGCTAATGCACGGGAACAACAATATGCAAGCAGTTGTTTAAATGCATCCTCACACTAAAAATTGATGCAAGAACACATTTTGCACTGACATACAGCACAAAATGACAAATTAGCAGTTCGCGTAATTATGCATATTTTCACATAATTTTGATGAAATTCAGCATAATTATGCAAAAGTGAATTATGCGAAATTCGCAGACCCCTAACATATTTGTTATGAAAGGGTGTCCAAAGGACACCTTTATGACATATACATAGGTCATATTTAGCTGCTTGGATTCCACTGGTCTCGTAGATACACATGTGCTCCTCCTTGGCAAGCACGTGCCTACCAAGTGTGGTATGGCCCCAAGATGGCATGGGACAGATTACTCCTGAATAAATGCGCAGTAGGTGGGATGCAGCATTTGCACCTCCTGAAAACAAAGGGGACGTTTGAAAGGGAGGCCAAGGTTGCCGTAATCTAGATTGGCAGAAATAAGGAAATGTGCTACCATTCTCTGCGAGGATGTTGCAAGACGTGGAAGGATTTTCCTGAGTGTTTTAAAAAGTGCAAACTCGCTAGATACTACCTGATTGATCTGATTTCAAAAAGTTAAGTTGTGGTCAAAGATAACTCCTATATTTGTAGCAGAAGAGAAATGAATAAGAATATCTCTAAAATATGACTGGCAGAATCTGCCCGGTGCTAAGGTATCATCAGAGATGGTAACAATGATTTGACTTCGTTTGTATTTTTTTATCTGTTTCTTAATGGTTTTTTTTTCATTTTATGTCAATGTAGTGTCGATCAAGAGTAACAAATCAAAAGTAGTAATTAACACAGTAATAATATTTTGATACAGTATTATATCTGAATCCTATGAATAAAAGAGCAGTCATCGTCTTTTCATTGTTATGTTTATAAAGTGCATAAGTAGCATGACGAGCAGTGAAACTTCTAAATAGTTCAAAAGTGAATCCATGGTTTTAATATAACACATGGAATCCTATGCATGACAGAGGTGAGGTGCATATTTCTTGCTAAACAGATATACATAATGTAACAGAACTAATAATAACAACTAAAACAAGCTTTCTTAGTGAGACCAGGCAAATATAAAATGGAGAATACTTGTAAAATAAGTCATTATGACGCATAAAAACTTTTAGGGGCCTTATTTTAACCATTCAGAATTAAGGAAAGAATCATTGATCAGTCACATTCAGTGATAATACATCTATAAACGGGTCAGTAGTATACCTCGTACCCGTGGGTGGTAGTCCCCCAAACCTTTTGCCTTCACCCATCCTGTTGTGCTTGTGCTGAATCTGTTCTTGTTGGCTTTATGACTGCCACTTTACTACTGTTAACCATTGCTAAAATACTTGTGCTGTCTCCTTAAAGCATGGTACAATTGTCTTATACCTGAGTGACACATTTTTTTGTAAATTCTCGTAAAGTGGTACAGAATGTACCCTGCCACTGCAGCCTTGATTCAGTTTTAAAGTGCAATTTTGACTTTGCAAAATAACCCTTTTACCAAGCTCCAACTTTCCTTTGTAATACATCAGTCAGCCACAAGGTAGGCCCTAAACAGCAGTTAGGGCGGTGTGCGGTGTACTTAAAAAGTTGGGCATGAACTTTTAAATTTGACATGTCCTGTTCGTACAAAATCCTTAAATTCAGTTTTCACTACTACAAGGCCAACCTCTCCCACCGGATAACACTGGATTGCCTTATTACATTTAATAAGTGAGAACTTTAGATTGGGAGCAGGTAGGAATGTTAAGTCTGGTCTTATATTAATTGTAATTTAACACCCTCTTTGGAATTTTCTTGAGCAAACCATTTGGTACCTGCAGCCTGTATCCTGGTACACCTGACTGGGGGTAGCTAGTGGTTGCCCTTGGTATATTCTTTCCCGACAGCATCGCAGAGGGGGCCTGGATGTTGGCAAGATGGGCCTTTCTGACCTGATGGGAGGGCCGGACCTGTAAACTACCACACTTGCACTTCAAAGGAGCTCCCTCAGCACAAGCACACATACACACACAAGTGCACACAAAGGACTTCACACTAGTCTATTGTCACACCAGATCCCTCAGAGCCAGGGGAAGGAATACATTTAAAGAACCAGATGTGAGAGGTTTAAACTTTTCTACCACTTCACAGGTGGGCCAGGTATACATTTTGAACCCCCAGGCCACCTTTTAAGATCACTTCTGGACCTGTGGAAGACTCAGAAGAAGGATTACTGTCCTACTGCTGGAAGGATTACCCTGCTTGCCTGCTACAAGAAGGACTTAACTGCTGCATGAGGAAGGAAGACTAGACCTGCTCCTGGAATCCAGAACCACCAGAGTGACTCGAAGGGCAGAACCACCAGAGTGACTTGAAGGGCTAGCTGACTAGCCTCCTGTTCTGAGCAACAGGGATATTGCACGCTCCAGAGACCTGTCCTGCGTCTGCCCAGCTGTCCAGACTCAACTAGACCTGCCAGTCCCCTGCTGCTGGCCTTAGCAGGAGTGAGTCCTGAACCTCAAAAAGTGTCCCCCCAGGTCCTGACCATTGGCTGCCATCATAGTGTACTCTTCGTGGCCCAAATGTGGGGTCCTTCAAAACCAACTCAAGCCCTCGCATTTAAGCACCTCACGGCTCCTGACCGGCGGCCTTATTGGAAATGACACAGTGTGACACATCTTGATGCAGGACATCACATTGCAGCATCTCACACCTTCTTATCGGCGACCTCATCAGAATCAACAGAGCGCCCCAAAACTTGACGCAGGACCTCACAGTTTCTGATTGACAGCCCATCCGGACCAGCCACAACTCAATGTAACATAACGCTCAGTTAAGTACGACCAGGCACATTGCCAAGCATGCCAAAAGCGGTCCTGTACCCAGCCTAAGCTCCATCACGGTTGAATAGAACTTGTGACTTTGTTCCTGTTGGGTGTGTCCAGATGACCCCATTTGGCACTTTCTACGTTTTGGGACTACTTTTACCTAAGACTTTGAAATTGCATATCTCCAGTTCTATTAATTGGATTTATGTTGTTATGGTATCATTTTATTTGTTAACAGTTTCTCTGTGTTTCAATATTGGTGTGGGATTTTTCTTGTGTTGTGTTTTCACTTTGTTACTGATTGAGGCCTACATAAATACTTTACACATTGCCTCTAAGTTAAGCTTGACTGTTTTTATGCCAAGCATCTAGAGGGTTAAGCACAGGTTAATTTAAGTTCACCCGAAAACGAATTGTGGTTGTTGCTTGAGTAGGGCTTCACTCCCCTCAATTATTTACCCAATGTCACACAGTCAAGGTCTTGGAACATGAACAAGATTTCAATCCATAAACAGCTATTGGATACCTAGGTCATTTATTTCTCTCAAGTGCATGCAATACTAGAATTTCACTATGAGACCAAAGTTTAAAATCCTTACTCCATTTATCTAGAGGAGGGCAGAATTAGATCTCCAGTGCATCGCAATGCATCTTTTATCTAGGACCAGTGCTGAATCCAGGAACTTATTTCCAGCTTTCGCACACTTAGGTCAGCTTCCACAACAAACGAACCTCAGATGTATGCAGCTCCAATCTATTGTGTAGTTCACTCCTTTCCAGAAAGCTTTTACAGGTGGGCATAGCCACACTATGTGATACAAATCAGCGTTATCAAAGTCGCATCTAGGACATAGTGTAACAGGAGAGCCTCTAATGAGGTTTATGTGGTTTTGGGGTCATATCTGTCTATGTAAAATGTTAAATTGGATATATTTAAATATATTACTGCTAGAAACCAATTGTGTGTATAGAACAACCTTGTCCCAACTGCTGTTAGTGAAGGGAAGGGATTTTTTCGGAATCATGACAGCAGAAACTCAACTGTTCCCAGTAATAATTTGTATAGCCATGAGATGGGGTGCTGGATGTATCCTATTGTAAAAAACAATTTAAGTTAATCATGGGTCCCATTTGAAAAGAGTGAACCAAAGAGGTATATTTGATTAAATGTGCGACAGGCAGACCCTAATCTGCTAGCAAGTGATCCAAGGAAATGATACGTCCACCTACAACCAATTCACCGACAGTCAAAAGTACTTGTTCTGTTTATGTGGGCAAAGTAGAAGTAGTGTATATTCCTGAGCAATGTGGGAAACAATTTTGAGGTATTGTGGGAGCATGTAAAGGGGACTGGGTAGTAATGTGAGTTATACTGTAAAATATCCTTAGGGCTGAGAAAACAGAACATTGTCCTCCAGTGCTTTCCATTTAGGTTTAACAAGACAAGTGACCAGCTCTCCCTATTCACTCAGAATTCCAGCAAACTCAGGGGCATATTTACAAGCCCCTATCGACACAGAAATATCACTTTTAGTGACTTGCCTGTGGCGATATGGGCTTCGCTTAATTTACAAGGCAGCGTTAAGCCATTTAACGTGGCTTAACGGTGCCTTGTAAACAAGGCACCCTTTCACGCTACACTTAGCGTGAAAGGGGTGTGCAATGGGTGTTGTGGTGGGCTTTCCACCGCAACACCCATTGATTTTGACACTGCCCAATATTTAGAGGGTAGCGTAAATATGAAGCAGTGCCAAAATTAAGGCCGAGGAAAGCCTGGTCTTTCTTACCCTGGTGAAATGAGGGGAAATGTTTTATTTCTTCTCGTGTTTGCTGTCTCCATGTGTGCTGTGTTGTGCAGCACACATAGTAAGAACAAAATGCCAAGTATGTGAGAATTATGTATAATGTTCAAGTCTCGGGAGTTCTCAGCATCAAGCTCTCCGTGTATTGCCGGATTCAAGAGCTCCAGCGGACTCATTTCACCCCCTTTCGACCCTGATGTCTTTGATTCCAATGGCCGTTGCGCGCCTGTTTCCACCCATCACTTTTCTATGAAATGGGCATGCCCAGACCTAGTTTTCCCGCTCACTGTGCCACATCCCTCAAGCTAAACCTCACTGAAAAGGTTTGAGCCGGCCATACTGTGGTCCATATCTCCACGACGCCGACAGGTGCCAGGATGGGCAGTGATGGCACCGGAGCTTGCAGGGTGTACAGCACCCTGTCGAAGTTTAAGCTCACCTGCGTCTGCTGCGATATTAGGAACCCGCGCCATATTCATGACAAGTAAATGCTGACTATTCCTGTTTTTTTCTTAAGATTCAGGCTTTTTGTGCAGCAATTCAATAGCAGGCTCACTGAAATCTATAAAACTGGCGGCCGGATAATGCCTCGAATGCAACCACAGGCAGCAGTGTTAAGTGCCCGGCTATGAATACTTCGACGTCAGCCGCTGGGATTTCTGTCCTTTCCTTCACAGGGATTTATACAGCTTTTCAAAACTTCGGGCCCGCTTCAAACCGCTTTTTTCCTTTTGAAGAAGAAGCCAGGTTTAAGATCTGAATCTAAGGCTTTTCTGCGTGGAAGCTCCCCTTTTGACCTATTGCATGTTTGGCTTTCTTCCGCGTTTCACCTCTGATCAGAACTTGTAAAGGCCTCCCACTGCTGAGCTCTTTCAGGTCTGCTTTAAAACGTTCATCTTTCATCCTATAGGTAAAAGTGCACCAGGTGTGAGGCCTTCCACCAGCGCAGCGTCGGTGTTGTGTTGATACAACTAATGAAATGCACACCCCTTCTTTTTTTTTTGTGTACATTTATTTATTGGTTTTCCCAAACAATAACAAAGACAACGCATGACAGTACAGAAATGAAGAAGTCAGTATTATTTACTATATTCATAACATGTCATTGTCTTGTCTTCCCACTGTTAAAATCAATACTGACAAACAAAGAGAAAAGACACATAACTAACATTGCAATAATGGAGCATGTGTGGTTTACAGTAAAATATAGTGCACAAAAAACCTCATATAGAATCGCTTTTTAGTTTGGCGACTATGAATGAATAGGATTCACAAAAGCAGATTTGTAGCCATATACCAGGTCCTGGTTGTCTACCAGAGCAGGGATATGCAGACCCATGTGTTACTTTATCCAGCTCTCCCAATGTTCCATCTATAGAATGCATCTGCAGGTAGTCTTAAAGTGGTTGAGGGGTTTGACATATCCTAACAATGCCATCAATGGGGAGGATTTTAGCGTGACTTCAATCATGAGTGATAAGTTGCGAAAAATAGTCTTTCAATATTCCCGGAGGGGCGTGCAATTCCAAGCAAGGTGTGCAAAGTCCGCGTTTGGCATCGAGCATCGGGCACATGTATTCATTCGAGACAGTGGTGTTGATTCTGCCATCAATTTAGGAGTAAAATAAATGCTCTATGGAGGTATTTAAAATGTATCAGTTTATGTCTATAGCTATTCGATATGTATTGAGTTTGGGCACAGCAATAGGACCATATTTCATCTGACAGATTCTCACCCAAGTCTAGTTCCCAAGCCTTCCTAGATTTGAGCCCCACTATTGGTTGCATGGATTGAGATACGTGATAAAGGCGGGAATAAGGTGTGTGCTGTAAAAAGTGTCCCCCCAGGTCCTGACCATTGGCTGCCATCATAGTGTACTCTTTGTGTAGATTTAATGACTAGAGTGAGAGGGGGGAAGTCAGTTGGTTCTGTAACAGCATCAGGCAAGACACTCCTCAATGCCCTATGCACTCTATATATTAAAAATCTGTAGGTAGCGGCGCCTCTCGCTGCCAGTTCAGTAACAGAGCACAGTTGAGAGTCCCTAAACGGATCTCCCACAGTACGAAGCCTTAACTCTTGCAGCATCCGTTTTGTAAGAGTTTCAGAGGTAGGGGCTAACCACAGATGTCATGTTGCAAATATCGACGCAGTTTGGTCCAGGCAGAACATGTTGTGGATACTGTCTGTATTTCCGTGGGGCAACGTGGGAGCCCTTGAGGGAGAAGGGACGAGACTGCATTAGGGTGTATTTGGGATCGTTCAGGTCTGAGATATTGAATGCGAGCATCAGGGTGATACCAAAAGTATGTGAAACGGATCTGAGCTACCAGATAATAGAAGTAGAGATCAGGAACCCCAAATCCTCCTCGCTCATATGGCATAGTGAGAGTGTGCCATCCGATTTTTGGTTGTTTACCTGCCCATACCAGTCGGATTGGATTAATATAGAGCGCAAAGTTACGAAAAAAAGCAGTTGACTAAGCGATTGGGATATTTAGGAAGAGATATAGCAGGCATGGGAGTACCACCATTTTAATGATGGCTATCTGGCCGGCTATGGAAAGAGGTAGTTTAAGCCAGCGGTCAACCTGCGCCGTGAGATGGTCAATGACCAGCACGTAGTTGATTTGGATGACGTCGTCCACACTGTAATGTAAATACATACTTAGGTATTTAGGAGGAGAAGTACACCAGCGCAAAGGATACTCAATGGCCACTTGTGTAGTTGCAGGAGTCAGTGGAGAAATCTCTGACTTTGACCAGTTTATGACTAGGCCTGAGTGCACGCCAAATCGGACTATCTCTCTTAATAATGGAGGAAGGTTTTCTGCAGGGTGGCGAACAAATAACAGTACATCATCAGCGTAGAAGGAGGCTATGAGTGGACCAGTGTGTAATTGCAAGCCCCTATGGAGGTGACGCTCCTGCATATGATGGGCTAGGGGGCCCATGACTATTATAAACAATAGAGGTGATAGTTGGCACCCCTTGCAAGTACCGCGTGACAGAGAAAAGGGAGCTGTAAGTATTCCGTTCACAAGAAGCTGAGAAACCAGATTAGAATATAGAAGGTGAATCAGGCTTAAAAAACCTATGGGGTTCACTAACTTCTGCATTGCTGCATATAAGGAGGGCCATTCCAGGGAATCGAATGCCTTCTCGGCATCTAACATCATGACAGCCGCTGGGAGCATAGGTTCCATCTGGTTTATTACCGAAAATACTGTACGCAGGTTAATGGTCGTGGATTGACCGGGAATAAACCCCGACTGGAAGGGACATAAGATGGTATTTACTTGCACCGAGAGAAGCGTTGCTAAGATTTTAGCGAGAATTTTATAGTCGTGATTTAGCAGCGATAGCAGTCTGTACGATTGGCATTGGGTAGGAATTTTGCCAGGTTTAAGAAGTAGTGTGACTATGGCTTCTTGTATAGTTGGAGAGAGGGAACTGCTTTCTAAGGCCTCTGCATATACCTCAACCAGCCGAGGTGTGAGCATGTCCTGACACGCTCTGTAAAAATCCATCGTGTGGCCGTCCGATCCAGGGGCCTGGCTACTAGTTAAGTCTTTTATTGCCTGCCAAACTTCATCGGCATCAATGGGGGAAGCTAAGAATTCACGTTGCCCATCTTCAATCCAGACCATGGATATTTCTTGCAAGTAGTCCCTCAGGGCCTGGTCACTAGGTGGGGACCGCGATCCGTACAGTCATGTATAATATGTTAATAGGGCCTCTGTGATGTCTGTGTTTGAGATTAATGGGGTCTCGTCTTCCGAGTCCAACTGTGTAATGTATGTCAATTGGTACTGTGGGTGCGAAATTCTTGCAAACGTCCTGCCTGGCCTTTCGCCCTCTCGATAAACCCTGGCCTTTGCATACTTACCTAGGTATTTGACTTCCCGGGCAGCAGCGTTATTGAATTCAACCATCAGTGCAGAACGGGTATGCAAAGAGGCTGTAGAGGGTTCTGCGAGAGACCTGTCATCCATTTTGTTTAATTTTTGTTCAATTGAGCTCAACTCTGTACGGATTGAGCAAAGCATCCCATTCTGTTTAGAGACACTGACCCCAGGTACTATAGCTTTGAAGGCGTGCCAGAGTATAAGTTGGGAGTCAACTGTGTCATCATTGAACTTGAAATATTCCTTAATGGCATCTCCTATTTCGGTGCAAAATACCGGATCCAAAAAAGTAGAGGAAGGGAATCGCCACAATGGACATTGTATTTGGAGTAATGAAAAGTCTAATAGCAGGCAAACCGGGTAATGATCTAAGATCGTGCAAGGTAGATATACAATGTCACGCACATCTAGCATCAGCGGCGGTGTAAGGTACCGGTGTTCTATACAAGATGTGGGGTGAATTAAATTACCCATGTGGGGCGAATTAAAAAGAATACGTTATGGTCTTAGGGTGGTGTGTGTACCATGGATCCAGTAATGATGCACGTAGGAGGTTCAAAAGACCTGAGGTGGAGTGCAGTGTCGTGATTCGTCTCGGGCCAGTAGTGTCAGCAGCTGGGTCCAGTGTGAGATGAAAATCCCCCCATCAAAATCATCAAAATAATGCCATTACCTAATTTGTCAATACATGCTGAGAGAGTAGGGAAGAAGTTGACAGAATCTGTTTTTGAAGCATAAACATTTACAAGTGGTATAGCTTCACCACCCAGCATACCCTTTGCGAGTACACCCTTTGGTCAGTAATTACCTCACCAGATCGAAAAGGGAGCGAGCGGTGCACTAAGAGACACACTCTTCGTGAGTAAGAGTTGTAGCAGGAGAAGAAAGAGTTCCCACCCCAAGTGGATGCAAAACTGTGTGTGGGTAGAGGAGCATAATGGGTCTCTTGTAGGAATGCAATTTGGATAGTCTGTCGAGCCAGATATGCTAATATTTGTCTACTCTTTTTGGAATTAGCCAGGTCCCTAACGTTCCACAAGAGGCTTCTGAGTCGGAGTCCAGGACTGGTACCACTAGCAGAGGTAATTTTCTCATTTTCACGCACCAGAGGTAAACAGTGTACACAATCTGCAGTATAAAAATAGGAAGTGCTCCATACCTATAATTAACATGACAAACATAGTCATGAACCAAGAACACTTGGTCCACCCCTTCCCACCCCCCACCCCATCTGATACACAAAAACAAGGCACCCGGTGAGTCCCAATATAACATGCCCAAAAAGGAGTTTATAACCAAAAAGAAAAAGAAAAGAAAAGAAGAAAATGGATAGACATCCTACGGGGGATGGCACGCTCCACGGGTCCATCAGATGATATAGTAAATACAAACAGTAGTTCCCACTCAACCGAAAGTAAATGTAAGGTTGTCTATCAGCCCCATCAGTGTTTGTAAAGAACATTTCGGATATTGGGCCGACCTAGAGTGCTGCATTGCATAGGCTCTCTGCCACAAGCAAATGAAAAGTAAATCATGACGTAGAATACGTGAGTCCTGCACGGAAATAACAAGTTCATCTTGAAGTCGAAGTTCATCTTGGGGTATATACAGGATTTCAGTCAGCTCATCGTTGATCCCAGCAGATCATCACACTAGGATTGGGGCTAGACAGCCATTCCCCACGGCCCGTGCGCATTGGAGGCACTTTCCTTGACGGGCGACGATGGTTTCGAGCCTGGTGTAGCATCCTGCTACTAATAACCACAGACACCATTACTCATGAATAACGGAGCTTTATTATCTGCATTCAACCTGTCTCATGTCCCTACTCTAACTGCCCCTTCCTCTGTCCATCTCCTCCTCTTCCTGTTCCCCCTATGCTCCGCCCACAACCACTAGCCTGCTAACTTCATAACATCTCCCCCTTTGTAACAAAGCAAACAAACATACTGACTTCTCAGTCCATCTCTACGATAAGTCTCTTGGGTGGACGTATGTCACGATGAGGTCGTGGCGACCTGGCTCTCGGACTATTGGTATTCAGTGTCTCATTGATCGGAGCAGTGCTCTCACGATCATCAGAATGTGGTTCTTCCGAACTGGGAGTGTCCATTTCACTAGTCATGGTTCTGGAGGTATCTCGTGACAATTTCTTAAAATGCAAGATGTTTCTCGTGACTCGCCGCTGCTCGGACTCTGCTGTCAGCATAGTTCCTTTCCTCTTCGTGACCAACAATGGTTCGTCTTTGAACAGACAGTCGGTCTTCTTCTGCTGCTCTTGTTTGACGAGAACATGGTCCCCTTCATGTAATGATAGCGATCTCGCTCTTCTCCGGTGATCTGCATAAGACTTCATTTTATCTTTATTGCGCTTGTCAGTTGCTATCAGCTCTCGTTGATCTCTTGCAGATGATGATGCTATCAAGGCACCATCCCACGTTGGAATGCGATTCCTCATGGGGCGTCCCAGCATGAGTGTCGCTGGGCACTGGCCAGTCGTTGCGTGAGGAGTTGTGCGGTACGCTCGGAGGACTTCATTGAGTGCCACTTGCAGATCTCTGCCTTCCGCAGTAGCATGTTGAAAGGTCTTCTTGAGTGTGGCCATGAACCTCTCGACTGTCCCATTTGCCTGTGGCCAGAGGGGTGTAATCTTACGATGATGAAAGTCTAGGTGTTTCGCAAATGCTGCAAAGTCTTGCCCATTGAAGGGGGGGCCATTGTCTGTTTTCACTGTCTTGGGAACTCCCCATGTTGCAAAGACTTCATCTAGTACTTTAAGAGTACTAGAAGCGTTTGTAAATGGTACGAAACATGCAATGGGATATCTAGAATGCTCGTCGATGATGGCCAGCACGTATTTGCCCGATGACAGGGGTCCATAGAAGTCAATGGCGACCTCTTGCCACACTCCACTGGGCAGGGTGGGCATGTGTAATGGTGCTGGAGGATCACTTTTGCTGGTGAGTTGACAGAGGTGACAATCCTTCAAGGTGGCTTCCACCAATTGATTGAGGTACGGAAACCATACTCGTTCCCTTAGCGCTCTTTTGGGCGACACACCCCCGGCGGGACTCGCGCTCAGGGGTTTCTTCGACCGAGCGTTTCAGCGCTCCCAGGTCGGAATTTCTTCAGGGTTTCCCAGCGTCTTTGGGGCCGTGGTCACTTGCTCTTGACCTTCCTCGTCCGGCCTCAGCTTCTTTCAGCAGCGGAGCTCGTCTCTCGACGCTGCAAGGGACAGGGTGTCTCTATGTGGTCTTGTGGGCTGTAATTAGTGATATCCCATCCTCGTCGCCAGTTGTAGCATCCTGCTACTAATAACCACTCATGAATAACGGAGCTTTATTATCTGCATTCAACCTGTCTCATGTCCCTACTCTAACTGCCCCTTCCTCTGTCCATCTCCTCCTCTTCCTGTTCCCCCTATGCTCCGCCCACAACCACTAGCCTGCTAACTTCATAACACCTGGGTCTGCCTTGAGGTGGGAGGTGCTGCAGGGGAGCCCCCGTGGTGGCAGCGGCAGGCAGCTGGTGTGGCATTTCCAGTGCTCGAGCCTGGACCCCGCCCCCAGGCTCACCCGAGTCCCCTGTCGACTCGGGCCTCAGAAGGCCGCACCTGGTCTGTGCTCGACCTTGTGCTTTCTAAGGCGGTTAGGAAAACTGGCCACCATATTCTTCACCGATCTTTCCCAGGAGGCTTCGGTGCTCGACACAGCGCACAGGGGCTGGAGGGGTCACGGTTGGATGTGGTTAGGTGGGCTAACGGGCATGATGGATCCGGAGCTCCAAAGTTAGGCAGCCATTACGGTCACCAGCTTGGCCATGCCCCATGCACACCCCTTCTTAAAATGAAAATGTTACAGGATCAGAATGGGGAAAAAGGAGCCGGGGAAAGGATGTGGCCTAACTACTAGGGAGGTTGACCTCGAAGCTAGTAACTGGGTCTCAGACTCGGCAGGGACGCTCAACATCCTGTGATTCTGGGCAAATCACTTAATCTAAAAAGAGAGAATGGGAGCGACCCCAAACCCAAAAGAAGGGGTACCACAGGTAAATAAAGAACACATTTCTCCTGGGAAAATAATTTCACTGCGCTAGGATCAGTGATATTAATTGATTTTGACCATCCTTACTAGTTCAATCAACCTCATTTATCCACGACAGCTATAATATCACAGACGGCAAACAAGAGGAATCAGCCACGGCCCCAACAGTCAATTATGTAGAACAATACTCAAAAACAGCTGATATGCAAAAGTAAACAAATGTAATACAATATAAACATATATACATAGAATTCATTGTCGTAATATTCCATAGGTGTCCATAAATCATTTCATCTATTCACCACACAAGTAGATCCTTGGATGTAACACCATATAATACGTCGATACGTTTCGATGGCCCTTATGTTAATATAAGCCATCTTCTTCAGGTCAAAGTTTATAGACTGTTCTCTTTCAGTTAAAAACACCAGTACGACAATGAATTCTATGTGGAGTAACAAATTTATGATGTTTTTATGATTACACATTGGGGTTGGTTCTCTTAATTTTTATTCTTTTGTATTGTCAATATATAGGTGTTTTTTTCTTTATGTATTATATGTATTTGTTTATGCAGGTATCTTTAACCATTGTATGAATTCTATATATTGTATTAAAATTTGTTTACTTTTGCATATCAGCTATTTTTGAGTATTGTTCTACATAATTGACTGTTGAGGCCCTGGCTGATTCCTCTTGTTTGCGATTAGTGATATTATAGCTGTCGTGGATAAATGAGGATGAGTGAACTAGTAAGGATGGTCAAAATCAATTAATATCACTGATCCTAGCGCAGTGAATTATTTTCCCAGGAGAAATGTGTTCTTTATTTACCTGAAACCACTTAATCTCCCTGTACCATTACAAAAATGAATGTGTCCCTCTGTAACGCAACTGGTGCTTAAGCAGGGCTTTAAGTGGGCCGGGGGCACTGGTGTTGAGCACCAGCAGTTTTTTAACGGAGGCCTCAAAACGGGTCTCTATCTGGCTCTGTTTTGTGCACTGACACAGGCGGTCCGCTTTTTTCTGGACTGCAGTGACTGCAGGCACATCAATGTGCGCATGCTCACACTGCTCACTTCTCAGTAGTGGAGAAGTAACGTCATGACGTCATGCCATGTAAGCATTTTAGGGGAAGGGAAATCCTTTAAAGAGAGTAATTTTCTCTCCGGGTTCCCTTCTCTTTTTGAAACTCAGGAGCAGCAACATTGTCATAGTGTCACCAGGGCTTTAAGTGGAAGCTTTTTCAATATCATATGCAAGCCATAGTTTCTGCTTATTTATCTTATGCAACTAACAACCATTGACGAAGCCAGTAGTCCTGACTTGTTGTAGGTATGATGTTGCTTGTTGTAGCAAATATCTTGATGCAATGATAGAAACAGCAAAATACAAGTTGGGCGGCTCACTATGCTAAGCACAGATCTTTAGCTTATGTGTCTTTAAGCCACACTCTTAATTACATTGGCCATGCCCCTTTGAGAGACCCCCAGGTCTCTCATCCCACCTACAGCCCTGGGTATTGGTCAAACTTTGCTGTGAACACCAAAAGACCCATCCTTGTAATGTGTTCCACAGAAATGAATCAGGAAGAGTCTTTTTCAGAGTTTGTTGGACCATGTATCTCTGTCTTGGGGCTGATGTAGACGTCATCTCAGATAAATCTGATAGCAATGATACAAGCTCGTGAGTGTGAGCACATGCAACATGGTGGTCATTGATATATTTACAGATATTCTCATTATTACACGTACAGGTTTTACATCGTACATCAACATTGAATTCACTGAGATTGTCGTCATTATGCGGGCATACGTTAAGGTGCACATCAACATTGGATTTACTAGTATTAGCATCACTGCACATACATAGATTAGAGATAGCATAGGCATTCAATTTACTGGTATTGCCAACATTGAGGGTGCATACATTACAATGTACATGGATATTGTATTTACTGGTACTGCCGTTGCTATGTGCACATTCATCACGGTGTACCTTATTTATTTTTAATTTATTTTGAAGGTTATATATAGCGCGAACAAGACTCTTGCGAGTATCAGAGCGCTTTACAGGTCATAATTTGAAGACAAGAGATAGTATACAAAGAACAACAATAAAGAAAACAAACACTATGAATATATATATAGTTCAAGTGAATTTAGCCATGAGGATAGCTTTCACTTCTCTTTTGAAGGAGGCCGTGGAAGGGATCATTCTTGTTTCAGTGGGTAAGGCATTCCAAATCCTTGGAGCAATTCCAGAAAAGGACCGGTTATACGTTTTTTTCTTGGTGAATCCTTGAGGTTGTAGGAGAAGAGTCTTGGCACTCCTAGAGGCTCTGCTGCCCACTAGAGCGCCAGTTTCTGAGCTAGGTTTTGTGGAGCATTGTGGTAGAGGGCCTTGTATGTCATACAAGCGATTTATAGCTGAATTCTGGCTTGCTATTGTATTTATCAATCTCAACACATGCATGAAGGACCATTAGAGGTAAGGGTTAACCCAATAAAGTCTGTGGACCTGGGTACAGTGCGGTATAGGATAACAATGGTCCTCAAACCAATCACTGAGGTAAAATTTACCATTTCATTATTCAGTATGAGCTTAAAATAATTCTGCGCTCCTGGGGAGAAAATGCTTCCCTAAGGTTAAGGTAAAAAGGATGTGTAGCCACTATATTGGTATGAAAACACTGTACATTTATTATAATTCATAAATGTCAGTAATAATTGTTATTAAAAATAGCTGGTTGTTCCCGAGAAGGAACGTGCAAAAATGAGAGAAGTGCTCAGGATAAAGTGCGTGAGTGGGAAGGTAATCCCAAGAGTTGAGGTAAAAGGAAATAGTTGAAACATTTTTGCTTGATTGATTCAAAGTCTCAATCTTATAAATCTGGCCCAACAGTAGTTTACATGGTCTATTTCACATTGTTTCTTGACAATCACAGATTGTATTTTTCGGCACTTAAAACTGAAGTAGTGAATGGGTCCAGATGTGTAGGTATATGGTCGTCGACGTTTCGACTCGGCTTGTGGCACATATAGTAGTAAGGCCTTGGCCTGCGAGTCTTCTTCAGGACAGGGGTATGGAGGCAACCAACGAGTGGTTTGAAAATCTCATCTACAGACAAAGAAGGGGGTGGCTGTTAATATACTAACCAAGCTAACCCATCCAATTTAAGGTTCACCTGTATGTCGGTGTAGGAGCTTACCTGCACCTGTGCTGGCGGGGGTGGTGCTGGAGTGGGACTTCCACTGTCCAACAACTCTATGGACTAGACTGATTATTCATAAAGACAGACGCCAGAGGGTCAATCCGTGGACAATTGAATTGTTCTGTATCTGTGGGAGGGTAAGAACTCACATTAGTGGTGTCATAGCCCTGATATATATCATTACAACGTTTTTATCTTGACGAATCGTTGAGGTTGTAGGAGAAGAGTCTTGGCACTCCTAGAGTCTCTGCTGCCCTCTGAGATCACCAGTTTCTGAGCTATGTATTGTGGAGCATTGTGGTAGAGGGTCTTGTGTGTCATGTAAGCGATTTTTAGCTGAATTCTGGCTTGCTATCGTATTTATCAATCTCAACCCATGCATGAAGGACAACAAAAACTACCACCAAGTACAATTTTAAACTTCTTTATGTTGCTAGTGAGCAAGCAGTGAAGTTCTGCACAGAAAGGCTGGCTAGGAGGCCCCCAACTGTGGGCCAGTGCAACATCTTCTGACTCTCAGATAACTGAGGGTAGAGACGGGCCTATACTCATGCCACACCAGGTACAAACTGAAACTACTGGGAAGGGCACATTGTGTACTTTCAACAAAGATGAAAATAGTGTGCTTGCCAGGAAGTAACATCACTCAGCTTACCATCATGTGTATATATGTTGTAGGAGGGTCCAGTCTCTGATGAGAAGGGGAGTGGACCTCCTCCTTAGGAAGGCCGGGGCCTTCCACACAGGCATGGTCAGTAGCAACAGCACTGAATGTAAGCAGAGTCTCAACAGGGCTGCAGGCTTAGCCTTGGTCCTGCAAAAACAAGAATTGATGGACAGAATGCAAAACAATGTTATACATTCACCCCAGTTCAGAGATCTAGGCCTAAATCTATCCTTTTTTTGCTCACCATGCCATTCCAGTTTGGATCCAGTCATATGCAATCAGTCTTGACCCTGCGCCCAATGGGAACAGTCCAGCCCAAACTGCCAGGCCAGGTCCTCTCTGGACTGGAAATAAGCAACCTAGGAACGGTTTCGGGCTTTCAGCCCTCATCAGCCAGGATAGCTTGACTCCAGTGCCAATGAGAGCATGGGACCCACGTCTAGGCATACCTTTCCAAATCGGGGTGACAAATGCAAAAACAACAACTGATGGACAGAATGCAGAACAATGTCATACATTCACCCCAGTACAGAGATCTGGGCCTAAATCCATCCTTTTTTTACTCCGTCCTGGGGACAGCTTGCAAATCAACATTTAGAAAGCATCACAGCAGGTTTGCATCAATGCAGGTTTTCAATTTGCTAGTATTTGTCTCCGGCTTATTTATGTAGGTGCCACCAAAACCCACTTCCAATCAACTACACTGCAGTCTTCAAGTTCGGAAAGCACACCAGAAAGGTTGAGGCAGACAGTTCCTTCTCAGAGGATGCTGGGCAGAACAGGTCTCTGTTAGAACTGGCTATTTCTGGTTGGCTTAGGCTGACGCCAAAGCTAGGCAGAAACCACCATTCTAGTCAGGGCAAGGGAGTCACACGCCGAGATAACCCCTGCTCACCCCCTTGGTAGCTTGGCACGAGCAGACAGGCTTATCCCGGAGGCAATGTGTAAAGCATTTGCGCCAGCACACAACAGCAACAACATCCTAGGCACACCACAAAAGGAACTCCACAAAAGGTTATATAAAAATAACTTCTGTATTGTCAAAACTCATCAGATAGAAATCACACATGTACATTGTGACTAGTAGCACGGGCAATATTCACAAGGGATTATTTACACCAGGACAGGGCCAAATGGGCCACTGTCGGAATCAGCACTTAGTAGAAATAGCACTTCTAGAACGTAGAATAAGTATAGCACAAAATAACAGTTATAAATCACAACCAGTAACTACTGGTAACAGGTAAGTACCACCTACGCAACCCTAACCACCTTAGGAGAATGTCCCGCAGGGAACCAGGACCTCACTAGGACCTCCTGTACTAGAAAGAACAACCACCTAAGATTCACAATACAATTAGGGGTATAAGCAAGAACACATTACACTTGATGCATCACGACATTCAGAGGTGTAGGGAAGGAAAACACATGATGCATAAAACATACATTCAGCGGTGTCATAACAAGGCACATGATGCATCAAAACACATTCAGAGGTACAGCACAGGAAAAACACATGATGCATAAACCAACACATTCAGAGGTGTAAGAACAAGGGAGACACATGATACATAAAAACATTCAGAGGTGCCAGAACACAACTCAATAGCGCAAAAACACATGATGCCTAAAAAAATTCTGAGGTGTAAGATCAAGGTGCGTAATCATATTAAATGCATTCCATTTCCTAGCACCACATCACATTGCGCAAAAACTCACATAAGCCACCACTTGTGGCAGTGCCATCTGGCCTCTCTAGGGCTAGGACGCCCTGTGTCCCAAATGTCAGGGCATGCTGCAGGCAGCCAAGTACAAGCCTAAACGTAGCAGCTGCCCACGAAGTGCTGGGCAGCTGGGAAGTCAATGATGGGGCCAGCTTGGGAGCCTCGCTGGGCTCAAGAAATGAAGGTGGCCCACAAGAACCTCTCTCAGGGCTTTACCAACAAAATGCCCCCACTAGCCTCTCTCAGGGCTCAAGAACAAAAGATGTGGGCGAGGAGCCTCTCTGGGCTCTAAAACAGCAATGTGCCCCCTAGAGCCATCTTGCTCTGCAACTCGGTAGTGTGGCCCACTGCCATCCGGGGCCACCCTAATTGCACCCCAGTCACTGTGCCTCTCTTCGGCACCATCATTGGCCCCCACGGGGCCTCACATGGGCTCTAAACACGGTGGGGCGCTCTGAATAACACAAAGGGCAACCGCCCCTAGCTCTCGCTTACCGGGCTCCGGGGATGATGTAGCAGCATCGCGCTGCAGACTCTCTCTTCCAAGGCGGCGGGGCAGGCACCGGCAATGTGCCTCGAGCCCCTCCGCTCCTCTCTCGCTGCTGGCGGTTAGGACGTCCTTTCAGTAGCACGGGGCTCCTCTCCCCTCCCAGGAGCCTCGCAAGGACGATGCTGCACTGCCTCTTCCCCCGGTCCCCCTCCTTGGACCCCAGGGCTTCAGCGCACCTGCAGGGCTCTCCCCTCACATGGGAGCCCTGCTGCCGCCGCCATCTTCACTGTTTCCCTTCATCCGCGATGTGGCCAACAAGAGCGCGGCTCACGGGGACGAGCCCCCACCAGCGGCCCAATCACCTCGCGGCCTCACAGGGCGAGCCTCCTAGGCCCGCCAATGACAGCGCGGTGCCTCCGGTTCTCCGTCCACGGCTCCGGGCAGGGGACAGTGATTTCTCTGGTGCCAAATGAGGGGTGGGCACCCTCGGTGCATAAAACAAATGCCGAAGTGAAGTGGGCACTCGCCAAATAATTAAATAAATACGGGCAAAGTCGCAGGGTAGGCACCTGCCAATCCTCACGCAAAATGTGTGACGGCGACACGCTCGCACTACTGCAAAAAGCGCTCTCAAGCACTATGGGACCAAATAAAGCGCTCTCCCAGCGCTATAAGCAATAAAGCAGCCCCCATGAGTGAAGGGGACAGGAGAGCCAGGCAAAGGGGTCCCCAAAAGTCCTGGGCAGCAAAAATATGGAGCTAGCAGTGCCCAAGGAAAAAGGAAAGTCCTTCCGGTGTCCAAGTCCATCCAGGGGCTGGGCAGGGCTAGGAAGGCAAGCTTTCCCCTGGGCCCAAGCAGTAGCACGCCCCTGGCAGATTCAAGTAGGAAAACAAGAACATTTTGGAAGGGGACACAGCCCTTTTTTATACAGTGAGTTCCTTTGTCTAACAGGGTGCAGGCAGTGTGAGAACCAGCTAGAACTGGTTATAGGGAATTCCTTTCACTGGCCAGGCTAGGGACATCAGACGCACCCCAGTGGGTGGAGCCAGCATTGTGTGGGGAAAACCCAGCCTCATTCAGGACCCTCAAACCAGACGGTCAATCCACAAGCAGGCCCAGGCTCACTCCTCCCCTCACATCAGCATGCTAAACACTCCATTCACCACCGGGGTAGACCCTCCCAGACTCTTGGAGCCAGGCTCACCAGCCAGCCTTAGCCAATCACACGCCAGACAAAAATTACACAAATATGCCAACTTCTAGAAGTATCAGAAAAGGTGGGGAGGACCCAATATACCCTTGTAGGCTTGGGCAATGAATAGTAACAGTGAGGGATAGCTACAAGGGATTTTGTTTTCAAAGTTAATTCACTGAAATGATATATTAATTTTGGTTCTTTGATAGATTGAACCTAATGTATCCTTAGGATTACTTACATATTCATTCTCAATTTCAAACAGTAAACAAATTAACTTTCAAGAGAGGGAAGTCAAAGTAGAATAAACACACAGCAAGAACGGAATATATTCAAAGTTATTTATATTGTAGTTAATCAGTTAGAAAAATTCATGGGGATAAATATAGAACAAAACTCTACATAAAAGTTATGAAAGGCAGTATGTATATATCCACTATTCAATTCATAACTGTACATCAACCCCAGTGTTTAGCAAAGGAAAACCGAAATCAAAAATGTATCCTGGTGTCCTTCAAATATGAATCCTGTTGAGGAGTTGGAAAGTTAGGTCGACGTTACGGTCTTGAATGTTTTCATCTGTCAGACCATCATCAGGACAAACATTTTCAGAAAGTAAAAACCCCTTGGGTATGACAAATGTAGAAAACTAATTTTCAAGTGTGGCCACTGATTCCAGTTGAGATATGAATAGCCAACAAATCTTGGAGACTCTTTTTTTGTATTTAAAGTGTTGAGGATGTAGAGTATCCAGAACAATTAGGGATACTTCCAGCCGGGTGTGGTTGATCAGATAGTTCTTAAGAGCTCGTCTTTCTGATCGAAGAGCTGAAGATGTATGGTATCCAGAACAATTAGGGATACTTTCAATGTTTGAATAAAGTGGAGATCCAATCTGTAGATGGGGCAGCTAACCGGCTTCAGTTGTACAAGTTGCAACATCCACTTCTCAATCCGAGGTGGTGGTTTGGTGGATATCCCGGAGAATAGAGCCACAAGGGGTTTGTGATCAGTCTCCACCACAAATGGTTTGCCATTGACATAGAGATGGAAGTGACGGCATCCCCAGTGGATGGCAATGGCCTCCTTCTCAATCTGGGAGTATCGCTGTTCTGTTTTGGTGAGGGATCGGCTTACAAATGCTACGGGGGCCCAATCGTCATCCTGGTGTCGTCGCTGCAACAGCACGGCTCCTAATCCCATGGGACCGGCATCCACCGCTATCAGAGTCATTTTCCCCAGGTCAAAGAAGGCGAGAGTGGTCGCCTCTTAAAGCGCATTCTTGACCTCTGCAAATGCTTTGGCTTGGTCTGGGCCTTTGATATCTTGGACCTTTTCAGGGTCCGGATTGACTCCTTCAGTGGAGAAAGTGTAGACGAAGAACTGCAATTTCTTCTTTAGGAATTCACATTTCTCCCGGTGGAGAGTGAGTCCGGCGTCCCACAGTCGGCGAAGAACTTGAGTCAGGTGGGAGTTGTGCTCCGGGATTGTCTTTGCGTGCACCATGATGTCATCACTGACGTTGAGGACACCGGGGATGTCCATGATCAATTTGTGTATTATGTTTTGAAAGAGTTCAGCCACACTGGATACTCTGAAACTCAAGCGGGTATATATTCGAAGACCAACATGGGTCGAGAAGGTTGTGATGTTTCAGGACGCTTCATCTAGTACTAGCTGATGGTATCCGGATCTCAAATCTAACTTGGAGAACCAACAGGCCCCGGCCATTTCCCCAATAAGATCATCTATGGTTGGGGTGATGTGCTGCTCCCTTTTGATAACGGCATTTGGTAGCCTCATGTCTACGCAGATTCTAACCGCGCGGGTTGCTTGGGCTTCCGGGAAACGACAATTGGAGAAACCAACGGAGTGGGTCCTGTCACCCTCTCAATAATACCGGCCGCCTCTAGCTTCTTTAGTTCTTCCTCTGCCAGAGGGCACAGGTGAAAGGCTATTCGTCGGTGGCGTGGAGCCACCGGTTGAACCGTTGGGTCGATATGGATATGGATCTCTTCGCCTTTAAACTTCCTGATTCCTTCAAAGACCTCCGAGATTTCTGCCTGAAGGTGCTGATAGATTCTTGGTGCAAATGTCACCACTCCCAAGTCTTCCGCAGCACGGCATCCCCGTAGCATGCCTTGCCCGTCCTCTGTGACATACACGTTGGTGGTGATAGAGTTAGTGCCATGGGAGATGGAAGTCTTGAAAGGGCCCTGTATTTTCAGGGGTTTGTCCTGACCATAAACGAATACGGTGATTGCTGAGGGGTGGAGTATGGGCGCTGTTCCATTAGAATATTGCACTGGGGTAGACATTGTGCTTTTCTGGTAGCTGTGCCGATCATATGGACATTGCGTACTACCCGCTCTTCCTCCGCATCGTCATCCATGTTGCTTGGCTCTCTCTCGCCCTCTGGTAGTGCATTGACCACTTGTCGGGGCTTGCGATATTGCTTGGACCTGCAGACCTTCTCGAAATGGTTGAATCAGCCAAATCCAGAGCATCTCTTGCCTTAAGCTGGGCACTCTGCCGCTTGGTGGGGTGGTCCTCCACAGCATCCACAGGTTTTAGCCTGCCCTGAAGACGTCGTTCCGGATCCCTTCTTGTTCCACCTAGTCATTGGTTTGGTCGTCACAGCGTTCACCGATTCCGTCTTGACAGGTGACTGAAGGGCCGCCCACATGTTCGCTGCACAGGCCTTAGACAGTTCCTTGGTGGGTCCCAGGGTCAGTATGTTGGCCAGAGACTTTCCTGACTCTTCCAGTATTAGTTCAGGAAGCTTGGCAGATGCACAACCCTGAATTACTTGTCCCCTGATCTCTTCCATTTCGTTGTGGAATCTGCATGTGGACGCTAGGTATTTGAGTCGTGCATGAAAAGTGTCCAGCAATTCTTCAGGGAGTTGGTGCGCTTACCTGAATGTGAACCGTTCATAATCTTGATTAGCCATCGGTTCAAAGTGTCCATTAAGGGCATTCATCAATGTGTGGTGATTCTTTGGCGTGGCCTCTACAAGTGTCTTGGTGATGTTATGGATGTCCTTGCCCCCTAGATGTAGCAACATAGCTCTTTTCAGGTCCTATGGACCTTAGTGTCCTCGAAGAAGATGAGTAAGTGGTCCACCCAGTCTTTCCACTTTGGTACAAGTGATGAGGGTGATCCTTCCACTATGAAGGGCTCTATTGGGGGTATTGTGGACATTTTTTATCGACCCTAGCCTTGTGCTGAGTGTCTCTGGAGGCTTCCATGCGTGTTCACTCCCCTGCGCACTGCCCTTCCTTTTTACAGTTGTTCTGGACTGTGTATATGTGGACCTCCTCCACTTCCAACGCCTGGACTTCCTGCCACCAGGGCGTGTTGAAGCTTGCTTTATGTAGCCCTTAGTTATTATTGTAATTGCTGCCTGCGTTTTTGTCCAGCATGGGGTGTTGTTGAAGCGGATGTATGACATTAGCACGCATACTATTACCACGCATACCTTTACAACGCGGTATTTACAATGAATACCGTTACAACGCATAGCGCTTTGAGGTGCAGGATAGTGGTAAGTATAATTTTATATTCCAACTCCAGTCCCCGTGGACACTAGGGAAGGTGTTGGATATAAAATTAAACTTATTCCCTATCCTAGAGCGCCCCCCAGCGCAATGCGTTGTAATGGTATGCGTGGTAATGCCTGCGTTGTAATGGTAGTGCGTGGTAAAAAATGCGTGCTAAACGTTGTATACCGTTGCAGCCGGTCCCCAGCAAAGAATTGGCTCCTGGGCCTGCCGAGCGCTACACGTGTGTCTGGTGTGCAGACACTAAGCTCATACGGACAACAGTGCACCAGTCACAGTAGAGCATAAACAGGCAACGGCGGTCCGGGCACAATGCTGCCAAGACACTGTTTCAATTGGATGACTGGGCTATTGCGACACACACCTGCGAGAAAAACATGGAGCCAGAAACACAGCAGTTACTTTTCCTGATAAGGAATGCGAAGGACCCTGTTCTTTCTTTGAGGGGGAGCAGGGTAGTTCCAATACCTTGGTCGACTTGGAAAGGCTCCTATGAAGAGATTACTTTCAATTCATCTGGCCATTCAAGAGGATGCTACGATCAGTAGGGTTAGTTTATCAAGAGTAGGGAGAGTAATCGGTCGATCAAGAGGGCACTGATTACCACTAAGAGAAGTGGAAGGTCCAGTCACAGCTTGTGCCCGCAAGCATGGATCAGCAAAAAAGAGGGGTTGATGGACTGTTCCTTAAATAAGAAAGTGTGTGACACTGGCGGGGCCAAGGGTGAATGTATAACACCCTTGGGCATCCATTTTGTTGGAAATATTTGCCTCACACACCCATATGGGTGTCATGCTTCATCATCGGCGTTGCTCCTCGTCGGGGAGGCGGTGCAATCCCCGACGGGCTCACCTCAGAGAGGGGCTCTTTGGCGGAGATCTTTTAAATCCAACTGCCTTATGGTGAAGTGCGGGTGTGTGGGTAGTTAGGAATGTAGCCTAGGTAGTGATTAAAATGGAGTAGAGGGTACCGGAAACTACTTTATTCAGGGGGTCCCCTACTGCAGTTAAAAACGTGAATCTAATGGTCTAGGTGCCAACAAGTTAGGTGTAGTGGCCCTAGATTGGATTTGCAACGGACTTTAATGTGTGAGTGCATGTTGATCAGTGTGAGTGCATTGTGATCGCTGCGAGTGCAGAGTGAGAAAGAGGAGTGAGTTGTCTGAATGCAGGGTGCATTCACAGACACTTGAAGAAACTCAGCATGACATTGAGTGCTGGTGTAGAGTTTCAGATGTAATTGAAACTGTTGCTTTTATGGCATTATTCAGGGTCAGGGCCGGACTTAGCTGTAGCGGGTATCGGGCATTTTCTCAGTGGGCAAGAACGGTGGGGGCAGGTTTTGGACCGTGGGGGTCATTTTTGGTACAGGGTGGCAGTTTTGCAGCAGTGCTGCAATATCGGTCCCTGAACCAAAAGCTGCTGCAGTGTTTTCCAAGCGCATCCCCCTGCCCCCCCCCCTCCAGCGGCCGTTCCGACTCAATTGCCAAGGCTGGTTTGCATTCCCAGTGTTGCCCTGTTCAGTGGTCAAGGGGGAGGAATTAAATATTTTGCTCATCCTGCAACAAACATCCAGTCTTGTGATAAGGGATGACAGCTCATTATATTGATGTCCCAGGCTGTGCAAAATTAAGCAGTCACCTAAAGCCTGTTTTCAGCACTTATCTGTGAATGCCTGGAACAGCAAATATAAATAGAGAGCATTTTTAATTGTGTTCTAGGGCTGCCTAATTGATCCATGATTGATAATTAAAGGGATGAGGTGGGGGCTGCCGAGAATGGGCATGCCAATGGCCCCACCTTCATACAATTATGGGCCATATGTAGGCGGACAAATACCGGTCGGTAACGGCCGATTTCGGCTGTTACCAACCGGTATTTGTATTTTCTGATGTAGGGGACCTGAAAATTACCGATTCTGTATATTTACTGAATCGGTAAATTTACCAAATCGGTAAATTACCGAATCGGTAAATGTGCAGAATCGGTAATTTGGGATGTAGGTGGCACTGGAAACAGTGCCACAGGCCCTTAGAAATTTGTTATTTACCATGAAATACAATGGCATGGTAAATAACGAATTTCTGTGTACATGCACATCTGTGCATGTACACCTGGGCCATGTGGCACACATACATGCCCTAAGGGCATGTATGTGTGTCACATAGCACACAAGCCAGAATCAGGGGTGCAACAGGGTGTCAAAGTGATACCCTGTCCCCCTTGACAAATCGGTAAATTCACCGAATCGGTATTTACCGATTCGGTAATTGCCATTGACTCCTATGGGTAATTGTTCAAGAATTATTACCTACATGGCATTCACCGAATTGTAAATACCGAATTGGTAAAATTCGGTATTTACGATTCGGTAAATGCCATTTACCTACATATGGCCCAATGACAGTCTTTTCTCCCCCCCCCCCGACCCCCAGGAGGCAGATGGGAGCAATAGCCCCTTATCTGCCACCTCAGGGGCAGAAATCCCATAAGGCACTAGGGATACATTTCTTTCAAAATTCAGGGGTGGGGACTGTCCAGAATGGGCATGCCAATGGCTCCACCTCCAAACAATTATGACAGTATTTCTGCCCCCACAAGCCCCAGGAGGCAGGTGGGAGCAGTAGCCCCTAATCTGCTCCCTCAGGGGCAGAAAGCCCGTAAGGCACCAGGGATACATTTCTTTCAAAATTCAGCGGTGGGGACTCCCCAGAATGGGTATGCCTATGCCCCACACCCCCAAAAAATATGCCAAAGTCTTTCTGCTTCCCCACAGGAGGCATATGGGGGCAGTAGCCCCTGGTCTGCCCACATAGGAGGCAGAGAGCCCACTAGGCACCCCCGATTATGCTGGCTTTTTATACATAGGCGTGGGGATGATCAAAAATGGGCATCCCAATGCCCACACCCCCTCAAAAAATAGCCACAGTCTTTACGGACCCCTTGGGGGCCTATTGGGGCAATAGCCCCCAATATCCCTCTCCCAGGGTGGCAGAAAGCCCACTAGGCACTGATTTTTTTCTGGAATGTGCTACCTGTGGATTTTGGGCCCTAGTGCAGCCGGCACACAAGGATACCTAGCAAACCTATACATTTTTAAATTTCCAAAAGCTTTATTCGACAGTTAAGTCATAAAAGCACATACACAAAATACTGCATAACACACTAGACAATCAATACATTTTTTTAAAACATTATTAAATATTCACATTAACTGCAGAGGCGAGTTAAAATTTTCCATATGCTAAAAATTTGAGAATAAAATTGATAATTTTACTGCTGGACATGAAAATAAATATAGCAACTACTATATATGATTTTTCGAAGACCTTACACTTAACCATAGAACCAGATGTAAATACAATACAAAAGAAATGATAACTAGCAACATATTGCAAACGCCAAGATAGCTTTTTTCAGTGCATACTTCCGATTACAAGGGTTCCTCGTGATCAAATAGCCCATGACCAGCTCAAGAACGTAGCCATTGCGATGATAATATATTGGGAAGTTTCAGTGCATAAAATTCTCAATGCATTTGCGCACCTTCTAAAGCCCAAAGACCCACAGATTGGCTTAAGCCACACTTGACGGGCGCCATATAAGCTGGGCACATAAACAATAAGTGTATTAGGGTCTCTTGTTGGTCCGGGCACAAGAGCACTTACTATTACCAGATGGAATCCATTTTGCAGTATGCAATCTTATTGGCAGTGTGCCCACCCTGAATTGAAAGTAAAACTTCTGGTCAAGTGTTTTTTTTATTACATCCCAGTATTTCTCTAAATTTGGTAGAAACTTGACTTTTCAAAAACTTTCAGTAAGTGTTGAAGTAGCGTTATATCGATGAATCTCTGATAAAACCAATTCCCACTATACATTTTTGAGAACTAGACACCCAGGGAAATCCGGGATGTGGTGATATGTGTGGCTCTTATTAGGTTCTGTTACCCAGAATCCCTTGCAAACCTCAAACTTTGTAACAAAAAAATAACCCAGATTTTCCTTACATATCTGTGATGGAAAGTTCTGGTATCATTTTACTCAGGAGACCACGGGGAGCGCTAGGTGGAAGGACATTTGTGCCGGCACAGTGATCCCACACAAAAATGTGTGGGAAAAGTGATTTTTTTCTGCTAAATTTGAGATGTGCAGGGGATTCTCGGTAGGAAAACGTTGGGAGATCCACACAAGCCATACCTCACTGGACTCCCCAGGGTGTCTAGTTTTTAGAAGTGTGTAGGTTATGTTATGTTATGTTAATTTCAATTTATATAGCGCCAAATCACCGACAGGTCTCTTAGCGCTTGCTTTGGGAACCCGTCCTGGCTTTCCCTGCGAGTTAACCCCTTCTGGGCATCCCCAAGGTGAAGACCAGGCATCCCATCGCGGTCAGGCCGTAGTGGAGATTAAGCTAGCTATTGCCCAGAGTTGCAGAGTGTGAACCCATGATTCGAGTAGGCACCGAGGTGAGAAATATCGAGTCCGTGGACATTTTGAGCTCAAGGCCCTGCCGCATCAGGAATTGAACCCTGGTCCCGGGTCTGACCTCTGCATCAGGGTCTGCCTCCTCTAACCAGTGAGCCACACTTCACAGGTTTGGTAGGTTTCCCTAGATGGCCGCGAGCCCGACGCCAAAACAACAGGTTCTTTTATGATAGGTAATTTTGGAGTCTCCACAGTATGATTTGGGACATTTTCTGTTGCAGCCACTATGCCTACCCACACAAGTCAGGTAGCATTTTTACTGGGAGACCTTGGGGAACACTAGGTAGTAGAAAATTGGTGTCAGCCCAGTGATCCCACAACTTTCCCACACAGAAAACTGACTCAAATGTGATTTGTTTCAGCTAAATTTGAGGTTTTCAGGGGATTCTGCTTAGGGAAATGCTGGGGTATCCTTGCATGCCATACCTAACTGGATTCCCCAGGGTGTCTAGTTTTTAGATATGTGTCGGTTTGATAGGTTTCCCTGCACAGCTGCTGAGTCCGGGGCAAAAAACCCAGATGCCCCCCCTTGCAAAACCAGGTTTTGTCATAGGTAATTTTGATGTCTCCACAATACGTTTTGGGCCTTGCCTGTTGCTGGTACTTGACCCACCCACACGAGTGAGGTACCATTTTTATCGGGAGACTTTGGAGAATGCGTGGTGGATGAAAGTATGGGGATCCCAGAACTTTACATCACAGAAATAAGGGGAAAATATATTTTGACAGAATTTGAGGTTTACAAGGGATCCTGGGTAACAGAACCTGGGGAGAGCAACAAAAGTCACTCCATCCTGGATTTCCCTGGGTGTCTAGTTTTCAAAAATGTATAGGTTTGCTACGGGATCAAAATCTACTGCTAGGCACTTTGCAAAAAAAGGGTCAGTTTTCACTGTATAAATGTGGTGTGTCCACGTTGCATTTTGTGTCATGTCCTGCCGTGGGCACTAGGCCTTCCCACACAAGTGAGGCACCATTTTTATTGGAAGAGTTTTGGGAATGCGGGGTTTGTGGAATTCAGTGGATCCACGCAGATTCCAGAATGCTCCATTAGAGAAATGTGAGCAAAATGTGTTTTCTTTTTACAAAGTTTGAGGTTTGCAGGGGATTCTGGGTAACAGAGCCTGGTGAAAGCCACACAAGTCACTCCATCCTGGATTCCTCTGGGTGTCTAGTTTTGAAAAACATATAGGTTTGCAAGGTTTCCCTATGTGCCAGCGGAGCTAGGGTTCAAAATCTACAGCTAGGCACTTTGCCAATAAAGGGTCAGTTTTCCTTGTAAAAATATGGTATGTCCACGTTGTGTTTTAGGCCATTTCCGGTTGCGGGCACTAGGCCTACCTACACAAGTGAGGTATCATTCTTATCAGAAGACTTTGGACAATGTGGGGTAGGTGGAATTTTGTGGATCCACACAAATTTCAGACCTTTCTATCACAGAAATTAGTTTTTTTTTACAAAGTTTGAGGTTTGCAAGGGATTCTGGGTAACAGAACCTGGTGAGAGCCAGACAAGTCACCCGATCCTGGATTTCCCTACGTGTCTAGTTTTAAAAAATGTATAGGTTTGCTAGGATTCCCTTGGATTCCGGCAGAGCTAGGTTTCAAAATCTGTATCTAGTCACTTTGCAAAAAAAGGGTACGTTTTCACTGTAAAAATGTGGTGTGTCCAGGTTGCGTTTTGTGACGTGTCCTGTGGCGGACACTATGCCTACCCACACAAGTGAGGTACCATTTTTATCAGAAGACTTAGGGAAATGTGAAGTGGGTGGAATTTTGAGGATCCACGCAGATTCCATAACTTTCAATCACAGTAGTGTGAGGAAATGTGTTTTTTTCAAAAAGTTTGAGGTTTGCAAGGGATTCTGGGTAACAGAACTTGGTGAGAGCCACACAAATTTCCCCATCCTTGATACCTCTGGGCGTCTAGTTGTCAAAAATCTATAGGTTTTCTAGGTTTCCCTAGGTGCCGGCAGAGATAGGGTTCAAAATCCATAGCTAGGCACTTTGAAAAAAAGGGTCAGTTTTCACTGTAAAAATGTGGTGTGTCCCCTTTACGTTTTGGGCAATTTCCTGTTGAGGGCACTAGGCCAACCCACACAAGTGAGGTACCATTTTTATCGGGAGATTTAGGGGAACAAGGTATTGTAGAGGAACTGTTATTACCTATTGACTTTTGATGCATTTCTGCCGTCCAAATGTAAGACAATGTGTAAAAAAGAAGTCACTTTGAAAAATGTTCTATAATTCACATGCTAAAATGGGCATCCACAATTTTAGAGATGTGCAAATAGCTACTGTTTCGAAACTCTATGTTTTGCTCCTTTTCAGAAATACATAGGTGTCTTTCATACCGATTTTGCACTGTTTTTATTTTCCCAAATGAACTGTTATACACCGGTATATAGCAATATATTGCAAGACACTGCTCAGTTATTGGCTCTGGGCTCCTCGAGTTCTTGGTGAACCTACAAGTCCAATATAAATCCCCACAACCAGTATGGTCCAGCAAATGTAACAGTATATTGTTTTCAAATATCTGTCATACCTACAAGAAGTTATGAGTGAAAACGCTGGCTCAAATGGCTGTTGTTTTCAACTCATTTTCAATATTTCCTATTTTCAGCTGCTAGTTTCTATAAAGAACCTTGAAGAATCTACACAAATTACCCCTTGCTGAATTCAAAATGTTGTCCACTGTTTTGAAATGTATAGCTCTTTAGGCTCCATTATTGCTTTCATACCCATTTCTACTATTAACTGGAAGGAGGTTGAAAGCACAAAAAATAGCAAAAATAGGCTATCTCCCAGTAAAATGCCAGAGTAAAAAATGTTAGTTTTCTGACATAAGTCTATCAGTCTCTGTAAGCTGAGGAGATGGTGATTTCAGCACCACAAACCATTGTTACCTTTTTCAAGTAAGAAAACAGATGCTTTCTTCTGCAGCACTTTGATCCAATTTTAAAAAAAATAAATAAAAAGGTAGCTGTATTTTGGCTAATTTCTGGGTCTTCTCCAGTGGAATCAACAACCCTGGGTACCTCTACAACCCCCATGATGTTGGAAGAAAAGGATGAAAATTTTGCACGGATCCCTTTTGTAGTCAAAATGTTACAGGGGCCTCAGCGCAAACTACCCCAAATAGCCAAAAAAAGATCGTGGGTCAACTGGTTCTTTTGTAAAGCGCTCTGACACCTTCGGGTAATGTTCGCACTATATAAAATCGCATGAAATAAAATAAAATAAAATAAAAACAGCACATGCGTGCTGTAGGCAAAACCTAAAATGGGTAACAAGCATCAAATTTACCCAGAAGCTAAATTAATTCTGGTCCATGCTGTTTTCTCTGACCGGAAGTGATGACACTCTTACTAATAAAGTAAAGTTCTAGTATGATGTACCAACATGTCTATTATTCACCACATTGATAGCAGAGGTATAGCAACTTTCCTCCAAGCTCTAAAGCTTTAGAGTCAAACATTAATGTTGCTCTGTGTTGTTTTCCCTTTCAGAATATTCGATTCTATGTGCAATTAAGTGGTCCCTTTTTTACTTCAGCCTCTTTTTCATTGACTGAACACTCACTATAGGAAAAGGTAGGCGGTTCTTCAAAGCAGGTCTAATTGCCCATCCGCCTCTTCCTTTCCAGGCCTGCCTCTGTCTGTTCTTTGGAAGCAGAGCACATCTACTCATACAGATGCCGCGCCTGGAGGCGCTGCGCTGCACCACAAGAGCATTAATGCCTCACATAAATAGAATAGAAGTTGAAAGCGAATGCAGAGCAGGAGAGCAGGGCTTCCATTTGCACCTTTGAAACGCTGCACATCTGAAGAGCTCCTGCTGGAGGTGGAAGTCTGCCTCATGTGTGGGATGGTTTTGTTTCTGTCTTCGGCTTTCAGAAGTGCGCCATTCACCACTGAACCCGCAAAAGATGCGTGGGGAGAAAGATTCGCTTTTCCTCAGGCATTAGAGCGACAAGCATTGTCATAATTGTTGTGCCAGATAAAGATGTCTTGATATAGGGACTCATGACAAAGAAAACTGCTAATCACAGGTAATGTACTTATTACTGCATTTGGAGGTGGGTGATGACTTGATAAGTTCAGGGGTCACAGAAGCAGCATCACAACGTTGTTGTGCTGCTATTTTTTTATCGTCATTTTTGTAGCTATTACTATGTCTTGTTTTTTTAACTTTCTAAACTGTTTGTAACTGGGAAATTATTGTTCATTGTTACGGGTGCCTTGGTGGGTATAAGTGTCTGTTTTCCGTGTTCGTCTCACTGCCTTGTCCATTATGCCACACGCTCTGAGGACTGATGCATTTTTCAGATGTGCCTCCACCAAAATGCCCATTTAATATCAGCTACTAAACCTGTCGGCGTCTTGGCTGGGACAAGAGCCTGGGATCAGTTATTACCAGGTTAAATGTGTGCATACTGATTCTGTAGCTGGCTCTAAACGTTCTACAGATATCATCTGTATTTTAATCTATGTGCAATCAATCCCTCCCTAGCCATAAAGTTGACATTGTTGATATGCTGTGCAAACTTAACATTAGCCTGTTTTATCTCGTTGAACCCGGGTTACATGATGCCTCTGGGCCTCTTATTGTGCTAGTGGTAAATCCTGACTACACATTTTTGTGTGCAAACAGCTTCTCCCCGAAGAGTGCTGGGGTTAATGCTATGATTACGTATGGTAATCCCCATTACTCTTAGTCCTACTCGTCCTCGACCCAGTCATCACTCATGAGGTATTCCACAGACAGGAAACAAAAGAGGAAACGCTTTTAGGCTCCACCCCCCCTCCTGCCAGGTGCTATATCACACCTAACCACCAGAAGCACATCCTGACACACCAAGCAACAAAGGCCTGGACAGGGAGGGAGGGCGGGAAGTATGACTGGGTCGAGGACGAGTAGGACTAAGAGTAATGGGGATTACCATACGTAATCATAGCATTACCTCTACGTCCCTCGTCCTCGACCCAGTCATCACTCATGAGGCATACCAAAGCAACGCCAAAACAGGCCTTTGGCAACCCAAACACATCCAAAACAGAGACCAGACACAAAAGAGTGCAGCAAGTGAAAAAGTTTAATACAAAAACAGAACTCAGAGCGGAGGGGGAACCCCCACAGCTTGCAACACCCCACGACCAAAATTGGTCCGGTCGGACAGGGCACAATTCAACCTGTAGTGCCTCACAAACGTGGATTCGGAGGCCCAGGTCCCAGCCCTACAAACCTCCTCCAGCGACACACCATGGAAAGCAGCCCAGGAGGCAGACACGCCCCGAGTGGAACGCGCCTGGACACCAGCCGGACAAGGCAAACCAGCCCCAAGATAGGCAAGAGAGATGACAGCCTTAATCCAGCGACCCAAGGTGAGCTTGGAAGCAGCCTTACCCTTACCAGCCAAACCAAAGGTGACAAAGAGAGAGTCTGAAGAGCGAAACACCCCAGAACGAGCCACATAAATGGACAAGGCACGCCTCAGGTCCATAGAATGAAGTAACAGCTCAGAAGGAGAAGAAGGAGAAGGACACAAAGAAGGAAGAACCAGCTCCTGAGAGGAATGGAAACAGGAGCGGACTTTGGGGACAAAACCAGGATCCAAAGAGAGCACCACAGCGTCATCCATAAAACGCAAAAATGGCGGGGAACAACGCAAGGCCGAAAGCTCCCCCAACCGCCTTGCAGAAGTGATGGCCACCAGAAAGGCCACTTTGTAGGACAGAAACTTAAGGTCCACAGTCTCCAAAGGCTCAAAGGGGGAAGACTGCAAAACACCCAACACCAGAGACAAATCCTAAGGAGGAACCAGAGAACGAACAGAAGGGGAAGAGAGAGAAAAACTACGAAACATACGAGAAACCAAGAGACCATCAGAAGATAGAAAAGAATCCGGGTCCCGGAAGGCCCGGATAGCAGCCCACTGACCCCTCAAGGTAGAAACAGCAAAGCGCTTCTGAAAGCCATCCAGAAAGAACTGAAGGATAGAAGACACAGGGCAAGAGGTAGGGGACAAACCAGAAGAGGAACACCACCCTGAGAAGGAAGCCCAGTGCTTCGAGTAGGAAGACAAAGTAGACGGCCTACGAGAGGCCTGCATCACAGAGATGATGTGGTCGGGCAGACCACGGACCACAAGAGACAACCGTTCAACCTCCAGACCGCCAAGGAGAGGGGAACCAGAAGAGGAGACGGGGACCTCAGAGGAGACGGGTAGCGGGGCAGAAGCCAAGAAGGGCCCACCGCGAGGCTCAGCAGCAGAGGAAACCAGGACCTCCTCGGCCAGTGCGGAAGAACAGCCACCACCTGAGCCTCCTCCCGCTGAACCTTCAACAAGAAGGCAGGAATCAGAGGAAAGGGAGGAAAGGCATAAAGAAGCCAAGGAGGCCACCGGAGAGACAAGGCATCCACTCCCCAGGCGCCCACCTCCGGAGACCTTGAGCAGAACAGGGGAACCAGGGCATTGGACTGGGAGGCGAACAAGTCCAGATCCGGAGTCCCGAACCTCAGGCAAAGCAAGCGAAAAGTATGGGGATCCAGGCACAGGGACAGAGACGAAGAAAACCTCCAGCTCAACGAATCCGCCACCACGTTGTCCACACCCCGAATGTGCTGAGCAGACAGGGCCAGAAGATTTTCCTCCGCCCAGACCGATATGGAGCAGGCCACCAGATTTAGGGAAGAACTGCGGGTCCCCCCCTGGTGATTGACACGGTGTTGTCCGACCTCACCAGGACATGGCAACCCCTCAGATGAAGATGGAAAAAGCGGAGCGCCCTCTCCACTGCAGACAACTCCCTCCAGTTGGACGACCTGCGAGACTCCACCGGGAGCCAACGAGCCTGCACAGCCCAATGGTCCAGAGTCGCCCCCCAGCCTGAAGCGCTGGCATCCGTGGTCACAACCAGAGGAGGAGGTAGACGGAACAACATCCCCACGGAAAGGTGGAGAGGATCCAGCCACCACTGAAGAGCAGACACAACATCCAGAGACACAGGCACAGGGATTGCAAAATCCAGGACAGGAAAGGGGACCCACCGCTGCACATGCCACAGCAGAGGGCGCAGATGAACCCTGTCCCAGGGCACGGTGAAGACAGAAGCAGCCATGTGGCCCTGAACCTCCAGCCACTGAAGGAGGGGAGCCGAGGGCAGCGACAACAACTTCCTCAGCAAAGATTGGAGGCGGCGAATCCGGGACTCCGGCAGGAACACTTTGCCCAACACGGAATCGAACACAGCACCAATGAAGGTCCTCCGAGTGGCAGACTGCAGGTGGCACTTCGGCAAGTTTATCAAGAACCCGTGTTCCCTGAGCGTAGTCATGGTCAAGAGAAGGTGGCGAGACATGACCTCCAGGGATGGAGCCTGAACCATCCAGTCGTCTAGATACGGGAACACCGACACCCCCAGGAGATGGAGATGGGCCACCAAGGGAGCCACCACCTTGGTGAACACCCTGGGGGCGGATCGAAGACCAAAGGGAAGGACGCAGAACTGCCAGTGCTGGCCCTCCAGGCAGAAACGCAGGAAACGCTGATCCCCCACAGCCACCGGGACGTGAAGGTAAGCATCCTGGAGGTCCAGAGTGGAGAACACCCAACCGGACTGAATCAGCGGAATAATCTACTGGAGAGTCTCCATTTTGAACGGGATCTTCCTCACGAACAAGTTCAGACCCCGAAGGTTGATGACCACCCGGAAGCCCCCGGTGATCTTTGGCACCACAAAGATGATGGAGTAGACGCCCAACCCCCTCTCTGCCACCGGAACAGGGACAACTGCAAGTTTGCTGACCAAAGAACGAACCCCGTACGACAAGGCCAGACGGCGGGAGGCATCCCGCGGAGAAGGGGTCACCACCACCCCTGAGGGGGAGGGGGGGACAGGAACTCGATCCGGTAGCCCCTCGACAAGACATCCAGCACCCATCTGTCGGTCGTCGTCAGGCGCCAAGCAGGAAGGAACAAGCGAAGTCTCCCACCAACCAGAGGTGGACCACCAGCGAGAACGTCCCCCAGGCTGGCATAGTCAGGAAATCTGCGGACCAGACCCGGCACCCCTCTGGGACTTCTTCTGAAACTTCCTGGGAAAAGACCGGCCAGGGCCTCGCTGACTCCGAAAGGAGGACTGCTGAAACCTGGAAGGCTGGCGAAAAGACCTGGCAGCCGAGAAGGAGGGACCCCCCCGGGTCGGAATGTCACGAAAGGACAAAGAATGTTTGCGCTCCTTGAAGACTTTGTGCAGCTTCTCTTCCAGGGAGTCGCCAAACAGACGAGCACCAGTGAAGGGAATCTTCAAAGCCATGGAACGCTGGGCCGCGTCTGTCTTCCAATCCCGCCGCAACAGGTTACGACGGGCAGAAATAGACGAGCCACAGGACATAGCAGAAGCCCTCACAGAATCAAACGCGATGTCAGACAGGAACTCCGCCTGGCGCTCCATCGATTCCAGCAACTCCGGACAACCGGCACCCTCCTGCATGTTAGAAAAAAGGGACTTGAAATCTGACAGCAAAGACTGGGCAACATACGCCCCATAAACGCCAGAACGAATAGCCAGATGAGAAGCGGCATAAGATTTCTTCAGGGCAGAGTCCACCTTCTTGTCGACACCGTCCTTCAAAATGTTATCATCGGCCATAGAAGGACGACCCACCAGACTGGCCACAACAGAGTCCACAGGAATGGAGTCAGGCAAAGAGTCCGCCATATCCTGTAAAGGATAAAGCTTAGCCATAAACCTCGGCATGGCAATATGATCAGGGTCCTTCCACTCCTTCATCAGGACATCAGAGACAAAAGGATGCACCGGCAAGGATGAGGCAACAGGCTTCCTAAACTGCGGCAGGAGCGAATCTTGAGAAGAACTGGGCGTAGAATCATCCGGGAACCCCATGTTAACTCTCACATGAGAGAGGACATCAGGCAAGAGGTCCCTTGAAATGTACTTCCCCTGAAGGTCAACAGCGGACAGAGAAGATTCATCAGACTCAGCCGAGGATGAAATATCCGAATACAGTGCAGTAGAACCAGTAGCAGCCTTCTTGGATGCCTTAATGTCTGAAAGAGTCTCCAGAATGAGGCGCTTAATACGATCATCATCCCTCCTGGCACGCTTCACAGGAGGAGGAGAGGAGTCCCCACTGGAAACAGGAGAAGGGTTCACAGGAGAAGAATGCCTCCTCTTATGATGATGCTTCCCCATCGCAATTCCACATACACTGAAACAAAGCACAAGGCAAAGAAGCAGGTAACCACAGGAAAAAACATCCCCCAGTGGGCATATAAATAGTGCAATCCAGGCAGACCAATCAGCTCCAAAAATGGTACAAGAGGCAGCAGGGATCGAAGTAACCAATTAACCAATAAGAAAAACTCCCAAAAGCCAAGCCCCATCAGTGACCAATCCAAATACAGGTCGAACCGGGAACACCCAGGAGAGGCGGGGCTAAGCCGAGATCCCCGGCGTAAGAGCAGCGTAGGACCCAGGACACGGACGATGCCAAAAACCGGAGCGCCTGGAGCCCACCCAGGCGTCCAGGACAACAAACAGTCAGGCGGGGACAGAGGGGAAGCCTAGACCCATGACCCCACCCGACCGGCGGTCGAAGAAAACCGGAGCGCCTGGAGCCCACCCAGGCGCCCGATCATTGAAGCGGCAGCAGCACGAGAAGCGTCCACCACCAGGAAGTGCACGCAACACGAGCCAAGCATCGAGGCCGACACCCACGCCCCCACCGCACTCAAAGGGAGGGCGCGAGAGTCAAGCTGAGGAAACAAGAGCCATGGGGAGAAGCACGCCCAAAAACGGCCCAGCGCAAACAGCCCCGCACTCACCGAGGATCCAGCGAAGCACCAGGAAACCCACGGAGCCAAGCAGCACAGGTACCCGGAATCCAGGAGAAGACAGGGAAGCCCAGCAGACCCCGCTTCAAGAATCCCACGACGGTCCATGGGAGCCCCAAAGCCCAGCAGAGGAGGATCCACAGGACGCAGCGAAGCAGGTAAGCGCCCAGCACTCACCCCAGCGTCTCCCATCAAGTAATCCACCGACAGGAAACAAAACAGGATGTGCTTCTGGTGGTTAGGTGTGATATAGCACCTGGCAGGAGGGGGGGTGGAGCCTAAAAGCGTTTCCTGTTTTGTTTCCTGTCTGTGGAATACCTCATGAGTGATGACTGGGTCGAGGACGAGGGACGTAGAGGTAATATGATTTTTAAATCCCATCTTGTAGTTCCTACTTACTAGTCACCACTTTTTCATCAGTGATGTAAGGTCAGTGCTATATAGATTTAGAGGAATTTATTTATAGAACTCCAGGTTCTTCCTCAAGGGACTTCCTATTATATTTGAGATATGCGTCGTTCTTCCAGAACCTCCAAAGTCATAGTGTTAGGCGACTTAAACCTTTAGTTTGGTTCTCCCCATATTTTAGAGGTGGTCTCTTTCCTTGGTACAGTTTAGGCTATGGGATTGCTACAATACGTGAACCATCCTTCTCACATTGGTGGCCATACTGTAGACCACTACAGACATCTGTGTCTGAACCAGTTGGTCTGGTTTGGACACACCATTTCTATATCTAATTTTGTATGTAGGCTTACCTCTTTATAGTTTCTGATTATGGTACATTTTTGTGTTTTTTCCCCAATATTTTCTAGTGATTTCAATAGCTTAAAAACAGTGATTATCAGTGCAACACATTTACGCGCCAATAAAAACAACAGAAACAGTGTTTTTCTGGTGTTCATGGAACATTTGGCTTTTATTATTGCTTGCTTTCTGCACTGGTAGTGGATGGTATATAGTGTACGGACAGTGTATATGAGGTCTCAATACATTTTTACAAATCAAAGTTGTTGTAGTGCACCATACTATACGTCTTCAGAAAATCTTTGGGCATGTGTGCTCACTCTTTCCTTTCCATGTAAGCTTTTCTCTGTGTAAAGACCTTCTCAGCATTGGCACTTGAGACGGGCAACACCAAAATAGCCAGTACACAATTTGCTAGCTCTGGCCACTGAATAGCTTTCCATACCAAAACTGATGCACCTGAAGACTGCGATTCTCTGGGACAGGTTCTGCAACATATGCGTTGAACTGGGCGCTTATGCCCAGAGAGGTATTTAAACGGTACACAATTAGGCAGTACTTTTATAAGTCCGGAGAAAATTTCCCTTTGCGGAAGGGATATAGAACTTGTGCAGAGTACCACAGTGAAACTTCATTGGCTTTAAATGCCATGGTTGGTGTAGGGACATTTCTATGTATCTTTGGAAGCCATTTCTCATGCATTGTAAAATAGACTTTCCAGAATTGCTCCTCAACATTTCTTAGCCTACCAAGTGGCAAGCATTCTAACATGGAACATGTTGCAGTGCCAAAGTCACTAAAGGTGTGGACCAGCTTACACTCAAGTAGATGTTTCATATCTACACCAATTATGTGGAACATGTGGTAGACAAGGATGTTTTTAGACTCTAGTTTTTTGATTATGACCAGTACAATAGTCATGTTTTACTGTAAAAATCCAAAAATGAAGTACAGTGTACTTTTTTCACATCACTATCAATATGCAACTGAAAATCCTGTCATGTCTTGCCTTTGGCATCATCACTGAGCAAAGATTATGTAAACAGTTGCCAGAGGCATAATATAGCATTCATGGCCTCTAGGATGACTGAAAACCACACGCTAAATGACATAGTTGGGATGACTTTCTTTGATACCTTACAAAGCACACAATGAAATATTTGTTTTAGTTCCAGCGCATAACTAAACAGTGCACCAGAATGGACTACAAAGTCAATAGCATTCTTCATTGACTTTGAGGATTGTAAAGATGCTGTCAGCATACCATCTAGCAGGTGGCAAGGATCTCTTACAGGAAGCACTTCAGCTCCGGTAGATTTTGACAGGCCATCACACAGCTTTTTCCTATATATATAGCTGAATCAATGCAAATGCAAATAATAGCACTCCAACTTTTGTTGAACTTTGTAAGTGACGCAGCAGAAGACTGCTACAGCTAAAGGCTCTCTTTACTTTGCTCACCATTGGAACAAGTTTACATCTGTTATGTTTGCCTCTGCGCCGCCACTGAAGATCCCATTGAAAACAATAATGTCTCCACTTTTGTTAATAATTATATGGAATGGGTCTCCATTGCCTTTGACTTAATTGCACCAACAAAAGCTGTTCACTCCATGCCAAGCTTCCTTCTGCTCCTGGGTTCACCCAAGACTTAATAAAGTTAGATAATCCTGTCAGTCATTAGGAAGGTTATGATCCCTTCATTATGATGTTGGTCAACATCAAAGATTTCCCTGCAATGAAAGAATGCACGGATGCTATTGGATTAGAGTGGAGGACCTTCTTTTCTAACGCTATTTCCTCTATTGCTAACTCCTCCAAAGAGGTCTGTGGAATTGGTAAAGGATTATTTTCTCCTACTTTTGTCAACAGCTTGGTAAGACCTTCTAAGAAATGATGCTTGCAGATATTGGAGTTTTTTCATTATAAAATGTAAACTACCAGTCTCCTGTTTTTTTGCATTTCATTTACCGGCCAGGTCTGTACTGGCTCTCACTTGTGGGAAACCTTTGTCGTTTTTGAACTACCCAGACCCAGATCCCTCTGCTAGTTGCTTGCTTACTGAGTTTTCTCACCTACATGGCACGGATCCCGCAGAAACGGTCTATATTTGAGCTCTTATGCCATGCTCATAAAGCCCTTCACAATCCTGGGCTTTGGTATTTAAACAGGAAGATTTATTTTCTTCAGTCTTCTCAACTACTGCAGACCTCCGCTCAATGTTTGACAGTCACTCCCACCATCTGTTAACTTAGATATTGAGGTCATTCCATCTAACACTTGGCGGCCAAAAGTTGGAACCAACTGCCTGCCTATATGCAGCTGGTCAGTAATTTTTGGATTTTCAAAAAGTGGCTAAAACCTGGTTGTTCTGATTCTCATTTACTAGCCCTTCTTCTTTTCACTGATACTGTCAAGTTGACATGGTTTTAACAGCACCAGGACACCCCTGCAAGGTGATTCTGTGCTTTAAAATTCCACAGCGAAGTACGTGGATGTGTTCCTAAAACCCTTCATGGACCAAGTAAAATCATATATATATTTTTTTTTAATTTTTTAAAACCTTTATTTTAAAACAATGCACACAGCTATTCAGCCTTACATCCCGGAGGCGAGGCAGCAGAGCGGACCACAGTAAGTCAAAGTGCAGAATCAGTACTTCAGAACGAATGAAGGTTATTTTCAAGTTTTATATAAGAAACATGAGAAAGAGAGAAGGAAAAGAAAGAGCGCCGAAACTGGCGCAATGAAGAAGGCAATGAAGTTAAAGTACAGTGAGGCGTAATGAGGGGGCCGGTCAAGCACAGAGAACACAGTAATAATCAGTATAATAGGGACACTAGGAATGCTGGGGGAGGGAAACACAGGATAGCAGAGTACAAAGTCTCCAGTTGGAACCATAGGCTACGGTGACAAGTGTTCTTCCTGTGGAGCAGATTCTGGAGGTACGCAAATATCACCCCTGTATTCGTTCCAAGCCCCCCACATTTTCTGCCACTTTTTAGGCTTACCCCTGGCAACATACACAGTCTTTTCCCGGAACATACACCAATCCATATTGGCCTTCCACCCTACAACCAACGGAGCCGTCGTGGCTCCCCACATTTGTGCGATGTCCCGTTTCGCAACCATATTGCCCAGGGTCACCCATCGGGTCTGGGCCACGTTGTGGTCTGTCGGGCCCCATATATTCAGGAGGCATCTTCTGGCTTCTGCATGCACTTCCACCCCAGTAAACTCGCTCATAATCGAGTGCACGCGCCGCCAGTAAGAAGCTATTGCATCACATTCCCATATAATATGCATAAATGTGGCGAGGGCACCACAGCCACGCCTACAGAGGCCATCAGCAGAGTGTCCCATATGTATAAGTCTGGGGCCAGTGACATAGACTCTGTGCAAGATTTTCAGCTGCACCAACCGAAGACGGGAAGAGATAGCGACCTCCTTTGGGGAAGAAACCGCACTCTGCCAATCCTCGTCATCAATCTCTTTCCAGTCACGCACCCACTGATCCCTCACACCCAGGAGGAGGTCTGTACGAACATTGATGAGCTTCTTATATGTTAATGAAATGGCACTGTCTGGCATATGGCCATCCAGTACCCTGTCCTCCAAGGGAGAACTGTCGGGGATCGCCTCGCCCTCCGGCATGACGGACAATAGTGCGTGCCGCAGCTGAGCATACCGGAAAAATTCCGTGCCACCCAGCTGAAACTCTGCCTGTAACTGGGCGAAAGTGTTTATCTCACCACGCAGCAACGTGTCCTCCACCCTAGAGATGCCAATCAGGTCCCACTTATCAAAGCCTTTAGTATGCCACAATCTACCCAGTATGTCCGAGTCGTAGAGTGGGGTCACCTTCGTTAGCCTACCCTTCCATCCCTGCGCCTTTGTAATAGCCCTTCAAATATATACGGCGGTTTTCGTTGGACCAGACATCCGTTTGTCAAGAGACCTCGTGTAGAGCGCCCTATGATATCTCCCGCCGCCCAGAAGCCACGATCCATAGCATACCCCGGATTGTCCACAGGACCGTAGAGTCCATGGTTAATAGCCGCCAACTGGAATGCCCAGTAATACCTCCGCACGTTAGGCAACGCTATCCCCCCATCGTACCACGGTAGCGTAAGCTTCGTGATAGCGATGCGAGGGCGACCATCCCAAAGTAGGGCGCGTTGTAAGCTTTCGATTTCACCGAAGTATCGGGCTGGCACCGGGTCTTGAGTGTTTTGTAGGGCGTACAGGAACCTGGGCAAGGACATCATTTTGAATAACGCCGCGCACCCAAGCAGAGAAAGCGGGAGTTTACGCCACCCCTCCACATCTCGCCTAAGGCAGAGAAGAGGGGGGAGCAAGTTGCGCTCATAGCGTACTTTGGAGTTAGTGGAGATGTATATCCCTAAATATTTGAAGCCTTGGCTCGCCACCTGTATGCCGCAACCTCTCGGAAGGCGTGGCATTCCCCCTTTTAGGACGTACAAATGGGACTTGGACCAGTTAATAACTAGTCCGGAGTACTGACCGAAAAGTCGCAACACGTCGCAGGCCACAATGAGGGACTTGCAGGGGGAAGTGAGGTACAGAAGAATGTCGTCTGCGTACAGTGACACTCGGTCCTCGAAGTCAGGGGACCACAGGATACCATGTAGGTCGGGGTGGCCGCGCAACCAGGCCGCCAACGGTTCGAGAGCTAGTGCAAACAGGAGGGGCGACAGGGGGCAGCCCTGCCTGGTGCCCCTTTGAAGAACAAAGGATGCTGAAACTCGACCATTGACCGCTACGTTAGCCAGGGGGCCAGCATATAGGAGTTTGACCAACTCCACAAATTCCGGGCCAAAACCAAGCTTCGCCAACACTGCCCACAGGTAACTCCACTCAAGGGAGTCGAAGGCCATCGTGGCGTCCAACGACGCCAGGACAGCTGGCTCCTCAAGTGTATGGGCCCTGGCCAGGACACCGTGAAGTCTACGAAGGTTAAGAGCAGTGTTGCGGTGTGGAATAAAGCCAGACTGGTCCGGGTGCACTAAGTCGCCGATGACGCCAATCAGACGATTAGCGAGCATTTTGGCTAGAATCTTAGGCTCCGCGTTTAATAGAGAAATGGGGCGATACGATCGGCACAAATCTCTTGGCTTCCCTTCCTTGTGGATAACCACAATGGTGGCCAGCCTCTGGTCGTGGGGAAGCATGCCCGCCTCCCGCGCCTCCAAGAACATGTTCAGCAGGTGCGGGGAAACCACGTCCGGTTTGATTTTGTACAGCTCTACCGGAATACCGTTAGGACCAGGTGCTTTGCCGGACCTCAGAGAGCGAATCGCGAGCGCAACCTCGTCCGCAGTGACATCCCTGTCCAGATCATCTCGATCCGCGTCAGACAGGCACGGGAGATCGATCTCCGACAGGAGAGCACTCGAGTCAGCCTCAGACCGGTCCGAAACAGAGGAGTAAACGCCCTGAAAATATTCCGAGAATGTCTCAGCGATTGCGCTCGGGTCGGTAACCAACAAACCGTCGTCTCCCAGTATCTCCGGGACGACTCGGCTGGCCCTCTCTTTCTTATCGAGCCAAGCTAAGAGCTTGCCCGCCTTGTCACCAACATCGTAAATCCGACCCTGCTGCTCCCTACCCATAACGAGAGCAGCGTCGGTGGCAAGGTCTCGATACTCCGATTGCTTTAGGGAGAGATTATGTAGCAGCTCGGGCACGGGACTCGCCTCCAGTTGAGAGTCCAATTCCATAATCTCCGCCTCGATGCGCACCATGTCGGCGTCTCTGTCCCTGCGAGCTTCAGCTATAAGGGCGAAAGCCTCACCCCGCAAGACCGTTTTAAACGCCTCCCATAGGGTAGCCGCCGATGCAACCGATCCCACATTCTCGGTAAAATAGAGCTCGATGGCCTTGGCCAATAGACCACGCGTCTTTGGGTTTCGAAAGTACCACGGATTGACCACCACCGGTCGTTCCGTAACAACGATATTAAAATCGAATGAAACCCACAATGGGGAGTGGTCCGAAATGCCCCTCGCCAAGAAGCGGGCCTCAGCAATCGCCGGTGCATGAGCAGCCAAGGCAAGAACATAATCAATCCTCGAGAGCCTGCCATGTGCGCCGGAATGAAAGGAGTATTGGCTGTGGGTGGGGTGTAGGAGTCTCCAGCAGTCGACCAACCCCATGGTATCAAGGAAAGCGGGAAGCCACAGTTGCGAGCTACGGAGGTCTGTAGGCGGATGTCTGTCCAAGGACCCGGAGCAAACCGAGTTGAAGTCACCCCCTACAATGAGCAACCCAGCTGGCAGATTCAAAATGGCGCTTCCAAGGTCCTGAAAAGTGTTGTTTTGCAGCCCCGGGGGAACATAAACCGAAACCAGAGTCAAGACACGCCCTTCCCACCGCCCTGCGACGGCTGCGTACCGCCCCCTCTCATCCACTATAGTGGAGTCAATCTCAAAAGGGAGAGACGTGCGTATCATAACACCCGCCCCTCGGGACCCCGAAAAGAACCCCGAATGTGCCACCATCTTGAAACCCTTCCTGTTGAGAGCTCGGCATGTATTCCCCACCAAGTGTGTCTCCTGCAAGAGAATAACATCAGGCATATGTCTTTTGAACAGTTGCAATACCACCCCTCTCTTAATACGATCACCCAAGCCATTGACATTCCAACAAAGAACTTTCAATTTCCTACCCCCCATCGTCGTATCCCAAACCTTCGCCAGCCCCCAACTGCCTCACCGATACATGAAACAAAGCATAGCATACTACCCATTGCCTAAGAGGAAGAAGAAAGAAGCAAGGAAAACACACAGAACCAACCCCCCCACCACCCCCCACCCTGCACCCCTGCAGCAGACTAAAAAGCCCCCCCAACCAGCAGTGTGCCTGTCGCCCCATAAACTAAACTACAAAAAGACCCTAGAGGAGTAAGGAACCCTCGCAGTCCCCCCCTGCCACCCTCCATGGAAGAATAGGATATAACCAATAAAGTGCAACAGCTTGGCATTATAGGTCATAGTCAACGGTCACACCAACCGACAAAGGTAGTGTAGGAAGAACTATTCCTGAGGATCGAAGCCACCAGAGGCACCCCCAGAATGTTCATCCTGCTCCTCGCGCCGGTGCAGCAAAGTGTCCAGCCAGTCACTCGCAGACTCAGGCATATCAAAAAACAGGGCGCGGCCATCGCGTTCAATGCGCAGTTTAGCGGGGAACAACATAGAGTATTTCAGCCCCAAGTCTCTGAGGCGCCGCTTCACCCCCGCAAAACTTTGGCGCTGTCTCTGAACAGCCCTGGTGAAGTCCGGGTAGAAGTTCACATCTGCGTTTTGGAACTTGAGAGGCCCACGTCGCCTCGAAGCCTGAAGGATCGCATCTCGATCTCTGAAGTTGAATAAACGGGCGATGATGGGTCTCGGTGCGACGCCCATTTTCGGAGGGCCGCCCGGTATTCTGTGTGCCCGCTCCACCGAGAAGAAATGACTGAGGCCTGTTGGGGCCAGATGAGTCTTAACCAAGTCCTCGACAAAGAGGTCAACGGACGCTTCCTCAGCACCCTCCGGTACCCCAATAATGCGCACATTCTGCCGCCTGGCACGTCCCTCGAAGTCCTCCAGCCGCCTCGAGAACTGATCATTAACCGACCGTAAGGTACGGACCTCCGCTTGCAGGTCTGATACATCGGTCATGAGGCTGGAAGTTTTGATATCGAGAGATTTCACTCGATCGTTCGTTTTGCCCAGGTCGGCCCTGATCAAATTGAGATCAATAGCGAGGGTGTCCACCTTATGTGCCAGGACCTTGTGTTGTTTGTGCATCTCAGTCCTGATGCCAGCGATAGCCCCCATTATATCGCGAAGAGAGGGCTCCGACCCTTCGGGCGAGCCCGCCCGTGGGGAGCCCTTGGATTGAGCGACAACAGTGGGCGAGGTCCTTTGCTGGGCGTACCGGTCGATCTTGTTGGTCTGGGGTTGGACCGTCTTCCTGGTGGCCCGGTTCGCCGTCCTGTCGGGATCACCCCTGCCAGCCATGTTGGGTCCGGGCATTGCAAAGGGTAGCAGTCCGATGTCACTGTAGGCACTCAAACAGGCGCGGAGCGGAGCCTCCCCGAATGTCTGGTCAACAGCCAGCAACTCCGCGGCTACGTTCACTCCGCAGCAGGTCTAAGAGGCGCTCACTCAGCATATCGATCATGCTCTGCGTCGGTTCGATCGTCGGCCATCTACAGGACAATGGTGCAGCTCTGGCACAAAGTTCAACACGACGTAACTTCGCCAAGGAATGTCGGATTCGGGAACGGAAAGTGGGTCCCGTGTCTACGACCACTCGCCAATTGGAATCCACCACCGTGGATCAGGATTTCTTCCAGGATAAGTGCGGAGGGTCGGAGGGTCTGCGGAGCTCCGAGCTTACGCGGCCATCTTGCTTGCCCGCGAAGCTCCTCACCAGTAAAATCATATTTGAGGGACACTATGGACTTTATCAATAAAATTGAAGGGTCCCTATTTGATGACAGTCAGCATTTGATGGTGTCCTTCGACGTCATCTCCCTATATACCTAGATCCCTCAGGAGGAGGGCCTAGAAGCCCTGGAGTATTTTCTGGAAACACGTCCCAAACCACAAAGAGTGCCCACAGAATTTATCATAGACCTAGCTAGGATCGCACTCAAGAGGAATTACTTTCGATTCATGGACACGTTCTACATGCAGGTGAAGGGGACCGCCGTGGGGTGTCCTTATGCCCCTGAGATGGCTGTCCTCTTCATGGCCCTGTATGAGGAACGTTTTGTGTACCACAATAACCCGTACCGCAATCACATCATAATGTGGTATCGTTACATTGACGATATTTGGTGTCAATGGAATGGTCCCGTAGAAACTTTAGTTCAATTCCATGAGTGGCTAAACATGAGACACCCAGACATTAAATTCACCATCTCTTCTAGCAATACTCGCCTCTTATTCTTGGATGTAGAGGTGTCCCCACAGGATCAAAAACTAACTACCACATTACATCGAAAGGAAACGGACAAAAATACAATCCTCCACTATAAAAGCCATCACCCTCAAAATCTAAAAGAAAATCTCCCCTATAGCCAAATGCTTAGGATTAGGAGAACTTGTTCCAGAAAGGAGGACTTTGAAGCCCATGCAGAAATTTTAAGCAACCAGTTAAAAGCAAGAGGCTATCCGAGCAAAATGTTTAAACTTTCCACCAAAAGAGCATGGCATACGCCAAGGGAAGAGCTGCTGACTAAGAAACAAAAAGCACCCTTGGAAAAGCTAGTGTGTGTGACGACATTCGGACCACACACTAACAAATTCAAAGCCATCATCCTTAAAAATTGGCACTTAGTGTCAGGGCTAGACATACCATTCGAAAAACCACTTTTTGCTCTCAAAAAGAACAGAAGTATAGGGCAACAGTTGGTTCGGGCAGACTTGGGAACAAGTCAGGCTAAATCTGATTTACGTGCCCTATGGAGACTAAAACCAATAGAAGGGCACCATAAATGTGGCACATGTGTGTCCTGTGCCAACACAGTAGAAGGTACAGAATTCCAACATAATACCATCAAGTGGACACACAAAGAATTCACAAATTGCAAAAGCCGCAATCTGGTCTACGCAATTACCTGCCCTTGCCCAAAATTTTACATAGGCAAAACGACACAACAAATCAATCAAAGAATAGCACAACATCGATCTCGAATAAAACAAAACATAATGACAGCCCCAATGGTGCACCATTTTCAACAATGTGGGCACACAGAAAAAGAATTCAAGTGGACAGTGCTGTCCGCAATCAAAACTCCCACACGTGGAGGAGATGTCGAGGCATTACTATTACAGAGAGAAGCATACTTAATACTAAAGTTCAATTGCGTGATTGATGGAATGAACGAATTGTCAGAAATACAGAGAAATATACACTGACCTCCGTGCACACCACCGACATATTTGTATTCACCTGCGAGTCTGCAATTCACACCCATACTCGCAAGGACAAAAACAAAGGAATCATTCTTGACCAAATACAGCCCGGTTCAAGATGAACTACAACTCCCAGAAGTCTCAGCCACATATATAACCATGTGACTAAAGTGAAGACTTCCGCGATCAATTTCAGCGCATTGGAGCAGCACGCCAAACAGTAGCAGGAGCAAGTGTGGCAGAACACAACTAAGAATAATAAGGTGAGCCGATACAAACCCCAAACGCTTAAAATTGAGATCGCGCCAGAATGAGTTAAGTTACACTCAGTCTCGTGATTTATTTACAGCAGGACAGAGTTCCCGCGGTTGCGAAATCATTAAAGGAGAAGCACCGCGACTAAGAAGAGTGCCGCCTCAAGTAAGCCGTTTTGGAATCACTTAAACAGCATGTTTTCAAAAGCTAAGACCCACAGATAAATAAAACTAGTCTTTTTTTAAACAGACAGTGCGAAGCACATGAAACACGCCACAACAGAATCGGGCTGCAGCACAAGCTAGTCCCAAGTAAGTGGTGAATAATACAATTTCTAGTCAACAAGAAATGTCTTCCGTTCTGAAAACAGGGACAAACAGTGTCTCTTTTCATAAACACAGGTTAGAAAAGTTCTTTCCCCGACCACAGAAGACATCGCTGCGCTGGAACAAAAAGGTACACCTATATTCTATAAAGCGCCAAATTGAGTTTAAAGAAACAGGAGTAGGCACTTAATGAAGTTTATTTTTATTTTTAACACCATTAGGTACCCAGGTTGCCCTGAGGAAAAACCGGAAAACTTAGGACCGGGTTTGGAAACGCGTCGGCTTTTCACCAAAGGCAATAAATTCCAGTCCCAGGCTGTTGGACATAATTTGATTTAAATAAAGCCTATGGTGACTTTCAGTCCCAAATAGCTAATGAAATAGGCAGACAGGACTGATACAATTGTTTCTGGTGTACCTACTAATCTAATGTTCTTATTTTGTATAAGAAATTTGTAAGAAATTTGTATTTAATTCATTTGCATTAAACATTTTTATTTTAACATTTTGCACAATATTCTTATAATGTTTTCACTAAATGCGCATAATGATTGTGTATAATTTGTGTAAAGGTTGTGTTCAAACCTCGTACCTCTAAAAAATGTTTCTAAATAAGTAAACATGTGAAAATACACATGAGCTTTCTAAATAATTTGAAGCTTTATGATTGCTGACAATTAAAAAACAGCACTTAAACTCGAGACCAGGCACCCTTGTCTTTTTCAAAGTTTAAAATTCCACATAGCTTAACATCTGGAGAGAAATATTTCTCATGATTACATTGAATCTGGTGTCAGGCCACTCTAAAGTACTGAGACTGTGTACTCAGGTACAATTAAAGATAATCTCTTAATGACTTTAGATTATGGAAGAGGCAAATATGCCCCTTTTTCTTCTTGATTTGTCACCCACATTTGAGTCCTATGGTATCATTGAGTAAACAGCGGCATACAAGGCAAAGTGCCCACGGCACCTCAAAGGAGCAACTTTAGCCTCTGAGGCAAAAAAGGTGCTCCTATTCAGCAGGAAGGCGGTGTTTTTACTTGGTAGGGTGGGTGAGTGCCATTCCGACAGTATAGCAGGCATAAGGGAGTCCCAGCTCCTTCAGACTAGAGAGAAGGTGCTTGCTTGATCACATGTTCTGTGTTCATTTCTGATTCCGATGCATTCGAAGTCTTACGCAGAGTGGAAACTGGGGAGATCCATCAGAAGTAGGGAAGGAAAATACCTTTTCATCCCCATATTTTTCTCATCTTTCCTACTGAAATAGGGGGGCTATTCATTAGAAAACATGACTTTCCTTAATCAATACTACCTTTTAAAACCCCACAAATACACATTAAACTGTAATTCCTGATATCAGGGCAGAACTGTGATAAAATAGAAAGATTTCTATGGCCCCTTGCACTGAATGAACGTTTTTTTTTTCACAACAAAGAATGAACGTTTTTAATTATGTACTCGTTCCCTCATTTGAAACTAGCCAGGGATTACAAAGCGGGGTGCATCTTGATTGACATCTTTTGTACCCACGTGACAGCAAGCATTGGAATAACAAACAGAACATTTGGCTTTCTCGATGCTCATTTTGCCATGGGTTTTGTAAAAATTATTTTTGAGACAGGGGCAACCAGGCTCCTGCCAATGTAAAAAATAAAACATTAGCTAAAAGCAAACATATTTTTTGGCCCCAAAAAGCCCACTCTGCCAGAATAGTCCTGATAGATCTGGCTTTTTCAGCGAGTTTATCCCTAGACCTTTTGCTTTTTGGCATCCTGTTTTTGACCTTGTTTAGGTTGGTTTTATGACTCTGGGCACTTTACCACTGCTCATCAGTGCTAAAGTGCATGTGCTCTCTGTCTAAATTGTTATCATGGATTAGTGTTTTCATAATTGGCTTATTTGATTAACTGGTAAGTCCCTAGTACAGTGCACTGTGTGTGCCCAGGGCCTGTAAACCAATTGCTGCTAGTGGGCTTTCAGCACTGATTGTGCCACCCATACAAGCAGCCTTGCAAAAGGGTCTCAGGCTTGGCATTGCACTGTCTGTGTGCAGTCAGGTACTGCCATGTTGACCTGTCAAGTGCACCCACTTGCCAGGCCCTAACCTTTCCCTTTCTTACATGTGAGTCACCCCTAAGGTAGATCCAGGGTACTACGGTGGGCAGGGTGCAGTGTATGTGAAAGGTAGGGCATGCCCTGATGTGTGTGGCATGTCCTGATAGTGAAATACTGCCAATTTCGTTTTTTCACTATTGAAAGGCTATCTGTCCCATAGGATAGAATGGGGAGTTTCCTTATAACATTTTATGAGTATAACTACTCCTGGGAACAAGATAGGAACGTGGAGTTTGGTACGCCTGAACTCAGAATACAATGATGTATCTTTTAGTAAGGATGATTTTTATATGATAGATTTGGATATACCATTTTTAGAAAGTGGGTATTTTCTTACCTAGTCATCCAGTGTGCCTCTGCTAGGTGTGGGTATTAACTATTTGGCTTTGGAGTGGCAGGGGCTGGGAATGTGCATTCTGTTCAGACATCCACTTGGGGTGGGGTCAGGTGTGTCTTGCCTTTCCCGGGTGAGTCAGGGCTGGGCTGCATAGACCCAGGCTGCCTTCAGAGTAGGGGAGGATATTTCGTTCACACCTGAATGGGCCTGGTCTGCCATGGACAATGCTGTCTCCACCTCCTGCAGGGAAGCTGCACCAGAGAGGACAAACTGGTTTTGGATGGGCAAAAAGCTTCTCTGCCACCAAAGAACAAAGTAATTTGTGCTATAAAAAGTGGACCCAGACTTTTAGATTACTTCTGGAAGTACTGCCGCTTTGCTGTTTGCTGTCTGGGGTTGGCCTGCAGTGTCTGCTCCTGCTAAGGAGAGGATAAAGACTTTGCTGTGTGCTGTGCCACCTGCTTGAGGAAGATCTCCAAGGGCTTTAAGTAGAGCTTGCCTCCTGTTTTGAAGTCTAAGTGATACAAAGACTTCACCACCAGCTCCCCTGAACTTCCTTGCTGGTAGTGAATAAAACTACTTGTGTGGATGTGCTCTTTGTGAAAAAGCAGAATATCGTCACTAACAGTGAATATTGCTGGAGGCTGTAGTGGGCTCACCAGTTGCCTCATGATGTATTATGTAATGGGCAGCGAAAAAAATATGACTGACACAACACTAGGCCAATGTATCAAGAGACCTGTCAAAAAGCATGCAGTAAGAAGTTAATAAGGCCTAAAAGTAGTAACTTGAAATTAAACATTTTTTGTAGTGCAGATAAATTTCAATGCGTATTTCAGCATTCTGAGCCATGCATTCATGCAACAGCTAAGCTAGAATGCAGATAGGTTTTCAAATGCATACAGCCAAGGTGGCTGATTGTAAAATGTAGGATTAATAGACCACTGTATTCAATGCAAAGATAACAGGCTGCAGCAATTAAGGTGTTAGACCTGTCATCCTTAGGGTGGTCTTCCCCAATCTTTTTTTTTTTTTTTTAAATATTTTTATTGTAGATTTACAGGAAGCTACCAGCAATCAATCAGTTATTCCAGTTATTCACCACTATTAGCACATCTCACCGTCGGTAGAAGAACACACAGCCATTTAGCCCACACCCCGGAGGTTGGACGGCAAGTATCATTAGAGCGCTGTAGATACAAACTCGTACACAAATGTGAGCATCCAATGAGCATTCCGAGCATCTGCTTTTCTTTTTTAACCCCTCCCACCCCCCAATGAACCAGTAAACGCATTTTTCATACCTCCAACAATACATACACGAAAATAGCAGCAGTTACACTTCTAATTCCCCCCCCCCCCCATCCCCCTCAGTGCCAGTAGAGTCTTTCACAGTTCGGAGCCACAGATTTCCGGTGCCTCTTGGCACTCTGCGCATTCAGTTTGTCTCGTCTTATCCATCTTAGTGGTGTCACGGTTGTCCCTGTGTCCTGACCTATACCCAACCTAAAAGAAAAACCCCTCACCCCCCCCATCCAGCCCATGATAGTGTCCCCACTTGGACCAAACTCTCCGGAATTTTTTGGGGCACCCCCTTGCCTTATAAGTAACCCTCTCGGCTGCCATATATAGATCTAATCCTCTCCTCCACTCCTCCAGTTCCGGTGGCTCCGGCGCTCCCCAATGTTTTGCGATGTCCCTTTTTGCTACAACCAGTGCAAGGACTAGGAATGTAAGAAGTGGGCGAGTAAGGTCTACCTCATTAGTCATGCCTAGCAGTGCCAGCTTGGGATCCTGTGGGATCGAAACCTCTAAGACCTCCTCAAATTCCTTGAAATCCTGTGTCCAATATGTTGGTATTGTGCCACACGTCCATATAGTATGATAAAAGCCCCCATCACCCTGGTGACATCTGAGACACCGTGAGTCTTCTACTTTCCCCATTTTGCTAAGACATAGTCTATCATAGTAGGTTCTATGGAGTACATTAAATTGAATGAGTCACAGTCTTGATTTGATTGCCACCTCCCGGGGATGCATCAACACTATTTCCCAATCCAGGTCTTCCATCTCTCCCACCTCTGCCTCCCACATGCCTCTGAGTTTTGCCAGGTCCCCCAGCATATGATTAGTTAATGTTTTATATGTTAGGGAGACTGCCTTCCCAGTTATCTGCTCTTGGAGGAGCCGCCCCTCTAATGGTGCATATTCTGGGACATCTGTGAGTGTGATGTTTTGGGCTCGCCATGCGTGCCGTAATTGGATGCATTTGAACTGCTGTGTATTATGTAGACTGAACTCTGATTTAAGGACTTGAAAAGATTTTAGCTCCCCTTTGGCTATCACATCTCCTATAGTGGAGAAGCCGATATCGTCCCACCTTTGGAAACCTCGCAGTTTGTTAAGTTCTGCCAACCATTGGCAGTGCCACAGCGGTGTCTGCCGTGTGGGCTTCTTATCCCAACCCATGCGTCTTGTGGCCTTTGTCCATGCATTGAGTGTTATAGACGTTGCCGGGAGGAGGAGTGCCCTTCTAGCGCCCCCGTAAAGATAACACAATTGGTTTTTGGACGACATTTTTGTTCTCTCCAGGGCGTAAGTCTGGGCGTGGAACCAATCATTAATTGGTGTCAGATGTTCTGCCCAGTAGTAGGCCTCTAGGTTAGGGAGCGAGATCCCTCCACTGTACTGGTGTCTCTGAAGCGTGGACAGAGCCACCCTGGCATGTTTGCCTAGCCAAAGGAAGGATCGCAGATCTGCATGAATCCTGGTGAAGACCACCGCAGGTATTGGATAGTATTCGTTTTGTAGGGCGTAAAGGAATTTGGGCAGAGTGATCATTTTGTACATGGCCGCTCTGCCTAGGAGTGTAAGTGGTAGCTGTCTCCAACGATCCATATCCGCTACCGCATTCAATAAGATCCGTTCCAGGTTTCTGTCGAACCAGAGGGTCGCACTCAGGGTTATATAGATCCTGAGGTATTGGAAGCCTTCGGTGGTCATCAGTAGTGCATCCGGCAACCTCCCCCAATGGTCTCGTCCCCCAGGGTCATTAAGGATAGATTTGTGCCAGTTTATTTTGTGCCCCGCCTGCCCACCGTAGTGCTCTAGTTCCCGGAATAGCTCCGGGATGGTGGTCTCCGGTTTAGTTATGTATAGCAAGACATCATCTGCATACAGCGAGATCTTTTCTTGTGTCGGGTCCGTGTCGTTGCATGTAAAGCCAGAGATGTCCTTGTTTTGCCGGATCCTGGCTGCGAGTACCTCAATAGTGAGCGTAAAGAAGAGGGGAGATAGGGGACAACCCTGTCGGGTACCTCTCTGAATCTGGAACTCACGCAACATTTTCCAGTTTACCCTCACCTTGGCCCTCGGGGCAGTGTAGAGAAGCTGGACCCACTTGATAAAGTTTGGTCCGAAACTAAACTTGTGGAGCACTGCAAATAGGAATGGCCAGTGTACCGCGTCGCATGCCTTCTCGGCATCCAAGGAAAGGAACCAATGAGGTTTTTTCCGCCCCCGTACTTCCTGTAGCAAGTTGTAGGTTCTCCTAAGGTTCAGTTTAGTCGCCCTATCTGGTAGGAAGCCTGATTGGTCTAAGTGTACAAGGCCTGGAATAACCGCTCTCAAGCGGACCGCCAAGATGGTTGCTAACAGTTTTACTTCCGTTTTGAGTAGGGAAATGGGACGGTAGGAAGCACAATTCTCTCGTGGCTTGCCCTCCTTGTATATTGGGATAATCATGGCCATAGCGAGATCCGGAGGGTGCTCCCCCTCCTGGAAGGCACCAGTAAAGAGGCCTTTAAGATGGCGAGTCAAAAGGTCCGCCGCACGCTTAAAGAGCTCGGCTGGGAAACCATTCGGGCCCGGGGTTTTGCCGGTCTCAGCTTGGCGATGGCGTCCGTGATGTCATCAGTCGTTATGTCCGCCTCCAGCACCTCCAGGGCCTCAGGAGGTAAGACCGGTAGGACCGTCTTATCCAGGTATTGTAAAGCTTCCTCATAAGTTACAAGGTCACGCGTTGCATAGAACTGTTCATAGTGCATAGCAAATGCTTCTGCTATCTCGGTGTCGGTGTTAACAGTAGTCCCGTCGGTGGTACCTATACTGTCTATCCACCTAGCCGCTCACTCCTTTTTACTGAGCCACGCCAAGAGTTTTCCTGACTTGTCGCCCACGTCATATAGACGGTGGAGGGTGGCGAGGGATTGGGTCTTCGCCTCATTAGTTGCCAGTTCTCTATATTGTCTCTGGGCATCAAGTAGCCGTCTAAGAGTCTTGCTATTTTTATGGGTCAGATATTCCCTCTCCCATCCCAGGATAGCTTGTTCTAGGGCAGCAACCTCGGCCTGGAGTTTACGTCTTTCCTCTCCCAATCTGCTTTTTATCCTGTCTCGTAGTACTGGCTTTAGGGCTTCCCAGAGGGTGACACTCGATTCCACCGTACCCTCATTTTCTGCAATATATACCTTAATGTCTGTTCGAATGCATCTCAGTATGGCAGCATTTTGAAGATCCTAGGCCGCCAAGCGCCAGGAACCTGTGCCCCTGCCCTGGTTTTGCCCCACCCTCACAAACAGTGGCGAGTGGTACGATATGCCTCTGGCCTTGTATTCTGCAATATCGTCTACCCTCAGGTACTGTCGGGACATGAAAACATAGTCGAGTCGCGAGAGCACCCTGTGTGCCCCAGAGTAATATGAGTAGGTTTGCTGTGCCGAGGGTAGCCACCTCCATATATCCGTAAGTCCTATAGTGGACATCTGACTGAACAGTGTGGTCTGGTGCCCTTCTCTCCCTCCGTCTCCAGATCTGTCGAGTCCTATGTTCATAACATCATTAAAATCACCTCCCACCACTTGTATAGTGTCTGCTGTGTCTAAAAGGATGTTCGCCAGTGCTGTGAGCGTACAGGACTGTAATTTGGGTGGTGCATAAACTGAAATTAGAGTGTACGTGTGTCTATTCCAGGTGTCCTGTACTCCAGCGTATGTCCCCTGTGGGTCTATCCAGGTGCGTGTGGTGCAGAATGGTGAGGACTTATTAATAATGACTGCTGCCCCTCTGGAATCCGATGTGTAGCCCGCATGAGCCAGAACTCTATATCGACCTCTAGCGATGAAGGCACACTGTGTACCTTTGAGGTATGTTTCCTGTAATAAGGTGACATCCGGGTCCACCTTTTTGATGTAGGCGTTCACTAGGCCCCTCTTGATCTTAGAGCCTAGTCCGTTGACATTCCACGTCAGGACGCTCAGTCTCCTATCTCCCCAATGTGGGGTGTCTAAGGTACTTGCCATTGATAGATGTGATGGCTGCATGTGGTTAGACTCTGGCATGTGTACGTGGTGTGGAGGTTCAATGTGCGTTGCTGCATTATCACAACTGTTGTCTCCCCCCCCCAACTGTTCCCACCCGGTCCCCTACCTGAATGAACTTGAAATCCCCCTCTCCCACCCCTCTCCCCACCTTCCTCCCCTTCCAGTCTTATCCTACCACAGGACATCACTTTCTGTAAGAGTAGGCCTGGCGCCCACCCACCGATCCCTCCCTTCAAAAAACCAGAAAACAGTAAAACGTGTAAAACAGAGAGGCGTGTCAACTTGCGTGCTTCCCTATGTCAGGCTACTATTTCCATTCTCCAAATGCACCATCGTTTAAAGGGCGTGTCAACTTTCTTGTATCTCAACCTCGCGTTGCATGCTCAGTGGCCCGAACCACCACCGATTATTATTTGGAGTCTTGAGTCTCTGATTCGGGCGCACTATGCTGTCCAGACATGTCCTGCTCCAACACTCGGATCTCCTCCACCAACGGATGAATGGATTGTCCCCCTTCCTCCTCTTCCTCACCTCCAGATGTGCGGCTATCGAATCCTTCCTCGTCCTCGCCCTCTGGGCGAGCAGTGGATCGTAGAGCGACAAATCGCGAGCCTGTCCCGGCAGCACCTTTCGGGGAGGCCGAACGTCCTTTCCGTGTATTTCCCATACCTCGGCCTCGATAAGGTTTAGCCGGGGTTTGCCTCTTAGACCTCCTGGATTTCAATCTCTGTGCCTTCGGTATTTCCCACTGGGTTGCACTTCGCAGGGACCCGTCTAGCAGATCCCGTCCGACGATCTCTCTGCTGGTGAGGATCGGGCGTTCCTCCAGCCATTGCCAGGCATCCTCCGGGTGTGTGAAGAAGAGTGACTGTTCCTTTTATATAACCTTAAGTTTTGCCGGGAAAAGGAGCATGTACGAGATCTTTAAGTCTCTGAGTTTCGCCTTTACGGCATCAAAAGAGCGGTGTTGTTTCTGGACCTCCTGACTGTAGTCCGGGAAGACCATGATGTGTGCGTTTTCTAGACGGATCTCACCCAGTTTCCTCGCCTCTCTCAGAATCAGGTCTCTGTCAGCGAAGTTAAGAAAACGCGCAATGACCGGTCGCGGTCTTGCCCCGTCCGGTGGTTTTGCTAGGAGGGCCCTATGTGCCCTCTCAATAATGAAGCAAGGTGAAAATTGTACCGCTGGGAAGGTTTCCATTAGCCATGTGTGGAGGAAGGACACTATATCCGCTTTCTCGATCCCTTCCCTAAATCCAACAAAGCGCAGGTTATTGCGTCGCGCTCTATTTTCGGCGTCGTCCACCTTCCATAGTAGTTGGCGATGAGATGCCTTGAGCTCCGCCATGTCTTTTCGCAGGGTAGTGATTGAATCCTCGGCCTCGCCCATCCGCGTCTCTGCGGAGGTAACCCTGTCGGATAAGTTTCGGAAGTCCTGCCTCAGGAGTGTCACTTCAGAGCACACCTCGCCTATCTTGACCTCCAGGGCCGCTCGGAACTCCTGGATATCAGTTTGTGAGGCCTGAATGGCCCCCATCAGCAATTCGGTGTCCGAGCGCGCACCTGACGTGGCAGGGAGGCCTTCCGCCACCTGTTGCGGCGCGGCAAAATTGTCCATGGGCCCCTGTTTAGGCACTTTAGGTGGTATATCCTTCTTCCCCATGGTTCGCAGGCATAGTGCGTCAAGCACGCTGGGCAAACGGTATATCACCCTACATCCCGGACGCTAGTCACGGCCTTGAGGATGGTCCGCCGTATCCGTGTCCCCTCAGGTGTGCTGGGGTCAAAGAACCTCACCTTGTGGGTCTCGTGGGTCACTGTCGTATCCTTTCCGCCTTTCTTGCTGTTCGGGTCACTGGTGGGTGGTGCCAGGAAGGTCTACCAAGCCCCCCTTCTCCGATGGTCACTTCCAGGAGTTGTGCCCCCAGCCCCGGGCAACGAGCGGTGTTTCTTGTAGCTGGGCCGGGTATTAGCGGTGTGTGGCAGGTGTACAAGGCAATCCCCGAGGAGGTCCCAGCGCCGCAGCAGTGGCCGGGAGACCGCGCCGTCCGGGCGCCCCACAAGGCGGCTGTCTATGCGTGGCAGTCCGGCCACAGAGCGTCGGGGGCGCAACAGGGTCTCAGGCCAGGTCGGAGGCCCCACTATTCATGGCTCGCGGTTCCGGCCGCCATCTTGGTGTAACCCCGGGTTCAGCGCAGCCCCACAGCGGCTTCCAGGGGGCTCCTCCACGCACCCAGTCTCTGGCAAGGCCGGCGCCTCCTGTGTCAACGCCTCTCACCTTACGGGCCCCTTCGGTGAGGCGTCGATAGTCCCTCGGCACCTCGCGTCATATCACGGACGCCGCCACCGCCATCTTGGTGAAGGGGCGATCTTCTTCGGAGCTCCTAGCTCCCAAATCAGAGGTGTCCAGGCCCAGCGATCGTTGTCCCGATAATGCTGCCCTCCACTCCCATTGCGGGGACCTGTCGCCAGATTCGGAGGCTGAGTTTCAGCTCCTCCGCCGATACCCGAGCACCGCAGCCGCCATCTTGCCTTCGGCCGGGCGCGCAAAGCGGTATCAGAAAGTCCGCATATGAGGCGCTGCGGACAGGTACTCCTCTCGATTTCTCGCCTCCGGTGGGCACGTTGTGTCCCTGATTCGTCTTTAGTAAGTTGGTGGCAGTTTGGGTAGTTTTAACGACGGATTTCTAGGCAGCTCGCCAGGAGCTCCGGAGCCACACGTCTTAACACGCCATGGTGTTGGCCACGCCCCCGGTCTTCCCCAATCTTTTTCCTTTTGACCTCTGCGTTTTCTGTATATTTTTGTTGGCTTTAGGAGCATATTACCACTGCTCGCCAGTGCTAAAGTGCATGGGCTTCATCCCATAACATATGTGTAATTGATGTATACATGATTGGCATATTAAATGTACCTGTAAGCCCTTTGTAAAGGGATATGCCATATACCCTGGGCCTGTAAGGTAAATGCTACTAGTGGACCTACAGCACTGATTGTGTTTCTCACACCAGTAGCCTTTTAAATCAGTTTCAGGTCTGCCATTACAGTGGATGTGTGTGTAGTTTACTGCCACTTTGACTTGGCATTTAAAACTACATGTCAAGCTTAAAACTCCTTTTTACTACATATAAGTCACCCAAAGGTAGGCCCTAGGTAGCGCTAAGGTCAAGGTACTATGTAAGTAAAAGTAGAACATGTACATTTAGGTTTTGCATGGCCTGGTATGACAAACAGCTAAATTCCTTTTTCACTACTGTGAGACCTACTTCTCACACTTTTAAGTGGTGGAGTTGGATTTAACAATACTGTTTGAGAAATGCCACTTTTAGAAAGTGAAAGACACACAATTGATGGAGAGAATCTAGAACAAATCAAAACATTCATCCCCAGTCAAGAGATCTGCGTTAAATCAATCATTCTTTTTCTCACCATGCCACCCCAGTTTAGACCTGGCCATATGCAAATCAGTCTTGACCCTGTGCCTCATGGGAACAGTCCAGCCCGAACTTCCAGGCCAGGTCCTCCCTGGACTGTAAACAAGCATCCTAGGACCAGTTTTGGGGTTTCACCCCTCTTCAGCCGAGATAGCTTGATTTCAGTGGCACAGTGAGCCCAGGACTGACGTCTGGGCATACCTGGCGTACTTCGGGCGAGAAAGAAAAAGACACACAATTTATTGACGGAATGCTGAACAAATCAAAACATTCACCCCCAGTCAAGAGATCTGGGTTAAATCCATCATTCTTTTGCTCACCATGCCATCTCAGTTTAGACCTGGCCATATGCAAATCAGTCTTGACCCTGTGCCGCATGGGAACAGTCCAGCCCGAACTGCGAGGCCAGGTCCTCTCTGGACCGGATAAAAGCATCCCAGCACCCGTTTCAGGGTTTCACCCCTCTTCAGCGAGGATAGCTTGATTCCAGTGGCACAGTGCACCCAGGACCCACGTCTGGGCATACCTGACAGACTTAGAGCGAGAAAGCAAAAGACACATAATTGATGGACGGAATGCAGAACAAATCAAAACATTCACCCCCAGGCAAGAGATCTGGGTTAAATCCATCATTATTTTGCTCACCATGCCACCCCAGTTTAGACCTGGCCATATGCAAATCAGTCTTGAGCCTGAGCCTCATGGGAACAGTCCAGCCCAAACTGCCAAGCCAGGTCCTCCCTGGACCAGAAACAAGCATCCTAGGACCGGTTTCGGGATTTCACCCCGCTTCAGCCAGGATAGCTGGATTCCAGTGACACAGTCAGCACAGACCCACGTCTGGGCAAACCTGGCGCACTTAGGGTGAGAAAGCAAAAGACACACAATTGATGGACGGAATGCAGAACAAATCAAAACATTCATCCCCAGTCAAGAGATCAGGGTTAAATCCATCACCATGCCACCCCAGTTTAGACCTGGCCATATACAAATTAGTCTTGACCCTGTGCCTTATGGGAACAGTCCAGCCTGAACTGCAAGCCAGGTCCTCCCTGGACCGAAAACAAGCATCCTAGGACCAGTTTCGTGTTTTAACCCCTCTTCAGCCAGGATAGCTTGATTCCAGTAGCACAGTGAGCCCAGGACCCCCGTCTGGGCATACTTGGCGCACTTAGGATGAGAAAGCAAAAGACACACAATTGATGGACGGAATGCAGAACAAATCAAAACATTCACCCCCAGTCAAGAGATCTGGGTTAAATCCATCATTCTTGTGCTCACCATACCACCCCAGTTTAGACCTGGCCATATGCAAATCAGTCCTGACCCTGTGCCTCATGGTAACAGTCCATCCGGAACTGCCAAGCCAGGTCCTCCCTGGACTAGAAACAAGCATCTTAGGACCGGTTTCACCCCTCTACAGCCAGGATAGCTTGATTTCAGTGACACAGTGATCCCAGGACCCACGTCTGGGCATACCTGGCGCACTTAGGACGAGAAAGCAAAAGTCACATAATTGATGGATGGAATGCAGAACAAATCAAAACATTCACCCCCAGTCAAGAGATGTGGGTTCAATACGTCATTATTTTGCTCACCATGCCACCCCAGTTTAGACCTGGCCATATGCAAATCAGTCTTGACCCTGTGCCTCATGGGAACAATCCTGTCCGAACTGCGAAGCCAGGTCCTCTCTGGACCGGAAACAAGCATCCCAAGACCCGTTTCAGGGTTTCACCACTCTTCAGCCATTATAGCTTGATTCCAGTGGCACAGTGAGCCCAGGACCCAAGTCTGGGCATACCTGGCACACTTGGGGCGAGAAAGCAAAAGACACGCAATTGATGGACGGAATGCAAAACAAATCAAAACATTCACCCCCCATTCAATAGATCTGGGTTAAATCCATTATTCATCTGCTCACCATGCCACCCCAGTTAAGACCTGGCCATATGCAAATTAGTCTTGACCCTGTGCCTCATGGGAACAGACCAGCCCGAACTGCCAAGCCTGGTCCTCCCTGAACCGGAAATAAGCATCCTAGGAGCAGTTTCTGGGTTTCGCCCCTCTTCAGCCAGGATAGCTTGATTGCAGTGGCACCAAGTCTGGGCATACCTGGCACACTTAGGGGGAGAAAGCAAAAGACACACAATTGATGAACGGAATGCAGAACAAACCAAAACATTCACCCCCAGTCAAGAAATCTGGGTTAAATGCATCATTCTTTTGTTTACCATGCCACCCCAGTTTAGACCTGGCCATATGCAAATCAGTCTTGACCCTGTGCCTCATGGGAACAGTCCATCCCGAACTGTCAAGCCAGGTCCTCCCTTGACCGAAAACAAGCATCGTAGGACCGGTTTTGGGGTTTCACCCCTCTTCAGCCAGGATAGCTTGATTCCCGTTTTATGGCTTGGCAGTTGCGGTTGGATTGTTCCCATGAGGCACAGGGTCAGACTGATTTGCATATGGCCATATCTGAACTGGGGTGGCAGAGTGAGCTAAAGAATGATGATGGATTAATTAAACCCAGACCAGTTGACTGGTGGTGAGTGCTTGCAATGTTCAACACGCCGTCCATCGTCCCCTTTGGTTTTGCTTTGTTCGCCCTAAGTTGGCAGGGTATGTCCAGACATGGGTCCCTTGCTCACTTTGCCACTGGATTCAAGCTATCCTGGCTGATGATGGCGGATTAGCCAGAAACCGGTCCCAAGATGCTTGTTTCTGGTCCAGGGAAGGCATGGCTTGGCAGTTCGGGCTGGACTGTTCCCGTGAGGCAAAGGGTCAGACTTTGAATATGGCCATGTCTGAACTGGGGTGGCGGAGTGTACTAAAGAATGTGATGGATTCAGCCCAGATCAGTTGACTGGGGGTGAGTGCTTGCAATGTTCAACACTCCGTCCATCATCCCCTTTGGTTTTGCTTTGATTGCCCTAAGTTGGCAGGGTATGCCCAGACGTGGGTCTCTTGCTCATTTTGCCACTGGATTCAAACTAGCCTGGCTGATGACGGCTGATTAGCCAGAAACCGGTCCCAGGAGGCTTTTTTCTGGTCCAGGGAAGACATGGTTTGGCAGTTTGGGCTAGACTGTTCCAATGAGGTACGGGGCCATACTGATTTGCCTATGGCAATGTCTGAACTGGGGTGGCAGAGTGAGCTAAAGAATGATGATGGATTAAACCCAGATCAGTTGACTGGGAGTGAGTGCTTGCAATGTTCAACACTCCGTCCATCATCCCCTTTGGTTTTACTTTTAGAAGGTGGACATTTTTCTGCACTTATAGGTCTGTGTGCCTTGTAACCTGTCTCCAATACACATCTGGGCTGGGTGACAGCTACACTTTGTTCATTCTCTCCCGACAGCCACATACACAGGAAGGATAGGTGTGTATGAGTACCCATCTACATGCATCTGCATTCTGATGGCCTTGCCAGGGCAGGATGGAAGGGAGGGGCTAACACTTCACTTTAATAGGCAATTTACTGTCCCCACACAAAGGACATATAACTCTCGCATATAGCCTGGCAGGCAAAACTGGGTTGAAAGCTATACCTGTGTATTTCAGAGAGCTACCTCAAAGTCACCCCCATATCAAATGGACTTTTGGGTACAAATGCTGGGTCTCAAATCAGATACTAGTAGAATTGTAACTGAAGCCCTGCGAGAAAAACTGCTCTGCTGCCTAAAGGACTCTGATGAATTGCCCTTTTGTGCAGGGAACAGTGCAGCTATACCACCTACGTGCCAAAGGCAAGCCCGATGGCGCCCATCCGCATCAGAATTGTGTCTAGCGCCAGCCCCTTTTTCAGCAGAACCCCAGGTAATGTCCAATCTCTGTCCTTAACCTTCATCCTGCATCATGTGCAAAGGCATGTTTAATCTCTCATTTGAGCCGCCCCCGGGTCACCACAAATGCCCACAGCCATAACACCAAGTCATTGTCTGGTGGGCTCATTAATGTTCATTCATTAAGGAAACAAGCTCAGAGGTACACAACCTGATCAAGGACCTCCATTTAAACTTTCTTTTCATCACTGAAACGTGGCTCAAAGAATGGAGCATCCCAGGCACTGCTCAATCTCTGCCTCAGGCGAGGCAGAGTGGAGCACAGGGGAGGGGGGTTATGATCATGCAATCATCTTCCGTGACGCACTCCATGCTGCATCTTTGAGATGAACGACTTAAAAGGACCAGAAAGCCCAGGCTGTTATTTAAGATTAACCCCACCCAATCATTTGCAGGTCCCCTAATTTTCCGGCCTCCAGTCCCAGGTTCCAGTTGGTTGGCCTCCTTGGGAGAAGAACTGGCACTTTTTCTACTCCCGTATGCCAGCTTCACCATCCTGGGAGACTTCAACTTGCATTTGGATATCTTCAAGAACCCTGATGTGTCCAATTTCCTTAACACCCTACGTAACATTGGCATTAATCAGCACGTAACCTTCCCCACACACATCGCATGGGGACCCAGCCACTTTGTCCAATCTGCACCCCATCTTACTGCTTCCGACACTCACCTAGATACTTGAAAAATTGGTCAATGGCCAATTAACTTCTTTCTTTGAGAATTTTGATGCACTTCATCCTCAGCGATCCGGTTTCCGCCCAAAACATTCTACACAATACATATTGTTGGAAGTCTCTGATACCACAAAATTCACCGTAGATGCAAGAAACAATGCAGTGTTTATTCTACTGAATATCTCTGCCGTGTTTTATACCATTTCACACCACATACTCCTCTAATGACTCAAGGACTGTGGCATCTCCCACAAACCCTGGCATGGATCAAATCCTTTCTAACAGATAGGAGACAAGTAGTCTCTCTAGGACCATTCTCATCTGCAGAAAGAACAGTAACATCAGGAGGTCTGCAGGGCTCATCTCTCACCCCTGCATTATTCAACATATACATGGCCCCTCCTATTTCCCTGATAGCATCCTTTGGAAATGCTGCAACATCATATGCTGATGATACTCAGCTTATTCTTTCATTGGACAAAGGGTATTTTGGATCAGAACTAAACTTTCAAAACTGTTTGACCAAAGTTGTCTTTTGGATGCAACAGAACCATCTAAAATGCAACACAGACAAAACGGAGATCCTGCTATTTGGCAAGTCCAATTCCTTTTCTGCATCACAATGGTGGCCAAACTCAGTACCCCCCCCCCCCACCCCGCCACAGTAGAAGTAGCACGAAATCTTGGAGTGAAATTTAACACCTCTCTATCCTTCAGCTCACAAGCTATCGCTGTAACCGGGACTCGATTCAATTTAGTCAAATCCTTAAGGATGTTTTTAGCTACCAGGAAAACAGTTGCCTTTGCCCTCATTACTGCTAAGGGTGGGTGTAAAATCCGTTTCGCAGGCGAATTTGCGGATTTTCCGCGATTTCGCGATCCGCGAATCTCGTGAAATCGCGGTAAAATCCGCGAATCAGCGGGGACGAATTTTCAGCCAAGCAAGGGTTACAGCAGCAGGTGCAAAGGTTGAACCTAATTTCTTTGTAACCTTTTACAAAAGGGTTACAAACAAATTAACTTCAACTTGGACACCTGCTGCTAATTGCTTCCCGGCGCCTCGTTGCCTACTTGCAACTATTCTCTGACCCTGCTCTGACCCTAGAAGCAGGGTCAGAGAATAGTTACAAGTAGGCAACGAGGCACCTGTCCAAGGAATTAAACCTCATCAGGAAGCACTTACAGATATAAAAAACAGGAAGAAGGGAGAGGATGGCAAATACACCCATTTTGAGTTGTCAGGAGGGGTTAAACTAAAAGAGACCTTTACAGCACAATTTTCATATGCATTTTGCTAAAAATAAAAAGCTGTATGTTCTGTAGGGGCAACTCAGGAATCTGGCCCTTCAGAGATCCGGCCTCTCTTTCTTTCTCTCGTTCTCTCTCTCCCTCTCTCTTTCCCTCTCTTTCTCTCTCTTTCTATCTATCTATCTATCTATCTATTTATCTATCTATCTATCTATCTATCTATCTATCTATCTATCTATCTCTCTCTCCCTCTCCCATAAACGACTGCATGGGTAACTTCGCTATGCAAGCGGCTCGCGAAGACGCAAAAATCCCCGCGAACACGCAAAAAACCCCGCGAACATGCAAAAAACCCCGCAAACGCGCAAAAAAACAAAAATTCGCACAAATTCGCGAATTTTGCGGATCGCGAATTCGCAAATCCGCAAATTCGCGGATCGCGAATTCGCAAAATTCGCCCATGCTTAATTACTGCCAGATTTGATTACTGCAATAGCCTTTATTAAAGCTCCTCAAAATACATACTCCACAAACTTCAGAATGTGCAACATGCGGCGGCCAGAATTGTGCTGAAACTCCCCAGATATAGTTTGGCTTCCACAGCTCAGAAAACAATAAATTGGCTTCCAGTACGCAAAATAATTTTCAGTAAGATCCTCTTACTGGTAGTTAGAGCGTTCAAAGCCACTGGTCCCCAATACTTGATGGCAGATTCTCTCATCACATAATCGTAAGTACCCTCAGATCCTCGTGCATGAACTTTCTCAAGTCCCCATCATTCAGACTTAAAACCCAAGGTGGCAATTCTTTTTCAGTGCTTAGGTCGAATGCATGGAATCAGCTTGCCAGTCCTCTTCGGTTTATAGAATCTGAAGCCTCTTTCAAAAGCACTTAAAGACCTGGGTTTTGCTGGACCCCAATGCACTCTGCCACTCCCTTATCTAGTCAGCCCTTCTGGGTTATCTGTTCAAAGCTTGCAGCGCCAAAGATGGCCATCCCCCAAAAGCTTTTCATAAACAAAGTGGAATCCACTTGGATAGTGGTGGTGATCCCTACAGTGGTGGGGAGCACTCAGTGTTGTTAAAATACCCCTCACACACCAACAGGCCCCTTGGTGTCATGCTTCATCATCGGGGTCTTCGCACCCCTCTACGGGATGCGGCGTGCTACAACCGATGACTACGTGGGAGCACTATTCTTGGACTATGTGTGGGTGTGTGTTGGGAATTGAATGTACGTGAGTGGTGGGTTGAGTGATGGTTAAAAAATACCTGGCTCGTGGGGTGAAAAATAGACTTTTATTAAGCCGCCAGCTGGTATCTTTAAAAGGGGTGCAGTGAGAGGTTGGTAGTGTATAGTTATGTACATCAACCTCATATGTGTGAAAAACTCCTTCTTCAGGACGGGGTTTGCACAAAGATCCCCACCTTACTCACATGAATATAAATGTAAAAGAGTATTATACAAAAAGGAAGTGAACTATAGGTGATATGTACTTAGTATGTAGTTCAAAGTCGTCTCTCATCGCCCAATTGGCGTATATTAAAGACCTGGAGGGAGAAAAAGCACATTAGATACTTGTTCTCATGATAATCTATAGCTATCTTGCAGGTTGCGGTGACCTTAGGAAAAAGTGAAGGGTTGCCGATTCCTACATACATATATTATGCCTTAAGTGATCGTGCACCCTGAAAATAAAGTGACAAAGACTGGACAACACACACATATAACATTAAAAAACACATATGTCCGTTATTGCATTCTTGTGATGTGTGGAGGGAAAAAACAGGAAAGCGATTGTCTTACTTTTTGATATTGATTACAATGCTCCATGAGCCTTTTACGTGTATTGGGGGGTTTCCATCTGGCCCAATTTGTAGCGATCTGAAAATGTGAAAATAGGCTGTTTGAGTTCTCCTACTTACAGAGTCCATCTGTTGCCCTCCTCTTTCAGGGTTTTAATTAACTCACGGTTGTTAAGGAGACGATCTGTCCTCTTCCCCTCAACGCGGCTCTGCTGATAATGCCGCTGTGGGGAGAGGTGTGCCCTTATATACTGTCTTGATGTATTTTAAATTGCCAATTGATTCGTAAATTGAAGGCGGATATATGCCCAAACAAGGGCTGCTCGGTGCCCATATGTCTTTGTTTACCAGTAATGCGCAAGTGTTCACTGTTTCAGTTCTGCGCATGCGCAGTAACAGTGCCCCGTAAAAGTGGTTTAGCGCATGTGCCGGACTGAGAAGATATTCTGCGCATGTGCGGCATGAGTGAAAACGCTGGTTTCAGGATTTTTGCAAGCGATCATAGCTGTCCAATGTTAAATCGGATCGGGATAGTTACGATCCGGCTGGGAAGGGTCATGCAAACTGGTGTAGCACCGGCAGTATTTGAAAAATGTTTAGGGCATTGGTATCGATAGAATAGTTAACAAACTGAAGGATTAATGTGGTCCTTTTTTAGCTGTGGATTTTATAATGATTATGACCGAGTAAAAAATGGCCAAATAGGTTACTAAATGCCCTCATGAACATCAATATAGATTAGTACATTCTAGAGGTCTACGGGTATATTAAGAGTGTGATGTGGATTCTGATTGTCTACTCCTCATGGAATTTTATAGTTTGAAATTAGCGTAATTGGCCCCCTGGTATGGCATCATTGAGGCCTATTATGTGTGTCCCCAAACGGAACACCCATCCCTGCTCCTTTTCAAAGAGGCCTGCTTCTGATGGTAACTGCTCCATAATGGTCCATTGTATATCATTAACGCAATGTTGCTCCTGTAGGTAATGGGCTGCCATCTTTGTCGTGTTTTTTTACACCTGACATTGCTCTTGTGTTCGTTAATTCTCACTTTTACAGCCCTTGTGGTCATGCCCACATATTCCAGACTGCATGGGCAGGTAATTAGGTATACTACCTTTTTACTGTTGCAATTTGTGAAATTACGTTGCTCCCACTTACTCCCATTCCTGAAAGTGAGGTCCCGGCTCTTTTTTGTGAGGTGGCAGTTATTGCAGTTGCCACACGGATGGTGCCCTTGTATCCCCTGCAACCTAGGCTGTTGGCACGGTGTTGTTTTTGGTCTGGTATGCACAAGGATGTCTTTGAGATTCTTTCCTTGTTTATGGGCAAAAAGTGGTTTCTCCAGATCGAGAGCCCAACTTGTCAATATTCTCCAATGTTTATTTATCATCTTTGACACCTGGTTTGAGTGTGTGCTATATGTGGTGACACACACTGGCCTCTCTTGAGTATTGCCTTTGGGTACCTTGTCTTCCAGGAGGGCCTCACGATTGTTATTTCGTGCCCTCTTCATTGCGGCGTTTATTACTCTGTCGGGATATTGTCTCTGTTGTAATTTTATCTTGCGATCTTGGGCTTGTGCCTTGTATTTGTCTATGTCGCTGCAATTGCGGCGCAGGCACAGGAACTGCCCATATGGTAGGTTTTCTCTGAGGTGGCGAGGGTGGAAACTGTCGAAACGCAACAGACAGTTCCTTGCGGTTGGTTTGAAGTGTGTCTCTGTTTTTAGGAACCCTGAGTCATGATAGATGTTAAGGTCGAGGAAGACCATAGATTTGTTGGACATAGAATGGGTGAACTTCATGTATACATTCTGATTATTCAGCCATGTCAGAAAATCCACAACTGTCTGGCTGTCCCCATTCCAGATGACCAAGACGTCATCTATATATCTTTTCCATGTTTTTATTCTGTCCCTGAAGGGGTTGCTTTGATGGAGGATCCTGGTGGACTCTAGATGATGGACATACAGTCCGTCCAGACTTGGCGCGAAAGTGCTGCCCATGCTGGTCCCGTGGCATTGGAGGTAGAGAGTGCCCTCGTATTCAAAAAAGTTCTTGGTCAGTGCGGTGGAAATGCATTTCATGACTACCCCTCGTGGAGTTTGGTATCTCCATGTTTTTGAATGGAGTACTTCCTCTATGATGAGGAGAGTCTCGTCGTGGGGCAAGCTGGTATAAAGACTCTCCATATCTAAACTATGTAGCATTTGAGAGTCTGGATCAAAGGGGTGGTCCCTCAGTAGCTGGAGTACAGCTTTGGTATCCTTCAGATACGTATCTGTGGCCTGGACTAGTGGACGCAGAAAAGCGTCGGCAAACTTAGACAACGGTTCAAGGATTCATTTAATACCCGAGACAATTGGTCTGCCAGGTGGGTTTTCAAGGTTCTTGTGTACTTTTGGTATGCTATAGAAGTAGGGTGTTTTCTCGGGTCCTTCTGTGTAAGGAATTCTGCCTCTTTTTTAGTCAGCCAATCATGTGCTAAAGCCTCTTCTACCATGGCTCTTATCGTGATACGTAGGGGTTCCGTGGGGTCACTCGTTAGGATCTGATAGTTTCTTCTGTCAGACAAGAGTCTCCTGCACTCCTGGTCATACCCAGCTGTGGTCTGAATTACCACTGCCCCGCCTTTATCCGCTGGTTTGATTGTCAGTTCCTTGTTTAAGGATAGTTCTTTTATCGCCTCATTCTCCTTCTTGCTCATGCTGTGAAAGTTATTGTGATTAGTGGCATCAAGCTTACTGAGTTCCACCATCAAGGCTTTTTCGAAAGCCAATACTTCCACTGGGAGTGCATTGTCGGGAGGAGTGAATGTTGACTTGGGTTTTAAACCTGTGTCAGAACTGTCCGGTGTTGTATCTCGATTGCTGAAGTACGCTTTCAATTTGATGCCTCTGATGAAGTTCTGTACTTCTGTATGTAACTTGAAAGTGTCCAATTTATTCGTGGGTACATACCCAAGTCCTTTCTTTAGTACTAGGTTTTGTATCTCTGTGAGTGGCCATGGGGTGATATTAATCACTAGGTTCCCCTCTTGTTCGTGGAGGCTTGATTGACCTGTGCCACGGTCATGCTCCTGGTGTTCACCCTGGAGTCCGTAACTTCTTCTGGTTGCCAGGTCACATTGTTCCCTTTCTTGTTCCTGCCTCGTCGTGATCCTGGGCCCCACCCTAAAAAAGACTGTTGGTTTTGAGCTCCTCCATAGAAATGGGGTGCCCATTGTTGGTACATTGGTCCCATTGGTGGAGGGCCGTACTGATATTATGGGTATTGGGGTTGGCCTTGGAATGGGTTGTATTGTGGGGGAGCTTGGTAACCCTTCCATTCTCTTTGGCGTGGGTATTGTGGTCTTTGCTGTCTATACCCTCCTCTATGGTATCTATTCTGCTGATAACTGCTTGAGCAAGAGCCTGAAGAGCTGCCATCTGATCCCACACTGTCTGTGTCACTTATGTTGTTTTTTGCTACATAGTCAGCCTTTGTATAGGGGTACGCCCTCTCAGCTGTGAACCGATCTTTGTCCTTCTTAAGTTTCTTAAACTTAGTTTGTTTCAGTGTTATTTCGAAATTAGACATTTGCTCATTCAGTTCTTCTAGCATTTGTTTCAGGGCTGTTGGTGAAATGAATGCTTTTAACTGAACATCAATCTTTTGAATGTCTACTTTGAGATCTTGTGCTATTCCTCCAAAAGCTTCTCTATTAGGAGATAGGCTTCTCACAGACAACATGGATCGCAACGCAATATCCTTAACTTAAAAAAAGTTGCTGTGCAACTCCCCGGACCCCCTCCAGAAACTTTGGTTTCATTGGCAGAGTGGTTGCAATTGCAGCGAGATTCAGACTAATTCAACTGAAGATTTTACATAGAGCTTACTTCTCCAGAACCACTCTTGTTAAGATTGGGAGGGAAATGAACACTCAGTACCAGCGAAAATGTGGACAAGAGGGTTCTTTCTACCATTTAGTGTGGGACTGCTTACTGGTTCAGCTGTATTGGGGGAAAGTAATGAGTGAAGTGGCCAGAGTCAGTAGGAGAAGTGTAGAGATACAGCCAATGCTATGTCTCCTTAACATTCGGGATGAGACAGACCTTAACCGTGAAGAGCGGATATGGGATACATTGAGGCTGTTGATTCCAAAACGAAATATAGCACAACACTGGGGGGCGTAGACCACTCTGATACTCCGGGACTAGAAAAGAGATATGGACTCCTGCATGATAACAGAAAGAGGGTGTCCAAGGAAATGGAGCCAGATATGGGGTAAATGGAATACACATGGCGGAGTAATTTGCACCAGTCCCTCAGATATCGGGAGGGGGTTTCCGGGAGGCGAATTAGCGAAGGGAGCTTGAGTGTGAGCTCCTCCATGGTGGTTGATGGGGAAAATAACCTACATTAATGGCGTGACATAGCGCTGTGAGTCCAACTGTGAATTTTTTGACATTTGTAAAGTGCTCTACCTACCTGAGTATGTTAATTTCAATAAATGATTTATAAAAAAAAAAGAACTCTTGCAATGCCAAGGTGATCCTCATGAGTGGGAGTCTGCTATACACGTGTACAATTCATTCATTAATTCTTTCATTGCTGATCTAGAAGGACTGTTTTTTTGTCTGTTGCCCTGCTGCCTGCTACTCTCTGACTCTGATGAAGGACAGCTGGACTCTGCCTTCACTCCAAGTGATCTCCAAGGGTTGTTGGCTTGCCTTCTGTTGCTTGAGACTCCGTGAAATTTAAGTCTCTACCCCTGCTCATGTGCCTGGCTCACTGGAAGTGGCATAGATACTCGCAAAATAGATTTTGACTGCTGGTAGCAAAAATCGGCGCATTGCATCGGAACCAGCACTTTCCCTCCTGAGATCGACGTATTACACAAGCTATCACAGCTACTGCAGTTTGTGGAGATTGACCCATCGCCTCAACTGCATGGCAGAAACCGGCACATTGCTCAGTGCCTCTGGACTTGGTCACCCATCTTCAGAACTGATGCATCGCCCTTACTGCATGGAAAAGATCGACTCCTCTCAAGACATTAACCCTTTTGCCTCGCTTCGCCAGGTTAAGACCAGGTTTTACTTGGTCCTATTTCTGGCATGGCCTCCTATTTATGCCTCCCTTGTAAATAGGAGTCAGCATCAGAATCAATGATAGTTGAGGTGGAATGCCCACCGCAACACCCATTGCCCTCCCCTTTCATACTAAGAATAGTGTGAAATGAGGCCTTATTTACAAGGCAGTGTTGAGCCACGTTAAGTGGCTTAATGCTGCCTTGTAAATAAGACAGAGCCCCTATCACCACAGGAATGTTCTAAAAAGTGACGTTTGCGTGGCGATAGGGTCTTATGCATATACCCCTGAATGTCTGCAGTTAACTCAAGCATCATCATCACCTACCCAGAAAACTGAAGATCTACTTACACCACTGCGATCAAAATTCTTGGACGATCTCTGCACTGTGCCCACTGCTCTCTTAGTTTATTTTATTATCTAGGACTTATTGTAAACTAATTGCAAACTGTTGTTTTATTTACATTTGAATTTCCATTTGATTTTTTCTATTTAATTTCCCTTGTCTGTACAGCACTGTCTCCCTATTAAGTTAGAAACACTGCATAATGGACGTTCATATACAATAGATCAATATGTGAAAATACACACTCAGACATGGAAATTGGCAGAGTAGACGCACCCGACGCCCATCTTCTCTTGTAAAATTCGACCCTTGTCTGTGTAGACGTATTCAACACATTTTAAATCAATCAAAATCAATTTGTGCTTTACTTTTTCAACATTACAATGCATATGAACACATTGAATTGGCAGATTTATTGTTTGTATCCTTAACAGATTTCAGTTAGAAGTATAAGTTAAAAACACAACAGAGCCTGTAAGATAGATAAGGCACCCTGTCCCTGTTTGTGCCACCTTTAAACAGGTGCGCCAGGTGCAAACAGGGACAAGGGGCCCTATTACAATGAATGTGCTGTTCTTTGTGCTGCTGCAAACTCAATACAGCCCTGAGGGTAGCGGGCTCAGTGAAATATGGAGCAGCCCCCATGCTTCACAGTGCAGGAGGCAGCCATCAGCACTTTAACACCTTCGATGCTGCTGACGGAACCGTTCCGTCACACCCCTCGGCTGGGTTGTGCTGGTGACGGAACGGTTCCGTCACCGCCCGGCCACCGTGCCTGCGCGGCGCTGATTTCGCGCCTGCGCAGCGGGTTTAATTAAGCAGGCGGGGCCGTGACGGAACCGTTCCGTCACAAGCACAGCTCACCCGCGAGCCGTGACGGAACGGTTCTCTCACCAGCCGTGAGCCGCGCGCCCGCCCGCGACCGTTAGCGCTGCGGCGGAATAGCCGCCGCAGCGAAAGAGTTAAGGAAGGGACAGAGAACTCCTTGCGGGCTTGTGCAATGAGTGACTGCAGCTGCCTGCAGGGGAATATCTGGGGGTCCATGGGACTCCTTTTGCTCAGTTCAGAATGCTGCCCTCAGGAGGCAGACTGGCAATGAATGGCCTTTTTGTGTTAAACTATCAGTTTGCCTGTCCGCATCCATAATAGTGTTCAGGCTAGAGGCAGAGTGATTCTTCTAGCTGCATTGGGCCACGACCACAAGAAAATAAGGGAACATCCTCTCAATATAGCACTGATCCCACATGAGCACTGGCACTATCAGTCTTACAGAAGGGGCCACATAAGAATGTATGGCCCCTCCCTTCTGTAATACCATAGTGCCCTAAGTGGGTGCATGCGCCCAGTGCATCCGCCAAGCACTATATACAGCCACAGACTTTTAAATATTTATCGCACTAACTAATATAATATTTTAAGGTGCTTTAATGAAACATCTTTTAATATTAACACACTCCCGTTTCAGTTATAAACCATGCATGGCAAGTGCGAGATACACATTTGACTTGCACAGCATTCTACACAAACACATTTTCAAGCATGACCAATAGGTGTAAGAAAAATAAGGAAAAACAAAAAAAATAGGCAAACTGTATTGATGATAGGGGCATACTCCCGAGCACTTTCTATTTTATTTTTTATTGTTACAAGTGCTATCCCAAACCCTAATAATTTTTCAATCAATAAGTGGCAAAACCGCTCAGTGTTTAGAATTTGTGAACAGTTTCCAAGGCTAGAAATACTGAAAACAATACAATGTCTTTGAATCACAAATCTACACCAGCCTTGGGGTTAATAGATAAGTTTAAGGTTATGTTATTTTAAATAGCTTTTCTGTTATGTTTCGTTATTATGTCTTGTCATGTCATATTATGTCATTATTGAGAGCATGTAAGCAGACCTTCTTGGTACTGTCTAAAAACACATTAACCGATAATCTACAACTCTAGCAAGATACATAAAAAATCGAGGAATAAGAAACCCAAAAGACCAAAACTAAAGTTCTTGTACACCTAGGCTGATTGCATGGTGGTAAGAAGGAGTAGCAAAGCTACAGACGAGTTAGGAAGTTAGGAAAGCTGTGTGTAGAGGTAGATTGTCAGACCCTCAAAAAGCAGGAGATGATCCTTCTTTTAAGGAAGGTGGAAGAAAGTTACAGAAGGCAGTTACAGAAGGCAGATGACAATACTGAAAACAAAACGCACCAAATTGCTGATGCTGAAAATAGTGAATATTAGGAAATCTTAATAACTGGATTGCCCAAATATTAGAGTAGGGCCAGATCCAAGTACACGAAGGGTCATATGTATGAAAGTCCCCGTTTGCGATTCTCAAATAGCGATTTTTTGAGAATCGCTATTTGAGAATTGCAAAAAGGATGTATGTAGAAATTCGCAATTTTTTAGCGATTTCTTACTTTTCCTTAATTGCGATTCGCAAATTGCGAAATTGCAATTAAGGAATACTTTCCCATTCATTCCTATGGGACCGGAGTCCCATAGGAATGAATGGGAAGCCATTCTCAATTTGCGATTCGCAATTTGAGAATCGCAAATTGAGAATAATTTCAAGGGTACAAGGGTGTCATAAGGACACCCTGATGCACCCCTGAAATGAACATGTGTGCGCATAGGGCGCACATACATGCACTTAGAGCATGTATGTGCGCCACATGGCACCTTTAGGAATGCAAAAAAGTTGATTTGTGAAAAAAATCGCAAATTACCACCAACTTGAAGTTGGTGGTAATTTGCGATTTCTTAATGAGAAATCTCACAACTTGGATGCTTGATTCATAGCATTTAAGGAATCGCAATTTGCGATTCCTTAAATGCTTACGCAAAATTAAGGAATCGCAAATTTTAAGATTCCTTAATTTTGCAATGAGAAAACAGGTCATACATGGCGTTTAGCGATTTTTCATTCGAAAACGCTGTATTTTTGCGTATCGAAGTGTTTGCGAATGAAAAATCATTTGATACATATGCCCCAAGGTGATTTGGAAGGCTAATTTGAAGGCCATTCAAAGAATTGCCCAGATACAGGGTCATATTTATGAAAGGTATGCCTTGACTTCCCCAGTGGTGGTCTGTTTCATGTGGACGTTACTTTGTTGTGTTCTGGATTCATTTAGATCCTCTACAACAGCCAAATGATCATGGATATCAAATGGTTTCTCATCTGCTACTGCACCTTCACAATCAAGATCAGATACCCACATTCTTGTCCCAAATAGGACTTCATAAGGAGTGACACCCCCTAGAGAACTTCTTGGCTGGTTGTTGGTTTGCTCTCTGTACCCCATATAAGGGATTGACCCAACTTTTCCACCACACAATGGGTTGCATGCACAATGTAACCCTTTAATGCGATTTTTCAAGCCGCGCAAATTCACCTTGTGTGGTCCAGAGTGGCTTGATAAATCTAAAATAATGCAACGCAGAGCAAATCACTGTGTTGCGTTGGTCTGCCCCAGAGAGGCATTCCTTGGGTGGTGCATGGGTGTTCCCACGAAAAACCCATTTATTTTGACACATTCCCAGATTTACAATATGTGTTACACCTGGGAATGCACCAAAACTGCTACACCCCCCAGGTGAGGTGTAATGAGGAAAAATATCCTTAATTCTTCTTGTTGTTTACTCTTTCTATGTGTGCTGCATTGTGAAAATGCCTCAGGGGATTGTTTTTGGGGAGGAAGGTGTCCTTCCTGCACAAAAACAATCCTGCTTCCAACGCAAGCCCCTTTGCACCATGGTGCAGGAGTCCTTGCATTGGTGCTAGGCAGCACCTTGTGCGCCAGCGCGGGGAGAAGGCAGGAATGCACTGCATTATGTTAAACACAATGCATTCCTGCCCTTTCCCCATTATGCAGCACAGCAAGGTGACTTGCTGCACTGCGTGACATATTGGTAAATATGCCTCCCAGTGCAGCGTATGGAACAGGGGAAAAGCAAGATAAAATGCGCTAATCTAGAATACCACTCTGGCACCAGTATTCTAGATTCATTGAAGCTGGGTTTGCAGACTTTTACAACAACAATATAAAGGGAGTTCCACTAGTCCAGCCTTGAAATAATGATAAGAGTAACAGCACCCACGCAGGACCCACTGAAGAAGTACCTTAGATGGAGCAAGCATTTGCATCGACGACTTGATGTGTCGGTTCCGATTCACACAGTCGGATGTTAGCGTTGTCGTCGAGCCTCGCTATTGAGTCCTGCGTTGTCATTAAACCCTTTATGATGTCAATGATACATAATTGTTGAGCCACGCAGGGCGTAGCTGGAATTGGTGCTGCGTTTGCATTGAACCTAGAAGTCGAGACTTGTATTGTCATCAAGCTGCACAGGGATGTCCTTGGATCACCACTGTGTCAAAAGGCACTGCGTCCTATCCAATAGTCACAAAATCATCACTGCTTTTGCAGGAAAACAGCTGCAGAAGTCTCGTTCAAGGTCCAGGACTGGATTGGCCCTCTTTGCAGGGCAGGACCCACATTTGGGAGTCCAGCAGCTGTAGCAGAGTTGAAGAAAGTCTTTGCTGACCGAGACTTCAAAACATGAGGCAAGTCAGCAATCCCTTGGAGAAACTTGAGTTCAAGGATGTAGGGAGCAGGTCCTTCTCAGTCCCAGGCAAGAAGCAGCAGGCCAACACAGCAAAGCAGGTAGCTCAGTGGCAGTCCCTCCTGCAGCACAGCAATCAGCAGGCAACAGGCCAACACAACCAAGAAGTTAACAGAGTAGAAGTTCTTCCTTCAGCACTTCTTTCTGGCAGAACATCCTTGGTTCCAGCAAAGTTCTGATTTGGTGGTGTCAGGGGTCCAGTACTTAAACCTGGTTATTCCTTTAAAGTGGATGAGACTTTAGAGGATTTTCAAGATCACAAGGTTCCTGCCTTTGCAACCCTGGCACCAGACTAACTACAGGGGGGTATGCAGCTCTTTGTGTGGGTAATTTATATCCAACGTAAGTTCCTTTTCTCTAAGGTTGTGTTTTATTTAGTAAGAAAGAAAGCAATTCTGTACCTGACAGAACCAACATTACTACTTATCTTCACACCCAGGTTCTGAGGGTCACTGAGTTACCCCATTATACTAGATGTGCTTTGTGTGGGGACTGGCATAGCCCTATCCAGGTACAAGTGGCAGCTCCTCCTTCCCAATATACCTCAGGAAGACCTGTCAGCCTGGTGATGTGACATCAAGATGCAAATGTCACACCCTAGTTCCCTCTGTGTGACAACCTCGAGGGAATGCACAAAGCCCTGCTCTCACTCAACCCAGACATGTATTCAGTGACAGATAGAGACACAAAATGTTTAAAGTAAGAAAATGGGCAAACAAACAAACAGCCGGGTATAGCCCCAGCTCCTTCAGCCTCCATATCACAGCAAAGGCTTTCCCTTCAATTGCGCGCCACCTTTGTTTCCTGGTAGGTAGTCTTATACTGATGAAGACTACATGCGGATGCAGGCCCCCCTCAATTAGCTGTGAGAGCATGGCCCCTATGCCATGTTCTGAGGTATCCATCTGCACAACAAACTCTTGGGAGAAATTGGGGGCCTTGCGCTTGGGTGCCGTGCACATGGCTTCCTTCAGGGTGTCAAAATATTTCTGGCACGAATGTCCAGATCACCTGACGTGGTTGCCCCTTGGAAGTGTGTTCTGTCAAGGGAGCAACGAGGGTGCCATATCCTTTGAGGAATCTCCTGTAACACCCAGTGAAGCCTAAGAAGGCTCTCACTTCTTGTTTGGTCTTAGGGGTTCCCAAGCCAGAACGGTGTCAATTAAGGGCTGCACTTTGCAGCTCCAAGCAGATTTATGAGCTCATCAGCTCTTGAGATGGGGTGTGAGTCAGTCTTCGTGACCACACTGAGCCCATGGTAGTCCACACAGAACTTAAGTCCAGGTGTTATACCTGGCGGGGCAGACTTGGGACCCAATACCACTGGGCTGGACCATTGACTGAGGGCTCAATAACCCCTAATGCTAAAACCTCATGGCAGTGCAGGACTCACATTTGGGGGCCAGCAAGTCCTTTGAGAAACTTGGGTTAAAGGATGTAGAGAGCATGTCCAGGCCTTCTCACTCCCAGGCAAGAAGCAGCAGGCATCCGGCCAATACACCAAAGCAGGTAGCAATCTGGTAGTCCCTCCTGAGCACAGCAATCAGCAGGCAGCAGGCCAATACAGAAAAGCAGTTAGCAGAGTGGCAGTCCCCCTTACAGCATTGCAGCTCTTCTTCCTGGCGGAATGCCCTTTTGGTTCCAGCAAAGTTTTTATTTGGTGGTGTTAGGGGTCCCAGTTGTGCCTTTGAAGTGGGGGACTATTCAAAGAGGCATTTGAAGTTTACAAAGTCACTGCCTTTCCTGCCCTGGCACCAGACTCGCTACAGGGGGGCACGCAGCTCTTTGTGTGGGGGCAGAAACAGACCTATGCTAGTGTCAGCTCTTCCTTCCCAATCTACCTCATGAAGGCCTACTAGCCAGGCGATGGGACATCAGGATGTAAATGTCACACCCCTGCTCCCTTTGTGTGACTGTCTAGAGGGAATGCACAAAGAAAATCCCAGCTGTCACCCAACCCAGACGTGTATTCAGAGACAGGCAAAGGCACAGAATGGTTAAAGTAAGAAAATTACAGCTTTCTAAAAGTGACATTTTCAGACTTCCAATTTAAAATCCAACTTCACCATAAGTTGTGATTTTAAATGGTTACTCCAGAGACACCAAATTTCCATATTTTCCCAACTGTAAATAACAATTAAATGATGTTTAGTTTAACTTCAATGTTAAACTATTGGATAAATAGGCCTAGCAGTAGCAAAAAATGAACTGAGCGGTTCTTCACTACTAGGAACTGTGAAACTCAATTATACATGTCTTACTTTTTAAATACACTGCACCCTACCCATAACGCTGCCTATGGCATAACGTAGGGGTAACTTATATTTTAATAAAAGGGAAGGTTTGGGCCTGGTAGTATGTTAACTTGCCAGATCGAAATGGCATTTAAAAAATTGCACACACAGACTATGCAGGGGCAGGCCTGAGACATGTTTAAAGGGCTACTGAAGTGGGGGTCATAATCAGTGCTGCAGGCCCACTAGTAGCATTTGATTCACATGCCCTGTGCACATGTAGTGAACTTTAATAGGAACTTATACGTACATTAAATATGGCAATTGTGGATAAGCTAATGTTACCATGTTTTTAGTACTGAGCATATGCACTTTAGCACTGGTTAGCAGCGATAAAGTGCCCAGATTCCTAAAGCCAGCAAAAATCAGAAGGCAAAAAGTCTAGGGAAACCATGCAAAGGACGCCAGGTCTAACAATTCTGAAGAATCTGCATATTGACATACAATTTAGTTTTTAAACAGCAGAAACATCTGTCTATAATCTGCAGGAAGTACAGTGAAAGGCTTAAACACGCTTTTCTGAGGAGTTGGACCTCCAACATTTCCTTAAGAACCTTAGAATTGGGAATGACTACGTTCTTAACATAAAGGAGAGGAAAAATCTGAGAAAATTGTTTTGCCCATGAGATGTGGGAGATGATAAGTGGAGAGGATCCAGCTACCTAATTTATAATTCTATAAAGTGAAAACAGATCAAAGCATAACATAATTAACATCATGGTACCTGGAAAGTTGGACTGACATCTTGGAAAATTTAGAAATGGGCAAGGTATCTCAATACTGCCTTAGAGAAGGAGGGCCCGATTCACAGAATGAACTTAAGACTAAATCCTAAACTTACTACTATTTGGTATTCACAGAATGCACTTACTACTTTCAGGATTCACAAAGTGAACTTACTACTTTCGGGATTCACAGAATGAACTTACTACTTTCGGTATTCACAGAATAGATTTAAGACTACTAACTTTACGTCCGCACTCGGGCCGTAAATTCCGGCCCGGAGGCGGAGTTTCCGGTTTGGGGGCGGAGCTTACGGCCCGGAGGCGGAGCTTGCGGGCCGGAGGCGGAGCTTGCGGCTTGGAGGCGGAGCTTCCGGCTCGGAGGTGGGTATTTAGCCATGGCTGAAATCTCCACCTCTGGGCCGGAAGCTCTGCCTTCAAGCCGCAAGCTCCGCCTCTGGGGCGTAAGCTCCGCCCCCAAGCCGGAAACTCCGCCTCCGGGCCGCTTTGACGCTTTTGCAGAAGACACTACATGGCTCCGTTCTCGTACACAAAGTGCTTGTGCTCTTTCACATGAGAACTGTCTGTTTTTCAAAATCTAGGCGCGCTCTCTGCCCTCAGTTTGTACAGCGTGTTTAAGGTCGAATAAAAATGGATGTATGACGGTACCACGCGTACTTTTACCACGCAAGTCGTTACAACGACTTGCGTGGAGGGGCGCTGGATAGTACTATTTCAACTCCAGTCCCCGTGGACTCTAGGGAAAGGAGTTGGATAGTAAATTAAAGTATTTACTATCCTGGAGCGCCCCCCAGCGCATTTTGTTGTAACGACCTGCGTGCTAAAAGTAGCGTGGTAACGGTACCGCGTTGTAAAATATGCGTGGTAACCGTTGTATACCAATAAAAATGTATGCTGTTTATTCATGTTGATCAGTCCCATGCACATAGCCATAACAGAAAATGCTACTGCTTAAACTCAAACTCGGGTGCTTTTAATATTGCTTTGCATGCATGAGGAGACACTTGAAAACAACAACCTTTCCAACATGAAGGAGCTGTGCTTGTCCTGGGATGTGATTCATTCCATTTGATCTTGGTGGTACGGGTTCCCCCGTCAAATCCTAGAGGTCATCTTCTATTATTAAATAAAACTAGCTCCAAGCACGGGGAGGGTGGTAACGGCGCTATAATCCTGTTTCCACTGTCATTATAATATGATTTCCCCTTTTGTGCTTTATGGAACTGTAACAATACTGATTGTATTATTCCTATGCATCTTTTTGTTAGTATTGGTAAGAGTACTGCATCTTGGAACACGTTAGTTAAAAGAAACATTTTAAACTATATTGTGTCTCTAATTACTCACGTTGTGGACTGGTATGAGTGTTAGAGCGAAAGAATGTTCCTGATTCCTACGTTTCCTGAGAGTTTAGTAAGTCAAATGCTCTAGGTTGTCTAATCATTGGTAGCTTCGCTGTAGTACGGAGAACGAATAAGACACCAATGCTAGTCGGATCTGGGTTCTAGCACTGAGGTGGGTTTTTTGGTACACCACAATACACCGAGGTCCTGGTTTCCTGTGCATAGTTCTGTGCATGAGCAGAATCCCTGTAAGACATTAGTATGAGCTAGTAAGCTACAAGACTGGATGTAATGAAGCTGGGAAACACTTAACTGTGGATGTAAAACTACATTAAGCATGGTCCAAGACAAGGGTAGAAACAAATACAGGGTCATTTAGGCCATGCAGTGCACTTGTAAGTGATTTGCAGGCCTGGCAGTGTGCACACCCCATTCTGTTGTTTTTGGATTTTCCACTGTGATTTGCTAGCAACAAAAGGTGGCAGTGCTCCAGTGCAAGATTATTTCTTGCAGATAGGCTTTTTTTGAACAGCTACTCACACTTATTACGGAAAATTGAAATATCAACACCTTTCAGTCCAAGGTATTACATTCCTTTGAGAGTCTGGGAATGAGACCGAATTAAGTATCAGTAATTGCAGTCCGTATATGCTGTTGTATTACAATGCCCATAATAACTGGCAAGGGGTACTGAGACTAAAGACTGGTTATAATGAAGATGGACGTCACCTGGATACTGGTTACCAGAGACATGTTTTGTGATTGTTTGAAACCCATACGTGCTTTTTTTGAGGTTATGGAGCTCGAACTCGACCCAAAGGAATTGGAGTGCTCTACATATGCACCGGATATATCACACATGGATACATTAAACTTTTGCCTTTTAGGCACGAGGAGTGTAAACAATTTGCAAAGATTCACTGGATGGGGAGACAATGCCGACACTCGAACCTGGGGCTCATTATGATGGCGGGCAGACATCAGTCCGCCCGCCACCATACGGAGATGGCACCGACGGCCAGACGTGTGGTGGTCCCACAGGCCCAATTAGGATGCATCCACCATATTGGGGGGTGCATCCTGCCCTTTTTCCATTGCGGACGGTGCTGCTGGCTGCAGCACCGTTCGCAATGGTAAAAAGGCATGCACAGCATTTCCTTGCAGGTCCATGGGTACACCCTAAGTGCACCCCCTCACCTCCAAACACCCCCAGCCTTTCCATGGCGGCATCGCCGTCATGGAAAGGCCTTTCACCACACTCATCCTAAAATGGTTGGCGGTGCCTGCTAGACACTGCCACCATATTAGTGCCCAAATCCGCCCGGCTGGCAATCGTAACAATTGCCGACCGGCGGAAAAGTGGAAAACGGACTTTGCGTCCGTCGTGATACCCATCGTAATATGGTGGGGGGTGTTTCACGTTACGATGGCGTAACGGTTGCCACCGCCGGCTCGGCGGTGTTGATCATTATGCCATCGTAATGGGTCCTCTGGTTCCTTCATTCTAAAGTGAGCCCTGCCGTTACGCCACAACTGCTGACCTAAATAAACATTTACAGTTAGGTTTCCTAGGCCGTCTGAAAGAAAATGTTTTCTACACAAAACAAATATAATAAATAGAGACAAAATGAAATTTCAAAATGTGTTACATTTTATTCAGAGGGGATACTCAGATGAACATTTTATTTTACACCAGTGTGACTTTAAAGTCAACACTCTCACTTGCTTAAGTTTAGAGTAAAGTCTCTCAAGACCCTTATCAGAGAAAAAAACAAAATACTGTGCTTTTACTTGGGGTTGTGTAATTGATTTTTATGGTAACCTGGTCACATTTCTGCATGAGTCCTTTAGGTTACACCTGCAGAGTGCTTGTGAAATTAATTTTATTCAATATAAATCTTAAAATGGTCTTATATCCTGCCCGCTTGGTTTTCATTGGTTTCTGTGCTTGCCAATCAATGTTTCGCAGTTTCTATTGGCTGTAGCATTCTATTTCTTAGTGTTCCTCTGTGTGCTTCTCTTATAAGTCTACCATCGGCAAAGTACTGTGTTTATCTGCTTTGGTAGAACTTCTTTAAAGCGTTTCAGCCTGCTGTCATTACAAGAGCTACACCCTTGCTTTAAAGTTACAGTTCTGCCCGAGTGCCGTGGGCTCAGCACGCTGCTATTATCTCCGTGGAGATCCTCCGATGTACCTTTTATTTTTTCTCCGCACTCCAGACGACACACGCACTACCTAGTGCCCCCGGGCACAAGCAGGGACCCACTCGAATGCGTTTGTCATTGTGTGCACTCCACTGTCCACCAGGAAGCAAGCACTCATCCACATCAGCACTTGTTTACTGAGCTACTGGGAGTTGCATGAACTTCGAGCTCAGTGAATCTGTATGAGGGAGTTAGAGCCCAGGGCCGAGGCCAACTGTATTTTCTACGAATGGGACCCATGCTGGTGAGTAATCTAATGTGGGCGGGCCTTGGCTTGGTTAAACTCAACCGTTTCCATAGTCACGATGGGCATTTGGTTTCTTGGCACAGTCTATGTGATGGGTGTTACTACCTATAGTATATTACTTACTCCGTTCTTTATATGCTGCCACAATACTTAAGGTGCAGTGGCAGCTCCTCCGCTAAGGCGGAGGAGCCTCACCCAACTGCTCAAAGGGGAGAAATAAAATAATAACTTCTAGTTATTATCATTTTATTTTTCATTTTGCAGTCAGCGGTGAGGCAGGGCAGGGTGGGGTGGCCAGGGGAGGAGTGATGTGCACTCCGTAAGTGCACATGAACTGTTTGGACGGCCCTCCTGGCATGTTTTTACCAGGTGTTGAAAAAGGTACAGGCAGAAGACCTTTTCCGAAGTTGCCCGGCGTTAGCCGCCTCTATACCCACTTAAGTTTACCAAACAAAGAGGCAGGCGCTGGAGACTTGGAAGGCAGGAAACAGAAGTTTTATTCTCTCCGGAGGAGAAACACATCAGTTCGGACAGCAAGTATCGTCACGAGGTGATCTAACTGCATCTCCGAGGCCTGGCCTCTTATACACAGGTTTATTACTTTATTGCATAAAACACATCTCTGTCAACCCTTTGATGTACGGAAAGACATCCTCAGACTCCCCGCTTCAGGCCCGTTCCCACACACATTTACAGTTGAAGTCCCCACCCCGGTCACAACGGATGATGATTATCGCGCAGCTGGACATTCCACCGATTCACGGAATGTGTGAGGTTGATCGGATCTCATGGGGTGGGGGCTTTGATTAACTCAAGGATCCTTTGATGGGGGGGGTGTTTCCTACTGTACAGGAGGAAGGGGGCAATGACAGTACCCGCAGGGCCAGGTGGCGGCTTGGGAACGAGTGAGACAAACGGCAACAAAGGAAAGAGGGGTGTTATCAAGGGATCTGGGATCATGAAAGGGATGGAGGGAAGTGTCGCGCTGGGAACAGGATGGGGTTCCGAGGCAGGGCTGCGTGGGAGAGGGGTTTATGACCTAAGGCATATGAGAGCGGGGGCTGGCAGCATGCGGGGGGGTGTGCTTGTGAGGGTGAAGAGCCGTGCTAGGGGTCAGCGGCGTGCAGAGTGTGGTTCTGACCAAGGCACCTAAAATGGCGGGTGTGCACAACAAAAAGTGTGGCATTCGGGGGAAAAGGGCAAGATGACGCAGATAATGTTTACCAAACCGTATTAATTTTCCACAGTCCTCCCTTTAACATTCACAAGACATCTTGCTGGCCTATTTACCATCCATGTCTACTGTGGCAGTCATAAGTAAAGAAGTAGAAATTCAGGCAAAGAAGCTGAGCATAAACATTACATTTAAAATCTTTCATCTTAGGAGGCGGGCCCATCGTTGAGCTTGTTGCAGGAAAGTCATAGTACTTATAGTCATTCGGAATATGAACTGATAGGTTATTACATAATGTAAGTTCATTTCATACTTGGTTGGAGCATAATTAATACAATGGTGGCTGGGAGAGAAATGAGACGTAGTAAAAACGATAATCAGGGGTGTCACCGTTCGAAGAGGAGGGGTGTTGCTTTTTCCAGTGTTTTATTGTCGTGGACCATTATCAGTGAGTTCTCAGCATTCTTTGTCGTCTTCTGTTGGCACTGTTGAGCACCGGCGGTGGAGCTATGCGTTCAGCTCTATTCCGGGTCCTGCGTTGCAGGGCATGACCTTTTCCTCGTTTTTCTGGTCAAAAAGGTCCTTTTTCGCCCTGTGTCCTCACTGTTCTTTCATAAGTACCTTAGACAGGGCACCCAAGTTTCATTTTAGTTTGCAACAAAACCCTAGTCAATCGGACTGCAGTTTTTTTGCTCTTTTTCGAGTCGATTGTCAAAGAGTTCAGGTGGAAGAAGGGGGGTGTGTGGGTAGTCCTTGTGGTAGGTCGGGGGAAGAGGGGATGGAGCAGGGCCAGATCGGGAACAGACCAAGGGGACGGAAAATTTCAGGTAGGTGGGCCCATGACCGGGCTCAGAGGGCGGGGACTTTTCGGCACATGTTGATCATCGAGCAGGGGCATCAGGTCAGCCCTTTCCTTTCATTTTGTCGGAAACAGTGCCTTGTCCTGCGACTCCTTACTGTTGCAGTCCCGCCTTGGTCGATGTCTTAGGCGTTCCGCGATCTGTAGTCAGGCCGCGTGCTCCCACATCCGGTCTCTCTCTCCTCCGACAGGGGTAACCTTAAATGAGTTTTGAAAAGACAGTCTTTAGAGAATTTCCAGAGGAAGGTAATCACATAAGTCTATTTCTCTCCCAACTCCAAGCAACTGGGGAAACATCCGTTACATTGGGGTTTACGACCAACGTATAAATAATTGATGATAGGTTTGCTGGATTCTCTACAACTTTCCATCGTAACTATTTCTTTGGCATTTGTCAGTATTACATTCATTGTCGTGGTACGAGGTCTGATACCTATTCATTGCATTCGTTTATTACAGTCACGTCAGCTCTACTGGCAGAGACCCACTTTTCTAGTACGAGTCTTACAAAGCTATACCGTTCTTCAGGGCTGTGTATTTTACGAAAAAGTGCAACGTGCTATCAGCATGGCCTGATGGATATCTTTCCGAGAAATGAACATGAGCTAAACAATTTTCCATTATATCGATGCATCCTATCTTTCAGCTAAACATTTTACTCTCAACAGGGTTTACTGCAACATTTTCTTCATTTCAATCTAATCTTAACTTTGCAAACATCATTCTAATTTCTACATAGTCTCTTACAACCTGGCTACTTCATAGAAACGGGGGGGCCTGCGATAACTATTCGACTCATCTTTGGGGTGACCGGGGTTTTATGAAAAACAACTAGGAACATAGCAAACTGGGGTGAGGGACTATCGTCTTGTTTTGAGTCGCAAGGGCGTTATCTAGCAGAAGGCCACAGTTCAGTTGGTAAGCGTTCAGGGACATTTCTTAAATTCTAAGTTTTGTAGCTTGTTCATCAAAAAATCATTTCTAGGAACAACGGTTGGCCTGGGTCAGCCGTAAGTCGACCCATCTCTTACGACCAGGGGTGAGCCACATTTTTCAAACTCTCGTCCGGGGCAGCTGATACAAGACTGGGGGCGTTCTGGGAAGACGGGGATGCTTTGATCATTTTTTACTGTCTGGACATTGAGACAATTCGGGACGGGGAAGGTCGCGTTACCTGAGGCATTTTTATCATAGAAGCCACTGACATGTAGTTCCCTTATTACGGGTCAGATTAGGGAACCTCAGTCGTCTTACCTGTCCTTTCCTTCTTGGCCAATCTAGATCACATCAATATTTAGCAGAAAGGAGAGGTAGTAACATGGTATCGATGTAATTTTAGTTAAGGCAAATTTGTGCAAATACTTGCGGTATTTGGAGCCAATTGGGTGGTGCACCAGGGATGGTGGTTCGCCAATTAGGTGCCAGTCGTTAGGAAGAGTGGGAGTGTGGAAGAGAGAGAGAGAGAAAAAGAGAGAGAGAGAGAGAGAGAGAGAGAGAGATATGCAACAATAGACTAAATAGTACACGTGCAACATGGAGATTGGCCGTGTACTAAGATAGGCCATTCAGCGCGTTACACAACATGAGACATTACAGATCTGTGCTAGAATATAGAAAGCATGCAGTTTGGGACGGACGAGCATTAGGTCTGGTACAGAGGGACATGCATTGAGTAAAAAGCACCATTGTTTTGCGCTTCTCGCACTCTCGGTCCTTTGCCTAGTTAAGTCAATGCTTCAGTCGCACAGAAAACCTTTTCTCATAGTTTCAGACATACGTGACATGGGCTCATTCACGCAACACAGGTTAGGGGTGATCGCGTCTCATCATATCATACAATGATTGGCTCTTTCGTTACAAGAGCAGTGTGTGGGTGTCTTTAGGTGCCACCTTGCTGTGTTCGTCTGCCTCATGTATCAGACATGGCGTGGCTTCGGATCTTCACTATACCCCAGTCGTGATTCCAATGTAACCTGTAGTGGGAGGAAAAGAGGGGAAGGGAGGGGGGACAACATTCGAGCAGATCAAATGTACGGGCACGAAAATTCTTTACTTACCACATACTCGTCTTATCCCCCCCAGGATACAATCCCTGGGGTCTTGGTTTCTGAAGCCAGGGACGCAGGCAGTGTGGCAAGGATGGCAAGCGATAGGTTGTTCATGAGGGAGACGGTCCGAGTGTGGCATTTATAGGTCATGTGTAGGGAAACGTTAAAAAAATCAGAGGCGCTTAGTGCGAGGTATCTAGTTTGTAGATGTATCCAGCTATCGGGATCCTTAAATCATTCCACATGCGGTGATGTCCTAAGGCAGATCGGCTCTTCGGCCAACCCTGTTCCTTAGTACCTGTGAGTACCATGCCTTTATAACATTTTATCATTTACACCGTGTCACTTTACCCGTTCTCAGAAGTCGTGGTCCTTCTTCATGCGTTTGTTCCTGGGTCAGTCGCACATTTGGAGGCAACGTAACGTGCCTTAGATTCGATCGTTAATCCAGGGCCGGGTAACCATTTTCTAATAACCTTAAAAAGAGAACAAAACAGATTGCACAGAAAAACCTTCCCGCTGGTCCCACATTTACAAAAGTATGCGATACCTGTTCATAGTTTGAAAAAAACCTTTATTAACATGATTTGATCAGCATGTAAAATATGAGAGTGCAATCGCATTTGGCCGGACACGGTGTTGGTTGAAGCACGTACAGTAGGGGGCTATTTTGCAGCACTAATAAAACGTGTAAAAAGGGTTTGTTTTGTCATTTTGCAGGAGAATAAACGCGTCTATCAATAGTTGAGGGATCAGGGGGCATTCGTTTCGTAATTGGAAGCATAGTTAGACTAGTTGCAATCAAATTTCCTAGATGCATACCGTGGGCGTGTGTCATAAGCGACGTTATGTATCAGTTGCAATAATATCATAATAAATCGTACATTGAAACCAACATTTTAACGGGATCATTTTACATGTTCGCCAAGTGAACCCTCCCTCCTTTTCGTCAAGTGTACAAAGGATCATATACATATTTCAGAACATCAAGTCTTATTAGCTAAAAACACCACGAGGTGTTCGTGAGTTCCTGTTGATACCGGCGCCATTTTGGGCGAGGCCGGGTTAGTCCGGAAGCAGCATCAGGGACAAAATGTCTCCAACAACCGGCGGTTGGACCAGAGTTCCTTTCGGTAGTTCAAAAAGACTTGTGCTAACAGAAGGGGCAGGCAATGTGGACCATCAATCAAAAAAAAGGGGGTGGGGAGGGAAGCAAAATTTCCCCTACCGGGTCACGTTGAGGTTCAGCCGGAACTTGCTCGAATTTGTTAGCCCACAATCTTTCTGGATGGTTCAGACTGAAGCTGGCGCTGACACGAGAGCACCACCATCTTGTGGCTACGTCGTTAGTGATCAGAGCAGTTGTTCCCCACCGTAAGCCTGTAGGGGCCGAGGGCTCCTGGGACTCTTGTAGAATCTTCAAGGTCGTGGAGATGCTGTCGGAGGTGGGGACTCGTGCCCAGGGGGGCAAGCGTCCTAGTTACATAGACTTCTTAGGGCGAAAAAAAACGGAACTGTGCTGTTGGAGCAGGACATTCGGCTTGGGGCGCTAGGGTGCAGCTGTGGTGCCTCCACCAGTACACTTGAGAGCCATCATATGTCTTGTGCTGCGCAAGTATGGTTGCGGGCCATTCTGTGTCCGGTGCTGCGCAAGTAGGGTGGCCAGCCATTCCATGTTCTGTGCTGCGCAAGTAGGGTGGCCAGCCATTCCATGTTCTGTGCTGCGCAAGTAGGGTGGCCAGCCATTCCATGTTCTGTGCTGCGCAAGTAGGGTGGCCGCCCGGCTGGAGGATTTCTGCGCCGGGCCGGGGCTGGGAAACCTCCACCTGGGGAGGCGAGGGAGGCTCGTTCGCGTCGCCTCCCTCTCCCAGCCCACCCTGCACCAATTTTCAGCGGAGGTATTCGTGATGGCCGGACCAGAAGATACAAGGGAGGGGGTCATCTGCATCCGCCCCCTCCCTACTCGTGGCCCGGACCGCGGCGGTGAAAACCAGGAATCCTAACCGCTAGACCATATGGGAGAAGAGGATGGGACATGCCGGGCCCATGGTGCCTTCTGGGCATCCCACCGGCGACCTCCGTGATTGCTGGCTGTCGGCAGGACCCCGCCCCACACGTGCTGAGTGTTTCACCTTCCGGATGGGCGTGACCGGTGACCTGTTGCATTTTGGGAACTTCCGGAGTGGGCGTAATATGTATTGTATTGCTCCTATTAGTATGGTTTTACTTTACTGGAATTAAATCTTAACTTATATTGACAGAGACTTGGCTTCCTTGAATCTTTTTACTACGAGAACCTCACTGCAGTGGGGGTAGGTATTTATGCCTGGGTAATGGGGGGGTGGGGTGTCCACAAGAACAGTTTTCCTGAACGGGGGGTTGTCTATGTAGGCCTGTAATTGCTTTTGTCCACAGAGTGGGGGCAGCAGAGGGTAATCAGTCTCATTGCGCTCAAAGTTTGAGTTCTTTAATGGAATGTGTACTAATCTGTCCGAAACTACTCTGTGTGTTGTTTCTATATGTTTATCCGAAAGGGTGGCTTTTGTGTTCGGGAACACTAGCGGTAGTACGGGGTTCGTCACCGGGTAACCTAGAGCTTGACTGGGTTTCCCGTCTTAGCGCTGTTCGATCTATGAGAACTCAAACATGTCGCTGAAATCGGTCTGGCGAAATCTGTGCCATCGGGCGTAATCAAACGTGGTGGTTCTATCCGGCCTGTCTGTATCAGTCTGATTCATCTTTGTCTCATGCTTTTTCCCTTTCTGCCGGCCTGTTATCTCTGTCGGCTCTCTGCTCTTACCTGTGTTCAGTAGAATCGGGCATTGGGTTTTCCAGTGCCCGGAATATTTACAAAAAGCACATTGATTTTGTCCTAAGTCTGTTCGCCCTGCGCGTAATGTCGGAGGATTACGTTCGGGTCGTCGTGTCTTGGGGTTGTCCTGTCGGTACATCCCTTTACACCGTTCCCTTCCTGTGTTTACTCCTTGGAACCGTGTCGCCGCTATCCCTTCCTTTGGCCTTTCAGATGCTTGGAAGGTTGTCTGTCGCGTTTCTTTACCTACTCTGACCTCGTCTCTTTCTTTTCGCAGCATTGCTTCTTTGCGCCACATACCGAGACTGTCGAGCATAATAGGCGTTGTCTTACTACTACAAAGTGCTATTTCTAACGTTTCTATTTTATCAAGGTCTAAGGATCCTATCAGTGGCCACTGTTTCTCTTGATTTACTTTGGTATACTTGTGCCATAGCTTACTATAAGCTATGGTAACTAATCCATATTTTGTGAACATGTCTTTATTAGGGGTGCCTTCCAGCGGAGCTAGATGGTCCACCTCTAATAAACGGTCCGGGTTGAACCAGCTACCAATCAGTGAGGAGAAGATAGACATGATGGATCACAATGGGGTCAAAAGTCAGCACTACCTATCTCATCACTGCGTGCAAAGACTAGACAGAATATTTCTATTCTACGTTGTTTGCAGGCAGTCAATATCTCAAGAACCAATATCAAAAATGTTCGGCCAATCAAAACAATCAGTGGGGAGAATAAGTAGGCCCGCAAAGGTCTGCGTCACCTACCCTTTCACTATCTACAAAGAGGGAATCTGTTCTTTCCTGTTTGTAGACAGAGAATCTCCAGAAAACAATCCGCGAACAGTAGTTCGGGTTCAATCAATTAATCAGTGTGGGAGAGGGAAATCTCCCGAAAACAATCCACGAACCGTAGTTCGAGTTCAAACAATCAATCAGTGGGGGAGAAAGATAGGCACGACGGCTGCGTTACCTATCCTTCACTGCTTGCAAAGAGAGAGCCGGTTGTTTCTCCGTTTGCAGACAGCGAGCCTCAAACAAATCAGCAAAGAGTAATACTAGTATTTTCCAAACAATCAAACAATCATTTCGCAATTTGTCGTGTTTACACGACCTTACCCGGACCGCATGGTCAGTTTCTTGTCTTCCAAATCCAGCGCCCGATTGTCCTCTTTTCTTCGTATTCCTCGCGGCACTCCTAATGGTTCCCAGTCAGGACCGTAGATCACTCGAGAGAGGTCTGTTCGGAACCAGTGAAGTTCGGATGATCGGCTGCCAGACGAGGGTCTATTGGGCAGGAGCTCTCCCGATCGTTGCAGTCGTTCACTCTGTCGTCAGGACCTCTCTCACTGGATCCACGTGTCGCTGATGGGCCCCACGTTTGGGACGCCAATTGTTGAAAAAGGTACAGGCAGAAGACCTTTTCCGAAGTTGCCCGGCGTTAGCCGCCTCTATACCCACTTAAGTTTACCAAACAAAGAGGCAGGCGCTGGAGACTTGGAAGGCAGGAAACAGAAGTTTTATTCTCTCCGGAGGAGAAACACATCAGTTCGGACAGCAAGTATCGTCACGAGGTGCTCTAACTGCATCTCCGAGGCCTGGCCTCTTATACACAGGTTTATTACTTTATTGCATAAAACACATCTCTGTCAACCCTTTGATGTACGGAAAGACATCCTCAGACTCCCCGCTTCAGGCCCGTTCCCACACACATTTACAGTTGAAGTCCCCACCCCGGTCACAACGGATGATGATTATCGCGCAGCTGGACATTCCACCGATTCACGGAATGTGTGAGGTTGATCGGATCTCATGGGGTGGGGGCTTTGATTAACTCAAGGATCCTTTGATGGGGGGGGGGTGTTTCCTACTGTACAGGAGGAAGGGGGCAATGACAGTACCCGCAGGGCCAGGTGGCGGCTTGGGAACGAGTGAGACAAACGGGCACAAAGGAAAGAGGGGTGTTATCAAGGGATCCGGGATCATGAAAGGGATGGAGGGAAGTGTTGCGCTGGGAACAGGATGGGGTTCCGAGGCAGGGCTGCGTGGGAGAGGGGTATATGACCTAAGGCATGTGAGAGCGGGGGCTGGCAGCATGCGGGGGGGTGTGCTTGTGAGGGTGAAGAGCCGTGCTAGGGGTCAGCGGCGTGCAGAGTGTGGTTCTGACCAAGGCACCTAAAATGGCGGGTGTGCACGACAAAAAGTGTGGCATTCGGGGGAAAAGGGCAAGATGACACAGATAATGTTTACCAAACCGTATTAATTTTCCACACAGGCTGCATTGCACAGCCTGGTCAGGAACATGTAGAGGCTCCCTGTTCCAGTCTGAGTGCCGATCCACAATATCAGACCAATCACAGTATTGCATTGCAGCATTATGATTGGCTCAGGGGAGCCTGTCTGCCAAGGTGCTTCCTGCTGCCGCCAGCCGGGACGGGAAAATGAAGAGGACAAGCACGGAGGATGGAGGGGAGGCTGTTAAAGGTGTGTCTTGTTTTGTTGTTACATTCTATGTCAGGACCGGAGGCTTCGGATTATGCAATTCTTTCATCACTTTATTCTCTAAAGCAGCAAGAAAAAACAACACAAACTACTTTTCCCATGAATATTTTGGGAAAAAATAAATCCCTTCCTTTGATCTCCGCCGCAAGTTCTCACAAGCTCCTCTCCGCCCCCTTCCATTTATGGCCCTCCCCCTCCCCCACTCCCTTCCTGCTGGCATTCCCCTTACATTAACCGTCACACCACCCTGCCTAGGCCAGACCGTTTGGTTTTTCCTTGATTTTTTTTTTTCTACTCCACTTCCGCACCACCTTTCATTTCATTCTTGTTGAACATTGTACTGTACACACAACAGCATTCTTGAAACGCAGCTCTCACCTGCCACCGTCTACTTTATGCCACACTGCATATTGTGCGCCTGCTTTCTCATAGTAGGAATACATGCAGATGGGGCTTGTTTAAACTGCAGGGTCGAATTATGGCGTTTGCTGCTGTGCCCTTCGGAGGACGGCGGAGCCTTGCCCATTCGCGGACTGGAGGCGCTGATCATTTGGTCCACGGCCCCGCCGCTTTGACTCGTTTGTAACCAGGTAAGCCCGCCTTGCCTGTCAGGAGTTATGGCCCCTGCCCCTCCCTCCTCCTTATTTGCTGCAGCTTTATCATTCTTTCCCCTTGCGGCTCTACCCCACACTTAAGATGTTTACTCACCCTTGATCAGTACTGCTTTCATGATACCAGAGCAGCGCGCAGGCCCCCGCATGGCCCTACTCATGTGCGTGCACTGTCCAGTGAGTCAGGTAGGCTCCTAGTAGCCATTAGCTGATCCCCCTCCCCATACTGTGCTGTTGTTGTGTTTTTGTTATTCTCCATCCCTCCCTGGGACGGATTTTCCTAATGTCTTATCTGGCATTAACATGGTTTGCGGACTCCGCCATGGTCAGGCCCCCCACCTTTGCGGAGAAATCTTTGTATTACCGGCCCCTGCAGCCCGGACCACTGGGCTACTGTTATAGATTTTATATACTAGATTGCACGTTAGACCCTTCTGCACTGATCCTTCTGTGCACATTCTGATTATGGCAATTACTTTTTGCTTTGAGTTTAATTAAGGGATCTTTATTAGTGGGACTTCCGGAATACGACTCGTACCTGTGGCCTCTTACCAGCAAGAACCCTTCTGTTCAGGTCTCCATAGACTTGACTATTTGCTCTCACTGTCTGGGCTCAGTCCACTGAGACGCCTATCTGATCCGATAATTTAGCCCCTTGGGTAAGCGGTGGAATGCCAAGACCTTATGCATAAGGTATGACCTTAAATCTGGGAGAACTGAGTTCTTCTTTTTCCTGTCTTTTGATCCTCTCATCTCCATCATTTTTTCTTTTTCTTTTTCATTCTGTTCATTTCTTCTATAGATCTTAGTGTGGAACCGGCCACTCCGGGTCATCTTCACAGTACTTCAATCCCTGACTATGTGTACCCCGAATTTACTGGCTCTGCCGAATTTACTGAGGGGAAGCTTACCTGGCGAAATCTTGCTCACCTGCTAATCCTGACCTTTGGCTGCACTACGGTCTCCCTCCCGCCGCCGCTGTAGTACATCTCGCGGCCGCAGAGCGGAGGGAGACTACACCTCCCAGCCTGCCCTGCGACCAAACCAGGAAGTCATCACAGGGGTTACCGCGCCCGGAGGCGCTACAAATTGCCTGCACTTTCGGTGGAGCGGGTGCTCTGCCGAATTTACTGAGGGGAAGCTTACCTGGCGAAATCTTGCTCACCTGCTAATCCTGACCTTTGGCTGCACTACGGTCTCCCTCCCGCCGCCGCTGTAGTACATCTCGCGGCCGCAGAGCGGAGGGAGACTACACCTCCCAGCCTGCCCTGCGACCAAACCCGGAAGTCATCACAGGGGTTACCGCGCCCGGAGGCGCTACAAATTGCCTGCACTTTCGGTGGAGCGGGTGCTCTGCCGAATTTACTGAGGGGAAGCTTACCTGGCGAAATCTTGCTCACCTGCTAATCCTGACCTTTGGCTGCACTACGGTCTCCCTCCCGCCGCCGCTGTAGTACATCTCGCGGCCGCAGAGCGGATTGAGACTACACCTCCCAGCCTGCCCTGCGACCAAACCCGGAAGTCATCACAGGGGTTACCGCGCCCAGAGGCGTTACAAATTGCCTGCACTTTCGGTGGAGCGGGTGCTCTGCCGAATTTACTGAGGGGAAGCTTACCTGGCGAAATCTTGCTCACCTGCTAATCCTGACCTTTGGCTGCACTACGGTCTCCCTCCCGCCGCCGCTGTAGTACATCTCGCGGCCACAGAGCGGAGGGAGACTACACCTCCCAGCCTGCCCTGCGACCAAACCCGGAAGTCATCACAGGGGTTACCGCGCCCGGAGGCGCTACAAATTGCCTGCACTTTCAGTGGAGCGGGTGCTCTGCCGAATTTACTGAGGGGAAGCTTACCTGGCGAAATCTTGCTCACCTGCTAATCCTGACCTTTGGCTGCACTACGGTCTCCCTCCCGCTGCCGCTGTAGTACATCTCGCGGCCGCAGAGCGGAGGGAGACTACACCTCCCAGCCTGCCCTGCGACCAAACCCGGAAGTCATCACAGGGGTTATCGCGCCCGGAGGCGCTACAAATTGCCTGCACACTCCGCGTCGCGGGACGCGAGCGGGACGCCCGGACGAAGCCCGGACAAAGGGCGGACAGTCTAAGACAGTCCAAGACTGGCCACGACTGGACTGGACCAGGACTCTAATAACATCAGTACTGTGAGTTACTCGCTTTTTCGCCCCGCTGTTATTGACTGCCCAAAGACTCAAGGCTTAATATCTTGCTATTGGTAATATCTCGCAATCTAGCCTTATTGTATTAGGATTGTCTGGCTCCCATATGTCGAGACAGAAAACTCCCATCACCCCTGCCAACACCATGGACAATTATTTAGTCCATGTGGTGGCAAAAATAAATAGTGGACGGAGGTCTTCTCTGGGGCTCAGCGACTTTCCACCATGTGCACAAAGAGAAACGTTAGGCTTGACTCAATCGGACTCTGATGTAATGAATGTAATAGATTTACATACTGAAGAGAATAATGATTGCTCAGTGCTAAATGTTTCTACGGCATCTATCGCCCCACAACTAGATACAAATGCCGACCTATTAATGGGGGATGAGATAAATACGTTCTGCAATGATTTAGAGATAGGTGAAGAGAGTATCACTCCACCAACGCCAGTCCCCGCACCAAGAGCAGTAAAAGGGTCCACCAAGGTTCCCCCCAAAAGACCAGGACTGCGGTCTAGTAGGAAAAGACCAGCAACCCCCCCTAAAACTAAAAATAAAAGTGTTACAGAAGAAATAAGGGAGGAAGGGAATGGCAGTACAGGATGGGATGATATGATATCGAATAAGTTTATGGGCATGTTAGAATCTAAGATATCTCGGTTAATTAAACCTCTCCTATCTAAAATAGACCATCTTTCTGATAAAGTTCACAAACTGGAGACCCTTTTAAAAATAACAAATGATAGTGTGGGGGAAATACCGAATTTGATCATAGGTAAACTTGATGAAAAACAAGCGACGGGAAACACATCAGGGGGAATACTTCTGGGAGAGTAGAAGATATACCAGTCCCTATTCAGTCAGCTACAACTAGATCTAGTAATGATCTCAACAACCCTATAGCTGTAGACCCTCCGACAATCCAAGGGAATGCTATAATTCCTGATCTTAATACAGAAACAAGCCCTGTGGAGTTAATAGTGGAAGCCTCACCCCTGATTCTAGTACTTGCCAACGTGCCACCACTGAAAATAGGCCAGATCGAGACTCCAGATTCCCTATTAAATAAAGCATTGCAGTGGTTAAGTAATAACATGCACATATCTCCCTGGGGCAAAGAAAAGCTGACAGAAGACTTGCTAACAGCAAGAAGAGTAAAGTGGATAGGGATTAAAGCTATGAAATTCGCAGGAGATTGTGTGGTACTAAACTTTAAGGGCCCTGATGTATTACCAGACATTCTGCTTAATATTTTCCCTCCACAACGCAGAACGGCAGAAATAATTCCACTTACATTGGACTTCTTTTATAGCAGAAGAGGACTTGTGGCAAAGCCAAGCATACTAAGGACTAAGTGGTCAGTAGTGGGAAATAGAAGGGCTAGGGGTGGCTCCATCTGTGACTGGGGGCTAAATCTGGAAAATCGTTTCTCGGCTTTATCCGATTTAAACGAATGCGATTGACTCGCAAGCCGTGAACCAGTCTCTCCCAAAAGGCAGATGATACAAAAGAATGGAAGGGTAGAAAACATGACATGTACACATTTGAGCAAGCAGATAATAGGCAAACAGATAACAGGTCCCAGGGAATCCCAAACCTTTGTATCCGGAGAGCCAAAGATAGATATAGAGGGCTCAATCAGAATTAGAGAGGCGAAAGGGAGTAAGATTACATTGGCGGATGGAGAAATAATAACAGCAGAAAGCGAAGTATTTGTAAATAATGTTGAAAAGGGCCAGCCACTGCAACAACAAGAAACTCCATTACTGTCCCTTGTATCTTGGAACATAGCAGGCATAGTAAATAAGGCAACTACACCGGAATGGGTTGACTTCATTGATCAACATGACATTATTATGTTGCAAGAAACTTGGTCATTGACTCCAACCTTTCGGCGGGGGTATCTAAATTTTTACATGCCAGCAACTAGAAATCGTTTGGGACGTCCCTCTGGAGGCTTGTTAATCTGGATACGCCAGTCCCTGAATTGCACAATAAAACAACGATCTGTACCATCTAATGACATCATGGCACTTAATATTAGATGGGAAAATGGCCAAGAACTTGTCCTGTTTAATGTTTATGCCAGGGGGGTGGGTAGTGGCAAATCCTCAGAGGTTGTAGCAATTTTAGAGCAGAATATTGAAATGTTAACACCAAAAACTCACATAATAGTGGGCGGGGATTTTAATGCCACCTTTGAACCCTTGGGTGATGAGGATAGAATCTTGTCTGAGGAGGAGGATGCCAAGTGGGGAATACCCCAGTTGGAGTTGCTGGCCATTAAAAAATGGAGTGCAGTGGCAATCCAGCTAAAGAGTTTCTGCTTAGCAAGAGGATTGAGAGCGGTAAATGGGCGCTCCCCCTCTGATTTAAAAGGGAACAATACGTTTGATAATGGCCGATCAGCTAGTAGAATTGACTATCTATTATTGGATGTAAGGGTCTGGAATAAAATGCTAGACATGGTTGTCGAAGAAAGATTAGAAAGTGATCACAACCCCTTTCGATTGACCCTTTATTCCCTTCATGAGTCTACAGTGTACATCAATAAAAATGGAATGGTGACGCAAGATGTTGCATGCTCGAATAACCAACGCCACTTGAAATGGAGAATGCTAATAGAAGATGTAGCAAAATTAGAGGTCCTCAAAAAAATAGTAGTCGATGAAGTAAACAACATCAAGTCCCATTAATGGAAGCTTAACTTCCAAGACTACATGATGGAGGCCCATGAAAACCTCTTTTGCAAAATACAAAGCTTCTTCATTAAAACAGTAGATCCCTACAAAGCAAAAAAAGAACAACCAAGACAAGGTTGGTATGACAAGAGCGGTAGGTTGGCACGACTCAACCTGAGTACGGAATTGAGAACAGGCAATGCCATAGCAATTAGGAGGGCGAGAGACAATTATAGACAGACCCAAAAACAGGCCAGGAAACGTTGGGATGAGGAATGCTGGTATGAATTGAAGGAGGCCTGTGCTGCCAAGGATTCCAAGCGATTTTGGGCCACAGTAAAATGGGAGAGGGGAGGGATAGCTGCCCAACCACAAAATTATGTTGCTATAAATAAATGGACTGAGTTTTTCAAACCACAGTATGCCCGAAATCCAGCCTATATTTCTGATCAACCCCCCCCATCCATCTTCTTCAAACACCAAATATTTAATGAAAAGGATGTTAGCAAAGCATTGGATTGCATAGCGGGTGGAAAAGCTCCGGGCATGGATGGAATCCCGGCTGACGTATTTTTATCGGACCGGAATTCCTGGTGTACTTACTTTAAAATGTTGGCTAATGCAGTGGCGATGGGAGGGGAAGTGCCCGCTTCATGGAAGGGAGCAGAAATCATCCCTATATTTAAAAAAGGCGATAAAACTCTAGCTCAAAACTACAGACCCATCAGTCTCATTGACACAGCACAAAAACTGATGGGGCGCCTAGTCCAGAACAAGTTGCAGCAATGGATTGACGAAAAGAACATACTGTCACCCTACCAGGCAGGGTTTCGCCCCCTGACTAGTAGTGTTGACCAAGTCCTTTACTTCATAACTATCTATTGGAGAAATGTCACACTAAAAAAGGGTTCATTGTATGCCGTTTTTGTGGACTTAAAAGCAGCTTTCGACCTAGTCCCTAGAGAAAAATTGTGGCAGACCTTGGCTGATGTAGGATTAAGCCAGGAACTCCTCACTCTCCTAGTCCGCCTCCACGAAAACAATTTTGCTAAAATCAGGTGGGGCAAGCAGGGAGAAGTTACAGACCCTTTCCCAGTAGAACGAGGAGTAAGGCAAGGGTGCGTCCTAGCGCCAACACTATTTTCAATCTATATAAATGGTATTGTTGACCATCTAAAGAAATCCCCAAGTGACGCTCCAATTATAGCAGGCTCCCACGTCCCCGTCCTAATGTTTGCGGACGACACGCTTTTACTTTCATGCACGCCGAGCGGTCTCCAAAAAGCAGTTGATGCCTTTGGTGAATTTTGTGATAGTAGGGGCCTTGAACTGAATACCACCAAAACTAAATTCATGTGCCTAAACTATCAGTCCACTTTCAAAGGTGTAATAAAATACAAAGGCACCCCTCTAGAGAAAGTGGATGCTTTTTCTTACCTAGGCATCATTTTACAGGGAAACATGAAGTGGAAATCGCACATTAACACGGCAGTATTGAAGTTTAGCCAGCTCGCAGGCGCAGTTGCTTTAAAACATCGAGCCTCGCTAACAAAGCCGGTAAACTGTGCACTTGAAATCTATAACATGAAAGTATTGGGCGCCTGCTTATATGGATCCGAATTATGGGGGTTTTCAAACTTGGGAGAGTTGGGACGTGCAGAAAACAGATTTTTACGAGGGCTTGTAATGGTCCCCCAAAGCACACCCATAACTCCTCTGAAACTGGACCTTGGCAGAAAAAACATTGAGGACATAGCTAGACTACGGCCACTTTTGTATTGGAGACGCCTGATGGTGACTCCAGAGCTAAGCCATTATGCTGCAGCTCTGGCAGATGTTGTCAAGTTTGATCGTTTTCACTGTATTGAATGGCTAAAAGAACTACGGGGACTTCTTGTAAAGTTAAAGCTGGAACACCTATGGGGCACTAATGATGTGGCTAGTTTTCCTTCGAAAGCAAAATTGAAAGAACTATATTGGGAGATGGTGTATGTAACAATGTTCTGTAAAGGATCCCAATCAAAATTGACAACTCGCTTTTGTGATATAAAAATGTACCCGTCATGCGAAACATATTGGGATATAATTGAACGTCCAGATGACAGGAAACTATACTTCCAATTTCGTATAGGAACATTACCAGTGAATGCTTTTAAAAAACACTGGTCTCCAATGTGGGATGAACATTGCTATTATTGTAAGGACCAAATAGAGCACATTTCCCATTTGTTGTTCTGTTGCCCATTGTATGCTAGCCCTAGGCGCAAATGGCTAAAGCCAGTGTGCTCAAATATTGGTACCCGTAGTCAATAGACAGCCCTCAGAATACTAGAATCCGATTGTTCCACACCATTTGTAGTTGCTGTAGCTAAATTTCTCGCTTGGGCATGGGCAATCCGCACTCGCACTTTAATGTCAAAATAATAACAACATGAAATATGGCTGCTATAATTTAATTCATTCCGTTGTATGAATTGTCTTTTTAAAAGAAAAATAACTTTTATGAATATTGGAAAAACTTTTTTTGTATTTTTAACATGTATAGCATTCGACTGTCAATGTTTAATATGTGTTTTAGAAAGTATTTTTAGCTGTAGTATTTATTGTAATAGGGTTAGGAAGGATGCTTTTATGACAAATGTCGAATAAAGCTTTGAAATTTGAATTTGTACCCCATTTTGTTGTTCCAGGAATCTATGTGTAAAATTGTTCCTTACTACACTATGGTCAACTCAAGACTTTTTGCTGACTATCCCCAGACCTATCTGGTTCCAAAAGTTTAGGCAAATAGTAAAAGGCTAGCTAGGGGCAAACAGTGTGAGCAATGTTACTAACCATGCACTGACCCTTTTACTAATATTGGAGGACGAAGCCCCTAACCTGAGTAGTGTTTCTAGGAGCCGTATGTGCACCTTCATCTAACTAAGGGCCTCATTAGGATGGCGGACGGACCTGCGTCCGTCCGCCACCCCCGAGGTGGAGGGACCATACGCAAGAGCAGCGGCGGTCACTCCATTCCAAATAGGATATGACCGCCAACCTGGCGGTCACATCCTGTATCCTTAACATTGCGGCGGGTGCTGCTTCAAGCAGCACCCGCCGCAATGTTAAAAATGCATGCATTGCATTTGCATGCACAAAGCGGGAGGCACCGCGTGGTGCCTGCCTCTTTGTGTATGCAAATGCAGGGGGGTACCATAGGTACCCCCCATGTGCACCCCCACCTCCCCTTCACCCTGGGGGCCCGCAAGGGCCCCCCAGAAGCAAAGGTCCACATGCTTTTCCACGGTGGAAGAACTGCCGCGGAAAAGCATGTTTACACATGCTTCCTAATTTGGCGGACGGTGTCTTGCAGACACCACCACCAAATAGCCCTCCAAAACCCGCGGATCAGCGGCGGACAGACCTGCCATCTGCCGCTGGTCCCACCGCAATCCCACCGCCATCCTAATCTGGCGGTGGGTGTTTTCTGTGGCCGCGGCGGTGAATCCGCATTCTCCGGCCGGCGGTGGCTTCCGCCGGCCCGGTGGATGCGGATTTACCGCCATCCTAATGAGGCCCATAGGTGGGCGTTGCCTTCGCGGGATGGAGCTTCTTGAAAGGGCTGCGTGAATGCTTTTAGATGTGTAGCCTGTATGCTAAGTGTAACCCATTATTTTACTGTTGTAGTGTGTGCAGAGAGGCCGTGACTCACAAAAGGCAAGCCTCGAGTGAATCATGATGCATACTCTGCGCATCTGCATAAATGCTTTGCCGTAGTGTTCCTTCATGTGTTATAATTTAAAAAGTAGGTATTTAACTGAAACCACAATGCAAGGCGGTAAAATTGTGCACTACGGTAAAATCACTTTGAAGAAAACTTGGTATTTTAAGGGAAGTTGTTTCCCTGTGTCACGTACTTGTTACATGCACTCTTTGAGGAAATAATGTTTTCTAAATGTCAATGTTGCTGTATTGTGGGAATAGGCTCCAGTTTGACTCCGACACTTTAAAAAATTTCGGACTGTGCATTTTAGTACAGTTGTTCTGGGTAAAATCTATTTTTTTTCAGCTTGTGTGTATCATTATCCTGTATGTTTATTGTACTTCCTCACCCTGTGTGCTTCCTCCCCACTCCCCTCCGTAATGTGCTCACCCAATTGCACTCCTCCCTACTTCACTCCATAATGTGCTCACCCATGTGTACCCCTCCCCACTTCACTCCGTGATGTGCTCACCCATGTGTACCCCTCCCCACTTCACTCCGTGATGTGCTCACCCATGTGTACCCATCCCCACTTCACTCCGTGATGTGCTCACCCAAGTGCACTCCTCCCTACTTCACTCCATAATGTGCTCACCCATGTGTACCCCTCCCCACTTCACTCCGTGATGTGCTCACCCATGTGTACCCCTCCCCACTTCACTCTGTGATGTGCTCACCCATGTGTACTCCTCCTCACTTCCCTGCATGATGTGCTCACCCTTGTGTGCTTCCTTCCCATTTCCCTCCCTTATGTGCTCATCCTTGTTCAGTCTTATTTCTTTAACAGCGTTAAAAAATACAACATTGCAACAATAGGCTTACCTGTTCCTAGTCCTAATTAGTTCCCCAAGTAACACAAAGATAAAATGCTTCAATGCCACGCAAGGACATTGAGCAGAATTTCTCCAGTGGAAGATATTGGAAGGACTGCAGTAATGAAGGAGAACTTCCACTTAAAATCACTGTACGTTTTCAAAGAGCTGCTGGCTGGCCTATAGCGCTTGTGTTCATACGAGCAGGCCAACAATCTGTCTTTCATTAGCATCACTGGGCTGCAAGTCTTTCGCTTTGATCGCAATTGCAATCACTTTTGCTTTCACGGCCGTGCGGCCGTTACGATATACCACTGACAAACAATATGTGCAGTCACACTCCAGCATGCTTAATGGCTGTTGCTGAATGACCAGCCGAGCTTCCCTTCTAGATAAGGACCCGCTGGACTTTCGCTGATCACTTTCAAATTCTGGTCTGTGCCACTTTCTCTCCCGTGTCCGCTGTGGCTTCTTGTGGGATAGGAAAACTAATGAAAATTAGGATTTTGGAAAGGTACCTAGGGTCATTTCCTTAACTTCCTTCAAAGTACAGGCAACACAACATCTAAGAAATATGTGGTGTCTTTATAGAGAGGAAATGCCAAAGTATGAACAGAGATCTCCACGCACACACACCACCAGACGTCAGGTCACGCTTTCACCAAGCATACACACCACCAGCCGTAAATTCACACTTTCACAAGGCATACACACCATATGTCATCAGTGCACACTTTCACCGGACACAAACACCACTAGCCGTCAGTGCAAACTTTCACCGGACACAAACACCACCTGCTGTCAGTGCACGCTTCCACCAGGCACACACACACCACCAGCCGTCAGTTCACCCTTTCACCAGGCACACACATCATCAGCCGTCAGTGCACGCTATCACCAGGCACACACACCACCAGCCGTCAGTGCACACTTTCACCAGGCACACACACTACCAGCTATCAGTGCACGTTTTCATTGAGCACAAACACCACCAGCCATCAGTGCACGCTTTCACCAGGCACACACACACCACCAGCCGTCAGTGCACGCTTTCACCAGGCACACACACCACCAGCCGTCAGTGCACACTTTCACCAGGCAAAAACGCCACCCGCCGTCAGTGCACACTTTCACCAGGCACACAGACCATCAGTCATCAGTGCACACTTTTACCAGACACAAACACCACCAGCTGTCAGTGCACACTTTCACCGGACACAAACACCACCAGCCGTCAGAGCATGCTTCCACCAGGCACACAGCACCAGCCGTCAGTGCATGCTTTCACCTGGCAGACACACACCACTAACCATCAGTGCACGCTTTCACCAGGCACACAAACCACCAGCCGTCAGTGCACGCTTTCACCAGGCACACACACCACCAGCCGTCAGTGCCCACCTTCAACAGGCATACACATACCACCAGCCCTCAGTGTACGCTTTCACCAGGAATACACACCACAGGCCATCAGTGCACACTTTCACAAGGCACACAAACCACCAGCTGTCAGTGCACACTTCCACCAGGCACACACACCACCAGCCAACAGTGCACGCTTCCACCAGGCACACACACTACCAGACATCAGTGTACGCTTCCACCAGGCACACACACCACCAGCCGGCAGTGCACACTTCCACCAGGCGCACACACCACCAGCCATCAGTGCACAATTTCTACAGGCACACACACCACTAGCCATCAGTGCATGCATCAATTGTTAACGCATCCACAATTAACTATTGTAGCAATCGCAGTATGGCGCACTTTACTTTTAAAAATATTCATCTAAAGCACAGCATGCCACCATTGCTACAAAAATAAATACACAATTTTTTGCCCTATAATTTATAGACTTTTGTTGCAATTGGTATTGCAATATTTAGCAATGGAAATAGCTCAAACTTAATTAATACGAGACCTATTGCTTTCGAAATGCTTGTTGCACTTTTTAGCACTGTCTGGGCATAGGTCACAGCTCATTAGTACCGGTTCAACACACAATACGCAACATAAAAGTGACCAGTCAACCTTTGCCTAGGGTATTCAACTGCGTGGCAATACATGTCACTTAGTTTTCAGTAACCTTTGAACGGTTTTGGCTAGAAACTTTTTTGGGCGGTGTAAAATCTGAAAATGATGCACTTGGGGACATATGTATCATCAAACTATTTTGCATTTCCTAAATAGCGAATTTTAAGGAATCGCTATTTAGGAAATGCAAAATGGTATGTATGAACAAAATAGCATTTATTTTGCGATTCCTTAAGCTTCCTTAATTGCGAATTCGCATTTCGCGAATTCGCAATTAAGGAATATTTTCCAGTGCATTCCTATGGGCCAGGAGGCCCATAGGAATGATTTCCAAATAATCCTCAAATTGCGAATTCGCAAATTGCTAATCGCAATTTGAGAATTTTTACAAGGGTGCAGGGGTGTCTCAATGACACCCTGCTGCACCCCTGTAAATTACATGTGTGTGCATATGGCGCACATACATGCCCAATGGGCATGTATGTGCGTCATATGCCACCCTCACAAATGCACAATTGTGCATATTTACAAGAAATCGCAAATTACCACCAACTACAAGTTGGTGGTAATTTGCGATTCCTTAACCAAAATTCGCTAGCCAAAAATGCTACATACATAGCATTTAAAGAATCGCAAAATTGCGATTCCCTTAATGCTATGGCAAAATAAGGAATCGCACAAGTTTGCAATTCCTTATTTTGGGAATGTTTCATACATCCCAAAACATGCAAAAAGGCCGTTTGCGATTCGCAAAGGCCGAATTTCGGCCTTTGTGAATCACAAAAGGCTTCATACATATGGCCCTTGATGATGGATTACGTGGCAAACGCAGCAAATCCATAATTGTGTGAAAAACGCAGTTACTGCACATATTGTCTTTCTCAATAAACAAGTCATAACACTATTACAAAGTTTCAATAACTTATATATTGCACGATTGCTCACCAAGCTAAAATTTACAACCAAAACAAAGCTTATTACTAACCACAGGCGAAACTTAATGCATCTACCAATGCTTGTTTCAGTGTGCAGTGGCCTCTGTGGAATCAGATTTTGCTTTTATGACGACACATTTCTGCAACCAAAACCCTGCTCAAGCACTGCTACTGCCCTGTGGACAGAGAATAGAGCGTTCCATATTGCACATCCCATGGGGGTGAAATATTTCAATCCCCTAATGATGAGCTGCTGTCTCAGAGTTTTTGCAAATGAAGAAGCATGTAGACACATTTCTATAACAATCCCAGCTGGTCTCGTAGCAACGTGTGAAAAAGCCAAAGCGACAGGTCATTTATCTCACAAATCAAAAATTAAAAGTGTCCCCTTTTCATACCTTGTTAATCTCTGGGAGGATAATGAAGTCCAATTTAAAGGTTAGCACACTCAGTGGCTCAGAGGACAATAGGGAGTGCAAGACAGGCACGTGCTCGTTATTTCACCATCACCCTATGTCAGGACACATTAGATTGCTTGACTACTTGGTGGTTTTAAACGGCAGTATCGTGTTAGCTCACTTCTTGGAATTATTTTAAGTGCAGGTCTCAGCTGTGAACACACAAACCCCAGTCAAGCAACCTTCGAAATCCATGCAGCTAGCAAAAGTAAAGGTCCTCACAAGGCATAAGAAACGCATCTACAAGAACTGAGCAAACATAAAAAGAATAAATAAAGTCCACATGAAATACAGGGAAAGGCAACCCATGAGCCGCACAGAACCAAAATTGAGAGCATCCTGATAGGGCTCCACAAGCTGACATTTAAATCAGAAAGGGATCTACTAGGAATATCCAAACATTTCCAAGAATGTGCCCACTTGATGACTTCCTGAATCAACTTAAGTACAAACAAAGTGCCGCGAACGGTATGATAAAGTGCCTCTTTTTTGGAATCTCAGCTCCATTGTTTGTAGAATTGTAAACTGGTTTGCTGCTATCCGGTTTCCATTGTATGTACTCTGACCCCATCAACATCTAAACATTATCTATTCACTGATCTGCATAGGTAACTCTTCTGTAAGGCTATATAGTATATGGCATAAACTGCACACATCATGTGGAAAATTATATATTGCCTGTGTACTGCAGCACTTACTCATCCATCCACTAGTGTGTTAAGAAAATATGGCTTCAGGCCTATCAATGTAGCCTGAACGCTGCAGTTTAAACATGGAGGCCAAGATGTCAAAAGAACCCTTTTTCAGCGGAACAAAAGCTTCATCCTAAAAAATAATAAGTAAGCCCAAAGAAGGACTTGTAGCTCACAGGGTAGGGTGCCTGGTGTTTATAACTGGGACATGTAGAAATGTAATGTTACCGTGTCCCTAGAGACACCAGCTCCCAAAAGCTATTTTCACAGTAGAAGGCGCTTGCTGCCTGTGAGGGAAACAACAGTTTAATATATTAATTTTTGTGTCACTTTGAACACTTGCCCGGTTTGTGCTTTCTGCTGGAAACGCTGCTGCAGGGGAAAGAGAAACAGCGTTTTTGCCCGCCCGCCTCCCGCTCCCTGAATCCTCACCTGCTGGGGCTAAACCAACGAGTGGAGCGCGGCGCGAGGGCTGGAAACTACCACTCCCAGCATCCCTAGCGGCATCGGCCGCGTCAGTTTCGCGCCAGGAGGCGCAGAAATACGACGTTACCCCCGTCTCGCGGGACGCCGGGCGAAGCCCGGGCAAAGGGCGGGCCCTCTGTGGCCCTCAGTGGCCGAGGTAGGCCGGGCTGGGCCCCGGTATTTACATTTTACTGTTGAATACATAATACATTAACATACTGCAGACGAAAATATTGAGAGGAGACAAATATCTCATTTGGTTTAGTATTTTCAGCACTACCTGTGTACTGGCTTTTTAAAGACAGTCTATTCATTATTTTACGAAACATTTCTTACAATTCTGGTGATATTGGTCTGCATATAGGTTACAGCCTTTTGCACTATGACAGCAAAGAAGTTACGCTCTGGAAGAGTGCTAGGGGGGAGGTCATGCATAAAAACGAGATCTAACCCCCTGAGGAACAAATATGACAATAGCATTCAATTGAAGGGACAAATGCAGCTAATGCAAATATGGGAAAAACCTGCTAATAAGGATACGGAAGGACCTCCAATAAAAGACAAAGGGTTGATATCACAAACGGACTCTCACCATGAAGTAGGGACTGAACTTAATCATGATCTAACTACGATGAGTCAGCCAAATACTAATGAAGTAATTGTCCCACCATGTTCAACTAAAGGAGATCTTCCTAAGCCGTTGCTAATAAATTTGGAAGTAAAACAGCATAATGAGAATGTTGAACGTACGGAGAAAGATATAGTGGAACTATCTATTCCGTCCAGTATTGATCTAGAACTCTGTGGTCGCTATATGGGCGATGGAACGGTGAACCAGTCTGAACTAATCAAAACCCCTAATAGAGCGACACCCTCTGGATTACTACTATATAGTAGCACTCCTTCTATAGTATCCAATGATATCCTTTCTATGCATAGTGAGTTGAAATCTCCACAACTAAATCTTTCTGGGATCCGTGCTTATTCTGCGTCTGGCTATCCAAAAAATGAAAAACCGATTTCGGACTCTCTGATAGCTCTTGAAGATTTACTGGCTTCTATATTACTTCTATTAGGAAAATTTGCAGTGAGTTCTGACTGCATTATGGACTCAGTCACCGAGATTTTGAAAGTATTAGTGGCAAAAAATATGGAGAACGGAATAGCTCCTCCTACTAATTCTGTTGCCCTAAATGCCATGGACAGTAATACTTCATTAAGGAAAAATGCAGTGGTTGGGATGACGTTAAAGGTGGATATCCATGAGCCTTCTGAGACCCTAATCCCAACTTCCTTAAAAATGTCGAATGAAAGAGAAAAAGACTCTATAGGGAAGGAAGAAAGTTCACCGGTGAAACATCAATCTACTGCAAAAGGTCAATTAATGGAGGAAGAATGTCCGATAGAGGGCAATCAAACCACTGGAAATGTTTTATTCCCTATCTTTAACCAAGAGAAAAAAGAACGCGAAGTAACATCTGGTACTAAGGGAATAAAAAAAGAAAAAAGCAAAAAGTATAAAGGAAAGAATAGGAAGCCAGTCCATAAATATGCGAAGAGAAGACAGAGGCAAATTTATTCCAAAAACACTTAAATGAAGCCTCTGATGTAATAGAAATCTTAGAAAGTTCAACATCGGATACTCCCAGGAAAGAGGCAGTGGTTTGTGTCACCAGTTCTGTAGTGAAAGATACCCCCGCTGTCAACAATAGCAATGGGAGAGTTCTGTATTCCGAGGTTAATGAGACAGAACTCCCTGCACCAGCTGATGAAGACACAAGAATTGAGCCTACAGTAATAAGGGTACTTAATCCATCTGCCCCTATTTTTCGGTTGCCATCTGAAGTGACATTGGTCTCAACAAACCCGCCTTTGAAAGATCCTCCCCTGTGGGTGGATACCTTGACACTGGATTTTCTGCCATTATTCGATTCGGATCTAAATTTGAACAGATCATGGTTGCTTAATTGCCTTAAGGACATTGAGTGCTTAAAATTAATTCAGTCAAGGGATATTGACTTGGTTTCAGCTGTAACATGTGATAATGGGCAACGAGCAAGGGTTAAATTTTGCTAAAAAATAATCGCTAATCTCGTTCTCCAACAAGCAGAAGCTTTTCAATGTAGAGGGATAGATGTGTTACCTTTCATTAGTACTTGCTCCAGAGAAGGAACTTTAAAGTCAAGTGTTAGGCAGGACGCTCCGCCTGCCCAGAATAAAGACCTAAAAATCTGTGTTTCTAGGGGTAAGCGTATGGTTTCGAAGATACTTCCATGTTATGAGAATATGATTCCTTCTCAATGTCAAGACCCCCAGCAGTGGAATTGGCTACCAGGAGCTCTATCGAACAATACATCGAACAACAAACGACTATTTCAACATCTTTAACAGTCAATTAAAAATTATCTCCTGGAATGCTGCAGGTCTCTATAATTCCCCTGAGAAATTGGATTTTCTTCTTTCTCTGAAGGCAGATGTGCTATGTGTACAAGAAACATGGTGTAAAGATATACAATACGGGGGAAAGATTATTTTGTTTTTGAGGCCCCCGCTATACCCTCAAATAGAGGTCATGCGAAAGGGGGAATTGCCTGTTTTTTATCTAACTCCTTACAATGGCAATTTTCTCACTATACCGACACTAGTAAGCTTTTCCAAGTAATAAGCAATTGTTAGAGCTTGTTGTGCCTCCATATATCCTACTTATGGGTGACTTAAATAGTAAAGCGTCTAACCTAAGTTTAGATATATTTAGAAACAAATCTAAGGAAGAAGCATATAATATACCTCAATCTGTATTTCCCAATAAAATAAAAACTAACAAAAGAGGAAAGATTTTATTAGAGGAACTGAGCTCGGTAGAGGGGCTCATAGTGAATGGCAGAATGCCTTCTGACACTCCAGCTAAGTTTACTCATGGGTCATTCAGGGGTGAATCCATCTTAGATTATGTAATCACAGACTATGATTTGTTCTCATTCATTCAGGACATAGTGATCTCTCATTCCACCTTGAGTGACCATAAAATGGTTAATATAATAATTTCATTACGACCTCCTGTGACTGAGTCCTGGTCTCTAGTTAATACAGGAATTTCTATTAATCGTAAGTCTGGAAGATGCTTCTGGGATTCTAGCACTGCAAGGGATGTTCAAAGTATTCTTGCCCAAACTCTATTAGAATTAGACGAATGGCAGGGAACAGAATTTTTCAACTTTGAAATGCTCTTGCAGAAGCTTACAAGGACAGCAAAGAAAAATAGAAATCCTAAGAATCCCCTACTCCCTCCACCCATATTATTATCCTTAAATAAGGAAATAAATAAACTTGTTAGGCAACAGTACCTTAATAGATCCAGGGAAAATGAGCGTAAGTTAGCCTTACTAAAAAGAAGGAGGAATAGACTAAAAAACAAAAGAAAAAAAGAAAAAGAAGACTCTCTCTGGATAAGGTTAAGAGAGGCCTCGGCCTATAACAAATCTAGAGATTTCTGGTCTATAATAGGGAAGGGATGTGGAGTGAGAACCTCTCCCATTCCAGTCTCTATTACGGAAGAAGTCTGGATAACATTTATATCTAGTCTATATGCTTCTAATGGAGTGGAGGATAATAATAATTTGGAGCTAGCCCTGAATTAAGAGTATAACATAGAACTCCCGACTGAGAAATCCATAGCATCCGTGATAAAGAGTATGCGCTCTTCCGGAGCTATGGGCCCGGATGAATTGCCCATGTCTATAATTAAGCAGGATGTCACTTCCTGGAGTAAGATACTACTTCCAGTGTTTCATGCATGCTTCACTTCTACATTAGTTCCCAATTCTTGGAGGGGAAGTATCTTGATTCCCATATTTAAAAAGGGAGAGCGGGATAATCCTAAGAATTATCGTTTAATAGCTCTTCTGGATTCAATAGGGAAAATTTTCGCTAAATGTATTTTATTGTTAATCATGAAATGGATGGAATCAAATGGTATTTTACCTCTGCAGCAAACAGGGTTTCGTAAAGAGCACGGTACTCTTGATAACTTGACTTCCTTACAGGTGCTTGTAGACAAATATGTCCGTGTCCGAGGTGGTGGTATATACGTAGCATTTATTGACTTCTCCGCGGCGTTTGACAAGGTAGATCGTCCAACACTATGGAAAAAGCTTGCTACATTGGGCATGCCAGTACAGTTACTAGAATTGGTAAAATCTCTTCACTCCAACACATGGTGTAAGGTGCTACAAGGTGGTGAAAGGGGTCTTTCTCAATCTATCCCTTCCCCAAATGGATTAAAACAAGGGTGTATATTGGCCCCTATATTTTTTTCCCTATATACGGCAGACCTACCTTCCTGCATAGCAACTGGTGGGGGATTAGCCCCAAAAATTGGAGGATTACCTATATCGGTCCTAATGTATGCGGACGATATACTTGTTTTAGATCTAACCCCGAAGGGCCTGTCTAACCGCCTGCATGCATTAAATCTATTTGCAGAAGCACATTATATGAAGATCAATGCCTCAAAAAGCAAAATTATGTGCATATTCGGCAAGAAAAAATGCAGGTCTGAAAATTATAATTGGATATTAGGTGGACAGAAATTAGAGGTGGTCAAAACCTACACCTTCTTAGGAAAAATAATTGCTGCAAATATAAGTGAGACCACCCATATAGAACACAACTCTCGTAAAGCGCTAGCACATGGCATGGGATTGTGTTCTTTATATAATGCTACAGGGAAGAGACACTTCACACTATTCCTAGATGTATTTAAAGCAAAGATACCTGCTACTCTCCTATACGGAATTGAATTAGTGGATTTAAAACACTGGGGATTTGTGCAAAAAATAGAAGGAAAGGTTCTAAGGAAAATCTCTTCTCTTAACACAGCCTGCTCTGTTACCTCATGCAGGCTGGAATTCGGACTGAGAAGCGGTTGGGTTCAGGGGTTGATTGCCCTCGTAAGATGGGTAGCCTGTCTGGTTAGAGGTAAAACTGGTTCCCTACGAGAAGCTATTAAAAGAGAACTCTTGGGTGACCTCAATGAGTTCTCTTTATTAGTAAAAAACTTTAGAAAAGCAGTAAGTTTGTTAGAGCTGGATGCAAACACCTTGTTTTTACTTGATCCTGCTGAGCTCAAGGTGAAACTAAAAAGTGCATCCTGGGAACTGTGTTATAAATTGGATATGCTTGCCCAATCAAGGAAAAGAGAAAGACAATCTCTGTTAAATACATATATATTAAAGCAGCCCCAACAATATCTTACTTGGAATATTCCTCACAGAGTCCGTAGGTTATGGTTCCTCTTAAGACAAGATCTGCTCCCACTAAATTTTCTCCTTGCAAAGTGGTACGGTGTATCTCCTATGTGTAATCTCTGTCATAAAGCTGTACAGGATCGTAACCATGTCTTGTTTGTGTGTACTGTACTACGCCCATTACGCCTCAAATGGTTAAAACCAATTTGTCTACAACTAGGAATTTTAAATGTAAAAACTTTTTTCCATGCTCTTTATTGTCTGCCAAATGAAATGTTTTGCTACAGAATTTTTAATTTTTTTAAAAGCTTTTTAAATATTTATTAATAATACATGGGGAGATGGTGATGATCACTCAACTAATGACAGGATTTGTTACCTTACTTGTGCTCGTCTGTATGGTCTTTTTTTTTTCTTGTTTTTTGGTATGTAAAATCTGTATATTGTGTACTTATTTTATGTGGCCCTCATTGAGAGCCAAAACATAATAAATTTTGAATTTGAATTTGAATATTAAATTTGCTACCTCTGGCTTGCGACACATAAGAGAAATGGTTCATCTCCTATATTTAAAACTGTATTTTCAATTTAGATTTGGAACTCTTCCCCTAAACGCATTTACACAAAACTGGTCTGCGAACAGGGATGAGAAATGCCATTATTGCAAAGATCAAACTGAGAATGTTTCTCACTTGCTGTTTGTTTGCCCTCTTTATGTCTGCCCACGTCGTAAATGGATAAAACCAGTGTGTCTCAATTTAGTAACACGCAGGCACATAGAGGCGCTTAGAATACTGGAAACAGATTGTACACCCTACTTTGCGATCGCTGTTGCAAAATTTTTAGGATGGGCCTGGACTATTCGCGCCCGCACTTTACAACTATCTGATGCAGCTTAATGAATTATCGTCACCATGTTTTCTATGTATGATCTATTTTTATAATAATTCTTGATGGAATATTTTATATTGTGTACCGGAAGTGACAGCATAAAGTGTTTAATGTGTGTTTTAAATATATATGAATTTTAGGTTTAGTATTTATTGTGTAGTGATAGGATGTAAATTGCTTTTATGACTTGCTGTCGAATAAAGTTTTTGAAATTTGAAGAAAAAAAAAAGATTTTTTTTTTATATTTATGAAAAGTCAAACGTTTGGAAATTACTATTTTATGTGTGTTGTATTCCTTCAGAATTTGGTCTTCTGTTTCTGAAACAATTTTTGTTGACCTGGATATTCTGTGCATTTTACTCCTGCTAATCAGTGTTAAAGTGCCTATGCTCCCCCTTAAAAAATAGAAAAACTGACATATTCCTAATTGGTACATTTAATTTACTTATAAATTCCTCGTACATGGCACTGCATGTATCCCTGGCCTGTAAAATAAATGCAACGATTTAGCCGCAGCACTCACTGTGCCCTCTACGAAAGTAGCACTATAAAACATGTCTCCAGGCCTACCCCTGCAGTATGGATATGCAGTTTTAAACTGTGATTTCGGCATTATAAATTAAACACTTTTCCAGGCCAAAACCTTCCCTTTTATTGCCTAAAAGGCACTCCCAAGGTAGGCCCTTACATCCGAACATCCTACCCGCTTGGTTTTCATTAGTTTCTCTGTTTGCAAATCAATTTTCTGCTGTTTTTATTCGCTGGAGCATTCTATTTCTTGTTTTTCCTCTGTGTCCTTCTCTTATAAGTCTCCCATTGGCCTAATACTGTGTTCATCTCTTTGGTGGAACTTCTTTTAAGCTTCTCAACCTGCCGGCATTACGAGAGCTACACCCTTGCTTTAAGGATACAGCTCTGTCCGAGTGCCGTGGGCTCAGCACACTGCCATTATCTCTGTGGAGATCCTCTTATGTGCTTTTATTCCTTCTCCGTGCTCCCGACAAAGCATGCACTACCTAGTGCCCCTGGGCACAAGCAGGGACACACTTGAGTGCGTTTGTCATCGTATGCACTCTACTGTCCCCCGGGACACAAGCAGGTATCCACGTCAGTATTTGTTCCCTGAGCAACTGTGAGGGCTGAGGCCAACCGTAATTTCTACAAATGGGACCCGTGCTGGTGAGTAAGCTAATGTGGGCGGGCCTTGGCTTGGTTGAACTCATCCCTCAGTCCGACACTATTTAATATCTATGTGTCGGACCTTGCTAGTGTCATCAAAGCACACGGGATGAGCCTCACCTCATACGCTGACGACACCCAGCTGGTCTTGGCCATAAAGGGCGATGGACAGGAGGTAGCAGAAAGATTCCAAAGGGGGATGATTGCTATCGATGAGTGGATGGCAAGAAATTGCCTGAAGCTCAATTCCGATAAAACGGAAGTGGTCATCTTTGGTAACCTTCAGCCAGCCTGGTCGGCAGCTTGGTGGCCATCGGTTCTTGGTGTCCCTCCTACCCCCACCGCTAAGGTTAGAAACCTAGGAGTGACATTTGATGACAAGCTATGTTTCATGGCCCATGCAAACAAGGTGGCAGCTAACGCCCATTTTAAGCTCAAAGTAATAAAAAAGATCATTCCTTACTTACCAGATTCAGCAGCCAAGACGTTAGTCACCTCCTTGGTCCTGACATCGTTGGATTACTGCAACGGTCTTCTGCTTAATGCACAAAGCAGAGTCACGAAAAAGCTTCAGACTGTGCAGAATGCAGCGGCACGCGTGCTATCCAAAAAACCCAAGTTTACTCCCATCTCGGACACCCTGAAAGATTACCACTGGCTAACCATTCAAAATAGGGCTAAATTCAAAGCATTATACATAGTTTATAAGACCCTGCAAGATCAAGGACCGCGCTTCCTCAAAAAACTACTAATTCCTTATAACCCGTCTAGAACACTTCGGTCCTCCTCACTGAACCAACTTGTGGTTCAACGAAGTAGAACAGTCTCATGGGGTGATCGCCGCTTTTCTATCGCAGCCCCTAAAATCTGGAACTCCTTACCGAACCACATTAAAATAAGTTCCACGCTCCTCCAGTTCAGAAAGAAACTGAAGACGTGGTTATTCAACCAGTAAACCCAGATACCAATCTGCTGATCAGGGATACACAGCATTGCATACCAGCGCCGAGACGCCTAAGGGTATTTGTTCGCGCTCTATAAATATCATTAAATAAATAAATAAATAAACTCAACCGATTCCATAGTCACAATGGGCATTGTTCTCTTGGCACAGTCTATGTGATGGACGTTACTTCAGATAGTATATGACTTACTCCGTTCTTTATATGCTGCCACTATACTTTTGTTGCAGTGGCAGCTCCTCCGCTAAGGCGGAAGAGCCTCACTCAACTGCCCAAAGGGGAGAAATAAAATAATAACTTCTAGTTATTATCATTTAATTTTCCATTTAGCAGTCAGTGGTGAGGCAGGGCAGGGCGGGCTGGCCAGAGCAGGGGAGGAGTGATGTGCACTCCCTAAGTGCACATGAACTGTTTGGCCGGCCCTCTGGCATGTTTCTACCAGGCTGCATCACACAGCCTGGCCAGGAACATGTAGAGGCTCCCTGTTCCAGTCTGAGTGTCGATCCACGATCTCAGACCAATCACAGTACTGCATTGCAGCATTGTGATTGACTCAGGGGAGCCTGTCTGCCCAGGTGCTTCCTGATGCCGCCGGCTGGGACAGGAAAATGAAGAAGACAAGCACGGAGGATGGAGGGTAGGCCGTTAAAGGTAAGTCCCTGTTTGTTTGTTACATTCCTCCCCCTGTAACCTCCCCCGCTTCACCAACCTGTCCAGAAGCAGCCGCTACTGTTATGGTGAGCACTGTTTCTTGTATGTATGTATGTATGTATCGCATATTTGTATAGCGCAAACTATCACCCAAAGGCTATCCTGGCGCTTTGACTCTTAGCGGACCATACGTGATGCTACACTGCTGCAATACTTACACTATCCTAGGAAAGAGAAACATTTTTAATCCTTTTTTAAAGGAAGGAAGGTCCCCCAGGTTTCTCAAAGACAGAGGTAGGGAGTTCCACAATTTAGCTGCGGTAAATCTAAAAGAGCTTCCGCCCATCCGGGTCCTCAAGATCTTAGGGACTACCACCAGGCAGGCTGACGAGGAGCGAAGAGATCTGGCAGGCGTATACCAAGAAAACAGCTCCTGCAGAGGAGACGGACGCTGCCCGTGAAGGGCCCTAAACACTAAACAGAGTGCTTTGAAATTGATGCGTTGGGAGATTGGCAACCAATGAAGGTCCATAAGCGCCAAGGAAGATGAATCAGAGCACTGACGAGAAAGAGCCAGCTTGGCAGCCATGTTCTGTACTCACTGCAGTTTACCCACCAGGGTAGCTGGCGTACCCAGAAGTAGTGCGTTGCAGTAGTCGAGTCTGCTTAAGATGATGCCACGCACTACCTCTGGTCGGGCAATGACTAGGAGCAGGGGAAGGATCTTCGGTAGTGTGCAGAGCAACATCATGCAGGTAGCCGCTGTTTTATTCCCAAACGTGTTTAACTATAAGTTAGATCCAAACATCACACCCAGGGCGGCAAGGCTACCACCTGGTGTCTGTTACCAAGATAGGAGACCAGCCAGTCCAGAACCAGGCCAGACACCCCAATTTCCTCCAGTCTCCTGATCAGAATGGCATGGCTGACCATGTCGAACGCGGCTGACATATCGAGCAGCACTAAAAAGGCTGCCCGACCAAGGTCGACTCGCGAACGAAGATCGTCCAGAACGGTCACCAATGCGGACTCAGTACCGTGGGCTGGCCTAAAACCAAACTGGGCCACATCCAGAAGGTGTTGGTCTCCATGAAACTGGACAGATGTTTGGTGGCCAGCTTCTCCAGGATCGTAATGTGAAAAGGAAGCAACGAGATGGGCCTGTAGTTCGCTGAACAGGTGGGATCCAGCGTTTCCTTCTTCAGCAGCGGAGAGACAACACCCAGTTTCCAACAATCCGGAACTCGGGCGGTACTGAGGGACTGGCGGCAGATGGCATGGAGGGGAAAAAAAAGCTCCTCTTGGAACACTTTCCAAAATGTATGTGGTAGCGGGTCCAGGGGAGAGCCTAAAGATACACTGTTGGCCAGCAGACAGAAATCCTCAAAGGAAGGAAGGGGAAAACTGTTCCCCTTAGACAGCCCTCTGGATCACTTACTCCGGTGAGCTCGTTCGATAGCACGAGACCTGTTCGCAATCATCGTCCCTCTGTTTCGGGATAGAAAGATGCTTTGTTCAGCTGCTTCTTCTAACAAAAAGTAACATTTACACTTGGTGCCTTTCAGAAGTGTAGAGCTCAGGCCATGGGCACCCTTCTAACTCTAGTCTGGACTACTCTAGTGAGATGTAAGCACGACTGCCCACCTCTGGGAGGGTTGCATATGAGAAGCATGTATTGCAGCCGACATGCAGTAGTTCCATTAATCTGTGCATGTTAGCAGTTAGACAGGCTTTGCCTAGTTTGTTCAAGTTGGGAAGCTGCTATTGCAACATGGGTCTTAGTGCTTAAATCTTCAACTTTGTTATTAGATCACACATTTTCCAATCAGTATGAACTCGAAAAAAAGATTTAAACAATCAATCAATCAATCAGAACATTTGTAAAGCGTGCTATTTACCCATGAGGGTCTCAAGGCGCGGGGGGGCTGCTACTGTTCGAATAGCCAGGTCTTGAGGATTCTTCTGAAGGTTAGCAGGTCCTGTATCTGCTTTAGGAGGATAGGGAGGGTGATCCAGGTCTTGGTGGTGAGGTGGGAGAACGATCTGCCACCAGAGATTGCTCTTCGGATGTGGGGGACGGTGGCGAGGGCATGGTCAACGGAACAGAGGTGGCAGTTGGGGGTTTAGAAGCTGAGTCGCCTGTTGAGGTATTGGTCTAGTGTTGTGGAGTGCCTTGTATGCGTGGGTGAGGAGCTTGAAGGTGATCCTCTTGTTGATGGGGAGCCAGTGCAGGTCTCCCAGGTGGGAGCTGATGTGACTGCGGCGAGGGATGTCGAGGATCAGGCGTGCAGAAGTGTTCTGAATGTGTTGAAGTCGTTTCAGGAGTTTGGCTGAGTCTCCTGCGTAGAGGGCATTTCCGTAGTCCAGCCTGCTGCTGACGAGGGCCTGGGTGACCGTTCTTCTTGTTTCGGTGGGGTTCCACCTGTAGATCTTGCGGAGCATGCAGAGGGTGATGAAGCAGGAGGACGAGACTGCATTGACCTGCTTTGTCATGGAGAGAGTAGAGTCGAGGATGAACCCCAGGTTGCGTGCGTGGTCAGTGGGTGTTGGAGCTGTTCCCAGTGCGGTCGGCCACCAGGAGTTGTCCCAGGCTGAGGGGGTGGAGCCGAGGATGAGGACTTCCGTCTTGTCTGAGTTTAGCTTCAGTCAGCTGTTCTTCATCCACTCTGCGACGGCTTTCATCCCTTCGTGGAGGTTGGTTTTGGCGGTGAGGGGGTCCTTGGTGAGGGAGAGGATCAGCTGGGTGTCGTCGGCATAGGAGATTATGTTGAGGTTGTGCAGTCGGGCGACGTCGGCAAGCGGTGCCATGTAGATGTTGAACAATGTGGGACTGAGGGATGAGCCCTGGGGTACCCCACAGATGATCTTGGTGGCTTCGGAGCAGAAGAGGGGGAGGTGGACGCTCTGGGTTCTGCCCGAGAGGAAGAAGGTGATCCAGTCCAGAGCCTTGTCTCAGATCCCAGCATCGCAGAGGCGTGTGCGTAGGGTGCGGTGGCAGACGGTGTCGATGGCGGCTGACAGGTCAAAGAGGATGAGGGCCGTGGCTTCTCCATTGCCCAGCAGGGCCCTGATTTCATCAGTAGCGGTAATGAGGGCAGTTTTGGTGCTGTGGTTGCTTCAGAACGAGGACTGGGAAGGGTCCAGGATGCTGTTCTGCTCAAGGTAGCCGGTCAGTTATCTATTAACGGCCTTCTTGATGACCTTCGCCGGGAACAGGAACAGGGAGATGGGCCAGAAGTTCTTGAGGTCCTTGGTGTCAGCCTTGGGCTTTTTGATTAAGGCGTTGATCTCTGGGTGCTTCCAGCTCTCTGGGAAGCTCGCTGTCTCGTAGGAGATGTTGATGGTTTTCCGGAGATGGAGTGTGATGGTGGTGCAGGCTTTGTTGAAGATGTGGTGTGGGCATGGGTCTGCCGGAGAGCCGGAGTGGATGGTGTTCATGATTTTGATAGTGTCGTCGTCGTTTATGTTGGCCCAGGAGAGCAGGGGGTTGATGTGGATGGTGGACGTGGGGATGGAGGTCTCAGTGGTTGTCAGGACGGTCGTGGTGTTGAAGCTGTCTTGGATGTCTGCGATCTTGCGATGGAAGAAGGTGGCAAGTGAGTCGCACAGGTCTGGAGAAGGTGGGATGTCCTTGGTGTTGGAGCTGGGGTTGGAGAGTTCCTTCATGATGTTGAAGAGCTCTTTGCTATTATGTGCGTTGTCTAGGCGGTTTTCGAAGGAGGCTCTTTTGGCAGATCTGATGAGGTCATGGTGTCTGCGGGTGGCGTTCTTGTGGGTTGCATAGCTGTCCGGTGTCTGTTCGCGGTGCCATTTCTTTTCTAACTCACGGCAGATGTGCTTGGAGACCTGGAGGACTTCGGTGAACCAGCTGGCTTTTATGCAGGTGTGTCTGTTGGAGGGTTTCTTGATCAGAACGAGGGTGTTGGCGCAGTGGTCGAACCATGAGGTTGCAGTGTCGGGGTCGGTGGGGTCGGTGGGTGGGCTCCGGGCAAGGGTTGTGGTTAGCTGGTCTTTGGTGACTTTACTCCAGCAGTGGCAGGGGATCTGTTGGGTGTGGTGGTGCATGGTGGGTTTCCGGAGGTGAAGTGTATGCAGCGATGGTCGGTCCAATGCAGTTCGGTGGTGTGGTTGAAGGAGACGTGGGCACTTGGTGAGACAATGGGGTCAAGCGTGTGGCCAGTAGAGTGGATGGGTGCTGTCACAAGTTGTCTGAGTTCGAGGTTGGCGAGGTTGTTGATCAGGTGGTGAAGCTGGTGTCATTGTTGCTCTCGAGGTGGAAGTTCAGGTCCCGAGGAGGATGTAGTCTGTGGAGGAGAGTGCGTGTGTACTGTTGAAGTCGGCGATGGAGTCGCTGAACTGTGGTCAGCGCCGGGGTCTGTAGACGAGGGTTCCTCTGAGGGTGGTATTGTGCAGGTGTTCAACAGTGTTGAGGGTGTCGTTGGTGTTGGTCGAGACTCTGAGGGTGTTCCTGTGGATGATGGCGATTTCTTCTCCTGTTCCGTTGGTGCGGTCCCTGCGGGTGACCTTGTAGCCGTCTGGGCTGGCTATGGCGATGTCGGGTGCCAAGGAGGGGTTCAGCCAGGTCTCTGTCAGGAAGGCAACATCTGGGAAGGTTGAGTTGAGTAGGTCCCAGAGTTCAACAGCGTGTTTGCGGGTGGAGCTGGTGTTGAGAAGAATGCATCTGAGGTGGTTGCGTTCTTTCGCAGTGGGTGGGTTGGTGGGTCGGCTGCTGGTGAAGCTGCAACTCCTGCAGGAGAAGGGTCCTTTGGTGTGCTTCAGGGCTGCCAGGTAGCAGTTGTGCGCTCATCCGGTGTTGAGTGTGTGGAGGTTGTTGGTTGTAGCGGAGATGGGCGCTGTGGCGCTGTGGCGTTCGCGGGGGCCAGGGGTTCTGGCACTGGGCGCAGTCCAGGCACGGACAGGCGCAAACGGGCCTTCCTTAGGCGCGCCTTTGGAGCGCCAGATGCACTGCTGCGCAGCGGCCACAATCTAAGGGAGGTGGGAGGGAGGAGCAGCTGGGAGGCGGGAGCAGAGAAGCACATGGCCGAGCAGGGGGGTGGGTCTGCAGGGGACGCAACAGCGGGAAAACAGGGGTAAAGCGGGATACAGAAGCAAGAAAGGGGGTACAAAAATACAATAGGGCAAAAACTGTGAAAAAGAATTTAAAAACATGAGAAAAAACAACTATTAGCAGTGCAGAGGCAAAATTACAGCAGGCTGACAGAACAAGGGGCCGTACGAGTTCAGAGAGCGTATGGCCTCGAACCCTCTTGCCAGTGGCTACAGCGACACACAGGTGGTGCTATGTGGCGTGGGGAGTGACCTGCCTGAGGACAGGGTTAATGATAGCTCATATGGATGAAAGTCTGCTTTCTTTTATGAAACGCAATTCATAAGATCTTACATAAACCCTCAGATTTCAAATATAAAATATATTTTTCATCAGGCAAATCGTGTGTGTGTGTAATACAATATGCTTCTTTAAATAAATCACATCAAGTATCATAGGGCCAGTGGAAATATGTGGCTGGGAAAGAAATATGCAGCAGGGTTGACTAAGTTATGTGACAAAAAAAGGCAAATTTTGTGGCACATTTTATACTAGCACAGCTTCATTGTTTTCTCATTTTTTCACTTGTTAGCACTGTCTGGGCATAGGTCGCAGCTCATTAGTACCGGTTCAACACCCAATAAGCAACAGAAAAGTGAACAGTCAACCTTTGCATAGGGTATTTAACTGCGTGGCAACACATGTCACTTAGTTTTCAGTAACCTTTGAACGGTTTGGGCTAGAAACTTTTTTGGGGGTAAACTCTGAAGATTATGCATCTGATGGATGGATTATGTGGCAAATCCATACTTGTGTTAAGAAATCACAGTTACTGCACATATTGCCTTTTTCACTGAACGCGTGTACAACGTTTCAGTAACTTATATTGCACAACTACTCACCAAGCTAAAATTTACAAACCAAAAAAAGTATTATTAATCACATAGGCGCAACCTGATGCATCTACCAATGCTTGTTTCAGTGTGCAGTGGCCTCTGTGGAATCAGATTTAGCTTTTATGACGACACATTTTTGCAATCAAAAACCTGCTCAAGCACTGCTACTGCCCTGTGGACAGAGAATAGAGCGTTCCATATTGCACATCCCATGGGGGTGAAATATTTCAATCCCCTAATGATGAGCTGCTGTCTCAGAGTTTTTGCAAATGAAGAAGCATGTAGACACATTTCTATAACAATCCCAGCTGGTCTCATAGCAACGTGTGAAAAAGCCAAAGCGACAGGTCATTTATCTCACAAATCAAAAATTAAAAGTGTCCCCTTTTCATACCTTGTTAATCTCTGGGAGGATAATGAAGTCCAATTTAAAGGTTAGCACACTCAGTGGCTCAGAGGACAATAGGGAGTGCAAGACAGGCACGTGCTCGTTATTTCATCATCACCCTATGTCAGGACACATTAGATTGCTTGACTACTTGGTGGTTTTAAACGGCAGTATCGTGTTAGCTCACTTCTTGGAATTGTTTTAAGTTCAGGTCTCAGCTGTGAACACACAAACCCCAGTCAAGCAACCTTCGAAATCCATGCAGCTAGCAAAAGTAAAGGTCCTCACAAGGCATAAGAAACGCATCTACAAGAACTGAGCAAACATAAGAAGAATACATGGGGCCTTATTTATGAAGGCCTTGCGTCAGTTTTGCGCCGCCGGTGCGTCACTTTTTGTGACGCACCAGCGGTGTAAAAAACTGCGCCTTGTTGCGCCATATATAAAAAGTGGCGCATCTAGGTAGATGCGTCACTTTTTAAACCCCTGCGCCACATTATACCTGCGTCAGGTATAATGTATGCAGAGGGGGCGTTCCCCCCCATAAAGCCTCGTAATAGTGACGCAGTGAAATCTATGAGATTTCACTGCGTCACTTTTAGGACGCTGTTGCGTCAAAATCTTGCACCTGCCTCACAGCAGGTGTAAGACTGATGCAAGCCCTTTCACATGGGGCTTTCCCTATGTGAAAGGACGCATTGCTGGAGTTGCGTCACTTTTGTGACACACTCCAGCAATGCGTCACTTTTGCGCTTACAGATACGTCAGAAATACTGACGTATCTGTAACTCCTTGCAACATGACGCGTCAGGAATGTCGTATGGAGTGCGCAGTGAAAAGTGACGCATCGCTGTTTTCACGCAGCGATGCGCCACTTTTCATAAATGAGGCCCATAAAGTCCACATGACATACAGGGAAAGACAACCCTTGAGCCGCACAGAACCAAAGAGCATCCTGACAAGCTGACATTTAAATCAGAAAGGGGTCTACTAGGAATATCCAAACATTTCCAAGAATGTGCCCACTTGATGACTTCCTGAACCAACTTAAGTACAAACAAAGAGGCTCGAACAGTATGATAAAGTGCCTCTTTTTTGCATTCTCAGCTCCATTTATTTGCTGAATTTAAAACTGGTTTGCTGCTATCCGGTTTCCGGTAACCCGATAAAAATCTAAACATTGTCTATTCACTGATCCGCATAGGTAACTCTGTAAGGTTATATAGTATATGGTATAAACTGCACACATCTCTTGGAAAATTAAATATTGCCTGTGTACTGCAGCGCTTACTCACCATCCAACGTGTGACAAGAAAATATGGCTTCAGGCCTATCAATGTACCTGAACGCTGCAGTTTAAACATGGAGGCCAACATGTCAAAAGAACCCTTTTTCAGCGGAACAAAATCTTCATCCTAAAAAATAATAAGTAAGCCCAAAGTAGGCCTTGTATTCCACAAGGGAGGGTGCCTGGTGTTTATAAGTGGGACATGTAGAAATGTAATGTTACCATGTCCCTAGAGACACCAGCTCCCAAAAGCTATTTTCACAGTAGCAGGCGCTTGCTGCCCTATGTGAAAAACAACAGTTTAATATATTAATTTTGCTAACTCTGGCTTGCGACACATTTGAGAAATGGTTCATCCCCTATTTTTAATATTTATGAAAAGACGAATGTTTGGAAATTACTATTTTATGTGTGTTGTATTTCTTCAGAATGTTGTCTTCTGTTTCTGAATCAATTTTTATTTACCAGGGGATTCTGCTCATTTCACTCCTGCTAATCAGTGGTAAAGTGCTTGTGCTCTCCCTTAAAAAATAGAAAAACTGACATATTCATAATTGGTACATTTGATTTACATGGTACTGCATGTATTCCTGGCCTGTAAAGTAAATGCAACGACTTAGCCGCAGCACTCATTGCGCCATCAACAAAAGTAGCACTATAAAACATGTCTCCAGGCCTTCCCCTGCAGTTGAATATGCAGTTTTTAACTGCGATTTCAGCCTTGTAAATGAAACATTTTTCCTGGCCAAAACCTTCCATTTTATTGCCTAAAAGTCACTCCCAAGGTAGGCCCTTACATCCTTACATCTTTCCCTCTTGGTTTTCATTAGTTTCTGTGCTTGCAAATACATTTTCCACCGTTTCTATTGGTTGTAGCATAGTGGGCATATCACGTGCAATTCGTCCTCCACGCTATTGACCACAGACCCCCCTAGACCCCATTTCTCCCCACAAAAACACCTTACAAGTGTTGGTCTTCACTGCGTAGCCTTTATTATTTCTCGGACAACGTCATGTTTTCATTATTGATAATCTGTCATCCTTTGACCAATTTTATTAAACCAAACCAACACACATTAATGCATATAAGTCTGGACACATATTTTGGGTTAATATGTATTTACAATTTTCATTGCAAGAACTGAACTTGAGGCATGTTGTACCAGCAGGACACAACCAGCCCCTCTCCACTACTTCCATGTGAGGTGTCTATCAGCGCCTTCCTGGCACATCCCCTCTCTCACCATCTTGCTTCCTCCAAACACCGGCTACTCGGGTAGAGCCGGAGAGTCCAGGACCACCAGCAGGTCGGCCCCCTCTCCTGCCAGCCTGGAGCCCCATTGACTGGCTCCCTGTTCCAGGGTCAGACAGTCCCCGCCAAACGAGTCCCTACACTTTTCTGCTTCCCGGGACCCCGCCCCCGCCGACTCTACTCCTATACTTAGGGACGGGTGGGTGGGCAAATCACTTCCAGCTGCGACCCTCCAGCAATCCCGAGGCGAGTGGAAAAAGAGGGCTACACCCTCGAGACCAACGCTTTTATTAGGCTTGGGGGATCACCAACACACCTCCCTGCCTTCTCACATTTCTCATTGAACCTCCCTTCTACCTCATTCTGAGGAAACAAAACCTATGTCCTCCTGCCCGAAAATTCCACTAAAGGCACTCTGCCCCTAGGCGCAGGCGGTGCCTTTAATAGTGGGCATATCACGTGCAATTTGTCCTCCACGCTATTGACCACAGACCCCCCTTGACCCCGTTTCCCCCCTCAAAAACACCGTACAAGTGTTGGTCTTCACTGCGTAGCCTTTAATATTTCTCAGACAACGCCATGTTTTCATTATTGATAATCTGTCAACCTTTGACCAATTTTACTAAACTAAACCAACACACATTGATGCATATAAGGTTGCACACATATTTTGTACCACAGGTTATTATGTATTTACAATTTTCATCACCAGAACTGCACTTGAGGCGTGTTGTACCAGCAGGATACAACCAGCACCTCTCCACTACTTCCATGTGAGGTGTCTATCAGTGCCTTCCTGGCACATCCCCTCTCTTACCATCTTGCTTCCTCCAAACACCGGCTACTCGGGTAGAGCCGGAGAGTCCAGGACCACCAGCAGGACGGCCCCCTCTCCTGCTAGCCCGGAGCCCCAATGACTGGCTCCCTGTTCCAGGGTCAGACAGTCCCCGCCAAACGGAGTCCCTACCCTTTTCTGCTTCCCGGGACACCGCCACAGGATGAGGAGCCAACTGGCGCTCTCGACCTCCCCCAAAAACCGCTCCACCTTCCAGATGTAAAGTTATGGCCCCCAATATGGTTTTGACAAACAATTCCTCCCGATTGAGTTGTCTCACCGAAGTATTCACCACGCCCGGTGGCTCATTGTCACCCCACACCTTTCGAGGTAGCACCTCCGATCAACATATGATGGTATCTGGCAATGCCTTCCTTACCCAGGAGAGTGCGGAGAACAGAAACTCCTTCACCCCCCTCCAGCCAGCCGGAATCATGTTTTCAACCCCTGAATGAATCACCAACACGCTTGGAACGGGCATACCCTTATCCAACGCTCCCTGTAGATGCGTTATGAGCTCTTCCAACCGTTGCCCCGGAATCTCTATCCAATGGTGATTGAAACCCTTTGTCTTTTGCGCTCTATCCTCCTTGGACGTGTTGAACCATTGCTCTGCTCTGTGTATTACCGTATCTCCACACCAGCAAACCTGCTTCCACTGCCTCGCCACCACTGTATGAGAATCAAAATAAAGAAACAGAAAGAAAGAACATAGGGGCGTTGGTAACAGGCCACCTTCTCCTGCCCCCTGTTTAAACCAGCAGCGGTCTAACATATCGTTCAAAGCAAGATGACCTCCACCTACCCACCCTCATGATGGCATCCAATGAGAGGCCTAACGTAGCTGCTGTTGTGGCTGCCCCAATTCAGAATGAATGTGATGTGAAATGAGCAGTATCTTCCCCTAACAACAACAGGGCCCGCTTGCATAGACGTGTAAACTGAAACTGTGTCAATGGTGTTCCATCAGCATGTGCCAAAAAACTATGCTCCCGCCACTTGGCCTCACCTGCATGAAATTCGCTGCCAACGCCACCGTGCGATAGCAAGCTCCCTGAACTGCCCTGAGCTGGACCCAAACACCCTTACCTAAAGGGTCCGTTTTTGATCTCCTCACTCTAATTTGGAGCAAGCCAGCCGCCAGTACCACATCCGCCATGTGGATACCCCTTTCCCTGTCCGCTTTTGAGCTTGGTAAAAGCTCTGATATCCGAAAGGCCCCGAAAATGGCCAATGAATACGCTAAACTGAGCAGATGCGTCTCATATGGAGACCCGCACACCTGCGGCAAAACTTCCAAGATATTTACCAGCCTACCAGCATCTATGGGTCTCCTGTTACCCTGTACCCTTGGTGCCAGCCGTTCCCATCCGTTTATTGCCCGCTTGACACGCGTCTCTTTAGTGGGGTCGGACACACCTTTCAAACCTGCAAAGAACGCAATGGCCAACAATTGCCTCCTAACCAACGATAACGACCTTCCTTCCTCTCTCTGCTGGACAAGGAACAGAAGCACCCCTTCTGGTTTAAAAATGTCTGTGCTCCCTGCCCCCTTGAGGACCGTTAAGTATACCTGCCAAGCCTTCTCATACATACTCTTAGTCTATCGGTATCAGGTCAGGAGCAATGGGGCACCAAGCTTCCACGGGTTCCCCGGGAAAGCCGTCATCTGAACGTCCGCTTGTGGCCATCGGGCTCTGAAATCTGTCAACTTTAAACGAGACAGTGCATCAGCCACTGAGTTGTCCACCCCTGGGACATGCTTATCAGTAAAGTACACATTGCGCCTGAGGCAAACTCTCACTAGTTCTTTTAGCAAACGGAGCACCCAAGGACATTTTGCCCTTTGACTGTACACTGCCCACACTACTGACATACTGTCCGACCAAAACACAATGCACCTGTTTTCCGGCAAACCACCCCACAAATGCAGCGCCACTATAATGGGAAATAACTCTAAAAATTTGATGTTCCACTGGCCAGTGCTGCATACACCACTTTGATCCCAACACTGCCCCAAAACCAACACTGCCCGCTGCGTCTGTATAAAGCTCCAGGTCTGTGTTAGCTTGTACTGTTCGTTGCCAAATCACGCTCCAATAAATCTCTCCAATTGACCAAATCGCCCTTCACTTCAGCTGCTAACCTAGTATGATGATGCTTCTCTTTTAATCCTGACATTGCCCTCGCGATATTTTCCTCGAAAAGACCCTGCCCATGGGTATAATCCGTAATGCAAAATTGAGCTGCCCCACCAAAACCTGCAATTGGTGCAAAGGGACCTTGCGTGCCCCCAAACACTCCTCTACTGACATTTGAAAAACCCTTACTTTGTCACGTGGAAGTCTGCATACCCCGTCAATTGTATCAATCTCAATGCCCAGGAAGGTTATGCAAGTTGTTGGCCCTTCCGTTTTTCCTGCCGCCAAAGGCACCCCCAGCACCTCCCCCATCCGCTGCAAACCCTGCAATACCTCCGTGCAAGCTGACAAATTAGGTGGCCCCAGGAACAGGAAATTGTCCAAATAATGCACCACATCACTCGTCCCAAGTGCATCCTGCACTGCCCATTCCAAAAAACAGTTAAACGTTTCAAACACTGCACACCCAATGGAACAACCCATCGGCATACATAGGTCCATGAAGAACTTCCCCTCAAACGTGAAACCTAACAACCTAGTGTCCTCTGGATTAACCGGAGGAGGCAAAAAGCAGACTCAATATCTGACTTGGCCATGAGAGCTCCCTCCCCCAGCCTCTGTAATTTCTGAATAGCGTGTCAAAAGTGGTGTAACGCACTGCAAACAGTTCTGGATCCAACACCTCATTGACTGACGACCCAGGTGAACTCGATAGATTATGAATGAGGCGATATTTGCCCTCCTCCTTTTTTGGTACCAAACCCAATGGTGTACACAATAAATCCGGGCTTTTCCATTTACTGAAAGGGGCCAGCCACCCTCCCCAGCGCTATCTCTTTCATAATTTTCTCCCTGGCCACCTCTGGGTTTAGCAGCACTGACCGCTGATTGCGAGGGGATACTGCGGTGGGCTGGGCACTAGATGGGATATGAAAGTAAAATCTGAAACCCTGATATTAAAAATGAGCTTCTGCCCGCCTCTCGTATCTATAGAGCAGGTAGGCCAGCACCTGAAGGTGTATTGGAGTCCACAAATTGTTATGAGGATTTGGCCGGGCAGCCCTTAATTTGAGCGTTGGCTGAGGTGTGCTGTTCCTTTGGTTTCCCCCCTTTTTTGTAACACTTGGTTACTGGGTGCCCTTGCATTCAACAGAAGGAACAGATGTGCCTGAATTTGCAGGCGGCTCCCCTGTTACATTCATTCTTGTTGAACTGCCAGCATGCTTGCTTCTTATCCCCAACTCCCCTGTATCCCCGAAAGGGGTGTGTGGCCTTGCTAACTGGCGCAGCAGAAAAAAATTCCCCATGCCATATATTTATCTCGCACTGATTCCAAGCCACTTCAGGCCTCACGCCTTCATCTGCCTGAATTTGGTGTCATATTGGAGCCAGGCCGTGCCCTGAAATTCTGGTGCTGCTCCATGGACCAACGCCGGGAACTGCTCCACCATGATTGCTGCATAAATAGCGAACCCGGTCACCCAATTCTTCAACGACCACTCCACCCAAACCTTCTTCTGTTTGAATTCCCCTTCTTTGCCTGCTCTTCTCTTCCCTGGGACAACCCCCGCATTGATCAGATCGAAAACATCAACACATTCACCACTGAAAATCTTTTCCTTGGTGTCCACCGGCACTTGCCAAGTGATACTCGCTGATGGCGTCACTGCCAGTGACATTGAACCATACAGTACCGGGCTCTGTAAGAGGGGTGTCTGCACTGATACCACCTTCGCAGAAGGTCCCGACGGTGGCACTGCAACCGTACCAACCCCTGGCGCCCCTGCATTACTCACTGGGCCTTGTGCCATAGTAGCGACTACCACTTGTGACTGTACCACGCCTCCTGACTGCACCCACACTTGTGCCACCTCACCCTTGCTGCGCCACTACTGGCACTGGAACCTGTGAGGTGCATGGTGATGCCTGTGTATCCACCGTTGGCACCGCCACAACCCCTCCTTGAGCTGCTGCATTTTGTGGACTATTTGGCCCTACCGGCGCAGCATTGTGGATGGCGCCATACTCTGTGGATGCCCTCCTACTGCACCCAACTTGACTACCGCTGTACCCCTCTGTGCGGCAGCAACAGCACCCTGCCTATTGTCCGTGCCTGTCAGAGGCTGTCCCAGTGCCACCGCCTCACCTTCAGTGTTCGTCCGTGATTCTGGGACCTGTTTGGCCCTCTCCTGCTGTGCATCCTTAAAACGTGCTGGCATCCGCCTTATGCGTTTAGGTAAAGGGGGCTCCTGCTGCGAACTCTCTCCTGAGCCCTGAGCAAGTGTCTTCAGAGCCAGTCGATGCCACCTTTCTTCGCAACCTCCCACAATGCCGACAACGATCGAAAATCCTCAGCCGTTGCCGGGGCCACTTTGCTCCCCGCGTTCGCTTTGATGGCATCCTGCCCACTAAAGAAATGAAAGGAGAGTTAAACACTCGCCACACCCTTTCTTCACCCCTTCTCCTTACTCATTCCTGCGCACTGCCATGCCCACATACGTATCGCGCTCCCATGGGCTAGGCACTAAGGATACTCACTACCCCAGTGCCCCCCCCTGCGCCATGCCGCGCATGCATAACCAACCCCGAACACCTACAACCATGAGATACCCAACATACTCATTAGCTGGATACCCCGGATTAACATGCAAGCATCACCAACTCCCATGGAGAGCGCTTAGCTTACCTACTAAACCAGCGCCCGCCGGAACCATGCGGTCATGCATCATGCCACAATCATGCCTCCCCTTGCATCTCCATCCCACCTCTAAACCAAGAAATGCAAAGACACCTTTATTTTCCTCATCACCATTATTGTTATTCTGAAACATATATTTCTAAAGGAAAATCACGCCATCCCAGCCCACTAAGCCAACCTCCTCAAAGCCAACACATTGTCTAAGCCAAATGCTGTGCCCACCAATGTACTGTCTTTCATTAACATTGCATTTGCCACCTCAGTATAGCGCTGCGAGGTCCCCGCTGCCGCCCACATCACCGCGTGCCACCCTACGCGCCCTCTACCCTTTTTAGGTCGAGTATTTATACTCGAACCTATTATATCTGAACCAGAGTCTCTTGAACCAAGCGGATTTTGTTAAATGCATGTTGGGCACTCGAGCATGAAGCTTCCCCAGGCGCGCGCTTGGCCTCGCACACCACCATCAAAGGCTTCTGCTCCACCTCACTCCCTTTCCTCCCTCCCACTCGCTGGCCACATCGAGAGCTTTTGTAAAAGGGGCTTGCTTAAAGCTTGAAGGCAATCTGCTTCCCCGCCCCCCTGGTGTTTCTGGCTTTTCTCGTTCGCTAATCAGTTTTGTTTCCCCTCCCACCCTTCCTTTGATGTCCGCCCCGCGTGGCCTCTGCCTGTCGTCTCTCCGTCCTTCACATCTTGTTATCAGTCCTTTCGATTGTCGTTCAAAAAGGCTTGCTAGTGTTTAACCCTCCTTCTTTGTCCCTCCTTTTTGTGTTGTTTTATCTCACGGAGCACCTCCCAGTTACTTGTATCTTTATGCTTCTGTGTTTGTGTTTTTGAGGTCTATTTTTTCCTTTGATTCCTGCTCGTGTTTGTCTTTGTTTCCTATTACACTTATTTATTTATTTATTTATTTATTTAAACTTATATCGCGCAACAGCTACCCGCAGTGGGTTTCCCGGCGCAAGGGATAGACTCAAGAAGGAACAACAGACCAATCAGACAGCACCATAGATCGAACTTATCTGGAATCCTTCTCACAAGAATGCCACGCGTTATCTTGTATACTTGTTTTGCCAGTCTGCCATTAATAGTTAGTGCAAGGTTTGTATCGTATGGAAAACAACCTCATATTTAGCAGTTTTTGTGCAATTTTTTTTATGATAGTCTGACTAAGACACCCCGCGGAAATGCTGTGTGTAACCGAGCTGGATGGAATCTCCCCATCCGACGCAGAGCTCATGGATGCGATATGTAGCTGCTGGTCAGCCAGCAGAGGCCACTTAAGACTTGTTACTGAAGACTCCACAGCAATAAAACATGGCTTTGTTGGTTCAGTGCGGTCTTGCTTGCAAACTAGCTGTGGTACGGACCTTTCCAGGTCTCCCAGTGCAGTATATGTACATTTGATATATGTATATTCTCCCTTCAATCTAAGCAGGAATTTGCTTTGCCACAAAAGTGTTCTGTTATTACACGGATGCAAATCAGTCCTGGATGATAGTTAAGCACCGTGAGAAAAATGCAAAACACTGGGACATTGCATAGAAGTGAATCCGGTCAAAGAGTATGAATTTTTTCATGGTGATCTTTGGAAGAGCATTATGTGGCAACCTAAAGGCATTGTGCGTGTTGGCAAAGCGTAACCAAACTATTTGTCATTGTCAAGGGAGTGTGTGTGCGCTTTGAAAAGCTATTTGCTCATTTGCTTAAGGCCTACCTTTTGGCTTTGTCGGTGCTTGTTTCTGAAGGATACCTAACTTGGTATTGCATGTGAAATGATCCTTCATTGTCCCAGGTAGGCCATGCAAACGTAGTTTACGGATCACCTCACCTTGACTGAAGACCGGATTCTGCATCTTTGCAGGAGATGTGCCTCCTTTCCCAGAGGGAAATGCTATGCTCCACCCTCTCCTAAATTGCTAATCTTAAAGACTTGGCTCGTGCAGTGCAGGCATATAGCTGCCTGAACCAGTTTGATGACTTCAGTAATGCATGCAAGCAGGAAGCGCTCAACAAGATCGAGTACGAAGGTAAATGTTTTTTTCTTTTCATACTGGGCACCACAGAGGAAAAATCAAGTTTCATTTTATGTCCCCTTTAAAATTCCTTTTTTTTTCATCTGCTGTGACAGGCTTAGTCATTAAATGTATTGTCTATAGAAATCCTCCAAAAAGGAATATTGATTTTAATTGAAGGAGTCAGATGGGATTTTCATTTTCTGTTTTTCCAATGTCTCCATGAAACTAAAATTAGTATTCAGAGCTACTTATAGATTGGCATCTGATTACGTTGCATGTAATCTTAACTGATATAACCCTACTCACAGCTTACGACGTATAAACCAGAATCATTTAGCCTCGCCCAAACTGACCTTTGATACCTCAAAGTTCTGATCCTTCTTTCTGCTTGGCTCCCTTCCCTCCACTTCTCCATTCTATTATGGACAGCTTCCCATCCATCCAGGAATTTAAACACCCCAGCATCACTCAGCACCACCACATTATCACTCAGCACCACCACAGCATCACTCAGCACCACCACAGCACCACTCAGCACCACCACAGCATCACTCAACACCACCACAGCATCACTCTCCACTACCACAGCACCACTCAGCACCACCACAGCACCACTCAGCACCACCACAGCACCACTCAGCATCACCACAGCATCACTCAGCACCACTACAGCACCACTCAGCACCCCCACATTATCACTCAGCACCACCACAGCACCACTCAGCACCACCACAGCACCACTCAGCACCACCACAGCACCTCTCAGCACCACCACAGCATCACTCAGCACCACCACATTATCACTCAGCAACACCACATTATCACTCAGCACCACCACAGCACCAATCAGCACCACCACATTATCACTCAGCACCACCACATTATCACTCAGCACCACCACAGCACCACTCAGCACCACCACAGCACCACTCAGCACCACCACAGCATCACTCAGCACCACCACATTATCACTCAGCACCACCACAGCATCACTCAGCACCACTACATTATCACTCAGCACCACCATATTATCACTCAGCACCACCACAGCACCACTCAGCACCACCACAGCACCACTCAGCACCACTCAGCACCACCACAGCACCACTCAGCACCACCACAGCACTACTCAGCACCACCACAGGATCACTCAGCGCCACCCCAGCACCACTCACCGCAACCCCAGCATCACTCAGCGCCACTACAGCATCACTCAGCGCCACCACATCACTCCTCGCCATCACAGCATCAATCTATGCAACCATTCAACAACAACTGGTTCAAATATGTTCTCTCAATGTTTCAAGCTTTATTACAAATGTCACAAAAAGATGTTAATATTTCACTTCTGTTCTTGGATTTTCGTCACAATAAAATAGACTGAACATAATGTTCACAAACGTTATTTACAAAACTTTAAGCTATTGCCATTATAAATTACAATCACTTTTATTTAAGTATTAATTATTTAAAAAAATTAAAAGCCATTGTTATTTGCTATATCAATACATTTAAGTCACGTAAATACAAAACATGTTGCATTACAAATGCTATACATGTCACATTTGCGGAAGTTATAACTATTGGCATTGTAAATGACAAAGCTAATAATTTAGCTATTTTCAAAACCAACACATAAATAAAAAAATTGTCATTTACAAGACCAATAGCTCAAAATTTCATAATGCAAGACCTATTGTATTGCAAATGCTTGTTCTTCCTGCCAGGCGAACCGTCAAAGGCACAAATGCACCATGCCCTCAGGAGGGTTCAAACCCTCGATCATATGTTAACAAACCAAATGCGCTTGCCCGAGGCCACGCAGTGGCCATCAAGAGGGCGGGCTCCTAGTCACGGAGGGCTGCCCCCGCCCACCTTGTGGCCAGCCACTCCTCACCTGGGCAGGTATCGCCCAGTAGGAGGTAGGCGGGTCGCTGACGCACGTCCGGGGCGGCTGGGAGGGGCCTCTGGGGGTACATTACCCCCTTGCACTATTGTGGAGGCCTCTTTGCCGCTCCGGACGTCGCACTACAGCATCTGGACACTCTTTTCACCTCAGTCCTTCCGCGGCTCAAGCGCTGCTGGCTGTTGTGATCGCGTCGCATCGCGTCGGAGAACAAAGCATTGCGCGAGGTATGTGCCCCAACTTGCCTCCTCCCGGTCCCGTCCCTGGGCATGACCAGCAGGTTGATGGGGCCCAGTGGTATCGGCCACTGGGGGGGGGGGGGTTTGTGGCGGCGACGGTCGTGTGTGCTACTGGCCGTAGTTGCATATGATTCTGCAGAGGGATCAGGGTAGGCGGGTGAAGCGAGGGGTGCGGGGCGGGTTTGCAGCTTAGCCCTGGGTCGTTTCGCAGTCGGAACGGTAAAAGAACAGCATTCATATTGTGCTTTGTAGCACACTACAGGTGATTGTGCTATGCACGTAATTATCGGCCGGGATAGCATATGTCGTCAACGTAATGTGATTCTAAATATAAGTAGCAATCCCTTTACGATAGGATGAAATGGGCCACGCTTCAGACCACATTTACGAGGGGGTTTGAGCTGGTACAGGTGTTTATTTAGGAACATGTAACTGGCCGCACCGGTGGTTCTAGTGGGGTTTTGTTCCATTGTTAACCACGCGGGGATGGCTGCTGAGGAACGGCCATTTTAGGGGCACCTGTGACCAGTGCCGAGGGTCAATGGCGCCCAGCGCAGCCATGTCGAATGGATGGATTGGTCAGTTGTTCGACATCTTGGGAATGGCGGATGGCCGAAAAACCTTGTGTCGAGTCCCGGTAGGCTTCTAAGCTCCGGTGATGCTGGGCAAATAACTTATTCTCCCGCGTGTATATTGCAAATCATTTATTCTCCCCGTTGGTGTTCGCACGCATGGTAGCATGGATCCTCGGGCCGAGTCCAGGCAGGCTCGGGAAGCACCCGTGATGCTGGGCAAATCACTTATTATCCCCGTGTATTATATTTCAAGTGTTGGTCTTCACTGCGTAGCCTTTAATATTTCTCAGACAACGCCATGTTTTCATTATTGATAATCTGTCAACCTTTGACCAATTTTACTAAACTAAACCAACACACATTGATGCATATAAGGTTGCACACATATTTTGTACCACAGGTTATTATGTATTTACAATTTTCATCACCAGAACTGCACTTGAGGCGTGTTGTACCAGCAGGATACAACCAGCACCTCTCCACTACTTCCATGTGAGGTGTCTATCAGTGCCTTCCTGGCACATCCCCTCTCTTACCATCTTGCTTCCTCCAAACACCGGCTACTCGGGTAGAGCCGGAGAGTCCAGGACCACCAGCAGGACGGCCCCCTCTCCTGCTAGCCCGGAGCCCCAATGACTGGCTCCCTGTTCCAGGGTCAGACAGTCCCCGCCAAACGGAGTCCCTACCCTTTTCTGCTTCCCGGGACACCGCCACAGGATGAGGAGCCAACTGGCGCTCTCGACCTCCCCCAAAAACCGCTCCACCTTCCAGATGTAAAGTTATGGCCCCCAATATGGTTTTGACAAACAATTCCTCCCGATTGAGTTGTCTCACCGAAGTATTCACCACGCTCGGTGGCTCATTGTCACCCCACACCTTTCGAGGTAGCACCTCCGATCAACATATGATGGTATCTGGCAATGCCTTCCTTACCCAGGAGAGTGCGGAGAACAGAAACTCCTTCACCCCCCTCCAGCCAGCCGGAATCATGTTTTCAACCCCTGAATGAATCACCAACACGCTTGGAACGGGCATACCCTTATCCAACGCTCCCTGTAGATGCGTTATGAGCTCTTCCAACCGTTGCCCCGGAATCTCTATCCAATGGTGATTGAAACCCTTTGTCTTTTGCGCTCTATCCTCCTTGGACGTGTTGAACCATTGCTCTGCTCTGTGTATTACCGTATCTCCACACCAGCAAACCTGCTTCCACTGCCTCGCCACCACTGTATGAGAATCAAAATAAAGAAACAGAAAGAAAGAACATAGGGGCGTTGGTAACAGGCCACCTTCTCCTGCCCCCTGTTTAAACCAGCAGCGGTCTAACATATCGTTCAAAGCAAGATGACCTCCACCTACCCACCCTCATGATGGCATCCAATGAGAGGCCTAACGTAGCTGCTGTTGTGGCTGCCCCAATTCAGAATGAATGTGATGTGAAATGAGCAGTATCTTCCCCTAACAACAACAGGGCCCGCTTGCATAGACGTGTAAACTGAAACTGTGTCAATGGTGTTCCATCAGCATGTGCCAAAAAACTATGCTCCCGCCACTTGGCCTCACCTGCATGAAATTCGCTGCCAACGCCACCGTGCAATAGCAAGCTCCCTGAACTGCCCTGAGCTGGACCCAAACACCCTTACCTAAAGGGTCCGTTTTTGATCTCCTCACTCTAATTTGGAGCAAGCCAGCCGCCAGTACCACATCCGCCATGTGGATACCCCTTTCCCTGTCCGCTTTTGAGCTTGGTAAAAGCTCTGATATCCGAAAGGCCCCGAAAATGGCCAATGAATACGCTAAACTGAGCAGATGCGTCTCATATGGAGACCCGCACACCTGCGGCAAAACTTCCAAGATATTTACCAGCCTACCAGCATCTATGGGTCTCCTGTTACCCTGTACCCTTGGTGCCAGCCGTTCCCATCCGTTTATTGCCCGCTTGACACGCGTCTCTTTAGTGGGGTCGGACACACCTTTCAAACCTGCAAAGAACGCAATGGCCAACAATTGCCTCCTAACCAACGATAACGACCTTCCTTCCTCTCTCTGCTGGACAAGGAACAGAAGCACCCCTTCTGGTTTAAAAATGTCTGTGCTCCCTGCCCCCTTGAGGACCGTTAAGTATACCTGCCAAGCCTTCTCATACATACTCTTAGTCTATCGGTATCAGGTCAGGAGCAATGGGGCACCAAGCTTCCACGGGTTCCCCGGGAAAGCCGTCATCTGAACGTCCGCTTGTGGCCATCGGGCTCTGAAATCTGTCAACTTTAAACGAGACAGTGCATCAGCCACTGAGTTGTCCACCCCTGGGACATGCTTATCAGTAAAGTACACATTGTGCCTGAGGCAAACTCTCACTAGTTCTTTTAGCAAACGGAGCACCCAAGGACATTTTGCCCTTTGACTGTACACTGCCCACACTACTGACATACTGTCCGACCAAAACACAATGCACCTGTTTTCCGGCAAACCACCCCACAAATGCAGCGCCACTATAATGGGAAATAACTCTAAAAATTTGATGTTCCACTGGCCAGTGCTGCATACACCACTTTGATCCCAACACTGCCCCAAAACCAACACTGCCCGCTGCGTCTGTATAAAGCTCCAGGTCTGTGTTAGCTTGTACTGTTCGTTGCCAAATCACGCTCCAATAAATCTCTCCAATTGACCAAATCGCCCTTCACTTCAGCTGCTAACCTAGTATGATGATGCTTCTCTTTTAATCCTGACATTGCCCTCGCGATATTTTCCTCGAAAAGACCCTGCCCATGGGTATAATCCGTAATGCAAAATTGAGCTGCCCCACCAAAACCTGCAATTGGTGCAAAGGGACCTTGCGTGCCCCCAAACACTCCTCTACTGACATTTGAAAAACCCTTACTTTGTCACGTGGAAGTCTGCATACCCCGTCAATTGTATCAATCTCAATGCCCAGGAAGGTTATGCAAGTTGTTGGCCCTTCCGTTTTTCCTGCCGCCAAAGGCACCCCCAGCACCTCCCCCATCCGCTGCAAACCCTGCAATACCTCCGTGCAAGCTGACAAATTAGGTGGCCCCAGGAACAGGAAATTGTCCAAATAATGCACCACATCACTCGTCCCAAGTGCATCCTGCACTGCCCATTCCAAAAAACAGTTAAACGTTTCAAACACTGCACACCCAATGGAACAACCCATCGGCATACATAGGTCCATGAAGAACTTCCCCTCAAACGTGAAACCTAACAACCTAGTGTCCTCTGGATTAACCGGAGGAGGCAAAAAGCAGACTCAATATCTGACTTGGCCATGAGAGCTCCCTCCCCCAGCCTCTGTAATTTCTGAATAGCGTGTCAAAAGTGGTGTAACGCACTGCAAACAGTTCTGGATCCAACACCTCATTGACTGACGACCCAGGTGAACTCGATAGATTATGAATGAGGCGATATTTGCCCTCCTCCTTTTTTGGTACCAAACCCAATGGTGTACACAATAAATCCGGGCTTTTCCATTTACTGAAAGGGGCCAGCCACCCTCCCCAGCGCTATCTCTTTCATAATTTTCTCCCTGGCCACCTCTGGGTTTAGCAGCACTGACCGCTGATTGCGAGGGGATACTGCGGTGGGCTGGGCACTAGATGGGATATGAAAGTAAAATCTGAAACCCTGATATTAAAAATGAGCTTCTGCCCGCCTCTCGTATCTATAGAGCAGGTAGGCCAGCACCTGAAGGTGTATTGGAGTCCACAAATTGTTATGAGGATTTGGCCGGGCAGCCCTTAATTTGAGCGTTGGCTGAGGTGTGCTGTTCCTTTGGTTTCCCCCCTTTTTTGTAACACTTGGTTACTGGGTGCCCTTGCATTCAACAGAAGGAACAGATGTGCCTGAATTTGCAGGCGGCTCCCCTGTTACATTCATTCTTGTTGAACTGCCAGCATGCTTGCTTCTTATCCCCAACTCCCCTGTATCCCCGAAAGGGGTGTGTGGCCTTGCTAACTGGCGCAGCAGAAAAAAATTCCCCATGCCATATATTTATCTCGCACTGATTCCAAGCCACTTCAGGCCTCACGCCTTCATCTGCCTGAATTTGGTGTCATATTGGAGCCAGGCCGTGCCCTGAAATTCTGGTGCTGCTCCATGGACCAACGCCGGGAACTGCTCCACCATGATTGCTGCATAAATAGCGAACCCGGTCACCCAATTCTTCAACGACCACTCCACCCAAACCTTCTTCTGTTTGAATTCCCCTTCTTTGCCTGCTCTTCTCTTCCCTGGGACAACCCCCGCATTGATCAGATCGAAAACATCAACACATTCACCACTGAAAATCTTTTCCTTGGTGTCCACCGGCACTTGCCAAGTGATACTCGCTGATGGCGTCACTGCCAGTGACATTGAACCATACAGTACCGGGCTCTGTAAGAGGGGTGTCTGCACTGATACCACCTTCGCAGAAGGTCCCGACGGTGGCACTGCAACCGTACCAACCCCTGGCGCCCCTGCATTACTCACTGGGCCTTGTGCCATAGTAGCGACTACCACTTGTGACTGTACCACGCCTCCTGACTGCACCCACACTTGTGCCACCTCCCCCTTGCTGCGCCACTACTGGCACTGGAACCTGTGAGGTGCATGGTGATGCCTGTGTATCCACCGTTGGCACCGCCACAACCCCTCCTTGAGCTGCTGAATTTTGTGGACTATTTGGCCCTACCGGCGCAGCATTGTGGATGGCGCCATACTCTGTGGATGCCCTCCTACTGCACCCAACTTGACTACCGCTGTACCCCTCTGTGCGGCAGCAACAGCACCCTGCCTATTGTCCGTGCCTGTCAGAGGCTGTCCCAGTGCCACCGCCTCACCTTCAGTGTTCGTCCGTGATTCTGGGACCTGTTTGGCCCTCTCCTGCTGTGCATCCTTAAAACGTGCTGGCATCCGCCTTATGCGTTTAGGTAAAGGGGGCTCCTGCTGCGAACTCTCTCCTGAGCCCTGAGCCAGTGTCTTCAGAGCCAGTCGATGCCACCTTTCTTCGCAACCTCCCACAATGCCGACAACGATCGAAAATCCTCAGCCGTTGCCGGGGCCACTTTGCTCCCCGCGTTCGCTTTGATGGCATCCTGCCCACTAAAGAAATGAAAGGAGAGTTAAACACTCGCCACACCCTTTCTTCACCCCTTCTCCTTACTCATTCCTGCGCACTGCCATGCCCACATACGTATCGCGCTCCCATGGGCTAGGCACTAAGGATACTCACTACCCCAGTGCCCCCCCCTGCGCCATGCCGCGCATGCATAACCAACCCCGAACACCTACAACCATGAGATACCCAACATACTCATTAGCTGGATACCCCGGATTAACATGCGAGCATCACCAACTCCCATGGAGAGCGCTTAGCTTACCTACTAAACCAGCGCCCGCCGGAACCATGCGGTCATGCATCATGCCACAATCATGCCTCCCCTTGCATCTCCATCCCACCTCTAAACCAAGAAATGCAAAGACACCTTTATTTTCCTCATCACCATTATTGTTATTCTGAAACATATATTTCTAAAGGAAAATCACGCCATCCCAGCCCACTAAGCCAACCTCCTCAAAGCCAACACATTGTCTAAGCCAAATGCTGTGCCCACCAATGTACTGTCTTTCATTAACATTGCATTTGCCACCTCAGTATAGCGCTGCGAGGTCCCCGCTGCCGCCCACATCACCGCGTGCCACCCTACGCGCCCTCTACCCTTTTTAGGTCGAGTATTTATACTCGAACCTATTATATCTGAACCAGAGTCTCTTGAACCAAGCGGATTTTGTTAAATGCATGTTGGGCACTCGAGCATGAAGCTTCCCCAGGCGCGCGCTTGGCCTCGCACACCACCATCAAAGGCTTCTGCTCCACCTCACTCCCTTTCCTCCCTCCCACTCGCTGGCCACATCGAGAGCTTTTGTAAAAGGGGCTTGCTTAAAGCTTGAAGGCAATCTGCTTCCCCGCCCCCCTGGTGTTTCTGGCTTTTCTCGTTCGCTAATCAGTTTTGTTTCCCCTCCCACCCTTCCTTTGATGTCCGCCCCGCGTGGCCTCTGCCTGTCGTCTCTCCGTCCTTCACATCTTGTTATCAGTCCTTTCGATTGTCGTTCAAAAAGGCTTGCTAGTGTTTAACCCTCCTTCTTTGTCCCTCCTTTTTGTGTTGTTTTATCTCACGGAGCACCTCCCAGTTACTTGTATCTTTATGCTTCTGTGTTTGTGTTTTTGAGGTCTATTTTTTCCTTTGATTCCTGCTCGTGTTTGTCTTTGTTTCCTATTACACTTATTTATTTATTTATTTAAACTTATATCGCGCAACAGCTACCCGCAGTGGGTTTCCCGGCGCAAGGGATAGACTCAAGAAGGAACAACAGACCAATCAGACAGCACCATAGATCGAACTTATCTGGAATCCTTCTCACAAGAATGCCACGCGTTATCTTGTATACTTGTTTTGCCAGTCTGCCATTAATAGTTAGTGCAAGGTTTGTATCGTATGGAAAACAACCTCATATTTAGCAGTTTTTGTGCAATTTTTTTTATGATAGTCTGACTAAGACACCCCGCGGAAATGCTGTGTGTAACCGAGCTGGATGGAATCTCCCCATCCGACGCAGAGCTCATGGATGCGATATGTAGCTGCTGGTCAGCCAGCAGAGGCCACTTAAGACTTGTTACTGAAGACTCCACAGCAATAAAACATGGCTTTGTTGGTTCAGTGCGGTCTTGCTTGCAAACTAGCTGTGGTACGGACCTTTCCAGGTCTCCCAGTGCAGTATATGTACATTTGATATATGTATATTCTCCCTTCAATCTAAGCAGGAATTTGCTTTGCCACAAAAGTGTTCTGTTATTACACGGATGCAAATCAGTCCTGGATGATAGTTAAGCACCGGGAGAAAAATGCAAAACACTGGGACATTGCATAGAAGTGAATCCGGTCAAAGAGTATGAATTTTTTCATGGTGATCTTTGGAAGAGCATTATGTGGCAACCTAAAGGCATTGTGCGTGTTGGCAAAGCGTAACCAAACTATTTGTCATTGTCAAGGGAGTGTGTGTGCGCTTTGAAAAGCTATTTGCTCATTTGCTTAAGGCCTACCTTTTGGCTTTGTCGGTGCTTGTTTCTGAAGGATACCTAACTTGGTATTGCATGTGAAATGATCCTTCATTGTCCCAGGTAGGCCATGCAAACGTAGTTTACGGATCACCTCACCTTGACTGAAGACCGGATTCTGCATCTTTGCAGGAGATGTGCCTCCTTTCCCAGAGGGAAATGCTATGCTCCACCCTCTCCTAAATTGCTAATCTTAAAGACTTGGCTCGTGCAGTGCAGGCATATAGCTGCCTGAACCAGTTTGATGACTTCAGTAATGCATGCAAGCAGGAAGCGCTCAACAATATCGAGTACGAAGGTAAATGTTTTTTTCTTTTCATACTGGGCACCACAGAGGAAAAATCAAGTTTCATTTTATGTCCCCTTTAAAATTCCTTTTTTTTTCATCTGCTGTGACAGGCTTAGTCATTAAATGTATTGTCTATAGAAATCCTCCAAAAAGGAATATTGATTTTAATTGAAGGAGTCAGATGGGATTTTCATTTTCTGTTTTTCCAATGTCTCCATGAAACTAAAATTAGTATTCAGAGCTACTTATAGATTGGCATCTGATTACGTTGCATGTAATCTTAACTGATATAACCCTACTTACAGCTTACGACGTATAAACCAGAATCATTTAGCCTCGCCCAAACTGACCTTTGATACCTCAAAGTTCTGATCCTTCTTTCTGCTTGGCTCCCTTCCCTCCACTTCTCCATTCTATTATGGACAGCTTCCCATCCATCCAGGAATTTAAACACCCCAGCATCACTCAGCACCACCACATTATCACTCAGCACCACCACAGCATCACTCAGCACCACCACAGCACCACTCAGCACCACCACAGCATCACTCAACACCACCACAGCATCACTCTCCACTACCACAGCACCACTCAGCACCACCACAGCACCACTCAGCACCACCACAGCACCACTCAGCATCACCACAGCATCACTCAGCACCACCACAGCACCACTCAGCACCCCCACATTATCACTCAGCACCACCACAGCACCACTCAGCACCACCACAGCACCACTCAGCACCACCACAGCACCTCTCAGCACCACCACAGCATCACTCAGCACCACCACATTATCACTCAGCAACACCACATTATCACTCAGCACCACCACAGCACCAATCAGCACCACCACATTATCACTCAGCACCACCACATTATCACTCAGCACCACCACAGCACCACTCAGCACCACCACAGCACCACTCAGCACCACCACAGCATCACTCAGCACCACCACATTATCACTCAGCACCACCACAGCATCACTCAGCACCACTACATTATCACTCAGCACCACCATATTATCACTCAGCACCACCACAGCACCACTCAGCACCACCACTGCACCACTCAGCACCACTCAGCACCACCACAGCACCACTCAGCACCACCACAGCACTACTCAGCACCACCACAGGATCACTCAGCGCCACCCCAGCACCACTCACCGCAACCCCAGCATCACTCAGCGCCACTACAGCATCACTCAGCGCCACCACATCACTCCTCGCCATCACAGCATCAATCTATGCAACCATTCAACAACAACTGGTTCAAATATGTTCTCTCAATGTTTCAAGCTTTATTACAAATGTCACAAAAAGATGTTAATATTTCACTTCTGTTCTTGGATTTTCGTCACAATAAAATAGACTGAACATAATGTTCACAAACGTTATTTACAAAACTTTAAGCTATTGCCATTATAAATTACAATCACTTTTATTTAAGTATTAATTATTTTAAAAAATTAAAAGCCATTGTTATTTGCTATATCAATACATTTAAGTCACGTAAATACAAAACATGTTGCATTACAAATGCTATACATGTCACATTTGCGGAAGTTATAACTATTGGCATTGTAAATGACAAAGCTAATAATTTAGCTATTTTCAAAACCAACACATAAATAAAAAAATTGTCATTTACAAGACCAATAGCTCAAAATTTCATAATGCAAGACCTATTGTATTGCAAATGCTTGTTCTTCCTGCCAGGCGAACCGTCAAAGGCACAAATGCACCATGCCCTCAGGAGGGTTCAAACCCTCGATCATATGTTAACAAACCAAATGCGCTTGCCCGAGGCCACGCAGTGGCCATCAAGAGGGCGGGCTCCTAGTCACGGAGGGCTGCCCCCGCCCACCTTGTGGCCAGCCACTCCTCACCTGGGCAGGTATCGCCCAGTAGGAGGTAGGCGGGTCGCTGACGCACGTCCGGGGCGGCTGGGAGGAGCCTCTGGGGGTACATTACCCCCTTGCACTATTGTGGAGGCCTCTTTGCCGCTCCGGACGTCGCGCTACAGCATCTGGACACTCTTTTCACCTCAGTCCTTCCGCGGCTCAAGCGCTGCTGGCTGTTGTGATCGCGTCGCATCGCGACGGAGAACAAAGCATTGCGCGAGGTATGTGCCCCAACTTGCCTCCTCCCGGTCCCGTCCCTGGGCATGACCAGGTTGATGGGGCCCAGTGGTATCGGCCACTGGGGGGGGGGGTTTGTGGCGGCGACGGTCGTGTGTGCTACTGGCCGTAGTTGCATATGATTCCGCAGAGGGATCAGGGTAGGCGGGTGAAGCGAGGGGTGCGGGGCGGGTTTGCAGCTTAGCCCTGGGTCGTTTCGCAGTCGGAACGGTAAAAGAACAGCATTCATATTGTGCTTTGTAGCACACTACAGGTGATTGTGCTATGCACGTAATTATCGGCCGGGATAGCATATGTCGTCAACGTAATGTGATTCTAAATATAAGTAGCAATCCCTTTACGATAGGATGAAATGGGCCACGCTTCAGACCACATTTACGAGGGGGTTTGAGCTGGTACAGGTGTTTATTTAGGAACATGTAACTGGCCGCACCGGTGGTTCTAGTGGGGTTTTGTTCCATTGTTAACCACGCGGGGATGGCTGCTGAGGAACGGCCATTTTAGGGGCACCTGTGACCAGTGCCGAGGGTCAATGGCGCCCAGCGCAGCCATGTCGAATGGATGGATTGGTCAGTTGTTCGACATCTTGGGAATGGCGGATGGCCGAAAAACCTTGTGTCGAGTCCCGGTAGGCTTCTAAGCTCCGGTGATGCTGGGCAAATAACTTATTCTCCCGCGTGTATATTGCAAATCATTTATTCTCCCCGTTGGTGTTCGCACGCATGGTAGCATGGATCCTCGGGCCGAGTCCAGGCAGGCTCGGAAAGCACCCGTGATGCTGGGCAAATCACTTATTATCCCCGTGTATTATATTTCAAATACAACGTCTGTTAAGGTAAAAAGCGTACCCTCTTTAAAAAGGCAGTTTGCACGCAGGGTAACATGGATCCTTGGGTCGAGTCCCAACAGGCTCCTGAAGCTCCGGCGATGCTGGGCAAATAAATTATTTTCCCCGTGAGCAAAAAATGTCCATTCAGCAAGGGTGGACTCGCTAACGATGCACGGAGCAGGCATTCGCTAATTTATTGTCCCTCACAAACCTCCATGTTGTGTGTAAAGATAGATATATTTCATAGAGGGCTTCGGAGCAGACATTTATATATTGTTGGCCCTAAATCGTGTGTTTTACTGTACGCAGTCATTCGCCCACCAACTGAGCGCTGGTGGGCATGCTTACTTTCCGCGGTTATTATAAAACTTTGAGAGTGGAGTGAGATCCTACTAATCTTAGGGCCCACTCTGTCCCTTAGGGATTCCAGGGTGCAGTGAGGCAATGCATAACAGACTTTCGCCTAATTGTTTATAAACACCTGTAGCTTGGCCGGAGCCCATTATACAAACGAAGGGATCAAGCGCTCGCATAAGTGCTGTAGTTCGAGCAGCATTGCCTGGTATTCGAAGGGCCTCAACAACGGGGCCGGTGCAGGCGATCGGGTTTTGGGGCCACCCGGTTACCTCGGTGAACGAACGTCGTTACAGTGGTGCAACCTGTCGGATTAACAAACTACGCAGGGGGATTGCCCGAGGGGGGGTAGCGCCACATTTCGTGGCGCCTACAGTCATGGGGGTAACAACCACATTGGTCAATAACTGTCTACGATGATACCTCCCTGTAGCACACCTTGGTTAACTACTGCTCAAATATCAGCTGGCGCAAAACGCATTAAAAGCAACAGGGCGCCATGGCTTTCGGATTGCTTTGCCAAAATTACGGGACCCATTGCCAGACGAACTCTGGCACATTTGGCACTTTTGGGCAAACGATACCTGGCTATTCTACAGGCTGTTTAACTTCCGCTGATCCCCTGGCTGCTCAATGTAGTCTAGCGCCAAGAAGCCTACGGTGAGCGAGTATTCTCCAACTGCCAATAACATGTCTATAACATACTACTGGCGTTACCCATCTCTGAAGAGTAGGATTAGGCCCTCGTGGAGTGCGCATGCGCATTAAATAATATCATATCCGATACCATTATTCCATAGTAACCGAGTAGTAAAGCAGCGTTGCAGAACGAACTTGGTCCATCTAATTTGGAACATATGCAGAAATATGTATCACTGGTTGCAGAATTGCATTACTTTTCGACACATCGTCTTAAATTAATATAGGCAGACCCCCTAAAACGGATTGTTCAGTGGGTCAGATGTGATATTTGTGCAATATGTGAGTCACATTATTGAGCTTGCAAGAGGTTTTCACAATCTTTGTTTGTACAGTTGCGCTGCCCTGTTCTGCCTGACCTGCAAGCAATGAGCCTGAGTCTTTCAAAGCAGATAACTGGGTCGCCACCGTTGGCTGAATGCCACCACCGTGTAAACGATCTCAGTTGCAGCTGGGCCTGGTCAAAACAACCACGAGACAGAGTCACGTGATGCCCTCAGCCTCTGTCGCCACGCCCACTACCCGCCCTCTGTCTTCAGCTAGGAATAACAACAGCACTCACACGCTGGTGAGGGTCTGTAGTTAAAGCAGAAACATGATTTTTACCACCTCTCTGGAATCCCCTAGGAAAGAAGTATTGTGTGAGGCCGTTGACTGAAGAGCTAGGGGTCCCCTGTTCTACCCTAGGTTCGGCAGAAGCCGTTTATGGATCACGTTGTACCCCAACACGTTAGGAAATGTTTCTCCGTGCCAATTTTTTTTTTCTTTTTTTCGTTAGCTAATTGGTCATCTACTTTGAACCAATCTGCTTTCCACGGTATTTTAGAAAGACCGTGCGAGGTCACTAGCGATTTAGTACCTATTACCGGGGGCCGCAATGCCCTTGCAAGGGTTCCACGGGGTAGGTGCTTCAGCCCCTGTCCTACATTTTGCTTATGCGCCCAATGCCTCTGGAACACTAGTTACATTAGCAGGGTCATCTGTAACACACGGCTACACACCCTGAGCCCATTTTGTTAAGCTCCCTTCCATGGGATTAGTCAGGTCTTGCCCTTTTGCAGCAACAGTCATAACGGTAGCAGAACAATCATTCTCTCGACATCTCATGTACTAGGGGTAAGCGTATTAAGGTTATTAAATTGCAGATGAGGAACAAAACTACTAATGCACCAAGTTCCAGTTGCGCACGAATGCTTTCCTAATCCATTTCCCCACAACATTCTACTGATGTTAGGTAATACTGGTTTGCTAAAATAACTTTTCTGCTCATTGTTCCCATGTACCTGTGTTATGAAAATGACAAGCTATTGATAGGTAGGCACCATACGATTTTGAATGTGGGGTGACAGAGCACTACTGATCTTACTGGGAGGGCCAACTGTGACTGTGCTAATCCTTAATACCTGTTACTTCTTTAAAGTCTCACCCCACAACGGTTGTGCCTTCCTTTCAAGTCTCTAGGAACAGGTGCGAGTGCACAAGCTTTAAAACGTCACCAGGATTGTTCATTTTGTAGGATGTGCCGTTATGAATTTTCAAATTCATTGTCTCCTGTACGCCAACTGCTCCTGTTTGGGAGCACGGCATAGTGGGAATTTGACGTTAATGTGCAACATCCTGTCCCACTGGTATCTTGCTATAAGTTGTCCAACCTTTACTCTACAATGTGAGGCTTTTAGGTGGCAAATGACAGGCCCACGATCATATTATCCAAGATATATTGGATATTCTTCCAGCTTCATCAGGAGTTTAGCAGAACAGTTACACTGTCTGTGAGGGAGGGTGCGAGTGGTTCATTATAGACTCATATTGAAAGCGATCCTTTCTTCGATCTCTACTTCTATTTCTAATAATCTATTACTTGAAGTCTCTATGTCCTATCCTGTACCCTGAATATGGTCATACCCTCCAGATTTACAGAGTATTAGTTTGATCCTTTTATTACGAGCCCGCGAGTTAAGGAGTGCACTAGCACGGCTCACTTGCATACCATTGCTATAGTCTTCCAATTTTGTGCCACATATAGGTTGGTCGATGGCATCATATCTTTGAGCAAGTTTTTTCGCATCTGTAGCATAGTCTCAAGTTAGAAATGGGTAATATAATCCTGGTTGGTATCCTCATATTTCTACTACACACCAGTAATTCCTCGTTTCAAAGTGTTTGAGGTCGCTGATAGGTATGTTAGGCCCAGCGCTCCTTTATGTATTTATGTTTTGGTGACCATCAGTATACATGGCTGACTTCCAGCCCACCAAGAGAATTATTTCTTAATTCTCTTACCAGCTGTTGAAATCACTTCTTGAGTAATTTTATATTGGGAGTCTTCTAGGGACCTTCTTCTTCAGGTATTTCATTGGCAGTAGAGGCTCAGGCTGAGGTTTCAACAGTTCATCCACTTTAAGTGAAATGATTGTAACGTTGCAGGCTGTAGACCCTACATTCCACTGCGCAGCAGGTGCTCCTAATCTGATGGCACAGCAGTTGGCTGCCTCCCAGTTTCCGGAGCCTCGGATAAGCAGACAGACAACAGCAGTATTGTGGAAGAGCAATTTGTCTATGTCATGTGCCCCTTTTCTTCTCATAAGGTTAAAGTAACATCAGTGCAGGTCCCGGGCCTGTCCATATAACAAGTTTTTAACTGCACCTCTTGTTTAAGGCCTCAGGAGATTGACATGCGTTTGGGGTTATTTTGGATCCTATTAGCAAAGGGTAAGACCTAGAATTTGCCTAATTATCCTAATTTTAGCACAGCCTTTTACGGACTCCCATACAGTCAATCCTTTGCCATGACAGTACAGTCAAGATAATACCCTATAGAACTGAGTTCATACAGGATAGCTACCTTAGCTACCTGGGCCAGGCTGCACCAGGGAGTATCGCAGGGAGGGGGGAGATAGCTTAGCGCATTGTGTGATGGGGCATGCCCCCTTTTACTTGTCTAAGAGTAGTCTTTGCATACAAGTTGCTATTTTCCCAAGCACTTGTCCTGGCAGGCTCCACTTGTGCATCCACGGCGTCCGGCCACTTTTCTCTCATCACTTCTTCAGCCTTTAACATCTGAAAGGTACCGGACATATGCTATTGATGAGCCCAGTGTGAACAGCCTTTGTATGTTTATTACGTGTTGTTGGCCGGGAATGGGCCTCGGGCCACATGGTGGTCCCAACCCTCCCTGCTGGTAGACAGGCCTACCCAGGAATGAATGGTTCTGCAGGCGTTAGTGTCACTGGTGCTTGTCTGGTAACCAATTGTTGCCTTAGTAGCACATAGTGGTTACAAGAGCTTAGTATAAGTGCATGTCACCACAAGTTATTCCTGGTAGAAGATCACTTGACAGTTGTCATACTCTCCTCAACACGATCGCACTGGGAAGACACTTCCACACTCTAGGCAAGTAGAATTACTAGAAGTGTAGGCCCGCCACCAATTCTGGGAAAGGGCATGTAGTATCAGTGGAAGTGTCTCTTTTGGGGAAATCTTGTTGGTCAGTATGAAGGCCCACGCCTTCACCTTTCTTATGCAGTAGGCGTAAGCTCTCAAGGTCTTGTCCACTGGGACTTAGAGTTACTGACGCATGCTGGTTGGTAGAGAGAGAGTTTTCTCTGTACCTGGCAGACTCTTCCCTTGGGTATTCAAGGGGAGGCCCCCTTAGTAAAGGAGATCTCTTCCATCATGTGGTCCTCTTCAGATGAGAGAGGGCCTGTAGTATTGGGAGGTGTCTGTAAAGCGTAGTACCTTTTTGTGCCACACCCTACTCCTTCCTCCAGGTGGGGGCGGCTTAGTGCTCGGGCCGTACACCTAATCTGACCTCTGTCGTGTGGGGGGCGGTATCAGCGGCCTGTGCCCTTTATGGTAGTAGACAGTGTGGCCAGTCTCAGTTGCACCCTTTCCTGAGCTTCGAGATCTACCCCCCTGACTGTGCTGCAGCTGGTCTGCATGGGCTTGCACAATGATTGGGCACTTGTATCCATGGCATCCTGCGAGGCAGCTAGGACACAAAAGTGTATTGAGTATAGCGACATCCCATTACTCCGGGAATCACGCACAGCGTTGTTTAACACCTTGGCTGCTAGAGGACTTTTATTTCTTTTATGCCCCTCCCAAAGCGAGAAGCTGGCCTGACGTTTGATGCCGCCATCCTTGTGGCCCCCCCCCCTTGGTTCAGTATCATATCCCTTAAGGGGGCCGTAAGTCAACCTTAAAGACAAGCTATCCTCGAGGTAGCATGGGCTTTCAGCCTTCAGGCTAAACTAGGGGGCATGTGATTCCGGCTGTTACCTTGGCAACCCTTTATATCTCATGTAAGTCCACCTCACAAGTTTTATACCAATAGATGCTTTGCGCACTGCAGTAGACTTATGTATTCTTCGTGAGTTTAGTTGCACAAGCGTAAACATAGCAGATACAGTTGAATTTTGAGAACTGCGCTTCGGCAGAAGTCGTACATCACTGGGTGTAGTTTGCTGATGCTTTGTGTGAAGGTGTGTAGTGTGTCTCAGTGACATGCGCTGGTTCCCCTATTGTATGATTGGGGGGGGATACCGGCAGGGGAGGCCCCCTCATCACCTGTTAGTGTCAGAGTGGCATTGGTTTCTACGGCAGTCAGGAGCTTAAGGGGCACTTGGTTTCTGTCACAGCTATCCCTTTGTGGTGGTCGTAAGTCAACCTACAGACTAGTTAACGTAGTAGTAGCATGGCCTAAGCTGCTTCCAGACTAAATCCCAAGAGGGCAGGTGAGGCCTGCTGTAATTCCTGTTAAATCCTGTATTTAGCATACGATGGGTCTGCCCCCCAAGTTATATAGGCTATTATGTATTGATCCACCCCAATTCCCCGGTGCTCCTTTGAGGATAGTAACACAAGCGTTCAACTTAAGCACACTTTCTTGTTGTTTGTGCAGAGGACGGGGTGGCAGCAGTAGCTGTAACTTCACCTGGGTGTAGTCTTCTGACGCTTTGTGCGAGGTGTGGGGTTCAGTTCTAGTGGCATGTGCTGGACAGCCTATTCATGTTTCGAAGGGCATTCAGCAGTAGGGGCCCCCCCTCTCCATTGGTCTTTTCCTGGTAGTATGGCCTCACGAACTGGGGATGGTTACTCTAATTTGGTGAAAGGACCCGGGGGGATCTGCAGATTAGTGGCGGTGGGGCCTTTCTTTCCTTCAGGCATGTAATGGTCATGTCAGGACCTATGGTCTCTTTGAGGTGGAAGGGGTCCCCGCACCTGTCGTTTGGTCTTGTTCTTGGACTGACGAGAAGCTCGGCTGAGCTAAGGTTGGAGGTCAGGGGTTATTTGTGGCAGATGGTGTTCATCTCACGCCTGTAGGCTTAGACCTGTTCCTCCTCTATCCGAAGGAAGCACTACTGAGCATAGGTTGCAGGTAAAGAGTAGTAGCAGTGGTGGGGGGCCCGTGCGGCAGCGGGAACCACCGCACGGGCTGTGGCGGAGTTACTGGGCAATCCGGAAGAAGAGAGGTGCAAAAACTGTACTTCAGCGGGCACATAGGGGTGCCAGAGCCTAACCTGTAACCTCATGGGAGGTGCAGGAACTCGTGTCGGCGCCCCAGTAGTCCTTCGGGCGGTTGTGGGCATGTGCAGCTGGGGGTTTGCCAAGTCACGCCCTGCAAGGGGCGTGTGTAGTATAATTATAATAAGTGTGCAGCAGTTGGGTGGTTCGCCACTGTGCTGATTGGCTCAACAGGCGGGCAGGTGGCGAGAATGCGGCCTGCCCTTGGATCGCCCGTAAGATAACCAACCATCATTACATATGTTGCATGTAATAAACCTGCAGAAATTTTTCCCAAACTTAACACCTGTGTCTGTGTGTTATTTGCGGGTTTGGGCATCACAGGGGCGGGGGGTTCTGTGGCCCTGATGTGACTTTGCGCTTGCCCGAGGCCATGCAGTGGTCATCAAGAGGGCGGGCTCCTAGTCACGGAGGGCTGCCCCCGCCCACCTTGTGGCCAGCCACTCCTCACCTGGGCAGGTATCACCCAGTAGGAGGTAGGCGGGTCGCTGACGCACGTCCGGGGCGGCTGGGAGGAGCCTCTGGGGGTACATTACCCCCTTGCACTATTGTGGAGGCCTCTTTGCCGCTCCGGACGTCGCGCTACAGCATCGGGACACTCTTTTCCCGCCCTTCCTCGAACCCAGAGTGTCTGCTTGAGGGGGGCTCCGGGGGGAGCTTTAATGTGTTCCTTTTTCGTTGCAGGCGGATTTACTGGGCTATCCGGAAGAAGAGAGGTGCAAAAACTGTACTTCAGCGGGCACATAGGGGTGCCAGAGCCTAACCTGTAACCTCATGGGAGGTGCAGGAACTCGTGTCGGCGCCCCAGTAGTCCTTCGGGCGGTTGTGGGCCTGTGCAGCCGGGGGTTTGCCAAGTCACGCCCTGCAAGGGGCGTGTGTAGTATAATTATATTAAGTGTGCAGCAGTTGGGTGGTTCGCCACTGTGCTGATTGGCACAACAGGCGGGCAGGTGGCGAGAATGCGGCCTGCCCTTGGATCGCCCGTAAGATAACCCACCATCATTACATATGTTGTATGTAATAAACCTGCAGCAATTTTTCCCAAACTTAACACTTGTGTCTGTGTGTTATTTGCAGGTTTGGGCATCACAGGGGCGGGGGGTTCTGTGGCCCTGATGTGACTATGCTTCCTCACTGCGCTATCCTGTGGTTTATTTATTTATTTCATTTATTTTATTTAATGGATTCTTATAAAGCGCTGACTTTACCCGAAGGTGTCAGAGCACTGTACAATAGAGCCAGTTACGTTACATGAGAGAACTGTTACAGGAATGGGACAAATAAAAATAGCATGCCATAGAATCAAAGCGGCGCAGGCATAAGGCACACAATCTCAAGCACGCCTGTTCATTCCCGAAGTGAACACTGCCCGACCAGGCACCAAAAATGAAACTTCCAAAGCCCCACGCCGTCGCACAAAATTATATTTATATCTTTTCTTTCTTTTAAAAAAGGCTTTGAAGTTGCGCCAATGCCGAGGCTCAAACTCTGGCCCCCCTGCTCCTAATTTGTATCTCCAAAGCGCTTAGCTGCTGCCGAAGCCAAATTTCGAACCCTGGCCCCCAGCTCTATGAATGGCTAGCTCTGAGCGTTGAGCCATCTCTTCTCCCTTCGCGTTGCGGCCGTATTGATACCCTTGAGCTCCAAGCATAATGCACTCTTTTCAGACTGCAACACCTTCGCGCCGCATCCCGTTTTTTTGTTTAAACTCCCGAATTCGCATGACACTTTTCATTAACATACCCAGAATGATGTTGAAAAGCTACGCTGCGAGGCCCCTCGCCCCGGAGATAGATTGCCCAGCTGCAAGCCAAATCACTTCCAGCTGCGACCCTCCAGCAATCCCGAGGCGAGTGGACAAAGAGGGCTACACCCTTGAGACCAACGCTTTTATTAGGCTTGGAGGATCACCAACACACCTCCCTGCCTTCTCACATTTCTCATCAGCCCTCCCCTCTACCTCATTCCTATGTCCTCCTGCCCAAAAATCCCAATAAAGGCACCCTGCCCCTAGGCACAGGGGGTGCCTTTCATAGTGGGCATATCACGTGCAATTCGTCCTCCACGCTATTGACCACAGACCCCCCTTGACCCTGTTGCCCCCCACAAAAACACCTTACAAGTGTTGGTCTTCACTGCGTAGCCTTTATTATTTCTCAGACAACTGCATGTTTTCATTATTGATAATCTGTCAACCTTTGACCAATTTTACTAAACCAAACCAACACACATTGATGGGGGGACGGTGGGGGGTGCCCTTTCATTCTATTTCTTGCTTTTCCTCTGTGTGCTTCTCTTATAAGTCCCCCATCGGCCTAGTACTGTGTTCATCTCTTTGGTGGAACTTCTTTTAAGCTACTTTAAAGTTACAGCTCTGTCCGAGTGCCATGGTCTGAGCACACTGCTATTATCTCCGTGGAGATTCTCTGATGTGCCTTTTATTCCTTCTCCACGCTCCATGTGAAGCATGCACCACCTAGTGCACCCGGGGCACAAGCAGAGTCACACTTGAGTGCGTTTGTCATCGTATGCACTCTACTGTCCCCCGGGACACAAGAAGGCATCCATGTCAGTACTTGTTCACTAAGCGACTGTGAGTTATATGAACTTCGAGCTCAGTGAGTCTGTACAAGAGAGGTGGAATCCAGGGCTGAGGCCAACAGTAATTTCTCTGAATGGGACCCGTGCTGGTGAGTAAGCTAATGTGGGCGGGCCTTGGCTTGGTTGAACTCAACCGATTCCATAGTCACAATGGGCATTGTTCTCTTGGTGCAGTCTATGTGATGGGCGTTAATTCCATAGTTTATTACTTACTCCGTTCTTTATATGCTGCCACAATACTTATGGTGCAGTGGCAGCTCCTCCACTTAGGCAGAGAGGCATTGCCCCACTGCTCAGAGGGGAGAAATAAAATGATAATAACACAGTTATTATCATTTGATTTCCCCTATTGTAGTCAGTGGTGAGGCAGGGCAGGGTGGGCTGGCCAGAGCAGGGGAGGAGTGATGTGCTCACCCTAAGTGCGCATAAACTGTTTGGCTGGCCCTCTTGGCATGTTTCTTCCAGGCTGCATTACACAGCCTGGTCAGGAACATGTAGAGGCTCCCTGTTCCAGTCTGAGTGTCGATCCACAATCTCAGACCAATCACAGTATTGCATTGCAGCATTGTGATTGGCTCAGGAGAGCTTGTCTGCCCAAGTGCTTCCTGCTGCCACCGGCCAGGAGAGGAAAATGAAGAGGACAAGCACAGAGGATGGAGGGGAGGCCGTTAAAGGTAAGTCCTTTTCTTTTTTGTTACATTACTCCCCCGTGTAACCTCCCTCCGCTTCACCAACCCTGTCCAGTTGCAGCCGCTCCTGTTATGGTGAGCACTGTTGCTTGTGCTACAGCACTTACTAAGGGCATTACCAAGGCTTTAGAAGTATCTTCAAAACAGATTCCTCTTGCAAGCATACATAGGAAATGTGCTTTACGTTGTGCAGCATTATAAAATACTTATTGAGGATGACCCCTGCTCCCCTTAGACAGCCCTCTGGATCACTTACTCCGGGGAGCTCCTTCGTAGGCTCGAGAACTGCTCGCAATCACTGTCCCTTTATTTCGGGGTAGAAGGATGCTTTGTTCAGTTGCTTCTTCTAACAAAAAGTAACATCTACACTTGGTGCCTTTTAGAAGTGTAGAGCTCAGGCCAAGGGCACCCTTTCAACTCTAGTGTGGACTACTCCAGTGAGATTTAAGCACGACTGCCCACCTCTGGGTGGGTCGCATATAAGAAGCATGTCTTGCAGCGGACATGCAGTCGTTCGATTAATCTGTGCATGTTAGCTGTCAGACAGGCTTTGCATAGTGTGTTATGCGTGTTGTATTCCTTCAGAATTTTTGTTGAAAAGGGGATTCTGAGCGTTTTACTCCAGCTAATCAGTGGTAAAGTGCTTGTGCTCTCACTTAAAAAATAGAAAAACTGACATTTTGCTAATTGGTATATTTAATTTACTTATAAATTCCTCGTACATGGCATTGCATGTATCCCTGGCCTAAAAAGTAAATGCAACGCCTTAGCAGCAGCACTCGTGCCATCTACGAAAGTAGCACTATAAAACATGTCTCCAGGTCTGCCCCTGCAGTATGGATATGCAGTTTTAAACTGTAAATGAAACACTTTTCGAGGACCGAACTTTCCCTTTAATTGCCTATAAGTCACTACCAAGGTAGGCCCCACCAGTCCAAGGGGAACGGTGCATGGTATTTAACAAGTAGGCCATGTATCTAATTTTGTACATGTCCTGGCAGTGAAAAACCTTCAAAGTCATTAGTTATTTTGGCAAGACTTCCTCTCCCATAGGAATACATTGAGTTAAACTATACCAGCTTACAGTGCTTGCATTCAGTTTCAGAGCGGCTATCAAATGATTCAATGCCAAATTTTAATAGTAATTTAAAAAACAATTGAATAGTCAAGTTAAATTTCATACTACTATAGATATGACACTTTGAGTAAATTATCATTTCCTACATAAGCCACATGGACCAGTGTTCAGTGTCATCTGACTTCTGATGGCTCCCCTGTGGTGAGATGTGGATTTCTCCTGGAAGCAGACAAGGGGCATGGGTGTGGATATGTATTTTTCTTCCTTGAGTAGGATGGCCTAAGGGCTGTATTCAGCCCCTGTTCTCCAGCACCTCCCCATGCTTCGAATTATGCCTACCCCATCATTGGCAGATGTAGCTCTCACCTGACCTGCCTCCTTTTTGTCCTGCTAGTCAACTTGCTTCCAAACTAAGTGGGAGAGGAATTTGCCCCAAAACTGGTTTGGAGTGACCACAAGCAATTTCTATAGCCACACCTCTGTGTGGGCACAGGGAACTCTGCCCAGGGCAATAAGGGTACTGCCATGTTGGTTTAAAGGAAAGAAGAGTTCTGTGGGATAGCGTATAGTACAACACCAAGGAAGATTTAAAAGTCAGTAGGGTTACCTCTGGGATGTTTTAGCATTGGTACAGGAGTGGCCAGGAGTTCCCCCCACTCACAGGCTGGAACTTTGCTTAAATGTGGCATCCTCAGAACAGTCTTGGACCTGTGGAGAATCAGAAGGACTGCTGCCTGAAGAACCAGAAGGAAAACTGGACTTGCATGCCTTGAAACCAGGACCCAAGAAATGACCTTGAAGGTCATTTGACAGACCTCCTGTTTGAGCTACATGGAATCAGTATGCTTCCAGAGGTCTTTCCCTGCAACTGCCAAGCAATCAATACCAACTGAACCTGTCTGGGACACAGCTGCTGGCTTCTGTTGGAGTGATTCTTAACCCCATGCGGTGCACCCCAGGTTCTGGACACTTGGTTGGTGTTAGAATTTACTCCTCCTATCCCCAAATTGTGAGAAGTGGGATTTCAAAACGTTAGCCACATTTTTGCCTGAAGGATTGTCAGAGACTGGGATTGCAGTCGGAGCTGCAGCCATCAAGATTGAATTGCCTCTAGCCTTAGCTTGCTAGTTTTTTCCTACAGGAAAAGTGGTTTATTATATGGATGAGTTTTGGACCTCACTGTGTAACAAACTTACTATCAGTACTGGGTCCAGTCAGATTTATTTGAAAAACCTTCACAATGTGTAGCGTAGCTGTCATGCGGAGCAGTCGGGCTTTATCAAAGAACCTAAGGCCCGATGTAGGTAATTTCATTTTACCACTTCTTTAAAACCAAATAATACTGATTTGGTATTTAAGAAGTGGTAAAATGGAGGGGGGGGATGTATGTATTACAGATTCGGTAAATACCGAATCGTTGAGATTCGGTATTTACCGATTCTGTAAATACCGATTCGGTAATGCCCATTGATTCCTATGGGCATTGAAGCCCATAGGAATCAATGGGCGATTCGGTAAATACCGATTGCAGCAAGGGTGCAGGGGGTGTCACATGTCTGTCTGTCACATGGCATAGGCGTGCATGCACACATGTGCATGCACAACTGGATTCAGTCGTTTACCACCCAATTGGATTGGGTGGTAAAATACCGATTTTGACAGGCCTTTGGGACTCAGAAGAGTCCCACCTACATATAGGAGTTACCGAATCGGTAAAAATACCGATTAGGTATTTTACCGATTCGGTAAATTTACCGATTCGGTAAAATAGGCCCCCTACATCCAAAAAAGCCATTTACCGGTCGGTAACGGCCGAATCCGCAGTTACCGGCTGGTAAATGGCCACCTACATCGGGCCCCTGGTGTTAGGCAATACGAAATACCAAAGTAGTTGAATAAGAAAAAAAAAACAAGATTCAGTGAAAATTAGACACCAATTTCTAAAAATAGGCTGTGTTTGTATCTTTACAGAGACACCACAACAACAAAAACCTGCTTTCTTTTTCATTGATTTTTCACTTAGCGAAATAAATCATTTTAATGGATTGTTATAGCGGAAAACTTTGTAAAACATTATAAAGTTGTACACTACTACTCTGGCCTGCTTTGGATGACCAACTATGGCAGACAGTGAGTCACAGGGACCAAAAAAGTCAAATATGGCAGGTACCAGGCAGTCAAAACCATCTCCAGTCCAAGGTTAGGCTCTATGGGAAAACCCCCATAGACTTCAGTGGAGTGGTCCTGATGCAGGAAATACAGGATGCTAAAGATGATGAGGGAAGCTGATCCGGTGACAAGGTTCTTCCAGGGGTTACTTATCGGGCATCTTTTGGAGTGAGTCTTAACCCCCAAGCTGTGCACCCCAGCTCCTGGACCCTTGGCTAATGTCCCTCCTGTCCTCAAACTGTAAGAAGTGGGATTTAGAAACTATTTCAAAAAATTTTCGTGGAGAACCGTCAGACAGGGATTACAGTCAGAGCCGCAGCTGTTGAAGTTGAATCGCCGATCAGCTTTAGTTTGCTGGTTTTCCCTACAAGGAAAGTGAGTTATTATATGGTATGGTTTTGCACTTCATCATGTTATAAACTCACTATTGGTACTTGGTCTAATCAGATTCATTTGAAAACCTTAACCATAGGTAGCGTAGCTGTGGCTCTGAGCAGCCAGGCTTTATCAAAGAACCAAGTGTAAGGCAAAACTAAGTGCCAAAATAGTTGGATAAAAAAGAAAATAGATTCAGTACAAATATGCCACAATTTATACAAATGGGTTGCATATAATTTCTTTATATAGACACCACAACAACACAAATCTGTTGGAGGTTTCCAGAGATTTGAATTTTCAATGGTACAATATATCACATCATTGAAATGGATTGTTCTAGCAGCGAACTTTGTAAAACTTTTATAAAGTTGTAAACTACTACTCCAGCTTGCTTAGGGCAACCAACTATGACAGGGAGCAAGTAACAGGGACCAAAAAAGTCCAGTATGGCAGGTACCTTGCAGTTGAAACCATCTTCAATCCTGGATCAGGCTCTTTGGGTCGAACCGCCACAGACTTAAATGGAGTGGACCGGACGCAATGGATACAGGATGCAGAAGATGCTGAGGGATGCTGAGGATGCTGATCTAATGACGTGATCTTTCTGAGACCACCCCTCAGTCTGGGAACACAATGGAGCAACTTTGGGCACAGGGATGTATGTCCCTCAAAATCTAGGTGACATCCAGCTAAAAACAAGTTTTCACTGGTCTAATGGAGTCCTGATACAGTGAAACCAGTAGTTCCCTTTAACTGGTAATAACATGCTTTCTCAGTGACCAAACTGCACTGCAATGACTCTCCTGGTTCCAGCAGACTCAGGTGCAGCTTTTGAGGGTCTGGAATCAGTTGTCCAGGCTGAGCTTTGGCAGTCAAGCTTTCTTGGCTATAAACTCACCTAGGCAAGCTTCTTCAGCTTTTGTGGGCCTGTAGCTGTAGCAGGAAGACAGCCAAATGGCTCTTGAAGTCACTTCTCTGTCTGAGGCTTGTGATGACATTTCCTCGAGCAAAGCACCACAGGCACAGTTCTCTCTTTGCTAGCCCAAGGAGCAACAGGTGCAGTCCAGTCTTTGGTGCAGCCTCTCTTTGCTCTCCCTTAAATTGAAGCAGATTGAAGGCTTCCCTGGGTGTTGCTTCACTGAAAAACACTTACCGGCTAGCTCTTATATGGGAAATAATTGTCTCCTGCTCTGCCATAGACTTCTGCTCTTGCATTTTTACCCAGAGATAACTATGGTAGCCAGTGAAAAGCGCTTGAGGGTGCAAAGTTCTTGAGGACAGAGAGTAATGTCACTTGCTGTGGAAATTCCCGGAGAGCCCTTGAACTGGCAATTTTCTTGTGGATACACATTTTGAGCTGTGAGAATATTCTTACAAGTGGAAAGTGTTCAAGAACTACTCCTAAAGATGTGAGGACTATTTCCTAATCTTTAAAGACTATCCAAAATAGCGTTCACCTGCAACTTCACTTCAGCTTTATTCCCTTTGCAACTGTTTGGGAAAAGTTGAAAGCTACGGAATCAGTTATCAAATGTGACCTGAGAAGTCCGTTTTGGATCTGCTTTAGTGCTTACCCAGTTGACGATTGTCTACATCCAGGAAACCTATGCTTCAAGGAAAATAATTCAGCAAGACCAACCACCAGCTTAAACCAGGCAGCTGTCACATATAGGTCAACCATAAAAGGTACCTCCGCAGCAGTCAAATACACAAAAGACACTTTGAAATCGTTGCTTGTGTTTTAGAATTTCCCAATGAATACATTTGAAAACAATTTACGGTGTTTTCATATGGGTTTTTGTGTTTTTTCTAAACGTTTTATTTTTGTTGTTGTTTTTATTGAATGTTTGTGTTTCTAATTAACAAAGGTTGAGATTTTCAATGTATTTATTCCTAAACTATGTTATTGTTTTAGATAGTTATTGCACCTGCATAACATCTTTTTTCTCTAGCCTAACTTTAACGTTTCCACTGTAATTCATACAAACTCACATGATCAAATAGATGACATGCATTGCTTGATAAATCATAACAATACGGTTGCAGTTTACACTGACGAATGGTTAAAAAGCACGTTATATTTAAGGCCCTTTGTGTGGGTAAATCACCATGGTCCCTGTCTAGTTACAACTTATGTGAACCAACAAAGAACTCCTGCTTATCCAGTAAAACCTTTCTTCCTGCTATACCTACTTTCAAATGGGTTGATTTTCACTCTATCAAAATATCTTAGAGGTAACAACAAAATCTTTGTTTTCAAAGAGAATGTAAAATGAACTCTTGCCAGCAAGCCTAACTAGGACCCTTAGAGATTCGGATAAGCTGGCTATGAAAGTGACTGGTGCTTTTATTCTGGTTTGCTTTGCAAAAACCATGAGAACTATTGCCAATGCAAGAAGCACTTTAAAAACTTAAGTGAAGCAGAAGTGGAATCACTGTCCACTGATGCAGGAGTTGGCCGAAACACATTTCTTCATTTACCTAGACAAATACCAAATACTGGAACAATAAAAAGACATTTAGTGCAAAAAGATAATATTCTGGCAAACACTCCTGTTCTGCAGAGAGAGTCCCTTACTTGAGCTGTGAGCGCGTCTTTTCATTGTTCAGGAACTTGGTAATGGGCTTTACTGTAAAACCACCAACTCTGTCAAAGATGGCTGCATATAAATCAGTCCTATTTTTAGTATCTTCATCATGCTGGGACAGCTCTCCAGTTGATCAATGTTGTGGAGCAGTTCTGTCTTCTCCAGAATGTGGATACTAGTGGCGGTTGGTGCTTTATCTTACAGCCTCCTGGGTGCTAACTTCTCACTGGGTGGCATGATGAGCCTAGTTCAGTGTAACACGTTCTTATCCCCGGGAGCCACCCCATTCCTACGCAGATTCTGGTCACAATTGCTGGTGCAACACCACATGCTTCCCCTCTTCTAATAGCAGCTTTCATCACCTCCAAGCTGCAGGGACAAAGAATGCTGCCACTGCGGGGTGAGCTCAACTTTACTACTGCTAAACTGAGATAAATCCTAATTTTAAGACTTTCGGTATTCACAGAAGGCATTTAGGAGTCCTAAAGTTAGGAGTCCTAACTTTACTACTACTAAATTGAGAAAAATCCAAATTTTAAGACTTTTGGTATTCACAGAAGGCATTTAGGAGTCTTAAAGTTAGGAGTCCTAACTTTACTACTCCGAAACTGAGAAAAATCCTAACTTTAGGACTTTCGGTATTCACAGAAGGCATTTAGGAGTCCTAAAGTTAAGACTCCTAACTTCTGTGAATACCGAAATGAGTAAGTGTCTTCTGTGAATACCAAAATGAGTAAGTGCCTTCTGTGAATACGAAAATGGTAGTAAGTTTAAGATTTTATCTTAAGTTAGTTCTGTGAATCGGGCCCACCGTACTTAAACAAAATAATCACTGCTCTTATGTGCAGGTAAAAGTACCCTGATGATTGAAGTTCTGACTCTTAGTATGACGATTTTACCTTGATATGTGTATAGTTTTGGCATTATTTGACCTGCAGCAATATGAGTGGTACATTTTCCATTGTTTATTTGTTTCCTCTGCTGTTCCTACTGACTTTTTCAGATTATTAGGTTACATGAAAGACAGGTCTGGTAATACATCGCACATCCTTAGTCTTCCTCGAGGAAGACGCAAGCACCCTTGCACTGTTTTGCAAAGGTGTCTGTGTTGGTGCCAGGTAGCTATTTCTAGCACCAGAGCTATGGAAAAACACAGTGGGGCACCATATTCTTGTAAATACCCTGCTTCCATGCGCTTTGGAAATGATGCAGCACAGTGCTGAAAGATTTGCTGCAGTGCTGCACTGCACTATTTCCCTTTACATGTGTTCTCCTGTGTACCACTCCCCACGCTAACATCAGAATGAAACATGAAGAAGCACCACATTCCCTCTGGGGACTGAAACAGAATTCCATGGTGATGCTGCCCTAGGTATTGTCCACCCAGTGTGGCAGTTGACAGTATTGGGTCCGCTTGACAGACACATCACTGTCTGGGCCACTTTTCTCATTGACAGCAGGGATCAAAGGACTGTATGTTAAGGATTCTCACAGATATTGAAACAAGATTGACATGGATCATTTCTGAAGAGACAACAAGTCAACCGGTTGGGACACTACAGCCCATTTTCCGTCATCTTTTATAGTTTGGCAAATGCAAAACGATGGAAGTAAATAGTCATCGAAGTTGCTAGGTGAGCACAAAACATTTCTCCTAGCCATGTCTCTGGTGACAGATGTGTCCTTTCCTGAAATCTGGAGAATGCACATGCTAGCCCCACTAACCGGAATGTTGGATTCTCTCCTCCTCGTGAAGAAAAGCCTCTTGGTGCCGGGGAGTCTCCTGCTAATCACCTGGGGCCTCATTTATGAGGCCTTGCGTCAGTTTTGCGCTGCGGATGCGTCACTTTTTGTGACGCATCTGCGGCGTAAAACATGCGCCTTGTTGCGCCATATTTAAAAAGTGACGCATCTACGTAGATGCGTCACTTTTTAAACCCCTGCGCCACATTATACCTGCGTCAGGTATAATGTATGCAGAGGGGGCGTTCCCCGCAAAAAGCCTCGTAATAGTGACGCAGTGAAATCTATGAGATTTCACTGCGTCACTTTTAGGATGCTGTTGCGTCAAAATCTTGCGCCTGCCTCACAGCAGGCGTAAGTCTGACACAAGCCCTTTCACATGGGGCTTTCCCCATGTGAAAGGACGCATTGCTGGAGATGCGTCACTTTTCTGACACACTCCAGCAATGCGTCACTTTTGCGCTTACAGATGCGTCAGAAATACTGACGTATCTGTAAGTCCTTGCGACATGATGCGTCATACATTAAATATGGCGCATCATTGGTGTCGCAAGGAGTGCGCAGTGAAAAGTGACGCATCGCTGTTTTCACGCAGCGATGCGTCACTTTTCATAAATGAGGCCCCTGCTCTATATCTCATTTGCAATGGCCAGATGCAGAGGGCGAAATCACCCTAGCAGCAGTCAGGAAACATACTTCTGCCATCAAACTGCCAGCAGAGGTACTATTTCCAGATTCATATTTCTCTAAGAGGTAAATGTATTGCTGTTTCAGATTAAACTGTCACCAACGTCAGCTTGAGTATCAGCTGTGATCTAAAAGGCATGATCTAGTACAATTCTGCAATAATATTTTCTTTTTATGAAACAGAATACTAAAATTGGATACCCATTTGTACTCTTGAACTATGGTGCTTTTTATGCTAGATGAAGACTATTGATTTCCTTTTCAACACCGTCATTGATTTTCTAACCAATCTTGCAATTAATAAAATGCGATATTACGTTCCAAAAGCAGATCGCTGGCCATTGTTTTCATCAGACTGAAATGGAAAACTGTTTTTACTGTAAATGCGTTTAAAATACCTACCTGCTTTAACTGCTAGTGTGATTAAGTGTAACTCTATCAATTTGTCGACAATCTGTCATGCCACCTCCTGTCGGTTGTTATCGGTGACTGCAAAGAAAAGTATCAGGTACCACTGCATTCACTCTGCTTCATAAAGAATTTATGCTGCTGGGACATTTTTTCTTGACTTATGTTTAGGAATTATATATAATTAAACATACAATTGAGCATTATCGATATTACCTTCTTTTAGGATAAACAATGCAGGCCACATCATTGTGTGAACCTGATAACACTTTGTAAGTAGTTCATTTTTCAAACATTTCGCAATAGACAAGGCTATGTGAAGCTACAGAGATCCTGTGAGTACACAGTACCTTGACTCATATGGTCATGATATTTTTACGATGAGTATGTTATGGAAATAGACATATTGACTGGTGCTAGCTATGTTGATATATAGCTCTGTCCAGCTACAGCACAGTTGCTCTTTAGTTGTCCATTTTGCGATATCAGTTAGCGCTACTGATGTTGCTGCTTGGATATTCATACAAAAGGGGCGTGGGGGGGCCAGAACAAATGTAGTCAATTTTTTAAGGGGCATTGTCATTGAGAGAAGCTCCGCTCGGGACCCGGGGTTTTTCACAGCCCGCAGTGTCCAAGAACCCCAGCCAGCCGACCGCATCGTGGCGGTGCATTTGCAATAATCGCTATGAGGATGGTGACTCTGCAGCCCATCCTCCTATTCCCTTTGATGTACCTCCCCTTTGAAATTATTGTGGTATTGGATTTTTCCCTGTTTCCTGTCCCGTGACCAACGTGACTCACGGAACTTTGCCCCTCACCCCTACCCCTGTCCTGAGGAAGACACCCCCTCTAAGGTTGCAGCACTACCTACAATGTCGTGGGGTCGAAATGTCGACAACCTTTCTGCCTACCAGCTTCTACCCCAAGCGTGATAAATATTGTATTTTTAGAAGCATGGTGCATTTAATTTGAACTTTACAAACATTTATGTTTTGTGTATCTGGGTCGTTCCAGAAGCCAGAAAGTGTTAACTGTCGAATAAGGTCGGTTGACCTTCACTTTGTCACTACCCAAAGCCTTGCACTACTCCTTCCACTGACACCCTCCCTCCCTCTCCCTCTGGGGCACTCATTCTTATGATGTTTACATGCATTTTTGTGTGTAATGTATTTTGCAAGGCGTATTGTGATCAAATAACAATGGGGCATATTACCAAGCGATAGCGATAATTATCGGTTAGAGACAAAAATTTACTGCTGCGCTGCGGCAATTTTTACCGCAAATAAACCTTGGTATTACCAAGGTTTATCGCAAATGCGATAAAAATCGCCGCAATGCATGAATATCGCTGAAAAGTCAGCGATATTCATGCATTACCGAGCTAATGCTCTTAGCCATGTTATCCACCTCCCATTGAATAACATGGCTAAGAACTGCTCAGGGCAGGTGTTAGCTTTTGGAGATATTCGCGCTTAGCGCAAATATCTCCAAAAGTTGGTAATTGGAGATAGCAATGTTAACGACTGTTTTCAGTCGCTAACATCTTGGCACGCCCACTTTGCATATCATTAGTGATAAATATCACTGACATGCAAAGTGGGGCCCAAGATGGACGCTATCTCCTACTAGCTGTCGCTAACTGGTGTTAGCGACAGCTAGGTAATAGGGAGATAATTTTATCTCCACTTTCTTGGCTTTTAAAGCCCAAAAAGCGGAGATTAACCCCCTTGATAATATGCCCCAATGTGCCTTAAAAAAATTGACTACATTTGTTCTTTTGTGTATATCTAGTTGTATTTCTTGTTTATAAACCAGTGTTCTGTGACCCCCCCCCCCCTTTTTTGTACTGATATAGCACCCAGGTCCCAGTGACTCATTTTAGGTATACCCTATTCTGTAACGCTTGGATATTCATGTCCTTTGTGAAAACATCAGAGCGAAACACGTGTCAGCTGAGTTTTGAAATGCACAAATACATTTTCCAATTGCTAAACATAAATATAAGAATGCTTATTAAGTAGCGGGTCCCTAACACAGTGTTTGATTTTAAGAAAACATCAACATGATCGATGATGTAATTTAACCAGTCTTCTATACCAATGTAAATGTGGCAGTGGTTATTTCCACAATTGTATAAATGCACTTCAGCATAAATGTTTTCTCTTGGCATGTTGAAACAATTTTTCTCACATAGAACTTTGTTGCCATGAAAAAAATTGTGAATTACAAAGGGCCCAAGACATGCAATGCCAATCCTTTTGACGGCATTTGTCACAAGAAAAGAAGCCTTCAATGACCAAAATACAAGTAAAATACATGCAAGAGCTCGGGGTAGAGCAAAGTTCCAACACATAGAGCTCAATTAGAATAGACATAAGCTCAAAACACCCAATCACAATAGGCTGCCACATCAACAAAAGCCTCAATGAACTTTAAGGAAGGAGATAAGAGTGACACAGGTAGAATGGTGTATAGCACCGCAAAGGTATTGACAAAGTTTAATAGATACAAACCAATGCACCAAAGCACCAGCCTGACCAGGACAATTGACTGGTGCGTGGTTTGTAGCTCTACCTCGAAAACTCAGCTGTGAGCAAGAAATAATTTAACAAGAGATTGGGCTTTGTCTCTGATTAGGGGAATATTGCTCTCTCACCTCATGGTTGCTGTTTAGTGTATAATTCAGCAATTGTGGATTGGTTGCACTGCATAACATTGGAATGCACAAGGGACTATTTTACATCTCAAAAGTACACAGAATCATCAAATATTAAGTTCTTTATCTCACAGGTGCATGTTTTTTGTTATGTTTTTTCATAGTGACAGGTCTGCAAAAATATTTTAGGTGTGACTCAATAAAAAAGCAAAACTTATTGACTTAGACAATGAGTGCTCTCCATGGCAGAGAGGAGAAACATGTGGTACTTTGCAGCATCCATCAGTTCATAAATGATAAATACAAGCCCTCTTTCTAGAACTGCCGCTCTATCCTAGGGCAGAGACCTTGGATACAATCCCTCAATCCACTTATACAAACATAAGTAGTGTCATAGGCACCACTGCATAATTTCTTTGTTTAAGGTTGCCAGAAAGGACTTCAGAGCCCTACACATAATATGCAAATCTAAACCGTGGTTTTAATACCTCAGTCTTTGAATCAGCCACGGCCCGTGCAGGTAAGAGTTGTGTGGCCGGTTGTGGGGATTTTGACATTTATGGTGAAAAAGGGTCAGAGGGACAACTGGTTGGCCTTCTTGTTTGCACAATATATATAAATTCATTTTCAGAGTTGTTTGAAGGAAAGCAGGGTAAACTTATCCTTGGAGAAGATTGCTGGAAATTGTTTTGTGCTAGTGGTTTGCTTTTTGTTTAACTAGGAATCCAAAATTCATTAGTAATGCGATGGGTTTCTTCTGTGCATTTAGCTTCATGAAATATGGTGAGAATTTGATAAAATTCTTTATTTGCAAATTTTGCATTGTGAATTCTCTTTGAATAGTAGATTTGTTTAGCATTTTTGATAGTTGACTTGTACACTCCGTTACGTTTGTGTAGGGGAAGTTTGTCTTGGGTGTTGTTGGGTTTAAGCCAGGTGCATTGAAGCTCTCAATTTGTTGTTTCATCATTTATTAGTACTGCATTAATCTTGTTTTCTTTTGTCATGTTTTTTTTTATTTTTAGTAGTATTAGGATAGTAAATGCTTCCTGGAGCCCCCCCCCCCCCCCGTTGACTTTTTAAACTGAATTTCTTGTGCCTGGATCTCTGTCGAATGTTAGTTGTGTTTCTAGCTCTCCAAAATTAAGTTTGTTCCATGGTCCATATGTAGTTGCAGGTAAGGTGGGTGTAAGAAAGCAGGCCATTTGTTGTGAAGTGTGCACCAGAAATGGGTCAACATTTACCCTCAAACTGGGAACCAAACATCCCATTAGTGCTCTTGACTTGGTCAAGGTAGCAAAGCAGAGCTAGTCAAGGAAGGTGATGTGGGCTAGTTATCACCATTAGCTGGGACACAATAAGAACACTCAAAATGATAGTCCAGTCTATGCTTTTTCTTTTGAAAAAAAGAAAAGTACATTTATTACACAAATCCTATTCAATACTAAACATTTACTCATATATATATGGTTGATGAAATTGTCTATTGATGACATCGCTCAATCACCTCTGACCCCATTAAGTATAAAGAGATCAGGTTCACCAAACCACATGTCATAAATCACCATCATAGGAATAAATGGCATAATTGAATATAACCATGAATGAGGGTACTTAATGCTGTCAATAAAGTATATCTATTTTGACCACGAGTGGCTGTCACCATCTTATTCCAACCAATAAAGAATTTACCCAGATGTACTTCATATTTGGCAGTGTTTTCAAAAAAAATATATTTGTAGCTTTGAAAAACAGAATGGTAAAAATTGGCACTAGAAGGAATCACATTTTGGCCACTAAATATGCAACCATACACTTTAATCAAATAAGGCATTGCACAACATGTACTTTTTCTTAAAACCTCTTTAGGCCACTGTACTTGCAGCCATAATCTTCATCCCTGGAAAGCACTGCACTCTCAGTTGACGACACATGCTCCAGTCAGGAAAGTGCCTACATTCCCAGGAAAACCTTGGGGTGGTCATCTTTTCTTAGGTCCACCAAACCTAGAGTGGGGACTTCTTGAATCCTTTTGGTGGCAGGCTGTTCTACTCATGGAGCCCCCCCCCCCCCACTTTGCAACTTTGTTGGTGATGACCTCGCCTTATTTGGGCCACTATGAGTGGTGAAACACTGCAAAAATAGACCAGTCCCACAGGGCATAAGGTGAATAATTGAGGATCTGATCTTCTGCTGTTTTGGGGAGAGCCACTTCCTTTGTTTTTATCTTTTTCATTTTTTGTTCCTCTTCACCGCACAGCCTCATGCCCTGTAGCCTTTTCTTTCCTTGGGGGTGCCTGGCCCCACCTGGACACTCTATGCAGGATCAAGATGGGGGAAGTCCAGAGAGCCTACCCCTGACTGCCTGCGCCGGCTCCTCGCTTGTGCAGCACTTCTTTGAGCTGCCAGAGGAGCCAGCAGGCTTCTTCTGCCTTTCCCACTCCTGTGAGCAAGGCACTGCGGTGTGTGGCGCCTCCCACTCCCACCAGATATGGGCACGGGGAGCAGGATGGGCCTGCCTTTTCTGGGGGAGCATGGCGGTGATTCCACTATTTATTTCTGCTCTCTGACCCAGGGATGGGGTCCTGACCCCCTGACTTCTCTCTCCTGGTGCAGGGAAAGTTTGGCAGAGCTTCCCTGCATTGGCTGCCATTGGGGTCCTGATATAGGGTTCTAGGGACCCCAATAAATAAACTAGCATGGGGGATTGGGTCCTCAGGCCCTCTGGAATGCTGTTGAGGGGGTCCCACACATGACCCCTCCCTGCATAAAAAAACAGGTTTTGGATCATGAGAATTGCGACAGATTTCGTTGCGGCATGCGTGGCTTGAGCTACATGGTTGCCAAGTTATTATTACAAGTAATTATTATACTGCATTGCACACGCCTTGGTGCCTTGATTTACGGACTAGTAAAAAAAAAAACCATAGACCAGGTTGGGATCTGGGTAAGTAAGTGAAAGCTAACAACAATGTCTCAACCGGTATCACTGAGGAAGGCAAGTATATATGCATGAACAAGATATTACAAGAAGGAAAAGGGAGACTCATGGTATGTTTTAGAAAGGGCTCTTGTCATCATATATTTGAAAAACCAAATTATATAGAACAGACATTGTTAGTGTTCGTTGATTTACGGCCCGCACTGTGCACTTTACACTGGCCCCTTGTGGAGAAGAGGAGGGGACACTGGTGGAGAATGCTCTTAAGCAGTTCTGCACTCCCGCTGCTTGGGATGCTTTGCACACCCCTTGGTGCATTGATTTACGGTCCGCACTCTACACTTTACACTGGCCCCTTGTGGAGAGAAGGAGGGGACATCAGCGAAGAATGCTCTTAAGCAGTGCTGCACTCCCGCTACACGGGATACTTTGCACATGCCTTGGTGCCTTGATTTACAGACAGCACTCTGCACTTTACACCGGCCCCTTGTGGAGAGGAGGAGGGGACACCGGAAGAGGACGCTCTTAAGCAGTGCTGCACTCCCGCGAAGCGGACACATGTGGGGTGTGCCAGGGTTCTGCCCGGGCCAAGACCAGGCCAAGACAGGCCTGTCTTAGCCCGTCAGAGACTGGAGGAGGCTGGGCTGGGCCACCCCCCTGAAAACCCCTCATAAAGGCGGATTGTGGTGCACAGGGTGAGTTCCATGAACTAATATTTCTTGGGTCATCTGTAGAAACTAATCATAGACTTACTGTGCTATTCAGTGACTACAATTTAGGTATAAGATACGTTTCTTTTTTGCCTCCCGGTGTGTACTTTTACGGTGGTGAAGTGATATTGTATTGCATCAAAGGGACATATTGAACTTGGTTCAGGTGAGGTTCGATAATCTTTGGTGTATGTTGTACACTGACAGCCTGAATTCTTTTATTAATTTCTATTTCTTTTATACTTTGCAAACAGTCTGCATGCTAATCACAGTACCATTTTAGGTGTTGGAGCATTGTTGCACCCCTGACAGAACTCACTTCAACGAAACAACCGAGAAAGGGGAGTTGGACAGAGGCTTGCCAGAAGGCATTTGGTGCTCTGAAGAAGACAGTATGCACCGCATCATTCCTCACTGCACCTGACTTCAGGAAGAAATTTGTGGTGCAAACAGAGGCATCAGAGCAAGGTAGAGAGGCAGTTCTCTTACAGCTAAGTGATGATGGCCTGGACCAATATGTAGCTTTCATCATGAGGCAGCCACTACCTAGGAAGCAAAGGTGTAAAGCCCCTGAAAGGCAAACATTTGCCATGGTCTGCTCTTTGAAGAAACTGAGACCATGCCTGTTTGATATTCATTTACGGGTTCAGGCAGACCATAGGCCTCTCAAGCAGTTAATGAAAATGTGGGGAGACTCCAAAACTGTTAAGCTGGTCATCTCCCTACATGGTATGGACTTCACAATTAAACACCAATGCTGATGGTCTTCCCATGTTTTTCCTTCATCGTGATGAGAACTCCCATGAAGGTGGGTAGTTCTCCCCACTTTTTATTGAGGAGGAACAGTTGTAGAAAATAATCTTCTTTTTTTTATGTCCCTCATATTTGTGCCTTTTCTGCTTTGCTGGCTTATGAACTTGGGGCACTTTACCCCTGCTAACAGGAGTAAAGTGCCTGTGCTCCCTTTTTAAACATAATTAAAATGCCTTGTTCCTAATTTACACATGTATCTTGCCTATATGTTCCTAGTGAGGAAATTCATTCAGGGCCTGAAAGGTAAATTGCACCTGAGGATTGTAGCAACTATTGTTCCACCTACTGCACTACAATGTGACAAAATAACCCTTTTGTGAGGTAAAAACCTCTCTTTTAAATATGAGCAAGTCTCCCCTAGGTAGGCCTTGTAGCACACATGCCAGGGTGCATGGTATTTAAAAGGTAGAAATGTAGAAAATTAATGATACCATGTTCCTATTGTGACACGGCCACAAAAGCTATTTTGACTGTGTCAGGACAAGCTGTCTGATGCAAACAACCATGGTGCAGATTAAGGTAGTTATAAGTCTATCTGTGGTTTGGGACCAGCTAGTTCAATTTTCAACCTGTATTGAGGAAGACTAACACTGTCTGAAGCTCCTAGCATCTAATTGCATTAGCTCTCAAGCGGCTCTATTTTCACTTAAAACATGTAAAATTTGTATCTCCAGTTTTTGATTTGATTGTTGTTTTCATGTCATTTTATTTATTACAGTTTGAAATGTTTTTCGAATTAAGGGGCTCATTAGGATGGCGGACGGAAGTGCCTCCGCAGACCCAGAGCATGCGGAACATGCCTATTTTCCGTGCGCCCGTCGCGGACACTTTGTCCGCCACATCAGGATACGAAATACGGGCCAAAATCCGTCCGCGGCGGTAGAACACGGTCCGCCGCACCACAAGACCCAACCACGCGGCGGACGTAACCTATCCAGAGACTCCGCCGTACGGACTGACGTCTAGGACCGTCCTCCAAATCAAGATGGCGGAAAATACACATAAAAGCGCTGCGGAAAAACAACCTGCCTGAACAATGCGGATGCCCCACAGCGACCATACCCACCACGAGCCGCTCGCCGACATGGACCCTGCACTACACGCTTACCCGATACTCTTCGCGATCCACTATGTCCTAGTCTTGGCCCACCATCGAGGACGACGCAGGTAGGCTACAAACCATTCGCTGTCTGGAGAGGAGTACCTACAAGGGCCGTGACGTAGGGAGGGGGGAGTGACATGTCCTGGAATCGACATATTCTTGTGTACGGCAACGCCTCCAAGGGTCGTGACCCAGGTAGGGGGGAGTGACATGTATCTGAACCCACCGCCCTCAAGTAAATACAAATCCACACCAGCATCACACACGCAAGAATGACTCCGACAACCCACGACACATGATTGACAATTTTATTTACGCATAATCGGAGTAACATCACAGTCTAGGATCGAGCATGGGCAGTGTGGACACCAGAGCAGGTACTTCAGAGGCAGTACATCAGTATCAGAACAGCAACAGGGCATAGTGGACACCAGAGCAGGTACATCAGAGGCAGTACATCAGTATGAGATCAGCAACAGGGCAGTGTGGACACCAGAGCAGGTACATCAGAGGCAGCACATGAGAGGGCATACAGCAGTATCAGAACAGCAACAGGGCATAGTGGACACCAGAGCAGGTACATCAGAGGCAGCACATGAGAGGGCATACAGCAGTATCAGGACAGCACAGGGCATAGTGGACACCAGAGCAGGTACATCAGAGGCAGTACATGAGAGGGGCTAAGTGCACCAACAGTCCATGGCAAGGCACAGGTCCTTCAGAAGCAGCACATGAGAGGGGCTAAGTGCACCAACAGTCCATGGCAAGGCACAGGTCCATCAGAGGCAGCACATGAGAGGGGCTAAGTGCACCAACAGTCCATTGCACTGAAAAGGTCCATCAGAGGGAGCACATGAGAGGGCACAATGCAGTATCAGAACAGCAACAGGGCATAGTGGACACCAGAGCAGGTACATCAAAGGCAGCACATGAGAGGGCATACAGCATTATCAGGACAGCAACAGGGCATAGTGGACACCAGAGCAGGTACATCAGAGGCAGTACATGAGAGGGGCTAAGTGCACCAACAGTCCATGGCAAGGCACAGGTCCATCAGAGGCAGCACATGAGAGGGGCTAAGTGCACCAACAGTCCATTGCACTGAAAAGGTCCATCAGAGGCAGCACATGCGAGGGCACAATGCAGTATCAGAACAGCAACAGGGCATAGTGGACACCAGAGCAGGTACATCAGAGGCAGCACATGAGAGGGCATACAGCAGTATCAGAACAGCAACAGGGCAGTGTGGACACCAGAGCAGGTACATCAGAGGCAGTACAGCAGTATCAGAATAGCAACAGGGCAGTGTGGACACCAGAGCAGGTACATCAGAGGCAGCACATGAGAGGGCATACAGCAGTATCAGAACAGCAACAGGGCAGTGTGGACACCAGAGCAGGTACATCAGAGGCAGTACAGCAGTATCAGAACAGCAACAGGGCAGTGTGGACACCAGAGCAGGTACATCAGAGGCAGTACATCAGTATGAGAATAGCAACAGGGCAGTGTGGACACCAGAGCAGGTACATCAGAGGCAGTACATCAGTATGAGAATAGCAACAGGGCAGTGTGGACACCAGAGCAGGTACATCAGAGGCAGCACATGAGAGGGCATACAGCAGTATCAGAACAGCAACAGGGCATAGTGGACACCAGAGCAGGTACATCAGAGGCAGCACATGAGAGGGCATACAGCAGTATCAGGACAGCAACAGGGCATAGTGGACACCAGAGCAGGTACATCAGAGGCAGTACATGAGAGGGGATAAGTGCACCAACAGTCCATGGCAAAGCACAGGTCCATCAGAGGCAGTACATCTGAGGGCACACAACAGCAACTTACATCACACTATCAGGTGGATTGTGTGAAGTACCCGCATCGGACAGACTGCCAGCACCAGAAACCGGAGTGTGACACACAGCCACAGATGTAGTGACTGACACGTGAGCCACAGACCCAGATACCCTGCCAGCACCTGATACATGAGTGTGAGACACAGCCACAGCCCGAGTGACTGACACATGGCCCATAGACCCAGACACACTGCCAGCACCTGATACAGGAGTGTGAGACACAGCTACAGCCTGAGTGACTGACACATGGCCCATAGACCCAGATACACTGCCAGCACCTGATACAGGAGTGTGAGACACAGCCACAGCCCGAGTGACTGACACATGGCCCATAGACCCAGATACACTGCCAGCACCTGATACAGGATAGGTCTCGACTGATACCCTGCCACTAACAGACACATGCGAGTCAACTGCACCAGCGCCACTGGGACCACTGAAATGATGAGCCACAGGGCTGTATGGTCCAGGAGGCAGGGTGGCTCTGGGAGCGGGGGATAGTTGCAATTTGCCGACATCGGATTGTGCATGTGTCAATGCTGTGTGTCTACGTTTCTTTTGGACATGTGCCTGCACCCTGGACAGGACAGGACTGACAAGTGGGCCGGACTGAGAAGAAATTTCACCCACCATTGGAGGTGCATCTGCTGGGGGGGGAATGCTATCTGGGGACGTGCTGGAGCCTGCTTGTCGTTTGCTGTGTGGCTGCCTTGTGGCCTCTGCAACATGTGTCATGGGGGATGCTACTACAGGGTCCACCTGCATCCGTCCCTGACGGGCCCTGATGGGAGTGGAGGTAAGTGGTGACTCCACTGCGGAGACATCTGTATTGGGTTTCCCAGAAAACAGCTGCCTCAGTGCAACAATGGGTGATGTATGCCTGTCCCTGACAGCGCCACTGTCCATGGGAGATGCCTTGGGCCTTGGATGTTCCATTTCCGTAGGAGTACTGTTGTCTGCGGACTTTCCCTGTTCCCTGGATGGTGCCCTGTTCCAGGCAGCAGACTTGTCGTCTGTGGTGTACATATCCCCAGGACACACCTTCTCCCCGTGTGTGTCCCTGCCCCTGGGAGTGTCCGTGCTCTTCTTAGGTGCGTTTGTCTTGTGACTGTCCTTGTCCCTGCCCTTGGGAGTGGCTCCTTCCTTCCTAGTATCTCTGCCCTTGGGAGTGGTTCCTTCCTTCCTAGTATCTCTGCCCTTGGGAGTGGCTCCTTCCTTCCTAGTATCTCTGCCCTTGGGAGTGGCTCCTTCCTTCCTAGTTTCCCTGCCCTTGGGAGTGGCTCCTTCCTTCCTAGTTTCCCTGCCCTTGGGAGTGGCTCCTTCCTGCCTAGTCTCCCTGCCCTTGGGAGTGGCTCCTTCCTGCCTAGTGTCCCTGCCCTTGGGAGTGGCTCCTTCCTGCCTAGTCTCCCTGCCCTTGGGAGTGGCTCCTTCCTTCCTGGTTTCCCTGCCCTTTGGAGTGGCTCCTTCCTGCCTAGTCTCCCTGCCCTTGGGAGTGGCTCCTTCCTTCCTAGTTTCCCTGCCCTTGGGAGTGGCTCCCTCCTTCCTAGTCTCCATGGCACTGGGAGTATGCGAGCCCTCAAGAGATTTTTTCGTCTTCTCAATGTCCTCGTACAAGGTAGTGTCAATGGAAGTGGGAGTCTTGGCTTGGTAGTACCTTGTGTGTGGGATGGCTGAGCAGCATGTGTAGCCATTACACCCAACCCCTCTTTTGCTTCACGTGTGTGTACTCCACTATATCTGACGTTGTCCTTGTGAACAGATTTACCTGACCTAGGGGATGGTGTCTGAGGCCTCCGTACCTACACGTGCTGGCTGACGCTGCTTCTAGTGCAATAACCTGTATTAGAGTCCTGGTCAGAAAATTCACTCCCCCCTGAGACATCCAGTGTTGTAGATGGTGGATCAGAAGTACCACCCAGTCCATGCGACTGTACAATGGCAGACGACACACTGCTAGCCAATGACTGAACTGTCCTGTGTAGACTAGCAAGATCGCCATGCATCCCTTCCATGAATGCCACCACCTGCCCCAACTTCCTATCGTGGTCTTGGAATGCATTTATCATATTGGTCTGCCCCACACACAGCTGTCGCAGCAGATCAACAGCCTCTGCACAAAGTGCATTTTGGCTCACCGAGGCTGGGGCAGCGGTGCCGACACCGAACGCCACTCTGCTCCCCCTACTCCTGCGTGCACGAACAGTACATGGTGCAGTTGGCGGCAGGGTGGGCCCTGTGTGCTGTGTCCCGACCGATGGTGTTGATTGCCCACTCCCAGTCTGTGACAACAGTGCTGACTCACCAACACTGTCGGAAGATGATGACGATGTTGTCTCCACATGCGAGTCCTCCGGGACAGTCCTGTCCGCCTCTCCGGCGCTGGGCCCTTCGCTGTCAGTCTGCGTGTGCGCGACGTCTGATCCGGATGCATTGCCTTCTGTCATCTCCGCCGTCTGTGGCTGAGTGTCCTCTGCCAAAGCTGAAATGAACAGGAAATTGGTGTAAGCCATGGGCACACTCACGTCGTACAGTACTGCTACGGAATCCCTAAAGCCACTGATGACTATGTCCATCGATCCCCCAACCTGCACACGGCCCACCCCAACCAGTCATCCTCACAGGAATTAAGTGGCGTTGGCCGTAATACATGTACAGCATGCACACTGGGCATGAGGAACTACATCTGCACACAAGTGTTGCCAAGGGGTGACGGAGCACTACAGCATGTGCATGAAAAATGAACCGCTTAGCGGGTGGCGTCTCAACATGTCGCACCGGGAAGTGAAATGTTACTGCGCCAATGTCACCAACATGCCATTGGAACGAGCCACACGATAGACGGAAGTCACTAATGTGTGTTGCCAACAATACATGCATTGCACTCACAAGCAACATACGCTGACAGTATGCTTACCGCCACGTTGCTGTTCATCCACACGCAACCGCTCGGACAGGTCAGGATGCGTCACAGCTATGATACGGTGCATGAGAGGGGTCATTGAGCGTCGGGCCAGACGTGCCGTCCTTGGAATCATCCCTAGTGTCACTTCCGCTACATTCTTGCTCAGTCTGGAAATGTCGTCCCAGCGTTTGTGGCAGTATGTATATTGTCTATTGGACACCCCCGCTGCTCGTACATCACGTGCAATGCTCCGCCACACGTCCTTGCGGAGGTGCAGCTTGACCTACCATGATGGGAGACAAAAGGGTGGAAGTCAGTGGACAGTTGGCCAGTCACACAGATAGGGGCATCGCATTTCTCTCTGCAGCCATGCACATTTCGAATCTTTTGTTGGTCACACATCACACCGCCAAGTTTCCAGAGCCCAGGTGTCATATGACACCTCATGCACAACAACTTATCCCCCACTGCACTTACCACCTGTCCGTGTGCGCCGTACAGGCGTCCGTAGTTGCGGAGCACAGCGTCCACGAGGACATCAAGCTCCGCGGCGGTGAAGGGACGAGACCGGATCTCTTTGAGTCTCAACATGCCAAGGTCACGGAGTATGGCACTAGAGCGGCAGTCGGTGGTCAGCTCCGCAGCAGCAGGTGAAGGTGATGGTCACAGGCAGCAGTCGGTGGTCAGCTCCGCAGCAGCAGGTGGAGGTGATGGTCACAGGCAGCAGTCGGTGGTCAGCTCCGCAGCAGCAGGTGGAGGTGATGGTCACAGGCAGCAGTCAGTGGTCAGCTCCGCAGCAGCAGGTGGAGGTGATGGTCACAGGCAGCAGTCGGTGGTCAGCTCCGCAGCAGCAGGTGGAGGTGATGGTCACAGGCAGCAGTCGGTGGTCAGCTCCGCAGCTGCAGGTGGAGGTGATGGTCACAGGCAGCAGTCGGTGGTCAGCTCCGCAGCAGCAGGTGGAGGTGATGGTCACAGGCAGCAGTCGTGGTCAGCTCCGCAGCAGCAGGTGGAGGTGATGGTCACAGGCAGCAGTCGGTGGTCATCGTAGAAGGTATGCTTTTGCACATCACACATATATAGGGCCCTGTGGCCATGTCAGTGGCATACGGCGCCAGCCATTGGTCAGCCGTGAAAGCGTGTTTGGAATTGGGCCAATGATTGGCCCTGGTGTTGCGGTGAACAGCATACGGTACTTGCTATTGGGCAACCGTGGCCCATGTCCACACCTCCCATTGGCTGCACGTGCACAGACCGTCACGCTCACACACCGGCAAGTGCATGTGCTAGACACCGGGACGGATGCATCATTTGCAACAAAGTTGTAACAGTGGCGCCACCATGGCGGGGCACGTATTCGGCGGGGGAGGTGGAGGCCAAAACATCCATAAGCTGATGTCAATGCACATGGCAGTTCATGACCCCCCTTACAGTGACATTGCATCAGCCAGCCTACACCGGCCGGCCCAGCCCTGCCCATGACCGCCGTTCCGGCCATGCCAACTACCGCCGTTTCAGGCCCCGTCCAGTACCGGCGTGCCCGGCCCTGCCCATGACCGCCGTGCCGGCCATGCCAACTACCGCCGTTTCAGGCCCCCTCCACTACCGCCGTGCCCTGGCGGGCCTGGCACGGCGGTCATGGGCTGGGCCTGTCACGGCGGTAGTGGAGGGGGCCTGAAGCGGCGGTAGTTGGCATGGCCGGCACGGCGGTCATGGGCAGGGCCTGGCACGGCGGTAGTGGAGGGGGCCTGAAACGGCGGTAGCAGAGGGGGCCTGAAACGGCGGTAGTGGAGGGGGCCTGAAGCGGCGGTAGTTGGCATGGCCGGCACGGCGGTCATGGGCTGGGCCTGGCACGGCGGTAGTGGAGGGGGCCTGAAGCGGCGGTAGTTGGCACGGCCGGCACGGCGGTCATGGGCTGGGCCTGGCACGGCGGTAGTGGAGGGGGCCTGAAGTGGCGGTAGTTGGCATGGCTGGCACGGCGGTCATGGGCTGGGCCTGGCATGGCGGTAGTGGAGGGGGCCTGAAGCGGCGGTAGTTGGCATGGCCGGCACGGCGGTCATGGGCAGGGCCTGGCACGGCGGTAGTGGAGGGGGCCTGAAACGGCGGTAGTGGAGGGGGCCTGAAGCGGCGGTAGTTGGCATGGCCGGCACGGCAGTCATGGGCTGGGCCTGGCACGGCGGTAGTGGAGGGGGCCTGAAGCGGCGGTAGTTGGCATGGCCGGCACAGCGGTCATGGGCTGGGCCTGGCACGGCGGTAGTGGAGGGGGCGTGAAACAGCGGTAGCAGAGGGGGCCTGAAGCGGCGGTAGTTGGCATGGCCGGCACGGCGGTCATGGGCTGGGCCTGGCACGGCGGTAGTGGAGGGGGCCTGAAGCGGCGGTAGTTGGCATGGCCGGCACAGCGGTCATGGGCAGGGCCTGGCACGGCGGTCATGGGCAGGGCTGGGCCGGCCGGTGTAGGCTGGCTGATGCAATGTCACTGTAAGGGGGGTCATGAACTGCCATGTGCATGGACATGAGCTTATGGATGTTTTGGCCTCCACCTCCCCCGCCGAATACGTGCCCCGCCATGGAGGCGCCACTGTTGGAACTTTGTTGCAAATGATGCATCCGTCCCGGTGTCTAGCACATGCACTTGCCGGTGTGTGAGCGTGACGGTCTGTGCACATGCAGACAATGGGAATGTTGAACGCGGGCCGCGTATGGCCAGACGTAAACAGCGGAAGCAGTGCACCGCCATGGCAGGGTCAATGATTGCATGTCAGCTGACGATGCACCTTGTTTCATTGTCTGCAGCTGCATGATGACGGTTGTGTGCGTGATTGCGTGACTCCACACTTCATGCTCTATCCCATATGTGTCCATACCATGCCCATCGGTGTGCCACAAATGTCCATCACTTTTGGGTCATGTCACATGTCTTGTTGGCAGTGATGTTGAGGTGAGACAAAGTGCATTGCACATGTTGCAACACATCATGTAGCTAGTGGGTGCACATTGCTACGTCAATCCATGTTGTTGTGACAATCAGAGATGTCACACATATGCTAATTGAACACTGCCTATTACATGTTGGATAGAGTGCGATGACATGTGAGTGAGTTGCACAGACATGCGTTGTATGTGAATTGACTTCCATTCCATTTACTCCCACACAGGAGGGCTCAAAATGTCCATCGCCCATACACTGTGCTGGAGGATATGGTGGACGAGGAGGTGATCAGGAAATTCAGGCTTGATCGACGTCGATTGCTGGAGCAAGTGAACCAATTGTCTCCTCACCTGCAGCCGCGAAGAACCTATCCAGGCTCCATTTCACCCACCCAAAAGGTGATGGCGGCACTCCATTTTTTTGCAACAGGCACATTTCAGTATACTGTTGGACATGCCGGGGGAATGTCACAGGCCATGTTCAGCACGGTACTTCGGAATGTAAAGAATGACTACATACATTTTCCACAGGCGGCAGAGTTGGCAGCGGTCAAAGCAGACTTCTATGCACTGGGTCGCATACCACACGTTGTGGGTTCCATTGATGGCACGCATATTGCGATCATTCCACCACGGGCACGTGAGCAGGTGTTTAGGAATCAGAAGCACTTCCACTCCCTAAACGTGCAGGTGGTGTGCAGGTGGTGTGCCAGGCCGACAACATAATCTCACATGTGTGTGCAAGATTTCCTGGCTCTGCACATGACGCCCACATCATGCGGAGCAGCATTGTCCCCCAACTGATGGCAAATCTGCGTCCGGCACAAGCCTGGCTTGTTGGTGAGTATGCTGTGGTGACAGGAGTGATATCTGTGTGGCTTTGTGTGGCCACATGTTCAGGTAGTGATGTTTCTCTCTCTCTCTAATTTCCACAAACACAGGCGACTCGGCTTACCCAAACAGGCCTTGGCTTCTAAGTCCAATACGCAATCCCACTACAGCAGGAGAAATGCGATACAATGATGCCCATGGTAGGACACGTCGAGTGGTGGAACGAACATTTGGCCTGCTTAAGTCTAGGTTTCGGTGCCTGGATAAGACTGGAGGGGCCCTGCCTTACGCACCAGGCAAAGTATGCAAGATTGTGATTGCCTGCTGCATGCTCCACAACCTGGCTGTGCGCAATAACATTGAACTGATCTTGGACCCAGATGAACAGCAAGTTCCTCGCCCTCCCGACCCACCCATGTCGACTGATGAGGATAGTGGTGAGGAGGAAGGTGTGGACCAGAGGCGCCAGCTCATTGAACGCTACTTCCCTTGATTGTGAGTGTGCCCCTCTTGTGCTGCTTGTGTATGCCCTGTGTAGGTTTGCTGCTCTTGTGTCATTGTGTTGGGCATCATCTATGTGTTTTGTTATGTGATGTATGCATGTGTGTGTGTCTCTTCATTTATGAGTAGATGCACTTCTCCATGATGTGTGTAGTCTCATCCATTCCTGTAGTGATGTGTGTGGTTTTTTGAAAGTTGCACTGCAGTGCGTTGGGATGAGTGTGATGGTGTTTCCTAACATGTGTTTGCGTTTTCTATGTTTCCCTAGGTAACTCCCTTGCGGCATGATTCTGTACCACTTGGATCCCTGAACCTGGTTACGTCTGTTTCTGATGCAATCATGTGAATAAACATGGAGGCAACACATCATTGAGTGAGTAAGTGTTATTTATTTACAGATTGTGCATAGGTGTAGATGCATATTTACAAATGAGTGAAGGGGTGGGGGAGTGAGAGTCCAAGGTTATGGCAGATGAGATGTCCGTGCAGACACCACATAGGGTGGTGTGTGCCTAGTGCAGCAGGCCTGTGCCAGGTGGGACCGGATAGTTGGCAGGGTGAATGGCAGGCTCAGGTACTCAAAAGAGTCATCGTCGGCTCCTCTTGGAGCGTGTGGCAGGAGCTTCGACACTGCTCTCGCCCACTTCCAGCCTCAGACGGCCCCTCCGTCTTTGTGTCGGGACGGAGTCAGCTGGGGGCGCTGGCTGATCAGGTGGCACATCCGCCGCCAGGGGCGCAGGTGGCGGTGGCGGTGTTGTTGGCGGTGGCGTTGTTTGAGGGGGTGTGGGGTGGGTGGTGTTGGCGGATATCCTCGTGCTAAAAATGTCCACGAGTTGGCCAAGCCGCCTCTCGATGGCCCCCAACATCGCTGTGTTGTCAACAAAGTCCTGGTGGGCCCGGTCTGCATGTGCCTGGCCACGTAGATAGTTCTCCTCCACCCTGACTAGTACTTCTAGGCACTGTTGCACGGCATTGGGTGTAGTTTCATCATGCCTTGTTTCTGCTGTGCTCCTGCCTGCAGGATCTGGCCTTGCATTTGTGGTTTGCCTCACTCTCTCCCTGCGTGGCTGGGATTGCGCTGGCCCAGCGTTGGGCGGTGGGTTGGGCAGGGTGGCAGGGGCAGAAGTGGTGGTAGTAGTGGTGGTGGAGGTGGTGCTGGAGGTAGCTGTGCAGGTCACAGTAGCCGGTGTTGTGGTGATGCCAGAGGCCGTAGTTGTTGTTGGTGCAGGTGTGACCTGCGAGCCAGATGTCCCTGGCTGGCTGCTTGAGCCGGCACCATCCTCAGCCCCGGAGGTGGCTGGCCAATCGTCCCCTGAAAGTTCAGAGTGTGGGGATGCTGGAGGCCTGGTGTTAATTGCAGCTGTCAGATTAGGATCCCCTGCAAAACAAAAATGTGAGGATGAATCATGTGGCCAAAACGTGTACATGTATTTATATTTGACATGCAGTCGGCAATGGCACACACCCCACCCACCACCACCACCCTCTCTTAGGACATGGGGGCCTGTTGTGAGTTGTAGTTCCGTCCCCTCACACAACCCACCCACCACCACCACCCTCTCTATGGACATGGGGGCCTGTTGTGAGTTGTAGTTCCGTCCCCTCACACACCCCACCCACCACCACCCTCTCTTAGGACATGGGGGCCTGTTGTGAGTTGTAGTTCCGTCCCCTCACACACCCCACCCACCACCACCACCCTCTCTATGGACATGGGGGCCTGTTGGGAGTTGTAGTTCCGTCCCCTCACACACCCCACCCACCACCACCCACTCTTAGGACATGGGGGCCTGTTGTGAGTTGTAGTTCCGTCCCCTCACACACCACACCCACCACCACCACCCTCTCTATGGACATGGGGGCCTGTTGGGAGTTGTAGTTCCGTCCCCTCACACACCCCACCCACCACCACCACCCTCTCTATGGACATGGGGGCCTGTTGGGAGTTGTAGTTCCGTCCCCTCACACACCCCACCCACCACCACCACCCTCTCTATGGACATGGGGGCCTGTTGTGAGTTGTAGTTCCGTCCCCTCACACACCCCACCCACCACCACCACCCTCTCTTAGGACATGGGGGCCTGTTGTGAGTTGTAGTTCCGTCCCCTCACACACCCCACCCACCACCACCACCCTCTCTATGGACATGGGGGCCTGTTGGGAGTTGTAGTTCCGTCCCCTCACACACCCCACCCACCACCACCACCCTCTCTATGGACATGGGGGCCTGTTGTGAGTTGTAGTTCCGTCCCCTCACACACCCCACCCACCACCACCACCCTCTCTTAGGACATGGGGGCCTGTTGTGATTTGTAGTTCCGTCCCCTCACACACCCCACCCACCACCACCACCCTCTCTTAGGACATGGGGGCCTGTTGTGAGTTGTAGTTCCGTCCCCTCACACACCCCACCCACCACCACCACCCTCTCTATGGACATGGGGGCCTGTTGGGAGTTGTAGTTCTGTCCCCTCACACACCCCACCCACCACCACCACCCTCTCTTAGGACATGGGGGCCTGTTGGGAGTTGTAGTTCCGTCCCCTCACACACCCCACCCACCACCACCACCCTCTCTTAGGACATGGGGGCCTGTGGGGAGTTGGACTAGTGACCCCTCACACACCCCACCCACCACCACCACCCTCTATATGGACATGGAGGCCTGTTGGGAGTTGTAGTTCCGTCCCCTCACACACCCCACCCACCACCACCACCCTCTCTATGGACATGGGGGCCTGTTGGGAGTTGTAGTTCCGTCCCCTCACACACCCCACCCCCACCACCCTCTCTTAGGACATGGGGGCCTTTGGGGAGTTGGACTAGTGACCCCTCACACACCCCAACCACCACCACCACCCTCTCTATGGACATGGGGGCCTGTTGGGAGTTGTAGTTCCGTCCCCTCACACACCCCACCCACCACCACCACCCTCTCTTAGGACATGGGGGCCTGTAGGAGTGGTTCAGATGTTGGTGAGTATGTGGACTGCATGCATGGCTGGGGTCTGGGAGATGTGTCTTCAGAGTTGTGTGAGGCACACGGTGTTGTTGTGTTTGTGGTGCTTGGTTGGTACTTACCAGCCTCTTCTCCCTCATCAAGTCCATCAAGGGTCTCAGGGTGCAGGATGGTCAGCACCTTCTCCTCCCACTCAGTGTACGGTAGGGGCTCCGGGGGGGTTCCACCGCCTGTGTGGTTGGCCCGGAGAAAGTTCTTGGCTCTGATGGACTTCACCCGGGTCTTGAGGTCGTGCCACCGCCTCTGGATTTCCTGCTTTGTCCTCGGGACGGTCCTGGAGGCATTGACCCTGGTGACGATCCGGTCCCACAGGCTGTTCTTCCTAGCTATGCTGGTCTGCTGCACTAGGGATCCAAAGATGTGGGGTTCAACACGAATAATCTCATCGACCATTACCCTGAGCTCGGTGTCGGTGAATTTCGGATTTTTCTTGGGTGCCATGGTGCTCGGGGTGTGTGTTTGTGTGAATTAGGAGGTGCTGGTGTGTGGTGTTTGGGTTTGGTGTGGCGGGTCTTTGTGTACAGGGTGTGTTTTGGTGTGGGTTATGTGTATGATATCTATTTTATGCTGTTGGCTAAGTGGTGTCTCCTGCTAGCAGCTATGCTGTGATGCAGAGGATTTCTGGAGTGGGTGGGAGTTAATTTATAGTCTGTGTGTTGGCCCTGTGTGAATGTTGATTGGCAGTCAGGTGATAGGTGGGTGTGTTGGCAGGTGTGGTTTATGCAGTTCTTGGGGGTGGGTCATTGTGTCTTGTGTTTGGTTTAGATGTGTCAGGTGGGTGGTCGTTCATTTTCCTGTGTTTGGTGATGAATTCTGTCGCTTTGTATGCCATTGGTTTGACTGTAGGGATGTTGGACTTCCGCTGTGGTGCACGGTTTCTCCTAGCATTGGTACCGCCGGGGACGTGGATCGCGGTGGCTACCGGGGTACTTGCGGAGTTATCCTAATTGCGGACACGGACACTACGCAGGTATCGCGGGGGAGGTTGTTGTTCTCCTGGTCATGTGCGGACGGAGATTGTTGTGCTCGGTCCGCCGCGATCGGCGTTTCTATCACATTTGATCCTAATTGCTATTGCGGTTTTTCCACGGACAGGTCCGGAGTATCTTGCCACCTTCCTCGGCGGACGGAACACGTTTCCGTCCGCGATCCTAATCGACCCCTAAGTTTGTGATTTTCATTGCTTAGAACTGTACTTTATTACTGTTTTGGTAATTCTTAAGTACTTTATGCGTTGACCTAAGTTAAGCCAGTCTGCTGTGTGCAATAGCTGTCAGGGAGTTGAGCTCAGGGTTATTTAGTGACTTTAGGTTTCACCCTTATATAAAGTGTTTTTGTTTCTTGAGGCAGTTTCCCACCTCAAATAATAATCTACTTATTTATAGTAGGTACTATGCATTATGCAATAAAGGTAAGTACAAATTTAATGTAATAGGCTTGGTTAGCAGCTTTACAACCAGTTTTTCCACATGTAATACTAACGGCAAGAAAAAACCAAGGGGCACATGCATCATTGTAGAAATTTGCATTTCCTAAATTGCGAAAATTAAGGAATCGCAATTTAAGACTTGCAAAATCCTATGCATCAAGAAATGTAAAATTTTATAGGATTTCTTAATTTTCGGAATTTGCGATTCCTTAATTGCGAATCGCAATTAAGGAATGGCATTACATTGATTCCTATGGGCCTAGAGGCCCATAGGAATCAATGCCGTTTTGCATTTCCTTTTTTTGGAATTCGCAATTTGTTAATGCATTCCAAGGGTGCAGAGGGGGGTCCAAAGGACACCCCCTCTGCACCCCTGAAATGTATTTTAAAGTGCATGTTTCACACACACATGTCCTACGGACATGTGTGTCTGTAACATGACACTTTCCAAAATGCAATTTTTTGCTTTTTTAAAGAATTTCGCAAATTAACACGAGGGTCAACCTCGTGTTAATTTGCACTTCTTATTTCAAAATTAGCATTTTTTAAAAAATTGATGCATTGCATTTAAGGAATCGCACAAATGCGATTCCTTAAATGCATTCGCATTTTTAGGAAATGCAAAAAAAAGCGAATTTTGAAAAATTGTTTCATGCATCCCAAAAACGTATTTAGGAAGTGCAAACGGCCGAATTTACCGATTCGCACCGTTTGCACTTCCTAAATAGGTTGATGCATGTGCCCCCAAATGAAAATCATTCTTTTTTAATTATCAACTGTCACTGGATACAATAACTAAAGATATTAACAGGTAAAAAAAATCTCAGTCTGTCCTAGCAGGGAAGGTGCCCTGACACTGAAAAAGCAAGGTTTCTGCACCCTTCAAATTGTATAATAAATGACGCCAGACTTTGACAGCAGATGAAGAGTAGCGATACAAGAAACAGATCTGTACAGAGAAGCATATCCCATGTTGATATTTTTATTCATCAAAAAACTGTTGCAAACTCAAAGCTTTGATATTGAGGTTCCATTTAAATGCAGAGCACTGCATGCCTCTAGCCAAGCAGATGTGCGCAGCTTAAGCAATCTGACAAGTTTGTTTTGAGTTGATTGGGGTAATGATTCCTGAATTCAGTATTATTTTTCTTTTCCACAAGTTCTTTTCAGGTTTTAGCAAAAGTATTGTTTAATGGATTGTACACACATTTTTAATATAACAAGGCCAGATTACATTATGGGGCTCATTACGATGTCGGGGATGGAAAGCCTCCTCCCGAAAGTCAGAATCTTCCTGACCGCTCGGGGGCCTTTCGACCAACTCGATTACGATGTTTGTGGTTGAAATGTAAACTGCCCAGTCATTCCGACTCGGTTCTGACTGACTTTCTGAGTATTAATGTCAGTCGGAACCACACTGTAACCCACTATTGATGGTGTTTCTGCCATTGGGATTACAATATCGGTTTCTAACAGCCTTTCCGACACAGATAGGCTGTCAGAAAGTGCCTTTGGGGGCTCCTGGCAGTGCAGCCTAGCCTCCACTGCGTACGGTTAGTGGCCAAGGGGATACCTAGTGTGCCTCCCTGTAAAACTCTGCACTGTGTGGCAGGCACCATGGGGTGCCTGCAACAGGGTGCAGGGTTTTCCACACACATCCCATTTCCCCTAGGAAGCCTGTGTTATGGCCGGTTCTCTGGCATAACACAAGCTCCCATAGGAAACAATTAGAATCCAACTGAACAATGTTCAGTCGCATCGTAATCCAGCAGGGCCCCCTAGCCTCCGGGGCCTACAGTTAGTAGCCAAGGGGGTACCTAGGGTATCCCACTATAAAACCCTACACTGTGTGGCAGGCACCATCGAGTGCCTACAACCGGGTGCAGGGTTTTCCACACACATCCCATTTCCCCATGTGATCCTGTGTTATGGCCGATTCTGAGGCATAACACGAGCTCCCATAGGTAACAATCTTAATCCAGCAGTCAGACCCACCAACCACAAGTAGTTTGGTGCCGAATGCGAGTCCGTGTTGGGTGGAGGCTTCCCGCCCAACATCCTAATGAGCCCCTACATTTGCACAGGTAATGACTAATTTTGATCGGCAAAAAGAAGGAGAGAAGTGCTGATACGGGGCGCTTTGCGGATTTCAAGCCACACTGACGATCACCCGAAGAGACCAGATGGAGCATGAAGCCCTTCCCAGGTTAAGAAACGGGATCCCAAGAAGTACAATAATGCGAGCCCACGCCACAGTCAAGAAGCATAAGGACTCCATAATTTGGACTCTACGTGGCAATACACAAAGCATTACGGTACACAAGTCCTGTTCTGAACATCCACCTTCCCTGATGAAGACCTTCACAAAAAGAAGTGCCACATAGAAGGTCGAAATGCGTTGGCCCCCTTTGAGAGAGGTTTTTGGTTGAACCGAGTAGAAATTAGGTCCCAAACTGGATTATACCAGCCCCTAAATTAGGGTCCTTTATCTTGTGTTCTGAGAAACTTCCCTGACCTCTCCCTTGGCGAAAAAGTATTAAAAGCTTGAGGACAGTAGAATACTGCAACCTGCCATTGCCCCTGTCTATAAATCAATAGGACTGCCTTCGGACATAAAGTTCATCTCTGTATATGTACCCTATTGAACATTTTGTATTTGTTTGACACACTTTTTTTTATGTATAAAGCACATATGTTTAAGTTCTTTTCACTATACAAAATTTTTGGACACATTGTTCTTTGGAAACAAAAAGTTTTTTCTTTATGTTTAAATTGTATATATTGAGAATATTTGGGTCTAAATTGCCTAATGATGGGTATGGTTGTTTTGCAAACTAAATAAGAAAACAGAAAAATATAAATGTCAATATCCCAACGTAATTAAAAAATGGTAGGGGTAGAGAGACGTTTGTCTAATTTATGGTGTCAGAGGCATCTTGTTTTTGCATAGACAATTTTGTAAAATGTGCGCCGAATGACCAGTGTAAAAACAGCATCTGCATCAATGAAACATTGGAAAAACTGAGGGGCTTATTTATAATAGCCATGTGTCTTTTTTGCACCACATAAAGTGATACATGCTTGATGCAGGGCTCTCATAAAGATTTATGAAGCACCGCAAAGCCACCCAGCATCTTAAATCATGAGTAAGGCGATGCAGCGCAAATCGCTGTGTCGCCTCACTCTGTACTTGGGAGGTATTTCTTGGGTATGGCAATGGGTTTTCCCATGTAACACCCATGGAATTCGACACTTCCCCAGATTTATAAAGTGATGTAAACCTCGGGAAGTGCCAAATCCATACTCCTGATGAGGTGAGACATAACGAGGAGAAATATGTTTATTTCTCCTTGTTTTTCCTTCTTTCCATGTTGCTGCATTCTGTAGCACATATAGAAAGAAGAAAGTGCTTCATAGGATTATTTCCATGAATGAAGCAAACCAATCCTGCCTTCAATGTAGGTACCCTTGCACCATGGTGCAAGGCTGCCTTCATAGGAGCTAGGCTGCCAAAAAGGCATCAGAGTTGGACGAAATGACGGGAATGCACCATATTGCTTAAATATGGTGCATGCCTGCCCTTCCACTTTCGCGTGAAGCAGTGCAGCAAGGTGCCTTGCTGCGCTGCCCTACCGCAAAATGCTATAAATAAGGCCCGCAATTTTTGGGATGGGTTGGTCAGTGCAACAGTTGTTTTCAAGCAAAGCTGAGACAGGAAATGTCGGATTAAAAAAGCCTAGGAAATATGGAACTTTATGTCATCTGCCATTTATAATATTCAGGATTCTTTATTGCAGAATTGGTCATTCTCTATATTGGCGCCTTCATCTCATCACAGAGCCAACCTCAAATCTCAGGGCTCTAACTGCATGCCTAACAATGTTTCTGGTAGGTTGTTTTGATTTTCCTCATTGCCTGCCCCAGGCATACAAACCAAACATATGGCGTCTAATGGTGGCATCGTATTGCATGCAGTCATCAGCGACCTCAGAATTTACAGCAGGCCGTTTTTCTACTGGCATTACCATTATTTTAATGGCAGCATTAGAAGTCAAGACGGGGATAGGAACAGCCTGCAGGTTACCCTTTGAAGCTCAGGAAGGCTGATTACAAACAATCCCTCATTCCCTCTTGCTCAGGAGAGAAACCTGACTTACAGGTCAAAATAGCAGTTTAAAACTGCTCCCCAGGCATGAGACATGTTTTACAGTGCTACTTGAGTGGGTGGCACAATGAGTGCTGCAGCCTACTTGTTACAGGCCCTGGTTACATGTAGTACCAACTCCTAGGGACATTTAAGTAATGTAAATGTGCCACTTAGATGTATACTAATGTTATCATGTTTAAGGGAAAGAGCACAAGCACTTTACCACTGGTTAGCATTGGTAATGTGCACTGACTCTTACTGCCAAAACAACGGATTTAGCAAAAACGGGGTAGTGAAGGCAAAAAATATGACTGAATAGCATGTCAAGTCTAAAAAGCTCTCTAAAACATACTGTGGAGCTGCCTTAATAATTCCTGAAAAATAAAGTAAACAAATCCAGAAAAGCTGTGTTGCAAACTAATGCAACTTATTTTAGACGACATTCTAAAGATTAATCACTTCTGGCCCTTGGAAGACACTTAAAAGTTGAACAAATTGGCAGTATTTTTCTATTGGAAAGTTGGCAACCGATTGTGAGCCATGAAGTATTGCCTTCACTATCCATGTGCTACAAATTATGTTAGCTATTTACAAGTGAGGTCATGCAATATACCATAAAGGAGTTCAGCCAACTGCATTCAAGGCCGATGGTAGCAGGTTATTTTCCAATCAAGAACGTCATGGCCACTGGTTAGCTATCAGCTCACCTGATGACAATCCCATGTGACTGACAATGTTTGAAGCTGGAAAGATTATGTTTATCTGTTGAGATTTTTCTGGTTGCTTATCTTGTATTTGCACACTTGACCCACTCATGGAATTTTGCTTCTGTATCTTTGCCACAGTGGGAATGGTAATTTTAATAGCTGAATAAACTTCCACTGGTTTTTGATACCATTGGTAAATAATTTGATTTGTCGCATGGAGCAGACTATGTTGGGTTTCCATTGTTCCCCTCCTTGCATGACATATGATGGTTCATTCATGGCCCTGACCTCAAATTACTTCATTGAGTAACTTATAAATAAAACACATTCCTGTCTGGCTCAGATTCATAATTTTCAGGAGTGGGACCTACATTGTTTGGGCTAACACTAAGGGGCCGATTACGATGGTGGTGGGACCTCCACCGTAAGGCCATTGTTGGTGGTCCCACCGCTATCGGCCCCTGCAGGACCGCCTGCTGCATTAGGATGTGGCGGGAGGAGGCATGTGGCGGGATGGACCGTCCGCCTTGCATCTGACGGGCTGAGGGAGTCCATCGGACTGTCGGATGGACTGCAAATCCTACAATGGCAGCGGTGCCTACTCAGGCACCTCCATAGGGATTACAATGTCCCTTTCCGCTGGCTGTTTCATGGCGGTTAAACGGCCATGAAAAGGCAGGGGGAAAGTGACTTAGGGGGCCCATAGTGGGCCCGCTTCTTCTATGCCCTCCTCTATGGGCCCGGGGGACACAACATCCCTTCACCATATGTGCAGGGATATTTGAAATTAGTTTTTTGTATTGTGGCTGCCGTGAAGGCAGTCGCATCCTAATGTGGCCAGCAGGACCTACGACTCCTAGTCGGGCCGTCCTGCTTCCGTATCAGTGTCGGGCAGACATAAGTCCGCCAGATAGCATAATCAGGCCCTAAATTCCTGATGATGGTCCTTATTATCCATAAGTGGACCGAAACTTCGACTCTTTATCATCAGTTGGACCAACCTATATGAATCATTTTAAGCATTCTCATTGTTTATATGCAGTGGCGGATGGTGACATTTGAAAGTGGTAGGGCGTACACGTTCCAGGTGTACATGGAACGAGTGAGTGACGTAACAACCTGGCTGCACATATATCTAAACAATATTAGCTGATATTACTCCCTGACTGATCGAACTTGAAAAAGAGCGTTACTCCAAAAGAGTTCTTTTCGAACGAAATTTTTATAGACGTGTTTGTTGAAAATACATTATTGTGCATTTGTTATTTTCATCTGTGCTGAGATTTCCCATTAAGGACTAAAAAAAACAGCCGCAGCTGCACTTTGAATTTCATGTTTCTATAATCGTCGGTCTAACTGGCTTTGAAAAAAAATCATGTTATAATATCTTTAAATCAGTAATGTGTATTCTCAGTAGAGCTGGAAAAGGAAAGTTGTATGCTATTATTGTGATTTTAAATTGTTCTTAAGAAGAGAGAAACTGATTTGAAACCAGTTCAGGCTCCTTATTTCCTGTCGTGGTAATTTACATACTAAATTAGGTATAATTGGCACAAACCCGTTCTTGACCTAAGACCTGAAAGCCTGCCACCACCTCAAGAAACAAAATTCACACCAATGGGGCACGCAATACCTAATTCCAAAGCATCTTCTTCTCATTAAAGCGGCTGGGAGAAAAGCTTTTGCAACTCGTGAAAATCCGAGTTTACAGATTGGACAGCAAAGTGAACATATGGGAGCTGTGTCCAAAAGGAGAAAAATATCAAAGAGCTCTCAGTCACCGACATGTGTATTGTGTCGGCCTCCTCGTTTGCTAACACCATGTTACCGGAGCGCGCGCAAATGGTCTTTGTTTCGGCTGTCACAGTTCTAATAAACACAAGGGCTGTAATAACGAGGGGCCAGTGACATTGCTGCAAAACACTGTCCAGAAATGTCCGCCATGATCCTAATGTTATTTTCAGCCTACTGGCTGCGCCTTCATTGAGACAGCTCCGAATGGCAGAATTGCAGGATGCCGGAAGATATATGAGGGTCCGTGGTGCTTTTAAGCAAAATACAACTTTTGACCTATTGTTCTACTGTAATATAATAACAACCATGTTGAATAGTTGCACGATAATGATTTTTTCACAGGATCGCACGTTCTCAGCTTTCAAACCGGCACTGGTCTTGCTCGCCCCAGAGAGATGTTCTCTCACTGCTGTTTGTCCTCGGGTGACAGACCATAATCAATGGAATATGTTTCAGCCTGGAAAAAATGGAAACACATATATAAATTAAAGTAAACTTACCGACCGTCCCGAGACTGCCGACTCCCGTCGTCCTGGTTTTCAATTCCTGCACTGTGCACGTCATCTGGAAGGCGGCAGGCAGCCTCCCTCCCCTCCACCGCCGTGTTGTTGATGGGTGCGGCCGCTGCCCCACCTGCGTCATTTTCTCTCCGTATGCTGTAGCATACAGAGAGAACAGGGAGAGTGGGCGGAGTTGCTCGAGGGCAGGGGGGAGTGGCTGGCCTTAGGCTGCCCAAACAGACAGTATTAACAACAGTGGGAAAGCCACTCCCCCCTGCCCTCGAGCAACTCCACCCACCCCCAACCAGGAACTTCTGCTTTCTCGCCGTCCGAGAAGGCAGAATCAAATGGTAGTTATTACAGCAATAACTACCATTTGTTTCTGCCTTCTCGCACGCGAGAAAGCAGGCGGCCGGCACCCAAACGCCCCCATAGAGGAGCCGCCACTGTTTATATGATGAGTAAAAGGGCAAACTGATTTCAGGATATGTGTTTGCTTTTCAGAGATGCATTTTTAGATGTTTATACATTTTCGTTTTTTATGTGTAACCTGTTTCTGCTTGTTTTGAAAATTATGAAATAAGGTTGTATATGTTTGATGTTCATCTCGCTCAGTACTGCCCCAAAACAGATTTTTGTGTGATTTAACTTCATGTTTTTGGTAGTTAAAATGACAAAAATGATTCAAACAAAAAACAAAACCTTCTGGGGTGCTTCATGTTGGTAGATAGTCCCATGTGGTAAAATCTTGTTTTAACAAAGAACATGGTGGATAGATTGAAAATGACAGAATCCTGTAAATTGAACTCTGGATTTGTACAAAATTTGCCAATATGCCTGAAACAAAGTTCTTGCTTATGTCATTACATTTAGGGTACAGATATATGTATTAATTTTACTGTAAGCCGAGACATGCAAAACAATAAAAAAAAGGTAACACATTAATTCATAATAAGAACTAAATCAATTAAAAAGTAGAGCCTAGTTAGAGATAGTGGAATGCAATGGTATTATAATTATTGAGCAATGCCATTTGGGTGCCCATACTTTCTAAAATCAGTGCGTAAAATTAAATGAATCCTGGGAGCATTAGCCTATTTTAGGCCTGGGCAAAACTACTCAGAGTAATTTCAGTAATTGCACATAACTCCAGCTTGAATAATTAAGCGTCATTTTGGCAAAAATCACACCGCAGAAGCGCAGGATCAGGGAAGCAAGAGAGAGAGAGTGGCTGTTGCTGTTCATGTCCTGTAGCATTTAGAGCTATGTTCTTAGTGCAAAATGCATCCTCAGGCATATTTTATAATACTGTAAATGCTGGATCACGCTTCTCGCGTAATTACGCATAATGTCCTGTAATTTTGCGGTAATTACACTAGAGAGAATTATGCTAGTTACACCCACCCATAGTCTATATAGCAACAGTCACTGGTCATACTTGGGCAGGATAAAGGCTAATCATATCTTGTTGAGGTATAGGTGATTGATTATAGTTGCCATGAATATACCAGTAAATGACGGGTAGCTAGCATAAATATATAATTCGCCCTGTTTGCACAACAGTGGGACCACAACTAGTTGACTCACAGGCCTCATAAACACTGTGAAATAGAGATGCAGCTTTAGGTGTGCCATCTTAAATATGGAATAAATGAATGAATATGTGTTCAGCAAGTCATCCCTCGTAACATGACTTTTAGGACTCTGTTGCCATTATGAGATTGTACTAGTTAGGTGGGATAAAGGTAATATAAGTATTCTCTATCACCTGTGAAAAGTGAGTCAGACCTACCTTTTTTAAGACACTCTCTCTATTATTGCTTACTCTGGGAGGGAATAACCATGTATGCCAAAGTGGGGTGGTCCAAGATATATGAAGTACATTTAACCAACAAGCAATATTAATACAGACCCTAAAAATAGCCCCACTGATTTTAAACTTGATTCTTGTTGATTCTCTTGCTGATAGAGATGAAAACTAACTAGTGGATAGAAACAGACTAAAATGGTCGTAATTCCAGTTTGCCTTTTTGCTATATCACTTTAATACCACAGTTACAATAAGAACACACCCATCTTCTATGCACTCTTACCCTAATGCCACTACCAAGAAAAGACCACCATTAGTTTTACCTACGCTATAACATTTAAGAGCAGTAAAATGCAATACTTGTTAACCACGACTAAGGTACACAATCGAAAACATGCATTGCATGGGCTAGTCAACATTATATTGCTTTGCCATCCTGGTGAATAGTCTGATTTGTGTTTTTTTTTATTTATTCTATTAAAGTCAGTTTCCTGCTTTGATTATACACCTTTTGAAGGGGTTCTGTGTTACTGCTGTTCATTCTCACTGTGCATATGCTCTACCGCAGAACATGAGATAAAATGAGCTAAATAAGATACCCATTCAAGATTTCCTCAATGTCTACTTTGAATTCATACAACGTAACATGCTACAGAGGGCATACGTCACAGTTCATAGGTTGAGCGAGATATATTCCAGAGCCTCCTCTGAATGTCCCTGATGTCACAGCCCTTTAGCGTGATTTAAAGACTTAGGGGGTCGTTGGGATGGCGGGCGGACTTGGTCCGCCCGCCATCCTATCGGAGTTTGGGACCGCCCGCCATAAGGGCGGGGGGCCCCGTGGGGGGATTAGAATGCGCCCGCCGCTGTGGCGGGTACGTACAGCATTTTTAGCATTAACAAAGCGGCAGGCACCGCACGGTGCATGCCGCTTTGTTAATGCAAATGCAGGGGGGTACCACAGGTACCCCCCGTGTGCACCCCCCACCTGTCCTTCACTCCGGGGGCCTGCAGGGGGCCCCCGAAGTGAAGACCGCATGCCTTTCCGTGGCAGCATCGCCGCCATGGAAAGGCATCTGTTTTGGGTCATGCTAATATGGCTGGCGGTGTTTAATAGACACCGCCACCATATTAAACCTTTTCCTCCCCGGCCACAAGGTAACCGGGGCGGAAAAGCGGCGGATGATCTTTCCGTCCGCCGTGGTCCCCCCCGCCATTCTAATGTGGCGGGGGGAATTTAGGTGCGAATGGCGGGCGGATGGCCCCCGCCAGGTTGGCAGTTGCTACCGCAGCCTGGCGGGGGCAATCCGCCTGCCATCCTAATGGGCCCCTTGATGTGGGACTGTGTATCAGTACAGTATATCTAGTCCAAAGTACTGGGAAACCTTATCTGAACCAAAACATGAACTAATTTTGTGAACCTACAAGGTTAAATACTGGGACTACTACCTATACCTAAAAGAGTGAAGTTGAAACAAAATGTATGGATCTAGCATTGCTGTTGCCTAACAGAGCCATAACAATGAGCTGGAAGTCCCAGCATCACCTGCCCCACCGCCTCTAAATGGAGCAGTGGGGTGAAGGACTAGGCAATGGCTGAGGGCAACAAATGATGCAAAGAAAAGAAAAGAAGTAGTTGATAGCTGGAAACTGCGATGGATTAGTACAAATTCATAAGGGAAATGAGAGGACAACGCTACCCTCTGAAGTAATCAAGTATTGTGATTGAGGGATTCTGACAGGGAGGAACAAGACACCTTAAAAACAATGAAGCCCCTCAGATACAACACAGTACAGCAAGTGGATAAAGTATGGATCTCAGCATTTCAGCATATTTTGCTAAGCTGTACCCCCACCTCATGTCCCGCCTATTTCGCACTTCCCGAAAGACAGACTAGCACATAGGGGGTGCTTTGCAGGGCACCAATAGATAGCTATGTTGTTGTATTCCGCTTTAGGTGTCCATATATAGGTTTTCCTGAAGCATGTCCTTATATAGGCATTGCTCTTATTTAGTCATAAGATCCCAGTCCTTATTTAGGCATTAGCCATGCTATCCAAATACAGGCATGGTCACCTACATCCGTCCACCCCAACGTCACAATAAGTTCTTAGAAACCAGACCTGTAAGCCATTGGGAGTTTCCCTAGCCTAGGATTATTGACTTCTCCAAGAACTCATTTATTATGCATGAATCGCTATACCGTAAGGGTTCATTCATGACGTCTTCCTCTGCCTGACTTTACGTCAATGCTAACATTCCTAAGCACTTTCCAGGTATAAATATACCTTCCCTTACCATGGCAGACCACGGCTCAGCTGCGCAGCTCGATACAGCTCGCCACAGCAAGTTCGGAAGAGACCTCGACTTAGAGGAGCCTGTTTCCCGGCCTGATGACCTAACAATACGCTGTCATCCCTGCTTGCAGAGAATCCAGCTTCCAGTGTTCTGACTCCCTTCGTGGGGTGTTACAGTTTGAGACCCGGAAAGAGATTCCCAACTCTCTCATTCTAAAGTATGGAGCTGACTAGAACCTAGAGGGACTTTTGGCATACAAACCTAGCATACAAACTATAGCATACCATACTATGGAATACAGCACCTACTTCTTAACTTGTACTACACTTAGGTTAGGTACACTGGGGTAGAACTAGTTAGAGAACGCATCGTATGAGTACTCACATTTTAGCCTATGTTATTTATGTATATGAATATATGTGTCATAGCTAAAAAATAATGCTAGCGCAGTATCATTTCTTTCTACTGCTTACGCTGTCCGTAATATATCTTGCACACTGTCTTATGATTGTACCAGCTCATCATATCTCTTATGCTGGAAATAAGACTGTTCAATAATTCCTTTTATTGAAATGCCCATCTACTCTTTCCGTGTAACTCTGAAGAAACTAAGCATGCACGATTAGCTGAGTGAAACTGTTATCTATTGTTTCCACGATTCTGAGACATGTTCCGATTCTAAAGGGAAGCAAAGTTGTCATGTTTATGCGGTTGTCGGAAACTACTCCCTTCTTGTTTACAAGGACTTTGTAGTGGCCTGTGAGTTAGCTGGCACACATAACAATTAAGTTAAATATACTCGATAGGGGCATACTGACCTCAGTCCTATGCCAAACCTAAAGAATATAATATTCCAATGCACAGAGCCTATTAGGGAAAAAGAAACTACACTACATGGCGTCCAACGGTCTGGTAAGGCAGTAATTTAATGCAAGATACTAAAGTAACTCAGTCATGCTTTTCTCAGAGACCTCTACTCACATACTCCATAAGACGTCTGGAGTGGGTAGGGTTAATATCCACCATAGCTGAGTAGGACAAAAATTCTATGTATTAGCTGTTTGGTTTGTTCAACATTGAAGGATACAGTGTTCCAAAATATTGTGCACCTTATCTTTGTTTCCTTGAAACTAATTATACATTTTTCATTAAACAATGTCCCTTAATGGGGATACTAACACTGAGAATGGTGTAGCTGCGGCTGACCCAGTCTTAACAGATTTTAACAATATCGGTTTTAATGAAACTGATGAGGATGGGATACCTATCCATCCAAATTTAAGGAGAGCCATCGCTCTAAAACTTATAAAACATGGTCTAACACTTAGAGGTGGAAGAGCAGTTTTTGTGATAGAGGCACTCACATCTTTTCAGACAGAGGTATTCTATACATGGATTGTATTCCCAGAATCAAATCCAGTAACAAAAGTGTTTCACTTCTTTAAAGAAGTTGATCCACCTGAGGAATATATTCCTTTTGAGGATATTGAAATTCCACTAACATACCAGGAGCATGATCTCTGGTTTAAAGGCGCCTAAAACATCACAAAAACATTACCAGGCTCTGTCCACTAGGTAGACCAGGAGTAACATGGCCAATTTTAGCTGGCTAAACACCTCATCCTGACATCAAAGATTTGTCAGACGATGAATTACTAACTCAACTAAAAGAGTTAATAAAAATTTACAGACAATTAGTCCAATATGTCATGCAGACTTTCACAGTCCATCCACCAATGACCATTCCAAATCAAACCCCTCAACAGGGTAATACACTAAAAGTTACTCCACAGACTTTACACACAGTCATGGGTAAAATGCCCACAAAACGTGAACAAATTCCATTCTGTATAGCTCAAAAAATTACTCAAATCGAAGCAGTATTTCCTAATACTAGCCCTTATGAGAAACACAGAATTCTAACAATCTGTTTACCAATGGGGATCACACCACAACTGGACCACTTGGGGCACAGTCTTTGCTGCCATCTATACTAAAACACATGGTGTTCCGTATATTGCGGAAATACCAGATGTCCTGAAATAAATTCAAAACGAATACGGGGCGAGCCTGCTCTGAATTTAGGTATGAAATTACTGAAAATTTCCAACCAGGTCTCAACAATAATATTATCTAATATTAAAGGGGAGCAAGCATCAGTGGCGATCCGCCAACGCTTAAGGGAATTTGATGTATCAGAACTTAAACAAGAACTACCCAGAATATTAGAAAAACCTTATGCGAATTAGGCAGAGACAGTTTCGGTGGAAAACCTTTGAAGCCACAACTGTCTGAAGGTCCTGAAAAGGACTCTATTAAGCAAAATCCTACATCTTCTAAAAAGAAGTGGGAAACTAATAAACAAAATTCAAAAGAGAAATATTCTCAATCCCGAGATAGGTCACCTCAAAAGGAGCCCTCTGAAAGGAGGTATAACCTCAGGAATAGGGATAATTTGAGAAAACCTGACAAGTATCAGGATGCGGATACATGTTCCTCTCGTACCTTTTAGATATCGTCACAGACATCCGAAAAGAAGAGGAGGGTCAGGTCAAAAAGAAGAACGCATGAAGTGCAAAGACGATCAACATGTTCAGAAAAGCAAATCAAAACCTCAATTCTCCAAGAAGAAGGTAGCAGGTCTGAAGATTAGACATGCCGAGAATACTGAGAACACAACTCAAGAACGGAGAATGGGCTCAGAAAATGCTCGACAGTGCAGCAGAAGTAACAATAGCTTGCCAGAACCTGAAGGAACTTCTGGAGATAGTGGACTTGAATGAGTACATGACAGTTGAGACTGTAGACACCATTGTTAATACTCCACAAAAATTATATGAAATAACACTCCGGATGGAGGGAGACATACCAAGAAAAGTTAAAACAATCTTTTGGGAGAGGCTTTCAAGGGGTTATGATATACATCTAGCAGGAAAGGCTGGTCACCAGAATTTGTCAGGGAGTGCCCACATGGCGAGGACATTATTATGCCAGCCTTCTCCAACCATATTCCATTCACTTAGAATATACTTATGCCAGGAAATGGGCATTTGCCCAGGCCTCAGCATTATACAAAAATCATGTAGGATGGGATTAGGACTCGCCTCACCACAAAATATAACTAAAAAATTAACCTACTGCACAAAGGTAGTACCCAATCAGGAAAGAGGTTAAAAAACAGGTCAGGGATGTCTCAGATCAACTTGAATACAAAGGGGTGATTGAAACATGCACCTCCTCAATGAACAATCCTTTGTTTCCTGTATCTAAAGCAGACAATACATATCGTCTAGTTTTGGATTACAGACACTTGAACACTTGTTCCAAAACATTTGCAGTGCAAAATGCACATAGTACATGTTAGATTTGGGGGTCTCTAGTTGGCACAGGTAGGTACTTGTGACAATAAGGGACCCTCTCCTCTAGTCAGGATAAGGGGGATTACACTCCTAAAATAACCCCTGCTCACCCTCTAGGTTGTGTGGCACGAGCAGTCAAGGTTTATTTCAGAGTCGTTGTAAGTTAAGCAGCTGTGACCACATACAGTAACCCAGTGACAACACTACAAATGGACACCACACAGGTTTTATATAAAAAATAAGTAGACTTTATATAGAGTTACCACAAGACCATAAACGACAAAAATACACACTATGATTACTTTAAGATGGTAGATTTACGCTTACTTCAGTTCAGTTCTTAGATGCGACACTCTGCGTCAATGTACCTTAAGTTGCGTTGTGCTTCCACGACAAGCAATGTCGCAGCGATGGGAAATGCGCTAAAGTTCAGAAACAAAGAAATAAAGACGTGAAGATCTTCCAGATGCGGCACTTTTCTCGGGGATGCGAGACGTCCTCAGTTTTCATGCGTGGACTGCAGCGGCGACACCCTTACGATGTGACAGCAACAGCTCCAGCGGCAGCGCTCTTCTCCCACAATGCGTGAAGCTTCCGCTCAATGTGACAACTACAGCGGCGACATCCAAGATGCCACGGCAGCAGCACCAACGGCAGCACGCTTCTCGGGGATGCGAGGTGCTCTTGATCGATGAGGTGCAGTGCGACAGTTCCAGCAGCGACACCCTCCTTCGGAGTTGCGACTGCAGGCACAGCGACGGCGACAAGCTCCAACCTTGTTGCGGGATTCTTCTCCTGATGCGGTGCAGTGCAACAGTTCCAGCGGCGACACCCTCCTTCGGAGTTGCGACAGCAGGCACAGCGACGGCGACACACTTCCTTTCGTTGAGTCGCACTTACAGCTCCTTGCGACACGCAGTTCCTCAGAAGGCCCAAAACAGCAGCAGGCACTACTACAAGAACTCTAGGGAGCTAGGGGGTGAAGTCTGTTGTCCCTGAGACTTCAGCAGGAGGTAAGCTCTTTTCCAAGCCCTTGGAGATCCTTCACCAGTTGAAAGCAAAGTACACAAAGTTCCTTTCTCCTTCATTTGGCAGTAAGGCAACCACTGCAGGCCAATCTCCCAAGCAGCACTTCAGCTTGGGAATAGTCTCTCCTCAGTTTCTTCAGTTTCCTCTCCTCAGTAAAGGTTTCTTCTTCAGACGCCCCACAGGAGGTGGAGCCAGCAAGGAGAGTACAGTCCTGGAGCACTTTGTTTACAGGACTCCTTCTCTTCTTTCAGTGTGCAGGGCAGAGACATCAGCCGCTTCCTTGTGGAAGGCAGGCACAGCCCTATTCAAGGTTCAGGTGCAACTCCTCCCTCCCATCTAGATGCAGATCTCTCTATTCAACACTGGGTGCCTCAGTCTGTCTCCTGGAATTCCCCAGCCCTGTTACTCACAAAACCAGACATAGGAATACACAACCTTGCAGAGGCAGGTTTGAATGGTTAGACAAGCAAAAACCTACTTTCTAAAAGTGGTCTTTGCAAACACAGAATATTAAAATAAACTTTACTAAAAGTTGTATTTTATTATTCTGAGTTCAGGCATACTAAACTCGAATTTCTACCATGTTCTCTGAGACAGTTAGGATTCTAAAATGTAATATCTCTAACAGCCCATTCTGGCCTATGGAGAACAGGTAGCCTTGCAATAGTGAAAAACGAAAATGGCTGTAATTCACTATTAGGACATGCCACACACATCAGGGCTTGTCCTACCATATACTTACAATGCACCCTGAACTGAATTCCTCCAGTCCAACCAACACCTGGTTGACCAACCTCTGAAAGCTGGCAGGGGCATTCTTCATCCCAAAGGGCATAACACGGAACTGGAAATGCCCATCTGGTGTGGAGAATGCTTACCTCTCCTTTGCCCCATCAGTCAAGGTGATCTGCCAGTACCCAGACGTTAAGTCAAGCTTGCTGAGGTACCGTGCAGTCCCTAGCCAATCTATGAGCTCATCAACTCTGGGGGTGGGATGCGCCTGACTGAATTGAGCCCTCTGTAGTCCACACAGAACTGGAGTTCTGATGTGGCACCCGGCGCTGCAGCCTTCAAAACCAAGACCACTGGGCTGGCCCAAGGACTGCTAGATGAGTCAATCACCCCAAGTGCAAGCATCTTTGAGACCTCCTCCTTAATGCAAGCCCTTACCCTGTCAGTTACCCTGTAAGACTTGTGCTTCACAGGTAAGCTGTCTCCTGTGTCAACATCATGGACACACCAATCTGTGACACCAGGAACCAGGGAGAACAGATCAGAAAACTGTCCCAGCAACTGGCGGCAATCATTCTGTTGCTCAGGGGTCAGGGTAGAAGAGAGGTTAACACCATCCACTGACCCATCTTGCTCTGAGGCTGACAGGAGGTCAGGAAGAGGCTCGGTCTCCTCCTCCATCCCAGCATCTGTTGCCAGGAGCATGCCCACTTCAGACCTCTCTAAGTGGGGCTTAAGGCGGTTGACATCTAGGACCCTCAAGGGGTTCCTAGGAGACCGCAAGTCCACTAAGTAGGTAACTGGACTCTTGCGCTCCACAACTTCAAATGGTCCAGTCCACTTATCCTGGAGCGCGCAGGGCTCCACTGGGGCAATGACCTATACTTTCTGGCCCAGTTGAAGCTCTGCCAGAGTGGCATTCTGGTCATAATAGCGCTTCATCTCCTCCTGGCTGGCTTCCAGATTCCCCTCAGCGAGTTGCCTGAAACATATAGTCTGGTTCCTGAAGGCCAGCATGTAGCTATATACATAATGGGGAGATTTCCTGGGATATTGCTCCCAGCCTTCTTTAACCAAACTCAGAGGTCCTCTGACCGGGTGTCCATAGAGAAGCTCAAAGGGACTGAACCCTAGAGATTTGTATGGCAGCTCCCGGTATGCAAACACTAGGCATGGTAATAGGATGTCCCACTTACGCCTCATGGGTTCTTCAAGACCCGTTATCATGCCCTTCAGAGTCCGGTTGAACCTTTCAACCTGCCCATTTCCTTGGGGGTGGTAAGGAGTGGTGAACTAGTAGGTTACACCACACTCTTGCCACAGGGACTTCAAATACTTGGAAATTAAGTTGGTTCCCTGGTCAGACACTACCTCGTGAGGGAATCCTACTCGTGAAATAATTCCCATCAGTGCTCATCCCACCACGGGGGCCGTCACTGTCCTCAGAGGTGTGGCTTCCGTGTACCGGGTGGCATGGTCCACCAAGACCAGGATGAACCTGTTGCCCATGGCTGTCTTGGGGTCCAGTGGCCCCACAATGTCAATCCCTATCCCTCTCAAAGGGGGTACTGACCACAGGAAATGGCTAGAGAGGGACCTTGTGCTTCCTCGCGATCTTTCCACTTGCCTGTCAAGTCTGACAAGACCTGCAATGAGTATCAGAACTCTTGCGCATTTGGGGCCAATAGAAAAGGGTGACAAGGCTTTCAAAAGTCTTGTCCTGCCCCAAATGTCCTGCTAACGGCACAACATGACCCAGCCCCAGTAGGAAGGCTCTGAACTTCTGGGGTACCACCAGCACACAGGCTGACCCGGTTCAGCAACCTTAGGCTCATTATAGAGGAGACCATTCTACCAGTAAATCAAGTGAGACCCTGACTGATCACCTGCTTCCTGGCTTGCAGCTTGTTGCAGCAAACCCACAAGAGAAGGGCACTCTTTCTGCTCCTTGTAAAATTCCTCCCTGGAGGGGCCTCCTTCTTGCTGCCAATGGGTCAGCTCAGGCAGGTCCCCCAGTTCAGCTACTTGCTCCCCGGTAGACTCCAGGGCATCCCCCTCAGGGTCTACCTCCTCCTGGGCCATGGAAACTTGGGGGGGCGATTTCCAGCGCCCCTCGCCACTTCTCTCTTCGGCAGGTTCCCGGACCTCCCTTTCAGGCTCCAGGTCCTCTTGAGAACCCCTACTGGCTGACATTGACCGGGTGGTCATGTACACCCAGTCAGGTAGTCCAGCCATCTTCAAGTGAGTTGTTTTCGCCACCTTTTCCCAAGGGGAGCTCTCCAAATAATTTCCCAACAAACAGTCAACAGGCATGGCGGGCCTCACAGCTACCTGAAGAGTACCAGAGACCCGCCCCCCCACTATAAGGGAACCTGAGCCATTGGACAATGACTCTCTGTGTTGTCGGCTTAAACAACTCAGCAAAATGCATGAGGGACAATCTGCTCTTGAGACACCAGGTGACACTTGACAGCTGTCACACTGGCTCCTGTATCTCTAAGAGCCTCCACCTTTTGGCCATTGACGGTCACTCGCTGCCCATATTTCTTAGTGTTCCTGGGCAGCTGAGCCTCTGAAACCATCTCACTGTCTCCTAAAGAGACTAAGGTCATCTATGCGGGACCCCACCCACCTTGGACATTAATCTCCTCCCCCAAGGCTACACTAGCCATCTGCCGGGGCGGAGCACCAGTGGGTGCTTGTTTACCAAACAGGGGCCACCTGGTATCATTAGCCTTATGACCCAGGTCACAACACTTATAACATTTCAGGGGCCCCTGGGGAACAGGACTACGTGTTGGGCCCCTTGCTTTCTCATAGGGGGAGGCTGGGAACCTTTCACGGGGCTTCCCTGGGGAATACTTTGGGGCCCTTTGCGGAATTCCTTCTGTTTACCTTGTCCCCCCACTCTTCTGCTGGGGACCCTGCCCACCATTGGCTGAGTCTCCCATGCAACCCTTGTGGACCCGGGTGCTCACCCAGCGGTCTGCCTCCTCAGCAAGCTTCCTAGGGTTAGTCAGCTTGCTATTGATCAGATGCTGGCGCAGCTCTGGAAAACAACTATCAGACAAGTGCTCCCATGCAATCAAATTAAAGAGACCTTGAAAATCATTAACTTCGCTGCCCTTTACCCAACCATCCAATGCTCTGCAAAAGAAAGTGACATATTCAACCCAAGTACTGTTTTCTAACTTTTTGCATTTCCTGAACCTCTGCCTATAGAGATCAGGTGTCAAACCATATCTAGACATCAATGCTTCTTTCATGTGGCTGTATGAATTGTGGACTTCAGAAGGCAAGTCGAACAATGTATCCCGCCTCTCACTAAGGAACCTTCCCCACAACCCCGCTCCCCAATCTCTCTCAAGGACCCGGTGGGAAGACATGGCTACCTCATCGGCTCTGAACCACTGACCAATATCATCATTTTTGTAAAACTCTTTCACCACATCCTTGGGAATATACACTCTACTTTCTGTATGTACTGACGGTTTGCTGCTTCCAGAGGAAGTAACTTCTAAACGTTTGGCTTTGAACTCCAACTCCCTCAAAACTTTGTCATGCTCAAACTGCATTTTCTTTTCCTCAAGATCTAACCTTATATTTTCTAATTCCAGCTGCCTATTCACCTTGAACTTGGTCATCTCCATTTCATGCCTTCTGGATCTGTCTCTGTCCTCTAATTCCTCTGGAGACAGAGTTTTGTTAGAACCAATGCTACCTGCCGGTGAAGGTGCCTTCCTTCCTCCTGGGCCCAATGGCCCTTCCTGTTGCGCAATTGGCAAGTCATCCCCTTCCTCAATTTCAGGGGGTTTCCTTGCTTCTACTCAGGCCCTCAGCGCCTTGTAGAATTCTTCTTTCCTGGTGCACCCAACAGTGGAAACCTTGAATTTCTTGCAAAAATATTTCAACTGTGAAACTTTGTAGCTTTCCAACTTCTCTTCTTCCCATTCAAGATCAGTAGAAGCTATGGATTCTGCTCTCTCTATTACAACTGAATCAGGCATCTTTCAATCTTTCAAAAATAGAATAAAAATCCAAAAAGGAATCTACCAAAAAGTATGCGGTATCGTTATGGTCTGCACTCACTAAGTAGTGTTCACCAGTCACTGTACATGAGTCACAAATGTAAATCCAAAATCCTTCCGCTGCTTCCAATGTTAGATTTGGGGGTCTCTAGTTGGCACAGGTAGGTTCTTGTGACAATTAGGGACCCTCTCCTCTAGTCAGGATAAGGGGGATTACACTCCTAAAATAACCCCTGCTCACCCTCTAGGTTGCGTGGCGTGAGCAGTCAAGGCTTATTTCAGAGGCGTTGTAAGTTAAGCAGTTGTGATCACATACAGTAACCCAGTGAGAACACTACAAATGGACACCACACAGGTTTTATATAAAAAACAAGTAGACTTTATTTAGAGATACCACAAGACCATAAACGACAAAAATACACACTATGATTACTTTAAGATGGTAGTTTTACGCTTAGTTCAGTTCAGTTCTTAGAAGTGACACTTTTGAGTCAATGTACCTTAAGTTGCGTTGCGCTTCCACAACAACAATGTCGCAGCGATGGGAAATGCGGCAAAGTTCAGATACAAAGAAATAAAGACGTGAAGATCTTCCAGATGCGGCACGTTTCTCGGGGATGCGAGAAGTCCTCGGTTCGATGCGTGGACTGCAGTGGCGACACCCTTACAATGTCAATCCCCACTCGCTCAAAGGGGGTACTGACCACAGGGAATGGCTGGAGAGAAACCTTGTGCTTCCTCCCACTCTTTCCACTTGCCTGTCAAGTCTGACAAGACCTGCAATGAGTATCAGAACTCTTGCGCATTTGGGGCCAATAGAAGTGGGTAACAAGCCTTTCAAAAGTCTTGTCCTGCCCCAAATGTCCTGCTAACGGCACATCATGACCCAGCCCCAGTAGGAAGGCTCTGAACTTCTGGGGTACCACCAGCACACAGGCTGACCCGGTTCAGCAACCTTAGGCTCATTATACAGGAGACCATTCTACCAGTAAATCAAGTGAGACCCTGACTGATCACCTGCTTCCTGGCTTGCAGCCTGTTGCAGCAAACCCACAAGAGAAGGGCACTCTTTCTGCTCCTTGCAAAATTCCTCCCTGGAAGGGCCTCCTTCTTGCTGCCAATAAGTCAGCTCAGGCAGGTTCCCCAGTTCAGCTACTTGCTCCCCGGTAGGCTCCAGGGCATCCCCCTCAGGGTCTACCTCCTCCTGGGCCGTGGAAACTTCGGGGGGTGATTTCCAGCGCCCCTCACACTTCTCTCTTCAGCAGGTTCCTGGGCCTCCCTTTCAGGCTCCAGGTCCTCTTGAGAACCCCTACTGGCTGACATTTAACCGGGTGGTCATGTCCACCCAGTCAGGTAGTCCAACCATCTTCAAGTGAGTTGTTTTCTCCACCTTTTCCCAAGGGGAGCTCTCCAAATAATTTCCCAACAAACAGTCAACAGGCATGGTGGGCATCACAGCTACCTGAAGAGTACCAGAGACCCCCCCCCCACCACTCAAAGGGAACCTGAGCCATTGGACAATGACTCTCTGTGTTGTCGGCTTTAACAACTCGGCAAAATGCATGAGGGACAATCTGCTCTTGAGACACCAGGTGACACTTGACAGCTGTCACACTTGCTCCTGTATCTCTAAGGGCCTCCACCTTTTGGCCATTGACGGTCACTCGCTGCCCATATTGCTTAGTGTTCCTGGGCAGCTGAGCCTCTGAAACCATCTCACTGTCTCCTAAAGAGACTAAGGTCATCTGTGCGAGACCCCACCCACCTTGGACATCAATCTCCTCCCCCAAGGCTACACTAGCCATCTGCCAAGGCGGAGCACCAGTGGGTGCTTGTTTACCAAACAGGGGCCACCTGGTATCATTCGCCTTATGACCCAGGTCACCACACTTATAACAGTTCAGGGGCCCCTGGGGAACAGGACTACCTGTCGGCCCCTTGCTTTCTCATAGGGGGAGGCTGGGAACCTTTCAAGGGGTTCCCCTGGGGAATACTTTGGGGCCCTTTGCGGAATTCCTTCTGTTTACCTTGTCCCCCCGACTCTTCTGCTGGGGACCCTGCCCACACTTGGCTAAGTCTCCCATGTGACACTTGTGGACCCGGGTGCTCACCCAGCGGTCTGCCTCCTCAGCAAGTCTCCTAGGGTTAGTCAGCTTGCTATCGATACGATGCTGGCGCAGCTCTGGAAAACAATTATCAGACAAGTGCTCCCATGCAATCAAATTAAAGAGACCTTGAAAATCATTAACTTGGCTGCCCTTTACCCAACCTCCCAATGCTCTGCAAAAGAAAGTGACATATTCAACCCAAGTACTGTTTTCTAACTTTTTGCATTTCCTGAACCTCTGCCTATAGAGTTCAGGTGTCAAACCATATCTAGACATCAATGTTTCTTTCATGTGGCTGTATGAATTGTGGACTTGAGAAGGCAAGTCTAACAATGTATCCCACCCCTCACTAAGGAACCTTCCCCACAACCCCGCTCCCCAATCTCTCTCAGGGACCCGGTGGGAAGACATGGCTACCTCATAGGCTCTGAACTACTGACCAATATCATCATTTATGTAAAACTGTTTCACCACATCCTTGGGAATATACACTCTACTTTCTGTATGTACTGATGGTATGCTGCTTCCAGAGGGAGTAACTTATAAACGTTTGGCTTTAAACTCCAACTCCCTCAAAACTTTGTCATGCTCAAACTGCATTTTCTTTTCCTCAAGATCTAACCTTCTATTTTCTAATTCCAGCTGCCTATTCACCTTGAACTTGGTCATCTCATTTCATGCCTTCTTGATCTGTCTCTGTCCTCTAACTCCTCTGGAGACAGACTTTTGTTAGAACCAATGCTACCTGCCGGTGAAGGTGCCTTCCTTCCTCCTGGGCCCAATGGCCCTTCCTGTTGCACAATTGGCAAGTCATCCCCTTCCTCAATTTCAGGGGGTTTCCTTGCTTCTACCCAGGCCCTCAGCGCCTTGTAGAATTCTTCTTTCCTGGTGCACCCAACAGGGGAAACCTTGAATTTCTTGCAAAAATATTTCAACTGTGCAACTTTGTAGCTTTCCAACTTCTCTTCTTCCCATTCAAGATCAGTAGAAGCTATGGATTCTGCTCTCTATTACAACTGAATCAGGCATCTTTCAAAAATAGAACAAAAATCCCAAAAGGAATCTACCAAAAAGTATGCGGTATCGTTATGGTCTGCACTCACCAAGTAGTGTTCACCAGTCACTGTACATGAGTCACAAATGTAAATCCAGAATCCTTCCACTGCTTCCAATGTTAGATTTGGGGGTCTCTAGTTGGCACAGGTAGGTACTTTTGACAATTAGGGCCCCTCTCCTCTAGTCAGGATAAGGGGGATTACACTCCTAAAATAACCCCTGCCTACCCTCTAGGTTGCGTGGCGCGAGCAGACAAGGCTTATTTCAGAGGCGTTGTAAGTTAAGCAGTTGTGACCACATACAGTAACCCAGTGAGAACACTACAAATGGACACCACACAGGTTTTTATCAAAAATAAGTAGACTTTATTTAGAGTTACCACAAGACCATAAACGACAAAAATACACACTATGATTACTTTAAGATGGTAGTTTTACGCTTAGTTAAGTTCAGTTCTTAGATGTGACACTCTGAGTCAATGTACCTTAAGTTGAGTTACGCTTCCACGACAAGCAATGTCGCAGCGATGGGAAATGCAGCAAAGTTCAGATACAAAGAAATAAAGATGTGAAGACCTTCCAGATGCGGCACGCTTCTCCGGGATGCAAGAAGTCCTCGGTTCGATGCGTGGATTGCAGTGGCGACACCCTTACGATGCGACGGCTAAAGTACCACAAAATAACATAAAGGGCTATACCTACCAATAGCCCAATCCTATTACCCAATAATCAGTCAGTTGGCAGTGAAGTTCAATTGTTTATTAAGCAAAATACTCTATAGTGGAGCCTCTCCAAACCTCACCCATCAGGTGCGCGGAGAAGATTGCTGGCTCGTATTCAAACACGCGATTATATACCTATTGGTTCAACACACATAATCACTGTAAAAGGAAAAACACCAGTTGGCCCCCGAGTTCCAGGAAAGGACCATATATGGCACACATGATTAGTTCAAAGCTGAACTATTTATTACTGGGAAGGTCAGGAGGGGTGACTCCCTTCCGTCTTGGTGCCCGGGAGTGTAGGCACGGCGCCTTGAGGAATGTGCTTATCGCACCCATATCCATTTGCGACCTTCATTCCCAGGACTGTCGAGAAAACAATCTACTTTCAGCTGCTCTCAGTAACTCAAATGAACTGGGGCTTGAAAACCGCCGAAGAGCATCACGTGATTACAGCCCTTGTTCGAGCAAATGTTCGAAAATGGCCTCTGTATGGTTTTTCGACCTGCTCCAGTTATCAATGGATATGCTAGGAGTAAACAAACACTGTCCTTTCTACAAAGCATATATGTATATATCAGAAGAATCATGCTAACATAAAGTAGGTCCGATACTCCTGATGTAAGGAAAATCTCATTTTTATCCCTCAGAACGGCCCTTTTAGCATGATGTAGTTAACTAAAGCAGTTAATCTTCAAATCTTCCTTCATTTCATCGATGTGCATTAGATCTTTGAACTTCTGCTGAATTAACTGAGCCTTTACTGCTGCTGGGGATGGACCGGCCAAGGAGGAGGTGAGTTTAGTTGCACAATAGGAGCAACATGCAGGTCCACATTGTACACAAAGGCAACACGTGAATATGATACCGGCTATGCCTGCCAATACCATCAAAAGTTTCCATCCCCAGGTAGACACAGACCCCAGAACCAACCAGAGAGAGACCATGTACCAGTGTCTGTATGTATTTCAGAAGCCAAACGATGTAGCTTCTTTATAGCCAAATGAACGGAGGGGGCGGAATCAGGGATATAAACACAGCAGGAACTGCCACATGGCATGCTCCTCCTCGATCTGCCAAGATAACGTTCTAAAACCATACGGTTTTAAAGCGAGACGAGCCTGTTCGCCTGGAGCTCTACTGTTATATTAGTCAATATTCCTGCAGTAGTGTTAATTACCCCTTCAACTACTCTGAACAATTGCCTTACTTCTTTACTGGTAATTATAGGCCCCCAGATCGGAAACACTCCTTTTATAATGTCAGTGAAATGCTGTAGTTTAGTATCTGTCTGATCTATACCGGCAGTATCTATCATTCTTTTATTTCTACCAACAGGTACACTTCGTTTATCTACGCAGTGATTCTTGTGATAATCTGAAGGGGCAATACAGACTGGAGGGTACAGAAAAGATAGGTAGCAACGTCCAGCCCACCCTCGTGGGAGCCAAGTATAGGCATTTTCTTCACAGACAAAGTATACATTAGGCGGGGTTAATAATGGAGGGGTGCTAAAAGTACGTAACTGATGAGTATAGTTACATTGACTCTCTCCTACTGGTATGTATCCTACTCCCTGAACACAGAATGCAGAAGTACTATTCAGTATAGGCACTGGAATATCCCTATCTTCAGTAACATTACGATTTTGAAAATGTCGAAAATATTGAGTGAAATTAAATTCCTCAAAATCCAAAATATCGTTTCTTAGCCAAGTGACATTTTCATGCGTTGTATACATATTCATACATGCGTTTGGATCTAATGTTGCCTCTCCATTATTCCCATCGGGGTCAAATCCTTGATGAATTTCAATATATGCTAGTATCATCTCGTAATCTTTTTCCGAGAACCTTGAGGGTCCACAGTATAATGCACATACATCATAGAAAGCAATTTAAACCAGGCCTCTAAACTTCCCAAATAAGACAGGAGTAAGGATATGAATAAGTTGTGCTTGTGCATAACAGATGGTAAAGGACCACACTAAAGTAAAAAACACATGTTCCGGAGGTGAGGCAGGCAGTTGTTCCAAAAACAGTATTCATAGGGTAACGAAATTCTAAACATATGAACAATCCCATTAATAGGATTAGTAATATTGCTATCACCACTATAAATGCAATTTTAAAACGTTGCAGGTAAATAGCGTGGTGAAAAGGGCGGTCCTCTTCAGGAACAAAATGAGCAAAGGGATACATGCTAACTAAAAGTCCAAAAAAAAAAACTAGGGCAATGCAGTCCAACCTGCCAGAAAGTGCTTCTATCCTGTGTCCGTTTAAAGCCTCACAGGCAGGCTCCTATCGTTCATCACAAATCAGATCAAAGCAAACTTCTCACGTTGGAGTTATGTTCTCACACAACCCTTGAAGAAAACACAACCTGGGCCTTGTTAAACAAGAAATTCAGTCTTTCTTTCTGAAAAGAGCAAGCAAATGTTCAAGGCTCTCAGCGCGTTCAGTCCAGTGTCTCACTCAGTACCCCAGAAGTGTATCCAGCATACAATTGTAGACCCTATCGCCCAAGTCTCTCCCTATCTCCTACCATGTTCACCTGGGGTACCGTGTCATTTTCTGGGATGCAGGTTGTATCGAGCATGGCCAGGCACTTCCTGATCAGAGAACAAAACAGAGGATGGTGCAGCTGGTGCAAGAGGGGTGCTGAGAGCCTCTCGTTCAACTGTAGGGGCAACAGAGTCTAGGGCAATCACTTGTGCTGATGACGTAGCCCCTTCTGAACCCAAAACACCTTCTTGTCTTTCTCCAATTACTTGGGCATCGGAAAAAAGGACAAAACGAGGAACTCGCTCACTTTCCTGGGTCAGGACTTCTTCCTGACTTCGTCGATCAACTGGAAGCGGGAGGGGCAGTTTCTTCACATGTGAGACATGGATCCAGTGTCGCTTGCCATTTACCTTCACCGCTGTCCGCGTAGCCAACAGGATTTGGAAGAGTTCGGACCAGTGGGGGTCCAGGTTGGATTTTCGCTGATAGTTATGAACCAACACCCACTGTCCTGGCTCTAAGCGATGTCCGGGACCCTCCGGCAAGAGCTGCAAAACTGCTGAAACCTGTTGATGAATGGAACGGAGATCTTTAGTCAAAGCATACATAGGATACTCTATCACGAAGTGTTCTGGGTCTCGGGACGCCCCGAACATTAGCAGGGCGCCCAAAGATGACTTCATAGGGATATAAGCCTGAACGAGAATGTGGTGTAACCCGTATGGACATCAATGCCTGTACCAGAGCGTCTGGCCACTTCAGTCCAGTACTCTCGTGCACTTTCGCCAATTTGAGCTTTAGTATTCCATTATACTTCTCGACCAACCCAGCAGACTGGGGGTGTCGAGCCGCATGGAATTTCTGTTTAATCTGTAGTCCATTACATATGTGACTGATAAGATCTGCATTAAAGTGTTTTCCGTTATCACTCCAGATCACCCGAGGTAATCCATAGCGTGGCAAGTATTCCTTTACCAAAGCCTTTGCCGTTGCTAAAGCAGTATTTTCCTTGGTCGGGTAGGCTTCCACCCATTTGCTGGGGGCGCACATCACGACCAGGACATACTTCAAATTATTTACATGCTCCAGCTGGATATAATCCATTTGGAGCTCCTCAAAAGGCAGAGATGGTGGTGCAAAGTTTCCACTCAGAACAGGCTCCTTTTCCCTAGGATTATGTCATAAGCAAACCATGCAATATTGCACCAAATGAGCAGCGGTCTTTGAAATATTGGGATTGTACCATACAGGATCTAATAATGCACAGATACCTTTGGCCCCAATATGAGTTGAACCATGTGCCATTGTCACCACCGCATTCACTAATGCATTAGGCAACAAACACCGCTGTTTTTCTGTTAGAACAATCCAACAATCATTTGCATCTAATTTTCCCACTTCCTTTTTCCAATGAGCCAACACAACTGGGGTATCTTCTTTCTGTATTTCTCGGACACTCTCCATGGTGTTATCAAACATCTCTGTTTCCACCAACCCCCTAGCAGAGCTAGTCACCAACATTGAGGTCAATTTGGATTTCTCTGTTTCCTTAGCTACTTGATCAGCAAAAACATTACCTTCACGCACCGCATCAACCACTGCCTTATGTGCACTGCATTTAACTACTGCCACCATCTCTGGTAACGTCAATGCTGTCAGTAATCGCAAAATCAAGGGGCAGTGTTGTATTCGCTGACCATGGGAAGTAAGAAAACCTCTATCAGCCCACAGTCGGCCAAAGTATGAGCCACGCCGAAGGCGTATTGGCTGTCAGTGTAAATGTTTACTCTCAGTCCTTCACTCAACTCACAAGCCCGAAGCAATGCCACTAACTCAGCTGCCTGTGCCGATTGATAGGGTACTCGAGCAGTCTCAACTACAGTGTGTAGAGTAGTTATCACATATGCAACAGTTGTTGTACCATCTGGTAGTTTGAAACAAGAGCCATCGACATGCAACTCCCCTTGAGGGTCAGATAGAGGAGTGTCTGTCAGGTCTACCCGTCCCTTTGTCTCTTCCTCCGTCCGAAATATACAATCATGAACATCATTGTTCTTTTCGTTCGAAGGGAGGGGTAGTAACGTAGCAGGGTTCAGAGTGGCACATCGTTTAATCGTAAAGTGGGGAGCAAACAAAGTCAATTCTTAACCTGTAAGACGCGCACTCGTAAGGTGCTTGGTCTTCGTTTTGTTCAATAATGTATCCACAGCGTGCGGTACCATCACTGTGAGGTCAGTGTTCAGAACGAGCCCTTCCGACTGTCGAATGGCCACTGCGACTGCAGCAGTAGCCCTTACACAGCTAGGGAGTGCTGTTGGTGACGTTATCCAACACCACAGAGAAAAAGGCACAAGGTCTCTGCTTACCACCAAATCCTTGTGTTATCACAGAAAGCGAGCAACCGTCCACCTCGTGTACATAAAGCACAAAAGGTTTCTGGTAATCAGGTGTACCAAGAAAAGGTGCAGAGAAAAAGAGCAGTTTTTAAAGAATCAAAAGCATTTTGACAATCATCGTTCCAGGGTAAAGGTTCATGCACATCTTTAGTGGTTAAGTACAGGAGAGGTTTAGTGAGAAGGGAAAAGTTAGGGATCCATTGGCAACAGTAAGAAGTTATGCCGAGAAATGCACGAACATCACGTTGAGTACGAGGCACAGACATATTAGAAATGGTAGTCACACGCTCAGGCGTTAGTCTCCTCCCCTCTTTCGACAGTAGAAGATCTAGGTAGGTCACCTCCTGTTGACAATAATGGAATTTAGAAAGGGAGACTTTATTGCCATTAGCAGCCAAATGAGATAATAATTTAATGATGGCTTCCTTACAACCTTCCTCAGTATCCGAGGCCATCAACAGATCATCAACATATTGCAAAAGTACATTACTGGGGGGCAAGACCAAATCATCCAACAATGTTTTCAAAGCTTGACTATAAATACTAAGACTCTCCGTGTACCCCTGGGGAGCGCGACAAAATTTGAAGCTGTGACCAGATAATGAGAAGCCGAAAATATGACAGCTAACAGGGTGGATCGGAATGCTGAAGAAAACATTCTTCAAATCGATCACTGAAAAATATTTTGCAGTGGGAGGAATCATAGTGAGAATAGTAGTGATGTCCGAAACCACAAGGTATTGGGGCACCACTATTTTATCAATTTCTCGTAAATCAATCACAAAACGATAAGTATCAACATGGTCAGAGTCACTGCCAACCAAAGCCTTTTTCAAGATCGGTATAATGGGACTGTTGCTTATATTTGCTGCTGTCTCCTCCACTACGCCCTTTTTGATCAAATCTTGTATAATGGAGAGCAAAGCTTTCTCACCGGCCAGAGAGATCCTATACTGAGGTATGCGCGGAAATCGAGCGTTGCGCTTCAAGGTGCTAGAAACGGGTGGAATCTTTAATAATCCTACATCGGTGTCTCCTGTGGCCCACAGTGTGGCTGGGATAGCAGCAAACTGAGGAGGGAGGGGTTCATATTTAGCAAAACACTGCAAAGTGTGCTTGCCAGGGGAATTGATAGTCAAATAAACACCATCTGGCGGACAATTCATTTTAGCATGTAATTTCTACAACAAATCCAAGCCCAATAGGTTTTCACCACAATGGGCGGTCAAAAGAAATGGGAAGTCTACCGTAACTGGACCAATCGTAAACGGAATAGGTTTGGAGATGAGGCTCACCACCGGAATTCCTGAGAATCCCACTGAAACATTATTTTGACCAGACAGAGCAGCCCCTGGGATCAGTGAACGAGAAATAGAGCTATTCATCCCACACGTATCAACTAAAAAATTTCAGATGTCCCCATCAAATGCGCCTTTACAAAAGGACCTTGCTGATCAACGAGTACTGACACCTGGCCCCCACTCTGTCCTTGGCTATCCTATGTATAGTCATACCTTTTGGTTGCATCCATTACACAATCTTCATTATAATACTGCCTACCTCTCGAATTATCGAAATAATTATTTTCTGATCCAACGTGCTTCGCCTCCTCTCGTCGCATATCACTGCGATCCACACCACCTCGACCTCTTCCTCTCCCTCTTTTAGCCCCATTCTGAGCCAGCAACAAAGGACACTGAAATCGCCACTGCCCTTCCTCCTTGCAGTAAGCGCACTGGTTTATTCCCAAAGTAACAGCAGGACCTCTGCCTCGTCCAGTTCCAGCCCCCCTCGCGACGAACCCTCTACCGCCTCTTTCTCCGCCTTGTCCTCGGACAACCTGTTGCATCAACACCCGTATTTTAAGATCTTTTGCTTTCTTTTCCGTTTTATCCCTACTCTCATTCTCCCTATGTTCCTAATATTGGGTCATACTCATTTTTTTTCCCGAGGGTGTAGAAGTGGTCCAAGTACTCTCAGTGGCTTGTAGCCGCGCAGAGACTTCTGGTAACAAGTTGGTCACAAAACGATTAACAAATAATTGTATTCCACCTTCCACTAATAAATAAAGTCCACTAAAATCAATAAATACACCTTCAAATCTAGTGAAGAAATCAGAGACACTTTCATCTTTCTTCTGCTTACATGCTGTCAATTTATCCCAATCCACCTTACGAGGCGGAATCGAGCAATGCATGTAAGTAATGATACGGACAGATAACGCCAACAGTTCAGGTTTCGGTTTATCATTAGGCTTACGTTCCTTATCCCAATCTTCTATCTGATCCCATGTTCCGCCCAATTCTGTAGCATGGTCCTGATCATGCAACTGATGCCATACATCAACAGGGACTAGCAACGCGAAAAATAGCTCTATGTTAGCTAGGGTCATAACAGCTGAAGAAGCTGCTTCTGTGAGCTCTTTCTAGTAAGCCGTAGTATTTTTACGGGGGTCAGGAAGTTGTGATTTTAACGAGAGGACTTCACTCCTTTTCCAGTGAGTGTAAACCCACTGCTCCTGTACTCGCGCCTCGACACGAGGTCTAGTCACTACATCCTGATAATTTTTAAGTTCCGGTATTTCAGAGTGATAAATAGGATGGACTTCTCGCATTTGGTGCTGAGAGTCCCATGAGGGACATTTTTAGTGCATTCGCCCTCGATAATTTAATAGAACCTCAACATTTCTGTACACTTCCTCTGGTCCAAGTTCAGACTTATGGGCCCTGTCCCGGATATCATACATCACTTGTGGGGCCTGCCCTCCTGGAAAACACTGTTCCCATAAAGTAATCAAACATGAGTCCATGTGTTTCAAGGCATGCTGCTGCATAACAGGCTCATAGTCTCGAAGTTTGCTCCATATATCAGTTAGAGTATAAATAGGATGTTGCACCCACTTAGATGACTGATTTGCAATCATCTGTTTCTCATCTAATCCTACAGTCGAACAAGTAAAAAACCTTCTTGTGCCAAGATCCCCCAGAGCATGGGATGGAGTTGGGTCAGCTAAGGATGGGGTTGTGCTCGCAGACTGGGAAGCCCACGCAAGAGTAGGGGGAGACAAAACAGCTGCGGACATGACAGAAGATGGCAACGTACAGACCATAAAGTAGCTGTCTCAGACGTGGAGGGAGATAAAACAGAGGACGTTCCCGGAGAGGCAGGGGAAGGGGAAACAACAGGAGTAGAGGCTGAAGGGATCTGCACTGGAGATGAGGGTACAACAGGATATATACATTGTGGTGCATAAGGAGGAGGTGGACGAGTATCCAATAAATTCTCCATCTCATCCTCCACTTCAGTCCTAGTCACATAGGTCTTATCCACTTGCAATCTAAATTGCCGGTCTGCACGATCAATTCCTTTTTTCGTTTTCGCATTATCGTAGGCTATGGCTTTCTGCGTAATCGTCTGACCTCCCTTTATTCTACATAATTTCTCCTCCCGTATAGGCCTTCGCTTTGCTTCCTTCTGCCACATGTTTAGGGAATCAAACATTGCCTAACGACTACGCTTAGAGAACAATCGAACTTGCAAGAAAGGTATTTTGTTTTCATCAAAAGACCCAGTTAAGAGCTATTGCAACTCCACGTTATCCTTAGTGTATTTGTGCCATAGGGTATTAAACAAGATTTTGGTAATACCATGCTATACATACATATCATAACTCAGGCTGCCCTCAGGCGGGGTAGGTTGACTTTCAGCCAAGTGCCTATCCTTTCGGCCGCAACAACATCCAAAACACGATTTGCTAATACACAGCATAATGATTGTTGACGCTTATTCTTCATTCAAAATAAACACAGACTTTCAAACATGGCCATCTTCATATACTCACAACATATTCAACCGCACTCATATGTGAACCCATACAGAGCAATAATACACATACATATGAAGATTTTAAAAACGACATGACTTTCTTTTTTTTTTTTTTTTAAACAGAGCCCGTCGACTCCTGTTCATTGAGAATTTATCAATTCAGATTTCAGACCAACAGATACCAAAATCAAGCAGTCCAAAGACTACCAAGAGACCGTTGAACAGGTATAACCACAGACTGTCCTACAGACCATCCCGAAGTCTTCCTGGTTCACTCTTGGGATTATTCTGACTAAGCCTGCTACCGTAGCATCGCTTCAGATATGTCCCCCAGGCTGCCCAGGTACAACCACAGGCCTTGCACCACACAGGCCACACCAAGGCGTCCGATCGGCGTCTCTATTATTCATAAAACAAGTCTGTGGAGCATCTACCCGTGCAGCCACAATGCTGCCCCGTCAGACCCCCAAAGTTCTCCGTGGTACACCGACCACCAAATCCTACACAGTTAACTGCTTCGAAAGCACTGCTCAACAGCGCATTTCAAAAGACATCAAAAACAATCCACTCACCTGGTGCACGCATGTACAATTGCGTATTCTCCACTGCCAACTCCTGAAGACCAACACGGTCAGTTCCCAAGTGGAGAAGTGTGGCTCAATGGTTAGAGCGGCAGACCCTGATGCAGAGGTCTGGCCTGGGACCAGGGTTCAATTCCCCGCTTCAGCGGGTCTTGGGCTCAAAATTCCACGGACCTGATAATTCTCGCCTTGGTGCCTATTCCAATCATGGAGTCCCACTCTGCGGAGTAGCTTGCTTAATCTCCACAATGGCCCCCACAACGCTAAGGATGCCTGGCCTTCACCTTGGGAGTGCTCAGGAGTGGACGCCTCACAGGGAAAGCCAGGATGGGTTTCACAGCGGTATTCGTACAAGGGCCTTAAGACCCTTGCGGGTGAGTAGTGCGCTATACAAGGATCAATTTACAATTTACATTTCCTGGGTTACACCCGTAGGACTCCGGCGAAGGGTCACTAGCAGCTGGAGCACTCTGATGGCTAGAGTGGAGTGAGGCAAAACAAAACAATTTTTTTTTATCCGCCTACCCGCTCGACAAGAGATCCCCTCTTTTGTCCCTTTACCCATTTACGGGAAGGACGACCCTATCACGGAGTCCCACCAGAGTCGCCAACTGAAATACCACAAAATAACATAAAGGGCTATACCTACCAATAGACCAATCTCATTACCCAATAATCAGTCAGTTGGCAGTAAAGAAGGTTCAATTGTTTATTAATTAAAATACTCTATAAAGGAGCCTCTCCAACCCTCACCCATCAGGTGCGCGGAGAAGACTGCTGGCTCGTATTCAAAGACGCAATTATATACCTATTGTTTCAACACACATAATCACTGTAAAAGGAAAAACACCAGTTGGCCCTCGAGCTCCAGGAAAGGACCATATATGGCACACATGATTAGCTCAAAGCTTAACTACTTATTACTGGGAAGGTCAGGAAGGGTGACTCCCTGTCGTCTTGGTGCCCGGGAGTGTAGGCACGGCGTCTTGAGGAATGCGCTTATCGCACCCATAGCCATTTGCGACCTTCATTCCCAGGACAGTCGAGAAAACAATCTACTTTCATCTTCTCTCAGTAACTCAAATGAACTGTGGCTTCACAACCGCCGAAGAGTATCACGTGATTACAGCCCTTGATCGAGCCAATGTTCGAAAATGGCGTCTGTATGGTTTTTCGACCTGCTCCAGTTATCAATGGATATGCTAGGAGTAAACAAACACTGTCCTTCCTACAAAGCATATATATATATATTTCAGAAGAAAAGGTACATGTAGATACATCATGCTAACATAATATATGCCCAATACTCCTGATGTAAGGAAAATCAAATTTTTATCCCTCACGGCAACAGCTCCAGCGGTGACGCTCTTCTTCCACGAGAGGCGACATCCAAGATGCGACGGCAGCAGCTCCGACAACGACATCCCCTCTCGGGATGCGAGGTGCTCTTGATGGATGCGGTGCAGTGCAGCAGTTCCAGCGGCGACACCCTCCTTCGGAGTTGCGACGGCAGGCACAGCGACGGCGACACGCTCCGACCTCATTGCGAGATTCTTCTCCTTATGCGGTGCAGTGCGACAGCTCCAGCGGCGACACCCTCCTTCGGAGTTGCGACGGCAGGCACAGCGACGGCGACACGCTTCCTCTCGTTGAGTCGCGCTTCCAGTTCCTTGCAACACACAGTTCCTCAGAAGGCCCTAAACAGCAGCAGGCACTTCTACAACAACTCTGGGGAGCTGGGGGATGAGGTCTGTTGTCCCTGAGACTTCAGCAGGAGGCAAGCTCTTTTCCAAACTCTTGGAGATCCTTCACAAGTTGAAAGCATAGTACACAAAGTTCCTTTCTCCTTCCTTTGGCAGTAAGGAAACCACTGCAGGCCAATCCTACCAAGCAGCACTTCAGCCTCTCCTCAGTTTCTTCAGGTTTCTCTCCTCAGTAAAGCCCTATTCAAGGTTCAGGTGCAACTCCTCCCTCCCATCTAGATGCAGATCTCTCTAATTACTACTGGGTGACTCAGCCTGTCTCCTGGAATTCCCCAGCCCTGTAACTCACAAAACCACTAATAGGTATACACAACCTAGCTGAGGCAGGTTTGAATGGTTAGACAGGCAAATACCTACTTTCTAAAAGTGTTATTTGCAAACACAGAATATTAAAATGTACTAAAAGATGTATATTATTATTCTGAGTTCAGACATACTAAACTCGAATTCCTACCATGTTCTCTGAGACAGTTAGGATTATAAAATGTAATAACTTTAACAGCCCATTCTGGCCTATGGAGAGCAGGTAGCCTTACAATAGTGAAAAACGAAAATGGCTGTAATTCACTATTAGGACATGCCGCACACATCAGGGCTTGCCCTACCTTATACTTACAATGCACCCTGCCCTTGGGCCTACCATAGGGGTGACTTATATGAAGAAAAGGGAAGGTTTAGGGACTGGCAAGTGGGTGCACTTGCCCAGTCAGCATGACAGTTCCAGACTGCAATCAGGCTCTTCAATGACAGACCTTAGACACATTTTACAAGTCTACTTCTGAGGGTGGCACAACCAGTGCTGCAGGCCCACCGGCAGCATTTGGATTTACACGCCCTGGGCACACTCAGTGCACGAGACTAGGGTCTGACAAGTAAACCAAATAATTGGAATCCACTGGTGGGTATGGGTGGTCCCTTCAATGGTGGGGAGCACTTGGTGTTCTTTAAATACCCCTCACACACCAAAAGGCCCCTTGGTGTCATGCTTCATCATTGGGGTCTTCGCACCCCTCTACGGGATGCGGCGTGCTAGTACCTACGTCTGCGGGGAGCACTATTTACTCAGACTATGTGAGGTGTGTGTGAGGGTGTTTGTGATAGTAAGTGATTAGTGGGGTTTGAAGTGTTTATTGTGATGGTTAAAATGTGCCTGGCTCGTGGGGTGTACTAAAAATAAACTTAATGGGCCCCTGGGCTGGTACTGTTAAAATGGTGTGTTGCGAGGTTCTTTGCAATATAATCTACATCAGCTCATGTATGCGTCAACATGTTTCGGAGTGAAACTCCTTCTTCAGGGCGGGGTGCACAAATCCCCACCTTACTCACGTTTCCTTACCAAAATCTGTATTCTACAGAAAAGTGATAATATAAATAAAGGCTAATATGTACCTAAATAAACAATCAAGGAGGTATCTGCGATTAGCGAACCTAGGGGAGCAAAAAAACACAAGAAAAGGAAAAATATATTTCATTCACATAGCCAGTAGTCGGTTGTCTTACTTCAGGTTCAGTGACCTTAGAAAAAGTATTTGGACAGCAGCTACTAGATAACATTTGTCATCCTAATAATGAATGTGCGCCCTGTAAAACAAATGGGGGACAAAGACATGACATGCACAACACAGAACATAAAACACACGATCTATTTGCATAAACCAATATGGTTTAGGTGACCAGGGAATCAGATGAAGTTGTCTTAAAGTTGTAACTAGATGCATACTTATTGTCATAATAAGATGTGCCTCATGAGCCTCTTAACGTTGGGGGGTGTCGAGCCAATATGCATCCTGTAAGGTAAAGTACAACTCATATTGCTTACTTACAGGTTGGAGTTTCTGATGCTAATTACCAGCTGTGCTACTCACGATTGCCAGGAAGAGTCTCTGTCTTGCTGCCCCCGACGCAGCTCCAATGTGTATGAGGGCTAGATCAGGACTCGTGTTTTTATACCTAACTGAGGGGTCAATTAAGAGCTAAATACCTTCCAAACCGGATTGTTTTTAAACTTCTTTATCATAACATTGAATTGCATTATATGATTTGTGCAGTCAACAGTGATGAAACTGTGATCAATATGTATCCCCATCTTAACATTTAGTTGCAGCATACGATTGGCGAAGCTAATATTAATGAATTAACATCACCAAGTGCGACAGTAAACCGCAAGATCACCTTAGTAACCCCTTCAGGTAAGTACGGGGCGATACTCCTAGGCTGCAGGCATACAGGCCAGCACCAGTGCATGTGGGGCTTGCGGGACACGTGTCCTCACATCCGCGCATGCACGTTGATGCAGATGCTACCGAGAGAGGCCTGCACACGGGCGCAGGCGTGGCGCAACTCTGTCACTTTCAGGAGAGTGCCGGGTGTGGTGATTTAAACCGGATTGACCATGTTTGGGCTTACTTTTTCCCTTCTGGTTTGGAAGGTAATTAGCGCTTTATTGGCCCCTCAGTTAGATAAAAAAACACGAGTCCTGACCTAGCCCTCATACACAGCGGAGGGAAGTCGGGGGCAGCAAGACAGAGACTCTTCCTGGCAATCGTGAGTAGCACAGCTGGTAATTAGCATCAGAAACTCCAAACTTGTAAGTAAGCAATCTGAGTTGTACTTTACCTTACAGGATGCATAATCGCTCGACACCCCCCCATGTTAAGAGGCTCATGAGGCACATCTTACTATGACAATAAGTATGCATTTATTTACAACTTTGATACAACTTCCCCTGATTCCCTGGTCACCTGAACCATATTGGTTTATGCAAATAGAGCGTGTGTTTTATGTTCTGTGTTGTGTATGTCAAGTCTTTGTCCCCCATTTTTTGACAGGGCGCACCTTCACTATTAGGATTACAAATTTTGTCTAGTAGCTGCTGCCCAAACACTTTTTCTAAGGTCACTGAACCTGGAGTAAGACAACCGACTACTAGCAATGTCAATGAAATATATTGTGTCTTTCCTTGTGTTTTTTTGCTCCCCTAGGTTCGCTTATCGCAGATACCTCCTTGATTGTTGATTTAGGTACATATTAGCCTTTATTTATATTTATCACTTTTCTGTAGAATACAGATTTTGGTAAGGAAACGTGAGTAAGGTGGGGATTTGTGCACCCCGTCCTGAAGAAGGAGTTCCACTCCGAAACATGTTGACGCACACATGAGGTGATGTACATATTATTACATAAGAACCTCTCAACACACCATTTTAACAGCACCAGCCCGGGTGCCCATTAAACATTATTTTAGTACACCCCAACAGCCAGGCACTTTTTAACCATCACGATAAACACTTCAAAACCCACAACTCACTTACTATCACAAACCCCCTCACACACACCTCACATAGTCTGCGCAAATAGTGCTCCCGCGCAGATGTAGGTAGTAGCACGCCGCATCCCGTAGAGGGGTGCGAAGACCCCAATGATGAAGCATGACACCAAGGGGCCTTTTGGTGTCTGAGGGGTATTTAAAGAACACAACATGCTCCCCACCATTGTAGGGACCACCCATACCCACCAGTGGATTCCAATTGTTTATGAAACTTTGGCTAGGGAGAACAAATCCACACCTTCTCTCTCTTTCCCTTTTTGTTATTTTCTCAAGTAAGCCAAATAGCCAAACATGGAACCACTGATTAATACATCAATTTATAATGGGGAGCACTTGCACTGTGGCACTGAATAGCAGTGGCACAGTGCCCAAATCATCTAACACCAGCAAAAATACATGAGGCACCAGAAAAAATGGAAGGGAGACCCACGCCAATGGTGCCAGGTCTAACAGTACAGCATTAATGCACAACATTGTACGTAAAAAATATAAAACCACATTAGATATTTCAAATGTTTCTTTTGTCAAAACATAGCACCTGAAAGCAGGTACTTAACAGCTTTCTCAATAATGGGTACCCAGCCTCAATTTGTCGACTCCCACAAGAGTTCAAGAACAGCCCGGGTTTTTCTCAGCAAGAGTACCAGAGTAACTACAAATGTATGATGACGAGGCATTGTCATATGTCGATGACATCTATCTGACTGACGATGACCTAGATAAGCACTTGAACAGGGTGAGTATCATTATACTGGGCTTTACCTCTGAGGGCTACAAATTCAACTTTAAAAATCAAGAATTGCCCATCTCGGTGTCCTTTTCCTAGGATATGAGCTTTTAAGCGAAGGCAAAAGCCTGGCAGCTAACTTTTTAGAAAAGTGTGCGCTGCTCCAACCTCCAAAAACGCAGAAAAATTTACAGTTGATTCTAGGTTTCCTAAATTTTGGAAGAACTTACATTCTAAAGTACGCAGAAAGGATTAAACCACTCTACGAATTAATCAAACCTGATTTTTCAATTAAGAATTGGATACAGGAACACATAGACATCCTGCGTTCACTCCAAGCTAACATGTTAGCAACAAATCACTTACAAACACGTGTGAATAATTTCGGGTCAATGCGGGTTCACCTATTTAACTTTTAATGAAGGTGAAAAAGTACTAGTTGCATACAAATCGCACTTGTATACACAAGCAGAAATGCGCTTCACTTCAACAGAAAAAATCCTGACATCAGTTCAAACTACTGTAGCAAAAGAAAGAGCTCTAGCTCAGGAAAAACGCATTATTGTCGTGACTCCAGTACCAGCCTTATAGGCAGTTACAAAAGAGAGCATTCCAAATGCAAAAGCTTTACATCCAAGATGGATACAATGGGTTAATTCTCTTGCTGCAACAGATGTTGAATGTTTTTGATCCTGATTTAAAAACACAGGCATTCCTGCAATATGAACATGAATGTCATCTGCCCACTGAAATTCTGCGTCTTGATCAGTACGAATTCATAATTTATACTGACTGATTAGCACAACCCGCTATAGGGAGTAAGCAAGCTTACAGTGCAGCTTGCGCAATCGTTAAAGGTCGCATGCGCGATGGTATCTTCCGGCCTATGGTCACTAAAACTAAATTTCTAGGAGATTGCACAGCTCAGCGAGCTGAACTACAGGCATCAAACTGGCACTGGAAAATACGGATCACAAATTCCTCACACTTATAGTGTGCAATTCCTTTTACTTTGTTCAGTCATATAATGAATATTTACAGAATTGGCTTCAAAACGGATTCAAAGATGCAAAAGGTGGCACAATAATGCATAAAATGCTTTGGAAACAAGTAGTTCAGTTGTGAAACGGACAATAAAATACTCACGTGATACACACGTTGAGTCATCAACGTGATGGCGTTCACGTCGCAGGGAATTCATTGGCTGATGAAGCCGCAAAGGGGCTGTTCAGACGGGTTCCGTAGCTGCGATCAATCGTTCAAAAACGAGAGCAGACAGTGAGATATTGTTGGCTGTCAATGCTTCAAGCAAAGGCAGTGGTGGAGTGTTATCTAAGAAATTTCCACTCAAGTACTCTTATGTAATTGATGCAAACAACGTTCCTTTTGCTTGAATCCCTGGAGTGTGTGATAGGGTCATTCCAAACATGGAACATAGATTAGGACTAATCCTAACAGAGCAAGGAGGGATAGCCTCTGCCCATGCAGGTGTTTCTGCAACTGTATCTTTACTAAAACAAAGATATTGGTGGCCTGGCATTAGGGAACAGACCAAAAATGATGTTTTGCAAGTCTTTATTGGCACATACGCAATTGGCACAATACATTCTGACCAGGGCCCTGCGTTTAGCTCTCGGGCTTACAAAGAAGCCATGGCCGGTTTGGGGGTAGCATTGCGGTACTCCTCTCCATTTCATCCTGAGGAAAATTCTGTTGTGGAAAGGAAAAACTGGGACATAAAGCAGTCTATAACAGCTAGAGTAGTAGGTTCGGGTGATGGGTGGGTCAAACATCGTTATGGGGTCCAACGTTCATTAAATAATTTGCCAAGAAGTTCTCTAGGGGGGGTCACTCCATATGACGTCCTGTTTGGGACAAGAATGTGGGTTCCTGATCTTGAATGTAAAGGCACAGTGGCGGAAAATAAACCCTTTGACATCAAAGATCATTTGGCTGTTTTACAGGATCTAAATTAACAAAGATCGAAACAAAGCAACATGTTCCTGAAGTCAACAACCATTGGGGGGCTAGGCCTGTCTGGATCCCAAAAGTTAGGGATCAAGTCAGAGGGAAAATTGCGGACAAGAAGGAATTTGGTCCTTCTCACAGACAAGCAGTACCGGTCCTAGCCATCCACGGAACAAGAACAGTACTTTTTCCGCCCCTTGCTGGAAGAAAGGAGAAAAGATTTGTGTCAATCAACCTCATCAAACCATACTATGTGGCCAATACTAAATAGTAGGCCTGGTGAACTCCGATCTAGTAGCAAAAGCACTCCTCTCGCTACTGTACAAGAGGGTCAGACTGAAAGACTCATCACCATCGAGGAGTCAGCAGTAAGATATGAAGGACTAAGCAACAATGCTATGGAACGCATCCCTCTTGACACTCAAGTAACAGTTTGTCCAGATACACCTGCCTACACCAACGTAGCACGTGATCAACTGGTTTCAGCGATTTCAACGAATCCTGATGCAATTCAAACAATTGACAGAACTGCTTCTGGCTATTTCATTAACTTTTATACGTTTTCTGAGGATCCAAGTGAGCCTGAAATGACGCCAGCCCAAAGAACTTTCAGAAAACAAGTATAAGACCTTTTTCATTTCCTGAAATAGACTTATCTGGTTTCACCATGGATTGAACTATGGATAATTTCTGGATTATTTTTCTTTCTGCTTTGGCTAGCTTTAGTAATAACTCTTAGCATTCTGACAAATGGAAGATACATTTATTTGGACACTGAAAGCAAAAATGTGAACTTACTTTTGAAACCACACAAACCGTCCCATCATGAAGCAAGAGACTTGTCAGCAGTGAACATCACAGCTGTTCCTATACAAGAAGGTATAGTTTGGGACAAAACGGATTATGATATATATTCGGCCCGTCTGAACTTTTGAAGATTCCACACTTATTTAAAATGTCATTAAGTGACTTTATTACCTCCAGTACATATTCTGATTATTGGCACTTTGAGACTATTAATAACATAATGTCTGATCTAGAAAGGTCTGCTGCATTTTCTAACAATGAAAACTTAGAGGGTTCATCAGACTATGAACAGCTTTATTGTTACAACCACTATGGTCATAATTTCTTGCATAAATCTGTAATACCTAGAAATGTATTTATGTTTAACCAATGGGAACATTGTCCCACACCACCAAGGAGTAGTTAAAAAATGTTTGTAAATAATCCAATCCAGAATACTTTTACTTTAGAAATGTAAACAAAACAGGAACGCAAAATAGGCTAACTAATACAAAACAGATTTATTCTGCAGCCTTTATAGCCCAACTGTCTAGACAAGGGTTCAACTTTTGGAAATACACAATTGACACAAAATCTGTCTGTGGTTTATAAGATTGGCAAGTGCAGGGGATATAAGCTTTGTTTAGAACCTGTATCATCCCACAGCAAATAATGTTTTTGAATGACGCTGTCCAAGAAACGTCTTGCCTTGGATTAGCCAAGATCAAAGACATGAATACACCTTCTGTACCAACACCTATACGTAATAGCACTACACAGGGAGCGGTGACAGTACAAAACAACAAATCAGATCCTGAATGGGAAAAATGGTTGCTCTGGCCCACAGACACAAATATCTGTGAAGAAAGATTCCTGAATAGAATTCAGAGTTTTACTCTCAATAGGCCAGACCCACGCTAAGTTCAAAGACAGCATCCAGGGGTAGGTGGTAGTAACAACATACAGGGTAGGAAAAGTATGCCTTGATTGGCTACAAAGATCTACACTCAAGGATATGAAACAACACTTATCTTTACTTAAAGAAGGTGCGGACCATAGGGATTTCTTGCTAGGACCAAGAAAACCCCGTTCAAAAATGTTTCATAATTACTGGCATCTATGCTGCTTAGAATTAAATATGGAAGGTTACACAAGCAGACGCCGCAGAAAGAATACGAGAAACTGATCGTATTAATTTAGAGAAATCTCTTGCTGTGGTCGACAATGGGTTATCGACTCTGTCATCCAGGATATATTCACTGGGCAACATTGTATCCTCAGCTATAGAAATACTGGATCAAGATTTGGTCATGCTGCAACATAGATGCTGCGATTGTCAGGTCTTTGCTTCTGCATAGAACACTACTTTTAAAATTGCCTATTTTAATTGAATTAAATCTGAATATTGTTTCCTTGCTTTGCTTACTTGTTCTGATCTGCACTGTTTACTCTCCGGTCCACTGCGAGCGCCGCTCGCTTGTTGTGGAGGGAGGTCCTGAATTTTTGAAACTTTTTACTCACTTCCAGTTGGGAGGGAGGTTGCCGCTCTAGTGCCCCAACCCCTTCTACTTAACCGGATGCCCCAGACGACGCGCAGTGGACGTGCCGGCGGCACGACGAAGGTGCGCCTAAGGAAAGCCCATCCGCCTGGACGTCACCAGGAGCCAGGACCCCTGGTCAACCCAATTCAAAAATGGGCATAGCTCCATCTAGGCTCTTCACTAGACAGGAGTTGCTTGACTTAAGAGTCGATTTTATACCCCCCGCTAACCAAAATCCCTGCCATTCGTAGAAGGTCCCTCTGCCTGCAGAGTTTGTCAGTACCAGAGCAACTCTAGCAAAACGGCACTGACTTATGAAATACCACATCATTCCTTATCCAGCATTGGCCCCTCTAGCACAGAGCCCATCACTTTTCAGGACCAACTCACTAAGAATCCTATAAATAAATCACATATGGGATGGATAAATATGTTGTGTAACATCTGTTCCCTGCCTAGACATTCCACTGATATTTGGGATTTATTATCTTCTGTACAACCTGAGCTTGGGTTTCTAACGGAAACCTGGCTTAAGCCCCACTCCACTCCTTCTATTGTTCTTGCCATACCCAGAGTTTACAAGCTCATTAGGATGGACAGATCACTCAAGGTGGAGGGAGGATTTGCTGTTGTTCAAAAAGACAGCATTAATATCTTCTCACTGGATGAGTGCTGCAACACGAAGATGGAAGTCCTTATCTTTCGAATTGACTTCTCTTCCCATGTCAGCTGGAAGGGGGCCTTGGTCTATCGCCCCTCAGGACCTTTAGCTGAATTTTCGCTATTGCTTACCGAACTAATAGCCCCCTATGTGCTCTCAAGTAATAATTTCTTACTACTAGGCGATTTCAACACTCACAGCGAATGCACCACTAACGCTGACTCACAAACTCTCTTGGATGATCTATTACTCCTAGGCCTAAATATGCTGAATGAAGCCCCCACCCATACTGCTGGCCATATGCTGGACATCATCTTTTCTAATTCTCCCAAAGTTCAGTGAGCCCCCACTACAACTAACCTGGTCCGACGATGCACTAATTGAATTTTCTATCCAGGGCCCTAAGGAACTCAAGGGACAAACCTTGGCCACCAATCTGACTCATAGACAATGGCAGAAGGTCTCCTCTGGGAGTTTTCAAGCCTCCTTTGAAATACCACGGAATAATCCATCGGATAACTTAGCAGAAGCTCTAACTAAATACAATCTGGCATTAACTCAGACTACTGACTAGCTTGCACCTCTGAAACGACCCCCTAATCACTCCAAACGCCCTCAAGCCGCCTGGTTTTCTCACCAGTTGCGTGCACAAAAACAACGTTGCAGGAATCATGAGAGAAGGTGGCGCACCACCCATGAAGAAAGCGATAAAACTCAGTTTTAGCCACCCTGTCCAGCTACCATAGTAACATCAAAACTGCACGCAAAAACCACATTGCCACCCAACTTGTATTGGCTGACAATGCTCCTAAGGTTTTATATTGCATTCTTCAGTCATTCACGAAACTCAAGGCCTGTGAGAACCCTGAGGCAACAACACAAACATTGTGTAACAACATTGCGGGCTATTTTTCACAACAAAAATAGAGCAAATCTATGAAAAAATAGTTTTGTGTGGAAGCCAGTATCTGGCTCCTTTGACTATGGATATCCAGGCATCAGCACCTCCTCTGTTGCTTGAAAGCTTCCCCCCACTAACTACAGCAGATGCAGTAACTTTAATCCATAAAGTTAAATCTGGTTTGCCATGTTCCATCCTAATGATGGATCCTGCGCCTTAGCCCTCCTAAAATCTTTATCATATTCCTTCCATCCATCACCCCCCTTTGTTGCGTGTGCGACGATGATCTTGTTCTTATAACATGCCATCTCAGAACCTACCTCCGGGAAAAGCTTCAACATGACAACCATGTATATGGTGAAACCCTGTTTCCAATTGGCCAGGTTCTCCTACACCCTGTATTTCAGAATTATGTTTGACCACTCTTTGTGATGTGTCCAATCCTTGTTCTTCCTTGCCTCTTCCCTTTCTGCCTCGTCTATCAGGAGGGAAAAAATGCTGACATATGCCCCTTTCCAGATCTTTTCCTTAGTCTCTTGAGACAAATTCCGCCCCACATGTTCCCTCCCGGAGCTCATCTCCCCAAAGCCTAGTGGAGGCAATGCCGTACTCGTACCTGCTGGTACTGCTGCATCAGCCGACTTGCCCGCTTCTGTGTCTTTTGTGTTGCTGACTGCTACCAGGACGCCTTCACCACCGGGGGCCTGAGCCGTGGCACTGGGAGTTGCACCCCCCGCCGGTACTGCCGGCACCTCAACTTGCTTCCCTTTACTTAAGTCAGCCATTATTTTCTAGGCCCTTTCGATTGCATCGCCCCCGCTGCAGGATGCCCCCGCTGCGTGAGACCAATTCCCCACCGTCTCCAACCATTGGAGCACAGCCGCTAGTTTGGATGCTATGCCCGACTGATCCGGCGTGGCCCCACCTTGACCTTCCGCTTGGGGGAGCACGGGGACACTGGACTGACCCTCTGTTAGCCCCACTGGCACTGTGTTACTTGGGCCCCCATTGCCCTGAGGGTTTGGTGAAAGTGCAGGTGGCACCTGCACCGCCTCTCCTGGTGCTACTCCTGGGCCCCCACGCCCCTCTCCCGCTGGGCTTGTGCCTGTTCCGCTTTGATAATGGCGGGGAGTAGGTTTTAGGTGGAACAATCGCCCGCCTGGACCTCCCTTCAGGCACCTCTGGACCCTCCACCCTTTCTTGTAATCTGTTGAGGGTCTGCCCCATTACCTGCACTTGCAGCATGAAAGCCTCCAGCATGATGTCCGTGTATGAATGCTTCTCATTCCGCCGTATCTTAGGTGCTATGGCAGATGAGACTATTTTATATCGGACCTGCCCGTACGCAACCTGTAACACCTGTAGCCCGCAGCCCCAGATAGATGACTGTGTCACCTCTTACCTTCAAGAAGCAGCAGCCCCAGCCAACTCTTGCACCCACGCAACCAGAGCCAAGACCTACTGGCTAGCAAAGTAGGCTCAGGTGAGCCGTACGCTCAAACCCTCTGTGGCTCCCCAAAGCGATGAGATGCTGGCTAGCCGGTGCTGCCCGAGCAGGTTCCTCCAGTGTCTACCAGCAACCTCCCTGCGCGGGCAACAGTCTTGTCCTCCCAGGAATGATCGCTGTGACTGCTGAAAAATAACAATACTGGTTTTGCTGCCCGAGGCCCCACGTCTGACTCCGACAGGCACCTCTGACTGTCCCGCCAATGACCACACTGGGTACAAGATGAATAACCACCCAACTTTGTTGATGCTATTAGCTTTAAAATGACTGCAGCGCACTATACAATTAACTAACAAACAGCTAAAGTAAATTATCAAGCCAAACGCGTTATCAAAAAACACAACTTTGCCCCTTAAATAGCTGTGCTGCCCCTGCAAATGCCCAACTCAGCCCCCAACCACGCACTCTATACTAAAGCCACACGCGCCTTAATGATCGCTGTGATTACCGGTAACAGAAAAATTCCTCGTGTTGGTTGGGGGGGGGAGGGTTATCGGAAACTTGTGTTTTAAATAGCACCGTACTGCCGAGCTTTGCTTTCGCTGCGCCTTATTTAGCAGAACGGTGCACTCGCAAAAACAACACCGCCTATGCAGATCTGGATCCTGCTCACAGGGCTGCACGCTACCAGGGACTGCAAGCGGGTGCCCGATAACGCTTACAGCTTCATGCAATACACCGCTGCTACCGTGATGTACTCACCGCCAAGAGGCTCTCGAAGTCTCCTTGACCTCCGCTTTCGTTGTCCCGGGGCCCGACACCACTCCTTGGTGCACCGCCTAAATCCCGAGCAGCCCTGCAGGGGAGACATAGCAAAAAACACACCGCCCGCTCCTTCACAAGGTGAATCAAGGCTGACTCTCTTTTATCCAACGACTATCGGGGCAAACCTGCAGGGGCGATAAAACAGAAAAGAATTCTCCACTCCTGACACGAGGCCCAGATGAGCGGCTCCTTCCTCACGTTCCTGCTCGCTCGTTACGCGCTGCTCCTCGTTGAGAACTCCTGCAGAAATATAAAAGGAATAAAAATGGTCAAGGGTCCCAGCTGACTCGGTGCACGATGCTGTTGGGCACAAGAACAAGAGACTGTTCTGCTCCCCAACGCCGATCTCCTTTGAAGAGGGTGCCCTGGCTGGCTGTTCCAGACCGGCCTGCCTGGACGGAGGCTGGACGTTTGAAACCGGAATCACAAAAGTGCTTCTGGTTCAAATGTGCCGCCCTCACTCATTGGTTGCCCATGTGGGGGGGAGCGCGTCATTGACTGGAGCGGCCTCCCCCCTTCTTCTAACATCCGGGGACTAGTGCGACCGCCATAATGGTGTCGCGGGCTATGCTAGCTCTCGCCTTCCTCAGGCGCTGGATTTTTGTAATGTCTGTCATGTTTTTTTGATTGTGCTTTTTAAATACAACTTTTAATCGTGGCACAGGGTGAGCTGCTTTAGTATGTTCGATTGGGTTTACATTCTGTTCCTTGACTGTGATGGGGTTTTCCTTTGCAAGCATCAACATGGAGCAACCAGCTGGTGGTTTATGTCAACTTGGCCTACGGTGATGCGCCAGCTGGTACTTTTCTTCTTGTGTGAGGGCCGTGTGGCGGGGGTTGTTTTCTTGCCCCTCGGAGATGGGACACAAATTGTGCCCTAATCAGCCATTTGTAAAGTGCAAGGAGCTAGGCCACCGCACGTGCTGGTCTAGGCAAGCCAAACAGAAAACAAGTACAGGTATATCGCACAAAGGCATCTTACAGGCTCATTTTTTAAGCTGTATAACACCTGAAGCTCAAATTATCAATGCATAAGTGAACAGGGGTTGACGCCTGTGGGTCATACCAAGTTGCCATGGTCATGAAGGTACTGGATATGGCGTGTCTCAGCCTGCCTCATGCAGCACAAAGTGTTCTGTGACTGAATCATACAGTGTCGGACTTGGACAAAATATAGGCCCGGGCAGCAAAACAAAGGCGCACCCCATAGTGAATTAAAAAGAAAAAAAAAGTGTCACTGCTTAGAAAATTGGGGCAGTTTTGAACTTGTAAGGACAGCCTGTTAATATGTTTTGAAAGGATAGAAGAGTACATGGATTTAAATTGCAGCAGACAATGCTTGTTTTAATATCAGGGAAATCAACAGTACAAACTGACCTAGCAGACCATAAAACTGGCCCACAAACAGACCAAAATTGGGCACACACACTGATCTGCCAGACCAGCTCATCCTGATCGCTCTATAGACCAGTCGCACCCTGGCTGCTTATTAAGAAGTATTGTCTTCCCTGAGGCACGTATAGAGGGCTCTTGCCCAGGGTAAAGGGCGCAAGAGGCAGAGACCTCCTAGCTTATTACTTTTCTTTCATTTGTGGAATTTAGGTCCTTCTACTGAGATAAAACATGTACCCTGGACATAAAATACCCTCTTTGTGCCGCCTGCATGATCATTCTCTACTTAGTTTCTCCAAGACAGGCTGTTAGTCTGCTGTGGCTCTGCTACGAGGAAACGCATCACGTAACGCTGAAACTCTCGCTGAGATACAGGCACTTCACAGAGATACTGGCCAGAATCCAAACACAATATTTGAATAGGTGAGAAGTGTACTATTTTACTGTAGAAGAGTGAGAGTTGGCGTCTCTCCGTTGCACAAATCCAGGCTGCTCTATTTCTCTTGAAACCACACGCCAGCATTCATACATGACTTCCGCTTTGATATCATGATGTCCTTCGCCTCCTCCATACTGAGAAAAACATGATTATTTGCAAGGCTGAGCCCTGCTAACTGTGAATAAAGTTAAAAAACAGTAAATTACTCAAAAATAATATGCATGAAATTGTTCGATCTATGCCTAGCAGTGTAGGGTAATCTGAAATGTTCTACACTTGTCACAATTATGCACTGACTCCCCATTATGTAAAATCAGCTACCACATTATTAAAGTATTGAGTCATCCAAACCCAGCATATTGGTCAGAGTAATACATTAACGAGAGTTACCGAACTGTCACCATCTATGCTCAACTACACTAGAGCCCGCCTCCGTCCTTTCCCCGCACTTCCTTCTCCATCACAATTAAACCAGCCCACACATGCAGGGCACCAGTGACTTGCAACAGGCAAAGACAGCAGGCTTTAAACAATAACAGGAAAACATAATTTAAAACTAGGACAGCATACTCAACACAGCGCGCTTCTCTTTGTCCTGTTTTGTGTCCCTGTTTCTGCTGTCTCTGCCTTCCCCGTGAATTGGCTTGTGTTGCAAACATGTAAGTAACTCCTTCAGCATGAAAAACATTGCATGCGTGCGCATGTGTTGTGGACAGGTCAGGCAAAATAGAGTGCGAAGTCCCCCAGCCAATCACAGCACAAAACAAGCATTTATAAATGCAATAGGACTCGTGTTTACGGGAGACCTATTGCATTGTAAATAAAAGTGCATGCAACGAAGAAGGTACAAATGGGAGTGGGAGGTGGCATTGGTGGTGGGCAGAGAAGCCACGGACTGCGGGAGGGAACGGGGGGAGGCAGGGGAACACAAATGTTTTGAAAGTAAAGGGGCTGATAGCTATGGAAGGACAAAAATGACGACATGGCCGTCAGGAGACGGGATTAAGTTGCTGAAAACCAATCAGATTGCAGCATTTAGGATTTCAGCCAATCACAAAGATAGGCGGAAAGTGGGTGGAGCTTCCCCCACCACACTGTATACAGCATCTCTTGCCCAGGCGAAACCTGAAAAAATACATCAACAAAGTAATTGAAGATTCAGAACACATGTAGTGTTTCCATCAAGCTGATTACTATCATGCTTAACTATAAATGGTAAAAATACAGCAGTGTTCATCAGTTTCAAAGTGTTATAAGTGAAGTGAGAGTTGTTGCTCAAAGAAAGATCCCTAATTGCGGTGTTTGGCTCCCTTCACTGATAACTAAAGCCATGAAACACAATCTGGTTTTGTGCAACCCGGGAGTAGCATATATAAAACATGGACAACTAAATTACTATTTTCCACGTCATCCTTATATCTTTAATGCCAAAGTTATTTAATATCTTTTTATAAATAGTTTCTCTACTTGAAGGTGTTATGGAGAATTTTTTTAAATATATAAAAAGAAGATGCAGAAGTCAATTAAGGAGGACCAGATTCCTATTGAGAAACCACACTGGTCACTGTATCCTGGACAGAATCATAAGGCATGCCCTATTAATATTTATGTGAGTATCTAATAGTGGATGCAGCACCCTCTCAGTTAAGGGTACTATGTTGGGGTGGGCATTACTCCTCGAGTTTCACTCTGCGAAATTCCACGGGGTTACAGAAAAACTCAGCGAGCTTCTGTAGAGCTCCACCAATGGGCCAAAAATATGGAGTCACTCTTGTCAAGATTCAATTCAGCACAGGTGTGGTTGTCCTTTCCCTATACTCCACTTCCAGCCCCTCTCCTAATCAAGTTAGGGAAGCTCGCATCTGGATGGGAATCAGGGAAGTTGGGCTGGACTGGGTCCTGAGACATCTGCTCTTCTACCTTTGAAGTTCGGTTTTTTCCCCAGCCCCCTTTCTATCTCAGGTTTCTCCATGAGGCAAATCACATCCCACCAAATGACGGTATTGTTCAAGCCCCTTGCCTCTTCACACCTACTCAGGGAAAATCTGGGCTCAGGCTGTTAGTGGCTGTCCAAACAGGAGAGGCTGCAACAGGGCTGTTTTAGGTAACTTCAGGGTAGTAAGTTCTAAAACTACTTTCCTGCCGTAGTTATAGCACATCCAACCATGGCAAGCAGCTGGATTTATTTTAACTATTATTTTGATACTTTGAATTATGTTGCTAGCTACTGCTAATCCAAAGTTATACTTTATTAATGTTTAATAAAGCCTTCCCATGTTAGCCTATAGAGCTAACAGCACTACAATAGGGGAAAACAGCTCTGGATGTTTTCCCCCACCAGCGCACAGAACACATATTTTAAATTGTCCCTGCTTTTTATAACAAGGCACCCTAACCTTGGGGTACCTAAGAAACACATTAGGTATGGCTTATATGTAATAAAAGGGTAGTTTTGGACTTTGGAAGTACTTTTAATTCCAAAGTTGAATTTGGACACAGTTTTATTTTAAAACCAGCCTGCAATACAGGCGTAGCTTTAAAATTATGCTAGACACCACAGAAGTGCACACTTAGGGACATTAAGTCCACTGTGGGGGGGCGTGGTTTCGGTGCCGGCCAAGATGGCCACCTGATGGTGAAGCTCTGTCACACTGGAACCTGCCACGTTCTTCAAGCGCATTTCACAGCACCTCTTGGCACCGGCCATCGCGTCTACTGACGGCGGAACACCCCGTGAGCATGGTGAGCGGTTTTTAGACTTAAAGCGCAACAAACTTAACTTCAACTTTTGTGCCATTCTGAACGCCTCAGTGCAGCCGCCATTTTATCTTCAAATGCTGTGCTAGCTTCTCTACATGTCAGGCCAACAAAGAAGTTATTGTTGAGTCGCCCTGTATATTATGGCTTCCTGAATGACTTTCCATGATATGCTCTGTCATTTCATACCTCCACAGTGTAATTTTTATGGATTTCAGAGGGGCTCCTTAAGCTTTTCTAGGAACCAGGCTCCTCCTCTGCTTAATTAATAATGCAGGACAGTTCTTCCTTGGATGTTGTTTATTCATGACACTGCTGCAGCTTGTTTCTTTCATGAATCATTTCTTGCAACTGCTGAGGAATTTTTTATAACCACAGTTATCTTCTCTTTCTGCACATACCGTGCATTGTTTTATCTGGTTGATAAACATTTATGGGAAGGTTACGCAAGACAACGCCTACACCTTCTACATTAACTACAACTTCACTCCCTGCTGAAGATATGGCTGGAGTAGCTACTGCTCGCACTCCTTCGTCACACTCTACACAGTATAATTCTTCTCCACCCATCTCGACTTCTAAGCGATTGAAGCAAGATCCTCCCTTTCCCGATAAGGCACCATCTCCCATCTCCTTAGAGCTGCTGTTGGAGGAAATTTGCGCTTTGCATCCGTTTGTGGAAGAAAGCAATAGTAAAATGCAACTTCTGTAGGAAAAGTGGTCTTCAATGGAAAATAGAGTTTCAACAACGGAGCAACAACTCTTATCTATCCATGGTGACTCTCAAAGGCTTTCCTCTCTGGAGAAAGAGGTCCATAGACTTCAACAACATACTGAAGATTTGGAAAACCGCAACAGGAGGAATAACTTACACATTTATGGCTTGCCTGAAGCTTTAGAGGGTGAAGATCCTGTCGCCTTTTTCTCTTCATTTCTTCAGAAAAAATTAGACATGCCTCCATCTACGTCCCTTACTATCCAGAGAGCACACAGGCTTGGTCCCCATCCTTCACTTTCTTCATCCTCGAACAGACCCAGAGGAGTCATCATTCTATTTCTGAAATTTATTGACCTAGTCTCTGTTCTTTCTGCATCTAGAGCTAAACAACAGATTTCCTTGCTTGGTCAGAAGGTTTTCTATCTCAAGATGTCTCCATTGCTGCAGTAGCTAGACAGAAAGAATTCCTTAATCTTTGACCACCACTTTGCTCTCTTGGAGCTTGCTATGGCCTTTTTCACCCCTGCGTCTTTAAGGTGACTTTCCAAAATTGAACTTTGTCCTTTGAAGACCCTGCGGATCCTAAGAAATTCATCCATTCTCACACTACAAGTGACATGGAAACTGCTGGTCCTTCCAATGGTTGACAAGTTTTATTTTTATTTCTATGACTTTTAACTTTTCTTCATTACTGTGAACGTATATTTCCAATGCGTTTATACTTGTTCCTTTTTTCCCTTTTCTGCTTCTTATGTTTATTTACATAGTAACTTGTTTGTACTTTTTCTCGAACATAATCTAGATTTCATTAGTCCTTCTTATAATAATTACCTTTATACTCCCATGTATCTCTGTGCATATTTCTCATTATTCATATTTCTTAATACTTTTTTATCATCATTGATTTATGTTTTATTATTACTGTTGATATTCTTTTTATGTTTCCTAGTTTTGTCAAATGTGTTTTTCTTTTTGTCCTCTCAATATTTATGACATTTACTTAACCCTTTTTTTAATATATATTCTAACAGGTTTCGTCTATTGTGTTTAACTTGTTTAGTCCGTACCAATATCCCCTTCTGTTCAGGTGTGCTCCGGACTTCGTGGTTCGGGCATCTCATCAATCGGAAGGTCGTTATTGCCCCAATGTTCTTGTTTCTTTACCCTTCAGGTATGTTCTTTCAGTCGTCCGTTTTGGATATGTACTGTCTCTCCTCGCTCTTCTTTTCTTCTATCTGATTCCCCTTTTTTCTTCCCTAGTTTTCTTTCCGTTGTCTCCACTTGGTTCTTCGTTCATGTTCTTATTTTTGCATATTTTGTTCTATTTGTATCTTTAATGTTGCATTCAGAGTTATTTCCTGCCTGAAATGTGAAAGGTTTTATTAATCCCATTAAGAGACAGAGAATTTTTTCCCACCCCGCCTCTTATAACTCTGACTTAGCACTCCTACAAAAGACACATCTTACAGAAATAGAGGCGTAAAAATTAAAAAGAGGTTGGGTCATTACCGTTGTATTCTCTCCTTCTGCTAATAGAAAAATGGTGTTATAATTTTATATCATAACAAATTGAAATGTAAAGTGTTATTGCAAGAAGCTGACACAGAAGGTAGATGGTTACTAGCCAAGTTGTTAATTAATACTGTTTCTTTAACGGTTTTTATTATTTATGGACCTACACCTCCTGATTGTTCCTTCTGGCCTCGGATTACGCAAAAATGTTTCCAATTTCAAGATGATCTTTTCATACTAGGAGGCGATTGCAATCAAGTTGTAGATCCATTTCTTGATCATCAATCTCAGGTTTGCTTTGTTCCCCATAAGACCCATAAGCATTTTCTCGACACTATATCCCAAGCACATTTTATGGACTCTTGGAGACTTTCCCACCCCGATTCTCTTTTTTCTCTTTTTTCTCTCCTACTCACGCATCCCTCTCTCGACTAGACTATATCTTTCTCTCTGAATCCTTATCTCAAAATTTTCTATCTTCCCTTATTGAACCTATAGTTATTTCTGATCATGCCCCTATTGTAACAGATCTTGATTTGCACCCTCTGCATCCCAGATCCTCTCTTTGGCGTTTTAACAATTCCCTTCTCTCAGACCCTTTATTCTCTTCCTCCCCACTCCTTTGCAAGTGAATTCTTTGACCTTAACTGTGACCCCAATTCTTCCCCGCATATCATATGGGACTCTTTTAAGGCTACTGAGAGAGGCTCTATTATAGAATTTGTTAAAAAAAAGAAACATTTTCTTCAGCAACGAAAGGCCACTTTGGCGCATATTAAGCTCTTAGAGCACAAATTTTATACTTCCTTGATGGATTCGGTTTTGCCAGAGTTGATACATGGTAAATTTGCTTTTAATAAAGCTACCACTGATAATGCGTCCTCCCTGCTCCTTCGTAGTAGTGCTTGTTACTACAGTGGTCGTAATAAAGCAGGGAAGCTCTTGGCAAATTATCTCAAAACATGCAAAGATCGCACCCTTATAGACTCTATTTATTCTTCAAATGACTGTCTGTCTCTTGCATAAAGACCAAGAAATACTTAATGAGTTTAAACTTTTTTACCAAAGTCTTTATACTCCAGAATCTCCTCCTTCCTTTTCCCTCATTAAAGCGTACCTTGATAAACTCCCTCCTCCCTCTATTTCTCATCTTAACATTTTGGATCTTGAAACAGATTCATCCCAAAATGAATTATCCATTGCCTTAAATAACCTCACTAAAGGGAAGACTCCCGGCCCAGACGGTTTTTCTGTTGAATTTAATTTGCACTTTTCTGATTTACTACTTCTGAAACTCTTAACACTTTTCCACTCATTTTTTTTAAGTGGTAAAACAGAAGGCCCTTTGCAGGAAGCCACAATTTGCCTGATACATAAAGAAGGTCGAGACCCTAAGTATTGTAAGAATTATCGTCCGGTCTCCCTGGTTGATGTTGATTATAAATTATTTGCTAAAATGATCGCTTTACGTTTAGATCCCCTCATGTATCATCTTATTGGTAAAGATCAATGTGGTTTTGTTAAGGGAAGGCTTACCTCTGATAATTCTCGTCTTTTCCTCAATGTTTTAAATAAAATTTGCTTCCTTTCTACATCTCTGGCGGCCAGCTCTGTCGATGCGGAGAAAGCTTTTGACAGAGTAGATTGGTCCTTTCTATTTGCCTCATTGCAATGGCATGGTTTTGGTCCCAAATTGATTTCACTTATCTCTTTACTTGACTCTGCCCCCAGAGCTTCGGTATTAGTCCATGGTCGAGCCTCATCTTATTTTCCTCTTCAACGAGGAGTTAGTCAAGGATGCCCTTTATCCTCTCTTCTGTTCATTCTAGCTCTTGAACACTTTCATCCTCTATTCGTAATAATAACTCTATCTCTGGATTTTCTTATGGTGACCAACAGCTAAAACCTTCCGCTTATGCGGACGATATCCTTTTATTTATTTCCGCACTTGAAACCTGTATCCCCCCTTTATTACATGAGTTTGACTCCTTTTCACAGGTTTCTGGTTATAAAATCCACCGGTTTTGCCTGGAATAGTTCAAAAATTTAATATTTAGGTATTTGGTTTTCCAATTCCATTGCTTCTTCAACTAAATTAAATATGTCTTCAGTTTATCCCGTATTGATAAATTACTCTCTTCTTGGAACCCCCTTTTTCTTTCTTGGTGGGGCCGGTTATATTCAATCAAAATGATGATTGCCCCTATTGTAATTTATACACTCTCCATGCTCCCCATTCATATCCCTGCCCTTTACTTTAAATGTATTGATTCCAGTCTCTCTAAATTTCTTTGGAAAAATAAGAAAGCTAGAATTGCCTTATCTTTTCTTCGCAAGACTAAGTCTAATGGTGGTGTGAACTCCCGAATTTTCATCACTATCACAAACCTTTTTCCCTTCGGCAGGCCTCGAAATGGCTCTTATCTGATTCTTCTCCTTTTACTCCTCTCTGGCTCTCCATTGAACAAACTTTATTATTACCCTTTTCTCTCAATGAAATTAAAGTTTTTTCTGCCAAAATTCCTCATACCTCACTCCCCTTATTTAGGCGCACTTGTTCCCATTTGAAATCTTTGGTGCAACCCAATCCCGTCTCTCGGGAATCCTTCTTAGATTCTTCTATTTGGCATAACTCTCTTATTCTCCTTGAAAACAGACCCATCTTTTGGAAAACATGGAGATCAAAAGGCATCATGTGGGTTAAAGACCTTTTCGACGGACTTTCACCATGTTCTTTTCCCCAATTTCAAGCCTTATTCCATTGTCCCCGTTCCTTTTTACAGAAGTTTACTATTCTCATGGCGATTATTCTGTATGTTTACTATTCTCTTCCCCCCTCATCTATCACTGGCGTCCAAAACTCTGTTCTTAAAATACTCCTCTCTCTACCCACAGCCTCCCTAAATAGAAATATTTCTTAGCCCCCAATCCAGATCGAGCTAAATCCAATTTGGAACTCTCTTGGGAATCTGATCTGGGATGCGAATGGACTAGCATTTTCTGGGATAAACTCTGGTCCAGATCTCTAAAAATCTCTCGCTCTGCTTCTCTTACTCAATCTATGTTTTTCTTCATCATAGACTTTATATTACACCTGCCTCTTTAGCTTGCTTTTCTTCTTCTACTGACTCTAACTGCTGGACCTGTAGTTCCTCCAATGCTAATGTTATACATCCTCTTTTCCTCTGTCCTTCGGTTTTCAATTTTTGGGGCAGGGCCGGACTGGCCATAGCAGGCACCGGGCAATCCCCCGGTGCGCCGCACGGGTGGGGGCCGGTTTTGGGCCCCTGGGGGCCGTATATTGAAACAGGGCCCATTTTGCAGCATAGCTGCAAAATCGGCCCTGTACCCAGCAAAGAGCTCGGCAGCACCTCCAACCCCAGCCGACCCCCCCCCCGAGTGGGGAGGGGGGACGGCCAAGAACTTTGCCAGAGCCGGTTGTGGTTCCCAGTCCAGCCCTGTTTTAAGGGAAGGTTTGGTGATACATCTCTCGCATGTTTAAGAATACCATCTCTTAATCTATACCCCTCCTATTTGCTGGCAGCCTGTCTGACTCCTTAGATATACCCTCACATAACCATGGTCTCTTCGATCTCATGCTTGCTTTGGCCTTCCAACATATCTCTCTCAATTGGAAAACCCTTACAAAACTCTCTACACAACACTGATGGAACATTCTTTGCCATTTTCATAGACTTGATGTTTCTTTCGCCTCCTCCTGCAAACCAATGGTGAATAGAGATTTCTTTTGGTTACCCCTCACAACGAATATATGACGTTACAACGCATACATTTTCAATGCCTGCACTTACAACGCACATTACAACTTTACATTGCAACATCCACTACAACGCATTCCATTACATCGCATGACACTACATCGCATATTAAAAAACTACCTTTACAACACATTCCATTACATCGCATACTACCTTTACAATGCATACTATTGCTACGTATACCATTACATTGCATTTAAGGTAAGTATTGGATAGTATAGGGGTAAAAATTGCTATTCTAACTCCAGGGGGTGCAACAGTAGGTGTTGGATAGTGTAGGGGTACAAATTACTATTCTAACTCCAAGGGGGTGCAACAATAGGGTAAGTGATGGATAGTGTAGTGGTTAAAATTACTATTCTAACTCCAGGGGTTGCAACAGTAGGGTAAATGTTGGATAGTGTAGGGATACTATGCGTTGTAATGGTATGCGTTGTAATGCCTGCGTTGTAGTGACATGCGATGTAGTGTCATGAGTTGTAATGGTATGCGTTGTAATGCCTGCATTGTAGTGACATGCGTTGTAAAGGATGTTGCGATGTAATGACTGCGTTGTAAGTGTAGTGCAATGTAAGACTGCATTGTGAAGGTTGTTTCCCCTTGCAACTTATCTAGATCAGATTGTTTTAACCCCTTCCATGCTCATGACGAGTTCAGCTCGTCATGAGGCACAGTGGAGCTGTGCTTATGACGAGCTGAGCTCGTCATGAACAGTGGGCTTCAAAGCCTCTCAGCACAGGAGGGGAAAACCATTAGCAGCCAAGGTGTTAAACAATAATTCTTCTCTAAATTCCGAAATTTTCAAACCCATCTGAATGCTGTTCACTGTGTTCTCTTTTTTCCTCACCCATGTTGATTTAATATTTGGAATTATTTGGCCAATAGCTCACTCACATTCCTATGTCATATGCAATGCATTATTCAATCTTCTTTTATGCCAAAAGTGTTAGAATTTTCCCTTTCCCTGTCCCTGCTCTCCCTCCCTTCCCTTCTATCTTCCCTACCTCATATAAAATCCTAAAAATTGCTTTTATTCTTTTCTTCAATGTACTAGCCAAATCTTCTGTTATTTTTCTACTTTGACATTTTGATTCTGTATTGCTGGTAATTATATCTTTATTGACTATCTAATAAAGCCTTTCAAACATAAGAAAGTACACTGAGAGCTCTAAATATACCTGCTCTGCCATATACTAGGGACTTACAGGTAGGTTGTATTTGTCAATTATAATTACACCAATTACCATATACCTTTTAGAGACAGTGAACTGGTCTTGGGCCTAGTTAGCAGAGCCCAGGGTCTTTCAGAATCAGTAACCACCAGTATTAGTCAGACATTGTGGGTGATCAGGGCAAAAAGGATGACTTTACTTTAGTAGAGGTTTCTGGTGAATCAGGAAGTAGAGACAGGGCATGCTCAGTGGATTTACCTTTATCTTCAAAGAACTGAGTCAACTTTTTACATTTGTCCTCGTGTATCTATGGACCTTTGAATGTAAAGAAGATAGAAAGTTATTGGGAAATGTTATGTCTAAGATGACTTGTCTTGGTTAGTTTTTTATAATTTCAATTAGAGAATTGGTGTGTCAGTCTTTCATGTTAAAATGTGCCTTTTGTGAGGCGTTCTTATTACCATAGGATTATTGTGATTAGAAAATATTTGTTTCATTTAGTGCTTTCTACAGAACCGTGGAGATTAGAGTTGTAAACTCTCAATAATGTAATCAATATATTGATTATATTGAGAAGTGGTAGCAAGAGCATCCTGAGAGCATAATATGAGTGTTCATGTCAACCATGCCGCAGTGACAGTATTAATATTTTTTGTTTGTATCTCCTTTGTTGTTTGGCCCACTGATTGCTATACAATGCCATGAAAATTATGATGAGTTATTTTTTATATGATTACTTTAATTACTACATTGCTGAGTAAAGATGTCTTCTAATAAAAGACAGACACAAAAATTGACTGTGGTGTCAATAAAATGACTCCATCAAAGATTACAGCCTGCTTGGAAGAATTTAGAAACTGAGAAGATTAGTAGATTTCTGAAGTGTGCCATGTGTTGCTCAATAAAAGTTGCATTATTGCCTACATATTTGCAGATCCTATTTATACTAACAGAACGAGCATTTGCAGATTCCAATTTCAAATGCAAACATTGGAAGTAGCCATGGGTGGTGATGGGTATTCACTTGCAATAAATAAAATGATTGTGGACAATTACAACAACCCCTCCACTAGCCCTTTCCTCACGATCACAGTAAATAATAGAGTAATCTGGTAGAAGTAGCATATCCATGATTTTCTTTGTAAGTGTCAATGGCCATTGATATTTTCCAGGTGACCACCAAGTCTGTAGAAGATGCTGATGTGAGGAATTACCTGATGTAGTGAACAGTGTTCCAATTTAACTCCCACAGAATCTAAAAAGCTTTTTATGACCAACATTCCATCAGAGGCAATTTGTACTCGGACACAATAAGATTGAATGGGTAGAGATAGAGACAGGGAGGTCAGAGGATGTTGATAGAGAGATGTCATCATTAAGCAGACTACATATACCCTTGCTGACAAAAAGCAACTTTCTTCTTTAAGATCGAGGATTCTCTTCGGAGCAGTCTATAGGGTATTATTATTAGGAGTTGCCTCCAACATGCATATGAAATCTTTATGCAAGTCCCTGATTATTTTGTTCATGAGATATACTAATAGGCCAATTAAAACAGACATCAGTGTAACAGCACACATGCCCCATGGTACAGATTAACACCGAAAGCCAATATTGCTCCTACATGTAGATCCTGTAAAGATTTTAAAGGTGGGTATATGCAAATAAATGACTTTATCCAAACATAATGCATACTCTTTGTATATTGTTTGTTTAAACAGATATCTGATTTGATTTCAAAAGCATGTTTGTTCAAATGTAGCATACACATTTATGTTGGAGTAGCTGACATATTGAACATGTACCAAAATGCCTGCATGTCTGCAGATTTAGAAGTTGAATATAGAGCTGTCAATTCTTTTGCTATGCATTTCCCTAATCATCTTGTCCTCCTGGCCTGCACAAAATATGATTTTATCTGTTTCTTTATCTCACAGGGCAGATGGTGTGCAGAAAGTGGTTTTTTTCGGCCATAATTGGTGCAGTGTTCTGTGATCATGTGCAGTAGCACCCTTGTGGTCCTAGGAGGACTTCTTACAAAGTTAGATAATCAGTTGGGAGCTATTTGGCTGTGGTAAATAAAGTCTATACCACAATGCATTCAGTTAATTTTTGCATGCTGAAGAATAAAGATTGTATTATGTGTATCATTTGCGTGCTCCAGACTGGGGTGGATGCTACAACCCACATCCTTCAGTCCCGAAAAGAAGGGGGGGATCATAATCTCTGCCTCCGTGGAAGGGAACCATCCACCATATTTAGAATCATATTTAGAGATCTCTGTGCTGAAAAGAGAAACCACTGTTACGGCAGCTACATTTTCATCAGTAAAGTTTGCAAAGAAGTTACCCTCTGGTCAGAACCTAGTATCACGATCTTGTCTAAATTTAATGACTGGGGAGATATTTTTAAAACCTTCTATTCATTGTTTCTTGGAAGCTACAGCAACAACAATCCTGTAAAACCCCCTGAAGTATGTGATCTTGGAAAGACATGAGTTCCATTTGTGCTCTTATCGTACCAGATGCACCGAATCATTGTGACCTCTGCTGAACGAAGACCAAGAACTAGGCATGGCTTGGAGGAACATGACCAGTGGGAAGTTTGTCATTAAGAGTGTGGGGACCAGTAGAGCTGTTCTAAAGCTGGATAGTGAAGGTGACTATGTCTGCTCAAAAGTCACTTTTGCTCTATTGTCATTTGATAGAAACGTTCAGTTCCCTAATCTTATATTGTATGCCAACTGAAGATTTATAAGGCCAGAATCCCCGAAAATTTAAATAGGGTGATAAAAATCGAAATCATTAATTTCTGCAGATATCACATGGATTTTGTTAATAGTATAGCGGCTTGCCCACTAGCTGAGCGGCTTATTTCAACACTGAATGCCGCTAACCTGACACTATGTAGCACAGCTCCCACACACAAAGCAGGCCATATGCTTGACCTAATCTTCTCTAATATCAACGATCTGGTAGTGGGTACACCTCTAGAGTTGACTTGGTCGGACCATGCTTTAATCCCATTTTCGGTCAGGTTACCTGGGTCAGGGCCCAAAACAGGGAGACGCTCCTTTCTGAAGAGCCAGTGGAAAAGCCTGATCCCTGAAAACATAGGCCCGTCCTGGCTCACAACCCTCTTGTACTCTCATCTGATGTAAATAAGGATGCAGTGGCTATGTCAAAATGGATAGGCGATATGGTGAATTCTATTGCGCCAGCTAAACGGGCAATGTCCCGCAGAGACTCCCCCTCCGCTCCCTGGTTCTCTGAGGAACTGAGGGCGGAGAAGTCCGCCTGTAAAAAGTTAGAGCGACTTTGGAGGGCGGACTACTGCAGCTTGGCGAAGGCACGTTACAAGGCCGCCATCCGCGCTTTGTACAAATCTATAAAAATCGCAAGGAAACTTTTTTTCTTCACCACCATCCATCAAGCAGAACACTCTAGCAAAGAAGTGTTCAAGATAGTGCAGTCTTTTTTTAAACCCAGATGTATTGAGCTGGATGTGACTCCGTCTGACAAACTCTGTGATACTATATCTGAATATTTTGAGAACAAAATTCTGAAAGTATCTGACTCTTTTACTCCTGCAGTAAGCACTGGTAAATCAGATGTCATGGAGTATAGAGCGCCTCAACTACTTTTGGGCCAATTTCAACCAATTACACAAGATGCCGTTATGCAGGAAATTAACATTTGTGAATCAGGATCTCCTGATGATCCCTGCCCACCAAAACTCTGGAGTTTGATGGCGGATTTTGTGGCACCTACTCTCCAGCACATATGGAATGTGTCCATTTCTTCTGGTGTGTTCCCAGAGTGCTGGAAACACGCAACCATACTCCCGTTGAAAAAAAAGCCAAACGGGGCCCCAGAAGATTTGAGCAATCTTCGTCCCATTTCTTTATTGGCAGCGCCAGGTAAAATGCTCGAAAAATTAATCCAGCGGCAACTAAATAAATTCAAGGAGGATAGTAACGCTCTGCATGAAACACAATCAGGTTTCAGAGCCGGCTTCAGCACCGAGACCGCCCTGATCGAGGTGGCCGAGTCAGTCAGATGGTCGCTGGATTCAGGAGCATCAGCAATGCTGGTGCTCCTGGATCTATCGGCCGCCTTTGATACGGTGGATCACGACAGGCTATTACAACGCCTGGCTGAGACCGGCCTCCAAGCCCAGGCATTCGGCTGGCTCCACTCCTATCTGTCCAATAGATCGCAGAAGGCCTTCTCTTCAGATTCCAGGAGATTGAACTGCGGGGTCCCACAGGGCTCCGCCCTGAGCCCGCTGCTCTTTAATATTTACTTGGCCCCGCTGTTCACGCTGATTGCCAATTGGGGAGTCACTGCAATTTCCTACGCTGATGACACCCAGCTGGTCTTCCCATTCTCTGAGGTTTCTGAGGCAGCCTTTTCTAACTGTAAGGGCTGCCTTCGAGACGTGGCCTGCTGGATGAATACCAACAAGCTGAAATTAAATGCGGGCAAAACGGAGGTGATCTTCTTTGGCACAAGCGTCCACCCCCCCCCACGGAGTTCTGGTGGCCGGAAGAGATGGGTCCCGCACCATCTCCGAGCTTAAAGGCAAATAATTTGGGATTTACATGGGATAATGGCCTATCCTTTGCTCCCCAGATACAGAAGTTTGTTGGAGGATGCATAGGTAAACTGAGGAGCCTACGCAGATTTCTCCAACTGCTCCCAGTGAGCTGCCGCAAAACGATTATCCATGCCACAATCACTTCAAGGCTGGACTATGCCAATGGCCTCTATTTAGGCCTCCCGAAGTTTCTTTTGCAAAAGATGCAAATCGTTCAGAATTCAGTGGCTAGATTACTCTGGCAGGTCCCTTTTAGACACCACATTTCTCCTCACTTACGCATGCTACACTGGTTACCTGTGGCAAGTCGCATAAAATTCAAGGCGCTCACCCTGGCCTACAGAGCCCTCTATGGGACCTGCCCAAATTACTTTAAAAAACGACTGCCTAGATATTCTCAGGTCAGACTTTTAAGGTCTAGCTATAAGGTCCATCTCCATGTCCCTCGAGTGAAAAGGGCGCGCTTGGGTGGCAGAAATTTTTCCGCAAGTACGGCACTGCTCTGGAATACCTTGCCACAGGAAATCCAACAAGCACCCTCTGAACCTTGTTTCAGAAGCCTCCTGAAAACATGGCTCTTCACGCAATAAATCTCATCTCTTTGCACTATGACTCTCACTGTTCACGCCAGCGCCGGGACACTTCCTACGGAGGTAGCTGTTTGCGCTCTATAAAACTCAGTATTATTATTATTATTATTACAATTAAGCACGTTTACATGTTTTTCCGTGTGATGTTTCAAAAGGATATGCAAAATCTTTGTATAAACATAAGAATATAAATGGCATGGTGACCTGCGCTTCAAAACCTATTAACACCATGGTTAAAACAACAACAGTCCCCAACTGTATGCGTAGGACTCGAAATCTTGTATCCTAATATTCAGATAACTTGATTCTTATATTTTTAGGTCGAGCCTAGAGTTGCAGCACTTGCGCTGCTCATTCTGCGAGACAAGCTTCCCACACTCTCCGCCCATATTTTTCATTGGCTTCTGTGTTTGTCCTTGCTAAATTCTGTCTTCTGATTGATAATGAGGCTTGTTAGTCCAGCCTTAATAAGCCATGTCGTCATTTGTATCCTTCCTAGGCTACTGGCCCATTTACTTCGAGGGTTACACTGTACCTTATGAAGCACTATTGTTTCCCGTTCCTCCGCCCGCATACCATTGTCCTAGCTTTCCTGCACCCCCATCCCCCAGCCTCCAACGTAGAAAACGAACACCACCAGCACCGCTGCTCAGCTGCTAGTAGGTCCTTTGTTCCTGTGGGTGCGGCCCGGCCCCTCTGTAACAGTGCTTTATCTCTGCTGTTTTCTTGGTAGTTTTTTTGGCCGAGCCCGGGATGTACCTGGAGAAGGGAGCAGCCTTCGGTTTTGGCTTATAAGACAGGAAGCCAAGTCAGAAGGGTCAATTCTGTGTTGTATGCGCATTGGCAGGAAACTACATAGACGAGTGTTCGAGTCTGCGCTAAAACACAGTACAGCAAAGACCTGCTTAGCTTTATTTCTGTGTAGGATGTTTCACAAATGGCGAATTAGAGTTCTCTCAACACCTTTACGTTTTGTGACATGTAGACCTGTTTGTTCATCAAAATATTCAAATGGCATAGAAACTTTTGGGGTGTCAAGAGAAGGCGCCGTCTAAATGTAATAGGTGGCATACAAAGGGCACTTTCCCCCCCCCCCAACTATTACTCCACCCTCTCATAGAAGCACTTGAGTCAATTTTTGGTCTTCACAGTGTGTATATTTATTAGATTACATTTCTGGCCAATTACTCCATTGGCCTCTCTTATTTATTGTAGAAATTCTTTAAAATACTTTGCTTATAAAACATCACAGCATTCAAACAAGCCATCAAATATACGTTGTCATTATATTTACAACCCGCTCTCCAAGGGGTCTTTTGCTTTACCTTTCGAGCTGTGCCAGCAGGCCACAACCAAGATAGCCTGCTCTCCTTAAGCTGACCGCCCTCCGGTCAGCAGAGCCGCAGGTAAATAATCTGCCACCACTTGTGACAGACCACGGCTTCCAGGGTAGAGCTAGAGAATCCAGAGCCCCCAGCAGGGCAGCTCCAAATCTCTCGCCAGCCCGGAACCCCCTGATGATTTCCAAGACCTGTTCTGGGGTAAAGAATGGTCCCTGTCATACCTCTTGCCCAGAGGACCTCGCCACAGGGCGAGGTGCTTACTGGCGGACTCGACCTCACCCCCCACGCTCAACTGCTTCAGTAATAGCTCCTAGGACAGTCTGTATGAACAAATCATTACCTGCTTTGGACAGATGCACCCCATCCGCAGAGTACAGTTCTAACCTTGAGGTTTGTATCAGCTTGTGCCTAATGGTCCTGATGCTAGATTGCCGTAGGATCTCTGCTACTGATTGATTCAACCTCTTCACTGACTTATTGACTGCCTTCGGAGGCGCTCCCCGCGCCCACACTAGTCTTGGTATGACCTCTGACCATAGCAATATCGCATTAGGCAACATGTTCCTGACTGCCGCCAGCACCGAAAGCAAAGACTCTTTAACGCCCCTCCTTCCCGCCGGAATCATGTCGTTACCTCCTGAGTGTAACACTACTAGATCAGGAGTGGGCATGCCTCCGTCCATGGCCCCCCTCAGATTGTTAGGCACGTCCGCTAGATGTTGACCACCTATCCCCACCCAATGGTGGAAAAATCTGTTCGCCTCCAACCATCCTTCCTCGTGTGAATTCTTGAAGGCCAACCCCGCCCTGCGGATAACGGAATGGCTGCACCAGCATATTTGGAGCCTCTGAGGCGGAATACCTAGGGTAATTGGAGATGAAAAAACAATCAACACGGGACGGCGGACGACCGAGGCGGCCGGCAGCGAGACTTAGACTAGCTGCGGATGGACATAACGCTCGTAACACGCTGACTTCCAGCGACCTAGCCGCCTAATAGTTTCCACTGGGAGCCCCAAACCCGCTGCTGTTGTGGCTGCCCCTATACGGAATGAATGGGAAGTGAACTCGGTTGAGTCTACGCCTAGCTTTATCAAGGCAAGCTTGCATACCCTGATGAACTGAAATCTGGTGAGGGGCAAGCCGTTGCTGTGGAGGAGAACTCTGTTGTAATTTCCCTGCTGCTTGATTTGTAGAAACTCCCTAACCAGTCTCACCGGGCAATAGGTCATTCCCGCCACTGCTCCTAATTGGAACCATGCTCCCTTACCTAGTGGGTCTGTCTTAGACCTCCTGACCCTGACTTTCAGCATCCCGTCTGACATAATCAAATCATCGCACTGTAATCCCCCTTCCCTATCCGCCTTAGAGGCAGGGAGCAGTTCTGAAATCCTAAATGCCCCAAAGAAGGCTAATGCGTACGCTGCTCTGAATAATTGAGTCTCGTAAGGGGAAAAGCATATCTGGGGCAATATCTCCAGGATGGCCACTAACCTGCTTACATCAATGGATCTCCTGTTGTCTCTCACCCCAGGAGCTAGACGTTCCCAGCCCTTCACAGCTCTCCTCACTCTCGGATCCTTAGTCTGCCACCCCCTTTAAACCCGCATAGAATGCGAATGCTGACAAGTGTCTTTTCATCATCGCTACTGACCTGCCGCTGGATTTCTGATGTACTATGAACTCCAGGACACTCGTTGGTGAATAGTCCTCAACAATCCCCGCCCCATTCAAGTAATCCTGGTATAACTGCCAAGACCTCTCATACATACTCTTTGTCTTGGGAGCCAGGGACGCTGTTATAAATTCAGGGGCTGTGGGGTACCAAGCTTCCATAGCCCTGCCGGGAAGTTCGTCATTTCTCTGTCTGCTTGCGGCCAGTGTGCGTGGAACTCTGCCAACTTAAAACAAGACAAGGCGTCAGCCGCTAAGTTGTCTACCCCTGGTACATGCCTAGCAGTAAAAAATACATTGCGCCGCAAACATTGCAATACCAATTCCTTCAATAATCGCAACACCCATGAGTATGTCGCTCTCTTATTATTGATCGCTATCACAACGGACATGCTGTCAGACCAGAATACAATGTGTTTATTTGCCAACATATCCCCCCACAAATGCAGAGCAACAATGATTGGGAACAGTTCCAGAAAAGTGATATTCCTAGTCAAACCGTGCCGTGCCCATTCCTCTGGCCAGTGCTGCATGCACCAGTTTTGACCTAATACTGCCCCGAATCCTACACTGCCCGCCGCATCCGTGAACAATTCTAACTCGGGGGTTGGAACTACTTGGCATTTGCCACATCACAGAGCCATTAAAATTCTCCCAAAAATCTTTCCAAATGAACAATTCCTTCCGTACCTCCGCTGACAACCTAATGCGATGGTGTTTGGTGCGAAGCCCAGACATTGCCCTTGCGATGCTCCTGGAGAAGGCCCTGCCCATCGGTATCACTCTTAATGCGGAGTTCAACTGACCCACAAGCACTTGCAATAGGTGTAGTGTCACCTTCCTTGATCCCAAACAGGGATCTCTAGTATCTATTTCGATGCCTAGGAATGTTAAGCACGTGGTTGGCCCCTCCGTCTTTTCTGAGGACTGCGGCACGCCCAGTGCTTTTGGGAGGTGCTGGAAGCCCAGCAGGGCCTTCCTGCATGACTGCGATCCTTGGGGGCCCATGAACAAAAAATCGTCTAGGTAATGTACCACCCCATATGATAAAACTGTTGTTAAGAATTGTTGGACTGCACACTCCAAGAACCTGGCGAATGTCTCGAACACTGCCCAAGCGATTGAACATCCCATGGGCATGCAAAGGTCAATGAAATACTCCCCTCTGAAGGTGAAACCCAAGAGCCTGGTGTCATCCGGATGCACTGGCAAGAGTCGAAAGGCTGCTTCAATGTCCGACTTAGCCATTAAGGCTCCCCTGCCCCATGCCTGCAACTTCTGTATTGCTACGTCAAAGTTCGTATAACGCACAGTGCATAGATCAGGGTTAAGCTTGTCATTGACCGATAAACCTGGGGGGCTTGACAGATTGTGTATCAAACGGAACTTCCCTTCCTCTTTTTTAGGTACTAAACCTAGGGGTGAGCACAATAGGTCAGGCTTCGGTGGCTGTTGGAATGGACCCGCCACCCTCCCCAGGGCCACTTCTTTCATGATTTTTTGTTCTGCCACTTCCATGTTCTGCTGGACTGAGTTTTGGTTGCGCTGGGGAGCATTGGCGGGGGTAGCAGAGGACGGGATGCGGAAACCAGAGTTAAAGCCATTTTGTAAAAATTGGGCATCTTGTAACTTGTCATATTTGCGAAGGAGGTGTGTCAGGACATGTAATTTAATGGGTGTTGGCAGATTTCTCGGATGTTTGGGGGGGCCGACCTTTGGCTGATGCGTGGGCCGGCTGCTCCCTTGGCTTCCCTGACTTTTTGAAACATCTGATTTCTGGGTGAGATGGTCCCCCACAAAAGGAACAACAGTGCTTGTATCTGCACCCTGTACCCCTAGTGCACTCATTCTTGTTATACAGCCAGCAGGCCTGTTTCTTATCACCTGCTCCCCTGTCACCCCGAAAGGACTGATTGTGAGCCGGGTAACTGGTCTTATTCATGGGAACAGGGACCGCTGAGTAAAATACGGCATGCCACACATTAATTTCCCGTTGGTCCCAAGCTATCCCCGGGTGCACTGCCTTCATTTGGCGAAACTTAGTGTCATATTGCAACCACCCGTTCCCTGGAAACTCCAAGGCCGCCCCGTGAATCAGTGAAATATAGCTAAGCCACTGGGGGTACCTCTCGGCCATAATGGCCGCATAGATAGAAAAACCTGTGATCCAGTTCTTTATTGACCAGTCGACCCACGCCTTCTTCTGTTTGTACTCCCCTTCTTTACCTACCCTGACTTTACCCGGGACCACCCCGGCATTAATGAGATCAAATACATCAATATATTCTCCTTTCAAAATCTTCTCTTTGGTTTCCATAGGCACATGCCATGTTATCTCTGCTGAAGGTGACAAGGCCACGGACGCTGACCCGTAAATCAGCGGGCTGTAAGCTAATGCGGTTTGGCCCACTACCGCCCCCCCTTGCACTTGGGCTGAGATACCTGATGTCCCTGCAACTGTTGCAGCGGTGTTCCCTGTCTGCCCCTGTGTTGGCGCCGTCAGTACACTTGGGGATTGCCCCATAACCACTGGCCCAAGGAAACCCGGGATAAACTGCTGTAGGCACCATTGCGCCGGCTGAGTAATTATTGAGAGCTTGCCCGTGTGATGTTGCTGCTAGTACACCTGGGGATTGGGCCACTCCCCCAGACTGAACCCAAAATTGTGCTATGCCGCTGCCGGGATGTGCGACTACTGGGGGTGCGGTTATCTGTGCCACAGGCCCCTCTGCATTTGAAACAGGGGCCAACGCCGGCTGCGAAACGTTATTCTGTGTATTGATTACCCCGCTCGCCCCTGTAGAGGGAATATTACTGTCTTGCTCTGGAATCGAAACCAAGTCTGTTGTCTCAGGCGCCCCTTTCTCACCTGCGGATGCTGTTTGAGAATTCCCGGTTCTGGGACGCTTTTCTCTAGACGCCTCTTTGAATCTTTCAGGTGTGCGTCGGGCGCGCTTGCCCCGCCCTGCTTCTTCCTGCGCATCTGTTCCTGCCCCTTCTTTTAAGGTCTTTAGCGCCCAGTCGACTCCTTTTTCTTTCGTGAACTCCAGCAGCTCCGTCAACGCCAAGTAATCATCTTTTCTAGCTTGGGCCCCTTTGCCCTTCGTTGCCCGTTTAGGCGGCATTCTGCACTTAATAAAAATGGAAAAGTTAGTTCCACCCCAAAATTTCGTATGCTTTGGAATTAGCGCCTTGTTTTACTGGTGCATTATTTCTTATACACGACATGCCCTTTTCACCTGTATTTTCCTTGTGCCCAACATGCCCCCCGCTTCGCACCCCAAGTCCAGTACTGCCCGTGTGTGCCATCTTCAATTGGCTACCTTGTCCAAACGTATGTATTCGTAGGACATATAATCCAGTGGCTTGCAGTTAATAATTGGTAGTATTAATACGGGTAAAGGTGGACTGCCCCGCGCAAACTCCTCTCCCTCTTTACGAGATGGCTACTTATATGCGCCCTAACCCGCTAGTTAACCTCACCACATGGCCCCCTAGACCCAGTATTTCAAACGGCGTGCTGATGCTGTGCCTCTAATAACCATGCGCTGCGCCTGACGATTATATTTATCGGTTACGCTGACAATTCATTTACATAATTCTTACAGCTCCCTGTGCTGCCCGGACTAGTGCCGAACACCAAACGGCGAGTACGCCGCGACACCGCCAGGGTCCTTCCAAATTTTAAATTGCAGCCTATTGCGCAAAAGATGCAGTGAGGCTTAAAGATGCTATGCTAAACCGCCCAATCAGACAGGTCACACCATCTTCCATCCGTTTTCCGATAACCTTTCGCCGAACAGCACTTACGCCGCCCGCATCCGTCTGCACATGCTGCGCTCTGGGCGATAACCCCCAAACAATCCCAAACTCACATGGCTCATTCACGCACTTGGAGCCTTCCTCCGTGTAATCTCCCGAGCCACATACACTGATAGCCAACTACTGCGCTCTTGGGAATTAATGCCCTCGTAATTATGTACCCACACTCGCACGCGTTACCCACAGTCCACGGCCCCCAAATTGCGTTTAATGAAATAAACAAACTAAATAAATCATATCTACAGGCACACTGTGAGGCCCGCTCACCTGCGCTTTAGAGTCGCTTCGCTCGACGTACGCGATGCTGCACACGTCCTTCCTCATGCAGTAGCTTCTCGTGCGAGCTCCGACCCCCGTGCAGGCGAGTGGACAAAAGAGGGGTTGCCCACTGGCTCGCTGACTTTTCAAGCCTTGCGCCACTTAATTACTTCCGAGTCGTCGGCCTTGCTTGTCTCCTTAACTTCCGCTTGTGGGGGCATTCCCTTTCCGGGTCAAGCGACCCGGAAGGGATTCCTACACTCGCCAGGCCCTTTGCTGCCCCTAACGGCGCCACGCCCCCCAGGGTGGCGCCCTTCATTTTCGCCATGGGAAGAAAGCATTTATTTCCCAAACCCTGGGAAGTTGCAAAGCATTTGCTGGACCCACCGCATACCCCGCATCCCACGTCCCACGTCCCACCGAGATCCAAGGCATTTTGAAGAGAAAAGTGAGAGGCCCCTTGTGTTTTGAAATTCCAGGATGCAAATACTTGGTATCAGATTTGCTTTAAAAAAATTGCAATAATCATACTGGCTTTGTGCAGATTTTAGAAGTCGTTTTGGGGGTTGCCAACTTTTCATTGTATTCACAGAACACTGGGCTCGTACAAACACTGCAGGCCTACTGATATACTTTGCATGTGCGGTATGGGTACTGCCAGTCAGAATTTTACAGGCCTGCTGTTGCCTTAATGTCAGGGCATGTTAAAAAAGAACCTAAAACACCATGATAAACTAACATACAAAGCGCACCAAAGTTTGTAAATGATTATTAAAACAAACAGAGGTAGAAGTGTGTTGTTGGAAAAAATAAATTCATAGGACTCCCAGTCTTATTTAAGTACCTTCTCTGTGTGCTGACCGGAGTTGCAACGTGGACTCTAAACAGCATTTTCACCTTTGATGTATTTAGAAATACCTCATATGATTTTGCGCACAGGGTTTTAATAGGGATGAAAAAAGTGGGGGGTCGGAGGGTGTCTCTAAAAGGGGCGAGGACTATATAAGTGACTTAAACACGTAACCATACTTTTGTAATTCCTATAGTGTGCAACCCATTTGATATTTTGGTGCCTCTGTGAGCTTTTTGTTATTGCATCCATATTTATAACATAACAATTGACACGCCTAAAACTCTCCAGAACTATTGGCTTTGTCAGTGGTTGTTACTGTGTATGATAAATAAGTGACAACAACTATTTTATTGTAAATAATTAATGAAAATGCTTGAGTTCTGAAATTGTGGGACTGTGAACTTAATCATTAATAATGCTTGGGGCAGTGGTCTTCTGTAAATGAGAACAGGAGGAGCACTCCTCATTTTACACGTCTTATTTATCCTTTTCTCTGTTTTAAACCTAGCATGCTGCAGGGGCTGACTTGCTGTCTGGTCATGACAGTTTTCTATACCTTCCTATTTCCAGTCTTGGTGCTTGACCTCTGCGTACTGTAGCTACTGTTCAATTGCTAGAAAAATATCTTACTGCTTTCTAACACATTAACACTTCATATACCAATGATATGGGAACTATACACCAATTTTCTGGTTCAAATTAATCAAACATTTATTCTGTTGTGAATCACAGAAAACATTCATTCTTATTCAAACAAACAATCTTGTTGGGGCCCTTGAAGAAATCTTTTTCTGTGCCCAATGCATTTCGGGCCTGTGTGGCCCTTCCTCAGGGGCTTGATACTATGAGAAATACAGACAAAACATTTACAAGAAAATGTAGAAGGAAGCAATTATAAATCTCATTCAAACATTTGTACCTCAGTTCCACAACCATGATATCATAAAAAATGCTGATAGTGGTACACATACATTCACCGATTTATTGCATTGTATATAAAACATATCCCTGTAAATCTTCTACGCCTCAATCTCTCCAACACATGAATGCCCTTTTTAGGTTGAGCTTTAGCTGCAGCATGCATGCCCTGCTCGCTCTGAGAGGCATGCAGTAGTCCAGTATGGAGCAAGCTTGCCTCACTCTCCTCCCATATTTTTCATTGGCTTCTGGAGGAAGAGGTGTGGTGCCTAGGCTAGGGTGACTGACTCTGGAATCTGGGGATCACGGTTCAATCCCTGGCACCGGCGGCAGATTAGCCCAGCACCATGTGACTCTGGTCAATAGCTTACTTAATCTTCCCAACGGCCCCCTGCACCTAGAGACCTGTACAGGTGATTGTGCGCTTTACAAATGTGGATTATTATTATCCTGTATTTGTCCTTCCTAAATTCTGTCTTCTGTTTAATAATGAGACTTGTTAGTCCTGCCGTATTATGCCATGTCGTCATTTGTATCCTTCCGAAGCTACTGGCCCCTTTACTTCGAGTGTTACACTGTACTGTGTGAAGCACTATTTTTTCCCCACTCCCTCGCCTGCACGCCATTGTCCTTGCCTTCTCACACCCCCGTCTACCCATCCCTACTCCCGCTGTCAGTGCCTTCTTGCCCCATGCCCCTACCTGCACTCCTGATTGCAATGCAATCGGTCTTGCGTAAATGCGAGTCTTATTGCATTGCAAATAGTTATTACCTACCCATTAGCGGCAACAACTTGAAAAAGAAACCAAAAGCCGCAGAAGCAGTAAACAAAGGTGCAGCGGCTGGAAGTCCTGTGACTGGAAGGGAGGGGCCTGGCTGCACAGGGGCCGCCGTCGCTGCTACTGCACAGTAGGGAGTGACGGGATCCCGGGCCTACTGCACACAACACCAGCGCAGCTGCTCAGCTGCTAGTAGGTCTCTTGTTTCTGCGGGTGCAACGCAGCCCCTCTGTAACTGCATTTTAGCTCCCTTGTTTTGTTGGTAGTTTATTTTGGTGGAGCCCGGGATGTACCTGGAGAAGGGGCATCCTTTGGTTTTGGCTTACAAGACCGATGTTTTGTATAAACTATCTAGGCATCATTTTATAACTTAATTTTCTCCTAGTCCGATTAGTGGGATTATAATAATAAATATTGAGAAGTAAAGGATTGAGGCGTTTGTGCTGCATAGCTAAATACATATAATATCCCAAAGACGAGACCGATTGCATTGCAAATGCTTGTTCATTAAGATGACACTTCGCATTTTTCAAAGGCATTCCCCATGTAGTAAAAGACACGGGAATATTGCACTATTTTGTGACCTCTGCCATTTTTGCTGTAGAAAATAAACAATGCGAAATTTTCTGATAGTCTTGAGTAATTGTGACTGCGTATTAACTTAATAAGACCGCTCTCCAGAGAGAGCATTTAGCGGCCAGATAAGGCACCACTTGACTTTTTCTATTAGTCTCGCAATGGCAGGATAGCGCCCGCTGATTTCAAAGACTTCTCCACTGGAACATTCTCCGAGAAGAGGCGGCACACGTGAATAATCATAGCAGCACTAGTGTCCCACTGGACTCTCACAGCAGTCAGCAGAGCATATTCCGGAAGCAGTCGGGCCTGGAATAATGCCACTCAGCTGCACGCGCCTCAATTCATAACACAACTCCGCGGCTGCCAACACGAGTGAAGCCGCGAGAGCCATTTCCGATTGGCTCTTCTGCCAAACAAAAACAAGTCTTACTTTACAATTTCTGCGGAAAGAAAACACGGGATGCCAAGTGAATCTTTCTCTTTCGCCCCATGCGAAGCTAATCCCTTGTCTGTTGGAGGAGTGTTGCAGACTTCCAATCAGCTTGCGCCCTTACACCGCGTTCAGTCATGCCTATAAAATGGTGGCTTGAAGAAGTCGTGGCTACCTGGGCTGGTAAGCACAATAATGTTAATGTGAATGTGTATGCGCACAAAGAGAGCGAGAACAACCGGATGATTAATGAACGGCGCTTAATAAATCTAAATATCAGCTTGTTCTTAGTCGACCTATATTATAAGTCGTTTTTCATTGAAAGGAAATTATTACTGTGAGCCCTGCTTTTAGGTCCATGTATTCTAAACAATAGAGCAGTATTTAAGCTGGTGAAAGCACACCTCAAAAACTGGTCGGCGCTTTCATTTATGTTTCACAAACCTCTCTAGAGCAACAAAGAGATGTAGAAAAGGAGTTATGAATGTTTTGAGTTAAGGTAAAAACTAGCAGCTAAATGATTAAAAAGCATCAACCTCACGAACCTAGGGGCATATTATCTAGAAGTGCGTTAAAAAACGCACATCGCACATCTTCATATCGCAGGTCGCTGGATTTTTTCACCGTGATAGCGCGTAATTATCAATGCGCATCACGTAGGCGAAATTAAACCGGCGATAGTCGGCGATATGGAACAGTAGCGCATGAAAACAAACGTTGTTTTCACGCGCTAATGTGTGCCTTGATAATATGGGGGGGGGTGGATTCAGCGTTATGATCCACACCCCCATGTTATCAATGCCTTAACACCTGGTCAGAGCAGGCGTTGGGAGACCTGCGATAAACGAGTTTATCGCAGGTTTTTGTCTCCCAATGCCTGCCTTGGTAATAGGGTGTTCCCACCTCCAACCACATTTTACATGTGGTTGGACGTGGGAACGCCCACTTTCCATGTCATTAGCGATGTTTCTTGCTGACATACAAAGTGGGATTGTGGCAGGCGTTAACATGCCCTTGTGGATAGGGCTCTAGAAGTATCGCCGCTTTCTCGGCACAATTCGCCGAAAAAGCGGCGATACTTCGCCTTGTTAATATGCCCCCTAGCTATGTGAAACTGAGCCAAAGTAAAAAATATGGCCAATGGCTATGGTGTGCGATTCGGATACAAAAAGTGGATTGGGTCTGGTTGGAGCTCATCTTTGAACTTCGAAGACATTTTGTGAAAAAATGTCTGAGAAGGTAAAGTCCAGTGGGGAAAGGTGGCAGGCAGTGTCCAAGGAGGAAGCATCATCATGGGGGAGCTGCTGGACAAAACAGCATGTTCGGACTGAGGGCTAGATGTATGAAGTATTTTTGCTGTTGCAAACGGACCAATTTGACAGATCGGGCCATTTCCGACCGCAAAAATGCATTTGGGTTTGAGAATGTTTATAAAAATATTTTTTAAGAGCCATCAGTGGTACCACGGACCACTGCCAACTCTTAAAAAATGAGAATGAAACTTCATTTTTTATTTTTAAACATATTCTATTTTCGTGTAAGGAAAATGGGCTGCAATAAAAACAAATAAATGCTTTATTTAAAAGCCATCACAGACTTTGTGGTCTGCTGACACCAAAAGGCAACCAGTCCTGTGATGGCAGCGAATCCTAGTGGGCCAAAAATTGTGACCTTCATCATAATTATTCATGAGGTAGGTCTCTTTGTGACCTACTATGAATCACTAATGAACTAGATATGACTTTTTTACATTGGTAATTGCGATTACCAAATAGCGACTTGCAAAAAATCGCTATTTGGTAGTCGCTATTACTAATCTTCCTACATCAAGCCCATAGTCTCTTTTTTGGAAGCTGAAAATCTCCAGGGGACAAAGCTGTAGGCTGTAGCTGACGAAGGGGCCACAAGGCAGGCATCCTTTCTGGGAAGGATTAATAAACAGGATTTATTGCTGTAGAGAAGATCATGACGGAAGCTATGGCAAAATCAGGCCAAACCGTGATGCACTTCGGGTGGATAAATGAGCAGGATGGCCCTGTGTCATATTGTTTCTTAAAGCAGTTGTAAGCCAAAAATGTTTCAGGTTTTGGGTGTTGGCTATCTGGCACCTTTAGCACCACATCCAATGGTCCAGGACCGGAGAGGCACCACTTGGAGGGTCAGGACTCACTCTGGCTGGGTCCAGATATGGGTTAAAGATAGGTGGAGTTTTTTTGTCCCTGTAGCTCTGATCAGGAGGCCAGTCAACTAGCCCTTGGAATCACTCTAGAAGTCCTGGATTCAAGAGGCAGAACAGGGCTTATACAGCAGGGTAGGCCTCTGAAGGTTCCAGGCAGGCTTCAGACAGCAGAGCAGTCAATCAATCAATCGATCTAATTGTACTTGTAGAGCATCGCTTGTCATCCACAAGGGTATCCAGGCAGTTGCTGCAGGTTTCAGTCAAAGAACCAGCTCTTGAGCCTACTCCAGAATTAGGCAGCATGGGTGCAGTGTGATGGGGGATGGGGGGGCATTCCAGGTTTTGGAAGTGACATGGGAGAAGGATCGACCTCTGCAGTGGCGTATGAGAGGTGTCTGTGCGAGGGCAAGGTAAGCTGAGTGGAGGTTCTTGAGAGGTCGACGGAAAAGCAGTAGATAGTTCATTTAGGCTTGTCCTTGGTCATGAAGGGCTTTGTAGGCATGGGTCAGGTGCTTGAAAAGGCATTTTTTCTGGACCAGGAGCCAGTGGAGGTCTTTCAGGTGCAGGTTGATGTGGGTTCTCTTGGGCAGGCTGAGAATTAGCCTGGTGGCTGCATTCTGGATCGTCTTGAGTCTTTTAATGAGTTTGCTGGCTGTTCCTGAATAGAGTGTGTTGTTGTAGTCCAGTCGGCTGGTAATGAGGGCCTGCATCATCATCTTTCTGGTGCTGATTGGAAGCCGCTTGAAAACTTTGCAGAGCATGTGGAGTGTGTGAAAGCAGGCTTAAGAGATGGTGTTGACCTGACGTTTCAGAGAGAGTACGCTGTTGGGGATCACGGCGAGGTTTCATGCATGGTCTTTCACCATGGCGGTGACTCCAAGTTCCAATGGCCACAAGGAGTCATTCCAGAGAGATGTGTGCCTGCCAAGGATCAGAACTTCAGTTTTGTCTGTGTTCAGTTTCAGGCAGTTGTCCCTCATCCAGGACGAGACGTTCTTCATGCAGTTGTGGAACTTGATCTTCGTTGAGGTGGTGTCGGCATTGGAGATGATACTGGTTTTGTGTGATCTGATGATGTCTGCGAGTGGTATCATTTAGATGGTGAAGAAGGTTGGACTGAGGAATGAGTTTGGGGGATGCTGCAGATGGTTTTCTTGGCTTGTGAGGTGAAGGGAAGGTGTCAGACTCTCTGGGTTCGACCAGTGAGAAAGGATGCATACCAACTGAGCTCATCACCTGTGATTCCAATCTGGTGTAGTTGATCAATGAGTGTGCGGTGGGAGACAGTGTGAAAAAACTGCGGAGAGATCAAGCATGATTAGTGTGGCTGATTCTCTTCTGTCGAGAAGGGTGAGGATGTCATCTGCTGCAGCAATCAAAGCTGTCTTAGTGCTGTGGTTGGCCCTGATCCCTGATTGGGAAGGGTCCAGTAGTTTGTTTCTCTTCAGGTGTTCGTGTCTTGGATGTTGATGGCCTTCTCCAGGAGTTTGGTGAGGAACATGAGCCGAGAGATGGGGCGTTAGTTCTGGAGCTTGTTGGAATCTGCAGAGGGTTTCTTGAGGAGGGGTATTACCTCTGCGTGTTTCCAGTTGTTGGGAAAGGTGGCCGTGGTTATCAAGGCATTTAGGATGGCGGTGATCTGGCGGCTGATCTCGTCTCTTCTGAGGTTAAAAAGTTGTGAAGGCAGGGGTCGATGGGAACTCCTGAGTGGATGAAGTTCATAAAAGTAGTTGTGTTTGGTGTGCTGAGATGTTCTCATGGGGTGCCTGATGGTTAGCGGTGGTGGTCAATGGAATATGGAGGAGGTCAGTGTGTCCTTCGAGGTGTAGCAATGCAGTCTTCTGAAATAAAAAGCAAGCCACAGCAACAAGCATTCCTTCCATGGGTCCATGGGTCCAGAAAGTGAACTGAAGAGTGGGTCAGAGGGTTCTATTTTTATACCTGTTGCGGTCTTTGAAGTAGGAGAAGTTTCTAAAGTTTTCTCATTGAAGTGCTACGAGTTTCCTATCTCCCCTGCGCTCGCTCCAGTCTGACTTCATGACCAATGAGGTAGTGTGAAGTCCTCTATGTGAAGGCGGGGTGCAACTTTTTGATTTGCAAGTGGGGCTGTGCCCAGCTCTGCCTCCCATCATGCTCATTCAGGCATACCTAATCCCTCTATTGTGTGGCTGTTTGAGAGGAATACACAAAGAGTAACTGCCATCTACATCCAGTCATGTGTGTCAGGAACAGACTGCAGGCACAAAATAGGTAGGGCAGGAAAATGCCAATGTCTAAAAGTGGCATTTTCAAAATTCTGATTTAAAATCCGACTTTACCAATTCAATTCAATTCAATAGAGACTTTATTTCGGTTTTGTTTCACACCATAAAAGTACACATAAATACATTGAAAATGTCATTCTTTAAAAATCATAATCACATAAAAAAGACATATTATACGTATTTCATTAATGAGTAAGTAGACAAGATCAGCAGTGAAGTGAAAATAATACTGGGTTTACAACATGATATAAGATCTTTCAATAGATAAGCTCATCTTCCTTAAGAGGTATAAAATCACAGATCCAGGCAATTTCTCAGTTTGACAGTTAATTAAAAAAATTCTATTACATGAAGAACACTGTCAATGTGCAAAAGCTGTAGATACATAAGTGCTGGTCTTATTTGGTTAAAATTTAGTTTTTTTAAAAGAGCAACAAGGTAAGGTCTGCGCGGGTATTCATAAAACCTACATAAAATTATAAAATGCAGCATATCCTGTGGAGACTTCCCGTCGAAGCCACAGGGAGCAACAGTTTTATTAAAAATATGCGACTTTGGTCTAATTAACACCTTGGCTGCTAGAGCTATTTTCCTCCGGTGCTGAATTGTTGTAGAGCCCATAGTGCATGACGAGCTCAGCTCGTCATCAGCACAGCTCCACTGTGCCTCATGACGAGCTGAGCTCGTCATGAGCATCGAAGGGGTTAAAAGATGATGAAAAATATTAAACCTAAACCTCGTCAACAGAAATTTTTCATGAGAAGTGAAAGTGTATGTTAAATATGGTTCCATAGTGTCACAGGTTTTTAGCATAACATATTTCCTAATATTAGGTTTCTTGAGCTCTTCCCCTTCTCTATGGGCCATCCTGTCCATATGAAAAGCCCGCTTGAATGCTGCCACATCCCCCTTTACCATCCCGCAAGGGTTTTCAAACAAGTTCAGACATCCAAGCCTTGAAAAGCAAGATTTCAGGTATTTTAGCCAGGGCACGCACATTGAATTATCCTGAGACACAAGGTCTTTCACAATCAGGTGGGTAAGCGGTATGTCTTGGTTTAACCACAATTTTATCCAACATATCAGCGGTCTTATGGCAAATATATCACATAGGTACTGTGTCCCCAGTTCTTCGTGTACTGCCAGATTAGGTGTACTGGCTGGAACACAGAGAAGGCGTTTTCAGAAAATTGTTTTCAGTGACCTGTAACTGTTCTCCATTTACGTAGCCCCATACCTGGCTGCCATATACAGCGGTAGCTATCGATTTAGCATTATAAAGTTTCATCATTGCAGTATTTGGCTTCTTCCCCAATTTCGTTGCAAAATTAAAAACAGAGGCATTTATCCTTGTCATTTCACCTTTCTTTCTAGCTAGGTGAGGACCCCAGCTGAGCTTTGTGTAAAATACGACACCAAGATATGAAAACGTTTGAGTAATGGGGATCAAAACATCATCTAGTTTAAAAATAAAATTATTTTTTGGTTGTCGGCCAACATGCATGATATATGATTTAGAATTGTTGACCAATAGGTCTCTGTTAGTCATAAAAATATTAAAAGCATTCAAAAGCGCCTGGAGACCCTTTTCCGTTCTGGAAATTAAAACCGCATCATCTGCGTATAAAAAAATTGGAATACCCCGCCTGCCAACTCTGGGGCAGTCTGATTGTACCTCCTGTAAAGCAGCATCTAAATCATTCATGTAAAAATTAAAAAGAAATGGGGCCAGAATGCAACCCTGACGCACTCCCTTTTTAATGTTAAAATTACCAGTGGTGTCCCCATTTGCTGAGTACCTTACATTTGCACTGGTGTTACTGTGCATATCCACCAAAAAATCAACAAACCCTATGTCCACACCTTTCTACCTCATGATCTGCCACAGCCTTCCCCTGATAACACAATCGGAGGCCGATGACAGATCCATGAAGGCAAGGTGGACAGTTCCCTTCTGCACAACAGTATATTTACTCAATATAAGGAAAAGATTAAGGCACTGGGTTATGGTGGAATGGCCTCTACAGAAGCCATACTGGGAGATGGACATGATATTGTTGTCCGACGTCCAACTTGACATTCGCTGAAGGAGGATTCTCCCCATAATCTTGACCATGGAAATTATTAATGAGATTGGACGATAACATAGGGGGCTGCCCTTGTCTCCTTTCTTAAACACAGGGACAATTGTTGATAGACCCCAGGACAAAGGACAGCCCGCTATAGCATCTGCATTAAATACAGCTACCAAAATAGGTGCCCAAAAACTTGGATCAGATTTATACAGATCTGGAGGGATTCCGTCAGGTCCTGGGGCCTTCCTAGCTGTGAGTCCTTCTATGGCCTCCATTACATCACTTATATCAAATTTAATGATGCCTCCCCTGTCATAAGGTGATACATCAACTGTTACAGGGTCCACTGAATGGTACAGTTGTTTAAAATGAAGTTCCCACTCCTCCTTAATTATACATCAATCTAGACCATCACCCGGGTCTTCAGCCAAAAAAGGTCTTTTAACTAACACCCAGAATTTAGAGCTACATTTTAAGTTGGAGGGGTCAAGTATCTCGTCCCAAGCCTCTTTTCTTAAGAACTCCTTATGAGATGCAATAACAGACTTATATTCTTTCCGACGCAGTTTTACATCCTCCCGATTTCTTGGATTAACTGACAGAGCTAACCTTAGGTTACGTGCTGCTTTGGAACAATCGTGATTAAACCACCTAGGTCCCCCTTTCACCAAGTTCTTCGCGGGAACCATCATCAGTTCTGACACCTTTTCCGACAGGTTTTGATATGCAATAAGGACCTGTCTGGGATCTCCCCCCTCATGTGTACAGTTCTTAATATCCTCAGTACATTTATCCACAATATTTTTATATACTAGATCTGGAGTAACCATTGACCACTTAAGTCGCCTCCTCCCATCTGTAGTACACAGCCTACCAGAGGTACAGTTCTGTTTTTCCTTGTTAACCCAAGGTCCCTTCAGACGAATTATTAAAGGGTTATGTTCGCTGAATTCACTATGCTCTATACTGAACGAATCCAAATAAGTCTGCATCGTCAATGAGACTAACGTGTGATCAATAAAAGTGCCCCTTCCATGCCCTTTAAAAGTAGGAATATCAAAGCATTTTAACGGGTCCCTGAGTGTCATAGCCAGTGAGAGGTCCAAGTTGTTCATTAGGTCATTACAAAGTTCCCCGTCCACTGTATGTTCCATATGTAAACCACCCAAGCGCTCACAACGCAAGTCTGTTAGACATTTCTTCAGGTGATCACCACACGGATGCACATTAAAATCACCCATGATCATGAGATTATGACTGAAATCCTTCATAGAAGTAGTAATAAAAGAATTCAGTACAGATATTTGATTAGACGCTGCACTGACATTAATCGCATTATAAAAATTCACCAAACCAGCCAGACAGTTTTCTCCATTTAAAACTAAACCCATCACTCCAGAATACTGTGATTCAATTATACAAATTTTACAAGGGACTAAAATAGAAACAAAAATCACAAGTCCCCCCTTTGGTCTGCCTCTTATTGATGGTGTAGCTGGCACGTAAAAGGCCTTGTACCCTTCCAGAAAGAGATCACACTCTACCGACCAAGTTTCTTGTAAACAGATGACCTTGAATTGCTTAATATAGTTAACCCAGTTTTCATCAGCCATTTTAGCAGCCAAACCCGCAATATTCCACGAGACAACCAGACATCCAGGTACTATGTCCTGTGAGTTCTCTGCGGGTACAAGTTCACCTGAAGCCGCAGTGCCCTGAGCCACAGGTACCACACGTCAATCACACATCTCAAGGCCAGATAGAGCATCATACCTATTCTGTGTGTTGACATTGAACCCATGATGGTAGCGTCCAGCACTAGTAATCCTGTTGTGGGTTTCAACCCTATTTCCGGGCCCGCAAGGATTAACAATATATAAAAATTGTGTGTCCATGACCGGGGTCTGAGGTTCAAACACCTGCCTAATTATCCTTTGTTGGGGGGGTGGTTTGCACAGGTGGGCGTAAAAGTACCCCAATGGGCGCACACATATACTGTTCTCATTATATATTAATGAAGATGCTCTTAAGAGGACAGTTGCCACATGTTGGGGGTGTTTAAAATTTACAACAATGCAATCCCCACTTCCCAGTTTTTTGGACGGGCCTACCCAGTTCACCCTCCTTACTGCCATTATCTGATCTGAGTAAGAAATAGGAAAACCACAGTTTTTGTTAAGCCAGGCGACTGTCTTGTGTTTCAGTGAGGCGTGAGATTCATCCTAGGGTGAGGCAGGATGGGTACCACAAGGTGGAACGTTAGTCAATACCGCCACAAACGGTGCACAGTCAGGTGGTAAGTTCAAATATCGAATGCTCCTAGGGGGCCTTGGATCTAATCCACTCCTAGTAGCTGAATTGGGTTGTGTCAACAAAGCCGGTACTACTGGAGCGACTGTTGTACTTGGTACCTCATTCACAGTAGTAGCTGCAACAACAGTATTACGAGTGTTCTGATGAACTTTAGCACTCGTCACCTCCTGCCCTCCTTCCCCAGCCTTAGCCCTTGCACTGGTGGCTGCAGCCAGGTGTGTAGACAACAGGCCGCCAAGCCTAGCCACTTCCGTACCAGGGTGTCTATCTGAGTAGTCAGCGGTTTAATCATCTCCTCTATTTTTGCTTCTAATTTTGCCTCTAGATTTTTAAAAAGAGATGCAAACAGCTCAGCATTTATATTAAGACCACTTTCATTGTTTCCTGTGAACACAAAGGGGTTTATGACAGGGCCATTAGTTTCTTTCCCATCCAAAATCCCTTCTTTTTGTACTGTGTTTCCCCCCCCCGTTTTTGCTGTACTTTCCTACAGGTTTGCATCGGTCTTATGACAGGCAGAGCTTCTCCTGGTTCTTCACTAGACAGGGTGTGTTGATCTAAGTGAACCTCAACACTCACCGTAGTGGGTGTCGGCGTCGGCGGATCTACTCTAGCGACTCCACTTGTATTTGCCTCAGCCTCTGTGGTCACTCCTTGCGGAGACAACTCAGGCAAATATGGAGTCCCAGCAGCGGCGATGGACTGGTGATGCACGAGAGTGAAGAGCGACGAGCCATTCCCCTCACGGCAGGAGACGATGGCAGAGACGTTGGCCAGTTAGCCGTTCCCCTCACGGCAGTCAGGCAAGTCCCTGGTGCAGCCCGTGTGCAAAAAACGCTGCCACTAAGCGCTCAGCGCTCCTGTCCTTTAACGCGCCTCCGGGCGCTCTGATGATGTCACTCTCGAGCCACAGCCACCGGGGCACCTGGGAAATGGAGTCCCAGCGGCGGCGATGGTGCTGGTGATGCACGAGAGTGAAGAGCGACGAGCCGTTCCCCTCACGGCAGGAGACGATGGCAGAGACGTGGGCCAGTTAGCTGTTCCCCTCACTGCAGTCAGGCAAGTCCCTGGTGCAGCCCGTGTGCAAAAAAAGCTCCATTATTGAGGAGTACAATTTCTTTGACACTAAACATGAATTTCCTATCTGCTCCTAATAAAAAGTTATCACTTATTATGTTATGATATGTTACTGCAGCTTAGAGAGTGTATTTTCACCACATGGTCTCTCAGCGCTAGGTAACTGATTCAGCATGGTTCGGGATACTTATTAATAAGCTTGCTTAAAGAGACAGACTTCCACATTTGTCTGAATTTCACATAATTGGGGGTGGTTCTACGTCCAAGACATAGTGATTTCCCGACGCAAAGAGCAGTGACTGAGAACCTGATATCCCCTGTCCTATTCCTCCTAAATTGAGGGGTCACTGCATAGTGTAAATGAGTGGATCTCAGATGTCTAGTGGGGGACTATTTAAGGAATTGATGAAGGCAAAGCTTTCTGTGTGCAAGGCCTTAAAGATGGTACAACATACTTTGAACGTGGATCTTTGTGCAACTAGAAACCAAATACAGGTCTTTTGTAACTTGTGAAATTTGACAATGTTTGTGAAGTTGGTAAATCAGCCCAGCAGCCTATTTTATTATTTATTTATTTAATTTAAAACACTTGTATAGCGCGGCTGTCACCTTACAGGCATCCTGGCGCTGATCAACTGAAGCCTGGGCATAAGATATTTAGGAAGACCCAGATAGAGGAAAAGTGTCTGAACTGCGTGGAACTTTTGAAGAAAAGGGTGGTACGACAAAGCAATGCGAAATGGATGAATTACAAACACACACAGGTGGTATCACCGGGGCACAACGTTGCAACCACTGGGTTTTAATTTAATCTCTAAACTCCAGCATTTGTAGTCTTCGTACTCTTTAATTAAAACATTTATGGATAGGACTTTGTCCAGGTAAAGTTAAGTTTAGTGGTGGGTGCTGGTAAACACCGCTATGGTGCGTAGGCAGAGTTTTTACCAAACTATGCCCTGCAAGCAGAGTGGGCAATGACAAAAACGCTTTGAACTCTTCCGGCGGAGCGATGTTTACCACCCACCCTTAGAAATGATAGCAACAAGTCTGGAAATGGGTGAATACAATTTTTACGATATTTGGAGGACAGGTGACATTAGGCGACCCTGATTTGACCTTTATCAGTAGGTTCACCAAGTACTCTTGGATAATCTAAGGAAAGAATGAAAGAATACTAGTATTTGTATCATCGGAGGACAGGCTATTGTGCAGGCGGCAGGGAGCAAAACTCTTTTTTTAATGCACTCAATCTTATTAATGAAGAAAGAATTGAGAGAATTATTAAATGTAATAATGCAACCTACTGTTATCCTTTAAGAGAGATGGTTCTCATAGTAATGAACAAGCATTTACAATGCAAAAGGTCTCTCAATTACATTTTTTTGAGCTATTGGCATTGAAAATTTATTTTTTCCGCATTCGTGAAGCATTAATCAAGTAATGGCGTTGTACATTACAATGTATTTTACCCACTGTTGACCCCCGCATACAGACATACATTGAAACCGCACTACAAATGGGCACACATGCATGCACACGCTGAGAAACACATGCACCCCGTGAGACACACTGATACATAGAGACACCAATGGTAGGGGTGGAGTATCGTTGGTGCGGAGTATCGTTGGTGCAGCAGGGTGAAAGGGTGTAAGAAGCCCATTAAGCCCCAATCATTACTATCCAACCCGTGGTGAAGGAGGTATTTACTCCTTGAATTAGGGCCTGCGCTGGGTTGTATGACATTACTACACATTCTGTTGCAACTTATGCCTTTACCAAGCATGCGTTACAACGCGAATGCCTTCTCCACGCATATCCTATACCAAGAAAATGCCTTTAACACGCACACTTTTACAACAATTTTCGTTGTTAAACTATGCATGTTAATGGCATTTTCATGTTAAAGGATATCTCCGATCACTACTATTTAACCATAAAAATGAACCCTTATAATTTACCCCTGTGCGATACCACTCCCTTATTCCCCCTTACCTCTCCACGTCCTCTCCACTCCAAGCACTTCTGATTTGGTTTTTGAGGGGAAGACCCCCCCAAATCCCCCCTTTTTTTTCACTTTTAGCACACATGCCTTTACTAAGTATCTCGTAGGAAAGGTATGCGTGGTAAAGGCTATTCGTTGTAACCACGTATGCGGCGTAATGCATGCGTGGTTATGGTTATGCGTTGAAATGGCTGCACTGTAGCAGCCGTTTCCCCCTGCGCAGCAACGCTAGGCGAGACCTAAAAATAATCAGTGTTGGCAGGATTAGATCACATACTTAAATCTCATGATTAGGTTGAACAGATGATTCCATGTCATCAAGACGCTGTTTTCCCAGTTATGGGCTTTTCTTTTACCAGTAATCACGCTCAGGTGTATTAGTGCAACCGGCTTACTAGTATAAAATCCCAGGAGTGGAAAAAGTGTCTGGGTGACAAGGAGTCACAAAGGAGCTACTCTGATACAAAAGTTGTGAGTCGTGTCACTGAGCTTGAACGGGATAGTTTTGGAGGGACATTTATAGAGATCAGCTTTTACATTGGCAAGTTTATAGTGGCATAGGTTGAGGTAGCTTCCAACATAACTGAGGCTGGAATTCTGGAACACTGAATTGGCTTTAAAACAGCAACAATATTCTTTCAATGAGTCCAATTCTTGGGACAAACTCGTAGAGTAGGGCTGGTATAATTTTTCATATTTTAGGAGGATTATCACCATGTCAAGGAGCTTGATCATACTTAAACACCTGTCACCTCTCAGGTATCAATTTCCTAACATGCCCCTACAAATAAATGATCCTCCTACTTGCAGAGGTGTTTGAGGGGGTCAACGAAACATCAGATTACTTCCGGTAGACATCCCAAAACTTCAGCCCGATGCAAAACGAAGGAGGAATCACTGAGGTAGACATAAAGAACGGACTACAATTTTCTCGGTGTCCAGTTCGGAATTGGCTAATTTGGATATCTAACCAGTAGCCGCCCTTTTAGTATGTTGTTAGTTTTTTTCATCGTATTTTTACAGCAGGTCATGCTTGTTTATTGCTGGTAAAACTGCTGAACACGCATGTGCAAGTCTGACCCTGTCCTCTTTCCAACGTTTATCGGATTTCACTGGTGCCAATAACTGTAAGTTCCTTATCTTCATATCGTCAGTCGGTATATGATTGAAGTACTGAATTATTGTGAAGATGGTCAACGATAGGGGGTGTACGTTTTGACCGGAGATGTGTAGGGTCAGATGAATGACGTGGAGGAGGGCTAAAGCGAGGAAAGGCTCCCTGAGCGGACGTGTGCTCTGAAGGGGGGGACCTACGCGAGGAGACATCAGTGTGCAGGGTAGTGCCTTTAGAGTTTCTTATCTTTAGGGGGGCCATCTGTTTCTAATTATCATGGCCGCGCTAAGGCCATGCTAATTAGAAATAGATAGCCCCTAAAGATAAGAAAGTGCTTCACGACAGTCGTAAAGCAGGCGAACCAATCCGGATGGGCCGGACGAAAGGGAGAAAAGGCAGCGACCAAAAAGCATCATTTTCAATGGGAAGCCAGCATTTAGCATAAACACTGACACCACCCAATGAAAATGATGGGTGGGGCTTCAAGTCCCCTTCTAAAATCTCCTCTCTCACTGTAGGACTCACCGAGCGAGCAGCACATGCGCTGCAACCCTAGGCGAGACCTAAAAACGAATTTAGGAGTTTTTCACTAGCAGGACATTTAAAACTTAGAAGTACATGTCCAAGCTTTTAACTACAATGCACCCTGCCCTATGGGTAGGCTAGGGTCTACCATAGGGGTGACTTATACATAATAAAAGGGGAGTTTAAGTCATGGCAAGGGGGTTATTTGGCAAATTGATAGCAGACTTGGGACATGTTTTAAGGGGATACTTATGTGGGTGGGACTAATTTTACACACTATTGGTATATGGAATACTACTTCACAAGCAACCTATCAGTAAATTAAATGTGGCAATTAGGTGTAAGCCTATTTTACCTGTTTTAGGGAGTGAGCACAAACACTTTAGCACTGGTTAACAGTAGTAAAGGGCATAGAGGTCTAAAGCTCAAATTCAGAAAAATTGGAAGATGAATGAAAACAGTTTTTGGGTAGACCAACCAAATGCTGACAGGTCTCGCAACCGCTTTGCATTGTGAAAATTCCTGATTTTCCCTAGTTGTTCTTGTGCTACGGGCCATCAGTGTTGCGTGTGTGCCAAAATGTGATTCACTGTCACTGTGTGTCTTGGTTACATTTACTAAAATGTTAATTTGTCATCACTTCACTTCACTTTCAATATCCTATGAGTATTAACATTTCATAACCGTTCACGCATGGCATCATTGCCTGCAGTTAGGTTTCACTACTCACAATTATTTACATCTCATGGGCACCCTTGAACGCCTGGACTCTCTTGTCCAGGTGTTCTGAGGTATTTACAGTCATAGTTTGTATATGGAGTCCTTCCATGCATTGACAGGCATTTAATTATAGGATTAGCTGTTCCCAAATAGTATTGATTTTGAATTGCTCTATATTAAAGCTCTAAAATGTAAAATGGCATGAGAAATATAAACGGCTATTTAAAATTGTGCTCAAGGGCAACTAAAAGCTCCGGCTGACACGTAGGGCCCAATTTGCAAAAGTATTTGAAGGATCTGCTATACAGATGAATAAAAAAGTAATTTACGATAGTAAATTCCACTTTCTTATTCAGAATACAGTTTTGTGGAATTTTAGGATCCTAAATTGCACATAAGGAGGTGGAAAATTGGCCAGTGTATAGTAGATGTTCCACCATTGAAAATATAGTGACGGGAAGGTATGGGCATTCCGGGTACAGTTGCTCAAAAACATTTTGCAGGTTGTTTCATCTTAGGAAGAAAATTGAAATTGACCCTTCTGAAAGGGAGACGAAACAGCCTTTCACAGTTGGACATTTTTCAAAGGACTCAAGTGGAAGTGGTCTATCCACAAGGAAACATTCTTTGCGATTTAGACGGTAGTATAGTTTTTGTGAGGGAAGGGGGGTGTTCTACCCCGGGTGGGCATTTTTCTGGAGATGGCGGGTGAGGTGAGCAATATAGGCAACCCTAAGGTAAGTGGTTTTCTTTATTTAACATTTTTATTTTACTTCGTCGTCGTCTGGCGAACTCCCCCGCTCTTACCTGCACCGGCTGTCAATGCGCGGCAAACTCAGGGAATACCCCGGGCAGCAAAAGTTCTAGCTACGACACTGGATTTAGAAAATACCACATACATGTTGATGCTCATGTAATTCTGCATATTTTCCAACTACTTGAGAAACTTCATCAAGTGTTGGAAAGTTGTAGTAGTCCTTAAAGTCTATGACTGCAATGGCTCTCCAGGATAAAGTGTGGGTGGGTGAAAGTGACTAGCATCACACAGATTTCTGCTCAGCATATTATCCAAATAGTTTCTGAAGTCGCATGGTGTATGTTGCTGGCATAGCGCATACAGCCCAGATCCAATCTACAGATCTTTACTAGGTATATCTGCTCCAGGCCTCCCGTTAGCGGAAAGCACAAGTAAACGGTAACGAGGAGAAAACACGAACTTATATGAATTACTTGTAATTCATTAATCAGAAATCATGCTAGACTGTGCTCATCTAAAATACATTCTGAACAGGCTTTATCATTATTCCATTTTATGCAAATGAAACTGAGTGATCTATAACCCATAATCTGACTCATGAAAAGTTAGTATTTCAAAGAAACCTGCAATAAATACCTGGGCAACATCATCATCATCCGGCCTTTTATGGGACATGGCCCCCTGTCCTGGTGCTAGAGCTGCTATTATCATCCCACGCTTAACCCCTCCATGGTAATCTGTTAACCTTGCTTTGTAGGGTCCTAAGACCTTTTTACGAGGGCCTTTTTAAATCCAATAGGTCAGCAATACAGTTACCGGCCCATTTGTAATGATGAGATTCACTGAAGCATTGGACCCATCACCCAGAGATTTAGGCTGATAAAAACAGCTGAAATCTGCTGCTGAAACTCAGGTGCCGAATGACCAATGTCTCTGCTAATTCCACATTTCAAGATGAAACCTCAACACCACACTTGTAATTCCCAGGTAACTCCACCCTCAAGCACCTTCACATACTCACATACTCACGAGATACTGGTAAATCTCGTGGACAGTGGTGATGGCTACAAATCCGAGACCTTGTAATGAAACCCTAGTTTGATGTAGTGTGCTGTACTAACATTAGTTCACGTTCTATGAAGTGGCTTTAGCAGCATGTTTTCCCTTACAAATAATATCTGTGTTAGTGTATGAGAACCAACGTTAACCCCTCAGCTGGCCTTCTACTCTTTAACATCATTCTTCTTACTGCTTTAGAAAGACTCTCTCCTCAACATGGCAAGGTTTGGAAATGTGGGTCCTTGTCCTAACTCGCAATTAACTTTTCTGGGTACCGGAAACCACAAAACCAGGCTCTAAATTCCATATGAAAGACAAACAGTTGTTTTGTTGAACAAGATTCCAGTTCCAATTTACATAAAGAGAACAACATTATCCTGAAAAGCAAGCAAAAACCTCCAAATTAAAAAATAGTAAAAGTTACGGTCCTAAAATGACGCTGAAAGGGATAATTCTATGACACTGAAAAGGATAATTCTATGATTGACAAGGCAAAGATTTCTTATCACCTACAAGATTAGACAATCTATCACAAAGCTACAACATAAACTCCAACCTTATACTCACACAACCATCTGCTCACACCCACAAAATTAACTTCCAGATACCACAGAACAACATTCTCCTGCTATGCCTTATCCTTTTCCTTTGTGGTCTGTTTCTTTTGGCTGTTGAGTAAAGGTGGTAACAGGTACTGTCACTTAACCAAGTGCTCCAAGTTCTTCTCCAGCAAAGTCGAGGATTATTAAATATAAAATGCAGTTTTCTAATCGGTGATTAGCACCTGCTTTAAACTGTTTTGGTGGAAGGGTGAATGGCGTTAGAGGACAACGAAATGCTCCATTTAGCATCCCTTTATGTGGCCAAGCTTGAAATCAGGATTTAGGGGGTTTATCTCTGCTTTTTTGGCTTTAAAAGCCAAGAAAGCAGAGATAAAATTATCTCCCTATTACCTAGCTGTCGCTAACACCAGTTAGCGACAGCTAGTAGGAGATAGCGACCATCTTGGGCCCCGCTTTGCATGTCAGTGATATTTATCACTAATGACAGGCAAAGTGGGCGTGCCAAGATGTTAGCAACTGGAAACAAAGATGCCGACTGCAGCCTAGTGGAGCTGGATCCTGGCCTGGCAACATCAGTCCTGTAGCCCCCTGGGCCATGGGATGTGGGAGCTGAGTAGGATCAGCAGGTCAGCATGGCGTAGACACCTGCCTTCAGGCTGCAAGAATAGTACCATGTTGTGCGGCCCTGGAGGTGGGGACTCATCAGCCCTCCCTGTATGCTAACGCCTCGACTACACAGGCCTGGCATGAAGGAATGAAGCTGGGCCCTGAATTAATGATGAAGGAGAGACACAGTGATCACTCAGTGCCCCGCCATAACCCGCTTGGCAGTCACACCAAGGCCATTCAGTACCTCGTGGCCAAAGGGGCAGCACCCTAATATCGGGTAGATGACTGGGGAGGGGGTGGGAACCCCTCCTCACTACCCATGGCTGGCTCATGTGACTCAGCTACATTTTGCCCCCCCTTCGCCATGAGAGCCCCATGGGCCCCTCAGAGTGTCCAGCCTGGGCTCCGAGGTTAGGGGGCGGTTACGGCTCCTGGAGGCCAGAAGGACTCACACACTACATCCATACCTGAGCCTGACACAGACTCTACGAACCCATGTAGGATGGTGGCAAACCTAGAAAGCAGTTGAACTACACTAAGAACTGGGCTGCTCATGCCAACCCCAACCTTGGACCCTGGAATGTGATGGGAGACAGCTGGAGTGTCGGCCCGCCACTGAAAGGAGTCTGTCATACAGCGGGGTCTTTCTTGGCGCTTTGGGGCCTCTGCTGTGCTCACAATGGTTCACCTTATGGCCTACCCAGGATCGGTGGACCCGGACAGGTGTGCTCCATATCTTGTATTTGGTAAGCGGTGCAGGCATCCGAGCCGTTTGACCACGTTCTCCAAGGTAAGGCCTTGCAGTAGTGAAAAACAACTTTTGGAGTTTTTCACTATCAGGACGTGTAAAGCTTAAACCCACATGTTCTAGTTTTTAAATACAAAGAGGCAGATTTACAAGCCCCTTGGGCCACTTTTGCGTCATTTTCAACAAGGGAAAAGTGACACAAAAGTGGTGCAAGGGACTTGTAAATCTGCCCCAATGTTTCCTTCCCTATTACCCTTTAAGTGCCTACTTACTTAGGGGGAACTTATGAGTAGTAAAAGGAAAGGTGTTGGCCTGGCAAAAGGTTTATTTTGCTAGGTCAAAATGCCAGTTGAAAACTGCACTACAAGCTGCAGTGGCAAGCCTGAGACACTTTGTAAATACTACTTTAGTGGGTGGCAGAGTGAGTGCCTCAGACCCACAAGTAGGATTAAATTGACAATCCCTGGGCACATGAAGTACTATATACTAGGGACCTACATGATGTAAATTAAATCAAATCAAGTGAGGCCAGTTTTACCATTTTTAGGGGGAGAGCACAAGTACTTTTCCACTGGTTAGCAAGGAAAAAGTACACAAAGGCCTAATGGAAACAAAAACATCTGGATGAGGCCGTTCAAAAGGGCTAGGTCCAGCAAAGTCAATTCAGGATAATTTTTGCACTTTTTATGCAATTGACATTACTTAATTAGATAATATAAGAAGACATGATTTTTTAATATTTTATTTGCAAAGGAACGGACTATTCTTCTATGCAGAGAACTCATCAGAGGCCCAGAGGGCGAAATAACACTTTATGCAAGGAACATAAAGAGACAGTCCATCTCGGGGACACCCAAGTCAGAGCCCTAGCAGTGACCTAAAAGGCTTCAATAATATTGCCCATTGGACCTTTTGAATGATGAAGGGATAATTGCCTGCATACTTCACAGAATGGACACATTAGACTTTCACAGTCCAGAACTGACTGTAGCTAACCTTTAATTTAATGAACAAAACCCGCTCGGAGGGCAGTTTTAAGAGAGTGCATTACACCTGTCCATCATTTAAAAGGGTGCTTTAAAATGCTCTGAAGTCAACAGTAAAACAGGACGTTTTAAAATATTAAAGAGGGATTGGAAATGCACAGTCGTTAATCTGTCAATTCAGTCATTGTCAATGAGATACATATTCATAAAAAAGTAGCATCAGTCGTATGGACAAAAACTCCCACTTATGCTTGCATTTAATGGTCAGCATACGCACCTATAGATAATGTGGTAACCTAGCAACAATATGCAGACAGTGCTGATTTCTGCACGCTGGTCCTTTACCAGAAACGACCTATTAAGGCAGTCTTTGCTTCAGTTTGAATATTGTAGGTTTTAGATCGTTTATCATAGTTTTAGATACAATCTACGGGCCTCATCAACAAGATGAGCTAAAAAAAATCAGAAATGTACTCCTCGAAGTTTAAACCAGTATTTGGTTACATTTTCAACTATTTAGGCATACTCCAATTATTTCTGCACTACTTGGGCATATTACGGGCCCCTTGCTATGTCGGAACATCACTTTTTGTGACGCTTTAGTGGTGCAAATCACAAAATTGTATCTATGAGGACGCTCAAAGTCACTTTGCATAGCTTTGATTGGGTCTCATAGATATGGAGTACGGCATGGCAGCGCGAATCACTGCGTTGCCTTTCTCTGTGCTCAGGAAGCATTCCATGGGTGTTTCAGTTCCCAAGAAACACCCATGTATTTTTTTTTTTTTTTTTTTAAATGTATTTTGAAGCTTCCCCTGATTTACAAAACCGTGTATACCTAGAGATGCGCCAAAACCATATGTCTCCCAAGGTGAGGCGTAATGAGGAGAAATAACTTTATTTGTCCTCAATTTTTCCTCTTTACATTTGTGCTGCATTCTGCAGTGCACATGGAAAGAGGAAAAAGCCTCTTGGGATTGTTTCTGTACAACAAACAATCCTAATGGCAACAAAGGCACCCTTGCACCATAATGCTCGAGGGCCTGAGTTGATACAAGGCTGCCGAAACTGCGCTTGTGCAGGGGTAAAGGAGAGGAATGCACCCAATGCATAAATACGGTCCATTCCTGCCCTTTCACTTTGGAGTAGGGCAGGGCATCAATCTGACTTGCTGCGGTGCGCTACGCCAAATCCCTATAAATGAGGCCCTACTTCTGTAAATGTGACGCAGTCACTGCTTTCTAAGAGTACTTAAATGAGTATACACTTCTCCCTTTTAATCCGCTACCAATAAGGAAGTGATCAGACTTCTCACCTGGATACATATTTACCCATGCCATTCACTTCTTGGTTACCAAAAGAAGCTGAAGACCTGAATTTTCAATTAACCACCCTATCATAAGTAGGGTTAGGCACACATACCTCCTCAGCACCAGAATACCCTCGAGGGTGATAGTGCGCTTTACAAATATACATAACAAAAATAAATGCTGGGGTTCTAACTACAAAAGTTTGATAAATATGCCCTGATGTGTTCTCATGCATCCATCGCAGCCCAAGTGGGGAATGCCCCTTCTCCTACATCGCCGCCCAGACCCCGAATGACCTCCAACTCCATCTTCAGAAAAGCACCCTCCCTGGATGACTTCAGAAAGAACCTCAAGACCTGGCTCTTCCACAGAGACACAGCAACATCTGTGCCAGATACCCCTAGGGGTGACAGATCTATTCTATACAAATACTGATTGATTAACTGATGCGTGAGTTTGTGGCTATTCACCTGCTTTTGTTAATGATCCCACTGAGGAATGACCCTAGTCTCAATGTGGTCTTGATATATCAAACATAGCGTGCCCCATGAGCCTGCATCGAAGGGTAATCCATGCGGTTTAGTTACCGCTGACAAGAGACTACCTCAATCCTACACCTCTGCAGCTCCGTGGGTTAGGATTGAGGTAGTCTCTTGTCAGCGCTTCACCGTGGGCCAACTCCAGCCCAGAAGCATAACGAAGTAGCCAATTTTTGCTACTCTGTTTTAGGACTTTAGGCATACCACATAGTTTATAAAAAACTGAGTATAATTAGTAGGGACCAGTGGAGGTCCTGAGGGGTAAGCAGGAGGGGACTGCTTACGAAACATGTCATGTCGACCAAGTAGATAGCGTAATACGCTCTACTGAACCCCCCTTTTTATGTTCCCAGCCAGAGAAGTTAATAAATCATTTTTTTCTACTAGCCAGGGAATTTTTAATTTGCTCTCACATATTTAGGTCCCTACACTTTTCACTGTCCTCACACCACACATAGCCCATCGTCACAATACTAAGTGCTCCTGCGTAGCTCGTAGGTCGCAGCACGCCCCGGGCAGACCTCTATGAAGAAGCATGCCACTAAGGGACTCTTAGTGTGTGAGAGGTATTTTAAAAGCACATAGTGCTCCTCGTTTGCCATCAGCCAAGAGAGCCACTCTCACAAACCGTTGATAGATAATCACAACAAAAATTTAAAGGTTATTCACTTTTTGCACATTGATAAAATCCTACTGTTTAATTACACTATTTAGGAGGGTGATTCTAACATTACCTCTACACTTCTTCGACTGTTGTTTTAGAGTGGCAAATACCCACAACAATGTTGGGTCAATAGGGGGGCAAATGCACACAGCCATGTTGAGTCAATAGGGGGGTGGAAAATGCACACGGCTAAGCAGAAGCAAATCTGTGGTTTGGTGGGGGATACACCATATGTGTATGTGCATATCTGGTTTTGGGGGGAAATACCCCCATACACGAAGATGCATATCTGGGTTGGGGGAAATACCATCATACATGAAGATGCATATCTGGGGTTGGGGGAAATACCCCCATACATGAAGATGCATATCTGGGGTTGAGGGAAATACCCCCATACATGAAGATGCATTTCTGGGGTTGTGGGAGATACCCCCATACATGAAGATGCATATCTGGGGCTGGGGGGAAATAACCCCATACATGAAGATGCATATCTGGGGTTGTGGTAGAAATTAAAGCAAGAATTGTTTACAGGAACAATGTGACTCGTGATCAAACCAAATCCTATATCAGTACATGTGGAGTACATGCTGCAGGATTGTCCACATAAACCATCTCCTAGGTTATTTTCAATGAAAGGCACTCACACATTGTTGCAGCAAAAGTAACTGTCAACTTTGAGGAATGGGTAGAGTATAGATGCAGGTGTACCATGGTCACCTGTGGACCATGGTAAGGTGGGCCTTCATAGACCACACCAATGGACTTATACACTTACATAGGCCCCACCAGGTCACTGCAACATTAAGTCAACATTTCCATTTATCACCAGCTGTTCTGTGAATAGAGCCCGGGGGACAGCCTTTGGGGCAGAACCACCATGGTGCACTGCCTCACATGCCTTGACAGAGGTAGTGTCATGTAGAAAACACAAACATCACTATCAGGTTATGGCAGGTGCAGGGATTTGGCGTTCAATGTAGGGTACTTGCAGAGAGCCAAATCACAACTGGGCAGTCTGACCTACGTACCACAACCTTGATCAGCAGCATTGTTCCTCTTACAACAAAACCTTTGACCTGTAAAAGCCAAAGGCCAGGTTCAAGCGATGATCACAGATTGTGTGCCAATTACTTTCAGAGGGCCTGAGCATCATTGTGATCACAATCCGAACATGGGTCCATAGAATGTCGTGTGTGTATAATGAGGGAATTTCATCATCAAGTATACAGTCAGCATGCTAAGTTCTGGGGGAATGGCACATTTTACCCTGGATCAGGAATTAGACTAAACACACATATGTGTGTAACAAACAGTGAATGAATAAGTCCACCACAACATACACAGAAACATTGCAGGACAACACAACTCCAATGTACTAGAACAAGTAAGACATTGTGATGCATTTGTGTACAGTAAAGCACAGAGGATATCTGCACAGACAACACACATGTCCACAGACAAAGCCACTCAGTACGGCATTCAGTGTCTACAACAACAACAACACAGAAGTGGTTGTGTCACAGTTGTCATTGAAATATCTATAGTCATAAACAATATTGTTTATGAAAGAAGCATGGGCCAACATAAATGTAGGATACTGTCCCCATGTGTGGACTGGTACCGCTGAACTCAAATAACAATCTGCATGTGTCTACAGACCTCTTCTCCGAATGTCATTTGCAGCCAATCTCCATCTAGCCCCTCAATTTGTAGTGTATTCCGGAAATTAATAATTATATTTTGAAGGTGCAGATTGTGTCCTGTATAGTAGAATGAGTAAGCAAGAGTCACAGGGCATTGGATCCACAAACAGTGTTGGTGTGGCTAGTGCACAGCTCATTGAGTAAGATAAGCTGCCACCACAGGTGAGGATGCAGGGGTGGTGACTCAATCTGTGGATCAAAAACGCAAGTGACTAAGTCACCCTGAAGCCAGAAAATATGTGTTGTACATCTTGTGAGGATGAAAGACATGTGCCGAATTCAGGTAATCAAGTGGTGGAATGGACACTTGTAACTGCTTAACCTTTGGTTAGCATGGATCACCCTCATAAACGCTATGTCGCTCAAATGCGGTATATTACTGTACTCCGCCCCACATTAGCGTTGTGGCATTGTCATTGGATGTCCAATATCGTGCTGTAGGCCAGCCTCACCCAGAGGCAACCTCAGATTCTGGCAGCAGTGTCCAGAGAAAAATTATAAAATATAAGGGAAAAATGTGTTTAAAAAACAAAACTTAACCTAAAAGGACTTTATTAGAAAGAGGTTAAGTCTGTCCTTAAAAGGAAAGGTGGGTGTAGATATGAGAACAAGTTACTGGATCTCACTGTACCACTTCATGAATAGCGTCTATTCAAGTTCACTTCTTCCAAATAACACACTACACCTCTCAACCAATGATCTCGTCGACCACTATAACTTGGGGTTAGTCTCCATACTCGACAATCTAGCTCCTCTAAAGCTCAAAAGAAGCCGAGCCACTCCATCTAGAACCTGGTTCACTGTGGATCTCAACTCAGAAAGAAGAAACTTGAGAGCCAAAGAAAGAAAGTGGAGAAACAACCCAACCACCATTCTCCGCCTCCAACTAAAATCAGCCCGCAGGAAGTACAACAACCATATCAAAAACAAGAAATCCAGCTTCTTCCGCGAGGCATTGGTCAAATCCAAAAACAGACCCAAAGAGCTCTACAACATAATCAGACAACAAACAACCAAGCCCCTGCCCTCACCCCTGCAGGCATCCAAAGAACTCTGTGATAACTTCGCCAACTTCTTCAACGATAAGGTCTTAAAAATCGAACTATCTCTAGACATCAACAACCCACACCTAGAGAAGAGCAACTCGGTATCCCATTGGCACTCCCATCCGACTACTTTACCTCCCCCTGGCTAAGCTTTCGCCCCGTACAGGAAACTGAGATAATCTCGCTGATCTCGACCTCCAAACCATCAGCACACATTTCAGACCTCATTCCCCCCTCTTTAATCAAAAAAATGAAGCTTACCTTAGCGCCCATCTGGGGAAGAATCATAAACAGCTCCTTACAAAGCGGAGTGGTCCTCGATTGTCTAAAAATTGGGCAAGTCACTCCTCTGCTGAATAAACCCGGTCTTGACTCAACTGACTTGAACAATTTCAGACCTATATCCAACCTCCCTTAGCTCTCGAAAACACTTGAACGCTGCGTACTCCTGCAACTGACGCAACATCTGGACAACATCAATCTCGTGGCCCCCCTCCAATCCAGCAGCAGACAAGGCCGCAGCACAGAAACCGCGATGCTGAACATCATAGACGACATTCATGGATCTCTTGACGCAGACAAGTGCTGCCTCCTCATACTCCTTGATCTCTCCGCAGCGTTCAACACGGTGGACCACAAGCTCCTCATCATGACTCTTCAAGAAAGAGCCGGCCTTGGCGAGGTAGTTTTCAAGTTGTTTTCCTCCTTCTTACATACCGTACGCAAATAATAAAAACTAAGAACTTCACTTCCAAAACCCAGCAAGTCAAGAAGGGTGTCCTGCAAGGATCAGTGCTCTCTCCTCAGCTCTTTAACATCTACATTGAACCGCTCGCCAAGTTAGTCAGGAACGCCAACATCCACTTCCACCTCTACGCGGATGACATGCAGATTTACCTGGAAACCTCTTCTCTTAAAGACATCCACAGACTTAACGATGTCCTAAATGAAGTCCAAGATTGGCTAACAAAGAATCACCTGAAACTCAACCCCGACAAGACAGAAACACTCCTCATCTCAAACAAAGAAGACAACCCTCAAATCACCGAGTGGCTAAAGTCGATCGATGCTCTCAAAGGTAACCTCACGCTAGCTGACTCCGTTAAATCCCTGGGCTTCACCCTAGACCCCAAACTAACCCTGACAAACCACATTAAGAATTCGGCGAAAAGTGCATTTTTCAACCTCAGACTTCTGAACAAAATCAAACCTTACATTCCCAACAAGGACCTCAAACTAGCCACACAATCTCTAGTTCTTTCAAGACTAGACTATGGGAACTCAATTCTAACAGGCATCCCCAAATCGCACCTGGCCCCACTAAAAACAACACTTCACGCGGCAGCGAGAATGATCACAGACTGCAAAAAATCTGACCACATCTCCCCGGCACTCAAAGAACTCGAATGGCTCCCTGCGAAAATGCGGAGTACCTTTAGAACGGCCTGCCTAACCCACAAAGCCCTTCACACCGGCAAACCAGAATACTTGACAAACAAGCTCAAAAAAGCAGGCCAAGCCAGAAATTTGAGAAGCTCTAACTCCCTGCTGCTCATCCTACCAAAAACCAGAAAGAAGAGAACTGCGGACTGCTCTTTCTCAGGAAATGCCCCCAAAATATGGAACGCCATCCCCCCGCACATCAGAACTATACCGTCCCATGCAGAATTCAAGAGCCAACTCAAATCCTTGTGCCTTATCCGCTCCCTTGGTTGTGGGTAACTTGGATCAGCAAGCGTCCCCAGAATCCATGCAGTAATGCTGAATCCTGTTACCAAAAAGTCCTGCTGTCCGAACTTTTCCCCATTCCAAATTGTCACTCACTGATCGCTTTTATTGGGTTTGTGTCATGTTGTTCTCTTTTTCATTCCCTCTACTGTAAAGCGCTCTGCTACCTCCGGGTCTTGTTAGCGCTATAGAAAACGTCTAAATAAATAAATAAATATGCGGCAGCTACTTGGAAAAAAGGTTTGGTCCGCAAGCTACAGCCATGTACTCCAACTGTTCAAACACAATTGTCACAAGCTCATCCATGTGCTCCCCTACTCACAAACACACATATATGCACAGCACCACTCATCATCACTATGTACACAACCCGCTCATACATGACATGCACATTATGTACTGTAGTCCTCACATCCTCAGCAGGTGACAACCTTTACATTTGCAACTGCACAGTAGACAGACACACATCCTTTCGATGCACTCACTGTACTCTTGCCTCACCACATGTCCCACCTGCCAAGTCAACTGACATCACAGCACTAATAATAAAGCTTGGTGTTACATGGAACAGCATCAATGTAGCGCATATCACCACCCTTGTCAGTCATTCTCAAAAGACATATGACACACAATTCATGTGCTCAACTACGACAGGGTGTGTGGTCGCAGAATGCAATCTAAGCTGGGATAATGCATAAACAACATTCTTACAATGTCACCTACCAAAAGCAGGATAGCATGAACATCAGCTAAATGAGTGATAAATAGACTATGAAGAAAATATACCCCTTGCCTAACAAAAGCTACATGCAATTATTTAAGTCTAGTAGAAGCAGATGGTCGAAAGACTGTGATGATACTGTTCGGCTTACACTTACCATGTGCTCAGTAAATGCACAAGATGTGTTCACAGCCATGAATGCTTTTTGCCCACAGTTGCATCACACATTGTAATCCTCAGGGTTGGTTAGATGCGTGAATGAGTCCACCTCTCAATAGCTTCAAGTCTGACAGATATGACATCACAGACTATTGAAGTAATTAAGTGGGGAAAGGTAAGGTAGGGATCAGCATGGAGGGAGATTTGCAATAAACAACACACAATTACTGAAATTAAAATGTCAGAGGTACTTTCTTACCAGCTCAGTAATTATCCTTCCCGTCTACTCTATAGTATAATGACAGTACCTGTAAACAAAAATAACTGTAAGGATAACCGTTTATTAATGGGTTGTTTCTGCACAGTGGAACTGGTAAGTTAGTATTGGTACAACTGAAGGGAAGAGAAAAAGATCATAACTATCCTGCTATATTAATAATGCTCTGATTAGCTCTTATGATGTGTCTACATACCCCTTTATTTGTCATGCATGGTTTCACAGGGGGGGTGTTAGGGAATCATCTTGCATTCTCACACTTTTCCCCTGTTGGTAGGTCTAACAAATAGCAAGAATGAAAACAGAGAATCAAGAAGCTATTTCTCCAATAGCATCCATATGAGATATAGTTCCACTGAAAACTATTCTATAGTTCATGGTAAGTTAGACAAAGTCATAAACAAAAGCTGGTGCCTCCTAGAGAAGCGAAATGCCACTTAACACCACAGTCAGACTGTAAACAACATTGGTGTTACCTTCACTCCGAATGAGAGTTTGAAAATCCTTTGTTATTGTTTCCACAATAACTGTTAATTTTAGCCACTTAATATTCCTCTTCACATGAGTCTTGTAATCCAACTCGCCAACAGAGAGAAACAAAGCAAAGACAAGTAAATAATGCAATATTCCCTTCCTCCCCTCCTCTGCAAAGCCTCCGCCGAGACCCGCAAACAGACAAGAGAACAGGATGCCAATAATCCCCAAGGGGCAAGGAACAACTCTCCCCCTCTGCAGGGGCCACTCCAAAGACCCACCAACAGAACGGAGAGTGAGACTTCGGTCAACAACGAGGTCCGAGTGAAGACCTTGCTAACCGCAGGAGTCACCCACAAGCCTACCGGTAAAAGAAAACAAGGGAGAAGTGGTGCCACAGACACCCTTACTAGACCGACCCGCCAGGATAAACAAGCATTTACAATGCAATGGTCTCAGCATTATTAAAGGTAGAGCTATTGGCATTTCTCATGACTTTTTTTTTAAATCATAAGTAATTGGCATTGTAATTTACATTGCCAATAGCGTAATCGTTTGCATATGCCAGACCTATTGCATTTGCACCCACACACAGAGTAAGTAGTAGAGTAGTACAGTGAGTAGTTGATAGTGAGCAGGAGAGTTATTAGTTAAGAGAGTATTAGCTATCGAGTTGCAAATAGTGAAAGAGTGAGTATTAAAGAGTGAGAGAGTTAGTAGTAAAGAGTCCTAGAGCCACACACATTTACATGCACAGCCACACCCTTACATATCCAGTATATTTTCAGTTTTAGTAGTAAAGAGTGAGTAGTATAGAGTGAGTAATTATGAGTGAGTAATGTTGAGTAGTAGAGAGTTTAGCAGAGTATGTAGTACAGTATTACAGTAAGTACTATACATTAGATGCTATTTACTACAGTGAGCAGTAGCGAGTAGTTGATAGTGAGTATTACAGTGGTAAGGAGTTGTAGAGTAAGTAGCTGAGCGAGTAGTGATAATATTTGAGAGTGAGTAGTAAAGAGTGAGTATTTGAGTGAGTATTTGTGAGTAGTAGAGAGTGTAGTAAATGGTGTGTAGTAGAGTGTTATTGTGAGTACTGCAGAGTAGTGTTTTTGTGTCCTAAAGTGAGTAGGGAGTATTAGAGAGTTGTAGAGTAAGTAGTAGAGTAGTAGAGTGAGTAGTACAGTGAGTATAGAGTATTAGATATTTGTAGAGTAGTAGTGTGAGTAGTTAGAGGTGTGTGCTGGGAGGGCACACATTTACAGAACATACACAACTTGTAGAGAAAAAGACAATTAAACTTGTTCTGAAATGACCAGCATTAGAAAACATACACACAAGATGTTGTGATATCAGAACTTGCCAGCCTAGTGCTGGTAGCAACCAGCAGCACTCAACATGACTTTCTAATTATTGTGATGAGATTGCATACTATTCTCTATCAAGACTCTTGTCTTTTACTGTGCATCCCTGATGTGCCTCCTCTAACAGAGGGTACCTGCACTCCTGTTTCTCAACTCAACGTGTGGGCAGCCTCTGATGCGTTTTATTGTGGGAGGGTCAGGTGACTGGAGTAAGGAATGTGCACCTGCACTTTAACCTACATGGCAGCAGCAAGCAATTGTTTAACCCCAAACACCGGGAAGAGGGCCCAGGTACATGAAAGCTGGAATCAGTGTGTCCTTGGCAAGTGTAATCCGGACGAAAAGTCAGAGCCTTGCGCATCCTGCTGCCTCCACCTGCCCCTCCTTCCTATTAGCAACAAGTAACAGCATCAACGCCTTGCAGCCTTGAGGTGCAGCTGCTCTGCTGCCTGTGGGAGACAGGCACAGGGGAGGAAGTAAACAGGGGGAGGGGGGGAAGAAACCAGGGGGGGGGGGAGGAAGAAACCAGGGGGAGGGGGGGAGGAAGAAAACAGGGGGAGGGGAGGTGGGGAGGAAGAAAACAGGGGGAGGGGTGGGGGGAGGAAGAAAACAGGGGGGGAAGAAACAGGGGGAGGGGGGAAGAAAACAGGGGGAGGGAGGAAGAAAACAGGGGGGGAAGAAAACAGGGGGGAGAAAACAGGGGGGAGAAAACAGGGGGGGAGAAAACAGGGGGAGGAAGAAAACAGGGGGGGAAAGAAAACAGGGGGGGAAGAAAACAGGGGGGAGGAAGAAAACAGGGGGAGGGAGGAAGAAAACAGGGGAGGGAGGAAGAAAACAGGGGGAGGGAGGAAGCAAACAGGGGGGGAGGAAGCAAACAGGGGGGGAGGAAGGAAACAGGGGGGGAGGAAGCAAACCGGGGGGGGAGGAAGCAAACCGGGGGGGGAGGAAGCAAACAGGGGGGAGGAAGCACACAGGGGGGGAGGAAGGAAGAAAACAGGGGGGGGAAGAAAACAGGGGGGAGAAAGAAAACAGGGGGGAGGAAGAAAATGGGGGGAAGAAAACAGGGGAGGGAGAAAACAGGGGGGCAGAAGAGGAGGCAGGAGCGCGCGTGGGACAGAACGAGGGACTTCAAGCAACAGCCCAGACTCCAGGAGCCCCGATGGCGAGATGGCTCGAGGTAAGCCCTCCTCACACTCGGCTGGTTGAAGCAAGGGTTTCTGCAGATGAGGGTACTGGGCCGGTACTCGTCATGCCCTTAGAAACAGTACCCTTGAGATTGTAGCAGGCGGCTGCCTAGACTGAAATGCTGCAACTAGCGATACCTTTGCCACTGTTATTCTGTAAAATTTTACTTGCAGACACATTCTCTATTTATAGAAATGGCCCGCTCCCCTTCTCCGCATGGGAACTGAAATGCATTTTTAAAGGGCACAAGCTAATGTGAGATTTGCCCAGACTCACACGTTGAGTCACAGCCTGGACTCGAACCGTGGTTCCTCAGACCCAAAGACGGCAGCTCTGCCACAAAGCCACGTCCTCCCTTTGGTTACAAGGTGGTGCGTAAGGAAACACAACAACGAGATGAATTGGCTACAACTTCAAAACCTAACACCGCCACCCCCCCCCAAATTACGGGTTTAGCCGCCGCAAAGTGCGGCTGGGAAAGAAAACCTTTCAGCACACCATAGTGGGTGGTAGGGCCCGTGCCTAAAGCAAAAGGGAGGGCAAAAGCAGGGCGACCAACCGACCTCCCACTGTTGAAACCACGTCCCGGCAGCATATCTTGAGGTGTACCTCCCTACTACTTGTGCATGGGAACGGGCTTACGTTCAACGGGAGCAGCGCTACTCTGGGTCCAAATGAAAGTGCACAAGTCTTGAGATTCCTTGGCGGACGCCCAGACCCAGGTTCGCTCGCCTCTGCCTCTGGGAGAGGCTCTTGCTCAACCGGCTTTCTGCTTACTGGAGCGCGCGAGGAAAGCGGAATCGTGCGCACTGAACTTGAAGCTGTGTCCGGGTGGTCTGTTGGGAAACAAGCCGTGAGCGTGCACGCTCCCGAACTTCCGGTTTCGGGATTTGCACGCTCACGGCTGTCTGAGGAGGGCCGGGAGTGGTGGAAGCAGGAGTGGCGGCGGGTGGCAGCAGAAGCCAGGAGTGGCAGCTAAGGTCGCTGATGCGGTAAGTGGGGCGGGGCGGAGGGGGGGTGGTGTGTGTGTGTGCGTGCGTGCGTCTGTCTGCGCGTCTGTGTCTCTGTGCATGCCTGTGGGTGTGTGTGCCTGTGTGTGTGCGCGTCCACAGACCCTGGTCAGCTCATGCACCGCTCTATCTCCCTTGAGGAGCAACTCGACTGCAATAGGTCTCGAAGCCGAGACCTAAAAAGCCAGAGTAGCGCAAAATATTTAGCAGTGCTGCTATGCCCCAAAAGTGTAAATATAGAATTTATGCCGGTCCGTGTGATGATGCATACGTGTCTCTGGTCACATTGACTCATAGGAAGTGTGGTCAGGAACACTCCCGATGGCAGTTTTCTAGTGTGTGCGCGTTGTTCTCTGGTGAGATCTGACACACATGAAGCAAGGTTGACCTTGCCACTATTCTACAAGTTCTGCAGAAGACACAGACATTGATTCACTGTTTGAAAGTCACATACAATTTTAGTGAAATCAATTTGTGTACATGTGCATGTGCTAAGTCACAGCCATGCAGTCAATAGCCATATGTATCCAGCTGAATAGATAAGACAGGTGCCTATCTGCACATCACAAACATATTCAGCACTGTTGCACATTGAGACACTTGCAATATGTTGACAACTGAAAGCATGACCTATGTGTAGTTCAAAACTTAAGTTGGCAATGACACCCATTAAATGCAGACCCAACAGTTTGAAAACATTCTGTCAAAGGGCCCAAAATCTATGTAGCATATCCAGTCCATGCCACACTAACATTATTGCACATATAAACAACCCATTTCACATGTTATACAGTTAACTCTGAAACAAGATGTTGTACACAAATATTTGGAATAAAAAATAAAACATGTTTTATTCAGCCTCCAGTAAAAAATCTATGAAGAGCAAAAGGCCATTGGCCAGTCCATCAACGTTCATTGTCCAGATGAGCTTGGAACATCATGCCCATCTAGTCTCGCCTGCCGAATTCCTGCAAGGGGCACCTCCCCTGGGAGGGGCATCTTAGGGGCATGCCAGGCACCGAAGGGGACAAACTATTGGGGACTGGGTTGTGTTTTGGGAGGGATGGTAGCAGGAGGGATGTCAGGGTCCTTGCAGTTGTAGGGTCTGATGGGAGGTGTGGTACTCCGCTGCAGTGGTTAGCTCCGATTGTGAGGGGGTGAAGCTGTAGTGGGATGGGCAGTTGGAGCTGGGGATGGGGTGATCTTAACTAATTTAGGGATCTTACATTTTTGAGGGGTGAGTCTGAAATGGTGAGGGTAGATGTCTTTTTTGTGGGGTTTTAGTCAATTTAGAAGTACTGGGCTTGTCGGGGGATTTATGGGGTGTAGGAGTGGATGTTTTGATTTGAGACATGAGGGATTTTCTGTGGGGAGTTGTTTCCTTCTGTTCCTTCTCGGGGGTTGCAGATGCTATTGGTGTGTCATCCTGGGGGTACTCCCTCTTCTTTGGAGGGGGTGTGTATGTTTATGAAGGGAAGAATTAAATGCGAACAAGGTGGGGAGCCTGGGCTGAGGTGGGTGTAGGAGAGAAAAGAGTTGGGGATGTGGAGGAAGACCGTTGTCAGGTATGCGGAGTGTCAGTGGATGCATGTGTGTCGGGTGCTGTCACTTCCTTTGGTGAGAGTGTGGTGTCTGTAGCATGAGTGTGGTTTGCAACTTCTGTCTGTGTGTTTGTGTGCTGCGTGTGGATGTTGCAGTGTGTGAATGTGTGTGTTTGCATGTGCTTGGATTTGGGAGGGTAGTTGGGGAGGGAGGAGGAAGAGTTGAGAGGGGAGTTACTGCTGGAGGAGAGACAGTGCTGCCGTCAGTATTGAGACCATAGCCTGATCTGATCTCTGTGGGGCAGACATTTTTGAGTGAATACCCTCCATGTACGATGACATCTGTCAAAAGAATTGTGTGTGCATGGAGGACACTCAGCATTGATGCCTGCCCCACAGACAACTGCTTCATGAGGTCATTGGTCTCAAGACTGAGGGCAGCAGGGGAGACAGGTGCAGTGGCTGAGGTGCAAGGCCCAAAGGAGAGTTTGCCCCTGCCACGGGAGTGGCCACGGACACTAGAACTGGGAGTAGCTGGGAGGGTGGAGATGGTAGTGGTGGTGAAGGTAGACACTGATGTTGTTGATGCAGTCTCTGTGTCCCCCTCCACCACATGGGAGTCCTCACCGGAGATGTGATCTGATTCTGAAGCTGCAGATGGTGTTTCAGATCCGCTGCCAATCAGACTCCCCTCACACTCTCCATCACTGGGTCCCCCCTCCAATTACTCTTCAGTGGACCCAGTTTGATGTTTTGCTCCCACAACATCTGTGATACAAAAGGGGATGATGGATGGAGCGTTTGAGTAAATCAAACACTCACCCCCAGTCAACTGATCTGGGTTTAATCCATCACCATTCTTTAGCTCACTCAACCACCCCAGTTCAGACATGGCCATATGCAAATCAGTCTGACCCTGTGCCTCATGGGAACAGTCCAGCCCAAACTGCCAAACCATGTCTTCCCTGGACCAGAAACAAGCATCCTGGGACCGGTTTCGGATTCATAATCCTCATCAGCCAGGCTATATTGAATCCAGTGGCCAAGTGAGCAAGGACTCACGTCTAGCATACATCATATTACATACACCATTGCTACTTCCCCACATGTCTAGATAGACTAGTTCTCGCTGTTTACCAGAGGATGTTGTCACAGCAGCAGAGAGATGGGGAGGTCCTGTAATAAAGCAGGTAGTACAGGCAAGTGAAGTCTCTAGGGACAGCAGAGGCAACCTCAAATCCATGCATCAAAAGTGATAAGTTTGCGTCAGTTGCATTGTACGAATCGGCCCAATGCATAACTTTCCTTGCAAACAACACGCCTATAGCGATGTTTTGGTTGAAATTATACATTGGTTTTGAGAGGTAACTGAGTCATTTTACCATGCGGGAATACATGAGTCCAAACACACATTTCTCACCATAGCAGCCAATGGCTGTCACCGAATCGTTTTGGATGCGGATAACCCATCCTTTGAAAACTCACCTGCATATTTCACCATGACAACCAACGGCTGTCACCGAATCATTTCGGATGAGAAGAACGCATGCTTTGAATAGTCACCTGCGTCTTTCACCATGACAACCAATGTCTGTCACCGAATCATTTGAGATGCAGAGAACACATCCTTTGAATATTCACCCGCATCTTTCACCATGATAATCAATGGCTGTCACCGAATCATTTTGGATGTGGATAACGCATCCTGTGAATACTCACCTGTGTCTTTCCCCTTGACAACCAATGGCTGTCACCTAATTGTTTCGGAAGCAGATACCGTGTCCTTTGACTTATTGGTCATCAGAGCACACACTGCTGTGAATGATGTGTTTTTGAACAGTACATGTGTGGATGCACTTTTTAAATGATAAAAGTGACCTTTACATGAATAAGACACACCCCCATGAGAAGCTAAACTTAAGGGGCACATGACACACTGTTTATTTGCCATGTACAAGCTTGTCAGGATTACAAATCCTGTTATCTGCATTGGATTTTATTACACAGTACAACATTCTCCTTTTCCAAGAAACATGGCAGGTAAACCCCTCACCTATAGTAGGCTACAAGGTATTTCAGAATTTGGCCAAGAAAGTCACCAGTCATGGGAGATCAAAAGGGGGCCTTTTGACTTTCATCTCTACTGATATTCCATGGCATGCTTCCGCCATAGATTTTTATTCCACCTGGTTGATATGCGTCAAACTCGATGCCCCGCCTCTTAAGAGTTTGCTCATCCTTTATCTCTACAATCACCCAGCATACAAAAAGAAGAGGTCAAGAATCGAACAATTAATCGCATCACTGGGGTCAGTAAAACTCAGGTACCCGGACACTAACATCATATTGTCAGGGGACTTCAATATGAACCTACTGCAACACAGGAAAAAAGGTACCAAAGGACCCCCACAGGCCTCTAATCAAGACAATATCTTCGGAAAGAGTTACGCGGCCCGTCTGGCTGAACTTTCAATGTGTGCGCATAACAGTCAAAGCTTGACAGACTGCCCCGCGGCATACACAAGCGTCTCTCAAAAATTTGCCTCAACCATAGATTACACATTCACAGACCATGAGTTTTCCAGTATATCACACATTTTCAAATCATTGATAGGGCAGAGAGTGCCCATCAACCACAATCTTTCATGCTATTAAGAAACGTCGCCAAACCAGCCAATGCGTTGCCTCAAGACACGCAATGTTACAATTTCAAATGCCTTATATGGAAAAAGGGCAGTATCAGTGACATCATGGGCACATGCACTAGCCTTTTGGAGAAATTTAAAGCCAAACCCTTAAGCTTACAGGCCTGGGAGTTCTTTATTCAAAAACTAAATCATAGATTTTCTAACAAGGCGCAGCTGTGGCCGGCAGTGGGAGTACCTTTTAGGGTGGTGACGTGGGAAGGGAGAGGGGCAGAGTGGGGGGGTAGTAATGTATGGATTACAGGTAAGTAAACATTTAAATAAATAAAACAAATTTCGTTGCACTCACTGCATCGCATTTGGTGATGCAGTGCACTCAACGAAATTCGTTTTATTTATTTAAAGGTTTACATACCTGGGAATCCATACATTACTACCCCCACCCTGACCCTCCCTCTCCCCACGTCACCGCCCTGCAGGTACTCCCACTGCCGGCCGCAGCTGACAAGGCGTACAGCAGCAAAACAGGTAGACCACAAGGGGCAGCTTGGTTCACCAAAAGCCTTTGGCAACAAAAATAACTAATAAATAAACACCTAAGACAATTACAGACCAGAAGCCCTGATTCCTCTCAGGAACTCCTGTTTTTAATCTCAAAAGCAAGCAAAAGACCTAAAAAGGGACACCAAGGTGGCCAAGAAAGAGTTTCATGAAAAACTCTGGGCAAAACTCCATTACTCCATTACAAAGAGATTCCAAGCTCTTTTGGGGAAACATCAACCAGCTAACAAATGGCAGTAACCGACAAATCACAAATCGGACCTTATGGAGGACACTTGGAGAGCACATATCGAACTCCTATATAATGAAATTCGAACCCCAGGCACTGCGAACCATGGATCTTCAATAGGACTTGACAACCTCTACCCTGAACCACCTGAATTCTCCCAGCGGATCTTACAAGTGCAATTTCTATAAATCATAAAAAATTTAAGATTCGAGGGAGCTCAAGGCTCAATGGCCTGCCAAATGCCCTGTTTCGGCATGATCCTTCATTCTGGTCCGGTCTCCTCACTCCGTTTTCTTCCCATGCTATTGCCTGTAGTGCAATCCCAAAAACCTGGTGGGGAAGTATACTAAACCCAATACATAAGTCAGGAGCCCGTTCCGATACATCTAACTATAGGTTGATAGCATTAATTGACGTAAAGGCAAAAATATATGCCTCAAATCTGTTGGCAGACTTAGAGGACTGGGTCAGCCGAATAAATTGTATTCCTCACATGCAAACAGGATTCCAGCAGGGATGGGTACCCTCACAATCATCTCCGCGGTCACCCTTTTAGCCAACCAAGCCCTTGCAAAATCACAGCCCCTGTATTCGATAAAGTTTTGAGAGATAAGCTTTGGGTAAAAATGCAAAATTGGGGGGCACCATCCAAACTCCTGGAGGCCATAATAAACCTGTACTCACGGACTTGGGTTCACATTAGAAAAGGAAATGGGCGCAGTATTACCAACAAGATACCAACCCAACTATATACCGCACAAATTGTGTGAAACATTTTTAATTTTGTTTGTTTGTCCTGACGAATGCCCCTTAGACCCGGCTGGGCGAGGTGGGGCAGATACATGTTGACCTTGTCTAAAATGATATAATAAGATCCAGTAACACGATCTATGATTATACCCTTTGTTTTTAACAACAACATTTCATCCCTGATGATTAAAGTTCAAACCAGGTGAAAGCTTGTTTCATGTAAATTTTACCTTCTCCTCTCTGGGGTATATATATATCTCTGGACACTACTACGCTACACCAGAGGTTGCCTCAGACTTGAGGCTGGCATACAGCACAAATTTGGGACACCCGATGATAATGCCTTAACGCGTATGTGGGGCGGAAAAACGATATACACCGCAAAGTATACATAGCGTTTATGAGGGTGATCCAAACAATCTTCTGTAATGTAGTTACAAGTGTCCGTTCCCTTTCGATTATGTGATAAAAAAAGCAGCCTAACCATTTCCCTCACGGCAGATGCAAAGTTCAGGTAAGCATCCCCTGAAGCATTAACTAGACCAGTAACTATAGGACCTGTTGTTAAACTGTATGGGGATAAAGGAAGTTGTCCAAACCCTCCAGTTATGGCCACTCCTGTAATAGAACCTAGAAAAGATAACATAATAATTGAAGATCAAGCTAGTGAATGTGAATCAGTAATTTCACTTATGGATTTGCCAATACTGTTCTCTCATACTAACTTGAGCCCTCATTAGGATTGCGGTTTTTCCGCATACTCCGGGCCGGCGGAAGTGTCCGCCGGCCCGGAGGATGCTGAAAAACCGCTGCGGACACTTCAAAGACCCCCCGCCAGATTAGGATGGCTGGGGGTTCAGGAAGACCATCTGCCGCTTTTCCGCTGAGGTCGCCTTACGACCGCGACGGAAAAGCTCTAATATGGAGGAGGTGTCTAACAGACACCGCCAGCCATATTAGGATGTGGGAAAACTGATGCCTTTCCGCGGCGGCTTCTCCGCCGTGGAAAGGCATAGAGAGATTTCTTTTGGGGCCCGTTGCTGGCCCCCAGGGTGACAGGGGTGGGGGTGCACAAGGAGGGTACCAATGGTACCCCCCTGCATTAGCGTGCAGGAAGCAGCAGGCACCGCGCGGTGCCTAACGCACGCACGCAAGCAGCACCCGCCACAATGTTAAATATTGAGGATGTGACCCGACTGGACGGTCCCTCCTACTCTGTGGTGGCAGACAGATGCAGGTCCATCCGCCATCCTAATGAGCACCTAAGTTTGGCTATATCAAAAAGCATGCAGGCAGTGTAGGACACCCCCGCGCCGCACGGCCACCAGCTGCTGCGTGTGCCCCCTTGCCCTGCCTGCCTCGTTGCCTGCCTCGCTGCCGCGTGACCACGCCCCCTCCTCCGAGCGGCGTGGTCCGTGCTCGCCTGCTGCTGTAACTGTGTGATTGTTTTTATTGTATACTGTTGGGTTCGTTTTGTCGTTCCTTAGTGCCTGTTTAATATTCCCTGAGCGTTGTTGCGTTTTCCTTCCTGTTTGCTCCTTGTCGCGCCGTCCTTCGTACTCCCTCCCCGCTTCCCGCCACCGCTGCTGACCCCGCCCCTTTTTCCCTTCTGTACCCTCCCCGCTCCCGCCTCCCAGCTGCTCCGCCCCCGCGCACTTCGCCATATATGGCGACCGTGCGAACGCGCAGCGGTCACGCGCAGCGGGTGCGCCGTTTGTGCGCCAAAGGCGCGCCAAAGGCGCGCCAAAGGTAAGCCCGTCTACGCCCGTCCGCGCCTGGACAGCGCCCAGTGCCAGGACCCCTGGCCCTCGAGGACCCCGACCGACCCGCCTGACGTACACCGCCGCCGCCCTCATCGCACTCAACACCGGCCGAGCCCCGGGGTGCTACCGAGCCACCCCACGACGCGTCCACGGACCCTTCAGCTGCAACACCTACAAGTTCACCTGCATCCGGACCTGCCCGACACCACCACCTGCCAAGCCGAACACCAGCAGCAACCACCTCAAGTGCATCCTGCTCAACACCCGCTCCGTCCACAGACATGCCATCGAACTCTGGAACCTCCTAGACGCCACAGCCCCTGACGTCGCCTTCATCACGGAGACCTGGATGAACGCCTCCTCAGCGCCCGACATCACCATCGCCATCCCAGAAGGCTACAAGATCACCCGGAGGGACCGCAACGCCAACCAGGTGGGAGGAGGCATCGCCATCATCCACAGGAACACCATCCGCATCACGACCAGCACCGACAACACCCCACCCTCCGCCGAACACCTGCATTTCCAGATCCACACCGACCCGAAGACCACCCTCAGAGGCACCCTGATCTACCGACCTCCGGGACCACGCACTCAATTCAGCGAGGACATCGCCGACTTCCTCAGCCCGCACGCCCTCCCCTCCGCTGACTACATCCTCCTGGGAGACTTCAACTTCCACCTGGAGAACAACAACGACTGCAACACCAGCACCCTGCTCGACAACCTCGCCAACCTTGGACTCAAGCAGCTGGTGTCCACCCCCACCCACCTCGCCGGACACACACTCGACGCCATCTTCTCATCCAGCAAAGATATCGCCTTCAGCCACGCCACAGAACTCCACTGGACGGACCACAGATGCATCCACTTCACCTTCAGAAGAACGACGATCCACCACCACCAGCAACAGGTTGCCAGAAGAAACTGGAACAAGATCACAGCCGACCAGCTCGCCGCCTCCCTGAGCCAGCACCCTCCGGCCAGCTCAGCGAACCCCAGTCAGGCCGCCGACAACCTCTCGAAGTGGATCAGCAAATGCGCAGACGAACTCGCCCCTCTGAGGATCCCACCCAGCAAACCCGGCAGTAAGAGAGCCCCATGGTTCACCGACGAACTCAAGAGCTCCAAGAAGAACTGCCGAGCCCTCGAGAAAGCCTGGAGAAAGTAACCCACGCCGGACAACAGGACCACCCTCAAGCTCGCCACCCGGAAACACCACCAACTGATCCGCACAGCCAAGAAAACGGCTTTCAAGAACCGTCTAGACAACAACGCACACAACTGCAAGGAACTCTTCAACATCGTGAAAGAGCTCTCCAACCCCGACGCCGGAAACAACGACATCACCCCATCGCAAGACCTCTGCAACTCCCTCGCCTCCTACTTCCACAACAAGATCGCGGATATACACAACAGCTTCAGCACTCAACCGACGCACGCCACGGCCGCAGCAAAGCCGCCCACCACCACCCTCCGCGCCTGGACCCCGGTCAACACCGAAGACACCGTCCGCATGATGAACTCCGTCCACTCCGGATCTCTGACCGACCCCTGCCCTCACCACGTCTTCAACAAAGCCGACACTGTCATCGCACCCCACCTGCGGGACATTATCAACATCTCATTCGACACCGCCACCTTCCCCGAGAGCTGGAAGCACGCCAAACTCAGCGCTCTACTCAAGAAACCTACAGCAGACCCCACCGAACTCAAGAACTACCGCCCCATCTCTCTACTCCCGTTTCCAGCCAAAGTCATCAAGAAGACCGTCAACAAACAGCTGGCCGCCTTCCTCGAGACGAATGGATCCCTCGACCCATCGCAGTCCGGATTCCGTGCCAACCACAGCACCGAGACCGCCCTCATCGCCGCCACTGACGACATCCGAGCCCTGATGGACAACGGAGAAACAGCGGCCCTCATCGTCCTAGACCTCTCCGCGGCATTCAACACGGTCTGCCACCGCACCCTAGTGCAGCGCCTCAGCAACATCGGAATCCAGGAGAAGGCACTGGAATGGATCGTCTCCTTCCTCGACGGAAGAACACAGAGAGTCCGCCTACCACCGTACAAGTCAGAGGCCACCGAAGTCATCTGCGGCGTCCCTGAAGGTTCCTCGCTGAGCCCTACTCTCTTCAACGTCTACATGAGCCCCCTCGCGGCCATCGCACGCCAACACAACCTCAACATAATCTCCTACGCCGACGACACCCAGCTGATCCTCTCCCTGACCAACGACCCCGCCACCGCCAGAGCCAACCTGCACGAAGGGATGAAAGAGGTAGCCGAGTGGATGACGACGAGCCGCCTGAAACTGAACTCAGACAAGACGGAGGTCCTCATCCTGGGCTCCTCGCCCTCTGCCTGGGACGACTCCTGGTGGCTCCCCGCCCTGGGCACCGCACCCAAACCGACAGACCACGCACGCAACCTGGGCTTCATCCTGGACTCCTCCCTCTCCATGACCAGGCAAGTCAACGCCGTCTCCTCGTCGTGCTTCAACATCCTGCGCATGCTTCGGAAGATCTTCTGGTGGATCCCCACGGAGACCAGGAAGACCGTCACCCAGGCCCTCGTCACCAGCCGTCTGGACTACGGCAACGCACTTTACGCCGGAACCACCGCCAAGATCCAGAAGAGACTCCAGCGCATCCAGAACGCCTCAGCCAGACTCATCCTCGACATCCCACGACACAGCCACATCTCCGGACACCTGAGAGACCTGCACTGGCTCCCGGTCAACAAGAGAATCACCTTCTGTCTCCTTACCCACGCACACAAAGCTCTCCACGATCAAGGCCCGAGCTACCTCAACAACCGCATCAACTTCTACGCTCCCAAACGCCACCTCCGATCTGCCAGCCACGCCCTCGCCGCCGTCCCACGCATCCGTAGAGCCACTACAGGAGGAAGGTCCTTCTCCTACCTGGCCGCCAAGACCTGGAACTCCCTCCCGGCCGACCTGTGCCTGACCCAAGACCACCTCTCCTTCAGGAAGAAGCTCAAGACCTGGCTGTTCGAGCAGTAGCGGCACCCCCCCCCCCCCCCAAGCGCCTTGAGACCCTACGGGTAGGTAGTGCGCTCTATAAATGTATTTGATTGATTGATTGATTGTGGAATCACAGAGGATCCATACTGGTCCTGCGCTGTGAGATTAAACAGGTCCACTCCTGGCATAGGTTTCTACACATATGCATGTTGGAAAGCTTTTACCTTAGATCGTCAAGGATGGCAATGAATCGATCATGTCTATTATGCTAAGGGATTTTAAAAAGCCAAAAAAATACACAATATTGTATATCATTTCAGAAAATCTAGGAAACTAGGTTGGGTATTCAATCTTTCTAATTTCGCATTAAATGTGCCTCCAATGTGTTTACTTCTTTTGTGGGTGGCTCTTTATATGATAGGCTCATTTGCTCAATTCAGGTTTGGAGACTGTTTGAATTTGTGATCCGTCTGTTATTTTCACTTACAACAATTTTTAATTGATGATTAAAGTAAATGTCAGTGAGAGTGAGATTTTGATGCTTGAATGTACCTAGCCATTCGAGAGTTGTGCATGCAGTTAATTTTCTATTATAAAGCAACCTTACGATGGCCTCGCTCTTCACATGCGTACCCAGGGCAGTTTATGAATATCAGATGTGATGAAATGCTGACCATAAACCCCCCAAAACACCATCCAAATGTATAACTTGTTTTGTTAAAGTCCATTTAAAAATAATTAATATCTGTGAATCCTCATTCTCCACCGGTATTCCAAAAGATCTACCGTTTTGATGCATAACTTTTGGTGTTGGACCTAGACAATGACATCTCATGCTCTTTTTAGTTAAAAGTAGGGTCGCAAAGTATGTTTATAAATCTATGTGTACACTGGTTAGAGTGACTTTCTTTGATTTACAGGGTAGATGTACATGTAGGAGCATCAATGTACATTTAGCTGATGTCACACAAGTCATATTTATGTTAAGTTAGTCTCTAAATTGAAATATTGATATTATTCAACCATGACGGACTGGATTGAACAACGAACAGTGAGCTTCAGTGGGACCAAGGCAGAGATTTTATTATAAGATTCTTCACAAGAATTAGAAAAAAATAAACCCCATGTACCAAAAGATAAAAATAACAAACTTTATCATTTCTCTTCAGGCAAAAGTGAAAATATTGGATGTCATCATTGATGCCACTTTGTCAATTGAGAGTCATGTGAATATCCAACATTGCATATTGCTAGTACACAGGATTGGTCCTGTGTTAACAGAAAACCACAGTGCTACAAAAGGACAAACACTAGAGCTTCAGGTAGGACAGGACCCAAATCCAAAAGCTGTTGCTAATATTCTTAGGAAAGATGGCATCTCTTATATTGTCAATAAATAGCACTAGTCCTGGTACCGAGTAGGAAGGAATTTAAAGCTCAAACCTCTAGATAACAGGCTTAAAAATATATATGCCAAATATTCCCTCTCAGAAGCATTTGATCTAGAGCACAGATTGTAGAAGTCCTACGTTGTCTCAGACTCAACTAGCAGAGTTTTCTATTGAAATTCATGCCTCACATCTTTGGACTCCCTGATTAATCACATCTGTGAGCTTCTCCTTTCATTTTGGAGACTAAAAGCCAATTTATTCTATCATTTGACACCTGCACAGCAAGCAAGCGAATTCCGAGTGACCTTGGATTAGTAGCACCAGCAAATGTTATGTTGATGATTATATGATGGTCTTGCCTGTTATAATAATGATGATCTGATGGTTTGGCCTAGGCATATGATGCTATTCCTCGCCTTGTGAAGCAGTGATAGTGCAAGCATGTAATGCACCTTGCAATAGATGGCAGTACTTGGGGCTAATTGGCTATGCCGTGCTTGAAATAGTAGCTTTCAGCAAACATGTTGCAGAATTTGACGTATAATTACTGTACCTGAAGAACTGAGGCAGTATCTTTGCATAGGATGGCAGTTCCTGAAGTATTATATCTATATATGAGCGTGCACAGCGGAACCCGGTAACTTTATTGCTATATCTGAGCATATGCAGCTTAACCCGGCATATAGTGGCAGAAATTACTTATATTAAGCTGCCCCAACCTGGCTGATTTTAGTGCATGACGTTGCACATTGCAAATGATTGTTATATATAGGCGTTTGATACTGTATCTCATCTGGTACCTTCTTTGTTTTTTAAATCTGCTGTTGTAACACCAGGGCATTGTTCATTAGAGGCATGGTAGGGCACATGCTCTGGAATGGACCACCACAAAGTGGATCTTGTACAGCTGTTGGAAGGTGGTTTATTGGTGGTGGTAAGTTGTGCACCTACCACCAGTGACAAGGCCATCAACACTTTACTTTGTCCTAAAAAGGATCTCTTGAAATTAGTCCCTTGCTCAACCCTTGTAGCTGACACCAAGCAATAATGCTTAACTTAAGAGGCAGACATGTAAAGCATTTAAAACAGCAATACAGTGAATAAGTAAGACACAACTCACTATACAAATCCCACATTAAGTTATAAAAATAGGAAATATTTTTGTCTTTAAAATGACACCAAAATTATCAAAATTCAAGGTAGGGAAGCACCATTCTTCCAAAATCCACGATGGCTGAAATTTCATCAGAACAGTAAGAGCTAACTAAGCCAACTCTCACTGTGGCTCATTTCCTTAGCTCTCCACCTCCTAACATCTGCAAATTCCTTCTTTATGCCTACTATCTGGCTGGGGCACAGTGGACTGGGGGTAGGTAGGCCTTGCATTCCTTGCCTGCCCAGTCTTTCTTTGAAGCCTTACGACCCCTTGCCCTGGTATTCCTGTGTAGGCACAGTGCTCTCTCCAGCAAATGGCCTACCCCCTGGATAGATGCTTATAACCTAATCAAGGCAACCTTAATAAGCCTAGTAGCACTGACCAATAGGGGAAGACTGCAGGAAGGGTGGATTTTGGCTCACAGACAAGAAAGTGTTATAACTTTTATTCTGTACAAGTTATGATAGATTTAACAGGAGCAATCTATTGGATTTATCAATACCATTCCGTTAAGTCTTTGAATTATATTCATACTTTCCTAGCAATAGTTATGCACCCATAACAAATTGCCATGTTAACCTATGTAATTTCAATGGGGAAAATTAAATGTGCAATTCTTCCTTCACCAAGGTTTATAAGACATCATTTCTAAGGACCCTGATCATAATTACAGGACTCCTCCACCCCCGGGACACCTAAGGGACACATGGGGTTTGCCTAATATGTAAAAATGATGTAGATTAATACTTGACAGAGACCACTGCACCAAAGTCGACTTTGCAGGGGAGTTGCTACACTGAGGAAAAATACAATGGGCAGTTTTCTCTCACCAGGGTTTATAAATCATCTTTTCTAGGGACCCTGCTTATAGTTAGCTGACCCCACACCCCTGGAACACATAGGGCAAACCTCTGGGGTACCTAATAAGTAACCATAATATAGACTATCACTTTTATAGTGCCCCTGTCAACAAACTCGAGTTAAAATGACCTCAGGCTCTCAGCACACATGCAAGTGCAAAACAGGCTGCTGGACTCCAAACTGCCATTTGGCTCTATTATATACCAGGTGCTTAGAGTTAATGTTCATCCCCTTACCCTATTATCTACTAGGGACTTACAGGAAAGGTCATACCAATTATAAGTGTACCTCAATGTAGTTGTGTGTGTTCAACGTAGCACTGGCCCACAGCATCACTAGCAGGGCTCCGGGCACAGTCAGCTACCATTAGTACCAGTAACATCACAAAAAAATTGAGGGTGAACAGACCAAAAGGATGGCTTTCTAACAACAGCTAACCTCCAACGTCTGGCAATTCACACCATACCATACAATGTTCCTTCTAAGTCTTTATAGCATTGCAACCCACTTGTAGTTATCGTAATCACATTGAGCGCCCATTGTAAAAGTACATAGGCATCTGGAGAACATACCAACACCCAAACAACATAATGCAACTCAGCTATTCCTCTTTTCCAAGGATGCACATTTTAATCCAGTTAGTGCTTCCCATTTGGTCATTTCATATGGAGTATAAAATATATGGATCTGTTTCTTTTAATTGTTCAACGCCTGTTCATGCCATCCATGGTCAGATTTTATGATGTGTCACACTCCTCCAATTGAGGTCACACTCGAGTAAAGTTTCACAGAATTTCTAGTAGTTACAAGCTTCTTTCAACACATAGAAGAAAAAAAATCCTATTCGTAAAGCGCAATCATATCACCCCCTTAAGGTTTCAAGGCTCAGGGGGCTGTTGGGGAGATTAGGCGAGCTATTGAGTCACATGGTGCTGAGCTGAGCAGTCACCAGTGCCATGCATCGAATTGTGAATCCGCTGGTCTGGCCACTGCACCACATCTATACCACAACGGTATAAAGATAACACAAGGGATGTTATTCATAAAGTCATTTTGAAGTGTGTAAAATCCTACCTCTGTATTACTCTTTTACATGCACTTAGATGCCTTTGCAAATTGGACCAAAAAAATCTAAAATGGCAATAAAATGAAAATATTTAGCTAATATTCACATATTATTAGTATAAATTGAAAGGATTGTGCCCTCTCTGTACATTTACAAAGGCAAGTAAGATTACGTCTGAAAGAGTACTACTGCACTACTACGTCCAGTATTCATAAATGCTTTTATGAAATCACCCTAATATATTTCCAAGAATTAGCCACATTTTAGAGTGTGTGCATCCTGTCTCAGAGATAAAGATTTTTGATATTGAGAAGCTTGATACTGTAATGCATTTCTAAGCCTGTGTTTTCAGGTCTTATTGAAGCTCAGAACTTAACCCAACATTCATCATATTCAATCGAAGTAAGTAAATATTCTAACAAAATTATATTTTCTAGCTTAACCTATGATCCAATCTCAGTAGGTGAAAATATATTTCTCAAACGATAAGGGAACATTGCTATGACTTCTAAAAAAAGCAAAATGTTCTTTGAAAGTAGACAGGAACATATAATAATATAAGAATTGTGAAATTGTTGGCAGGGCTCTAAAAGTCAAATGGATTTTAATTCAACTTGACGACGTCTCACATTACATGGTGGAAGCTTATTACAACTTAATATTAATGACATGTCAGCTTTTGGATGTCTGAGTATGTATGAGTCACACAACTAGTGATGCAAAGGTCACTGTGGAGGTAGCTGGAAGTAGTTTTCAAGAGTAGTTCAAATAGCATGACAATTCCAAAGCCAATAGCACTGCTGTGCGGTTGTGAGCCCTGGGCCTGAAGCGTAAACGAAACAAGGCAGTCATATCCATGCACAATGAGAAAATAATACAATATGAAACAGAAAAGTTTGTTTGTACATGTTGGTGTGTGTGTAGCACAAACATAGCTAAAGAGCAACATGGCTATTTACACGACAAGTGTTTTGCGAGCCGATAAACGATCTTACCCATAAGTAGAGATTATACATATTTGATTACACAGTTAAAGTTCAGGTCTTTATATTTGTATTCCACAACTTATTTTGTGCACTCGAAGATTAAGGCATTATACTCCAGGGTACTCTGTTTTCACTAAATGTCGGAGGCCCGGACTCAAACCGGGGTCAACAGTCAGCAACTCAGCTATGTCAAAGTTATTGTGCGGTAATATTATTTATGCATTATTAACAATGTGCAGAATAGTAGTTTGCTTTTGATTTTACATATGTGCATTTAAATGATGCTATTGTCTTTTAAACGATTTCGATATTATCCATTAACCCCTTCGAAGCTAATGAGGAGCTGGGCTCGTCATGGCGCTTACCTGCCGTGCGCGGATGACAAGGCCAGCTCGTCACCAATAATGGTAATTTTGGTTCTTCAGCGCAGGACGGGAAAACGCCTAGCAGCCATGTGGTTAAAGTGCCTTTTCTAAGCTTAAGCTAACTATGCCACAATTAGGTTTCAATGCCAAACAGTCAATGTTGTATTATGTCTGATCATGCCACATTGACTGCTTATTATTTCAGCTGCACATATGTAAGCAAGTCATGTTTGTTTATTTTCAAATGAAGCTGTTCTCAAAAGAGACTCTTAAGTGTTCCCTTAGTACTGTTTCATCAAGGCCCTTCAGTCTGCCTGCGGTATTGTTTTATTTCACAGTAGTGCAGTTGTTTTTGTAACCAGTTGGTTCTGACATCTCTGGATGACATTAGCAGACAGTGTCTTATCAATATTCATGTGGTGGGATAGTGCTTATGTGGTAAGGATGTATGATGTTTATTAATTCAATGTTATGATTTGTTGGGAAAGTAATTATTTTGTTCACACCATGACGAATCTGCACTTTCCAATGTTTTTCTGTGAGATGATTTTCTATATAAACCCTCGAATTTGGGGGTGAGCCAGAGGTATTTCCGATCCTACTAGGGATGCTGTCTGAATTCTTACAGATTTTGTTGCTGATTCAATTGTGAGATTTCATTTGTTCAACCTGTTGTCTAGGTTAAGCAGACAATATTTTGTGCTGTAAAAGAAAAAGGCTATGTATTGTTTTCCTTTCATAGAAAAAGCAGCAATGCAAATGCTTAGCCAACTAAGGAGTCACGCTATGATTGGTGAGTTATTACCACAGCGTTGCACTGTCATTGGCTCGTTGTTGTCAAAGTTGAGCTGTGATTGGTTGAACTTTAGCTATGCGCTGGGGCTGGTTGTTGTTTGTTAACTTGTATCTGAGGTTTTTAGATTATTTTGGGTGGGAATAATAGGTGCTGTGTTGAAAAAACCTAAAGCGCTAAGCGTACCTACTATGGAGGTACAGACATTTCCTCCAGAAGGTTTGCCTGCCTACAAAATGTTGACAAGCGTTGGGCTTTATACTTGTAATGTAATGTAAATGTAAATTTGACTTATAAAATGCAAACTCATGCCCTGGGGCATCTAGGGGCTATTGGAATCTGATTTGGGGTGTGACCATATTGTTGTCGAATCAGGCAGATGCGTAGATATCTTCTACTCCTATGTGCAAAGACAGGTTTTTAAGGCTTTTCTAAAGGTGAGTAGGGAGGGAGTAGTTTTTAGTGTTAATGGGAGATTGTTCCAAATCATGGCAGTGGATCTGACAGAAGCTCTTCCCACCCCAGGTAGCTTTCTTAAATGGGGGAAATATCAGTTTTCTAGCAGAGCCTGATCAAATTGTCCTAACTGGGATGTACCATTTGACTTTCTTTTAAAAATGGTCAGGCCCAAATCCATGCAACAATTTATAGGTCATACAGAGAGCTTTGAACCTGCATCATTGCTTAACTGGCAGCCTGTGTAATTTCCTAATTGCTCCTCTGGCTGACTCATTTTTTGGAAATTTAAAAATAAACAGAGCCGCAGCGTTTTGCAATCTCTGAAGCCTCAAAACGAGACTCATTGCAAGTGTAACATACAAACTATTACAGTAATCGATCCTCGTGAGGATCAATGCCATTGTAACTCTTTTTAATAATTCAGGCAGTAGAAATTTTTCTATCTTTTTTATTAGCCATAGGGAACAAAAAGTGGCCAAAGTTATTTTATTTACTTGGTTCCTAAACTTCAGTACTTTGTCTAACACGAAGCCTACATTTCTTACTTTATTTGAGGGTTCAGGTAGTGAGTCCAGGTCAGATGGCCAGCAGTCCGGTGTCCAAAAGGAAAGATTATTGCTGAAAATTACAACTTCCATTTTTTGGGCGTTCAGTTTGGGGCAGTTGCAATCCATCGAATTGCTCACCTTGCTCATACATGAGCTGAAAGCCACACCCAAATTGCTTTCTGGGTTTGCCAGTGAAACCACAATCTGGGTGTCATCGGCATATGAGGCCAGAGAGAAGCCCGACTTTTTAATGAAGGAAGCAAGTTGTGTCACATAGAGATTAAATAGGGTAGGGCTTAATGCCGAGGCCGGGGGAACTCCACAAGGCACGGAAAAAGACCTGAAGATAAACTGGTCCATCTTCACATTATTTTGTCTATTTGCCAGGAAGGATTACAGGAGATCAAAAGCTGATCCCTCTATACCCAGACCATGCATACGGCCGGCCAAGACCTCATGCCTGACCGTATCAAAGGCTGCGGAAAGATCCAGTAGGATCCGTGCAGCTGTCCTCCCCTATTAAATAATTCTCCTATGTCCTCTGTTGCTATCACCAGAGCCGATTCTGTGCTGTGGTGTTTTCTAAAATCATATTGTGTGTCATCTAGCAAAAAGTATACCTCTAAGTATTCTGATAGGCTTTGGTTCATTACTTTTTCTATCAGCTTGGTGGCAAAGGAAGTCTTGATATTGGTCGGTAGTTCTTTGGGTCCTGGGTGTTTAAATTGTCTGATTTTTAGGAGCGAAAGAATCGAGGCCCGTTTCCAATGAAAGGGAAAGTACCCTTCTGCAAACATGTTCTCAAAGATGTGCCCTAGAATTTGTGCTATTTTAGCAGGAATCATATGCATGGTATTGGAGGACAAGGGTCTTGTGGTGCCCCTGATTTAATTAGTGGGATTAGCTCAATGAGTTGCTCTGGTGGGACCTTAAAGGAGGAGAGATTAATTTATTTGGCTAGTCCATTTAGGACATGTTCCTCATGATGATTGTCTGCTTTATGTGAAGTATATTTATAAAAGATATTGGCGACTTTTTCTTGGAAATGTCCACCAATGTGTTGCAGAATTCTTGATTTGTTTCTGCATTATTTGAGCTGGTCGGTGTTATCAATTTTTTGATCACTGAAAAAAGAGTCTTGTTTGCATCAGAGGCAGCTTTTATATGTCCTGAGTAATATGCCATCTGAGATGCTACATGCATTTGAGATTTGTATGAGTATACCTTTTTTAGGAATTTAGATTTCCTGAGGCAAATAATGAATGAAAAGAAGACATTACCTAGACCTCATCAATTTGAAGTACTGAATAAACAGGATTGAATGGTCACAGGGAAAGGGTGAATGAATAAACAGTAAGAGTTCTCTGAAGCATTAATTAGAAAACAAGTGGGACAATTAGGAGATATTTTGGATAGAGGATATGGTATGAGTGAGAGTTTTTCTTACAATTTGTAATGCTCTGGACGACGGGTCATCTTTATGCCTTTACAAAACATTTGCCAAAATTGAGGGAGGAACCTGACAAGTGGTACAAGGAGGTTCATAGATTGATGCTCTTAGTGATTTATGCACAGAGTGCAAGGCTGCTGATCTGATACAGCGAGCCACCAACCTGTGGACATCTATCACTAAATACTCATTTGGGCCCATAAACACAGTCACAACAATATAGGCCAGTGAACACCGCTGGGGATCAATTTATAGGGCTAAATTCATACGTCCTTTTGCTTATCTGGCTAAAAATCATTATTTAACGACCACACCCTTTCTTTACACATGGATCTATTTTAGTTGATTAGATTTGATGACCAATGACTTGGTCTCATTTACCTGATTTCTTATTAAATAACCACAGACTCAGGAAAGTTTTAAATGTTTATCTAAATTCATCATAAAGAGCAAAACATGTTACAGTGTTAACTCTATCATTCAGAGGAAGTAAAATCTGTCTATCCAATTAATTAAAAATTTCTTGATAACAAGTGCTTCAGGAAAGAGAGGACAGAGAGAGAAGGCACATGGACACAATAGATAAGGGCCCCTTAAAGAACTCAGGTGATAGGTTCTTCAGGACAGGATGGGACAGGACAGATGACTTGTATTGGATTCGACGCCGGAGTCTCACACCTATCTGATACTAACTTCCACCTCAGATTTTCTGCATCCTTCTTATAAACCTACTTCCTCCTCAATTCTTCCGCAATCTTCTTTTAATTCTATTACCGCCTTGATTCTTCCGCAATATTCTTCTAATTCTATTTTGCTAGAAAAATTCGAAGTCGGCTCCATCAGGTAATCGATCAGCATTCAGACCGCATCTATGTCTTTCAGTGTTCTGGCAGCAACTGACCTTTCTAAACTAACTAACTACCCCAATTATTCTTTTTTAACGGCATGTGCCACCCCCAAATATTTCAACCTTAAAAAATTCCTAATTCTGATTAGACAACTTGAGAGGATGATCATCACACCATGCTAAGTTTCATACTTTTTCTTAAGAGCATTGTCTTATGTTCCCACCCATTAATTTGTTTCTCCCAAGCTTTATTTCCCATCCATGTTCATATTGTATCAATAACAATGTATATCATTTTCATAGTTGTCCATTGAGTCTTCAGGATGTTCAGCTGGTTCCCAGGACATGTAGAACGAGTGTCCTTGGCCAAGTCCCAAGATTCGAGCTCATGTCCCTCTCTCACGTGGTTTTTAGACCCTTGCAACTCACGGAGGCCCAGGGAGGCCCAATACGAACTAACAGAGAGGTCAAAAAGACAAGATTTTAGATTCAAATAAAATGATTTTATTGTATACCACCTATCTCTACTCTAATCCCATTTATTTATAAAGACTGTCTATACATTAACATTTAATATATAACACAGTTAATTTCAGCAAAGCAGATGTTTAGCATGTGAGTTCTCAAGCAGCCATTTTATATTCTATTGCACAGAAGCATAGTTTTCCCTCCAAGCTTTAAGATGTCATGCAGCTGACGCATGCGCAGTTTATTTCCCCACGTTATCAGCTATCTTTAGTTGCACTCAGGTTACCTGTTAGTAAAACAGATAGACAAGCTTCCTCCTTTTCTAGAAAATGTAAAATGTTGTGTAAAATTAGTATTAAAAACATTATTAAAACTTTATTACGAGATTATATGAGCGGAATATATCGGGGCAAGTTTCTTATTCTCGAATCCTTGCTCCATCAATCCCTTCTCTGATGGCATTTATGCCATCAACAAACACCCATACCAAAATCAAATGCCAACTTTAGCATATCTCGATTCCCTTCTCTATCTTTTTAATTTCCCCTTCATCTTTTTCTTTTCTTCATTTTCTTGTGTAGTTCTTTTAATTCCTCAAGCTTAATCTCTTCATATTTTCTTTTCTTTCCTTGCTTATTCACTTCATACCTTCTTCTTTTCTTAGAACATTTGCACCAGATCATTATTACTAACCCTATCATAGTCCGAGTATAGGTAGTATTACTTTAGCTATAACTCCTTTACCAAAATTAGCAAACCATGGCCATATTGATATTAGACTATTTGTTATGTTCTTCCATACACTGTCAACTTCCAGTGGCTTCAAATCCTCTTCCAATGTTGCAATATTTTTATTGTAATTTCCAATTTCTACACTTTTGTCAGGTATTTAGGTGCAACAATGTTGCGCTTTCAACATTTTACAGACTCCACCCTATTTTGCCAATAATATATCAAGGGCAAGTCGATTCTGCAAAACCATCGATCTGATAGCAACCATTTCGGTATTGATCATCAAGAAGCCTTCAGCAGTATCAGTTGATAAACTAACAACAACTTTGGATAATTGACAAATTCATTGTGTATTCAGAATAACTCCAACTGAAGGTATCACTATCAAGGCACTAAATGTATCTGTTACTATTTCTGCAAAACTAGCTCTCTTATTACATTAGTTCATTATTGTTTTCATTGCTTCCAGTGATTTTTTTCACATGATATACTTTTGTAAATATTATTCCAAAATAGCAACTTCTAATACCATTTTGCAGGTGGCTTTTAGTAAGCTTTGTTCCCACATATATAATAAATTCCAGAAAATACTGGAACGGTATCCCCTTTTAGTCCCCATCCTCCAATAACCAAGAAATTATGTTCACATTCACTGGAACCAATAAACACATTATTATAGTCAGTCTTTAACCTATGAAGACAGAGTTTCCCTTTCTTTTTGAAATCTAGGGCCATTGCAGCTTGAGTCCTGCCAGATGCATAAATTCTTTCATTCTATGCCCATGGTGGAACATGATTTTTCCGAGTGTTTGCTTTCTTCTGGAAATCCTGTCTCCTTTCTTCTACTACATTCAAAAATAAATGTTCTTATTCTTTTAGTGAACATGTTAAATTATGCTTGTGAGATTCTGATATATCTATTGCATGTTGGGCTACGACAAATTCACCCATATACTGTGCTGCAAGGCTACTAAGTACTGGATTCATATTCCTTCTAACAGGAACTTCTGAAAATATCACATCTAAATTTGAATAATAATACTGCAATTTGCCCGTTTTATAGAATAGACTTGTTAGTACACTGCATTAAATGCCATATGTTAACAGCAAATGGTGCTATGTGACACCTTTTGCTACTGAAGCTGGTAATTTCATACATACATAACAATCACTAATCTCCATAGTATCTACATATTCAAAAAATTACTTGGTGAAAACATTTAAATCTGTGTTATTATCACAAACTATGTGATGTATTTCTAACTCATCTGATGTTTCTAGTTGTACTCTATCTCCATTTATGTTAGCTAACTTTCCATTTGTGTCAGTACTATTTCCCTTTTCTATACTCATCAAATATGGAATTGCTACAGATGAGCCTAACCATACTATAATAAATTCACTAATAAAATACTACATATACATATTCTACAACATTTCTTTAAACAATTTCGTTTTGGTCTCTCAGTAACTCTGTCTTTAGCCATTTTAAGTTTAAGTTTAAGTTTAAAATATTTGTTAAGCGCAACGTACACCTGGGCGGTTTCTTGGCGCTAAAGTAGCAGGCAGCCAACTGGGCAAGAGCAGTTGCTAAGGCGTCGACTGGAAAGGCAAGCAGGGCTTACGGTAGAAAGGCCTGAGAAAATAAAAAGGTCTTCAGGGCTTTGCGGAAACTAGAATACTGGGTAAGGGACCTAAGATGAAAAGGGAGAGAGTTCCAAAACATGGGGGAAAGAGTGGAAAATTTCGAGCCGCCCTGTTTTTTTTTCCGGTAGCGAGGGACTGATAAAAGAAGGTGTGCCGAGGAGCGGAGGTCTCTGCCAGGGACATAGGCCTTAATGGCAGAGGATATAAAGAGGGGGGCCAGGCCAGTCCTGGCCTGAAACGCCATGCAGCCTAATTTGAACAGGGCGCGTTCCCGCACAGGGAGCCAGTGGAGGGTTTTCAAGAGGGGGGAGGTATGGTGGAATTTGGGAAGACCGAAGGCAAGGCGAGCAGCCTGGTTCTGCACTAGTTGCAGTTTACGCAGGCTGTACTGAGGGATGCCATTGAACAAGATGTTCCCGTAGTCCAGGCGAGACAGGACCAGTGCGGACATAATTAGTTTAAGTGCAGAGAAAGAAAAAAAACGTGAAATAGAGCGGATAGTGCGGAGAGTAAGAAAGCAAGAAGAAACCACCGAACCAATCTGGGAGTGCATAGTGAGTTTATCGTTTAGCTTGATGCCAAGGGTCTTAACAGAGGGAACAGGGGTAGGAGGAGAACCAAAGGAGGGGGGCCAAAAGAGAGAATTCCAGGGACTGGAGCAACCACCCGTCACCACAAGTTCCGTTTTATCGGGATTGAGTTTAAGGTGGTTGAAATTCATCCAGTCCCTGATGAAAGATAGGATAGATTGGAAGTTAGAGATAGAGTCAGGGGTAGAAGACAGATTGAAGATGAGCTGGAGGTCGTCGGCATAATTATATACCGTGACCTCCAGCTGCTGTAAGGCAAAGATAAGAGGAGCGATGTAAAGATTAAATAGTAAAGGAGAGAGAGAAGAGCCCTGAGGAACACCGCACTGGACCTGACAGGGGGTAGCAGAGAACTCTCCAAGGTGAACCGCCTGGGTCCGGTCCCTCAAAAAGGATGAGAGCCAGATGAGGGCTGAGCCTCCTATGCCCGCCGCCTTGACACGGGAAAGCAAGATGGAGTGATCCACCGTGTCAAAAGCGGCGGACAAGTCAAGGAGGACCAGCGCCTGAGAACTGCCCATGTCCAAGCCCTCTCTGAGAGTGTCTGATACTGACACCACCACTGACTCTGTCGAGTGCTTGGGCCGAAACCCAGCCTGGCACGGAGCCAGCCTCCCATTCTCCTCGGCAAAGGAGCTGAGCGCAGATGTAACATGTCGCTCAAGCACCTTCGCCAGAAACGGGAGAAGGGAGATGGGGCGATAGTTGGCCATCACAGAGGGGTCGGCTCCTGGCTTTTTCAAAATAGGGACGATGGAAGCGGCTTTTAGCGATGAAGTGACAACCCCTCGAGCCAGTGAGTCATTAAGGAAACCCAGAGGAGGCAGAGGGCAGACAGTATAAATCTGCCGTAAGATGTGTGCCGGGCATATATCAGCAGGGGAACCGGATTTAATTTTGGGGAGAAGGGACAGAAAAAGTTCTTCAGGGAGGGGGGGAAAGGAATTGAAATAGGCTGGGGTGGGGGGAGGCAGGGGGTCAACAAAAGGAGAGGACGGGGGGGGGATGTTGGATTTGATTGTCGAAATTTTTTCGACAAAGTAGAGATTCAGCGAATCACAGAGTTTCTGTGAGGGAGGGGGTTTAAGTGAGGTCCGATCGGAGAAAGCCAGATCGTGAGTAATGGCAAAGATCTCCTTAGGTTGGTTCTCGGCCGCCAGAATTTTGGCCGAGAAGTAAGTTTTCTTGGCCTCAGTGATGTTTTGCTTATAGGTCCCAAGAAGGTGGACGTAGCGAGTCCTGGAGTCGGGAGAGTAGTCCAGTCTCCATTTACGTTCTGCCCTGTGAACCGTGAGCTTCAGTTCTTTCAGCTCGTTGTTGAACCACCGATTGGCGTCTTTAGGGCGTCTGATCGAGGTACGTCGGAGAGGAGCCAAGCAGTCGCTTCCTTCCTTGAGCCATGAGTCAATGGCTTCGGCTTGGGCTGCAGAATCCAGTCCCGATATAGGGGGAGAGGAGGCCAGGAGCGAGGCAGAGAGGTCAGCCAGATTGACCTTGCCCCAGTTACGGGCCCAGGAGTTTTTGGTGTGGATAGGGGTATTAGTCAGACAGCGGCTGAGGGAAAACGAAATTAAAAAGTGATCAGACCATGTGCAGGGGACAACAGACAGTGCAGACAGGGAGCAGTTTAGAGACCAGACCTGATCTAAAGTGTGGCCATGAGTGTGGGTAGGGGTGTGAACAAAGGAGGTGAAATTAAGAGAGAGAAGGGTTTCTGAAAAGTCCTTTGATGAGGCACATTCCTTGGGGTCCGAGGGCCAATAGTTAAAGTCCCCGAGGACTAAAGCCGAGGCATAGTTGACTGCCAGGGTGCCAAGTAGATCTTGGAAGGCCGGGAGGAAAGAAGGAGTTGGTTGGGGAGGACGGTAGACAAGCACAATGGCTAAGTGAGGGGAAAGGGAGGTAGAGCGAGCCACCAAATAGTCAATTCCTACCAGGGAAGGTGAGGGGAGGACTTGGAACTGGAGATCAGAACGAGCAATGAGAGCAACACCTCCACCCGTTTTCCCGGCCGGACGGTCAGCACGGATAGCGTAGTAAGACGAGGGGAGGGCAGCCAATAGAGATGGAAGGGAGGCTTCCGAAAACCACGTTTCTGTCAGCAACAGGAGATCGGGTTTATCAGTGTCTAAAAGGATAAAAAGTTCCTGGTGGTGTTTAATGGCGGACCTAGTATTAAGTAAGGTGATAGATAGAGGGGGAGAATAGGAATCAGAAATGGTAGATGAGACGAAGGCCGGCGGCGACGTGAGCGGAGGAGGGCAGCCAGAAGGGCAGGCATGACAGGGAGAGTAGCAGCCCAAATGGGTAATTCTATGAGTAGTACAAGGATCAAGGGGCCAATGGCCTTGGAGTAGAATCAAGTCAGCGGAAGAGTATTGGATAAGAGGACCAGGGGTGGTGGCCCCTAGCCCCGGTCTGCCGCGGACGGGCGCAGACGGGCTTAACTCTGGCGCGACTCCGGCGCGCCTAAGTCGCGCCCGCTGCGCTCGTCCGCTGCGCTGACGCATGAGGGACGTCTATATAGGCTGTGACGCGGTGGTGGGAGGAGTCAGGAGGGCGGGATAGGGAAGGAGATTAAAAAAAGAAGATTGCCGTTCGCCGCTCATAGTCAGCGGGATGGTGAAGGCATAAACTAAGAGGCTGCTAGCGATCAGCAGAGCAAGTTAGGCAAGTTATTAAAAACAAAAAGTGCTTTTCCAGCGCTCAGCGCGAAGCCGTCTGCCACAGGGCTTTAGACGATGCGCGAGGGGAAGTGGGCGGAGCCTAAATAGGCTGTGACGCGGTGGTGGGAGGAGTCAGGAGGGCGGGATAGGGAAGGAGATTAAAAAAAGAAGATTGCCGTTCGCCGCTCGTAGTCAGCGGGACGGTGAAGGCATAAACTAAGAGGCTGCTAGCGATCAGCAGAGCAAGTTAGGCAAGTTATTAAAAACAAAAAGTGCTTTTCCAGCGCTCAGCGCGAAGCCCTCTGCCCTCTGCCACAGGGCTTTAGACGACGCGCGAGGGGAAGTGGGCGGAGCCTAAATAGGCTGTGACGCGGTGGTGGGAGGAGTCAGGAGGGCGGGATAGGGAAGGAGATTAAAAAAAGAAGATTGCCGTTCGCCGCTCGTAGTCAGCGGGACGGTGAAGGCATAAACTAAGAGGCTGCTAGCGATCAGCAGAGCAAGTTAGGCAAGTTATTAAAAACAAAAAGTGCTTTTCCAGCGCTCAGCGCGAAGCCCTCTGCCACATGGCTTTAGACGACGCGCGAGGGGAAGTGGGCGGAGCCTAAATAGGCTGTGACGCGGTGGTGGGAGGAGTCAGGAGGGCGGGATAGGGAAGGAGATTAAAAAAAGAAGATTGCCGTTCGCCGCTCGTAGTCAGCGGGACGGTGAAGGCATAAACTAAGAGGCTGCTAGCGATCAGCAGAGCAAGTTAGGCAAGTTATTAAAAACAAAAAGTGCTTTTCCAGCGCTCAGCGCGAAGCCCTCTGCCCTCTGCCACAGGGCTTTAGACGACGCGCGAGGGGAAGTGGGCAGAGCCTAAATAGGCTGTGACGCGGTGGTGGGAGGAGTCAGGAGGGCGGGATAGGGAAGGAGATTAAAAAAGGAAGATTGCCGTTCGCCGCTCGTAGTCAGCGGGACGGTGAAGGCATAAACTAAGAGGCTGCTAGCGATCAGCAGAGCAAGTTAGGCAAGTTATTAAAAACAAAAAGTGCTTTTCCAGCGCTCAGTGCGAAGCCCTCTGCCCTCTGCCACAGGGCTTTAGACGACGCGCGAGGGGAAGTGGGCGGAGCCTAAATAGGCTGTGACGCGGTGGTGGGAGGAGTCAGGAGGGCGGGATAGGGAAGGAGATTAAAAAAAGAAGATTGCCGTTCGCCGCTCGTAGTCAGCGGGACGGTGAAGGCATAAACTAAGAGGCTGCTAGCGATCAGCAGAGCAAGTTAGGCAAGTTATTAAAAACAAAAAGTGCTTTTCCAGCGCTCAGCGCGAAGCCCTCTGCCCTCTGCCACAGGGCTTTAGAAGATTTCTCTTCTTTCTTTTATTCTTTTTCAGAACATTTTCAAGTTCTGAGTTTGTTTCAAGGGGGTTTCACTTCTCCTTCGTCAATTGGATCTGCAATTATCTCCTCATCATCTAAATTCTCAAGTTCTTCAAGAATCACATAGGTTCATTCAGGGCCTTTGAATTTGTTATTCAATATTTTTAATCTTTGACTTCTTTGCCTGTGTTTTTCGTTTGCCTGTCCTGACTGACTAGTGACTTCTTTCACCTGGTCAGGTTCTTCATTTATTGTCTTTAGATGAAACCTTAATCTTTTGACATATCTAGGCCAATTATCACCTTTTCTAACTTTTGAGTTGCACTGCACTTTCAACTTTTTTGTCACTCTTGAGAATTTTTTTTATTTATGTTATGTTGTGGCACAATTTGACTTTCTTCGTCTTCTGAGTCCCTCTCTAACTGAGCTAATTCAGGGCTTCTTATGTGATACCATTCACCTGAACATGTTCTGCTTCTCCTATCTGGTCCTGTTCAGGGTTTACTTTCATTTGCTCTTCTTCAAAAAATTGTTCTTCTTTTCTTGACTGGTTCTGCTTAGGTTCTATTGCACTTGACTTGTTTGCAGTCCGAACGTGTTCTTCTACACCTATCTGTCCCTCCTCAGATTTATGAAAACTTGTTTCACCTCTGTCTGAGTGCATTTTTCTTTCCATGTCTGTTCCTGCTTAGGGACTCCGACAATCTCAAATTCTATTTCCTGAGCTTGTTCTTCTATACCTGTTATGGTCCTCACTAATTTCTTTCTTTTCTAATTTTGTTCTACTTCTTGTTCTTGCATTTACATCAGGTATGTCTACCACTGGAATCCAGTCCTCCTGACTAGTGTATCAAATACCATGGAATGTAGGATGGTTCACAGTAATTGATTTGTGTCACCCATTTTTCTCCATCCCATTGCACCCAGACAGCCAGTATCTCTTCTCGTTTACATTTGAAAACCTATTTTTGTGTGGAATCGAGTTCCTCAAGGGTACACAGAAAGCCCTTCAATTTTTAATTGGATTTTGAAAAAGTGTCTAAAATCACTAGTGATGCCCAGAATTCAGTTTTAGTCTAATATATAGATGACTTGCTTGTTGCATCGAAAACACAAGAAGATTGTGTCCTTTATTCTGTTGCTTTGTTGAACTATTTGGCTGATGGAGGGCAGAAGGTGTCACCAGAAAAACTGCAATTCTGTCAAACCAGAGTTAAATATTTGGGACATCAATTAGAAAGGGTGGGGAGTGACACATGAGAGAAAAACAAATGCCCAGACCCAGAAAAAAACAGAATGTTTCTAGGATTTGTAGGATATTGTAGGCAATGGATTGTAAGTTTTTCCTTATTGGCCAAACCACTGATACAAATGAAAAGAAAACGAGCAAAAGACCCTGCAGAATGGGATGATGAAAGCATGGAGGCATTTGTGGAATTAAGAAATCGCTTGTGGGAACCCCCTGCTCTTGGATTGCCAGATTATACACAATAATTTACACTATTTTGTTGTGAACAAGATAATTGTGCTTTATCAGTTCTAACCCAGAGACATGGTTTGATGCGACGTCCAGTGGCATATTTTTCTGCTACTTTGGACCCTGTAGCTTCTGCATTACCTGGTTGTTTGAAAGCAGTGGCTGCTGCCTGTACGAGTCTTGAGCAGAAAGAATCTATTGTCATGGGACATCCCATAAAGGTTTATGTCCCTCATTCAGTGGAAATTCTTTTGACTAGAACAAGAACTCAATACCTTACTCCAAGTAGAATGACAAACTATGAAAGAATTATTTTAGAAGCAAAAAATGTGACAGTAATCAAGTGTACTGTTCTAAACCCAGCTACCTTATTACCTGATGCGTATGGAGAAGAAGTGAGGGATGATGTTGATCATGACTGCCTAGAATTTACCGAATATTGTACAAAACTTTGCCCAGACATACAGGAAGAGCCCCTGAACGATTGTAAAAATGAACTATTTGTAGACGGCTCGTGCATGAGGCACGAGGAATGAGGGTTGAGTGCTGCTTATGCTGTCTCTACATTGGCTGGAATAGTCAAAGCATCCTATTTACCAGGAGTCAAGTCTGCCTAAATAGCTAAATTGATTGTTTTATTTAAAGCCAGTAAAATTGGGAAAAATTGGAGAGTAACCATTTACACTGATAGTCAGTATGGTTACAGGGTCATGCATGACTTTGGCCAACTGTGGATGCAAAGGGATTTCATGACTTCTTCAGGAACCCCTATCAAAAATGGGCAATATGTAAAAGAGCTTTTAGAAGCAATTCAAGTGCCAAAAGATGTGGCTGTGGTCAAGTGTGCTGCACATCAGTCTGGAAATTACTATGTGACTGCTGGTCATCGCTATGCTTATCAAATTGCTCAGTACTGTGCCAGAACTAAAATGGCAGTGAACAAGAAAATTGAAACAACTGTAATCGGATGCCAACTTATGCTTATTTCAGCCATAGAAACATGGGATGAGGTGAGACATTTACAAGATAAGGTGAAACTAAGTGAAACGGAGGGTTGGATTAAAATGGGATGTCAAAGGAGAGAAGAAGATGGTATCTAGATTTCTCCAGATGGTAGGTCGGTCATGCCAGACTGTTTACTCTCACAACTAGCAAGAATGTACCATGGAGATACACATATAGGTAGAGATGCCATGATAAGACTATTTTGACAAGACTGGTTCAACCCAAAGTTTAGGACTGTCGCAGAGAGCCTTTGCCAGAGATGCTTAATTTGTCAACAGAATAGTTTTCCAGTAACTGTGGAATGTGATAGAGGATCTCACTTTAATAATGAAATAATTTGATTTATCTGTGAAGAATTTAAAATTGAAAAAAAGTTGCACTGTGCTTACCGCCCAGAGGCTTCTGGGTTGAAGAACAACTGAATGGCACAATAAAATCAAGATTGGCAAAGGTGTGCGCATCTACATCAATGCTTATCTCTTGTTTTGATGGGACTCAGAAACAATCCCGACAGAAACACAGGTTTGAGTCCCCAGAAAATCCTCATGGGAAGAACAATGAGATTAGCCTTTAAACCAGGACACAGACTGTTAAGTATAACTGATGATCTGGTATTAGACTATTGTAAAAGATTGGCTGACTTAGTGCGTTCTGTCTCTCACCAGCTTGGAGAAGATGCAGATGCCAGGCAGCCGGATCAAGCACATGATCTAAATCCTGGAGATTGAGTGGTGGTGAAGAATCACACCGAGAGACGTGTCTAGCACCCAGGTGCAGTACCCTAAAGCAGGTCATACTGGTTACAACAACAGCAGTAACATGTGCAGGTGTGCCTAACTGGATTCACACCAGTCATACCAGAAGAGTACCAGCCCCTGATGAGGAAAATCCTCAACAAGACATTGAAGTTGAGGGTGCAGAAAGTTGAGCAGCTGAAGAGCATAGAGTAACAGGCTCTGAAGTAGCTAATCAAGGGCAACCAAACATTAGTCAGGAGGACTAGATACCAGTGGTTCACATACCTGATGTAAATGTAAGAACAAGAAGTAGATCAACATTAGAAAAGAAAGAATTTAGTGAGGACAAGACGGGTATAGAAGAAAAAGCTCAGGAAATAGAATTTGATATTGTCAGAGTCCCTGAGCAGGAACAGACAAGGAAAGAAAAATACTCTCAGACAGAGGTGAACCAAGTTTTTCACAAATCTGAGGAGGTACAGATAGGTGTAGAAGAACACGTTCAGGCTGCAAAAAAGTCAAGCGCAATAAGACCTGAGAAAAACCAGTTAGGAAAAGGAGAACACATTCAGGAAGAAGATCAAATTAAAGTAACCCTGAACAGGACCAGATAAGAGAAGAAGAACACATTCCGATGAATGGTATCAGCTTAAGTAACCTAAACTAGGTCAGTTAGAGAGGGACACAGACGACAAAGAAAGTCAAATTGTGCTACAACATAACATAAATAAAAGAATACTCGTGAGTGACGAAGGAGGTGAAATTTCAGTGCAACACAAAAGGGTTAGAACAGGTGATAATTGGCCTAGATATGTCAAAAGATTAAGGTATCATCTAAAGACAATAAATGATGAACCTGACTAGGGGAATGAAGTCACTAGTCAGTCAGGACAGGCAAATGAAAAACACAGGGGAAGAAGTCAAAGATTAAGAATATTGAATACCAAACTCAAAAGCCCTGAATGGACCTATGTGATTCTTGAAGAACTTGAGAATTTAGATTTAAATGAAGAAAGTGATGAGGAAATAATTGCAGATCCAATTGACGAAGGACAAGTGAGACCCCCTTGAAACAAACCCAGAACTTGAAAATGTTCTGAAAAAGATTAAAAGAAAGAAGACACATCTTTTTAAAATGGCTAAAGATAGAGTTGCTGAGAGAACAAAACAAAATTGTTTAAAGAAATGTTGTAGAATGTGTATAGGTAGTATTTTATTAGTGAATTTATTATAGAATGGCTAGGTTTAACTATAGCAATACCTTATTTGAAGAGTATAGAAAAGGGAAATAGTACTGACACAAATGGAAAGTTAGATAACATAAAAGGAGATAGAGTACAACTAGAATCATCTGATTAGTTAGAAATACATCACACAGTAACAGATAATAACACAGATTTAAATGTTTCACCAAGTTATTGTTTGAATATGTAGATACTATGGAGATTAGTGATTGTTATGTATGTATGAGATTACCAGCTTCAGTAGCAGAAGGTGTCACATAGCACCATTTGCCATTAACATATGGCATTTCATGTAGTGTACTAACATGTCTATTCTATAAAACAGGCAAATGGCAGTAATATTATTGAAATTTAGATGTTACATTTTCAGAAGTTCCTGTTAGGAGGAATATGAATCCAGTACTTAGCAGCCTAGCAGCACAGTATATGGGTGAATTTTTCCTAGTCCAACATGCAATACATATAGCAGAAGCTCACAAGGATAATTTAACATGTTCACTAAAAGAAGAAGAAAATATATTTTTGAATTTGGTAGAAGAAAGGAGACAGGATTTCCAGATGAAATCTAACGCTCAGAAAAATCATATTTCACTATGGGCAGAGAAAAAAAGGATTTATGCATCAAGCAAGACTCAAGCTGCGATGACCCAAAATTTTGAAAATAAAGGGAAACTCTGTCTTCATATATTAAAGACTGACTATAATAATGTATTTATTGGTTCCAGCGAATGTGAACATAATTACTTGGTTATTGGAGGATGGGGACTAAAAGGGGGAACCCATCCAGGATTTTCTTGAATTTATTATCTATGTAGGAACAAAGCTTACTTAAAGCTACCTGCAAGATGGTATGGGAGTTGCTATTTTGGAATAGTATTTTCAAAAGTCTATCATGTGAAAAGAATCACTGGAAGCAATGAAAACAGTAATGAATTAATCCATAATAAGAGAGCTAGTTTTGCAGAAATAGTAGGAGATATATTAAGTGCATTGATAACTTCAGTGGGAGTAATTCATCCACAGTAGTTGATCGTTTATCAACTGATACTGCTGGAGACTTCTGGATGATCAACACCGAAATGGTTGCGATCAGATCAATGATTTTGCAGAACCGACTTGCCCTTGATACATTATTGGCAAAAGAGGTTGGAGTCTGTAAAATGTTGAAAGCGCAACATTGTTGCACTTACATACCTGACAAAAGTGTAGAAATTGGAAAATACATTAAAAATATTACTAAATTGGAAGAGAACTTGAAACCCCTAGAAGGTGACAGTGTATGGAAGAAACTAACAAATAGTCTAACATCGATATGGTCATGATTTGCTAATTTTGGTAAAGGAGTTACAGCTCAAGTAATACTACCTATACTCAGACTAACTATGATAGGGTTATTAATAATGATATGGTGCAAATGTCCTAAGAAAAGAAGAAGGTATGAAGTGAATAAGCAAGGAAAGAAAAGGAAATATGAAGATATTAGGCTTGAGGAATTAAAAGAAGAACATAAAAGAAAATGAAGAACATGAAAGAAAAAGATGGTGAAATTGAAAAGATAGAGAAGGAAATCGAGATATGCTAAAGTTGGCATTTGATTTGGGTATGAGTGTTTGTTGATGGCATAAATGCCATCAGAGAGGGGATTGATGGAGCAAGGATTCGTGAATAAGAAACTTGCTCGGATATAATCCTCTCATATAATCTTGTAATAAAGCATTAACAATGTTGTAGTACTAATTTTACATGACATTTTACATTTTCTAGAAAAGCGGGAAGCTTACCTATGTGTTTTACTAACAAGTAACCGGAGTGCAACTAAAGATGGCTGCTAACGCGGGAAAATAAACTGTGCATGTGTCAGCTGCATGACATCTTAACGCTTGGAGGAAAAACTTTGCTTCTGCAAAATAGAATCTAAATGGCCACTTGAGAACTCACGTGCTAAGCAACTGCTTTGCTGAAACTCAACTGTGTTATAGACTAAATGCAAATTCATAAATAGTCTTTATAAGTAAATGAGATTAGAGTAGAGATAGGTGATTGAAGTAATTTGCAGGAAACAGAAGATTGTCTTGAGTTGTGGCAGTTTTTTTGGTTACATGAATGTGAGCAAGGCAAGGAGGTATCCAGCTCCAACAGTAGGTAGTTCAAGAGTAAAGCCATAAACATTCCACAGTAACTAAGCAGAGTTAGAGTATTCTAAGTATTATTAGCCTAAGACATTGGCATTATACAAGATAGGTACATGACTTAACACACAGATTACTATATTACCTCATTTTCTCCAACTGGAACAAAACAAAAGAAAGAAACTAATACAAAAAAATAAAAAAATAAACAATAACATAAAATATATCAGACTAAAACACCTTACGATTAATCTCTATATCTCACAGGTTTGATTACTTTGCGAGAACTTTTTCTGAAAAAATCCATAGTGGCAGAATTAATAGAAGAAAAAACTCTTGGAACATGAGCTTTGACTTTAGCGACTTTGCTCAGATTCCACCAAAACCCTCCTTCAACTTGAATAGCATTTCCCACAATCTTAATGACTTTGACAGGAGCCCCACATTTACATTCACCCTTTGTTGACATGAATGGATTTCTTTATTCTCACAATATCTCCAACCTGCAGATCCCTTTTTCTGATCAAAATTAACTTTCTGTTTGACTTGAGTGGAGTAAACATTTCCCTTTACAATAGACATACGTTTAGTTACATCAGTGTTAACCTCTGCTTCCTCAGGATCAGTATGTAGTTTACAAAGGCCCCCTCCAGATCTATCCAAACCCAGTGTGCTATTAAAGCCTTGGGCTAAAGACGGATCAGATGAGGGCTGCAGGAACAAATGGGAAGGAAAGGAAGGGGACAGCGGGGAGGGAGAGCTGAATAACAGAAAGAGGCTGCGATACTCAGGAGATACTTCTCGTCTACTGAGAACAGGCCCTGTCTGATAACTGGAACCTCCCCTCCTAAACTCCTTTCTTTCAGGGTTTAACGTGGAGGTCTATGAAATACGCCTTCACAGCAGCCATAACAAAAATAGTAATGGACATGGGTTACGTCACCCGAATAAAGTAATGTTAAGCGAGTACCTTTGATATTTGGAGACAAGCTTCAGCGGCCTCCAGAAGATGAAGGGTTGGAACACTTGGTTAAACTCCACCAAGACCTCTCCCCCAGTAGTATTTGACGAATTAATCCTCTGCAATAGCCGGTAAAAAAAGGCTCGCCAACAGAGGATTAACCAGAATAGGCACAAAACCCCTTTCCGCATTAGCCGATGCAAGAAGGCTATCCAACGGAACAGGGTTACGGTAATATGATGACACAACAACTCCGTTTCCGCATGAGCCGATGCAAGAAGGCTCGCCAATGGAAACGGGGCAAACTAGTTGGGCACTGACCATGAAAGTCCTGTCCTCCGCATGAGCCGATGAGAAGGCTCGCCAACGGAGGTACAGGGAATGATGCGCACAATGGAGACCCAAGACTGCCTTCCGCATGAGCTGATGAGAAGGCTCGCCAACGGAGGGCTAGGAGAAAAGCGCACCACAGAGATCAAGGCCACTGGCTCCAACGAACAACGGTAAATCTCTCCAACTCCTCTTGGATGCAAAAACAAACGAACGTATCCCAAAGTGATCACACGATATCACGAGACAGAATCTGGTCACTAACCAGCCGGGTCAAGAGTCAGAATATCCGACACCGGAAACAGGAAGTTCAAGCCTTATATTCCCGCCTCCATGCCGCTAAGCATTCTGGACCATGTAGTTTTACTTCCATTGCGTCTTTTAGGTGAGGCGCGAGTCGGACCATAACAATCAGAATCAACTTTAATCAATTTAGACATCCACCCTGTACAAAAGGACGTATTGGGTTTCCTTCCCCTCATCAATTCAAACGGGGTGACTTTAGTGGATGAATGTGGTGTGGTTCTATAGAACCAAATCATACTTCGGAGTGATTTGGCAACATCGTAGTTATTAGCCTTGGCCCACTTCACACAGTCACCAACCACTCTTTTCATCCTTTCCACTAATCCGTTCCCTTGAGGATGATAAAGCGAGCTTTTCACATGCTTGACTCCTGAATTGGACAAAAAGAGCTCGAATTCATTACTAACAAATTGATCGCCATTATCCAACACCAACATTTTGGGAAGACCTTCGCTAATCCAAACATCACTCAAAAAATCAATGATACTTTTCGTGTCAGCTTCCTTAACTAGTTTGTTTTCGGGCCATTTTGAAGCATAATTTATAAGACTAAAACAAATCTAGAATTCCCATTAAGCATGGAATATGGCCCCATTACATCAATTCCCAGTTTCGTCCAAGAACGATCAGGACACTCAACTGGCATTAGAGGAGGAACCCAATTCAAAAGACTTTTGTCTGACAATTTACAAATACAGCAATCTGCTACGTACTCATCGATATCTGAATCCATCCGGGCCACCAAAACGTATCGCGAATGCGATGTTTGGTGAAAGAAGAACCAAGATGTCCTTTGTGAGCCCTTATAATAATACCACCACTGAATATGTGAGGAGGAATAATCTTCTCATTGTGTAACAAAATTAAATCCTCAATAGATGTTTCCGGTTCAATTTTAGAAAAAGGTTGAAGTGAAGAAGACAAAACTTTCTCACGTGGCGACCCTGACCTAACACAATTACAAACATCCTGAAGCACACTATCCTTCTCAAATGTTTCTCTCCATTCTTCTTCAGAACAGAATTTTAGCTCTGGAATGCCAACACCAGCCACAAGGCAATTTTCACAATCTTCTTCAATGAGATCAGAAAACGCAATTTCATCTTCATGAAACTCAGTGGGAGGAAAGCAAAACAAAAAGTCTGCCCTACCATTCTTGCCACCAGCAATGTACACAACATCAAACTGATACTGAAGTAATTTGGTCACCATTCTCATTATCCTAGGAGTACAACACTTTGTCAGACTACCTCTTAGAATATTAACTAAAGGTTTGTGGTCAGTCTGAAGTAGAAAAGGTTTTCCCCACACATATGGTCCGAATTTCTCAATGGCCCATGCACATCCCAATAGTTATTTCTCTATGACCGAATATTGCAATTCAGGTGATCTCAATACCCTTGATGCAAACCCAATCGTTCTCTCAATGCCACCTTCCGTTTGTGTCAAAGTAGCACCAAATCTACCTGACTGGCATCAACTGTCAAGCAACAAGATAAAGTGGGGTCAAAAGGTTTAAGAACAGAGCTTTTTATCAATAGATTTTTTACTTCATCAAACGCCCTCACACACTCACTGCTCCAAACAAATTTGACACCTTTTTTGAGTAGATTACTGATTGGACGAACTATGGTCGCATAGTGAGGCTTAAATCTTGAGTAATATTCACAAAGCCCGAGAAGAGATTTGACACCAGTCTTGTCAGTGGGAGTAGAGGCATTAGAAATAGCCTCCAAACGACCAGGTCTGGGCTTGACACCGTCTTGAGTAAGGACATGGCCCAAATATTCAACTTCAGTACAAAGAAATGTTGCACTTTTCCAGCTTTAGAACAACTCCATGTTCCTGAAATTAACCCAAAACCTTATCCAAAATTAGGTCATGTGAAGGGATATCTTTACCAAAGATAAGTACATCATTTCAGAACTCAGATACTCCATCGACACCTTTCAAAATATTGCCCATCACTCTCTGAAATACTGATGCAGCCGATGCTAAGCCAAAAGGCATGCGCTGCTACTGAAATGTACCTAAAGGAGAGATGAAGGCAGTAAGGTGACGGGAATCAGGGTGAAGTTCGACCTGTGATATGCGCTAGCTAGGTTGAGCTTGGTGAAAAATGTTGCACTCTTAGTTGAAGCAAAAAGGTTGTTAGTTTTAGGGAGGGGATGAGAGTCCACCCATATCTCTTTGTTGAGTGATCTTAGATCAACACACACTCTGAGCTGTCCACATTTTTTCCGTGCTACAACTAAAGGTGAAAGCCAAAGGGAAGACTCAGTGGGCTCTATGACCCCCTTTTCACAAAGTTGTAACAGTTCTTTTTCTAAATATTCTCTGACACTAAAGAGAACACCCCTAAGTTTATGTTTGACTGGTGTAGAACCCTTTTTGACTATGATTCTATGTTTAAAACCTTTAATCTTCCCTAAATCAGAATTAAAAACAGAAGGACATTTCTCTTTAAGAGCTTAACCTTCATTGGAACATCCAACTACAAGTATCTGTTCTCTAGCTCCAGGTTTAAGGATCATTCCAAAGAGTCCCTGATGGAACCATCCTAATATGTTTAGACTTTTAATAGCGACATACATTTTTCCTCTAATTTGTCTTCCCTTGAAACACAAATTATCCTCAAAGAAACCTAAAAGATCAATTCCTCCCCTCATATGATACTGGAATGCGATCAGGTGGACATAGTGGTTGATCACCATTCCACGTTTTTTAGTAATCATAGTTATTTTAGCTCCAGAATCAACCAGAAGTTTGATATTTTTATTTCCTACAGATATATCTGCGATAGGGTCAACACATGACTTGGGATCACCTTCAATAACTTCATTAGTAGTGTAGTCAGAAACTACAGAAATCACTTATGAGTCAGAGAAAGACTCAGAGTCATTTAAACATATTTCAGGTTTCTTGAAATTTTTTGGATTCTTTAACTTTAAATACACCTTAGCGAAATGTCTGACTTTCTTGCAATAGTTGCACGTAAAGTTGGCTGCAGGACAGCGTGAGCCTTTGGAATGAGGTGGATTACCACATCTCATTCAAACTGCAGATTGAGAGGTACTAGTCGAATCAGGTTTAGTAAAAGAACATTTTCCCCTGGAAGTACTGTTGCTCATTTTCTTTCTACCAGTTTTAACGGAGGAATTCAGATTAATGGCATTAATAGGCTCAACAACTTTGTCCTTTAATTCTTTAAGAGAAACCATGGAAGTTTAAATACTATTAGCTAGTTTGACAGTGTCATACAAAGATGGATCAGCCATTGTTAGTAATTTTTGTCTAATATTCCTGTCTTTACAATGACACACAAACTGGTCTCTGATCAGTTGTTTTGTAAAATTTTCAAATTTATACTTCGATGCCAACATACGCAAAACCGAAATATCAGAGTCAACAGCTTAATTCTCAGATTGTTTCCTTTTAAAAAACCTATGTCTAAGGACTATTAAGCTTGGCTGTTTATCAAAACGAAGTTTGAGTTTTTGCACAGTATCTTTGTATTCATCTAAAACTGCCCCTCAACCTGGGGTAGATCTGGTAGATGTTTAAACACCGATCTGCCTTCGAATCCTAGAGAGTGTAAAAGTATTTTTTTTTCCTTTCAGAATTAAATCTGGATGCACCAATAGCTCCTAAATAATTCTCAAAAGCATCATGCCAAATTTCCCATCTAATAGGGGTTCTCCAGGGGTATCAAGAAAGGCTGGGGGTGGATTAACAGACTGTAGAGTACACATGACAAATTGTAAATGTTGCTATACTATGAATAAATACGACTGAATACAAAAGAATAATAATAATATGTATTTAAACAGAGTCTAACACCAACAGTATGGGTATATTATAATAAACACTTAATTCAAACTTGTTAGACGTCAAATAATACAAATAGGGCTGAACGCAAACAAAGAATAAGCTGTGCGTATCAGCGTGACAGCAACATGAAATTGGAGTAATGATAAACAGTGAAAGCTGTGCGTATCAGCGCAAATTGTTCATGAATTAATACTGTCTGCATATGGGCATCAGTGTAAAGAGAAAAGAACTGTGCTCGAAAATGTTGCTGTCCGCATCAGCATTATGCTTTATGTAATGTAGAAAAGAACTGTGTACGAAAGTGTGGCTGTGCGCATCAGCGTTGTTATATTCCCTGTAGAGTGACTCGTAGGTTGCTGGGTAACAGATCCGTCTATGACGTGAAGAAAGCATCACATCAGCGTTATGCTCCCTGTAGAGTGACTCGTAGGTTGCTGGGTAACAAATCCGTCTATGACGTGAAGAAAGCAGAGCAGAAGAAAGACGTCAGAGCGTGATGCGGAATCCAGCGTCGAAGAAGAAGAAGAAACACTCGGAGTAATGAAGGACGTAGACAGGATTCGCAGGTGAGTCACGAGCAAATGCGTGAGTGTGAGACAGCCTGGGTTGCGCGTGTAGACTTCAAAAGATGCACACAGCGCGAACAGAAATGCCGTTGCTTGAATTGGATCAAATTTTCAGAATTTCACCACAAAAGATCCCACAAATGCCGCAGCATAAAGGTTAACCTCTCAACTTTAAAAAAAAATGAGGAGCCCAAAACGGTAACAACAATGAAAACAAACAGCGTAAATTAAGACACTGTCGAAGGAGAGAAAAAATAATAATAAAGTCAGGGGACAGGTGTAAAATAGTTGAGCAGCAACAGTCAATGTTCAAAATGTTGAGAGAGATATAAGCAAAGAAAAGCAGCAGACAAGTTCATGACGGTTGACAGCACACTGCGCAGGGTGAAGCAAAGAAAACGAAAATCCCTACAGTGACAGCTGTGAGTAGTGAGATGAACAGTTCAATGGTAGTTTGTCATGTAAATAACAGTATGATGATACATTTTAGATCCAAACTTGATAGAAGGCATAGTAAGCTAAATCCAAAGGTCGTGAATGTGACCATAGCATGCTGGGTTGTCCATGAAACCATCGTCGCCAAATAAATGAAGTAATTTGCAGGAAACAGAAGATTGTCTTGAGTTGTAGAAGTTTATTTGGTTACATGAATGTGAGCCAGGCAAGGAGGTATCCAGATCCAACAGTAGTTAGCTCAAGAGTAAAGCCATAAACATTCCACAGTAATTAAGCGGAGTTAGAGTATTCTAAGAATCATTAGCATAAGGCAAAGGCAATATACAAAATAGGTACATGACTTAACACACAGATTACTACAGTGGTATTCAATGAAATCATTTTATTTGAATCTAAAATCTTGTCTCTTTGACCTCTCTGTTAGTTCGTATTTGGGCCTCTGTGAATTGCAAGGGTCTAAAAACCATGTGAGATCGGGGCATGCGCTATAGAGACTACTCCGGACAATGAGCTCAAGTCTTGGGACTTGGCCAAGGAAACTCTTTCTGCATGTCCTGGGAACCACCTGAACATCCTGAAGACTCAATGGACAACTGTGAAAATTATATACATTGTTATTGATACATTATGAGTCTGGGTGAAAAATAAAGCTTGGGAGAAACAAATTAATGACGATGCTTTAAAAGAAAAGTATAAAACTAAGAATGGTGTGATGATCATCCTCTCGGCCTGTCCAATCAGACTTCAGAATTTTATAAAGCTGAAACATTTGGGGAGGAACATGCCATTAAGAAAGTATAATTGAGGTTGTTAGTTAGTTTAGAAAGGTCATTCGCTGCCAGAAGTCTGAAAGACAGAGATGTTGTCCGAAAGCTGATCGAAAACCTGATGAAGCAGACTTAGAATTTTTCAATCAAAATAGAATTGGAAGAATATTGCAGAAGAATCGAGGAGGTAATAGAATTGGAAGAAGATTGCAGAAGAAACGAGGAGGAAGTAGGTTTAGAAGAAGGTTGCAGAAGATCTGAGGAGGAAGTTAGTATCAGAGACACAGGCGTCGAATCCAATAGAGGTCATCTGTCCTGTCCTATCCTGTCCTGAAGAAACTGTCACCTGAATTCTTTAGGGGCCCGTAACTCTTGGTTAGGTGGGTCTGATTTCTGCACCATTGAAAACAGCACAAACTGACTCCACAACAGTTTAGAAAAATAAAGCTATTTAATCTAAACTACACAAGACCAAAACGACAAAAAAATTCAACATACACAGTTCAAGAATATGGTTTCAAAAGAGTTCTTAAGGTTGCGATAAAGTTCTTTAGGTTGCGATAAAATAATCCACAGTTGCGCGAAAAGTTCACAGTTGCGTCACGTTTCAGACACAGTACCTTTAGTTGCGACAAAGTTCCAAAAGCAGAAGCTGGTGCGGTGGAAAACAAGCGATGCTTTGCTCCTGAGACCCTGGGGAGGCGTTTGCGACAGTCCCGCTGCAGCAGCGGGCGTGTTGCGATGAATCCGGTCTATATGGGGAGGAAGGGCACTTGTATGGGTACGGTTGCGTAGGTTCCATAGGAAGTTTGTTCTTGCAAAGGCACGATGCAATGATCTCGTAGGGGCTGCGACGATCTCTGGGGCGACGATGCACGATCCAGCGGCGATCTCTCTCTCGCAGCTCCTCGATGCGATGGTTCTGCGACGATGCTCGCAGTAACGTGATGCGGTCCGCAAGCAAGCGGTGCGACGATCTCACCCAGCGACAACAGGCTCTGCGACGACACTCCCAGCGATGTTAGACTTCCCGCACCGATCCGGTGCATCCCGCAAACAAAGGAGGCGACGGCTCTGACAGCGGCAACAGCCGCTGCGACGATCTCGACCTTCGTAGCGGTGGGAATTTCCTCGCACTGTTGGGGATGCGCTCTGCAGCGAGCGATGCGATAACTTTTCTGTAGCAAAGACTCTCAAGCTTAGTTAACAGCCTCCCAACACAGGTACAACTTCCAGAGGCACCACACATGGGCCAAGCACTCCAGGAAGTGGTGACAGAACTCTCTCAGTAGAGCTCAGGGGAAGCTTGGGGTGAAGTCCTTTTGTTCCTGGGACTTCAGAACAGGGAGCAAGCTCTTCTCAGGCCCTTGGAGATTCCTTCAAGCAAGGGGACACAGCACAAAGCAAAGTCCTTCCCCTCTCCTTGGCAGCAAAGCAACAGCAGGGCAATCCAGCAGAGCAACAGCTGGACAATCTTCCTTCTTCAGTTTCAGCTTTCTCCTTGGCAGAGGTCCCTTCTTGATTACAGGATGTTCTAATTTTCTGTTGTCAGGGGTCCTGTACTTATACCCCTAAAAGTCTTTGTTCTCTTTGTGCAAGTGGGCCCTGAGCCCGGTCTGAACCAGTTCTGGTAGTTTCTTGAGCACTTTGTTTTCCTGGCTTCTCCTTTCCTTTCAGAGTGAGGGGCAGGATCGTCAGCTGCCCAGCAGGAGGTGGAGCCAGCATTGTGGAAGGCAGGCACAGCCCTATTCAGCCACAGGTGCTATCTCCTCCCACCACTCAAGTTGCAAATGCAGTCATTCAGCCTAGGGCTGACTCAGCCAGGCTCCTGGGGAATCCCAAGCCCCTGTCACTCTCAAACCAGACAGTCAATACACAAACAGGCCAAGGCACACAGGAAGGTCAGACAAGAGAACAGAAACTTTCTAAAAGTGCTGTTCTCAAACACAGGATTCAAAAACAACCTTTCCTAAAAGATGTATTAATAAATTCTGAGTTCAGGGATACTAGACTCTTATGTCCTATCTTGTTCCTATGGGAAGATATGCTGGTAGCCGCTGTAGCCAGCATCCCCCATCGTAACCTATGGAGCAAGATAGCCTTATAATAGTGAAACATGGAAATGGCTGTAATTCACTACCAGAGCATGTCACCTGCACCAGTACATGCTCTACCTTTCACATACAGTGCGCCCTGCCCAGGGGGGTACCTTGGGCCTTCCATAGGGGTGACCAATGTGCCCTGGGTACCCATGTGAAGAGCGAGGCCATAACAAGGTGGCTTTATAATAGAAAATTAACTGCATGCACAACATTCGAATGGCTAGGTACATTCAAGCATCAAAATCTCACTCTCAATGACTCTTACTTTAATCATCAATTAAACTTTGTTGTAAGTGAAAATGACAGAAGAATCACAAAATCAAACAGTCTACAAGCCAGAATTGGGGAAATGTTCCTATCATATTAAAGAGGCACCCACAAAGGAAATAAACACAGTGGGGGCAAATTTTATGCAATATTAGAAAGATTGAATACCCAACCTAGTTTCCTCGATTTTCTGAGATGATATCCAATATTGTGTAGTTTTTGGGCTTTTTAAAATACCTTAGCATAATAGGACATGCTCCAGTCATTGCCCTCATTGACAATCTAAGGTAAAAGCTTCCCAACATGCATATGTGGAGAAACCTGTGCCAGGAGTAGACCTGTTTCATCTCACAGTGCAGGACCAGTATGGATCCTCTGTGATTCCACACTTCCTGTATGCTTTTTGATATAGCCAAACTCCTAGTCCTCTAAATACATACAAATGTATACGGTTTTCGTATCTTTCAGTGTTATTGAAGTATTTAGTCAAATGACCACAATTGCTATACGAGTCAAGAGCAGACATCATCCACTTTGTTCATGGGTCTCCCTCAAAACAAGTCTGCAGTAGATCTGTGGCTAACTTCTCCAAAACCGCTAAATAAGATGCACATTTGGTATGGGACAGTGAGACAAGTGGTCGGTCTCAATGAGATTTAAAAAATGTGCTACCCGTGTTTGCTTCAGTGAATTTGGAATACTGCCAAAATGAAAAGAGCAATAAATATAGGATGGGATGAGAGCTAAAAGATTTTGAAAGCGATCATGGTATATAATGGATGGACAAGAATCTCCTGCAAAATGAGTAAGATTGACATGTAAATTAATATAGCAAACACAAGGAGATGATGGACGGAGTGCTGAAACTTTTTAGACACTCACCCCAAGTCATAGATCTGGGTTGAATCCATTATCATTCTTTAGCTCACTTTGCTACCCCAGTTTAGACCCAGCAAATCAGTGTTCACCTTGTTCCTCATGGGAACAGTCCAGTCCGTACTGCCAAGCCAGGTCTTCCCTGGACCAAAAACAAGCATCCTAGGACTGGTTTTTGCCTAACACCCCTCATCAGCCAGGCACGCTTGAATCCAGTCGCAAAGTGAGCAAGGGACCCACGTCCGGGCATACCCTGGCAACTTAGGGCAAAACAAAGCAAACTCATGGAGATGATGGACGGAGCATTGAAACTTTTCAGACACTCACCCCCATTCACAGATCTGGGGTGAATCCATTATCGTTCTTTAGCTCACTCCGCCGTCCCAGTTCAGACCCAGCCATATGCAAATCAGTTTTGACCTTGTTCCTCATTGGAACAGTCCGGCCCAAACTGCCAAGTTTGGTCTTCCTTGGATCATAAACAAGCATCCTGGGACTGGTTTCGGGGTAAAACCTCACATCAGCCACACTGGCTTTAATACAGAGGCAAAGTGAGCAAGGGACCCACTTCTGGAAATACCCTGTCAACTTAGGGTGAACAAAGCAAACACAAGGAGGTGATGGACGGAGTGTTGAAACTTTTCAGACACTCACGCTAGTCACAGAAAAGGGTTAAATCAATTATCGCTTTTTAGCTCCCTTCGTATCCACGTTCACACCCAGCCAAATGCAAATCAGTCTTGACCCTGTTCCTTATGGGAACAGTCCAGCACGAACAGCCAAGGCATGTCTTCCCTTGACCAGAAATAAGCACCCTCAAATCGGTATCTCCCCTCATCAGCCATGCTAGCTTCAATCCAGTGGCAAAATGAGCAAGGGAACCATGTCCAAAGCATTTTTTTTATATCAGCCTGTTCTCCTTAAGGCAACCAGTACTGTGGGAAAACATTAGTGGGAGCACACAGTGGTATTTCACACCACTGCCTCCTCTAGTAAGGCTGCTACCAGCATTCAAAAGGGGGAATGCATCTCAAGGAGACATGCTCCCATTTGTGAATCAGTTACCATCTAATATGAGGTGTTGGAAACTGATCTTTGGTTTGCAACCACAATTATTGTTGCAACTCATTGTTAGCATGCAGTGACCCTATCATGTCCCCCCCCCCCCCAATTGCAATTTGGGATGGATCTCTAAACCCATTTAGTACATAGAAATAAAAATATTTAGCAATCACAAACCTCAGATTTTGTGAATCACAGAGTTTGAGACTGTAAAATGATTTTGCACATGGCTTTGTACATCCGGGGCCACGTATCCTGAAACCGTCTGACAAGCTTATATACACACTAACTATTATTCCTCAGGTCAGCTTAAGATGTTAAGATGCAGACATATATATTAACAGTAACACAAGTATGGTTAGATATACTTTATATGCTAGTCACAAGTGGTATGACCCTGAATGATGGTCCTGTGAACTGATGAATACATTGTAGAGATCTGTGTTTAACCCAATGGTCATGGATGGTTGGATCCTGGTGAAGGTACTCAGTAAGTTATCAGTAAGTTGATGAAACAAATCATGTCTAAAGTTTATATTAATTAATAATAGTACCAGTTTTGTATGCATAGGTGCACCTACCATATGCTAAGGCACAGCTTTTGAATGCTCACTTAAAGCTTTATTCAAGCAGACATAGCCCTCCATTACCACCACAGCCCCCACTTCCTTTTACACCTCTTACACAGGCACTTCCTTTTACACCTCTTACACAGGCACTCGACGATTCATATCACATACAACATTTTCATTTCTCACAGCCACACACCAGCAGAAAACCACATCTCTTCTGCTCCCAACAGCCAACTGTCCACAATTTACCAGAAACCCAAATTAACACAGACCTACACCTCCCCCTCCATTAACAATCACACCCGCAGTGGGAAAAGCCTACTCTCCACTTTACCTATCATTGTGTTTCCTCCAGATGGATCACTAATCACAGGAGTACCCATCTACCTGTGGTGGCAATTCCATTCAACAACAGCCATTACCTGTTTAAACATCAGTTCACTTCTGTGAAATAATTGCACTGACATCAAAGCTTAGTTTCGATAATAACATTTCTGCGAGTGTGCTTTTATGTACATGTTAGACCAATTATTTTTGTAATCAATTAAGCTTAGATTCAATCACTGCGATATTATCCCTGCCATGTTTTTGAAAGCTCTCACTCATGAGGCACTAAATTCATTTCTTACTCTTCAACTCTTCAGGATGTTGTATTCCTAGCATGTAAAAGTGGTATAATCTCTATTTCTTTTGTCAAACTAGGCTCAAGCTTTTTTTTATAATATTGGCTATAGACTTCTATTTCCAACCACAATTGCAAGTGAAGCAGGGACTTTTCAGACTACAGGCCTGTATTGCCAGAATCAGTCAGTTGCACTGATTGCCTATAAAATTTCAACCCTAATCACATGTTAGACCTGTCAGCCTTAGGGTGAGCGTCCTCCCTAACTTTTTGCCTTATTGCTCTATATATTTCTGATCTCGTTTTAGTTGGCCATAGGATTCTGTGCACTTAAGTAATTCTAACCAGAATAATAGTGTCGGTGCTCACTCCTTAAAACATGGTAACATTAGCGTATCCCAAACTGGCATATTCATTTTAGTTTATGTCCCTATTGAGAGTGTACTACATGTGCCCAGGGCCTTTAAATTAAATGCTACCAGTGGGTCTGCAGCACTTGTTGTGCCACCCACTTAAATAGCCCTGCAAGCCTGCCATTGCAGCTGACGGGTGCAGTTTTAAACTGCCATTTCGATTTGCCAGACTGAAACCTGCTTTTTGATTCAAATGTCACCTCTAGGGTAGGCCCAATAAAGCCCCTCAGGTAGGGTACAATATATTTAAAAAGTAGGACATGTAATTTTAAGCTTACATGTCCCGGAACTCAAAACCTCTGTAAATTCTTTTTCACTACTGCAAGGCCTACTTCTCCCATAGGATAACATTGGGGTTACTTTATTAGATTTAATAAGCTCTGACCAAATGGAAACAGGTGAACAGTTCATGTTTGGTGTTTTTGAAATTGTAATGAACAATCCTGCTTTATGGTGATAGTCATATTTCTGGTCAGAATTTTGAAAATGCCACTTTTAGAAAGTGTGACCATTTTCCTGCCTTAGCCATTTAGTACTTGCACATGACTGGGTGTACTTGGCAGTTGGTCTTTGTGTATTCCTCCTAGACTGCCACTCAAAAGAGGGCTTAAGTGTGCCTGGTTAGGCCATCGCTGGCAGGGTGGGAGGGCAGAGTTAGGCACAGCCCCACTTACACCTGAATAGTCTGTGTCCTGCCTTCACACACATGATTGCATACCCCCAGTAGTTAGTCTGGAGCCAGGGCAGGGGAGGTGAGAAACTTGTGCACTTCAAAGGGAAACGTTTAGAATGTTCTCTCACTTCAAAGGAGGCACCAAGTATAATTATCAGACCTCAGACACTAACTCTTCAGTTCACTTCTAGATCTGTAGAAGAGTCTGCCAGGAAGAAGGACTGATGTGGTGCCTGGAGGATGGCCACTCTACTGGATTGCTGCCCTGAAGGACTGCTGCCTAGTGTGCTGCCTGCTGCCCTCTTGCCTGGGTGAGAAGGACTGGACCTGCAACCTGCATCCAGGACACCTGAGGTACTCCAAGGGCCAGCCTCTTGTAACCAGTACCTGGACTCTGTAACTGTGAGTCCTACCCTGACAAGTGGTGCCAGCCCAGTCCTAGACCCTTGGAAGTGTGCTTGAAGGTGCTTTGCTAGCCCATCTGGAGATCCAGCACATCTGACGCATCTCCTCTGCTGTACAGCACAACCCCGAGCAGAATGGTAGCATCGCCTCTGCTGCATGGACTCCCTGTCGCGAAGACTTCACATTGCCCTGCAGCCTGCAGTCTCATTAGAACCATTGCTGTGCTGCGCATCCTCAACCCAGGCACTGGAATCACAAGCCCTTCATCGATGGCAACCTCGATGATGCAAGGCTCTGCATCCCAAGCTCCGCAGCGTCTTCAAAAGCAACCTGGATTTACTGCACTCTAGTTCTGCGGGCCTAACTGAGTTCAAGTAGCCAGCTCGCACTCCATCGTGCCATCGTGCTCAACCTGAACTTGTGACTTTGTCCCTGTCTGCAACGACCAGATTTCCACAGTTGGCGTTTTGTGTTATTTGGAGCTGTAGTTACTGAAAATCTTAAAATTGCATATTTCCGGTTCTACTGATTGGAGTTTTGCCATTTTGGTCTTGTTTTATTTATTGAAAAAATATTGTATTCTAAATTGAAGTGGGATATTTCTTGTGTTGTGTGTTCACATGGTTACTGTTTGAAGTGTTGCAAAAGCCTTTACATATTGCCTCTGAGTTAGCTTGATTGTTCTTTGTCATGCTAACAGAGGGTTGCGCAAAGGTTCATTTAAGGTTTTCTTATAGCGTCACCTTGACAAGGATTGTGGTTCTTAGTTGAATAGGTTTTCACTCCTTTCGAACAACAACTCAATTGCTTAGAGCACAGCATAGAAACATCTGCACTTTAGATGATGCATGATCTGTTTTTGGTGGCGCCAGCCTGCTCATCCTTTGATCTAATTGTTAATAGAGCCCTCCTGGACACCTTATCTTCTCTCATGGTGTTGGGCAATAAAGTGTTCTGATGGTTTGTAATGGGAGACCTAGTGTATGGCTGCAGAGTTTCTATTGATCAGTATGTGGAGAATACCAACGTTTTTCCATTGGAGTTGTCTGAGGTCACTGTCCATTTTGACTTTGTGGTATAGACCCAGAGGAAGACTTCTGAAATGCAATCCTCCAAAGTTAATGATTCTGCTCTCTGAGTCACTCAATATGGAATTCGGATTCTGTGTGACAGAAGATGAAACTTAAGATATTGTGTCTCGTGCACAAGGCTCTGAATGACCAGACACCTAATTCAGTCCCCCTACCAGCTAATCAGAAGGCTATGCTCTACTTAAAAACTGACTCTCCATCCAACCAGGTAAGTACTCCGCTATGTATCCGCATACACTTATCTCTTTGCTGTGGATCAAAAGGATAGGAGAGGATGTAGCCTAACGGATTGGGCAGTCGACCTCGAATCTGGGGAACCAGGGTCGAGTTTCGGACCGGGAAACGCCCCGACATCCTGTGATTCTGGGAAAATCACTTAATCTCCCTGTGCCTAACAAAAATGAATGTGTCCTTATGAAACACAACTGGGGCTCATGTAAGGCGTTCTGACACCTTAGGGTCACGTTTGCGCAATATAAAACACCGCAAAAAAAACTGAAATTCAAGAAAAGTGAGAAAGCTCACCTGTTCAGCCTGCCTGTGGAATACAGCAGTCACTGTTCTCCCATGATCTATGTCTCAAGTGAGGTTGACCCCTCTCCTGTACAACATCACCTCCACTTACACCCAGAAAAACCCTGAAGTGTTCCCTGAGCTGTGGGAACACCACAGAAAATACAAAAGGAATTACTCCTTTCATATTCCATGTAATAGAGCGGTTCGACTAACTGACAGTGTGCTTTTTTCTCCTGGTCTGTACTGTGCTTTGATGTGCTTGATGGTCCCAGGTTTTGTTAGCTGTTGAATGCCATCATTATTGAGCTACGGAGTGACAGCTCTCTCTGCCTAAGAAGACATTGATGGCATCACTAACTGTGTGAATCAGACATCCTCCGAGATAATTCACAGGACGCCACGAAAAAGACCGATATGATATTACTTTCTAATAAGTCTCTATTATGTGAGGCCTGATATCATCAAATTGAATTGAAAATCTTTTTCTCTCCCTTGCATTTCAGGTCTGTAACCCACAAGTCTTATTGCATTTTCGAAAAACGAAATTGCAGATTCCTTTTGCACTTTTAAGAGGTAATAACAGAACTAACGTCCATTTATACACTGCCTTTTCCCTTGAAATAAAAGGCAATTTGCAAGCAAGGGACATCACTGTATTTTATTACTACAAAATTATCATAATTTATTGTTTCATCTAAAACAGGAGGAGGACGAGGAGGATGTTAGGCTGGGATCTGGGTGAACATTGTTTTCTGCCTACAAATGAGCGGTAGTTTCCTGCTCTGGCAGTGGAAGCAGGTAGAACACAGTTCTATTCGGCTTATTAGCGCTTGGTGTCCTATTAAAGAGCCCGTCCTTTGACTGATGTCACTATACATCTGAAAACATTCTAGAATGCATAGCGGTGGTGATTGACACTGAAGAAAGACGGGGAAACGAGATCTGTTGTTTATTCTTTTCCTAACTGGATGATGCCTTGAAATGCGTCGGTGGAGAGAAAACCACATGTCTGCATTTGGCAACATGTTATTGAAAACAGAGTTATTAAAATTAACATTACAAACGAAAGTGGAATGCATGACAAACCATAGTCAGTAGGTTGTAGCGTGTCACCAGCCATATCAAACCTAAACTAGACGAAGAGGCGTTTGGCAAAACAAGAATGCTTTGTTTAATTAAATATTCTCCTTTCCTAGCGTACTGACTATTGAAACAAGCATTTGCAATGCAATCGGTCTCACCTTTGCCTCATTCTTCCACAACAAGATTGCAGACATCCACAACAGCTTCGACAACCAACCCGGAGACCAACCCACCCGACCATTTGCTGAACATTCTCCCCCCGTGAACACCCTTAACAACTGGAACCCTATCTCCACTGAGGACACAATCCGCCTGATGAATTCCATCCACTCAGGATCCCCCACAGACCCATGTCCTCACCACATCCTCAACAAAGCAGACTCCATCATAGCACCGCACCTCCGAGACGTCATCAACTGCTCCTTCAACTCCGCCACCTTCCCGGAAGACTGGAAACACGCTGAACTCACCGCCCTTCTGAAAAAACCCACAGCGGACCCCACCGAACTCAAAAATTACCGCCCCCTCTCGCTCCTTCCATTCCCGGCCAAAGTCATCGAGAAAGCTGTCAACAACCAGCTCGCCGCCTTCCTCGAAGCCAACAAATCCCTCGACTCCTCACAATCTGGCTTCCGAGCAAAACACAGCACTGAGACCGCCCTCATCGCAGCAACAGACGACATTCGAACTCTACTGGACAATGGAGACACAGTCGCCCTCATCCTCCTCGACCTCTCTGCAGCATTCGACACAGTCTGCCACAGTACCCTTTTACAACGCCTCAATAACATCGGAATCCAAGGAAAAGCACTTGAATGGATCACCTCGTTCCTCACCGGAAGAACCCAGAGAGTCCGCCTCCCACCATTCAAGTCCGAGGCCACTGAAGTCATCTGCGGCGTACCACAAGGATCCTCACTCAGCCCCACCCTCTTCAACGTATACATGAGCCCCCTCGCGGCCATCGCCCGCCAACACAACCTCAACATCATCTCTTACGCGGATGACACTCAACTAATCCTTTCTCTCACCAATGACCCCAGCACCGCCAAAACTAACCTACACGAAGGAATGAAAGAAGTTGCCGAATGGATGAAACAAAGCCGTCTGAAACTGAACTCAGACAAAACAGAAGTCCTCATCTTAGGGACATCCCCCTCTGCATGGGACGACTCCTGGTGGCCGGAAGCCCTCGGAAAAGCACCCATCCCGACAGACCACGCACGGAACCTAGGCGTCATCCTGGATTCTTCACTCTCAATGAACAGACAAGTCAGCGCCGTATCCTCTTCCTGCTTCAACATTCTTCGCATGCTCAGAAAAACATTTCGCTGGATCCCCACCGAAAGAAGGAAAACAGTCACCCATGCTCTGGTCACGAGCCGACTGGACTACGGAAACACCCTCTACGCAGGCACTACCGCTAAACTCCAGAAGATACTCCAACGAATCCAAAACGCCTCAGCCAGGATCATATTAGACATCCCACGCAACGAACACATCTCTGGTCACCTTAAAGACCTCCACTGGCTACCCGTCAATAAGAGGATCACTTTCCGACTGCTAACCCACGCACACAAATCACTCTACGACATCGGACCAGAATGCCTCAACTCACGACTGTCCTTCTACACCCCCTCCCGCCAACTACGTTCTTCCAGCCAAGCCCTCGCCACTGTACCTCGCATCAACAAGACCACCATGGGAGGCAGATCCTTCTCATACCTGGCTGCTAAAACATGGAACTCACTCCCCGCTTACCTTCGCCTTACCCAGAACCACCTAGCATTCAGAAAGCAACTTAAAACGTGGATATTTGACAAGTAATCCTCCTCCCCTGTCTAAGCGCCTTGAGACCCTCTGGGTATGTAGTGCGCTATACAAATTCTCTGACTTGACTTGACTTGACTATATGTATTTAGCTATGCAGCACATTAGCCTGGGTGCTGAAATATCTACTGTTCTTTAACATGGAGGTAAAGTAGGCACCAAACTGCGTGACATGCCGGTATGGGATCACATAGAGGGAAATATTGTCTGTCAGCAGTAAATGATATAGTCCAAAGCAATGTTTTTAATATAAAAGCAGGGCCTTTTGTGGTCATTTCACTGAAAATACAAGATTTGAAAAAAATATTATTGTCTACAGGTGCTCGTGGAAGACAATTTCTGTGGACTGGAATCTAGAGAACACTAAAGGGATTCTGGTATTTTACTGACCTTTGCTGGTCGTTTTATATCGAGAGAGTTAAATAAAGGTAGTTGTCAGAAAAATAAAAAAAATAAAGTCCCTCAGCAGAAAGCAATTCTGGTATTTTACTGACCTCTGCTATTCGTTTTCTATCAAGACAGTTTAATAGAGGCAGTTGAACATGAAAAAAAGTCCCTAGGCGGCAGCAGACAAGTCCTATGGCTGATCTCCAGAACCCACAAAGTACATACACATATAAGTATATACTAAAAGTATATATACTCAAGTATATACTAAAGTAAATACAAGAGGCCTCGAATGCTCAATATGAAAAGGTGACATTCAGGGGATCGACTCTGAAGCTGCTTTGCGACTACTCATCTAGAACATATGAAATAGGTAATATGCCAGATTATTTAAGTGGCAGGGTGCTCAGGTTGTCTTTTTACTCTTCTTCCTCTCTTACTATACGCCTAATACTGTTGATTAGTTCCCACTAATCCGTAGGACCTGCACGTTTGTTGGACAACATAACCTCTGGGTGAGATGCCGAGACTGATACCGTGGACCCCCGCAGTATATGTTGACCTAGAGACCAGCTAGCTCTCAGTGGCATCATTAGCCCCTCTAACCTTACCAGGGTATGAACGGCTTCTGGTAACTACTGAGGATGACAACCCAGACCCCTCAGAGATTGTGGAAACAGATTAGAACCCTTCGCTCAGTCACTCATGCTTACTATTACTCGGAGATATGTAGAGAGAATACACAATGGGACGGCTACAATATATTTATTAAACCAGCGTTATTCTTTTATAGAATACATGTGCTGCGATAATCAGAAGACAGAAACCGATGAAAGTAATTATGAGCACCCATAGAGTAAATAGTGGATACAGTTCTACCATGGTGCTAAAACAGTGTATATATATGTAGGCATATAAACACTGCAGTAATATGGCTTACTCCTACAATGCAAACCCTACTCTGAGTGTAACTAGAGTGTGTGTAGGTGTGAAGCCAAGAGTCCCCCATTGGAAGATCCAACCCCATTGCCTGGTGGGACAGAATGTAGGAGCCTGCCTTACTAACAAACTGGACACCCCCTCATAGAGATGTCAGACCACTGAGTAGTGTAGTCTCAGAATGCAGGGACCCTCGGTGTCAGCTGAAGTTATGTTATGTTATGTTATGTTATGTTATGTTATGTTATGTTATGTTATGTTATGTTAGAAGATTTGTGCAGTGCATGGCTGCCCCCGCGACGGGGTGTCCCAGCAACTACGCAGCTAACACGTTGCAAGATGGAGAAGCATCGAGGAAGTGCGATTAGGTCAAGAATAACCGGGCTTTTATAGCCTTTTTAAAAGCTAGATGGTTCAGAATCCCTCTGATAGACACCAGAATAGAATTCCAGAGTACAGATGCCAATGGCATAAAAGAGCGAACCCTGGCTCTAGCTCGAAGAATTTGGAGGGTGCAAGCTAAATACTGGTTGGCTGAGCATAACATCCGTAGCGGTAGATACAGCGCCAGCAGATCAGATAAGACTGGGGAAGCTTGTTTGTTCAGAATTTTGTGAACAGAGCACAATGACTTAAACTGGAATATTTTATCAACAGGCAGCCAGTGTAGCGTAGGTACAAGCTTTGTCGGTGAGCAAAATTTTGGGAGAGTAAACAGAGTGCCTGCTGCCGGAATTTTTACCCTTTGTAGGCGCTGGATATCAGATTTATGAGTGCCTAAGTAGAAGGAATTACAATAATCCAACCTCGATAAAAGTGCCTCCTCTGCTAATCCTTTGGGATGCTCATTATTTATTATAGAAAGCATATGTGTGATGTACGTATAGATTAGCAATTTTATGGATATGTAGATCGCTTGTCGCCTGATGGATGAAGATACGACACATTTGTAGATAGCGCATAAAGAGGCCTTGTATATGGTGTTTGAGGCATCGTGATAATGTTATTGGTTCTTAGAGGAAGCTTTGGACCCCTTGTGACACTTAGGAGGATTTATTATCAGGACATTGTTCTATCATGGATAAGAATGTTCCAATGGCCATATAGGCAACAGCAATATGCTATAAGGACTATTGCATATCAGACATCTGTACACCACCACAAATGCTACATTTTGATTGGCTTTCACCTCATAGCCGGGGTCTATCTTCCCAGGAAAATCATAGCCAGTAATTGAGACAAGCCTATTTACAGTATAAATCCACATATCACTACACGTTGTTCCCACTACAGCTACCTGTGAAGATCATAGAGTTCTAATAAAGAACTAGGGGGCATATTACCAAGCAATAGCGATAATTATCGCTATTGCTTGGTTAGAGACAGAAATTTACTGCTGAGCTGTGGCGATTTTTACCGTGGTTTATCGCAAATGCGATAAAAATCGCCGCAATGCATGAATATCGCTGAAAAGTCCGCTACATTCATGCATTACCGAGCTAATGCTCTTAGCCATGTTATCCACCTCCCATCGGATAACATGGCTAAGAACTGCTCAGGGCAGGTGTTAGCTTTTGGAGATATTCGCGCTTAGCGCGAATATCTCCAAAAGTTGGAAATAGGAGATAGCAATGTTAGCAACTGTTTTCAGTCGCTAACATCTTGGCATGCCCATTCTGCATGTCATTAGTGATAAATATCACTGACATGCAAAGTGGGGCCCAAGATGGTCGCTATCTCCTACTAGCTGTCGCTAACTGGTGTTAGCGACAGCTAGGTAATAGGAGATAATTTTATCTCCGCTTTCTTGGCTTTTAAAGCCAGAAAAGCGGAGATAAACCCCCTTGATAATATGCCCCTAGAATTTTTACCTAGCTCGTGAAACATGTCTGTATTCTGCTGGAGAAGCCTACTTTATAATCATTCATGTTTCTGTTTAGAAGGCTGAATACAATTTCCTGAAATAAAGGAGTCCCCAAAAACATTTCTTTCAGTTAGTATTATATTTGTAAGGTGCTCTACGTCTTGTGTAGTCCGAACAGCTTCAATATTTTGTTTAATTTACATTGATTCCCAACCTAAACTTTATATAACTGATTCTAGCTAACCTTAGTTGAATATAATCTAGAATAACCTCAAATTTATACTCCAATTTAATTAAGAGAAAATCGCTGGTCAGTTCTAATGTTCCAATACCAAATCTATCCTTTACAATTTGTTTGGCATTGACAGACAAAGAACCCATGTGCAGCCAAAATGCTGGAAGTACAGATAGGTATTCGAGAGTCGCAATGGCCCCATTTCTCTGAGCCATACAGTTTCAGTTTATAACTTTATTCGAATGTTTAAAAAACATCATAAAAGTATACAATTTAAAACATTACATACACATGGTACTCAGAATACAGAAACAGAAATAACATTGTCACATGTTGTGGGGGTTGCTACACATAAAATTACAGGAAAACCATGCTAAGTCTAGCTCTAATAGATTTCAGAATAAAAGTGGCAGTATAAAAACAGATATCTGGGCTTGAGAGTGAAAAAAGAAGCCTCAAAGCGCTATCAGTAGTACACATGTTATATTTAAGGAACATGGGCTTGAGGAAACAGGTGCGTTGTGCTTTATACAGAGGACAGAATAATAAAAAGTGCATTGTGCTTTGTTTTGAAGAGCCATCACATGGACATGGGGTAACTGGATGAGATTTCATAATCGGGAAAGCAACCAAGTTATGCACTATACCTAATCTTAGCCTTGAAAGAACAAACTGGTGGGACTGTCTGTGGATAACTTTAAGGTACATTGGGATACCCCGGCTATCATCATTCAGGGACAGGTGGAAGATATGTGTGGAATATTCTCTAGTAGCATAACTTCGCACATCCGATTTCGCCCTAAGATAGACATTTTTTAGTTCCTGTTTGTCTAGAGTGTTCAGACTGGTAGGGTCATTTCCTAGGTCCATGTCAAACAGGTCTTTAACAGTCATAACTACATATTTTAACCATGGAATACTTAAAACTTTATCCAAGAGCAAACAGTCTTTGATGATATCTTTGGTGAATGCTGTTTCCGGCTTGGTAAAAATGGATTTCCATACCAACAGTGGCCTTAATCCAGTGAGGTCGGACAGGTAATCCAGATCTAGTTCCGAATGTGTTAGAACAGTAGATGCCGAGGTGGGGAGACAAAGCAGCCGTTTAATGAACTTGTTTTCTTCAGTTTGCAGGGCCTTGGCATTGCAATGTCCCCATACCCCCGAGCCATACAATGCTATCGAAGTACATCTGTGCTTGTATATAGTCAACATATCAGCAATACGGCGGCTTCCTACTTTGGAGGCAAAGCGGAAGACGCCTAAGGATGCTTTCCCCATTCTCGCTTTGACATTTGTTTCCTCAGGGGCCCATGATCCTTTGTCGTTAAATGTGACTCCCAAATAGCAAAAATTTGTGACAGTTGCAATATGGTTTTCCTTAAAAGAAAAAGGTTTAAAAAGTTTCAACTTTTTCCCACACACCATGACAAACGTTTTAGAGTTATTAATTTTGAGTTTCCTTTTCAATATAAAATCATAAAACCCATCCATCAATTTTTGTAGGCCTATAGGGGTCCTAGAGAGAAGAACTGTATCGTCGGCATACAATAATACCGGTATAGGGGTGCCTCCTACTTGGGGGGCATCAGCATGAATTTGCTTTAGTTCTTGTTCCACCGAGTTAATGAAGAGGGAAAAAAGCAACGGGGCTAATACACAGCCCTGTCGAATGCCAGATCTTACTCTGATCTTCCGTGTGCACTCACCCTCAGGACCATAACGAATTTGGGCGGATAGGTTCGAATAAAGTGTGGCCAGAAAATAGATAATATCGGGGGGGGCTCCCATACCCAGCAGAGTTGTCCATAACAGGGCATGGTCGACCAGATCAAATGCGCTTGAAAGGTCTGCGAAGCACAGAAATAGTGATCCCGGCTTGGCCTTGGTATACTTCCCTATTAAAAGGTTCAAGTTAATACACTGTTCGATCGTACCAAGGCCCTTTCTAAAGCCATATTGGGATGGGGCAAGAATGTTATTATCTAAGGCCCAATCTTCCAAGCGTGCTAACAGGACCCTACTCAAGATTTTTAGTGAGGAATCCAAAAGGGAGATAGGGCGGTAGTTCTTGGCCTCTCCTCTATCCCCCTTTTTATAGATAGGAATGATAATGGATTCACCCCACGTGGAAGGGGTCCTGTTATCCATAGCAGCATTAAAGGCTATGGTCAATAATGGACTCCAGAGGGCTGGATCATATTTGTATAGGTCGATCGGCACCCCGTCTGGGCCGGGGGCTTTTCCCCCTTTACTATTCCTTATAGCCAAATCCACCTCATCGGTCGTTATTCTCGGGAATTCAACTAGGGTAGTGCAAATGGTGTTATCACTGGCTAAGGACTCTCCAGTTGGATCGAAGATCCCTGAGAAGTGGGTCACCCATCCCTCTTCATTAACTTGGGCAGTGAGGACAGGGAATTCCTCTTTTTGCAGGAATGGGCTATTGATGGTATTCCAGAACAGTTTACTGTCCCGGAGGGCTGCGGCTTTACTCAAATCTTCCCAGGCTATTTCTCTAAGTTCTTGTTTCCTGGTTTTGAGCGCATTTTTATAATCGGCCCTCAGGGATTTAACCACATCCCTGTCTCTCGGGGTGCTTGAAAGGGCAAGTTTGAGGGATTTTAGTGCCCTTGTACAAGCTTGGTTGAACCAGCCCTGTGTGGCCTGTCCGGATTTGGCCTTCTTTGAGGTGAGTGTTTGCTTAATTATGATACCCAGATTCTCAAAGTTATTTATTGATTGTGCTGCGGGGGCTTCCGTTTCAAGGCAACTGAGTATCATATTTAGGCCAGCTTTCACCACCCTGCGATGTAAATTCTCTGCTTTTTCCCCACTCCACTTTATGCGGGTCCCGTTAGGTCTACATGGCGTAATGTCATCGACAACCCTACCGGAGAATACATCCCTATGGAGCTCATAATATAAGACCATGGTAAGTGCATTGTGGTCACTCAGGTCGTGATCTAAGATCTGGGTAACCGAACAATGGGGGGCTACCCGGTTGGAAATGATCAGGAAATCAATAATGGAGGTGGTCTTTCTCCCCGTGAAGGTAGGTGCCAGGTTACCCTCATTATCAGGTACATGTTGGTGGATTGATATATCAATTTTTAACATCAAATTGTTAAGGGAAGTGCCATATGGAGAGTGTAAAAAGTGGAGTAAATTCTCCCCATTTTCCCCATCATAACCACAGGTAGTAGAATATGAGAGAGGGCAAGTTCTAATATTAAAATCTCCTCCCCAAACAATATCATAAGATACAGTTGTTTTACAAAGAATAGAATCCAGAGCCGATTCAAGTTCGTCTACTACAGTGGTGCTGGAGGGGTCAAAGGTATTATTATAGTGGTTGATCAACAATAGATTTCGATCCCTGCCTACCAGAATTTCCAAAATTTGCGAATGGGACCCCACAATGTGGCTTTTTCTTACTCGTAAAGGTAGGTGTACAGAGAGTAAAATCAACAATCCCCCTTTGGCCCTCCCCATTGCAGATTCCACCGCATTACAGTTATAAGCAACAAAACCATCAAAGGCAATATCTTCCACTGACCACGTTTCCTGCAGACATAGGATATCATGAACCACAATGAGTTCCCTCCAACCCAGTGCTGAATCCTTCTGCCGCCACCCGGCAATGTTCCAGCTCATCAATGAATAACCCTTAACCCTTTGGTCCATAACTGTCTTAATGTGGATAGTTGAGACAAAGGGTGTAGTACAAGTCATATCTAGCGGAATCAAATCCGGTACAGTGGGGGTAGCTGGGGCGGGGGTGATGGGGGTAATTTCAGAACATTGTATGATGGGGGTTGTAACGGGTGTAATCTGGGCCAAATTAGTGGGAATGGCTTCGTTAGGGGTGGTTAAATGGGCCATGGGCGGAACATCGGGTTTAGCCTGAGTGTTAGTCGGCTTCAGAGAGCGAGAGACAGGGTGTAGTCAGTCTACTCCTTCTAGGCCATCTAGGCAACCATAGCGGTTAGGATCCATGAAGGAGTGGAATTGGGGTGCGTATTGGGGTAGTCTTGGTGGTCTAGCATCATATGCTCGTTGTCTGCCCCTCCGTTCCACAACGGACCAATCCCCTCTTCTTTGTTGGTGGCGGATGTTGGTTGGTGGGAAAAAATAGGAAACGGGAAGGGTCTGTATCGTTGAGTCGAAGGACCTGTTAAAACCTGCACATATATGGGATACTGTGCGAGGGTCTCTAAAACTGATGGTTAGGCAGTCCCCATTGATGTTTTTAGGGGTCTTGCCTATCCAGGGGACCCTCCTTACCATAATTATCTCATTGTGCAGGTGGCCCGGGAGCGGTCTATTCCAATTGAGCCATTTTATAACTTTGTTCTTCAAGGAGCTAAAGGTTTCTGATTCCCCTGTTTCTAGTGGTGGTACTCCGGCTAGGATGACAGTAAACCGGTTAGCCTCCGGTGGTAAATCGGGCCGCCTGGGTCTAGGGGTATTAAGTGCCTCACTTGGTACTTCCTGGGTCCCCCCGGCCATATGGTCTGGTGGGTTAATTTGGCTTGGTTGTTGACTCGCCCCATTATCAGTTGTTAAATTATTGGGCTGGGATTGGATAAGGGGTGGTATACAGGTATTAGGTGGGGGGATATTAGGTTGATTCAAAACCGGATTGGGAGGAGCGGGAATAGCAGGGGTTATGGTAGTCGTTGGGGTGTGTTGATTCTGAAGGTTACCAAGGGTGGCTAGGATAGCGGCAGATGTTTTCTCTACATTTGAAATTCTGGAGCAAAGCCTATCCAGTTTAGCCTCTAATGGGGATATGATTGATTTAAGTAGTGCCACGGCCCATTCCATGGATATTTCTCTATTCGGGAATTGGGCATCACGGGGGGTAAATGTGGTCTGGGGTGGTGGTTCCTCCCGTACTTTAGCAGTTTTTGTAGCCCTTCCCATTTTAACTTCTTTTTTGTTGTACACTCTTTTCCGTTTCCTCACGGCACCCTCTCTTTCCCCACGGCTCTTAGACTCAGTAGTACTCACATCAGGATGGGATAAAATGGGGGCATTTTCACTTATGAATACATAGGTAGGGTCAGCAACTATATCCGTTGATATAACCGGGGTAGCTAAGTGGCTAGGGTCTTCTATGGGCGGGGATATTTTATCCGCAATAGCAGACTGATTACTATCTCTAATGGGCGTTTTGGCGTTAGCAAGGGGTCCTATGGATGATCGTTTAAGGGAAATAAGTTCAGTAGATAAACGCTTTTCCAATATGACTATCTCCTTGTCTATAATGTTATTAGCCCTAATGAGGAATTTTTCCATACCTCCGGCGGTTGACAGGCTGCCAGTCAAGGAGGATTTAATCCTATTGTCTCTGCCGGCCATGGTCCTTAGGGATGGGGACGCACACAGGTTAGAGGGGGGGCCCGGTCCGGTCACTCCGGGTCACGAACGGCCACAAACGGTCCCGCCCTTGTCCCGGGCTTCTCCCGGTCGCTCCCGCGCGCTCCCGCGCTGCGTCGCTGGTCTAGTCACTTTGTAGGTCTGTGGTAAAGGGGAGGGGCCCGCAGGGAGAGCAGCCCAGGTGCTGTTAATCTGGGCGGCAGGCGCTTCTGGGATAGGTAGTCCCAGCCCCCGCTCTCTGCTCGCAGCCCTGCAGCTCCTACGACCCACCTCTCAGGAAACAGGCAACTCCTGAGGCAACAACCAGGTGATCCCAGCGATGCGGGACCCGCGGAGCGGGTTCCGCGAGAAGTTGGCTGTGAGCAATGTGGATCCCTGCACGCTCAGCCCGGCACACTCCAAGGATTACTGCAAAGCGTCCCACAGGTACAGCGAAGGCTCGGGTATTTCTAGCTGATGGGGAGGGGCCCGCAGGGAGAGCAGCCCAGGTGCTGTTAATCTGGGCGGCAGGCGCTTCTGGGATAGGTAGTCCCAGCCCCCGCTCTCTGCTCGCAGCCCTGCAGCTCCTACGACCCACCTCTCAGGAAACAGGCAACTCCTGAGGCAACAACCAGGTGATCCCAGCGATGCGGGACCCGCGGAGCGGGTTCCGCGAGAAGTTGGCTGTGAGCAATGTGGATCCCTGCACGCTCAGCCCGGCACACTCCAAGGATTACTGCAAAGCGTCCCACAGGTACAGCGAAGGCTCGGGTATTTCTAGCTGATGGGGAGGGGCCCGCAGGGAGAGCAGCCCAGGTGCTGTTAATCTGGGCGGCAGGCGCTTCTGGGATAGGTAGTCCCAGCCCCCGCTCTCTGCTCGCAGCCCTGCAGCTCCTACGACCCACCTCTCAGGAAACAGGCAACTCCTGAGGCAACAACCAGGTGATCCCAGCGATGCGGGACCCGCGGAGCGGGTTCCGCGAGAAGTTGGCTGTGAGCAATGTGGATCCCTGCACGCTCAGCCCGGCACACTCCAAGGATTACTGCAAAGCGTCCCCATACAATGCAGCACTTGCTGTTTGTGCTCTATTTATCACTAGGGCTGGGCAGGATGATTATTGGCACTCTTAGAAAAATTAATTTTAGCACATGCTCTACAGTGAAGTCATGCAGTTCTTTTACCAATTTGCTTAAACCTGAAGCTAGAGTCAGAGATCCAAATTCCAAGATAATCGAATTTCCTGACTCTTTTGAAGGGGCATCCACCTATTTTTTTTATCCATACATTTTGTATGGGAATGAAAACACATTGATTTTGTTTTGTGTGTATTTAACTCCAAACTATGAGTGAAAGAAAACAACATGAACCTATTTAGCAGACCTTTTGCAGTTTTTGACATTATCACAGTGTCTTCGGTGAAAAATAGAACTGACACTTTATTTTCCGCCAAGACACAGAATAGTTACTGCAGTTTAATAAATAATCTATACAGCCATTAATAAAAATTAAGAACAAGGTAGGAACTAAAACACAACCCATCAAACTCCTTTCTTTTCTGAAATTCTTAAAGTAATCACCATTTGAACCTAACCTGACCATGGCATAACTATTAATGTGTAATCATCTGAGTAAATCTACGTGGTCCAAAGGAATTTCCAGGGCTTCCAGAACTTCTTACAACTTGCCCCTAGGGAATATATCAAAAGCAGCACAGAGGTCATTAAAGCGACATAAAGACTACCTCCCAAGATATCCACAGTCTGCCATTTTATCAGCAAAAGGCAAAACACCTGGTGAACTCTGTTTATGTCTTCTCTAAAGCCAGCCTGGTCCTGACTAATGATGTCTTTTTCTAGCAGCCAAGTTGTTAATTTATCAAAACCTGCTTACAAAAGATCTTTTGAAGGCTATCAATTAGGCTGATAGGACGAGATTGGGGTTCCTGCAGATATTGCGTTTGAAACATCATTAATATATGGGATCCATATGTCAGGCTCTGACTTAAAATGGTATGCCAGTTTTTTAACTAGGCCTGGTGATTTTCTCACCTTCTGGCCTGCTAAAGCTTACATTGTATTCTCTGAGGTAAAATGTAATTCTTGGCACAAATGGAGCAGCCAATTCAGACCGATTAGTGTCTAGTCTATAATCTAAGGGCCTTATTTATAAAAAGTGATGCATCGCTGTGAGAAAACAGTGATGCATCACTTTTCATTGCGCCCTCCTTGCGACACCAATGATGCATCATATTTACACTATGACGCATCATGTCTCAAGGAGTTACAGATACATCAGTTTTTCTGGCGTATCTGTAGGCACAAAAGTGACGCATTGCTGGAGTGTGTCACAAAAGAGATGCAACTCCAGCAGTGGGTCATTGCACATGGCCAAGTCCCATGTTAAATGTGCCTGCGTCAGTCTTTTGCCTGCCATGAGGCAGGTGTAAGATATTGACGCATTTGCGTCCTAGAAGTGGTGCAGTGAAATTTTATAGATTTCACTGCGTCACTTCTACAACCCTGTCTTGCAATGGAATGCCCCTCACCTGCATACATTATATCTGGCGCAGGTATAACGTGTGCACAAGGGTTTACAAAGTGACGCATCTACCTAGATGCGTCACTTTGTAAATATGGTGCAAAATGGCACATTTTTTACACCACTGGTGCGTCACAAAAAGTGACACACCGGCGGGCGGCGTAAGAGTGATGCATGGCCTTATAAATAAGGCCCTAATTCTATAAAGCATGTTGGATCATCATATAGGCCTCCAAAGTACTTAACACATTTATCAGCCTGGGCATGTATTTCTGGCTGCATTGGACTATTACATCCCCTGTGAGATACAATGTGCAAGAAACGTGTCGAGTATTTTAGAAGCGGCATCTTCTAGAAGAAAGTCTCAAAAGCCTGCTTCACATTTTGATCGAGCTCTTCTGATTGCAGTTTTGAATGCGGCTCTGGATAACTTTATTTCCCCTTTATTACCCGATATAATAGCTGCTATTAAATCGAGCTTCCTGCAGCAGCACAACTTATTAAACCATTCTTTGCCAGACATTAGTGCATTGTCAGTCCTCCCATGTGTTTCAAAAAACGCTTTTAGATTGTGAAACAATAATACATGCATACAAATTAAAAATAAGGGATTATCTAAGTTAGTACTCATGGTTTCCAAATTCTAGTTTATTACATCATACATAGAGCACATAACCGCTGTGTTACCGCAGATACTAGCTCATTTAACATTTTTCTATTATTACATTCAAGGACGAATCAGTTTGTGAATAAGAAGCCTCAAGCGAACCAGTCACTACAGATCGATTTAAATATAAAGCTAAAAGATCAAACGATAAGGAAATATTTGCTAGTAGTAGCTCGACGTTAGAGGCGATTTTTCTCAGAGAAGTTGGCAGATCAGGGATGTCCCAACAATCGTTTTCTTCCCTGGCCACCTCCATAAGTAACCTTGATGGTTTAAAAACTGTATAAATACCCCCCCCCCCAGTTATAAGGACGGACTCCCCCCTAAGCACACTAAGAACATATTCCTCAGACGATTTAAAGGACAGATTTAGTAGAGTGTGGAGAACTTCTTTTGTACACATTATGCTAAAAAAATGTTGCCTACCCTTAGGCAAACGTTTAGGGCAAGTATACAACAAGACCGAGTGGCAATTTGTTTACACTGAAAGCCAGGGACGTCGTAAAGCATATTATTAGGCCAGATGATGGCTGGCCAGCAGTCAACTTTTTAGCTAACACTTGGCAATTTCTATAACCATGTTGATATATTTCACCCATAGCCCATGTTTCTTGAAACATACACACTTTGGGGCAGGTTTACAAGAACTGTCGCCTCCCTGCATATTAGCAAGGATACGCCACTTCAATTGCGTGATGGTAAAATAGCCTTGCACCACCATGGATGCGCTGCAAGGATAGACAGATGCGTGATGCATCTTGTCAGTGTAAGGGCAGCGCATTGCTGGAGTCGTTTCGCAAGCACAACGTAACTCCAGCAATGGTTAGGAAGGCCTATTCCTAACATGCTGCATCACTCTTACGCCTGCTACAAACAGGCCCAAGGTTTTGACGCAGTGGCATCTCATAGCAAAAGTGACTCCGTGAAATCTTGTAGATTTCACTTTTACGAGGCTTCTTTACAATGGAACGCCCTCCCTGCATACATTGTACCTGACACAGGTATAATGTAGCGCAGAGCTTTACAACGTGACGCATCTCCCTAGATGTGTCAAGTTGTATATATGTTGCATAGTGACGCATTGTTTCCGACGCTGCTGCGTCACAGAAGTGGCACAATGGTGTCGTAAAGATGTCGCAAGGAGCTCGTGAATATGCCCCTCTGAATGAATCTATGAAAGTCCCCCAATCCTTATAAAACCAGCCTTGACTTTATACCTGCAACATTTCAACCAATCAGGGTTACAGATCTTTCACAATGAGAGAGGGGGTTGAGAGTTGCACCCCGTCAACCATAAGAACTTCAGAAAAAACTTTTGGTGCAACATAATTTGTGATAAAAACTGCCCCTTTGCAATTCAAATCAATTGGAAGGATAAAACCAGTTGCCACTAAATGTTGTAATCCCGTGTGCTCATCAAGAGGTCTAGGGCCGACTATGTTAGCTTGCTCAAAAGAATAAGGGAGGACAGGTTTAACAAGCCTAGGCAATTGTTCAGCCTGCTGCAGCTGGGGTTTATAATCAGTTTCCATTAATGATGTTAAAAGAGGAGGTGCAGAGTGACTGTGTGGTTGACTACTCTCTAGGTTAAGTGACTGCTTTGGGCTAGGAACAAGCTGTTCCCCGCTGTTGATTTCCTTTGCAGTTTACCCTCTATTGTGTTTCCTGCTATTTTCAAATTTAGATCTAGAAATTGAATTTCATTTGTGCTCATCTCACAAGTAAATTGTAAGTTTAGAGCATTCCCATTGAGCCTCTGTACGAATTCTGTTGCCTGACTTTGGTCACCATCCCAGATACAGAAGATGTCGTCAATGTACCTGACCCAGAGGATGACCTGATCTTGATATTGTGGGGTCAACCCGACAACCTGCTCTTCCCATCAGCCGAGGTAAAGACCTGCAAAACTGGGGGCGAAGCAGGTTCCCATCGCCGTCCCCTGGGTCTGTCTGTACATAACTTTATTAAACAGGAAGTAGTTGTTTTTCAGGCAGATGGATATCATTTCTATGATCATTTCTGAATGTAATAGGAACGACAAAGACCTTCCTTTCAAAAAATGTCAGCAAGCGTCTATACCTGTGGTTCCCAAACTGTGCGCCGCGGCATCCTGGTGCGCCATTATCAGTAGCCAGGGGCGCCGCCGCGCACGATGTGGGAAAGATAGCATCTGGTTAGGCCCCCTGTGCAGCGATGTCAGAAGTGCAGAGCGCAAGAACACCAGAGTAATGGTGCGCTATAAATACATCAAACATATGATCACACGCACACTCATGCATGAATAAACACACAAACGCCACGCACAGGCTTCATTTCTAAAAAGCCAAGCCCCATTTTCTTTCTTTTCCTACACGGGGAGACCGGAATCAATCAGGTGTCAAAAACAGCCCATTGCTGCTTGTTTATTTTGGATCCCCTCCTCCCGTTCTGCACTATATGCCCTGCCCCCACTCTGCGTGCACAAACATAGCATTTCCCTTCTCTCCTCGGCAGGCCACAGTGGTGCAGGACGGATGCTGGGGCGGCGTCCCCCATTTGTATGTTTCTGTCAGGTTCACCGTGTGCACTCAATATCTATTCCGCCTCGTCCTTGCTCATTATTATTACTGCATGTTTGCTTTTTTTCTCGGAATCTTCCTCCTGCTTGGTCATACATATTGGCTAGCGTATGTGGTGCCATGCCACTACCCCTGCTAGGCAATCCGCTCGCTACTGAATGACTCTGGAAGTACCTCCTGTTTAGTAGGTCAGCACACAGCATGAAATCTTGGGTGAAACAATCATTCGACTGATGAATGCACGGGGGGGCACATGTGGGGTGTGCATGTTATAAGTACAGTAGGCACAGTGTGACCGGAGCCAAGATGTGCGAGAGACCCACTGATTTCCCAACTACGCCGTTATCATGCGCTTGGGTTGAGCACATTTTAAAAGGGAGCAAGCTAAACGAGTTTGAGAATAGCCTTCCTAAATCAGGGGTTTTTGCATGCATTTTGCATTTCATTTGAGTTTTGCGGTAATCCATTCCAAGTGGAGCTGGGGACACCGTTGTGACGGATCTTTACTCTGAGGTCAGTGAGTGAGACAATTATACATTGAATACTGCAGATTAAACATCTTCTTGGCCAGTCTGCCAGGACAGCTTGTTCTTTTCCTTCTTTTACCCCCTCTCATCCCCCCACACTCCATTTAAGGCTCGACTGACATGAATCCTAAATTACTATAAATGAGTAGGCATATTGAATATTGGTGAAACGCTCAATAGCTTGTCTGATCTGTATACTCTGAAATAACAGGTCTTTTTTGCCAATATAGTTGCCCTCATTTAAGGACTGCAGAAAAGCTGAAAAAGTTATTTGGGAAGGCCCTCTCGTGTTTGGAGCCTGTCATCTGCAGGTCTTTGGCATGAAATCTTAGCGTTATTTCTCCAGTTATTTACAGTTCTTCAAAGCTGCACCACTTTGCCACTGAGGCATATTTTACGTATATTATTATTATTATTATTATTATTATTATTACTGTTAGTAGCAGTGCATCTAAAAAACTTTGAGCTATTGCTAATATAAACAACAATGTTTTTGTTATCGTTTTTTTAAACCATAAAAAAGGATTATCATTTACAATGTAAAACTTTAAGCTATTTATCTGTTTTCATAACCAATACATAGATAAAAGGTTTGTCATTTACAATACCAATAGCTCAAACTTTTGCAAATGCGAGACCTATTGCATTGCAATTGCTTGTTATCCCTAATACCTTCATTGCATCCCAATTAATTTAAGGAAGACAACATGAAGTATTCCCTAGGTCTTGCTTACACCCCCCCCACCCGCCCACCGGTAAAATAATGGTGGGGAGCCACGGCCAACTGTCAATTAGGTCAAGGGAGCCACGGGTTAATAAAGTTTGGGAACCACTGGTCTATACCCTCATTCTGTGGAATGCTCGTGTAGAGGTTGCATACATCCATGGTCATTAGTATATAACTTTTCTTCCCTTCAATGGATTTGATTTTAACTAAGAAGTCCCTGGTATCTTTTATGTAAGCAGGTAATCCTTGTACGAATGGCTGTACAGTCCTTAATAGCATCAGAAGTCTCTAAATCCATAAGACCGCTAGACATTACAAAATGGCGCCTTAAGTCCCAGAAATCACGGTGGTCTAATAGGTGATCAGAAGAAGGCTGGTCTGTCCAATATTAAGCAAGTTGGTAAATTCTATATTGAAGTAAGCCAGTTTCAAAAGTGGCAACGCAAAGTACTCGGTGATGCACAGTGTATGTGCTCTATGTATCTAGCCTAGACACATGGGCATTGCTTGGGTTAAACCTCAGGGTCCTCAATTGTAGTTGCATCCAAAAATACTGCACTCAGTGTAATTCTTATTAAACTTCCTTTATTAGGTAGGCACCACTGCTACACCAACACATTTTAAGCTCACAGGGCCTTCTTCATCTCCCATCTCCAATCCATTATGTAGCATGATGGGAGTTGTAGTTTACATTTGTAATATTGCAAATTTAGATAGCATTTGAGACATTTTTGTGATTGATGTTTGTGCAGTGTTTGTTTACAAAGATATATTTTTCTTGTACTTAGCTAATTGACATGCCCTTGCTTTATAGTAAATTAGATAATTAATATCAATTATTGGTACATAATTGTTAAGGTATAGTACCTATACACACTTATGTCATTGCGATATTGATCAACCCGAATGTAAATACGTTTTCTCATACTGTGAGAAATCAATTATGTTGCGCTGGTATGTGCTTGGTATATACATGCAATTTAAAGAATTCTTTCATATGACGATCTGTGTGAGGGTGACCAATACATTTTCACTTTCAGTGTCTTTTCACTGTACATTTTGGGTATGCACCAATGAGTTTACAGATTCCAGGTATAGTACCATAGTTCATTAGTTCATAGATCTGCTGTTATATTCTCTTCTAGTTATTGTCTTGATGGGCATGTGTTGTTTCTTCAAAGATGTAAAAAAAGCTCCTCTTTGTTGTTCATACCCATCAATGTCTTTGTTTTGAGTCTTATAATATATTGTGACTCCAACTGTCTTATATTTGTAGTCCTGTCTCTGCCACATTCGTTCTCTAGTACCATATCTTGTCCAAATAATGTCATTGCTTTGCAATTTGCATCCTAGCATCCTGGCACTGCATCAAGTGTTTGGCTGTGGCATAGTTGGTATTCTTGTTTTTTACTGCTCGTGTATGCTCAAGAATTCGCTTTTATAACATACATATATATTGGTGACTGCAATTGCATTCTATTACATAGATAACATGGGTCATTTGCATGTGATATGTTGATTGAGGTGAATGGTTTTTCCTGCCCTGTTAGTTATGTGTTTCTTGTTAATTCCTATTTTGCAAGCTTTTCAATTGTTGCACTAAATCCATTCTGTGCATCTGTTAACTAGTTCTTTGTTTTGATCTCCTGTAGGTGGTTCTATACCAATTGGTCCTTGAGAGATTTGGTTTTTCCGTAGGTTATTGATGGTTTAGTTCCCAAGAGTTTGCTGATGACTGGGTCTATAGAGATCAGATGCCAATGTTTATGCATGGTGTTCACTATTTTCTTGCTCTCTTTTCTGTAGGTGATTATTACTCGTGGGACTTCTATTTGTGAATGTTCAAATTCTTGATGTTGTTCCTTCTTCTTTGTAATTAATGTGTCTGCCCTTGATTTTGTTTCACCTTCTTTAAGCAACTTGTTAGATAGATCTTTTTGTTTGTACGCCCTTCTTTACAGTCGCGATATAGTTTGTCCAAATTTCTCTCCTGCTTCCTCATCTTTTTGAGCAATTTCACCGCATTCTTATCATTTCCCCATATGGGATACTATTTATCAATGAGGGGGTGAAAGCTTTCATCGTGCAATTTGCTGTTTGTGGCTGTCAGCTTCCTGAATAGGGTGGAGTAAATTTCTCCTTGATCTATTTAGATGTGTGTTCAGGAAATCAATGTTTGTCTTGATTGTGGCACATGTGAAGGAAAGTCCTATGTTATTCTGGTTTTGTTAAAATATCTCATAAAGCCATCTTCAGTGCCATTCATCTATGTATCTGGCCCAGAGTACAATTTTTTCAAGTTCCTCTTGATTGTCCATTCCCCACGCAATTTCTTTCTCCCACCATCCCATCACAATATTGGCATAGTTTGGTGAGAAGGAAATTCCCATTGCAGTGTCGCATTGTTGATGGTGAAATTCATGGTTGAATAGGAATACTTTTTTTTAAACCAAGTTCATAATCTGTAAACGCATTTTTGAGTGTTGTATTCTTTGATGTTCCTTTGTTTAAAAAAATATGCAGAGGTTTGTAGTCCTATGTCATGGCCAATAGACATGTAAAGTCATATCACATCAATGGTTGCCATTAATTATTGGTTGTTCCAATTGGTTTTTGCCAGTACACGTAGAAAGTCCCCAGTGTCTCTGATGTAAGAGCTCGGACTCTGTGCTATAGGGGCTAGGTAGGTATCCACATACGTTAACAAATTCTTGCATAGTGAATCACAAGATGAAACAATTGGTCTGCCTGGTGGATTTATGAGGGCCTTGTGAATTTTGGGCAGGAAGTATATGGTTGGTATGGTCGATTGTTCTTTCAATAGGAATCGATGTTCATCTTTGTTAATAATGTTTTCTTGATACCATATGTTTTCAGTGGTTACCTTAATTCAGTCGTCATTTTGTTGAATGGATTGACAGATAATTTCTATACTTGGTCTCATCCTTTATTTGCCTGTCAGCTTCTCTCATGAAGTCACTTCTGTTTTGTAGAACTATATTTCCCCCTTTATCCACTGGTTTTATTATGATTTGTTCATTCTTCCTCAAGTTGGTATAGTAAGATTTTCTTGTTTAGAAGACATAGATTTAGTTATTTTGCCTAGATCCAGAACAACAATATCCTGCAGCATTTCACTCTCTGTCATGTCATCTTCATTTAAATTGACATGAGGTCAAACATGTTTTTAAGATCTTGAATTTGATCTATCGTTATTGTGTTTTCTTCGTCTTTCGTAGTTTCTATTGATTTAGGATCCTTAGGTCCAGCAGGAATGGTTGCATGTATTTTCACTAATTTCAATTTTCTAATTTATTTATATATATCAATTCTAGTATCTACGTAGTTGAAATGATTCTCCGGGCAGAAAAAATTGCCTTTATTGATTAACGATCTTTCATACTCAGTCAACACATGATTGGAGAGATTTCTTATTAAGTTCTCTTTTTCCCTCATTGTTTTTTCTTTTCCAGGAGATAGTGTCTTTTTCCATTTTGGTCTTCTGGTCTTTCTTGTACTTTTGAAGACCTTGTAACTCCTTTGCCGTGTCCTCTGCTGGCCCCTCTTCCTTTCCCTTTCCCTCTTGTCATGGTTTGGTCTACATGCATGAGTCTCATTTCTTCTGAAAAAGTTGTCTTTACTTGGAGAGCTTGATTACTAGAGCTTCTCCTTCACTCACATCTGATTCACTAGTTATATCCCCTGCCACCACAGGTGTTGTTTTTGTTGTATATGTTTGTTTCAGCACATCGAATCTTTTTGCAAACGTAGGGATTCTGCCATATTTGTAATCCATTTCGCTACAGGGGGGGAAATGTGGCAGAATGAGGGTCACAAATTAATGTAAATCATGCAGTAACTAAGTATCATCAGTAGAATTGATCAATGGTTGCCCAAAACCATTGTGGAGAAACACCTACCAGTGGCAATATATATACACTATTCATTGAGAATGAATAGTCCTTCTTCTATAATCTGAAATTTCTCATCCACTGGGAGAGAGTGAAGCTTCTTAAAAATTGAAATATGACATCAGCAAACCGTCCAAACATTGATAAAGGCGAAGATGCTGAAACATGTCTTTTTGGGCCAATAACGCAAGGCACCTATTCAGGAAGAGTTCAACAGCAGTCAAGGGCAATTTTGTGAATCATATATATATATATATATATATCCAACAGAGTTTGCCCAAAGCAATGAGAGCGCACACGATTTCAGAAGAAGCCATCCGGTTTATTTCAATGAAAAAACGAGCAGCAGCATTCATGTTTAAAATGCATTTCCGTCCGACGCGTTTCAAGGCTCCTGCCTCTTAATCATGGACCTTTTCATACACCCAGCAGCTGACTCTGATGATTTCATTTTGAGCATGCCTCCTTTACACATCTCCAGTGAGCCTCGCTGTTTACGTCACTCTCTCCAAGCATGCTAGGATTTGTAGCCCTAATCAGAGTTATTCATTACCTTCCAGTAGGTGCTGCTTCGTGTATGACCTCTTTAAAGTTCATTTTTTGGAAGTTTTGTTCCCCTCCAGTGGGTCATGTTTGCTGAGCCCGTTTATATTTTGTAATCCTCTGAAATGCTGTAAATCAAGTATGGCACAGTTCCAACTTATATATATATATATATATATATATATATATATATATATATATATATATATATATATATATATATATATATATATATATATATATATATATATATATATATATATATATATATATATATATATATATATATATATTACCTACTGGCTATCGCCAGTAGGTATATATAGTTAGGATTAATTCCCTATGGCATTTCTGAAAATTCTATGTCTAATAACTTTGGCGTTTGTGGACGGAATCGGCTGAAATTTTCAGGAAAATGGCACATTTTGTTTCTGAGTAGCCCCTGAAAATTTGGTGGGGTTTCGTCAAGGGGGGGCCGAGACAAAAGGGGGGTCCCAAAACGCGTTTTTCCCATGTTAATTTCCATAGGGCGGTTGGACTCACTTTTAGCTCGAACGGCTGAATGGATTTGCACGAAACTTGGCAAAATTGTAGGGACTGTTAGCCCGATGTGCCTTTGCTAGGTCTCAATATATGTGCTTCAGTGGATTTTGAGAAATTAACGTTTAAATCAAGATATATATCTGTAACAGCGCTCCAGGCAGCGATCCGGTCCGCTTACTTTTCGCGTTTTGGAACTTTGCGCGCAGAAAGCTGATTGGCTCTCCGGTGTCTGTCAACATTCTAAACAGTCCGGAGCGGCCGCCATCTTGTCTCTCGGTAGGATCGAGAGAGAAGAAGAGGTGAAAAACGAAGGGGGAATTTAATGAAAGGGGGCAAGGTATCCCCCTCTTGACCCCCTAGGAATGTTGTTGGGGTTATTAAAGGGTCCCGTGGGGAAAAGAAAAAAAAAATGATTTTTCACGGTAGAAGCGCTTCACGGGCCGCGAACTGGGCCGCAAACTGGTAGCGAAACGGGAATTCGCCATTTTGTGCTTCGTTAATTAAATTACTAGGTATAAGGGGGTGCGGGAGACGTATCCTAATCCCCTATGTTTCCTGAGGGTGGCTGAGGAGGCTGATATATGTTGATACATCTCTTCCAGCGGCTGTGCGTGAGCTTTTTTTTTTTTTTGCTGCGTGACAGTCCGGAGCGGCCGCCATCTTGTCTCTCGGTAGGATCGAGAGAGAAGAAGAGGTGAAAAACGAAGGGGGAATTTAATGAAAGGGGGCAAGGTATCACCCTCTTGACCCCCTAGGAATGTTGTTGGGGTTATTAAAGGGTCCCGTGGGGAAAATAAAAAAAAAAATGATTTTTCACGGTAGAAGCGCTTCACGGGCCGCGAACTGGGCCGCAAACTGGTAGCGAAACGGGAATTCGCCATTTTGTGCTTCGTTAATTAAATTACTAGGTATAAGGGGGTGCGGGAGACGTATCCTAATCCCCTATGTTTCCTGAGGGTGGCTGAGGAGGCTGATATATGTTGATACATCTCTTCCAGCGGCTGCGCCATCTTGCCTTTTTTCCAATGCCACAATTTTGTCGTGCACGGCAGCCATTTTAGATGCCAGGCTGGTCCCAGGCTATCACCTACCCCTGCGGATGTAGTTTATGGCCCCAGCTGTAGAGAATTCAGACATGCCAACCCTCCCGATTCAGGCGTGTGACTACTGATTTCAGTGCTAGTCTCCCGCCTCCCGATTTCTGCAAGCAAAAACCCGGGGGCATATTACGAACAACTAGCGATAACTTTTGTCTCTAACTTGTTTAGAGACAAAAATTATCGCCGCACATCGGCGATTTTTATCGCAGATAAACCTTGCTATTATCGCAGAAAAGTCAGCGATATTCATGTATTATCGAGCAAATGCTCTTAGCCATGTTATCCACCTCCCATTGGATAACATGGCTAAGAACTGCTCAGGGCAGGTGTTAGATTTTGGAGATATTCGCGCTTAGCGCGAATATCTCCAAAAGTTGGTAATAGGAGATAGCGATGTTAGGGACTGTTTCCAGTCGCTAACATCTTGGCACGCCACTTTGCATGTCATTAGTGATAAGTATCACTGACATGCAAAGCGGGGCCCAAGATGGTCGCTATCTCCTTTTAGCTGTCACTAACTGGTGTTAGCGACAGCTTGGTAATAGGGAGATAATTTTATCTCCGCTTTCATGGCTTTTAAAGCCAAAAAAGCGGAGATAAACCCCCTTGATAATATGCCCCACGATTCCTTGGGGGTTTCAGCTGACAGGGCTTGGTATTGTGTTACATGGTAATTTTTCCAGGAAACGTCAGAGGGTCGATGCAGGAGTTTTAGAAGAGGTGATAAACCATTTAAGCCTCATGAACAAGCGCATGGTCTTTTAAAGATTTGTGAAGTACTCGGGGCGGCGGTGTGTGTGTGCCCTCTTTCAGGAGCGGGCGGGGGGGGCACTGCCAGCAACTTGCCAGGTCAGGTAGTGTTCAACACGTGCATCACCCTTTCTCTGCCTGCTATTGCGCTCCATGCTTCGGAAAGGTAAGAAAAAGAACGTGCATTTGAGTTTGAAATGTCCGATCCTGCAGCAGCACACTTCCAAAGCCCACACATGACAATAACCCGATTCAAGGCCCTATTCACCCGTTTTTTAAAAAATAGATAACACTCCAACAAAGTAAGATTATAAAACTTTATTAACTTTTAACTATAATGAACGGAACAAAAACTAAAAACATTTAAACATTTTTCAACTCAAAAAGCAACAATGGTTAGAAGCTGTCTTTTGTGCGAATAGTCCCAAGGCAGCACAACGTGCAGAGTTCTGGACGGCACCCAGGTGATGTCGCCTGGGTGCCGCACTGGTTTTGGGATCCTACAATGCAGCACAGAAAAACAGCGTGGGGCGTCCCGGGTGGTGCGGGGGGAGGCCTCGTCAGTAGCGGTCTGTTGTGCAAATAGTCCCAAGGCAGCAGAACGCGTTGAGATGTTGATGGGACTGTGTCCAGTGTCCCATGGCTGACACAACATGTACGACAGGCACCCAGGTGATGTCCAGTAAACTGCCGCACTGGTTTTGGTATCCTACAATGCTGCTCCGAAAATTGGCGTGCGGCGGCCCGGGGGGGGGGGGGGGAGGCGGCGTGAACGGGCCTCCCCAGGTGGCGGCCATCTAGCTGAGTTGCGCCCGCTCTTGCGGCTACAGCGTCTCGCTCACCATGTTGTTCAGTTGCTCCCACTCTTGCAGTGCAGCGATAGGCGGCTGCCACATGGCTCTTAAAATGGCGGACGGCTCCTCGGTTTTGGGCCTGGTCCACTGAAATGGCCCTGGGACACCTTGGAACTCGGACGCTTGCCTGCTAGGGCTTGGGCTCCATTCTCGAAAAGCGTCCCCTCAGCCGTGAAGATTCTACAAAAGTCTTGGGGGCCCCCGACTCCCGCAGGCTTCCGGTGGGGAGCGGCTGCCATGATTGCTCGCGGAATGAGCACGACGGAGCCACGAGATGGTGGTGCTCTCATGCTGACGCCAGCTTCAGTCTGAATGATCCAGAAACAAGGTGGGGCTTTCATCGTTTGGGAAAAAAAAATGTTCTAAACCAATGAAAAGTGTTATTTTTAGGTCATATGACCAAGCCTTCCATCTTTAGGAAACCAAAAGTAAAATGAACCAATGAAAAGTTTTATAAACAAGTCACATGACCTGTTATGCGGCATAGGGCTACAAAAAGCGTAGAAAATCCGTTGGCACGTGAGGCGGCGTCAGTAGCGGACCGATGTGCGAATAGGCCGAAGGCAGCACAACGCGCCGAGATCCGGATGGCACCGAGGTGGTGTCCAGCAAATTGCCGCACTGGTGTGGCCATCCTACAATGCTGCGCCGAAAGACGGCGTGTCCAGCTGAGCTGCGGTCACTGTTGCGGTACAGTGACTCGAACGCGCCGAGATCCGGATGGCACCGAGGTGGTGTCCAGCAAATTGCCGCACTGGTGTGGCCATCCTACAATGCTGCGCCGAAAGACGGCGTGTCCAGCTGAGTTGCGGTCACTGTTGCGGTACAGTGACTCGAACGCGCCGAGATCCGGATGGCACCGAGGTGGTGTCCAGCAAATTGCCGCACTGGTGTGGCCATCCTACAATGCTGCGCCGAAAGATGGCGTGTCCAGCTGAGTTGCGGTCACTCTTGCGGTACAGTGAGTCGAACGCGCCGAGATCTGGATGGCCCCGATGTTGTGTCCAGCAAGTTGCCGCACTGGTGTGGCCATCCTACAATGCTGCGCCGAAAGTCGGCGTGGGGTGCCCCGTTGGCTTATGAGGTGATGTCAGTAGTGGACCGATGTGTGAATAGGTCAGAACCAGCACAAGGCGCCAAGATCCGAATGGCAAGTCCTGGATGTTGAGTGCCTCAGTTGAGAGTTCTGAGCAGTGCTTGTAAGACTGTCTGAAGCTTATTTGCACCTGCTGCAGCTTCACTATTGCCCTGGTGTGGCCAAAGGTGGCACATGACATAGGCGGCCGGCTCCCGAGGTCCGGCGGAACTTTTTTCCTTTTCCTTTTCCTTTTCCTTTCTGCTTCTTTTCCTACAATCCATTTCATCTGAAGACACGACCAGGTCCCTGAATGTGTGCAGGGGGACGCTATTGATTGAATGAAAATGGCGGCTTGACACAAAGCTGACTCAAGCGTTACTGTTGATGCTATACAGACAAAAATTGGTTTTCAGTTTGTACATTCTTCAGGTTTTTTTTTTCCATCCAAGTCTGATTGAGAGTTTGTAGAAAAATGGCTTCAGATTTTCCACATACTACTCTTCAACATTCTTCCTAAATGTAACAATGTGAAACTCACTAGGAGAACGGCTGTTTCTGTTTCCTTTCAAAATGCTGCCAACAATATTTTCTGAATGGAAGACACCATCTTGTAGCATAAAGGGCCGAAAGGGGTTCTGGTCTGGCCGATGGTTGGTGGAGACATTTTGACTATATCTTGGACCTGCCCGGCCTCGCCCAAAATGGCGCCGGTATAAATGGGACTCGTAACTCCTTGCCCGCAAATGTATATCTAGAAAATGTTATTGTAAGTGGCCCTGTCGTATTTTAATTACAAAATGTACGTCCACTGATTCCGCAACTGTTAGACACCTTTGTTCTTGCAACCTAATGGCCCGCTCGTTACGTTCTTCTACAGTGTAAATGTCTCCTCATCATATACGATTTCAGTTTGCTCCGTGGCCGGCCCACGTGTTTATAGGCCCGTATTTGTATACTGACATTTTCACAATAAAGGTTTTTAAAACAAAACACGGTAGTAGTATTTACATTGGTAAAGTTTTTACTTTTAGTCACTGTTTTCGAATCAGTAAAGGCAAGTGAAATAAAGCAGTCCAATTACATGACGGATAAAAGGTATAATATGTAGGAACGCAGTAAAGATAAATGCTTAAGGGCAGTTGTGTTTTTCATGTCTGCAATATAAAGTGATCGATAAGAATCTGATAATCAGGCGTATCGGCGACTAAGACAGCAGGCCGAATCTCTTTTACTCAACGGCTCCGTCATGGAAGGAAGAAACGCCCTTTTTCTCGAAAAAGGAATATATTTTACTTACAAGACAGTTGTAAATTTTCCGGGAAAGTACATTAGCCTGGAATATTATAACATATGTTTGAAAAAAAAATATTGTTCGAAAACAATAAAAAGCGTAATTTTTAGGTCATATGACCAAGCTTTTCATCATTAAATTAACAAAAGTAAAATGAACCAATGAAAAGTTTTATTAACAAGTCACATGACTTGTTATGCTTACGTTACGCGCTGCGCGCCGTGCCCACGGATCACTTCCAGGTGCGGTAACGCGGCGTGTCATATAACGCATTACGCGACAACGTAGGTCAAGAATATAGTCAAAATGTCTCCACCAACCAGCGTTCGGAACACAACCCCTTTCAGCAGTCCAAAAAGTTCTGTTAAATGACAACAGAGGGGACAGGCAACAAGAACCATCAGTCAAAGAGGGGAGGGCAAGTTCTTCTCTTCCGGGTCATGTTGGGGCGCTACCGGAACTGATCGAATTGGTAGTCTACAGTGTTTCTGGATGTTTCAGACTAAAGCTGGCGTCAGCATGAGACCACTACCATCTCGTAGCTCCGTCGTGGCCATTCCACGAGCAATCATGGCAGCCGCTCCCCACCAGAAGCCTGCGGGAGTCGGAGGCCCCCAAGACTTTTGTAGAATCTTCACGGCTGAGGGGACGGTTTTCGAGAATGGGACCCAAGCCCTATCAGGGAAGCGTCCGAGTTCAAAGGTGTCCCAGGGCCATTTTAGTGGACCAGGCCCAAAACCGAAGAGCCGGCCGCCATTTTGAGAGTCCTGTGGCAGCCGCCTATCGCTGCACCGCAAGAGTGGGCGCAATTCAGCTGGATGGTGGGCAAGACGCTGTAGCCGCAAGAGTGGGCGCAACTCAGCTGGATGGGACAAGGTTCAGAATTGAAGAGTCATCAAAAGGCAAAAAGTTCCGCCGGACCCCGGGAGCCGGCCGCCTATGTCGGGGGCGATCTCAGGCTACACCAGTGCTATAAGACTTGGGGAGGGTGTCGGAGCCAAGCGTCTTCTCCGAGTCCATGGCCATCACACCGCCCCTCAGGGGCCTCCGTCAAGCTGTTTAGGAAGGTAACATATCACATTGTTTTCTAATGCAGTCAGGTCCACAAACGACACTCACTTACTTTGAGAATAGTGAAGCTGCAGTAGGTGGAAATAAGCTTCAGACAGTGTTACAAGCGCTGCTCAGAACTCTTAACTATGGCACCCAACATCCAGAACTTATGCCATTTGAGAATGGCAGTGACATCGAAGCAACTCAGGGACCAAAACCATTAACGTACTTTCACGTATGAAAATCTTACTTGGGGAGGGGGCAGGAGCGAAGCGCCCCCTCCCAGTCAGCGCCACCACACCGTATGTTGAAAATTTGAAGCCATCGTTCTACAAAGTCAACCAAACTTGGATTGAAAAATCTAGAAAAATGTACAAACTGAAAACCAGTTTTGGTCTGCATAGCATCAGTAGCAACGCTTGAGTCAGCTTTGTGTCAAGCCGCCATTTTGATTCAACAAAGCACAGGCATTGAAAAAGGCTCAAAGTCAGAACTTTGAACTATGGCACCCAACATCCAGGAGCTTGCCATCCGGATCTTGGAGCCTTGTGCTGCTTTCGACCTATTCACACATCGGTCCCCTACTGACATCATCTTATAAACCAACGTTATGTAAATAGTTTTTTAATAACATATTTTACCCTGTTTCTTTGCTGGTGTGTTCTCTATATTTTTAATATTTGCATAGGGTTTGTCGTTATTTTGTGCGGGATGGGTGATGGAGCCGAGCTGTCTTGCAGCCCTCATGGTGTGGAGCTCAGTTCATCTCACTATTTTCGTATTTCTCATGAAGGGTTGTTCCTAATATTTCTATTTTAGCGAGGTCAAAAAGAGATCCAATTAGTGGCCTACTGATTTTGCTCGATTACTTTTATTTTTTTACACGATTTTTCACTATCTGCAAAGACTAAACAGAGTATTGCGACTTCGTGCTTGTTTGTAAATAGAGAATGATCCAAAGAGAACCAATTCTAAAACAGTAAATGCTTGGACAACAATCAATCAAATGGAGAGACAAGCAGGCACGACGGATTACAACGGGGGTAAAGGCCTGCGTTAACTACCCTTCAGTATCTGCAAAGAGAGAGTACTACTAAGACAAAAGAGGGGAGGGGGGGGGGGTGCAGCGTTCAAAGCACATCAGCGTGCATAAATACGAAAATGTTTTTATCTATCCCGTACTTGACATTTTAAAGCTTTTCATATTTGCTATTAAAAAACCAATGAAATTCACAGAAAAAACCATAGGTTATAGTGGATATATAGTTAGGAATTTGCATTTACAAAACCTTGAAAATTCAATGAAAAAACCATTGGTTTTAGGCCATATATAGTTAGGGATTTGCATTTACAAAACCTTATTTTACTCGCATAAAACCATTGAAATTCCATATATAGTTATAAGCGCTAACTATATATCGCGCACCCGCAATCCACTGCTGATGATGTCACATATTACATCATTCATGACATGGTTAGTGACATCACTGATGACATCACTGATGACATCTCAAATGACATCACTGATGACATCACTGAAAACATCTCATTTGACATGACTGATAACATCACTGATGATATCATTCATGTGATAATACGATGAACCTCTTCAGACTCTAATATAACCTTAGATACAATCAGTGTAAACAGACACTCACAGACTGTCACTCATCCATGGAGTTACTCACACACCTAGTCTGTCATGCAAAGAATCAATCACACCTCCATTTCCTCAACTATACAGTTATACAAACTTTACTTATTCAAACATATACTAACACATATTTACTCTCTTATACAATCCCTGATACAAGTTCACAATGATCCATACAGCCACTCACACATTCACTGGCTCTTATGCACAGTTATTTATATATGTCAACTCTCACATGTACTGTGTTTTACATATGTACTTACTTTGACATGTAGCACTGAGATATCCATTCACTCACCAATACACTCATGCACACAGTCAACCGCCCATACAGCTGTTTCCACATGCACTTTTGAAACCATACATCTAGTGAATCAACTGCTCACACATCTATGCACAGAGTCATACACCTCCCTGCCACCCACACACACACTCAGTCTCCCATACAAATACTTGGGCAACCAATCAATAACCCATATAGTTACTCATATAGCTACTTATCAACACATGCAACAGTTTACAGAACAACAGACATAATGATGCACAAATTAAGACAGTTTAGTCACTAACCCATGCACTCAGTGAGACACATTTAATCACTCACTCATACAGTCAGTCATGCACCTACTAAATCCTTCATCCAGACACTTATACATCCACTCATTCTTCAATATGTAAGACATATTTTAACTTTACAGAAACATACAGTCACTGGATGTTGTCATCAGTGATGTCATCAGTGATGTAATTTGAGATGTCATCAGTGATGTCATCAGTGATGTCACTAACCATGTCATGAATGATGTAATATGTGACATCATCAGAAGTGGATTGCGGGTGCGCGATATATAGTTAGCGCTTATAACTATATATGGAATTTCAATGGTTTTATGCGAGTAAAATAAGGTTTTGTAAATGCAAATCCCTAACTATATATGGCCTAAAACCAATGGTTTTTTCATTGAATTTTCAAGGTTTTGTAAATGCAAATTCCTAACTATATATCCACTATAACCTATGGTTTTTTCTGTGAATATATATATATATATATATATATATATATATATATATATATATATATATATACATATATATATCTATATATATATATATACACTCGAAAATCCAGTATGCAAGTGAAAAGAACTCACTGGAGCCGTGGCCTCGTAATTCAAGAGACGCTTTATTGACAACGGGTGCCCAACGTGTTTCGGAGTTACTTCACTCCTTGATCACGGGTAACGTTTTGCAAGTGAGTTTACATTTTTAAAGGTTCAGTGGTTCATTTTGTCATAAACATAGAAGAAACATTTCAGCAAATATTTCAAGTAATAGAGTTTTGACAGAAAATTAACTTTGAATTGATGAGCATTTCCGCAGCGATATTTAAATTATAGAGTACTGGAAATCAAAAAAGCAATTTGTACTTTGTATTTGAGTCCAAGAGGACATTTGTGAATTGTATTATCCCCAAGTGGGGTAGTTTAATTTCCCAAGAAATACACATCATTCTATTGTCTCTTATCAAATCCATCACGTCCCAACTTGTAATTCTCAATCTTAAGAAAAATAAAATATGGATCCTAATTGCATTGTCTTCCCACAGAATAATGGATGAGTTCCAATTCCATCAAATCAACTGCATTGATTTAAAGCCCATCTTCTCCTCTGTAACAAAACCATAATATTTACAATAATTAAAAAATGAAAAACCCTGTGCATAACACAAAAAGGTGAAAAAAGAAACTTGATAAAAACATTAAAAACAAAGAAAAACAGCATAGAGGTACGGTTCAGGTTAATTCATTTTTTTATCTCAGATGTATTGCCATTTCCTCGTCCTGATTTAACCCAAAAGGGTTAATGGTATTATACTTGATTATAATTCTAAATTCCAGTTTGCGTAACTCCAATAAACGATTCCCTCCCCTTTCCTTTAGAGGGACCGAGTCTAGCACACAAAATGTTAACAAATGTTGGTTTTGTTTGTGTGTCATGTAAAAGTGGCGTGCAACTGGGTACTGATTATCATTATTAGCAATAGCTCTTAGATGTTCAAGGATGCGTAATTTAACCTTTTTGATAGTGCTGCCTATATAAAATAGGTTGCATGGACATTTCAATGCATATACTGCATACTCCATCTCAAAATTAAAGTGTCTCATGATTTTGAAGGCAGGTTTTTCTGAAAAGAGTTTTATTGATTTACAGTTGGTACTAAATCTGCACTCCTTACATTTAGTGCAGGTATAGAAACCTTGTATCGGGTTGGCTTTCATGGTATCTTTAATTGAACTTGTAATGACAGTGTCCTTAAGGGATCTATTTTTCCTGAAGGTTAGTGAGGGGAAGTTACCAATACTTTATTTTAAATCTTCACCTAACTTCAAAATTTCCCAAAATTTGATCAGGCTTCTCTGTACTTCCCATGATTGAGTATTGTAGGTGGTTATGAACCTAATTTGACTGTTCGATTCTTTAGGGGGTTTATTATTAAAAAGGTCATCTCTCTGAACTTTAGATACCTTCTCAACTGCTGCCTTAATGGTGTCTGTACTGTAACCCTTTTCACCAAATATCTGTAACATTACCTTTTTTTCTTCATCAAAATCTGTATTACAGTTCCGTTTGGCCCTTAGGAGTTCGCCATACGGAATACTGTTGATCAGATTTCTGGGGTGACTGCTTTGGGCTAGGAACAAGCTGTTCCCCGCTGTTGATTTCCTATGCAGTTTACTCTCTATTGTGTTTCCTGCTATTTTCAAATTTAGATCTAGAAATTGAATTTCATTTGAGCTCATCTCACAAGTAAATTGTAAGTTTAGAGCATTCCCATTGAGCCTCTGTACGAACTCTGTTGCCTGACTTTGGTCACCATCCCAGATACAGAAGATGTCGTCAATGTACCTGACCCAGAGGATGACCTGATCTTGATATTGTGGGGTCAACCCGACAACCTGCTCCTCCCACCAGCCGAGGTAAAGACCTGCAAAACTGGGGGTGAAGTAGGTTCCCATCGCCGTCCCCTGGGTCTGTCTGTACATAACTTTATTAAACAGGAAGTAGTTGTTTTTCAGGCAGATGGATATCATTTCTATGATCTTTTCTGAATGTAATAGGAATGACAAAGACCTTCCTTTCAAAAAATGTCTGCAAGCGTCTATACCCTCATTCTGTGGAATGCTCGTGTAGAGGCTGCATACATCCATGGTCATTAGTATATAACTTTTCTTACATTCAATGGATTTGATTTTAACTAAGAAGTCCCTGGTATCTTTTATGTAAGCAGGTAATCCTTGTACGAATGGCTGTACAGTCCTTAATAGCATCAGAAGTCTCTAAATCCATAAGACTGCTAGACATTACAAAATGGCGCATTTAAATGGCAACCATTTACGATACCCATTTAAGCCGTAGTACGTCGTTAGTGTTTAATACACAGTGTGAGCCAGTAAATGTTAGACCCGAGAATGGTGCCTTGTGACCGCTAATCACGTTAGGTGAACTCAACGCGAATAGACGTTTACGAGCAGCGACGGAAGAAAATACAGGTACTCTTTCACAACATCCAGCTTTATCCCATTTAGAGACAGAGTCATTAATAAGAGCATATCGTTGCTCATGCAACGCGTTTATTTCTCTTGTAGGCTGACCAATTTCACTCTACAGGTATGTCCACTAAACTCGACAGTTTGGAAACTCGTCCTATCGAGATCCCATGCAAATATTTAAATGTCCCATTATGCGTTCACAGGTCATTATAACCAGTGAAGACAAGGTAGGACCCATTAAAATCGACTTTTTTAATCTTCACATTCAGTCATCCCTTGGTACAAAGGTATGATTATATTTAACCGTAAGGCTTTCATATATCTTTCCCCAGAGAACAACAAGTCCCAGAAATCATTGGGTAAGCACAATGTTATGGATCATATGGCTTAGAATCAACATCGCAATTCTTATGGTTTAAAAATAACAGTAGGTTTCCTGGTTTTTATTTCAGCTGACTGACTACAGAAATAACACAGAGAGGTATAACACAGTACTTTTTATAAGCGATTACTCCCATGGCACACATTAAACACAGCACATTACACAATTTGTTCTTTATTTTTCCAGATCAGCCCCTGATGAAAGCACTAGTGAGTGCCGAAATGCATTAGGCAGGAATTGAAAAATGTAAAATGTAATCATTGGTTATAGAGTGCAAACATAGCAATTATCATACAATGTATTGTAAAAATATTGTGATCAAAAGTGTATAAAGATTATGGAATGTAATGCATGATGATCCATTGAAGATATCAGATTATGATAATAAATAACTGATCAACAATTGTATATAAAGGAGAAAATCTATAAATAAATAAGGTGTAGGACAACACCATGTGCACAGTGCGCAACTAGATGAGTGTTCAACCCATCATAACCTGTTACTAATTACTGGCGTGACAAACCTGAACAGTTGCAGCACCAAAAGATTAGTGTGAGTAAATAGACTAAACAGGAGTGCTCCTCACAAACCCCCATTACTGTAAAAAATGGTCAGCATACTTAGACATGTTTTCAAGGGAACTCCCACGAGAGGATACAATAGGTCTTCCCGGTGGTCTAGTGGCATTCTTATGAATCTTGGGTAAGAGATAGAGAATGGGGATTATGGGGTCCTTGCAGCATAGGAATAAGTATTCATTCTGTTCTAACATTCCCTGATCCCGCCATTCCACCAATTTCGTTCCCACAATTGTGTTAGCATTTTCATAACAAGATCGAGATACCGCACAATATTTAGTTTGATCTGATAGCTGTCTCAAGCCCTCATCTAAATACATGGACAGTGGCCAGATTACCACATTCCCCCCTTTGTCCGCTTGTTTGATAACAATGTCTCTGCGATCCTCCAGGCTTTTTATTGCATCCCTTTGTGGTTTTGTGATGTTTTGTTTGCCATTAAATGGTTTTCGTTCAATGTTTTTTAATTCCTTGATCATGCCCTTTTTAAAGCAATTGATAATGTCGTTATTAATTACAGGAGTAAAAATAGATTTTGGCTTGAATTTGCTCCCACTACTCATGCCAAAGTCAATGCCTGTATTAATCAAATTATGGGAACAGTTCATCAATGAAAGACGCAGGGTTTGCCAGTTCTTGAATTGTATGCAATGTGTCAATTTAATTTACTGTTATGCCTGTGGGGATCTCAGAGACATTCGGATTGGTTGTTTGCCTCCTATTAGCGTACCATTTTTTCAATTTTAGTTTCCTAACAAAGTGAAAAAGGTCAATTCTTGTGTCCATATAATTATAACATGCAGCAGGACAAAATGATAATCCCATTGATAAAACATCCATTTCTGTTTTAGAAAAAGAGTAAATTGAAAGATTTACCACAATTTTCTGTGTCTTCATTTCTTCAGATCAGTGATGTCATTTGAGATGTCATCAGTGATGTCATCAGTGATGTCACTGACCATGTCATGAATGATGTAATATGTGACATCATCAGCAGTGGATTGCGGGTGCGCAAAATATAGTTAGTACAACTAACTATCAATGGTTTTTTAAATGCTAATTCATAACTATATATGACCTGAAACCTATGGTTTTTTCAGTGAATATATATACATAATCACTGAAAAAACCATAGGTTTCACACATGGTATAGTTAGCTGGACATTTCCCTCAAACAAAACCATTGAAATTCCCCCATTATAGTTAGTTTAATCACTGATGTCATTTGAGATGTCATCAGTGATGTCATGAGTGATATCACTGACCATGTCATGAATGATGTAATATGTGACGTCATCAGCAGTGCATTGCGGGCACGCGAGTTATAGTTAGCTGAACTAACTACCTTGCTCTGCTTACCTTGTGTAGACACTGTGACCAACAGACTTCACAACTTGAAATCAGCTTTGGTTCTACACGTCAGAGTGGACAGCAGCGTCCATAACTTTAAAAGAGAAAGAGAAACGATGTGAGAGAGAGTGAGCGAGAGAAATAGAGAAAAAACAACAATAAAAGTGTGAGAGAGAAAAAGTTATAGAAGGAGCAGTTAATGCAGGAGAAAATACTCGTAGCTCACCCTTTGCCTGGGTTGTGTGTCCAAGTACGTGCTGGTTCATAGTGCACCCTCCAGTTTAGTGATCTGAAATATAGTATATAGAGTTAGTCATAGTATATAGTGCATACAAAAGTGGCGTAAGGGGCTTGTAGATTTGCCTCTCAGACTGTTGTAATTTATCTATTGTCACTGCTCGGAGGTAATTGTACATTCATACGCAGTGACAGTGCTGCCCACTACTCACTGTCTCCTTTCAGAGATGACTTGTTGTTGTTACGGAAAGAAGCTTTTTTGCTCACTTTTTGCCATTGGCCTGATTCCAAGAGGGTGCACCATATGTCGTAGCAGCCTTCTTAAACGTTGTTACGATGGCCACGCACCATCGCAGAATCCTCGAACTTTGAGTTTAAGAGGTGTTGGAGGGGGGTGTGCCAATTTGTGAAACACAACCTTGAAGTATTTCGGGGTTCTCAAGGCCTACACGCTCCAGAGATTACCCACTTACACAAGAACTGTTGGCACGGAAACTGTAAAATGCAAAGAACAAGTTTATTAAAACCCCATGGGGTGGTGGTACACTCAAACAGCACCCTTCGGTAATGCAAGAGGTATCACACCGAACACCGGTGTGACCCCGTTTATATACACTTTTGGGGCAATAAAAGTTTAGGCGGCACAAGTTAAGACACAGTTTTAGAGACATATATGGTCATGTTTTGGAATACTGCCAGCTCATTGGAGAGTTTCAAACCCACTGGTCAGTTAGCGGCACATTCCTGAAGGTTTACGGGTCAGTGAGAACTGCGCATGTGTGGCTTGACCAGTACTAAAAATAGCCTGTTGCTGGGCAGATGAGAGTGGTCAGTGGAACGGACAAAGGACTAAAGGGCACGTCGGCCACGAGGCCGCTCATGGTCTAAGATGGCCGCTGCAACATTCAAAATGGCGTTTATCGTATATAGCCAAGTTAAGGAGGACAACGTGTAGGTTCAGCTAATCGCTAATCCAAAAGGGCCAATTACGACAGACGACCCTTTTAGCGTTTAGCTGAATCTACCTCATAATGAACATACTCTGGATGTTCGTCCTCGATGTCTATTAACATAATTTGTGTCACCTCTTTGTGTAGCATCATTTTGTCATGGGCAAGAGCTCGCCTCGATGGTAAGCAAGCTGATAGACACATTGAACATAAGGCAGGGCCACATTGGATACACAAGCATATAAAGAATATTGCTCCCACAAGTATACAAAGAATTGTCAACAGTTTCCATCCCCAAGTTACAATCATGGACCAAAACCATCCAGAAAGTGTCCAAGTTCCATTGTCCGGGTGTATTTCGGCAGCTATTTTATGCAGCTTGGAAATCGCATCATACACAGATGGAGAATTATCAGGGACATAAACACAACAGCTGCTTCCGATAATCCTACATGCCCCCCCACGATCAGCCAAAACAACGTCCAGCACCATCCGGTTTTGGAGGGTGACAATTCTGGAAATCTGCAGTTCTTCGGTAATATTCCCCAGGGCAATAGCAGTGTCATTCGCAACAGCCTCGACAACGCGAGTCAGCCGTCTGATTTTCCGGCTGTTCAATGCAGCCCCCACAAAGGAGAATAGTCCCAGATTGAAATCCACATACTGTTGTAATGCAGTGTCCGTTTGATCAATGTCCTCTAGAGCAACAGTTCGTTTAACTCTGTTCAAAACAAAATCGTGGTACAGAGTGTAGTCGTTGTGGTACATCGGAGGGGCAATGAATACAGGAGGTAACACAAACGACACATAACATGTGCCCAACCACCCCACTGGAAGCTGATGGTACCCCTTCGTTCCACAAATGAAGTAGGTGTTTCGAGATGCAACAAATGAAATGCCATTCGGGCTATCAAACGTGAGAGTAATATTACATTCGCTTTTCCCCACTGCAATCGTGCCCTTGTTTTGGATACATAAATCGGCTTTTGTGGCAATGACATTTATGACATGAGCACTGGATACATTCACATTTCGCTGATTGCTATATATTCGTGGAGCAGATACATTATCAGGCCTGTATTCTTCCCACTCAAAACGTGTACCCTCAGCCCGGGGAAACCCATCCTTATCATGGGAACATACTTTATTCAAACGGAAAAGCACTCCCCCTTTGGTTGGCCATCTCAAAGTAAAGAGGAGGGTGTACCAGGCATTGCATGACCCATTGTGCGAAAACGGGAGTGGAATAAGTGGGGTGCCCCCTCTCTTCTGGTGCCCAGGCAACATTCCACACACCCAACAGTTAGAGGTATTGGTCATATTATGCGTGTGGTGAAGAATCTGAATGAAGCTGTTATTTAAGTACGTTTGGCGATGGCGTTCTTCATGGAATGGCAATGTAAAATGGAAATGTTCAGACGGTGCCGGGGTAGTCGGCAACAAATGTTCTCGTACAGGCACCACAAGTTCGACTACCCAGGCTATAACAGCTATCACCACAATGGTTAGAACAAAGAGAAAGGCACCCAATATTTTCTTGTCACGAGATGCCGTTGATGCCATAGTTCAAGAAAGTTTGTACAGAGTCTCAAGTAGCACGAATTGTCCACAAACTGTTCACAAATTGTCCAAGAAACACGTGCGTGTATACCTAAAAAAAAAGGAAAAAATGCGGTGCTGAACTCCGAGGTAGCCGTTGTTTTTTTCTCCGGGCCAAGACGGGTGTCGCTACTTTGGCAGAACTGATCCCCCCCCTTGGAATTCCCGGTTTCCGTTTCACAAACCTGGAGCGGTAACCAACCAGTCATAAAAAAAGGAACAAAAATCTTCTTATCGCGGGCGTAGATTGTAGCGCTCTCTTCCAGTAGCAGATTGGTCCGGGAAGGCTCCCTCCACTTCGGCCGACGTCACAGCTGGGCTCTTTTCTTTCTCCAAGATCTCCTTATAGTCAGTCAGCACAGCAGGAGTCACCAGGTCCGGAGAGACACGGCGACAATGGGTCGAATGCACCCACCGCTTCCTGTTCGTTACTCGTACTGCGGTGCGGGTCGCCAAGAGGACCTGCTCGGGGCCTTTCCACCTGGGCTCCAAACTGCTTGCTCTCTCAAACGAGCGGATCATCACGTGGTCCCCAGGACGAAGATCGTGGCCCTCTCCAGTGGAGTTATCAGGGAGCGCTTCTCGAACCTGTTGATGAATAGAGAGCAAATCATTTGTTAATCGTGCCAAATAATCATTCATCATAACACAAGGCACATCATGTATTAGTCGCGGCTTGGGCACCCCCCAGATATTCATAGGGCGGCCAAACACCACCTCATAGGGCGTAAGGCCAGTTCGTGAGTGGGGTACTGATCTAAGAGAGAGCAGTGCTAGCGGCAACGCATCTGGCCACTTCAACGATGTAGACGCCACAATCTTGGCCAGCTTAAGTTTCAACGTTGCATTGTACCGCTCGACCAAACCTGCTGACTGAGGGTGGAATACAGCGTGGAACTTTTGCTGAATCCCCAACCCCTTCAGTACATATTCCACAATCTTTCCAACAAAATGGGGCCCATTATCGCTCCACAGAAATTTGCAAACTCCAAAGCGAGGAAAGAACTCCTTAAGCAACACCTTAGCTGTTGTCAAAGCCGTATTGTCTTTCGTGGGGTAGGCCTCAACCCATTTGCTAAAGGCACACACCACCACTAGGACGTACTTCAGGTTATTGCAGCGCTCGAGTTGGATGTAATCCATTTGAAGCACTTCAAACGGTGCTGAAGGTGGAACGAACCCTCCTTTCGGAGTATGGGTCCCCTTTCCAGGATTGTGTTGCAAGCATACCAGGCAGGTCTGCACTACTCTCTTTGCAGTATTCGTAATCTCAGAATGTTCCCAAACTCGTGTTAAAAGCCGAGTGATTGCAAGAGCTCCGACATGGGCCAGTCCATGTGTCATCTGGACCATCGCCTGTAAGTAAGCCGCAGGCAATTTCCACTTCTCCATGTCTTTGCTTCTCCAACAACCTTCGTCATCTAGTACCCCATCTACTGCCCAAGCCGCAAGTTCAGATTCTGTAGCTGATTTTTGAATATCCCGTATCTCTGCTCTAGCATCACTCCATCTCTCAGCCTGTGATTGTACCACGTACATAGGGGAGCTAGTTCGGGACATAGCCGTCTGCCTTGCTATGCTATCTGCAAAGGCATTTCCTTGACCCACTTTATCCGTGATCTTTTTATGGGCACTGCACTTCACTATCGCTACTTTCTTAGGGCAAAGCAACGCGTTTAGGAGATCACGCACTAACTCTCCGTGCATAATGTGCTCCCCGTGTGACGTCAGAAACCCACGTTCCCTCCAGAGGAGCCCGAAGTCATGGGCCACTCCAAAGGCATACCGGCTGTCTGTGTATATGTTCACACATAGGCCAGCACTCAATTCGCAGGTTCTTGTTAAAGCTATCAGCTCTGCTGCCTGAGCCGATTTTTGTGGTATCCTAGCTGTTTCGACCACCGTCTTAAGAGTCGTGATCGCATATGCTGCGGAAGTCGTACCATCTGGTAGCCTCAAACACGATCCATCAACCCACAGTTCCCCATCCACATCAGGAAGTGGCACATCCTGTAAGTCAACACGACCCTTTGTCTGTTCCTCAGTCAGGAAAACACAGTCATGATGTTTTTCTTCCTGACCCTCCTCGGCCGGATAGGGCAATAAAGTCGCGGGGTTCAAAGTAGCGCATCTTTTCAATGTTATGTGTGGCGCTAAGAGTGTCAGCTCGTATCCTGTAAGTCGTGCACTCGTGAGGTATTGGGTCTTTGTTTGGTTTAACAGGGCATCTACTGCATGAGGAACTAACACCAACAATTTGTGTGATAACACTATGCCCTCACTCTGTCGTATGGCTACTGCTGTTGCCGCTACCGCTCGAAAACACCCAGGCAACCCTCGTGCTACAGGATCCAGAATGGCAGAGAAGTATGCACATGGTCTCTGCTTATCCCCGTGTAACTGCACTAACACTGACAACGCGCACCCATCATTCTCGTGCACGTACAATGTGAAAAGTTTCGTGTAATCTGGTGTTCCTAGCACGGGTGCAGAACAAAGAGCCTGTCTCAACTGCTCAAAGGCTTTCTGACATTCGTCTGTCCACTCAAGAGGCATCGGTGTAGTTTTAAACAATAATGCTAGCAAAGGTTTTATGATATGTGAAAAACCCATGATCCATTGTCTACAAAAAGATGTCAACCCTATGAAGGCGCGCACATCTCTCTGCGTGCGGGGGACTGGTGTGTCTAAAATTGCCTGAATTCGATCAGATGTTAATGCCCGCCCCTCCTTAGACAACAGATGACCGAGGTAGGTCACCTGGGGTCTACAGTATTGAAGCTTTTTCTTGGAAACCTTGTGATTGTTTTGTGCCAAAAAGGAAAGCAACGCAAGCGTACTCTGTTCACATTGTGCATAGGAGTCGGCGGCGAGCAGAAGGTCATCCACGTACTGGACGAGCGCCACACCAGACTGCAATTTAAAGGAATCTAGTTGACGTTTCAAAGCCTGGCTGTAGATGCTAGGGCTCTCAGTATATCCTTGGGGAACACGACAAAATCTATACGATTTATTATTGAGCGTAAAACCAAACAGATATCTGCTATCTGGGTGAACAGGGATAGAAAAGAACGCATTCTTTAGGTCAATAACGCTAAAAGTGGTGGCTGTCGGTGGAACCAAAGTAAGCAAAGTCGTGATATCAGACACCACTGGGTATTGGGGAATGACAATTTTATTTATTTCACGCAAATCAATAATAAATCGATAGATCTTGCCATCTGAGTCTCTCTTAAGAATCGGTAGAATAGGGCTGTTACAAACATTATAAGGGACCTCCTCCACCACCCCTGCAGAAATCAAATCCTGAACAATATGCGTCAGTGCAATTTCACCTTCCTTCGAGATCTTATACTGTGGCACTCGTGGTAGAGGGGCCCCCTCCTTAACAGTAATGTGTATTGGTGGAATGCGCATCTCTCCCACATCCGTATCTGATGTCGCCCACAACGTGTGCGGCAGAGAGGCCAAAGCGGGAATATCTAAAATGACACAAAATCTGTCAGGGTCAGGGCAATCATCAGGGTCAGGGTAGTTGTCATTCAGAATAACCCGCACTCCCTCTGGAGCGCAGCGTATTGTTGCTCGAAAATATTTAAGCAAGTCAATGCCCAAGATATTATCTGGGGTATGGGGCGATAACAAAAATTGGCCAAAACTAAAGTATTTATCAATGCATAGTGCAAGGGGCTTGGACAATGGGCTGGGGGAGGGTGTGCCATCAAACCCTACACACGTAATCATTTCGCCAGACAGGGGAGCCCTCGGAACCAAGTTTTTCGACAGAGCGCTACGAGTAGCTCCTGTGTCGACTAGAAACTGATCAGTAGAACCCAAAATACCCGCTGTTACATATGGACCTTGCTGATCTACTGGCACTTCAACTGATTCCTTACCCCATCCTACGCAATCCTATGCATGCACATAATCCTGATGTTCCACATTCTCTCCTTCCAAAATCTGATATTGATTCCGTCTATCAAACGTATTTCATTCGTCCTGGCCACGGCCCCTCTCCTCAACCTGTCTACGATCTCCTCCGCCACCTCTTGTTCCCGTATAACCTCCTCTTGACCTTCCACTGCCTCGACCACGCTGACTACGTTGTTCACGAAGTACCGGACAATCTTCGGCCCAATGCCCAAACTCCTTACAATAAGCACACTGATCCTCCGCAATGTCCGTACGACCATACGATGCGTTACCTCCACCTCGTCTACCTCTCTCATTCCCTCTACCCTGTGTTCCCCGAACCTGCGCCAACATCACCTTCGTTTTCAATTCCTTCGTCTTTTTCTCTACACTTTCTTTAGCCTCCACTTCCTGCCGCTCATAATACTGAGCCATAGTTAACAAGGACGCAGGGGTCGCCGTGGCCCAGGAACTCTCACTTAACTTCAATCGCTTTGCAATCTCTGGTAGGAGATTAGCCACATACTTATCTACAAACAAATGCCGACCCGTATCGTCAGTTAAAGATTGACCACTGTAATCATGAAACGCCTCCTCAAAGCGTGTAAAGAAGTCTGAGACCGTTTCATCGGGTTTCTGCTTGCACGACGTTAACATGGTCCAATCAATCTTTTTGGAGGGAACAAGCGTTTTTAATTTATGTAAGATAGCTGCCGGGAGATCTAGGATTAGCTGACAAGGCTTACATGCTGGTTCTCTATTTAAATCTGCAGCATTTATTTCTTTCCATGTCCCCCCCAAAATCGTTTCATCATTAGTTTTACGAATTTGTCTCCACATATCAGGTGGTAAAATTAGCCCAAAAAACAAATCTATATCTACAAGAGTCATCACACAAGACGATATAGCCCCCTCCACCCCTTCATAAAATGCCGCCGGATTCTTCCGAAGATCAGGTAAAGAATTTTTCAAGGCCATCACATCTGCTCTATTCCATGGCGTATATACCCAATTATACACAAAATACCCTTTCGCATCCTTCGACAACTTATCGTCATCCGTACCTTCCCCTTTTGGCGGAACATACAAAGGCGCAGCTTCACGCATAGGCATAACATGCAACGCAGAACTCTTATCTGAACCACGGAGAGAACACCCTCTGGCCTGCCCATCATGCTCCGATTCAGACTCCTTTAGTTTCCTTTTCCGCTCCTCCCGCAATCGAGTTGTCTCATCCCGCAGCTTGATCAATTGCGCAAACAGGTCATCAACATCTGAAAGATCAAAATCACCTTTAGTCAAATTTTCACGATATACTGACAACGCTTTAGGCTCTAACGTATCAGAAAGGTCACGATATGCGCTCACAACCTCATCAGCCAAGGAAGATAAAAAATACATCAATTCAAGATCCGTCCACCCTGTTTTTTCCGATACCAATTGATCCTGAGTAACAGTACGCTTATTCACTTTGCGAGCCCAACTACGTAAATGAGCGGACCTCTCAGCAGTAAACCTGAGAGCGGATACACCCTTCTTGCCCGACTTATCCTGTCCGTCATCATCAGAATCCACAGCTGGAGCCGTCGGCGTAACGTACGGAGGCGGTGACCGATCTAACAAAGAAAAATCATCAATTTCATTATTAAGGACAGGATAAAGTGGTCGACGAATAGGAAACTGACCAGTAGTTTGCAAATTACGTTCCCGTTCCTCCCTTTCTTTCTTCTCCTGAGCCTCCTTTTCCTCAAGCTGTAAAGCCTTATCCCGAGCAGCCTTGCGCTGCTCTTTGTCCGCCAAGGCAACCTCACGCTTCATTCGCTCACGCGCCGCTTTCTCCCACATTCGCACGCAATCAAACATGTTTTGTCTAGACCTGCGTTGAAACATACATTGCTCTACAAATTGAATTTTACTCAAATCGTACGACCCGTGTAGGGGCCATTGCAATTCGGGATCGGCCTTAGTGTACTTATGCCATAATTTACTGTACATAATAGGTGGAAGGCCGAATTTGATATACATCTCCCTATTTGGTGTCCCCTCTGGGGGAGCCGGCTGTGATTCCGCTAACCTAATTGAGGTACCGTCTCCAAAACAACACATTCCCCGGAGTGTGCTAAAAACAGGCATGTTCAAAAAGTATCACGAAAGCGTGACACCGGACAAAATGGCACTTACAGTTCTTCTCACGATTGTGCCGCTCAAAGGGAAAAAACAAAGTTAGAGAAACATCTCTACATGCCTGCCTATGTGAAGTGCACTACACATATAAGTTCAAAGATCACAAATTCACAATGTTAGCTAACTCAAATCAAAGTTCATAGAATTCGGCAAGCGTCCTCACCGATCACAAAGCACAGATTTTTCAGTAAGCGTCCGAAGACTACCTTACCGAACACAAATCACTTCAGTAAGCGTCCGAAGACTACCTTACCGAACACAAAGCTTCAGTAAGCGTCCGAAGACTACCTTACCGAACACAAAGCTTACCAAATTCCCAAAGATCCAGGTTCCAACTGCCAAGGTCTTGTAAGCCAAATCAGCCAAACGGCACTTTCTCAGCGATGCGGACACTTCGAAAACTCAGTCGGAGACCGGCGCCACCTGGAAGGTCAGATCGGAAGGAAAGGAAAAAACACCGTGGCAGCCAAGACTCGGGTCACTCGTGGCAGCGCGCGCCCATGGCGGATTTCCAAGCCTTCGTCATGACCTCTCCTTCGGGCATCCGAGTCGCCGATGAGTCCCTTCGTGGTCGCCAATTGAAGTATTTCGGGGTTCTCAAGGCCTACACGCTCCAGAGATTACCCACTTACACAAGAACTGTTGGCACGGAAACTGTAAAATGCAAAGAACAAGTTTATTAAAACCCCATGGGGTGGTGGTACACTCAAACAGCACCCTTCGGTAATGCAAGAGGTATCACACCGAACACCGGTGTGACCCCGTTTATATACACTTTTGGGGCAATAAAAGTTTAGGCGGCACAAGTTAAGACACAGTTTTAGAGACATATATGGTCATGTTTTGGAATACTGCCAGCTCATTGGAGAGTTTCAAACCCACTGGTCAGTTAGCGGCACATTCCTGAAGGTTTACGGGTCAGTGAGAACTGCGCATGTGTGGCTTGACCAGTACTAAAAATAGCCTGTTGCTGGGCAGATGAGAGTGGTCAGTGGAACGGACAAAGGACTAAAGGGCACGTCGGCCACGAGGCCGCTCATGGTCTAAGATGGCCGCTGCAACATTCAAAATGGCGTTTATCGTATATAGCCAAGTTAAGGAGGACAACGTGTAGGTTCAGCTAATCGCTAATCCAAAAGGGCCAATTACGACAACCTGTAAGATAAAAAAGAAGTGAACATTGTGTGTAATTTTTTTATCAAAGGATAGAGAAAGTGAGAGAGTGACTGCAAAGAATATTTGCAGCTCAACTTTCTATCACCAGTGTGTTTTTCACCACGTGCTGGGACATAATGTACCCTGAAGCTCTACTTCTAAAAGATAGTAAAAGAAAGATGTTATGCTTGGTAATTGTTACTATCTTAATGTGGAGTTAAATGACATCGGCCTTTCACACACGTTGCCTCTCACATTTAAAAGAACTATTTGTATGATTTACATTCCGGACGTTTGAGCGATTATAAAAACGTTCCTGCTATTGGGAAAATAAAATGTACATGTAATTTGATACACTATATAGGACTGTGTTTGTCTAAATCACTGCGTTGCTTTTTTGTATCCAGTCTGCTCCAGCCTTTCGACTCCCTCCGATGCGCAATCAGGCCTCACTGCTCACCTTTTCGTGGACAGGACACCTTCTGCATCATGTAGTCCTGATCTGCCACTAAGAAGTCTCATATATGGTGCCGAGTCTTGATATCGGTATGGCTAACGACATACTGGTGCTCCCATCATCTTGGCTGGTTCCTCACCCGCTCAGTGCTTCTGATACCATTAACTCAGTGACCGAAGAGGCCACACATATAGTGGTGGGCCCCCCTACTCTGTGGTTCGGGCCTACATGAGGCGTTTGAACCATTAGGACACGCCATTACAGCGCTTGGGATGGGAGCAACTCTTAAATGGCGTAGAGCACGTGCGCCCCGTCTTTTTTATTGGTATGGTAACATGTGTAGTGATGGATGCTCTGGATGGGTGTGGTGTGGGTGTATACCAGCCATGAGGGAGTGTGTGTGCCATTCTGAAAACTTGACCTGGAACGAAGAAATCACTACAATCAAATCTGGGCAATGTTTCATTGTTGTTTTCCTGGAAGCGTAAGTGGAGTGGGCTGGCATGACGTATGCTAGGCAGATCGCACTGGTAAAAATGTGTTTTGACTATTGAATTTTGCCTTAACAAGGGCACGTGTCGATTATTTACGGTGTACTGAGCTAGTGGTACGTCTGGTGTTTATCGTGTGTTCACCCTGCGATGATGCGTGGTCTGAGCGGGCTGTACTGAAATCATTCACTGTTGCATACTGGACTATATGAACTTTGAGGGGGGAAAAAAAATACCATCGATGGTTATGAATTGCTGTGCAAACTATGTGTTCTGATCGCTCCCCATAACAAATTAAACAATTACACTTCACGCAGTGCATTCAAACTTTCACAAATTGGGGACGTATGTCTGGTGGTGATGTTGAAGGTGATATCCCAGAGGTACTTGGTATTGCCGGTGGTGGAGGTACATTTCAGCGCAATCTTCTACATTCTTTGTTATCATAGTTCACAAGATGCAACGATTGAAGGTGCTTGTGCATACTTGCAGTGCAATAGCACTATTTTTTTCTCTGCTTTAAATAAATCAAGGCTGAATTTAATGCTGTCTGTAGTGTAGATGAAAAGGCAAATTCAATTTGTGAACCCTACTGTGCACAGTGTGCATGGAAGCTAGTAGTCAGTACAGTTATAGAACAATGCTTTTTTTCACTTATTTGAACAAAATCTGAATACATACGCTATAATTGTGTCTGCATTAAATAAATCAAGGTTGAATTCCCTACTATCTATAGTGTATTATTATTAAAAAATTATTAAAAAAGATTTGGTACCGCGCACATACACCAATTGGTTTCTTGGCGCTCGAGACCGGGTGGGAGGAGAACACTCAGGGGCCGGGCAGCTAGCCATGCGCCAAACGGAACAGGTAAGTTTTTAAAGAGTTTCGAAAGCAACAATAGTCGGTAGACAGACGGATGGCAAGAGGGAGGGAATTCCAGGTAGCCGGAGCAAGGAAGGAGAAGCAAGCTCCTCCATGTTTCTTGCGGTTAAACCTAGGGGTGATCAGAAGGTTGTGAGCCGAGGATCTGAGGTGACGGGAAGGGACATAGGCAAGTAAACAGGAAGAAATAAAGGCAGGAGCGCATGAAAACAGGGATTTGAAAATAATGCAGGCCATTTTAAAAACACACCGCTGTGCAACTGGGAGCCAGTGTAAAGTTTTCAGCAAAGGGGTGACATGCTGATGTTTGGGTTGCCGAAAAATTAATCTGGCTGCCTGATTCTGGACCAGTTGAAGTCGGGAAAGATGGCAGGCAGGGACCCCCACGTAAAGACAGTTGGCATAATCTAGACGTGAGGTGATGAGGGCCAAGATAACAAGAATAAGGGCCTCTTGAGATAGAAACCTGCGAATCTTCCCGATTCGGCGGAGGTGGAAAAAACAAGCCGAAGTGACGATGTTAATGTGAGGCCGCATTGAGAGGTCACTTGAAATAGTGACCCCCAAGCTCTTCACTGTGTTCACTGGACAAGGAGGGGAACCCAAAGCTACAGGCCAGAAGTTGGGAGACCAGGGAGTAGGAGAACCACCGGTCACCACCAGCTCCGTTTTACTGGGGTTGAGCTTAAGTTGACTAAGGTTCATCCACTCATAGATGAAGAGCATGGCATTTTGAAAATTAGAACAGGAGGAGGGAGAAGAATTGAGAGGAAAAATAAGCTGCAGATCATCTGCATAGTTGAAAGCAATAAGTGAAAACTGACGAAGGGAGACAAGAAGAGGCTGCATATAAAGATTGAACAGAAGCGGGGATAAAGCAGAACCCTGGGGAACACCACAGGAAAGAGAGGATAGAGGGGCAGAAAAGGAAGAAAGCCGGACAGATTGAAAACGAGAATGAAGAAAAGATACCACCCATGACAGGGCCAAGCCAGAAATGCCAGCATTTCTGACACGGTCGACCAAAATACCATGGTCGACCGTGTCGAAAGCGGCTGAGAGGTCTAAGAGTACAAGGGCCTGGGACAGATTCCTGTCAGCTCCCTGTTTCAGTGTGTCCATGACTGCCACCACAACTGCCTCAGTGGAGTGGGCGGGTCTAAACCCAGCCTGTCGGTCGTCGAGGAAATGAGTTTCCTCGATAAAGGCACTGAGGCAGCGGGTGACATAGGTCTCTAAGACCTTTCCTAAATAAGGGAGGAGGGAGATGGGGCGGTAGTTTGCTTACGTGGAGGGGTCAAGGCCCGTTTTTTTTAAGATGGGAACCACCACAGCGCTTTTAAAAGCATTAGGGACAGAGCCTGACAGAAGAGATTGATTTAAGAGATCAAGAGGGGGACCGGGGCAAGCCGCGAAAGCAGCTCTTAAGATGGACGTGGGGCAGCAATCGTTAGGCGAGCCGGAGCTCACCGTCTGAAGCAATGAGAGAAAAGTATCCAGGGAGATAAAGGGAAATTTAGAGAACAAGTGGGGATTCGGGGGGGGAGAACAGAATCATGAGGCAGAGTAGTGAGGGGAATGTTATTTTTAATCGCAGAAATTTTGTCGGAGAAAAAAGAGTTAAGAGAGTTACACAGGGCTTGTGTGGGAAGGGGCTGAGGGGTGACCCGATCAGGAAGGGAGAGCTCAGCTACAATAGAAAAAATTTCTTTGGTCTTGGATGCCGAGGTCAAGACCTTCTGAGAGAAATAAGATAATTTGGCCGAGATGATCGACCGTTTATAAGCCTTTAATAAATCAGAGTACGTAACTTGAAGTAGAGGGTCATAATTCCGCCGCCAACGGCGCTCAGCCTGTCTAAGGCGGAGTTTATCCGCCTTAAGAGTGGAGGTAAACCAGCGCTGGGCGTCGTGGGGGCGTTTGGACTTAACAGTTTTGATGGGGGCAACGACATCGCAGGCAGAGGATAGCCATTGATCAAGAGAGGTAGCTTGGGAGTCCAAGTCAGAATAGTCAGGGAGAGATGATGAAGCAAGAATAGAGTGGAAATGGGAAATGTCAGCATGTTTCCAATTTCGAACCTGAAGGTTATGGGGGATCGGAGGACGGGTAGGCAAAAGTAAATGCAAGGGAAAGGAAATAAAAAAGTGATCAGACCAGGGGCAAGGATAGACCAAGGGAGAGGGAATGTCGAGGTTAGTGGACCAGATCTGATCTAGTGTGTGGCCTTTATTGTGTGTGGCCACGAAGATGTGTTTGGAGAAATTTAAACCAAGCAGTGAGTCAGTGAACTCACGGGAGAGGGAGGATTCCTGGGGGTCTGAGGGCCAGTAGTTGAAGTCGCCCGCCACCAAAACCCTGGCGGAATTGATGGCAATTTGCGAGATCATACTACTAAATAAGGATGGGAAGAGAGGCGAGTTGCCAGGGGGTCGGTAAACTAATATACAGATGAATGAGGTATTGGGAGAGGTAAATTTTAGTGTAAGGATGTCCGTATTAGCTATGGGTGGAGTGGAAAGGGTAGTGAACTGTAAGTGAGAGCGAATGATAGCAGCGACTCCGCCGCCAGGTCTGCCAGGGTTTCTATCAGAATGGAGAATATAGTAGCCTGCAGGGATGGCGGCCAAGATGTCAGGGTAAGAGTCAGCATTTAACCAAGTTTCCGTGAGGAGTAAGATGTCGATAAGACCTCCATCTAGGAGTTGGAATATGTCTAACTGATGTTTAGGGAGTGAACGAGTATTGAGATAAAGTAATGTGAGAGGGTCACTACCACTAGGACTAGACAAAGTCAGCCGAGGTGCAGCAGAGGGAGGTGAGGAAGTGGGAAGGGAAGGTGAGGAAGGAATTATAAGCGGGGGAGAGGATAGAATGTTATTTCCTCGGATGGTAGCTATAGCACGGGGAGCAAGGAGGACATGATGGGAAAGGGCACGAAGGGCCTGAGAGGAATACACCAGACGTTGAGCAGCATGCCTGGCCCCTGGCCTCGATCGGCCGCGGACGGGCGCAGACGGGCTTGACTTATGCGCGACTTCGGCGCGAAGTCGGCGCTCCCGCTGCGCTCGTCCGCTGCGCTTCCTCCAGATGGCCATTTAAGCCGTCCAACGTGAGACACTAGACCGCTCACCTGCGCGGTCTGGAGGCAGGGCGGAAGTGCCGGAAAGCGGAAGTGGCGCTCTTGCAGGGACCCTCCGCGGCAAACGGCACACAGCCGGGGCGGACCGGGGTCAGGAGCGGGTAAGTAGCGGTAGGCAAGTGAGCGTCACCACATGAACGCAAGCGCTATCAGCCTTAGCGCGAACAACAGAGGTTAAAACACGAGCGCTGAAGCTAGTAATCAGCTTCAGAGCTCCGAGCATTAAAATGCCAAAAGGGCTACAGCTCAGCATCAGCTGAAAGAAATAAAATGAAATGAAAAGCGCTTGTCAGCAGCGCTGCAGCACACGAGTGGTCTGCAAACCACCAAGTCAAACAACGGGGCCGGCAAAGCACGTTATGAGCCCTCGCTCAGCAGACACTAGACCGCTCACCTGCGCGGTCTGGAGGCAGGGCGGAAGTGCCGGAAAGCGGAAGTGGCGCTCTTGCAGGGACCCTCCGCGGCAAACGGCACACAGCCGGGGCGGACCGGGGTCAGGAGCGGGTAAGTAGCGGTAGGCAAGTGAGCGTCACCACATGAACGCAAGCGCTATCAGCCTTAGCGCGAACAACAGAGGTTAAAACACGAGCGCTGAAGCTAGTAATCAGCTTCAGAGCTCCGAGCATTAAAATGCCAAAAGGGCTACAGCTCAGCATCAGCTGAAAGAAATAAAATGAAATGAAAAGCGCTTGTCAGCAGCGCTGCAGCACACGAGTGGTCTGCAAACCACCAAGTCAAACAACGGGGCCGGCAAAGCACGTTATGAGCCCTCGCTCAGCAGACACTAGACCGCTCACCTGCGCGGTCTGGAGGCAGGGCGGAAGTGCCGGAAAGCGGAAGTGGCGCTCTTGCAGGGACCCTCCGCGGCAAACGGCACACAGCCGGGGCGGACCGGGGTCAGGAGCGGGTAAGTAGCGGTAGGCAAGTGAGCGTCACCACATGAACGCAAGCGCTATCAGCCTTAGCGCGAACAACAGAGGTTAAAACACGAGCGCTGAAGCTAGTAATCAGCTTCAGAGCTCCGAGCATTAAAATGCCAAAAGGGCTACAGCTCAGCATCAGCTGAAAGAAATAAAATGAAATGAAAAGCGCTTGTCAGCAGCGCTGCAGCACACGAGTGGTCTGCAAACCACCAAGTCCACCAAGCACAAGTGTAGCTGCAAAGGTGAATTCAAGTTGTAAACCCTGCTGTCTACAGTGTACATCTTAGGGTGGAGTGCATCGTCTGCAATTTGTAGTGGAAGTGGAAGATCGAACATGTATGCAGTGTACATTTTATTATTCAACTAAATCTATAAGTGATATAAAAAATGTTTTGAAGGAAGCACACTAACGGGATATTGTGTAGGATGTGATAGGTGTTATACTTAGTTTGGTTTCCACTGAGTTAGTGGTACCCAAAACAACAAGGTTCTCTGGAGCCTGCAATGATGTGTGGACTGGGCAGGCCGTACCGACAGTAATGTTTTTTTTTTCTTGTGAATTCTGGCTTAGACCAAGTGGCGATTTTGTGTAGGTTTGAGGGACGTTACTTTATTTGGTACTGCATTTATACATAATGAATGAAGAATTGGTTAAATTCTGCCTGAATACAGCCATGTCGTGATGAATTATGGAGCACTGAGTTGGTAGTACCTTTGGGACTGAGCGTGTACGTAACCTGCGATGATGCATGCTCCGGATAGGGTGCACTGGGGATAATGTGTTTGGACTACAGAATTTTGCCTTAATAAAGCCTTGTGGTGATTATTAAAGGTGTACTGAGTTAGTTGTAGTCTTGTGTTTAGCGTGTGCTCACCCTGCGATGATGCGTGGTCTGAACGGGCTGCACTCAAAACATTGACTGTTGCATACTGTACTATATGTACTTTGAGGGGGAAAAAAATTGCCATCGATGGTTATGAATTCCTCAGCAACAAAGTTATCAGAATCAGATGATTCTTCCAGTGGTGTAGACATTTTTGTCTCCAAAAAAGAAATTCAGGTTTCTAATGAAGAAAAAGTGAAGTTCAAATTGTGACCTATGCTATCCACAGTGTAGACTATCATTAAGTGTACCTTTGCACTTGCAGAGTGAAATTTATTATTCAAAAAAATGTATATGTGCTATAAAAAAAGTTGTTAAAGGAAGCATAATAAAGGGATATTGAATAGGTTTTGATAAATGTTATACTTAGTTTGGTATTGTAGTCTGCAAATAATAAATCAACAGTGTAATTAATTGTAAGCTCTGATGACCGCAGTGTAGGCAGGAGGCAGGGGTTAGCAATAGCCCACGACTACGTGACATTGATTAGAGCTGCACAGTATTGGTAATTTAGTGTGTGTGCACGCAGCAATGATAAGTGGTGGAAAGAGTTAGTGGCACCTGAAGCAACAAAGTTCTGTGGATGATGCCTGGTCCAAGCAGGACGCACTGGTAGCAAAGTCTTTAAAATCAAGTTTTCTAATAAATATTGGTTGTCCATTCACAGAAGTAAGTGGAAGCATATCTCCAAAACCTATGATATATTTTCTTCTAAATAAGTCATCTCATTCAATTTGGTCATGTAGCGATGATTTCTGGTGCACTGAGTTAGTAGTACCTTTGGTGCTGAGCTTGTATGTACCCTGCGATAATGAGTGGTCGGGGGGGCACAGTAATTGAAGTAATGTCTTTTGTCGATTGAATTATGCATGAATTACATTTAAAAGTGACAGTATGCCTCACTGTGACATAAAACTGTTCACTATTCTTTGCGATGATTTATGGTGAACTGAGTTAGTAGTATCTTTGGTGCTGAGCTTGCACGTACCCTGTGATAATCAGTGGTAAAGGGGGGCTGCATTCTGACCAATGTCTTTTGTCTACTGAATTCTGCTTGAATACGGCCACGTGGCAATGAACTATGGTGCACTGAGTTAGTAGTACATTTTGGACTGAACATATACGGAACTGCGATGATGCGTAGTCCGGGCAGGCCGCACTGGGAGCAATGTTTTTTACCTAGTGAATTCTTCCTTAATAAAGCCCCGTGGAGATGACTTGTGGTGCAGTGAGTTAGTGGTACCTGAATAACTCAGTGTGTGTGCAACCTGCGATGATTTGTGGTTCGGGCGGGTCGCACTGGTACAATGTCTCTTAGCTATTGAAATGCGTCATGTGCAATCGCCACTGCGTCTGAATCGTGAGCCCTTACAATGTAGATCGAAGGCAGCTGTCAGCACAGATATCGACAAATTCGTTTTTGTGACTTATGTAAAAAAATCTGAACGTATACAGTAGAATTGTCTCTACATTACATAAATCAAGGCTGAATGCCCTACTGTTTGTAGTGTAGATGGAAAGTTGAATTCAAGTTGTGAACCTTGCTGTCGGCAGAGTAAATTTTTACAAGAGTCCACAGAAACATTGACAAATGCTTTTTTGACACATACGTTAACAAAATCTGATGACACAGTAGAATGCTCTCTTTCTTCAATAAAAAACGAGAATGAATTCAATGTTGATTGTAGTGCTTCAGCGCTTCTGGTATGAAGTGGCGAACTCTGTTGATTGCAGTGTACGTTTGAAGGCAGTACTTAGTACAGACAAAGATGAACTGTTTTTGTTGTATCCATTAATAAAATTGATTCTACCTTTCATGAATCAAGGCTAACTTGCATGCTGTCCATAATTGTCTCTGTCTTAAATCAATGAAGGCTGAATTTCCTACTGTTCAAACTTTAACAAAATCTGAGGACATGGTGCAATTGTGTCTGTTTCAAATAAATCAAGACTGAATTCAATGTTTTCTGTAGTGCTTCTTCGTTTTTAGTATCAAGTTGTAAAATCTGTTGATCGCAGTGTACACTTGAAAGTAGTACTTTGTACAGACATAGATGAACGTTTTTTGTGCATACATTAATAAAATTTACTCTTCCTTTCATAAATCAAGGCTAACTTGCATGCTGTCCATAATTGTCTTTGTATTAAAGCAATGAAGACTGAATTTCCTACTGTTCAAACTTTAACAAAATCTGAGGACATAGTGCAATTGTCTCTATTTTAAATAAATCAAGACTGAATTCAATGTTTTCTGTAGTGCTGATGCGCAACTGGATTCAAGTTGTCAACTCTACTGACCGCAGAATAAATTGAAGGCAGTTCTCAGCACAGATGCTGAAGACAAATTTAGATCCAAAGTTGAATTCAAGTTGTAAACCCTGCTGTCCGCAGTGTCGATGTAAACCACTAGTCGATACAGACATAAGTCTGCGGTGGTGTGACACTGAGTTCGCAATCGGCCTGTATCGAGGATGCACGCAGTCATGGCGGCAGCCACGTGGCAGGGTGGGGTCCTTTGCTGCGGCGCAGTCTCTTCTCTTTGCAGAAGTGAACCACGCCCAAGGCGTAGCCTAATTATTTATAGTCTTACGTTGATGTTTACATTGGACTAGCCCACTCCACTTCTGTTTCAAATGAGGGGAATGAACACAGGCACAAGACCGTAATATTTCCCAGTGTCTGAGATAATATGGTTGCGTCCACTATTCAGTACACTACACGTATCAATGGTATATGTACACGCTGAAAAGTTTTTGATTTCTATAGTGAATTGTGTATAGTATTTCACCAGTTGTCTTAGCGTTGTGTACATTATTGTTGATGTTTGAGTTCTTTCCCTTTTACATACTTGGTTGCCACATCTCTGTAGATTGAGCTAGTGTACTGTTGAGTAGATAGATTATTTTGTAAAAGGTCTGTAGTACTGTTTTGCGCTGCCTCTGAGGTAGTAGGGGGAGGCGCCCATGGGTATGGTTGTGGTGATCGTCGCACTGGGTATTTTGATTTTGTTGGGTCTGGGAAGTGTTTAATTAGAAACTCTATCACATATTGATCTTTAAACATGGGTGTGAGTTGAATGTTATTCAAGCAGGACATATTCGTCGTTCTTACAGTACCTAAATGTTGATGTTAATTTGTTAGTGGTAAGTGGAATTATTGCCTGATTTTTAGGTAGCATTGCAGATTTGCTTATTTGTTGAAAATATGGGAAAGTGGTCAACGTTATAAGTAGAAATTGTCATTTAAAAACCTTTGAAATTCACTCAAAAAACCATAGGTTTCAGGTAGGTCATAGTTAGGAATTAGCATTTAAAAAACCTTTGATTTTCACTGAAAAAAACATAGGTTTCAGACAAGTTATAGTTAGGAATTACCATTTAAAAAACCTTAGAACTTTACTGAAAAAAACATAGGTTTTAGGGGTGGTATAGTTAGTTGGACATTTCACTCATACAAAACCATTGAAATTCCCACGTTATAGTTAGTTGTACTAACTATAACTCACACGCCCGCAATCTACTGCTGATGATGTCACATATTACATAATTCATGACATGGTAAGTGACATCACTGATGACATCACTGATGACATCTCAAATGACATTACTGATGATATCATCCACGTGACAATCTGATACATCTTATCATACACTAGTATAACCTTTCAACACTCATTATAAAATATGAAGTATCATGTTTGAAACCATTGACACAGTAATACAAGTTTCTAAAAACCCACTTAGTGATTCCTACATCTACACACACATCTAAAAACTTACCTATATATTCACTCATACATGCTAACAAAGATCAATAGAACACTAATAAATATACTTATACACCTACATCAACATTACACACTAGCACACATCCTATTCACTTATGCAGTCATAATAATAATAATAATCTTTATTTTGATATAAAATAATATCCTTAAAAGGAGCACCAACAGCAATACACATTGTAAAGTCTAAAAAACAAACATCAAGTAAACAACAGTGGATAGATACAGGTTTTCCACATTGCGTTTTGTAGCATCCTATTGTAAACAATCCACATAACATTAAACAGAGCTCTAAAAGGTAGGAAGGTTGTGGTACTGTTGATTAGCAGTGTTGGGCTTGTAAAACAATCTAATGTGAGATCAGATAAAAATAGCAGCAACAGTTCAATAGCAGCAATTTGTGATAAATACAGAAAGTGTAAAAGGGAAAACTTTTTTTAGCAGCTTAAAAAAATGCAAAGTAATTTAGGCTGTTGCCAACAAAAGGAGTACATACATAAAATTGCGGTATGCAAGGCGTATAAAGGTTGTGAGGCCTATATTTAAAGCTGTGTTTTCTGGGCTTAAGGCCGCGATAATTGCCTGTCTGCAAGACCGAATGCCCAGCCTGTTCCACTCTGCTTTCAATTTACGTCTACGCTGTGACATGAATGCTGGGCAAAGACAGTCCACGTGCTCCAAAGTTTCAGCCGTCCTGCCGCACCCTCTGCACCACAAAACATCTGACGTACGACGCCAGCCTGGCAGATCTTTTACAAATTGCCAGTCACCAAATCTAATGGCCATAAAGCTAAGTTTTAGATGCAGGGAGTAGGTGCAGGACAGATAGGTTGCGGGAGCTAACCGCCCGTACGAATTCATAATTGCCCATGCGTGTCTGCGTTTGGCAAAGTTGTTTTTATCAATGATGAGGGAGCTCATTCTGACACATTTCTTAATAGTGATTTTAAATGCTGTCATACTGGGGTTGAGGGCCAATAGGTCACCCGCGGACAGTTCTCGAATAGAATCCTTAAAAAGGCGACCATACGAGCCCCATGGATTTTTCTCGGTAATGTCTAACCAAACTAGTGACTCTAATGAGCCTGTGTCTGCTTGTCTAAGTTTATGGCAAATATTTAAATATGTGCCGATGCTGGAGACTTCATAATTTAGTAGGCCCAGTTCTAGCCTGATCTGGGCAGCAGAGGCATTTTTGGGCAAATGGAGAACTTTTTTATAGATTTTGGTCACGTGTTGGTTTAGGTTCATGTTTAAATTACCCCTAAAAATCTCAATACCGCGTGACAGTGTCGGACCAATTTTTGCTCTCATAACCTCTAAGAAAGGTGATAAGCTTGGGCCAGACAATTTTTTGGAGAGCTTGGAGAGGGTCACCTGTAAGGTCACAGCTTTGGCTGATATCTCCTTGCGCTGTTTAACAAAATTACCCCTTGAGTGAAAATTGACCCCTAAGTATTTGTATGTAGTTCCTACTGCAATACTCATATTGTTGTACGACCATCCTCCCCGACTTTACTTTTTCTTCCAAAGGTAACCACTTGGGATTTCTTTAGGTTAACCTCTAATTGATTCACAGTAGTGTAATTGTGTAGTATATCCAGAAGCATTTGCAAACCTACACGTGTAAGACTGAAAAGAACTAAATCATAGGCGTAGAGCAGGTTGCTTATGGTAACACCTCCAATCTTAGGTGGGTGACTATTGGTTTCTTCTAAGACTGTCGGCAAGTCTGCTATAAGCAGATTAAAGAGAAGTGGGGCCAGCACACAGCCCTGTTTGATACCCCAGGTAGTCATGATTTTGCGAGAGAGATGTCTGCCGGGCCCCAACTTCACCTGGACCCATGTGCCTGAGTGTAACTGAATAATTGCCTTCGTAAGTTTTCATGGGATCCCCCATTTCTTTAACTTTTCCCATAAGGCTGCCCTGGGTACACGGTCGAAGGCCGCTTTAACGTTAACAAAGCAACAAAAAACAGCCCTAGATGTGAGACAAACTTTGTAAGCAATTATGGACAGTGTCAATAAATTAGTCATGGTCCCGGATTTGGCAGTGAAGCCTGTTTGGTTCATTGGAATCAAGTTGTTCTCGTCCACCCATGCTCTCTGCTCCTTCAGGAGAATGCCTGCATAATGCTTGGCCTCAATATCTAAGAGAGCAATTAGTCTATAGTTGTTTGGTTATGAATGGGAACCTGATTTGTAAATGGGATGAATTATTGCTCCGCGCCAATAGTCCGGTATGATTGAGGTTCTGAAGGCGTAGTTAAAAAAGGTTGGTTAGATGACCTGACCAAAGTGCTATGTTTGATTTGAATAAGTTCTGAGGTAGGCCATTTGGACCCGGGGCTCCGTCCGATCTTGCTTTTAACAATACTTTAGTAACCATTTCTTGAGTGGTCGGCAGATCGTTGGTACGGGGGTCCAAGCAACCAGTAGACCTACTCCGGCTCTTGCTCAGGCTTGTTTGCGTCAGCCTGGAGGTACATGCATCTGTAGGCACTGTTCCTTCTGGGGACCTAAAGTGTTCTGACAGAAAAGCGAACAAACTGGCTTCTTGAATGTTGGTTGACCCAGAGCTGGATTGACTAGAATTTTGACGATTAATTAAGGCCCAGAATTTTCTTGCATTGCGATTTTTACTCTCCCATATTAGTTTGCACCAGAATTCACTTTGCTGGAGTTGCTTTTCTTTTTGTATTGCCTGCCTAAACGATTTTTGAACGGTTTTATATGCGTTAAGGAGCTCGCTGTTTCCTGGAAATTTCATTAGAGACCGCAAGGCGCTGTTTCTGGATTTCATCAGTGCCCTTGTCTCACTTGAAATTGTGCACTGGCGACTGTCAAAGTCCAACTGGGGAGAGAACCCCGGGTCAGAGCAATCTGAAATGAGAGCCAGGCTTGCCTCTGTGACAGAGGGTCTTATGTCTTCACTCCATCTTAGGCATTTCAAGTTATCACAGTGAGTTCCTGTGCATGTTATTGGGCAGACTTATGGAACTCTGGCTTTACATTGAGAATTACGGACTGAGGACGATGGTCGCTTTGGGTTCGCGGGTAAATACTGAAATTGCCCAGATATTTCAGCAGGGCCGAATTACAGATGGTATAGTCTAAGTAGGATTGCTTGCGGCCATTCGTCCAGGACCAATTTGGTGGAGTGTCATTCGTAGATCTTCCGTTCATTACCAGAAATCCTGCACTGTGAAATTGCAACACACAAAGTTCTCCCAGACCACAGTAGGCTTGGTTTGGTTGTTTGGACTGTGCCGCTGCCTCTGCGAGTGCAAATGGAATTAGCCCTTCATAATCTTCAGTGTTACCCTGGAAGAGGTTGGTGTTGAAGTCCCCTGTGACTGTACAGTCAGCATGAGGTTGATCCACAGCCAGGCCGCGCACGATTTTCATTAAACGGATTAGATGGATCTTTTTTGTGCGAGTGCTGGGGTTGATGTAGATGTTGAGCAGTAAGAGTGGATGCTGTTTACTCCAAGAGTTGATTTTGACACAAAGTAACCAGTCTTCGTCAAAGTTTAGAGGCACAATCAGACCTTTTAGATTGTTGCAAACATAGATCGACAGGCCCCCTTTAGGGTGGCCATAGTGACAGTCTCTAATTGCTGGTTTCCAAAATTCAATGAAGCCGGTCACAGGGCTATGTGAATAGCCCATGTCTCTTGGAGTGCTATTACAGTGTGCCCAAATATGAAGGAGTGTGTCTCCAAGTTAGTGCTTTTGTTTTGGAGACCACTAATGTTCCATGAGCACAAAGTGAATGAAGAATCTCGCTCAGGGATTGAGGAGTTTACAGATAAAAGTGCCTGAGGGGTTAGTTGGACCGAGGCCTTACAGTTTATGTTTAGAGGTGGGACTTCAGGTGGTCAGGCCTTTTCTTGAGGGACAGGGCTGCTGGAGGCCACCCCCAATCTTGAGGTTTATCCAGGTTAACATTTATATTCGAGGGAATTAAAATTCGCTTCTGTCATACCTAGGGCGTTTTTTAGGATTGAATAAGGCCTAATAAGGATCCTAATTCAGTAGGTTTGACTTTTTGCAAAGTATCCGAGTGGTTTAATAGCACTGTGGGATAGCCTGGGGGGTTGTGGGAGTAAATTTTAATGCCCCATTCCCGAAAGATAGCCTTGTGTTCAAGGAATGCTCGTGCCCAGGTTGCTGATTTGAGTGACACCAGAGTTACCTCAGAGGGTTGTGTGCCTCTTGGTGGGAGGAATTCAATAGACCCGATGTCATCCGATGTAAGGGCCTCAAAACCCGGTACTCCATTCGCTAATTTTATTATATTTGACCAATTAAGGGTGTCATGCCGACCCTTTGAGGTGTATTCGGGGGCAAAGAGTATTTTAGCATCCTGGGTGTCGCATTTAACATCCTTATTATTAGGGCTTGCATTGAGGTGGGGAGTTTTATCGGTTAAAGAACTTACATCTAGGCCCAGTCGAGGCTGAAAAGGATTAAGTGGGCCTCTGCTCAATGTCTGGGTGTTTGGTAGTGGGATTGGTTTGTTCTTGTAGATTACCTTTGAAAAGTTGGGTCCAATGTTTGGTTTACCCTGCCAATGTGAACTTGAGGTGAGGGCAGGTTGGGTTGTGTTATCATGACTGTAGTCGTTGATTGAATTGAATCACTAGATTTGACCCTTAATGGTTCAGCGGAGGGTTGAGACTCGGATACCGCTGCTTCTGCAGATGTGATAATACAATCATGTCTGCAGCCCAGAGTCTATTGACAGACACTCGTGGTTGAATCTTCCTTGAGTGGTTTTTTACCAGGAGTTTCTGCCCTGGGTGTTGATTGAGGGGCACTTAGGACTTTTTTATTGATGGCATTTACAAATAATGGAAATAGTTTGGGAGGGTCGACTGTTGGGTTTAATCTTAATTTGATTCTCTGTTTGCGCAGGCGTTTGCGGTCTCTCTTACTAATGTGAGGCAGGGGAACAGGAAGTGTTTCTGGAGTGGCTGGGTTGGCAGGCACCATTGCCACATTGGCGCTTGTAGGGTGTGAATGCCCATTTGCTAACTCAATATTTATGGCCAGTGGCGCGGTCAGCCTGGCTGGGGTGGATGAGCCCTTGGAACAGTGGGGGACTTCTTGGTGGTCAGTCTTAACTGTTAAAGATTCCGACACCCCGCTCGGCTGTGACGTGGCCACTAAGCCATGCAGGGGGTTGAATAGTTCAGAGTTCACAATTGAGGACTTTTGGGGTAGCTGGTGTGAACATTCAGATCGATTGCCTCCCTTCAATTGCTTAGCCTCACTTAGGACGGTGGATAAAAAGTCTGGAAGCGAGGACAGCGAGTCGATAATGGGCGAGCAGCAGCAAACCGATTGAACTCATTTGGAAGATGATTGTGCTCCTATAATTAGATTATTTAGTTTGTCCAATTTATTATCTATCCCAGCTGTAAACACTGCTAAAGTGTTCAGCAGGTCAACCTGCATGTACAATTTGTCTGAGTGATAATTTAGAGCGGTAACTGTCGATTGAAAAGTATGAAGTAATTGGGGCCAAATGCTCGGTTTTGTAGAGACATCTCGCTGTGGCTCTATTTTTTGGTGTTAAATTAGGCGAGTTCTGAGGATTTTTAAAAAAGAGGGAAAGGTCCTCTAACAGTTGGTCATTAAAATCAATTTTTGGAAACAGTTTTGGGGAGGTTACTATTGTCGCTGATGATGCGCATGAATGTTGTTGGGGATTTTGTCAAGTGTGAGCTTCCCTCTGAGGGGCTTGGGGCTTGAAAAGTGGGGGAACTGAACATGTCAAAATTGGATACAGGAACCTTTAGTGCATGTATTTGTGGAAAGATTAAGTGAGAATTTAGCGCTGGGGGGACCTCCCTAGGCACGTCATAGATTTGGGGTAAAGGAGCTGAAGACATCCCTGGTTGCTGAAGTTGCCGTGCTTGAGGGCTTTGGTTGAGAGTTAGAGTCAGAGGGGGTAATTGACTAGAGAAAGCCTCTTGCATGTGGGAGTCATGTTGGGGGGAACTCTGACTTGGAAAAGGTTGGTAACTTGGTGATGAGTTTTGAAAGACTCTCCCAAGATCCTCCGAGATGATGTTCTGGTCGACGAGTGCAGAGCCAAAGATATACACATCCATGACAAGAGAAGGCTTATTGATTAATGTTGACTGTAATTGGAACAGGTAAGTGTTTGGGTCTGCAGTTTGCTCAATGTCACAAGGTTTATTTACCTCTAAGGGTTAAAGGGGAGAAGTCGACTTAGCCCCACCCGGAGCTTTTTTGAAATAATCCAGAAGGGTGAAGGATTTTAAGCCATTCGAGGATGGAGCACATAGGGAGATCGTACTCGTGTTATTGGAATATTGCCATCCATTTTGTCGAGATTTGGAGGCCTTCAGTGCGGCCTTGGTGACCGATGGTCAGCTGGGGGGTGCTCCGTAATGATTTTTACGTTTCTTCCGTTTTGTTATGGACGGGGGTTTTCTTGTTTTCCCTGATCTCATCTTCTTATTGTTGGACGGGCTGTTCGAGGGGCTGTTCAAAGCCAGTAAGGATATAAACTTGAACGGGAGAAGGCTTCTTCAAGACAATCTCTATGTTTCCGGCAGCATTTAGATGTTTTTACTTAGTCGAAAAGACCTGAACGGTCGTAAGGGGACAGGGTGACTCCAAGAAGGGTTGCTGGTCTTGTCATGTCTTGGAATTATGTTATCATAAACATGAACATTACCGACCAAGATGCATGGCCAGAGTTTAAGCAAGGGCACCCCGCCGCACACTTAGTCCCTACCCAGCCCCCCATCTGCAGGCACCTATCCGTTGGTCCCTGTTACTCCCTCGCCTGTGGCCCGCGCAAACGCTCCCCCCCTAATGCAGCCCCACTACCAGTAGGGTCACATGATGGGGAGAAGAGCCGTCGCCGCCCAGTTGCGACAGAGGCTGTGGGGCCAACAGTGGTGGAAGCAGGCTAGGGGTGTTGGGAGGGGCGGGAGAGCAGGACCGAAACTGAAGAGGTCTTTTACCAGCGGAGACCCTAAGCGACTAGACAACAAGGGGAGGTGGTCGGCAGGGGGGGCGAGGGCAAGACAGAGCAGAAACAAGGAACGGGGCGCAGGGCAGCCAAGGCATGGGACAGGGACCGAGGCGGGGTCACTGAATGGTGTGTTGCAGGCAACCCAGCTGGGTGCCTGCACCTGCACTGGTCAAAGGTGGTTCGGGACCGGCTAGGGTGGTTTTGTAGGCGGTGCACAAGAGCATCCAGGGGGAGAAGAGCTTACACCAGGGCTCGCTTTAATGAGGGCGCACACTTCGAAATGCGCACAGACAAGCAGATGCCCCTCCACTATCCCCTCACTCAAAGGACTTGCTGGCCCTGCCCTTACCATTCACGCAGTGAATCACCGCTTCAACTCCGTCCCACTTCCTCTGCAGGTCTCAGGTTGCAGCAGATCACAGCGACCATTGCAGCGGCTCTCAGCACCTCAGTCCTGACCCACTCGCGGGAAGCGCGCAGCCTGAGCTAGGCACCTTTGGCCCGTTACACGGACACAACCAGTGCCTCCGTGCTGCTCACCACTTGCAGCTCGCTCTGTATGCCCGATTCCTCCCCTCAGCCGTTACCTCGCCCACCTGTGTCTCGCGCTCACCAAATCATTGTCTCCCAAATACCCCAAATGGACACTGACTCACAGTGTAATTCTAGACAATTAAGAATATTTCTTATAAATGCAGTAGTAGGGTAGTATAGTGGTGTTTGGGTAGGGAAAGGGGTCCTGCTGTGATAGATTTAAGCTTTAGGGTAGTGAAATGGTGTGTAGGTAGTGTTGGGAGTCATGCTGAGGTAGTGTTCTAGCATAGTGCAGTGGTATGTATGTACTGTACAAGGTCATGCGAAGGATAGTGTTTTATCGTTTAAGATAGTGCAGTGTGTTTGTGTAGTGTAGGGGGTCGTGGTAGGGTAGTGTTCTAGAAAATAAAGTGGCGTTTGGGTATTGTAGGAGGCTGTGCTGGGGTAGATTCAAGGTTTAGGGTTGTAAAGTGGTGAATGGGTAGTGTAGGTGGTGGTGCTGGAGGTAAATTATGGGTTTACAGTAGAACAGTGGTGTTTATGTAGTGTAGGTAATTATACTGGGGGTAGTATCACTGCAAGACTACATGTACGTATTTGTCTGCAATCAAGCATGCATTCCATATATTTCAGAACTGCATTTTACTATTAATGCTAAACTCATTTTGGAAACACATAACCAATTACTTTTTTCTAATTCTACCAAAATGTGGGAACACAATACGTTTTTAATCAACTACATGTCAGTAAGCACTTGAACTACCAAAACGCTTCTCTCAGAGTGATTCCTAAATGCAGACTCACTGTATGATTCTACTCAAGCAACTCTATCCCTTGCATTTTACACATTTACCACTCAACAAGACTCTAAGTGACTCTACATATTGCACACAATTTTCTACTACCCATTAGTATAGAGTGCTTCTAAATGCACACAAGACTCACTGTGAGATTCTAGACAAACAACACGATCCGTTGCATTTTACCAAAACACATTTCATAGTCTAGAATGAGTACTGCATTTTAATGTAGAATCCTGAGTAATTTTTGCAAATAAATAAAAAATAACTGGTTTCTAATTCTACCAAAACAAGAGAACAGCAAAGTTATCTGCTTCCAAACACATAACATACACAAATGCTTATCTCAGAATGCTTTCTAAATGCACACATACTCACAATAAAATTCTAGAGAAAATAAAGTATTCCCTGCACTTTAGCAGGACAAACACATTAGTCTGATTAAAATCAAAATCCACCACATACATTCCCTCACAAATTAATAACTCACCTTTCCAATTGTTTTGTAGAATAAGAAGTATATCAGTCACACAGCAGATTTTCTTATACAGAATCTCTGTTTTGAACACCTCTCACCAGAACCAAAGAATGGCACAGTTTCCCTCTTATTTTGAACACATATGCACCTTCACATCAAAGCACATTACTTCCCACATTAATTTAAAAGCAAAGACACATTTCTTTTGGTTACACATCTCAATCCTTTCCAAATTACACAAATTTCAACCCTACCCCCATTCTGCCTTCTGCCTGGTACCATAGAAACACTTCATGGAACACTTAACTGAGCACACAGGTCAAAGGTTCATCACACAATTTCGCTAATAAAAACAGCAAGTGTGCTTGACTTTTCATTATACCAGCTTATTCTATGGTAATGTTCTTTTCAATCACTTTTTGTTAACCAATAAGAATCATGCTTTTATAAAACAGAAACATGCACCCTAGTTTTCAGTGTAGAATGTTGTCAAACAACCAATCATTTTTTTTCTTTTTTCAACACTGCATGTTATCCACCATTTTAGAAAAATCTTATTTTTCAAACTGCCACTTCATTTACAAGCCCGTCTGAGTGCATCCAGACTTCCCTTCAAGGTGCTTAGAGTGTGGAATGTGGGACACAGCTATATTTTCTGGAGCCAAAGGTATGCAGAGCAGAAAGGAATTCACAAAGACCTAGGTTCACCAAATGTAGGCATTAAATGGATAGGACAGAGAGGATTAAAGTGGCACCAGTTGATGACATTGGTGAAATCCTTTTTCCATCTCCAACACCCTGACCTCATAATTTTGCACTGTGGTGGCAATGACCTAGGCACTTTGACTGGGGTAGGTCTGGAAATGCTTATGAAGGACACCTTTGGAGAATTGATGCCACTTTTCCCCCAAACTGCCTTTGTCTATTCTAACTTATGCCAAATGCAAAGATGGACCTGGTCCAATCAATTTTGTCCACAGATTGAGTAAGCTAGGAAACATGTAAATAAATCTGTTTCTGCTCTTCTCCGGGACTATAGAATGGGGTCCATATACCACAATAATCTGTGTTTCAATATGCATGGCATCCATACGAGAGATGGTGTACGTTTTACAGATGAAGAGAACAGAGTCTTCCTCTTGAAACTTTAGACTCTGCATCGGTACTTACTTGTAGGTATTAAAATCTCTCAATAAACACAAGGGCTCTTTCAGGAGCCACCTAACAACTAAACCCATAAGCTTGATGTACATCTGAAAAATATTTTTTGTTTTTTGGCTTGAAGTAGCGCACCCAACGCGCCAAAGTTGTGCAGCTGACGTGTGCAAGTCGTGCACCACACGCGCTGGAGTCGCGCACCCAATGGGTCTGGAGCCGTGCAGCCAACGCATGCACACTAGGGGCCGCACTGAGCGCCACGCTGGGTGGGCGACTCATAATGTTACTGTAAAGAAAAATAGCCCCTTTCACTAATTTTTATTATCCCCGGCTACCCCATCCCCAGGTGCTCATAAAAAACATTGGGGACCGTGGGGGAAGCCACAATGCCCCCAAGGTCCCAGCCAGCTCCCTGAGGCCTTCGGGAGCCGGCATTGCTTTTCCTCAGGGAGAGCAGCTAACATGCTGCTCCCCCTGAGGAAAAGCAATCTCCTTTCCTATTTGGAAGAGAAAGCAGGTTAACCTGTTCTCTCTTCCAAATAGGAAAGCAGTTTGCAATGACAGGGTGGGAACCGTGAGGCTCCCGCCCTGCCATTGCAAACAACAGTGTCCCGGGGTGGGCACCCTGGGACACTGCAGGAGCCAGCCCTGGGAGGTGGCAGTACCCAGGGCCATCTTCAGCTCCAGGATGGGGGCCAAGCGGCCCCCCTCCCACACTTTCAAAAAGCCCCTGGGGGTGGCAGTCCCAGAGGCTGTGGGGGGGCCCCATGAGCCCCCGCATATATTAAGTTACAGCCCCTGGTGTGGCGGTCCATGGGGCAATGTGGGGGGGATTGAGACCCCCCACGCTATTTTTGTTAAATGCCGCCGGGATTTGGCCCCCCGGGGGCTAATACCCTTTAAAGCGCGGTAGCCTGCTCTTGGTTGTTTTTTTCTCCAGCGAAATGCGTCGTTCCTTCGCGCATCCTGCAATTTTTGAGGGGCCTTAGGGTCCTTCTGGGACCCCCTGAGCAGCCTGAGGGGGTCACGGTGTGTCTACCCTGCACCCTTTTCGTGTTTTGCACACATATTTCACAATTAGCATTCAGTGCGTGATCGGGAGGGTCCACTTATGGTGCGCTTATTGTGCGCTCACAGTGCGCGGATCCACCGCACCCATAGATATAGAAATTGTTTTAACTGTAATTTTCTCAGGAACTACTTTATGGATATACACCAAATAACCAAAAGGCACAAGTCTGAACCAATGACTACCTCTTTGCCAAATTTGGTGTAATTCCGTTCAGCAGTTCGGGCTGTAGCTGCGGCTAAAGGTCCTATGGGAAAGTGCATGGGGAAAACATGTTTTGGGACCCACCTTTTTTCTCAGCCCCCGCTTGATGAATTGTCCCGACACTTTCAGGAAAGGAGCAGACCGGTGCTGGCCAAAAGTTTGGAAAATTTCACTAAGATTAGTCAACCAGCGCCAAAGTTATTCCAAATAGAATGTTGCGGATTTCCTATGGGTAATAGGTCCTAACTATAACAACCTACTGGCGACCGCCAGTAGGTAGTTATTAGTTAGGACCTAATTTCCATTGGAAATTGGCAACATTCTATTCCTAATAACTTTGGCGCCGGTCAACGAATCTTCGTGAAGTTTTTAAAGCTTGTGGGGCGCTCCGGTCTGCTCCTATCTTGAAAGTTTTGGGGCGATTCGGAAAGTGGGGGCCAAGAAAAAAGGTGGGTCCCAAAACATGTTTTTCCCATGGAATTTCCCATCTGAAACTTTAGACACGGCTACAGCCCGAACTGCTTAATTGAATAACACCAAATTTGCCAACAAGGTAACCTTTGGTTCAGAAAGATCCCTTTTTGTTAAATGGTGCAAATTTGTTCAGTAGTTGTTGAGAAAATCAAAATTAAAAAAATTTCTATACCCTCCTGATTACGAGCTTTATGCTAATTGGCTGTCAACACTTCAAACCAGGAAGTGTTTGCAGCCATTTTGTGCCTCAGTAGAGAATCTAAAGCGACGAATGCGCTATATATTTCCATAGTCTTTTGTCTACATCTACTTGCCCGTTTACCATCGGCATTACATAAGTAACTTCCGTAGTCCGTCTTTTACCTTCGGTTCGCGCCTACACGCGGGCTTCTGATCGTTTGCATCCTGAACCAGACACCCGGACGTTAGTCACTGCTTTTCATCTATTTCGCACAGGTATACAGCTCGGTCTAACAGAAAATCTAAAGATTAACATCATGACTTTATTTTTAATATATATTTATGCTTCATTCATTCGTTCTTCAGGATCCGATTTCTGAACATAAGCAATTCGACATTCCGGAACCACTTTTCAACAGAACCTTCGGCTTCGTTGCAGCCGCATTTATGAACAGGTATTTTGTGTCTCCCAGTTTAAAATTGTGAGTCTAGATTTCGCTTTTATACAGTAACAGACTCGATATATTTTCCCCACCTCCCTGTTTCCTTTTCAGTCTCCACATCGCAAGCTTGTCAATACACAGAGTGTCAACCTTATTAAAGCACTGTGATTCAAGGTACTACCCCTAATACGTTTTAGCGTGATTAGATTTAAATTGCCAACGATGTGTCACTAGAAGGGTTTTTACCCTTAATTTAGACCGTTTTGTCTCCTTTTTACCCCTATGCAGTCAATCCAAAGACTACCTTCATAGATCATTTCGGCAGACTCCCGTGCTAAGAGCACTGAGATTCAAGGTACTATCCATAATACTTTTCAGCGTGGTTAGATTTAAATTGCCAACGATGTGTTAGCAGAAGGGTTTTTACCCACAATTCAGATCGTTTTTTTTTTCTTTTTTCCCCCGATGCAGTCAACCCACAGACTACCCTCATAGAACATTTCGGCAGACTCCTGTGCTAAGACCGGCGGTTAAAATGATCTGTTTTTAAAAACCTAGGTATGATATTTGGCATCTCGGTATTACTTTTTCCCCCATCAGTATAAGATACCGAACATAACCCGAGTTTTATTTTTATCCTGCAGATTTTATGAGTGTTCAGTCGCTGTTTCAGAATACAGGCTTCCCAATCAGTATTCTTCATGATTTTTTTTGGTAAGTGTTCATTCCAAAATGGCTCACGCTAGTTTCTTGTTTCAACTATTTAGAGCATCTTTTTCATCTATAGGTCACCGTCATTGTTAGATTTGCATATTACCAAACAAGCTTATTTTCATTTCCATGGTTGAAATTAGCTTCTCACACATATGTGATGTTCGCCTCATTTTTTAATCCAACATGTCGATATAAGCCATCTTTTCATGACTTCTTGAATTTCTCGTTTGTTCAAAATTACTCATGATAAACAGTGTACAATTGAATGTGAATTAACTGTTAAAGTGTTACCAGTGCTGATAGCCGTTTTTTCCATAAGTTTATACATGATCATTATGTTATGTTTTTCAGTGCCCCTGACGAAGGGATGCTTTCCCGAAATGCATTGGGACTGGATTATCTTTTTACCTTTGTTGATGCTTTTTTATGTTTAGACAGAGATTCTAATGTTTAGAATAAGGCAAACAAACATTATTTGTTCATGTTGAATGTACACATAGAATGCATAAACAAAAAAATTATTCGAAATGATTTGTTTCAATTAAATATTTGAAATACAACACAAACGTTTGTAAATTGTTAGATTACTCAGGCAGATGGATTTTTGCCAAAAGTAGTGCGGGAAGGGTCTAATGACGTCAGTCACTAGCTCATATTCAGTAGAACCGAGGCACAAGAAATCAGTAAAACTAAGGTGCAAAACACGAAAAGGGGGCAGGGTAGAAACTTCCTGACCCCCCAGGCCTGCTTGGGGGACCCAGAAGGACCTCCAGGGCCCCAAAAATATATATTTTTATAAAAATTATGGAAATGCGTGACAGATCCACAGATCTCGCCGTGAACAAAAAACCTGCTTTGTTAATATTTAGCCCATGGGTGGGCCATGTCCCGGGGCAAAATGTTTTATTGTAATAGGGGGCCCCTCTGAAATGTTTAAATTGTTTATTTTATTGTTCAGTTAGTTAAAACCAAAACAATATACCAAATTTGGATTTAAAAAAATCTATGTCACATAAAAATTACATCTCTGTAAAAGCATAAAATCCTAGAAAGTTATATAATTGTAAAAATGCTTATCATATTATTACTATAATTTAACATTCAGTTTGTGCTTGTGGATTCGTAAAAATTTAATCAATTTGCAGTTCATTTGGGGTCATTGGAGCTTAGCCCACATATAATAGCTGACCTGCACGATCTTATGCCTCTGTCCTGAAATGCTCGCTGCAATATTGTGGTTTGGGCTGGTTGCAATGTCTTACAGTGACATACAAGATTCATCAAATCTTCTTTTTTATAACCACAATGCCGGCAATTTTCGTTTTCTTTTAGTTTCCAGTGAGGGGCTTCCGCAAGAGTAGGGAACTGACCGAACCTTAACATTATTAATTTCCTCTTTACATAGATGGAAAAGGTAGAGTCCAGATAGGCTGCTTGTTTCAAGGTTTTATAGGTGTTGATCAGTGTCCATGAGTGACTTCTTGTACAAAAAAGATCTTTATCGGTCAGTAATGAGTGGAACCTTGCAGCTTTATTTATTATTAATATGAATGCTTGGTAAGGCATTTGTTTACTCCACAGCTCCCTTGTGCATGTGATCTTACGGAGTGTACAAGAAATTTGTGTGCTGGCGAATATTTATCTTGATCCATTTCCTGCAATATCGATTCATTAAGGCAGTTTTTTTCTACATTTTGTTTAATTTGATACCATACTCTAATGTATGAGTAGAGCCTACCTAATGTTTCATTCATTAACCAGAACTCCAGCTGGTGAGGTAGTCTTTGGAAGTAGAAGAACCTTTTTGTAAATGTGCGTTATTAGACTGTTTAGGGTTTTTGCATCATTTCCATCCTTTCCAGCTCTGGCATATGATAATGTTGGCAGAGCTTTGGCTGACATTATCGTTCATAGTGGTTTCAAGGACAGACCCTCCAACTTCTTTGCCAGGGCTTTAAGGGCACATGTTAGGGCCCCTTCTTGTTGTTTTGTGTACTTTTGGTGATCACGAAACGAAAGTTTATCGTCAATGAAAAATCCCAGATATTTATAGCATGACACTTTCTCCAGGGAGTTACCCTTTAGTCTTATTAGTTGAGTCGTAGCTGTCCGATTTGTAATAAGCACTGTTTTGGCTTTTGAGAGATTTAATTACAGGTTGTTTGCCAACAGAAATTCGAAGAGTTCATTTAATAACCTTGTCAGACCTACCTCAGTCAAGCTTAAGAGAACAATAGTAGATGTTTTCCTAATTTAGATGGGTGTGAGTTGATTCCATCTAATTTTCCAGAAAGGTCTGAAATATATAAATTAAAGAGGTTCGGTTCGAGTACGCACCCCTGCTTTAGACCCATGTGGGTGTGCACTTTCCTTGATAGTCTGACTCCATTTCCAAGTTTCATACGTATCCAGGTATCTGTATAAAAAAGTAGTAGACCTTTCAATATCCTTTCGGGCATACCCCAGGATTTAATTTAGATCACATGAGTTTCCGATCGACACTGTCGAAGGCAGTTTTTAGATCGATATAACACAGATGGAGATCTTGTTTTCTGTTTTTACATCTTTCTGCGATTAACGAAAGCAACAATATATTTGTAGTGGTTCCGATGCCCTTCCTGAATCCAGTTTGATTGGCTGGTATTAGGTTACAATCACTAGACCATTCAGATAGATCTTTAATGATTAGTGAGGCAAAATATTTGACTTCAACATCCTTTAAGGCGATTAGCCTATAATTTTTGGGACTCGATCTGTCCCCTCCTTTGTAAATGGGAGTAATGATTGATCCATGCCAGCTAGTGTATAGTGTCCCTAGTATTAGGGTCCTGTACTCCAAATCATACTTAAAAGTAGCCTGGGGAATGCCATTTGGACCAGGAGCGCCATGACTTTTGCCTTTCTTTATTATGTTTGTTATTTCTTCTGTTGAGTAGTTTAATCCAGTGATCTGCAATGTTATTCCTTTTTCACTGGTGTGCTTCACAGTTGAAAAATGGAAGTTGTACAGTTCATGTGGTTGTTCTTCTTTAAATTTCTTCCTGAGGAAATTAACCCACTCCTGCTAATGTATATGCGATGTTGCAATATTTTGAGGTCTCCACAAGTTGTTTATTGACTGCCAGAATTTATTTAAATTTGAATGTCTTAAATCATAAATTAGATAAGACCAGAAGCTCTCAGCCTTCTCTCTTTTAAGTTCCCATATTCTTTTTTTGAATTGTATTATCATTTGTTGAAATACTTACCTGAATACTCCCTTGGATTTTTCCTGCCTCAGTTTCCTTTGAGATTTTCTTAGTTCTTTTTTTAAAGCTTGCAGATCTTTTGGTAGATTTTTTGGCTGGTCATTGCTTTGGACCCTAGCTTCTACCACTTTCATGGTTTTCGCTAGTTTATCTAAAAATAGCGACCAGGCTTGTATTCCATTAATGGGTTCTAGGGTTAACTCGGCCAAGATACACTTTATTCTTAGAAACAAATTTGTTTTATTCATGTTTGTCCATTTCAGGCGTCTTAGACTAACTGAGGTGAGTTTGCCCCCAGGCAAATTGGTAGGTTGATGTCTTGGTGTATCTAGATTGAAGATGGCATGCTGGATTGAGTGATTACTCAGTGGGGTAAATTCTATGTAAAAACGATCTAATATCGGTATTAAGGAGAGAGTTACAAGTGCGATGTCTAACGTTGAATGAGCCCTTGGACCATAATATGTTTTTTCTGTGGGGCGAATACCTTGAAATTCAATATCTGTAACCAGTTCTTGACCAATACGGTTCATGTGGTTGATCCTCATACTATCTTGCTGTGGCACACCCCAAAATGAGTTCTCTGCAATCAGAATATCATCGTTATCTGGCGTGAATATCAAGTTTGAATTAAAATCACCTGTTACAATCATACTCAACATCGTGTCAATGCAACGTAGTCTTGATATTGTTTTAATTAGAAGGGCGTTTTTTTTCCTTTTTATTTGAGCCTTAGGTTATGTATAGTAAATAATTAATATTTTCGTATTCGGTATATTTAAATTTTGATCTGAGAATTTTACAGTTTATATGCTGGGATCCGGGGAATTCAGCTGTTCTGTTGATATTTTTAACGCTGTTGATCCTCCTATTGCCCTGCCGTAGAGCTTGCTTTTTTCCGCAGCTACTGTGTAGTGGACATAGCCTGCTATTGGAATGTCCTCTTGCGACCAAGTCTCTTGCAGGGCTATGATGTCACAATTTGCCCACTCCTTGAGCGGGAGGCCCTCATCAAATAATCGCCTGGCGCCTGCTATATTCCAAGATATCATGTGTATTGAGTTTGACTTTGAAATCGAGACCATAGCTCCCCTATGTCAGACACCTTGGTTGTTTAATATACTTGGTAGCCAGTTCCATTGTTTTAGCTTTGTGTCATTTGACCCATATTCTCTTCCTATTGACTTTACCGGAGTCTGAGCTGTATTACTCATGCCTTTTGCGTTACGTAGAACTGAGTATGCCTGTTCCGCGTGTTTCTTATGATTTATTATCCTGTTTATATCCTGCTCTTCCGTTTCTCTTAATAGGAATGGATAACGCGGTCTTGCAGGTTTTTTTAATTGAATGTCCCAGGCTGAAAATTGTTTAGAGCTACTTAATATTAACTGCGCCAGTTCTGGTGTCTACCACGTTGTTAATGTGCGTTCTTTTGTTGATTTGATCTCTCCTGGGACATATTGCTCTGTAGCTAGGCCCGACGTATTTATGTGTTTTAGTTCCTCAATTTCGGCCAGGAGCTTCAAGATGTTGCCTCTGTTTATGGTATCACAGATTCCCTGTGTTTCATTTTCTGGTATCCATATCAACTGGTGACCTACCTGGTCTTTGGATGTTCTTGCTGTTAAGGTATCTTTATCCTCCGTTATCTTAATCTCGGATTTGACTTGAGTAGGAATGCAGGCACTAAGTTGACCATCTCCTGAGCTATGATGCCTGGTTGGTAAAAGATTTTGAAGAGGTCCTAAGAAACATTGAGTGTCCTCTTCTTTTACTACATGGCAATTTATGGGCCTCGAATTTGCTTTCAGCAAATGTAATTGTCCTTACTTCAGATTTCCGGCTGTTAGAATCAGTAGGTTTGTAGGTTACAGCTAAAGCCTTCTGTTCTTGGGTGCTGGGCAGAGTTGCTTGCTTTATTTTAACTTCCATTTTTGTCATATTTGGGATGTCCTCTTTGACGTCCATCCTTTTACAGGCTTCTTCCTGAGTTCCATTTTCATTTTTACGTAACCATATTGATTAAGGTATGTTCTCCATCCCCGACTTATTGATGTCAACTACGTTATTAAATTGATTGTATGATGTATCATTATCTGCTTGCTTTGCATTTGCAGCTTCTGGTTGTTCCATAAGCTTGCTGTTTTTAGGACTTTTTGGAGACTCCAGTAAACAATCATTGGGTTCCCTTGAGGTGATTTTATTGGTATGGTCCCCAGAAGCTTCCACTTTGTCTTTAATAGTCTCCTTAGTTTTTTATAAAGATGGACTTCATCTCTTGTATCAGTATCCTGAATTGGTTCTGGAGACTTTTCCTTTGGATGTTCATTTGCTGTTGCTGTGACAAAGATGGGATATACCTTTTTATCTACACCGATGATAAATATGTTATGCCTGTTTCTTGCCTTTCTGTCTTTCTTTTTTGTCTTCTGGACTGTGGCCTTAGATTCCCTGGTCATTTAGTGCTGGCACTCTGATTGGTTTGCTGTGCATCCCCTGTCTCACAGGTGTAAGTTTCAGGTTCTTTCATTTGGTCCTGGTCATTGTTTACTGGTCCCTGTACTTCCCCCATCTCACAGGTGTTAGTTTGTTGTTCTTTTATTTGCTCAGTTTTTGCTTGTCCATGTACATTATTTTGAATTATTTTTTTCCACAATTACTGATGTAATCGTGGGCTCTAGGTTCTCAGTTGGTAGGACCAAGTGCTTATTTAGACAGAGTATCTGTTCCATTATTTTAGGTAGAAAACCTAGTTGATTCCTGCGGAGTATAAACTGATTGCACCCTTTTTATTAACTTGGTTAAGTCTTCAAGTGTTGTGTTTATTCTAGCTATGTATGATGCAATGATGTCCATTAGATCTACCTGTATATCCAGCTTATCTGACTGCATTATCGATGTTCCTGAAGACATTTGAAGTGCCTGTAGGGTTTCCGAGATTAATTCAGTTTGTACATTCTTATTATTTTTGAAGTTCCTTGTATCTGTTTCGGATGTTTGTCCAGATTTATCCACAGTAATTGATTTGGTTTTTATTTTCTGATTTAAGATCTTGCCTTTTCTTTCCGTGTCATTTGGTCTTAACACTTGCTCATTTCCTTCTTCTTGCTCCTGTCCCTTTTCAGTTTCCACGCGTGAGTCTTCCATTGGTATCCTCTCCCATGACATAAATAATACCTCATCTTCGTCTACATTCCCATCAATTTCCAGGTTTGTGGCGTGTGTACTTTGCACTTGTGTGCTTGAACTTAAGTCCTCTAAACTTGCTATCACTTTCTAGTTTCTCGACCATTGATGCACTATCATCTATTTTTAAATACAAGTCATGTTGGCTAGCTTCTTGACCATACTCAGCTGTACATGTAGGGTCATTGCTTGTCTTTATAGCTGTGAAATAGGGAGTGCTTTCGCCAAACATTGTTTTTGACCTCTGTTGGTGGAACACAATGTAGTTGTTCCAGACTGATGCCAATGTTACTGGTGCCTCTTCCATTTGCATGCACTGTTGCGGTTGTTAAGATGGTATTGCTTGTAAGGTGAATTCCGGTCGGATCTTTGGTATCTCGGAGTTCTGCTTCCTCTAGCTTGCTTAGGTCTAATGTCTCAATGAAGTTTTGATTTGAGGTTTTTGCTGCTTCTGTTAGGGTGTTTTTTTTGTTTGAATCCGTCCTCCCTTGATTTACCCATTGTGGTGTTTTTTGTGGAGCTAAGGGGGTCTTTAGACATGATGTTTCTCCTGGTTTAGCACAGAGAGATGAAGTGGGATCCTTCAAAATATTGAAATCTTGAGTTTTTCATCCCTTTTTTGTTTAGACATGATTTTTCAAACATAGATGCAAAAGGGGAGATTAACAGACTTTTAGTTGTTGAGTTCCCCCCTTTGCTATTGCTGGCTTACTGCCCTTTTTCCCTTTGGAAAGCCCTTTTAGAGTGGCTGCTCTCACTCCTAGGGTCTTCCTTACTCTGCCTGACCACATACTATATGTCTCTAAAGCCCCTTCACTCAAACCACTTTTCACCACCTACAGTTTGAAGCTTGCCTGTGCCCCAAGTGCCCTCCAAGTGTTCTCCTGTTCATCTATAGTACACAAGGGGTGGAGGCAGGAGGTGGGAGGTGGTAAGTTATATGAGCTCGGACTCAGATCTGGTCGATATGCCACTTACTGTGTCCTAGTGCTCGCCTCGCAGCTCCAGCTGCAACATCATATCAGAGAGTCGTAGCCACAATGGCGAGGTGTGGCTTTGATTGTAGCTTTAGCTTTAGATGTGCTAAAGAGACGCGGCTGTTTGTTTGCTGGTCTGGGAGGTTAGCAGGTCGTGGACCCCCCCACCACTGGGTGACAATAAGCCCACGACCAACACAAACTGAGCAGCAGTAATTTTGCGAGGATGTGGCAGTTGCAACACTTCCTGGTAGGTGATTCCTGAAGCATTACTCACCTTGTAGCTCGCCTCTCCGCCTACGCCCCACCCTTGATGGAACAAGCTGGGCAAAGCGGTACTAGCGGGGCTAGGCAGGCTGGCAGACAGGCAGGTGGGACAGCAACCAAACCGGCTGTACTGTATCACTGGAAGTGAGCGGCAGTGAGGGGCAGTGAGGGGCGGGGTGGTACAGGCTACAGGCTGACTGACAGCCGCAGGCAGAACTGCTGGGTTAACCGCTGGGAACTGCAGGCAGGCCACAGCCGCTGGCCGCACCACACCACACTGCTGATGGTGTCCTTAGCAGTGAGCAGTAGCAATAAGCAGGCAGTGCAGTGTGTGGTGTTAGTGTAACCCCGCGCTTACCTTGTTGTCGCCATCCGTTCCCCCTTCTTAGCGTCTCTTTTTCCTCACAGGGCAGGGCAGGGCTGGCTGGGCGAGGCAGGGCAACAAAAAAAGAAGAGTGAATACTTCCAGCTCCAAATCCCAATGAAAAGTGACCAGGAGAAGGACAAAGCACTGGGAGAAGCCTGCAGGATAGGATCAGGAAGTTGGAGACTCTGGAGCACTTCTTGGGGAATTAATTTCTCTTCAATACTGAGGGTCCTTGAGGGCCTAGTAGCCCACCGTGTACCTCCAGTATGCACCAGGGAGCTGCGTTGCAGATAGGTGTTTAGAGGTCACACCCTTTTTATACCTCTCAGCAATGCAGCTCCGTGGTACTTACTGGAGCTAGTGGGCTAGTTTGACCCTAGGGACCCTCAGGATTTAAGGGGATTTAATCTCCCAACTTAAAATGGCCACAGGGCTCATTTACACAGTGGCGAAGGGAACAGGGCCTGAGGTGACTTGTGCAAACACGCCCTGTGGCGTGTTTTAATTTGTGAAATAATTCTCCTTCAATTCTTAGAACCCCCGAGGGCCAACTAGCCCACCAGGTGCTTCCAGTAAGTGCCATTGCACTGCGAGCAGAGAGGTGGTCAAGGCCGTACCCCTTTTTACACTTCTCTGCAACAGTGCCTATTGGAGGTACCTAGTTGGCTAGTTTGACTTTAGGGACCTTCAGGATTCAAGGGGACTTAATCTCCCAACTTAAAATGGCCACAGGCTGTGTTTACACAGTGGGGAATGGAGGGGACAGGGCCTGAGGTGACTTGTGCAAACATGCCTGTGGAGCATTTTAAGTTGGGGAAATAATTCCCCTTCAATCCAGAGGATCCCTGGGGGCTCTGTGGTGTGTTTTAAGTTGGGGAAATAATTCCCCTTCAATCCTAAGGGCCCCTGGGGGCTACCTAGCCCACCAGGTGCTTCCAGTAAGTGCCACTGCACTGCGTTGCAGAGAGGTAGTGCAGGCCATGCCCCTTTTTACACCTCTTTGCGACGCAGCTCTGTGGCACTTACTAGAGGTACCTAGCGGGCTAGTTGAACCCTAGGGACCCTTCGGATTCAAGGAGACATAATCTCCCAACTCAAAACTGCCACTGGGCACGTTTACACAGTGGTGAAAGGAGGGTATGGGGCCTGAGGTGACGTGTGCAAACATGCCATGTGGAGCGTTTTAAGTTGGGGAAATAATGCCCCTTTAATCCTGAGGGTCCCTGGGGGCCAACTAGCCCACCAGGTCCTTCCAGTAAGCGCCACTGCGCTGCGTTGCAGAGAGGTGGTCCAGGCCGTGTCCCTTTTTACACCGCTCTGCAATGCAGCTTTGTGGCGCTTACTGGAGGTACCTAGTGGGCTAGTTGGACCATAGGAACCTTCAGGATTCAAGGGGACTTAATCTCCCAACTTAAAATGGCCACAGGCTGTGTTTGCGCACATGTCACCTCAGCCCCCCTCCCTTCGCCAGTGTGCAAACGCGCCTGCTGGTGCATTTTAAGAGGTAGTTTTAATCCCCCTGCCCTATTATGTACTAGGGGCTTACAGAGGAGGCCATGGTAATCACAGGGGTACCCCAACGCATAGTGTTCCCTAGTGTATGTAGATGTTTTCACTGTATTCTAAGTGCCTTTTAGCATAGCACTGGCTCTAGGACTGGTGAGTAAGAGTCAGTTACCACCAGTACCTATCTGAAAAAGTTGAGGGTACAGGATGATTTTGCAACAAAGCCATTTCTGCTCCTCTGTTTGTTCTTTCCGCACGTCTCCCTTCACTTTTCTTCGTCTTTGAGGACTTATGTTGCTTCTTTCTGCATTTCTGTTGCTTCTTAGTGTGCATTTTTACTTTATTTTTCACATGTTCTACCTCTGTAGGCAAAGTTAGAAACTAGCATTTAAAAAACATTTCAAATTCACTGAAAAAACCATAGGTTTCAGTCATGTTAATGTTAGGAATTAGCATTTAAAAAACCTTTGATATTCACTGAAAAAACCATAGGTTTCAGTGGTGTTATAGTTAGCTGGAGATTTCACTCGTACAAAACCATTGAAATTCCCCCGTTATAGTTAGTTCAGCTAACTATAACTTGTCCGCCTGCAATGCACTGCTGATGACATCACATATTACATCACTCATGACATGATCAGCGACATCACTCATGACATCACAGATGACATCTCTGACAGTCTGCTTCTCCTGTGGGATGTACATGTTTTACTCACAAAATTAAACTTTTTCTTCTCATGGCTAAAGAAGACATTTGTAAATTTATAGAAAATGTGTCCTCAATATAGCTACTGGACCCTTGCCGTCTTTTTCGTGAGAATATATTTTGAAAAAGCCAGTTTCTCATGAACATGGATCATCAAATCCGGGCAAAGGGACAGCCTTTTGCATATGGTGAAATCACCCTAAGACTCACCATAATTCTTAAAATTAGTATGTATCCATCAACTAGTAATTTACAGTTTAACTACAATCTGGTATCATCCAGTCTATAAAAATAAAATTGTAAGTCTAAAGAGCAAACTTTTAATACAATGCATTTCTTAGAATCAATATGGTGAAGCCTTATCACCAAACCAAATGCAACATCTGAGCTTCTTGTAACATCACATATAAATACTCACCTGGAAAACACACCATCTACCAAATAATTCTATGAATTGAACCCCATATTATAATAGGGACCTAATTTACTACAACAATATTACCCAAGGGGAAGGCAGTCCCAGGTCGGTATTGAGCGAGGTGGAGTTGGTCAATCAGCTTTTTCTAAGGATCATCTGACTCCACCCCGTTAAAACATACTCAAAAGTGCTCTCCTCTTTGCATAATATTGCCAAATTACATACCTGCATAAAATTTATATTGCAACGTCCAAACTATATCAGCAGCTTCTGTAGCATTACTATAGAAATGGGGTTGAAATAGTGGTTGGCAGATTGAGAATATACATTGAATATTTAAGACATGGTTTTGACCAAGATAAATCACATGGTTTTAGGAGAGCAAGTGCTGATGCCAAAAGTAGGACCCCCGCCTCCAGGTTCTATGGCTGCTGATGTCACCAATAACATAACATAACATAACATAACATAACATAACATAACATAACATAACATAACATAACATAACATAACATAACATAACATCATTCACGTTCACCCAGAAGGTATCTTGGCACTCAATAACAGATGTTTATCTTTACCCAACAAAATGGTACTCATTTTACCTATGGTACCTATAGACCTCATGTTCTAACAAAGTTTGTTGAGATCAATAAATATGATAGCAACGCACACTCTGAAGTTTGCATGCATATATACACTGTAGCTTATGCACACATAATGACATCAATCACAATGTATGCAGTTTTGATGTACAATCTAACAACTGTAGATGTCAAACAGAGTTGGGCTGAGGGCTGAGCCCTGGGGTATGCCGCAGATGATCTTGGTGGCTTCGGAGCAGAAGGGGGGAAGGCGAAGGCTCTGTGTTCTGCCAGAGAGGAAGGAGGTGGTCCAGTCCAGGGCCTTCTCTTGGATCCCAGCGTTGTGGAGGCATGTTCGTAGTGTGTGGTGACAGACCATGTCGAAGGCGGCTGACAGGTCCAGGAGGATGAGGGCCGCCGTTTCTGTGTTGTCCAGCAGAGACCGCATGTGCTGGTCATGTGCTCACCACGCTAAAAATCTTGGCACGCACACACTGGGCCACACTAGCTCTCCTCGAGGTTGAGAGCCATCTGTGTTCCTTTTATCAGATGGCTGTACAGGTTATTTATGACTATGATTCCTTTCAAAGAATGTAGAAGTGTTTTATTGTACCCACCAAATGTATATTTGTGCAGCCAAAACTTCTGTACTCCGAGACTGTCCACAGAGATGCCTCTGTTGATACTCTCCCAGGAGCTGCATTTAATTAAAACAATTGGGGCTGATACGTGACTCTTGCTTCTCCCGGTTCTTCCTGTGGCCGGGCTTGGCTCCGCCGCCCCCCTCCTTCACTTTTTTTTGCTGCGACCGGCCGGGCTTGGCTCCGCCGGTCCTGCTGCTCACAGGCTGCTGGGGACTACGGAAACCAGGATCCCTTGGGGCAAGGAGGCGCATCACTAACACGCGCCAGGAGGGGCTTAAAGGCACGCTTGGGGCCGAGCCCCCTGTTGACGGTGAATCCTTGATTGGGGCTGATACGTGACTCTTGCTTCTCCCGCTTCTTCCTGTGGCCGGGCTTGGCTCTGCCGCCCCCCTCCTTCACTTTTCTTTGCCGCGACCGACCGGGCTTGGCTCCGCCGGTCCCTCTGCTCACAGGCTGCTGGGGACTACAGAAACCAGGATCCCTCGGGGCAAGGAGGCGCATCACTAACACGCGGCAGGGGGCGCTTAAAGGCATGCTTCATCCCTCGCCCCGCGAGGTCACTCGCGGGGCGCGCCAGGTTAAGCCCGGGACAAGGGCAGGACCGTCTGTGGCCGTCCAGGGCCAGATGAGGTCAGGCTGGGCCACCCCCCTAAGAACCTGTACAACGTATTGTCTCCATCCTCAGGTGAACCGATCGCCCTGATAACTATAAAGGACTAACCTGATTTATGTTTAATTAGTTTGCACCCCGCTAATGCTTCAAGTAGGGATCTGATCCTAAAAACATGTCAACACAGTTGTATAAAGGAGGAAAGCTAAGATTTAAATTCACCAGTGGAAGTCTTATGGGAACACTAGACAATTATATCACTCGGGTTACAGCCGCCCTGGACCAGGAGATAGCGTATGTCGAAAAAAGGCTCTCATCTGAAATATTCTCTAAACGGTCCTCATTGGGCTCAATTCAGCTTTGTACAACCCCTGAGAACCGTTTAAGTCAACGCCTAAGTGATTTAGGACTACAAGAGATTAGCATAGGGTCAGACTCACTTAGCAACATCTCCCTGGGGAATAGCACAGAGAATACACAGATAGGTAGCGCCATTCAGGAGGAAAATGTGCTTCCCAAGATACCCCCCTCGATCAAACCCGCTTCTATTCCATGGATTTGAAGGTATCAAGAAATTTTAGGACTGGTAGGGGGGGTCAGCAGGGGTGTATCCTGGCCCTTTCTTTTTAATCTTTACATAAATGGCCTCGAGGACATATTGGTTGACACAGGGGCAGATTACCCCTATGTGGGCCGTCAGGGACTGCTCGTCCTGCTATACGCGGACGATGCCGTCCTCATAGCCCGCACACCGAAAGGGCTACAATCTTTACTCGGATCATCAGTTGAACTGGGCCTCTCTCCTAAATAAAAAAGGGGGGAGGTTACAAGGGCAAACGCAGGGATTTTTGACTTTGCTGCGAGAAAGGGCAATAGACCAGTCGGGCGATGCTGAAGGTCTATCGCGCAAAGAGTGTTTCAATAGCCAGTTATGGAAGTGAACTATGGGGCTACTGTAATCTAGAGGGCTTTCAGGTGGTTGAAAATAAATTCCTAAAACAGCTCCTATGTGTCCCACAGGGGACACCGAATATGTCCGTGCATGAAGAGACCGGTATGCCTTTTATCAGTGACACCCTGTCAATGCACCCTCTTATTTTCTGGCTACAATGTTGGCTCAACAAACAGCTTGGTCTAACCTATAGTCTCCTTAAAGAGACATTGAGCCTCGATTGTATGAACAGGATTCCCTGGATGAAATATCTTAAAACTAGCTTCGGGAAGGAAGGGCGCTTGGACCAGTTTTTAAATCCGGAAGGAATTAACAGGAACGATGTAGCATACATAAAACAGTCCTTCACCACACGAAAATTAATGGGCAGGCAGGAAAAGGACCAATGTGCGCCTCCATATGATGCTCAAAACCTCACCAGTTGAGGAACCATATTTACTCTGGCCACTAACAGCACATAAGCGCTTTTTATTAATTAGGTTTAGGTTTAGGTTTAATTTGTTTCATCTTTTAATCGCAGTCCCGAAGGGGTGCCACAGATGGATAGTGGTAGCACCCTCCCAGCTGACCCGCCCTCCCGGCTCCCTTCTTAAGGGGACCCCGACTCCGTCTCAGGAGCGACCACTGCGCCTCGGCCTGGTCGCCCCCACGCTCCTCGTGTCTCCTGCTCCTGCCACCTGCCTCCTGCTGCTGTGCCTGCCTGCCTACTCGCCTACGCCGTCAGCAAGTGCCCCAGCTGCCGCAGGGCTGCTTGCCAAGCCCGCACTCGTTTTTCCCGCCGCTGCCTGCCTGCGGCCCCGCCCCCCCACCAGCCTATTGGATCCCACGCTCCCGCCTCCCAGCTGACCCGCCCTCCCGGCTCCCTTCTTATGACGCCCCCTCAGTGACCGCGCAACGGGAGCACCGAAAGAGCGCCAAAGGTAAGCCCGTCTGCGCCTGTCCGAGCCTGGACCGTGCCCAGTGCCAGGACCTCTGGCCCCCGCAGTCACCAGCCCACCCGCCGGACCTACGATGCCACCGAACTCAACGCACTCAACGCCGGCCGAACCCCGGGTTGCTACCGAGCCACCCCGAGACGCACCCACGGACCCTTCGGCTGCCACTCCTGCAAGTTCACCTGCATCCGGACCTGCACTACTCTAGCACTGACCAAGACCACGATGAGCAACAGCAGCAGCTACCTCAAGTGCATCCTGCTCAACAACCGCTCCGTCCACAGACACGCCGTCGAGCTCTGGAACCTGCTCGACACCACAGCCCCAGACGTCGCCTTCCTCACGGAAACCTGGTTGAACGCCTCCTCAGCGCCCGACATCACCATCGCCATCCCAGATGGCTACAAGATCATCCGGAGGGACCGCGTCAATCAGACTGGAGGAGGCATCGCCATCATCCACAGGAACACCATCCGCATCACGACCAACACCGACGACACCCTCGCACCCGCCGAGCACCTCCACTTCCAGATCCACACCGACCCTAAGACAACCCTCAGAGGCACCCTCATCTACAGACCCCCGGGACCACACACACAATTCAGCGAAGACATCGCCGACTTTGTCAGCCCGCACGCCCTCCTCTCCGCTGACTACATCCTCCTCGGGGACCTCAACTTCCACCTAGAGAACAACAACGACCGCAACACCACCACCCTGCTGGACAACCTCGCAAACCTCGGACTCAAGCAGCTGGTGACCACCCCCACCCACTACGCCGGACACACACTCGACCCCGTCTTCTCATCCAGCAAGGACATCACCTTCAGCCACGCCACCGGACTCCACTGGACGGACCACAGCTGCGTCCACTTCAGCTTCAGAAGGACCACGATCCACCACCACCAGCAACAGGTTGCACGCAGAAGCCGGAACAAGATCACAGCCGACCAGCTCGCAACTTCCCTGAGCAAGAACCCAACCACCAGTGCAACGAACCCCAGCGAAGCGGCCACCAACCTCACGAAGTGGATCAGCGACTGCGCAGACAACCTCGCCCCTCTGAGGACCCCGCCTAGCAGACCCGGCAGCAAGAAAGCCCCATGGTTCACCGACAAACTCAAGAGCTCCAAGAAGAACTGCAGAGCCCTCGAGAAAGCCTGGCGCAAAGACCCAACACCAGACAACATGACTGCCCTCAAGCTCGCCACCCGAAAACACCACCAACTGATCCACGCCACCAAGAAAACTGCATTCAAGGAACGATCGGACAACAACGCACACAACAGCAAGGAACTCTTCAACATCGTTAAAGAGCTCTCCAACCCCAACGCCGGAAACAACGACATCACCCCTTCACAAGACCTCTGCAACTCCCTCGCCTCCTACTTCCAAAACAAGATCTCGGACATACACAACAGCTTCAGCACTCAACCGATGCACGCCACGACTGAACCACCGCCGCCCACCACCACCCTCCGCGCCTGGACCCCGATCAGCACCGAAGACACCGTCCGCACGATGAACTCCATCCACTCCGGATCCCCGACCGACCCCTGCCCTCACCACGTCTTCAACAAGGCCGACACTGTCATCGCACCCCACCTGCGGGACATCATCAACACCTCCTTCAACACCGCTACCTCCCCGGAGAGCTAGAAGCACGCCGAACTCAGCTCTCTACTTAAGAAACCATCAGCCGACCCCACCGACCTCAAGAACTACCGCCCCATCTCGCTGCTCCCGTTTCCTGCAAAAGTCATCGAGAAGACCGTCAACAAGCAGCTGGCCGCCTTCCTCGAGACGAACGGATCCCTCGACCTCTCGCAGTCTGGCTTCCGGGCCAACCACAGCACCAAGACCGCCCTGATCGCAGCCACCGATGACATCCGATCCCTGCTCCACAACGGAGAAACAGCGGCCCTCATCCTCCTAGACCTCTCCGCGGCCTTCGACACTGTCTGCCACCGTACCCTAGTACAGCGCCTCAGCAACGTCGGAATCCAGGAGAAGGCACTGGAGTGGACCATCTCCTTCCTCGCCGTAAGGACACAGAGAGTCCGCCTCCCCCGTTCAGATCAGAAGCCACCGAAGTCATGTTTGGCGTTCCTCAAGGATCCTCGCTCAGCCCAACCCTCTTCAACGTCTACATGAGCCCCCTCGCAGCCATCGCACGCCAGCACAACATCAACATCATCTCCTACGCCGATGACACCCAGCTGATCCTCTCCCTCACCAACGACCCCGCCACCGCCAGAGCCAACCTACACAAAGGGATGAATGAGGTAGCCGAATGGATGAAGAACAGCCACCTGAAACTGAACTCGGACAAGACGGAAGTCCTCATCCTGGGATCTTCACCCTTTGCCTGGGACGACTCCTGGTGGCCCCCCGCCCTAGGCAGCGCACCCAAAGCAACAGACCACGCACGCAACCTGGGCGTCATCCTGGACTCCTCCCTCTCCATGGCCAGACAAGTCAACGCCATCTCCTCGTCGTGCTTCAACATCCTGCGCATGCTACGGATGATCTTCCGGTGGATCCCCACCGAGACCAGGAAGACGGTCACCCAGGCCCTCGTCACCAGCCGTCTGGACTACGGCAACTCCCTCTACGCTGGAACCACCGCCAAACTCCAGAAGAGGCTCCAGCGGATCCAGAATGCCTCAGCACGACTCATCCTGGACATCCCCCATCGCAACCACATCTCCGGACACCTGAGAGACCTGCACTGGCTCCCGGTCAACAAGAGAATCACCTTCCGTCTCCTCACCCACGCACACAAATCCCTACACAACCAAGGCCCAGGATAGCTCAACAGCCGCCTCAACTTCTATGCTCCCAAATGCCAGCTTCGATCGACCGGCCACGCCCTCGCCGCCGTCCCCTGCATCCGAAGAGCCACCACAGGGGGAAGGTCCTTCTCCTACCTCGCCGCCAAGACTTGGAACTCCCTCCCGACCCACCTCCGCCTGACCCAGGACCACCTCGCCTTCAGGAAGCAGCTCAAGACCTGGCTGCTCGAGCAGTAGCGGACCCCCCTCCCCTAGCGCCTTGAGACCCTCCGGGTGAGTAGTGCGCTATATAAATGCTTTGATTGATTGATTGATTGATTGATTGACTGTGGGTGCGACAATGAGTCTCCACAGGATTTGCTACACTTCATGTTTTTTCTGTAAATATTATGAATTCCCTAGGGCTATTTATCTTAAACCTATTTTAAAAAGATTGCAATTTGTGTAAGCCCGCCCTGCCTTATTATACTTACAGCTGTTAAAATCGGAATGTATACCCCATGTGATTGGTTTTTTAAAAAGCTCAATGAAGTACAGAAAATGTTTGGATACTTAGGGTTACACAAGTAAACCTATGAAAGACATTCCCTTTTAATATGTGACAGATGGATTTTAAAGTTATGAATTATTTGTCTCATCTACTGTAATCTAATAAGTTTTCTCTTCTTTTTAACCCAATGCTTGATATATATTTTGTTCTATGCACTTTTATGGTTTTTGTATGAAAAAAAACGAATAAAGCACTTTTGTTGATAAAACTTGTTCCTGTTTTATCAAACGCCCCATGTCTTTTCCTTTATTTAAATTAAAGTAAAATTCATATTTAACTAACAGGTTAATGAGTTTTTTGACATAGAATATAAACATTGTTTTTGTTGTGCCAAAATATTAAATAGCACGTCCAAGCAAATTAGCATCTTCTCATAGTAATATTGCCCACAACTGGGAGTACTGTGTGTTTTTTTAAGATATTCAAAGACACTCAAAGAAAATCCGTAGATGGTTGGCCACATTTATGATCACAGTAAAGTAACGGTTTTAAAGGATTTAAAGGACAAACATGAGAACTGCAAACCAGATACAGCTAGTGTAACCAGGAAGGAAAGGTTAAGCATGAAGGGACTCCAACATAGGGCAGATGCTCAGAAATCAGGTTTTTATCAATTTGTAGGATATTCCATTATGGCTATTCAAGTGGTTAGAGAGAGCACAGAAATGTTTTTCGACATTCTGCACCCAGACTTATTTCAGGTACCTGAAAGCTTTAATCCATTCTCACCATTCAAAAATCCATACACTAGTTGCCAATTGAAGCATGCATATACTTTTAGTTGACCTGCCATGCCCTTGAAACATTCTTCTTGCTTTAACATTCCTATCTTACCACAGTGTTTCAAACCGTTCTAAGTCTTCACACAGCTGTCAGTATGCTTGAAGCTGAACTTAAAATCTGCCATGCTAACAAATCTCTCACTCTCAAACTGGCATGACCCAGGCTGTGGTATTTCGGAAAAAGCTGGATATGTTTTGTCCAAAAAGTATTTACCTTAACTGTAATTTACCGTGATATCCAAATTGCTGTATTCTTAAATTTGATTATTACATCTTATTTGTGCTTTGTTTAAGAAAATGACCCTTTTTACGTGATCACCACATCTCTTTAGATTTTGTGCTGCTTAGTTTTTGACTCTGTTCACTAGAACTCTGGTAACCACATCAGTGCATGTACTCTGAACACTAAAACATGTTGAAATTGGCTAAGTTCCTAATTAACATGTTTAACTTACCTGTAATATATGTATTATGTATATAATACATAGAGCAAACATGGCCTGTAAGTTAAATGTCACTAGTGGATTGTGGCACCCTTTACACCTCCCAACAACATGACAGTGCAACCAAGGCTGCAGGTCTACCACTGTAGCCTATTTGTGCACATTCAACATGTCAACATACCTATTTAATACAGGGAACTTTTTAAAACTCAGGCCTTTCCTATCTAATACCTCTAGAAGTCCATTTGCGTGACCTTCCAACTGTAACCCAGGAGCTGAATAGCTCCCTTGATGAAGTGTGAACTTGCTCCCAGATTTGACACAAATACTTTTTTTTGGGGATGTATTCTGTTCCACTGATAAAATGACTATCTGGCTGTACCCAGGAACTTAATTAACTTCAAAAAGGCCTACCCTCTCACAGGCTAGAGCTAGCTGTCACCAGGGAAGTGTCCACTTTTGTGCCCCAGAACAGGTTTGAAGTGACCAGAGAAGTGTGGGTGTTCAAGTCCCTGACCACACCTCTGGGATGAGCGCAGGAGCTCTGCACAGGGGAAGAAATGCCATGTTGGAGTAGGTAGAGAGGGGCACTGTGAGATTGTTTGCACTAGGGCACACAGGAACTGTTGCAAAAGTATGTAGGGCTACCCCGTGAATATTTTCCCTATTGGTTAGGTTATGCAGGCTAGTGCCAGGATAAATATGGCACCCCTGAGTTCTCTCTTTAGAAACCTAAAGGACATGTAGAAGGTAGAAGGAGGGATTCAGCTGCTGTTGAGACTAGTAAAGTGACCTGTAAGGCTGGACCTTCTCCCAATTGTACCTAGAAAGACAGAAGTAAACTCCAAGGGTCAGTCGACTGACCTCCTGTTAAGCTACAGGCACTCAACAAGCTGCTATAACCCCATTCTTCATTACAGCCCAGATGACCGTTTCCAATTGGACCTGCCTTGGACACTGCGGTAGTGAGTCTTGACTCCTAAAGGGCGGTTTCTGCCATTCTGGGACCCTTGGCTGTGCCTTAACATACTGAAAAACCTAGGTCTTAAAAACATTTTGCTACTGGGGCAAACATTCAGGTTCCCTTGTTCAGAACTTTTCAGCAGCAGCAAATACATTTCAGCAGGGCATCGCAGAGAGGGTATTTATCCTCGTGGCAACCTATATATCTGCTTATTTGAGAGACTTGCCCCTTAGTCTGAACTCTGCAAGTAGAAATGTTCACCGGATGAAGTACAAAAGTATCCAGCAGTGGGAGACTTTCCTTTGCTATGAATTTTGAGTTTCTCTCGCTCTGAACTTTCTTTACAAATGTCAATGGCTTCACTAGGAGCCCGTCAGACAGCTATCCTGCATCATATAGATCCCTTCTTGACCACAGCCTGCTGTCCTGCCCCGCGGACAATTCTGCTATTTCAAAGATTAGGGCCTGTTTATGATCTTGGCAGAGAGGATACAATAGAATTGTGATTTGGCAGACAGGAAATCTGTCACGTTTGTGACAGATTAACGCTATATGGCAAGATCATAATCAGGCCCTAAGTAAGAAGCTGAAAGATCTGAACAGTACAAACCTGGTTTGAGTACCTGACCTGCGCCCCATAGCAGTAGGCATTAAATCACACATAGATACCAGTCAAGCACAACCCAATAAGTGTGTTTGGCTCTTAGTGCTTTTTGGCACCATTTTAATTCAAAACTTTAAAAGGTCATATCTTTTTTTCACCTTGCTGGCTTTTTATCATTTTAGTATTATCTTGTTAATTTAATCATTCTCTATTTTCATAAATTGATGCAAGATGTTTATTGTGTTGGGTGCTCGAGTTTTTAAACCCTTGGATGCGTTGGACGGCCCCCGATTGTACGATGTCACAGTGGGCATGTGCGGAGGATGGCCGAGGGCTGTCCGAATCACGCCCACCTTTTATTTCGCCTCACTGCAGCAGAATTTCTGCCGTGGTTAAAGGGTCAACTGTTCCGGCACTTCTAAATGCTTTACACATTTTCTTAAGTTAAGCCAGTCTGCTCTGTACCATATCTACCAGGGGTTGAGCTCAGGTTTAAATCACTGAAACCTTTACTCGACCTAACAATAAAAAGTTACATTATTACTTGTGCTAGACTATCATCCACTCCAACTAATAATTCCCTTTAATACATTGGTATTGGTGTTCAGCAGTGGGATCCAGAACTTATGTTTAGCAGTACCAAACAGCTATCAAATTAGAAATGAAAGATTCTTAAATTGAAGAGAAGGCAAAAATACATTTTTGATTTTTAATTGGCATCAGATCTCTGATTGAGTCATTTTTTATTTTTCCAAACTATTATTAATTGCACTTTTAGACCCTTTAAAATTCTAAAAGAATTTCAGAGTCGGATCTGGGTACCCTGACAACTAATAATTCCCTTTAATACATTGGTATTGGTGTTCAGCAGTGGGATCCAGAACTTATGTTTAGCAGTATCAAACAGCTATCAAATTAGAAATGAAAGATTCCTAAATTGAAGAGAAGGCAAAAATAAATTTTTGATTTTTAATTGGCATCAGATCTCTGATTGAGTCATTTTTTTATTTTTCCAAACTATTATTAATTGCACTTTTAGACCCTTTAAAATTCTAAAAGAATTTCAGAGTCGGATCTGGGTACCCTGACAACTCTCACTGTGGTGAAGATGAAGGCCCTATGCAGTATAAAGGCAAATGAAGTTGAGCCAGAAGCCAATAAATTGGGTTACAAAAGACCCCTCAAGGGCATTGAAAAAATACAGCAAGCACAGATCCCCTCTGAGGATGAAGAAATGGATGTGTGCACCCATTGATACCTGTACACCCCCCTACAGACTGTCCCCTGCCTTACCTCATGCTCCACACCAAGATGTTGGCCCTCCTCCCCTAGTAAACCCGCCTGTTAGATTTGGGGGTCTCTTGTTGGCACAGGCAGGTACTTGCGACAAATAGGGACACTTGCCTCTCATCAGGGTAAGGGGTACACTCCTAAAATAACCCCTGATCACCCCCTTGGTAGCTTGGCACGAACAGACAGGCTGATCTCAGAGGCAGTGTGTAAAGCATTTGTGACCACAAACAGTAACCCAGTGACAACACTACAAATGGACACAACACAAGTTTCTTTTAATCAAAAATAAGTATTATTTATAAGTATGGGCGAATTTAGCGAATGTCACGTTGGCAAATTTTGCGGATTTGCGAACTCGCAATCCGCAAAATCCGCGAATTCCCGCGAATTTGCGGATTTTTTTTTTATGTTCGCACGGGTTTCTGCAAGTTCGCGAGGGTTTTGTACAATTTCGCAAATTGCGAAATTGTACAAAACGCGTGCGAACTTGCAGAAACCCATGCGAACGCAATGTGCCCAGTAGGGTATGTGCCTCTTGTGTGAATAAAAGGTCAGAGAAAGATCAGTTCAGCAGATGAAGAGAAAGAAGCTCCTGGTCAAAGGAACAGCACGGGTATTGCGCTCGTGAAAGTCAAGGATGCAAAGCCTATCCAGCATCACAGCTGATTTTCCACGGTAGATTTGGGAAGAAGGCACACCTGCCGAACCTCGACAACGCTCACGATTGTTTTTGGGCTAATGAATGAGTCACTGAATTTGAGCATCAACTAGTTCGAGCGACCATGTGTGTGTTACTATGCAATCGCCCCGAACGGCGCAGGGGTCCCTTGAGTGAGCTGTATACCTGTGCCCAGCCATGCAACTATTTTACAATGGCGCCAGCAAGCTGCCAGCGCCGTTGTAAAATAGTTACAAAGTTAGCTTGCACAGGAAGCACTTAGATAAAATAAAGCAGCCCCTGCTTCGTTTTATCTAGTGGTTCCTGTGCAAGCTAACTTTGTAACTATTTTACAACGGCGCTGGCAGCTTGCTGGCGCCATTGTAAAATAGTTGCATGAGTGGGGGTTCAACTTTTGAACCCGTTATGTTCGCGGATTTTTTTTTGCGGATTTTGCGGGAAATCCGCAAAATTCGCGGATTGCGGATTTCCCAAAAATCCGCAAAATCCGCGAGCGTAACGGATTTCCCGCTCACACTTAATTATTTATATAGACTTAACACAAGACCGTTAAACGACAAAAATCCCAAATACTATACTTAAAAATGGTAGTTTTAACTTAGTTCAGTTCAGTTCTTAATATGTGACACTTTGCGTCAATGTGCCTTACGATGCGTTGCGCTTCCACAACAAGTAATGTTGCAGCGATGGAAATGCGGCAAAGTTCCCTTGCAAAGAAATAAAGACGTGAAGATCTTCCAGATGTTGAACGCTTCTCTGAGGATGCGAGGAGTCTCGGTTCGATGCATCAGCTGCAGTGGTGACACCCTTGTTCAGTAATTCGATGGCAACAGCCTTTGCTGTGGCACTCTTTTTCCACATTGCGAGAAGCTTCCGCACAATGCAACAACTACAGCCCCAACATTCAAGATGCGACGGCAGCAGCTCCAACGGTGGCACGCTTATCCGGGGATGCAAGGTGCTTTTCTTGATACGGTGCAAATCGACTGCAGCAGCACCGACATCCACGATGCGACAGCAGCAACAGCGACGGTGACGCTCTTCTCTCTTATTGTGAGACTCTTCTCCTGTTGCGGTGCAATACGAAAGCTACATAAGTGACACCCTACCTTGGAGTTGCGACGGCAGCAGCATCGACGGCGACACACTTCCTCTCCGTTGCGAGACGCTTCTCTCGATGCAGTGCAATACGATAGCTACAGTGCTGGCATTCACGATGCGACGGCAGCATCAGCGACGGCAACTCGCTTTTTCCTCATTGAGCTGCGTTTCCAGATCCATGCGACATGCAGTCTCTCAGAAGGTCCAAAACAGCAGCAGGCACTTCCAAGGAACTTTGGGGAGCTTGGGTTTGAAGCCTATTGTACCTAAAACTTCAGCAGAAGGCAAGCTCTTTTCCAAGCCCTTGGAGATCCTACACATGTTGAAAATAAAGCACACAAAGTTCTTTCTCCTTTATTTGGTAGTCAGGCAACCACTGCAGGCCAATCCTCCAAGCAGCATTTCAGCTTAGGGATAGTCTCTCCTCAGTTTCTTTAGGTTCCTCTCCTCAGTAAAGGTTTCTTCTTGTAGTCCAAAAGTGATCTAATTTCTTGGGATCAGGGTCCCAATATTTATACCCCCAAATCCTTTGTCCTCTGAGGGCAGAGGGGCCTTTGCCCAGTCCAAACCAGTTCTGGAGCAGTCTGTTTACATGACACCTTCTTTTCTTTCATAGTGCAGGGCCGAAACATCAGACACCCAACAGGAAGTGGAGCCAGCATTATGGAGGGAAAGTGCAACCTAGGAGCACTTTGTTGACATGATTCCTTCTCTTCTTTCACAGCGCCGGGCAGAGACATCAGACGCACCACATGGGGTGGAACCAGCACTGTGGGGGGAAGGCAGTGTCCTATTCAGGTCCCAGGTGCAACTCCTCCCTCCCATCTAGATGCAAATCTCTCTATTCACCATTTGGCTGACTCATTCTGTCTCCTGGAATCCCCCAGCCCTGTCACTCAAACTCCAGACAAGGAATACACACCTAGCAGAGGCAGGCTTGGAGAGTTAGACAATAAAATACCTATTTTCTAAAAGTGGTATTTTCAAACACAGAATGTTAAAACCAACTTCACAAAAAGTTGTATTTTATCATTCAGGCATACTAAACTCGAATTTCCACCATATACTCTGAGTCAGCTAGGATTATTAGATGTAGTACTCTAACTTCCCATTCGGGCCTATGGAGAAGTGTTAGACTTGCAATAGTGAAAAACGAAAATGGCTGTAATTCACTATTAGGACACTATTAGGACATGCCACACACACCAGGGCATGTCCTACCTTATACTTACAATGCACCCAGCCCTTGGGCCTCCCATATGGGTGTCTGATATGAAGAAACAGGAAGGTTTAGGGACTAGCAAGTGGGTTAACTTACCCAGTCAGCATTGCAGTACCAGACTGCACACAGGCTCTGCAATGGAAGACATTAGACACACTTTTACAGGCGGCTTCTGTGGGTGGCACATACAGTGCTTCAAGCCCACTAGCATCCCTGGGCACACTCAGTGCACTGTACCAGGGTCTGACCAGTAAATCAAATAAGCCAATCATGGAATCACTAATTCATACATTAATTTATAATAGGGAGTGCATATGCACTTTAGCACTGATCAGCAGTGGTAAATCGTCATGTAACCAACAAAAACAGTTCAGACAAAATAGAGGAGGAAGGCAAAAAGTTCAGGGATGAATCTGCAAAAAGGGCCAAGTCCAACACCGCCCCCACACCATCTCTCTTGTCTTCTCTGGCCCAGACACCAGTCGCATAGCCGGCTACGACGCCGACCCTTGGTCATGCTGGGCCCCCTTCACTGATCACTTCCCCCTCTTACGCCACCCTCCACACCCCCTCTGATGTCCTCCTAGGCCCCGTGCTGATTATTCCTTCCATCATGGTGCCGGCTCCCGGCGATTCTGGGTCTCTGCACCAGCTTCCTATTGCGTGCCAGGAAGTACTTCTGGACCTCCACCGCCAGGTTGTCACTCCGACACCGGCAGGGCCGCAGCTAGGTTGATAGCCATAACTGAGCATCGACACAGTGAGTTTTTTCCTCCATGGCCCCCGCTGTGAAAACCACTACCTGGCAGTCTTGGGCAGTCAACCAGACCCTCAGAGATGCCAATCCCCATTTTTTCCCATGTTGCCTCCTCACTTTTTTCTCTAATTTCTGCGCCTCAGCAGCGACAATATGCAGCCTACTGCTCCCGCTGCCCGGTCTGATTGGGGCCGGCACCAACCACAGACACAGGTAAACCTTTGCCCTTATAAGTGAGAATCTCCTAGTGGTTAGCATCTCCCCAGACCCTCCCCTTTCCTCTTTTTCCATTACATTCCTCTTTCCCTTCCTTTCCTAAATACACTCTCCCCCTGACTTTTCCTCCTCCTGGTCGCTCCTTCACTGTCTTAAGGCACACATGTTTGAAGGCTTGCATGTCGTCTGATTGATTATTACAGCCAGCAATCACTTTGCTGCGCCATATGCTTCACTGGGTACAACTCATTGGAAGACATCCTCCTACCTTCCCAGCTTTGTGAAAACCATGCAACCAGCAACTGCCAAACTGAAACCTCACTTTTTTTCCCCAGGGAAGCAGTGACAATTGAGACTGGGCTCACCATTGGTGTCTCTAATGCGTTTTTTACTCATGATTAAAAATGTGTATAGTATGTCCTTCTAACATACAGGCAACGTGACGTATGTTGTCTGCGTCAACCTACACCTGTAATTCTATGACTCTCACACTCGTTTGACTGAGACCACCTCACTTCACTGGTGTACCATGCAATCTATGTACTAATGGTTCCCCACTCTAACTAGGTCAGCACACAACCATGTACATTTGTTTAATGTCATCTTTGTACCCCTTTTTTTCCATCAATCTAGGTCTACAACCAAAGAGACGTTGCCCTTGTATATGTAAAGTATACAAGATAAATAGGTGACGTCTTGTTTTTTGGTATATCATTCACAGGGAATGGTTGACACAGTTCTTATTCCACCATCCTAGGTGAAGAATAGAGTCAGCTCTTTCTGGTCCTGAAGAAATGCCATGATCCATTATGGGCTGTAATAGGCATGAATCATGTTGACCTTGCTATGCACTACCTTTTGTAGCTAAATAGATCATCAAATCTATTTTATGCTTGCATCATGTTTTTAACCTTGACAAAAGGACCAGAGTATTAAAACTCTTTTTCATGTCTGGATCCCTTTAGCCAATTTTAACACACATTTCACTTACCCATTCTACTCACTTTTTACCACTCATTCATGCCAACATACATCGACAAAAAAGAAAAGATCTTCGATAAAGACCCCCCTTGAGGGCCCCGTTGGACATTGCAGCACCGGACCAACTAGGAACTGCCTGATGAGGTAGCATGACATGCCTTGGGGTGTGTAAGGGCCCTTGCACCTAAAAGGAGCACTCCCCACCCTCCACTAGACCCACTCACTCACTCAGAAACAGTACACTCTATACTCTTTCATCACTGGTGAGGCCAGTGTGCTGGAACTTTAAAAAAACCGAAGTCCCTCCTTCTTTGTTTGGGAATGGATGTAGCCCAATGGTTGAGGGGGTAGGGTGCCATCTGGCCCAAAATTGATTTTCGAGTATATCATCCAGTGCTTGGAGTGAACCAGGCACTTCCAGCATAAGTCTCTCTGAGCTGACTATCCACTAGTTGGAGCTCAATGATAAGCTTTATGCAAGGGAGCTGCATGACAAACTGGCAGCCATAGCACTGGAGGAGACGTATTTGCAATGGAGGATACAAGCTGACCTTTGAGGAGAGGGGGGCTAGCTTAGGACTTTTCATGACAGAATAAGGTAGCAGCAATGGTGAGGTGTCTACAGGTTGGCCACACACACCTCACTTTCTAAGTATTTTGACTAGTTTTGTGGTGGGATATGACATTGACAAATGTGTTGCCTCCCGTGGAAAGGCATTGAAAATGCTCAGGGTGGGGCAGCAGCACAGGAGGGTCTTTCTGTGGGAGTTTGTTCCAACACTCGGTAAGGAAACACTCTTGACTCTAGAAGAGGGAGTGGCTGACTCAGACACAGATGTTTGGTTTCACATCTGAAGAGTACTAGAAAAAGTTCCAGGACACACCTAAAATAGATAGATAGATAGATAGATAGATAGATAGATAGATAGATAGATAGATAGATAGATAGATAGATAGATAGATAGATAGATAGATAGATAGATAGATAGATAGATAGATAGATAGATAGATAGATAGATAGATAGATAATAGATAGATAGATAGAAAGATAAATAATTGAAATAAATAATTAGTAATGTAATAGTTAAATGTCTCTATAATGACGACATACAAGATCACTGAAAGCAAAATAGAAAGCCAAAGAAGCAGGCCATACAGACTAAATAGTTTACAAGCATAACTGTACTCTTCAATGCACTTCATTGTATACATACTAAAAAGAGGACAACTTTTCAATGAACAGTTTCAAGTAGACACAATATGGTATGCTATGAATTAGCAGAAGTCATATAAACAAAGACCACTCCAAAACAGCATTAGCAGAAGACATGAACTAATAAAGCTGAAATGTGCCCTGTGAGCAATCAAAATCATTAAGAACTGGTAGAAAGAATCTTGCTATCACATCAGGCTCTAGATAGATTGGCAACACTAAATTAATAATAAAGTTAAAAAAAACACTGGCAGTGACGGAAACTATCTTGTGTGCTGACATGCTATTTGTGAAAGAGCAACTAAATTTGCCAATAGATGAATTAGGTTGACCCATTGCCCCATTGTGCAGGTTGCAGTGGAAAGAAGCAAAATGTAAATGACACAACTGCAGACCAATAATTGAGGAAATCTGGCAGCAAGCCCCTTGCAGTAAGTATATTCTGCATACAATTTGTGATGAAATATGTGAGGTCATAAGCAGTGCATGGCGAGGGTGCAGTTTATAGTTAGTTCCTTGGACTAGAAGTGCAGAATCTCAGTATTTTTCTGTATATGAACAATCATTTCAACCCATTTCAACACCTAACTATAACGTCTCTTTAGCTTTTGTTTTTTTTAGCAAATTTCTGTTTGTTTAATCATATTTAACCAACACCCTGATTGTGCAGGTCCTGGGCCCACTCCCACAAGTGGGTAAACCCACATCAGCCTGCTCTCTGTTGTTAGTCCCTGCCTTGTGCCCTCCTCCTGCCTGACCTCTGCTCTCAGTTTGTGTGCCCCTGTCCCTTCCACTTGCCCTTAGTGGTCAACTTACTGCTCCTGCACATGTTGGGTTGGCCTCTGCTAGAAATGGGGTTACTGGTTGACTGGAGTGTGTGTCATAGTCAAGCAGCAACCACAATCATAGTCATGGTAAGCCACAAACAAACCCCACATTTTTTTAAACTTTATTTTTCGCTTTACGATAAAAACAAAACATCAACAGAAGCAAACCCCAAATTAACCTGTGCTTACACCTGGTTAGCTTATCCCAGAGCCATCAGGCTTAAGAGGCAATGAGTAAAGTATTTCTGCAAAACTGCAAACATTAAAAATAGTGAAAACACCCCACAACAAGATCTCACACCATGTTAGACAAATAGAGAAAACTCATATAAATAAAACTAGACCAAAATGAGAAACATCTCTTCCAATGTAGAAAATGTAATAAGGCAACTCCAGTGTTATTCTTTTTAACAGATAGGCCTTGCAGTATTGAAAAACTAATTTAAGAGGTTTTCACTTTGAGCCCTTTTGGGTTGTCCAGGGCTTACCCTAGGGGTGATGTACATATGTGTTGAAAAAGACGGGTTTTACTTGGCAAAAGGTTTATTTGCCAGGTTGACATGGCTTTCAAACTGCACACACAGGCTGCAATGGCAGGCCTGAGGCATGTTTGAAGGCTACTTAATAGGGTGGCTCAGCCAATGCTGAAGGTCCACGGTGTTGGATCTAGCCCTGATCTCTTGACTGGGTGAGAGCTTTCTGCTTAATTCAGAGACTCTGTCCCTCACCACCCCTTTTTGTAAATATAGAAGGTCCACTAGTAGCATTAAATTAAAAAGGTCCTGGGCACATAAAGTGCCTCTTTCCAAGAGACTTGCAAGTAAATTAAATATGCCAATTAGGACAAAGCCAATTTTACTGTGTTTTAAGGAGAGAGCACAAGCACTTTAACGCTGGTTAGCCGTGGTAAAGAGCACAGAATCCTATGGGCAATAAAAATGATATCAGAAAAATATGCAGGAGTAAGGCAAAGAATTGGGAGGTAAGACCACCCTAAGGCTGCCAGATTTAACATGTGCCTAGGGTTGAAATGTGATAGGCAATTGGTGCAACTGATTGATTCTTGCAATATGGACCTACAGCTGGAAATCCCCTGCTTTATCTGCAATTTAGCTTGGAAAAGAAGACTAAAGCGAATATGATTAAGAATACTTGATGCTAGTTTGATAAAAGATAAGAGATAATACCACTTTTATGTGCCATGTATTCAACAACCTGTACAACTGAAGAGTAAGCAATAAGTAGCAATGGATTTAGGGCCTCATAAGTGAGATATTTAAAAAACAAGGCAGGCATAATATCACAGTGATTGGAGCTAAGCTTCATTGATTGCAAAGATAATTGGTCTAACATGCGAATAGAAGCAAACTCACTGCATACCGGAATTGATTGAGACTAAACATAGAATCTGAACTATAAGAAATAGGCTTTGAGTTCAGTGCAATTATTCCACAGAAGTGAACTGATGTTTAAACAGGCTATTGTGGAATGGAATGACCACCAGAGGTAGAGGCACTCTGCTGTGATTTGTGGTGATGCATCTGGAGGAATCATAATGATTGGTAAAATGAAGAGTTGACGTCTGACACTGAGGGTGTAATTGTTAATGGAGGCTGGGAATATGGGTTAGTTGTAATTAGTGGAAGGTGGCTTTTAGAAGTGAGAGAGATGTGTTTGCCTGCAGAAGAGCTTGTGTGTGCCTGTGAGATATGAAAATGTTGAATTTGATATTAAGGGCAGAGGGCCTGTGTAGGAGATTTAAATTGAAATGAGAGCTGTGGTAGTAATAGGGGACTATGACTTCTTACATAAAGGTTTAAGTGAGCATTCAATAGCTCTTCCATAGCGTATGTTTGGCACACCTGTGCATACAATAGTGGTACTATTAGTAATTGATATAAATTATTATACATTATGATTTGTTTCATCTGATAAAACCTAGATCTTAAGGCAAAAGGTTAGGGGAAAACCACATTAAGGATGCCAGGTCTAATAGCCTCCGTTGTCAATTTGCTGTCCCCACCCCCTTCCACCTGCTCTACATTCTGGGTGTGTACCCCAGCACCCCCCCTCCTTCCCTTAATTCTCCATTGTGTTATCTCTGCCCTTATTGACCTACTCTCCTCTCTGATAATCTGGCCCTCTTCCCCCTGCCCTCCGTGGTCCATTGCGTTTTCAATGCTTATGTAGGCCTTCCCCCCATGTTTAACTTGCTTCCACAGCCTCCCTCCCCTGCCTTCTTTTCTGCATCTGCTTCCGCCTGCCTCTTCCTGCCTGCTCTCTGTGGTCAACTTTGTGCCTCTGCCCATGCCAGCCTCCTCTGCATAACTGGCTTGCTGCCCCTCCCCCATCCACTGTCCACTATTCTTTATGTGATTGCCACCGCCACCACCCCCCAAAATCTCTTCAGGTTCCTATGTGTTGCCTCTGCCCAAGCTGGGTATTCAGCTTGCTGCTCCTGCCCTGCCCCTCCCGCCTTACTATTCACTTTCCATCTGTACGCCCGTGCCTCCTCCTGCCTGCCGTCCATGTTCAACTTGCTGCACCTTCTGGTGTCGGCTTGCTCTTTGTGGTTAGGTCGCTGCTCCTGCCTCCTTCATTCTCCGTATGCATGTCCCTAACCTCCCCCTCCAGTGCTCTGTGGTTGGTTGTGCTGCCCATGCCCATGCTGGCCTACCCTGAAGAGTCAGCTTGCTGCTCCTGCCCTTTCTCCATTCTGTCCGCCCATCGGGCTCCATCTGCGTGTCATTGCTTCCTCTTGCCCTTCCTACAAGGCCAGCTTGATGCCCCTTCTGATGCCAGCCTGCCCTCTGTGGTCAGGTAGCTGCCCATGGACCCTCATTCTCTGTATGTGTTCCTAACGGTTCCCTCCAGTTTGCTGTGCTGGCCTGCCTTCTGTGGTTACCTTGCTGCCCCTCCAACTCCCCAGCTCTCTGTTATCCATGTTTGAGCCCCTTACCTCTCCCTCCGGTCCTCTGTGGCCCAATGTGTTGTCCCTGCCCCCTCTCCTCTGCCCTCTGCTCACTGTCTGCATGCCCCTGCCCCCTCCTACTGGTCCTTCATGATCTGATAGCTGCCCATGCTGATGCAGGCCTGCCAACTGTGGTCAGTTTGCTGCCCCTGCCCCTACTCGCCTTCACACTGCTTGTGTGCATGCCTCTGCTCCCTCCCTTCTGCTCTCTATGGTCTGCGGTGGGGCTGCTGCCCTTGCCAGCCTGCCCACCACGGTCAGTTTGTGGATCCTGATCCTCCCAACCTCCCTTAGAACTGTTCTCTGAATGCGTTTGCCTGCACCCTCCACCTACCCTTCAAAGTGTGTTGCTCAGCCACTGCCCCATCCCCTGGCCTGTGTGGCAGGTTGCTGCCCTGTACCCTACCCTTCATTGTCACAGTAAGTGCCCGATCCCTTCCTTGTGCCCTCCACAGTCCATTGTTCTGCCAGTGCTCATGCTGTGTGCTATGCCTTGTCAGTTGCTGGCCCTTTCCCTGCCCACCTCCCCCTGCCCTTCGTTGTCTGTGTGTATGCCCCTCTATCATACCCTCTTTGGCCAGTTATGCAACCACTGCTGCCGCCTGATCTGTCTGTTCAACTTTCTGCCCCTGCCACCTCCCTCAATGGTCAGTTCATTTGTCCCTGCCCCCTCCCTAGCCTGCCATGGGCTGTCACTGATCCGGCTTCCTGCACTGCCTGGTCAACTTGTTGGCCCTGCCCCACTACCCCTGCCCTTCTTTGTCGGTTTGCATGCCCCTGCCTCCCTCTCTCCTTCTCTCTGTGCCCACTGTATTGCAACTGCCCATGGTCTGCCCTGCCTAGCCAGCTTGCTGTCACTGCCCTCATTTGCCCTCTACTTCTGTCACACTCCTCTTGGGTCAGTTTGCCTCCCACCCGCCTCCTTCCTCCTGCCCTTTCTTGTCCATTGTGCTGCCCCTGCCACCTGCTTATACACATTTTTAGGTTTCTAGAGCACCGACCATAATGTCTATGCTAGCATCAAGATGGCTTCAGATGTGCCACACTATTGACATAAATACAAATGCTAGTGCTCTTGTCCCTTATTAGAGCACTGAGGGAAGCTCAAGTAACACACTGGCTAGTTAACTCACAGACTGCTATTGGTGTTTAAAGTACATGTTTCAGTCGGCATATCAGAATGCTTTACTAATTTGGATGAGAAATACATTTGAGAACTCATGAGATGTGTGTTCATTTTAGCTTGTTAGAGAACTAAACATCATTTCTACAACAAAATAAACCTCCTCATTGTGTTCATTTCTAAAGGAAATGCTTTCAATTTTACAGCTTTGATTCCATCAAGATGGCTTCCGGTGTTCCGCGCTTTTGTTATGAATACAAATGTTAGCACGCTGGTTGTTTATTAGAGCACTGTGGAAAGCTGCAATATCCCAATGGGGAGTTTACTGACAGGCTACTGGTGGTGGTGAAAGTATATGTTTCCGGCTGCGTGTCAGAATGTTTTACTAACATAGATGAGAAATATATTTCTGAAATCAGCGATTAGGGGCACCTCCTTTTCATGGCAACTGCTTAACAGATCACCCTCCAAATTCTCCTGAAAGGAGCTAAAGTGGAGGACCTTTTCTTTTGGAATGTTTTGTCAAAAGGTAGCAAAGTTATTAGTGAAAGAAAAAGGCTCAGACCTACTTATAACTACAAAGTAATTACCGCCACAGTCTAACCTATCTAAATACAAATAAAGACGTAAACAAGCACACAAATGCAAAGTCTTAAACATTTTAAGGAAACGTAGGCTCATATAGTGCCGCAAATAGTCACTCTTTTCCAATTTGTTGTAGTTGCCATATTTGGCATGTTCTGGTGTTTTTTTTTTCCTGCTGTGGAGATGGGGCTTAGATTTGGCCTGGATAAACAGAGAAGTGGCATGGGACTCATCTACCCCCTCAACAAGAGTTGCCAGTGAGCAGTTGTTAGTGATTAAACTGGAATGGAAAACTTTGTAGGCACTCTGTCAACTGTGAATGATGGTTTATCATTGCATAGATTTAAATTTCTGTTAATAGGGACAATTTAAGCAACACATGATCACCGTGAGGCAGCCAGGCTTAATTTAGAGGCAATGTATGAAGTATTTATGCAGTGCCAAACCGTAAATACCATTTATTCCAAGTTTGACAGCTGAATCTGAGAAACTGCAGGCAGAAACCAGGTTCACAACGTTTGATTTACATATGTATGACATATTTGCGACAAATTTTATCACAAGAACGTTTATTGACAACATTTGTAGTGAGAAAATAGCAGTGTGTGTTTTTTTTAATATTGCACAACTTGGAATTCTGATCCCCGCACAAAGGGGCATATTATCAAGCCTGGGCGATAAAAGTATCGCTGCTTTATCAGCAGGAATCTGCCGATAAAGTGGCGTTAATGGGCTTCATAATATGCTCTATGGAATTCCAATCGAAGCTCATGCTAGATGTCCTTCACATTTAACATGAGCTTCGATTGGAATTCCATAGAGCATATTATCAATCCCATTATAGCCACTTTATCGGCAGTTTCCTGCCGATAAAGCAGCGATAATTTTATCGCCCAGGCTTGATAATACGCCCCAATCCCTTAGTGCAGTGTCAAATTACCTCGAAATGTTGTCTGAAGCAGTAGCAAGGGGGCAAAAAAAATATCCATAATTCTTTATATTATCCTAAATGAGAATACATACCATTCTACAACACAACCATGAATGCACGGAGGGTAAACATTTAAAAGGAACCTTTTTCACACAACCTCAGCTTATGGACGGGCTTTAACAATTGTATTTTTGTCTTGAATATGGAAACATCTTATAATTCTCACCTAGAACAATAAACCCTGTGTGGAAAATTGTGCTGTAGATTAATTGCAGATAGAAAATCAGGCAAGGGACAAAAGTGAAGGAGAAATCTTTGGAAACTAGACTTAGGGCATGATTTAGATCTTGTCGGGCGGGTTACTCTGTCACAATGGTTACGAAATCCTGTCAACCGAAATATAATTAGATTTGTAGTTCGGTGGTCGGAATATCCGTTACAGTTGCGAGGGAGTAACTATTTTCACCAAAATCTAATCAGGCTCTAAAAGTCAAATGAAGACTTGCTCTGGAGAGGTCGAGTGAAATATATTAGTTACTTATGTACCTAATTTTAATGATAAATAAAATGTAAATTTGAGCTTGTTATTTGAAAATAGTGCAGTCTTTTATTGCGAAATCCCAGGACACTCAGGGGCACATTTATGTTAACTGGTGCATCCCCAGGGATGCTCCAGTTAATGTGCGCCACAGTGCGCCACAGCTCCGCCACCCATGGTGCGCCGCATTTATAATGCGGCGCACCATGGTGCAAAAACGGCACAGATGCGTGACGCATCTGTGCCGTAAATGTGGCGCATTGCTGGAGTTGCATCGCAAGCGCGACGCAGCTCCAGCAAGGCTCGGGGGTACACCATCTGCACAATGCTGCGTCAAGACCTACGCCTGCTTCAAGCAGGCGCAGGGTTTTGACGCAGCAATGCCCCGAAAGTGACTGAGTGAAATCTCATAGATTTCACTCAGCCACTTTCAGAAGGCGTTCCTGCACAAGAACACCCCCCCCTGCGCAGGAACGCCTCCTTATGGCGCAGTGCTTTACAACGTGACGCATCTCCTAGATGCTTCACGTTGTAAATAGGGCGCATTGTTTGCGCCGCAGTTGCGTCAAAAAAAGTGATGCAATTGCAGCGCAAAGAGGCGCAACGGCCTCATAAATCTGCCCCTCAGTACTTCCAGATGCAGCACCAGTGCCAGATTTTTCAGTGCTCAAAGAAAAAATTAAACTTGACTGGTGGAAAACTTCAATGAGAAGTGAACAGGAAATTTTTGTTCTTCTTTTTGTAATAATTTTGTGCTATGAGGCTGCTCAGATATAGCAGCACAGGCCCTTCCCAAGTATGTCTGAGCAGCTTCTTTTCTTTTGGCCTTTAACTTTTTTTATGTATCATTTATGCTCTAGGTTAATCTCTAGCAATTTCATGACAGTGAAAAATTGGCAAATTGTGAGCCTATTTAAGGAGGATTAGGCAACATTTATGATAAAAAGGGGAAAAGGACATGTCTGTTCGACTCAACATTGTTTACACGGTTTTCCACCAACATTTTGCTTTTAAACCTTCTGTTTTGCTGACTTCGTTTTTGCAGGCTTAAGACTCTGCACACTTTATCACTGCTGACCAGTGCAAATGTGCTTGTTCTCCCTTCGTCAAACATGGCATAACTGGCTTATACCTAATTGGCATATTTAATTTACTTGCAGTTCCTAGGAAAGTGGTACTGCATGTGCACAGGTCCAGTAAAAGAAATCCTACTAGAGGGCCTGCAGCACTGATTGTGCCACCAACTTAAGTAGCCCTTTAAATAGGTCCCAGGCCTGCAATTGCAGCCTGTGTATGCAGCTTTATACTGCCATTTCGACCTGTTAAAATAAGCCTTTTGCCGGGCACAAACCTTCCTTTTTAATACATGTATGTTACTCCTAGGGTGGGCACTGGACAGCCCAGATGGAAGGGCACAGTGTATTAAGAGTTTGGACAAGTATATTTTAGTTTTATATGTCCTGATAGTGAAATACTCTTAAATTCATTTTTCACTATTGCAAGACCTACCTCTTCTATAGTATAACAATAGAGCTATCTTATTACATTTAATAAGCTGTAACTTCCAAATGGGAACAGGTAACCAGTTCATGCTTGGTAGCTTTGGAGTTGTATTGAAAAATACTCTCTTATGATAAAGTTGGAGTTTAAATAACAAATTTGGAAAATGCCACTTTTAGAGAGTCGGGCTTTTCCTGCCTTAGCCATTTAGTATCTGCAGCCTGTCTCTGGGTCACATGACTGGGTGTAACTGGTAGTTGGCCTTTGTGTATTCTTTATAGACAGCCACCCACATGGAATTCTTAGGTGTGCCTGAATGGGCCATCACTGGCAGAATGGAAGGGTGGACCTGGGCTAGCCCTACTTACAATCGAAAAAGCTGTGTCCTGCTACCACAAAAGGGCTGCAAACCCCCGCAATTAGTCTGGACCCCAGAAAGGGGCTGAAGAAAACATGTGCACTTCAGAGGGAAATCTCTAGAAGCTACTCCCACTTCAAAGGAGGCACCTCAGACACCAACTGTTCAGTACACTCCAGGACCTGTGGAGACTCTGCAAGGAAGTTGGACTGCTGTTCTGCTGAAATGACTGAAGTCCTATTGGACTACTGTGTTGCTGGACTGCTGCCTTGCTGTATTGCTGCCGTACTGCCCTCCTGACTTAGTCAGAGGAATTGGACCTGCACCTGAACCCAGGCCCCCCAGAGTGAATCCGAGGGCTAGGCTGCTGGCTTGCAGGGACATAACATGTTCCCAGCTGGAGCAAGCCTCTGTCCCCAACGGGTGCCTTTCAAGTCCTGGACCCTTGGTGTGGCCTCAAAGAGGCTAAATTGAAGGTTTTGGGCTCTTCATGATTGCAAACAGGGCCATTGGTGCCGAAACCTTGTCACTCGCACAGCCTGACTACAAGAAGTCCTGTAAGCACCACCCTTTATGCTACAACAACATTCACTAGCAGAGAGTGTCACAGCAAAGCTCGAGCCAACTGTTCGCAATCACAACAGGATCTTCGCCCTAGAGCGACACCTGTCTGGGCCGCCTGGCCGGCTTTTACTGCTACATTAACAACTTTATGCAATGCTTCCCTGCTCCTTGCGGCCCACTCCACTACAAACGGGACCATTTGCACTGGACTGAGAAGGTAACATTTCAGCTTGACTAACCTGGTCCCTGTAACAGACCCGTGCTCCATTGCGGTAGGCCTGAATTTGTGACTTTCTCCTGGTCTTGCACGACCAGATAGCTGCGAGTGTTGCTTTGGGCTTTTTGGGGCTATTTTTACTTGAATCATTAAATTTGCATATCTCCGGTTCTGATTGAATTTTTGTTGTTTTGAGCTTGACTTATTTATTCCATTATGTTCCATTTTTCCTAATTGGTTTGGGATTTTTATGGTTTGTGTTTTCACTTTATTACTGTTCGAAATGCTGCAAAAATACTTACACGTTGACTCTAAGTAAAGTCTGACTGCTCTGTGCCAAGCTACCAGAGAGTTGAGCATAGGTTAATTTGAGGTTTGCTTGTGCCTCACTCTGACAAGGACTGTGGTTGCTGCCTGAGTAGGGTTTCAACCCCTGAAACAAAACCCAGTGTCTCACAATATCTAGACTACCTATAATTGAATGGAGAGGGTGAGGTGGTGGGAGACAGGAAAGGGTTGGATGATCCTTTCAGTATATCTATTAATGAACAACCGCATAGAAACACACCTGCTATTACCAAAATGTTGATTGTTAGCCTTACCTTCTTCTCTGTGTTGGACATGGTCATGACCTGAAATATATCTAATCAACGAGAGAGTTAGGGTTATGAAGCCACTCTTCTTCCCCTATCAATTATAATACAATAACTAAAGAGTGACTGCAACTGCGACTGTTAAAGTGATAACTATCAATTCCTAGTGATCTACACAGTGTTCAAAAAAGGAGATAAAGAATTAAAGGAAATAAAGGGAACGGGAAGGAAAAACTCTATTTCTTAAAAGAACCCTCCTCACCCTAGTGGTGACATGCTTCATCATGGGGTTCCCACAGGGGAGACCGAGTGCCCTCCCCCGTGTGCTACAACGCCTGGAATTGCAGCGGAGCTGGTTTTTTCTGAAGTCAGGATGTGTGTGCTCAAGTGTTGTGAGTGCAAGATTTAAAAGATCCCAGCTGTGCCTAAAACCTTTATTAATGGGCCAGCTGTTTACATTAAAAACAAGTGTGGACTACGTAGTAGTTTTTATTAGAATCACTATGTCCTAGTGACAAAAGGGCGACATGTTTCTGCTGCTTATTGCGTCATTCGGCTCAGCTTTCATCAGGACCATAAGGTGAAATCCCCCGGGGGGTCCGCGCACGCTAAGGCGCGTCCACTCCGTGAGGATATGTATGTGAAAAGGTAAAAAATTATTACAAAAACTCACGGTTTTACCCATATAAAGCACTCCCAGAGATCACCAGGAGCCAACTAACACACGTAAGTCAAGTGTGCCGCATGGACTCGCAGGGGGGCACAATCTTCACGTCGAGCTCCGTTTAGTGCACAACGACTCGCCGCCGTAAACCTATTCTGTTTTGCGCTGCAGCCCAGAAGCTGAAATAGGCATAAGTACACAACCAAAGGTATTTATGTGTTAGTGTGAAATGAAGATCACTAGCATTTGATAAAAGGAAACTCCTCCCAGTAGCAACCTTGGATAACATTGATCAGTTTATTCAGTGATCGAGACTTGATCTGCTGGACTTCTCATTTTCCATGAATGTGAGTTCTCTTGAAAGGAGTTGGATATTTGGCCCTGTATTGAGTCAACTGCCCTGAATCAGTTTGTATTTCTTTGTGTAGACTATTGTGCCTTAAGTCAGACGGGGTCATCATGTCTAAAAAAGTTTAAAATGTGTCCAATGTGACCTCCAAAGTGTTTATTTAGTGCATCACCAACCACGTTTAAAGACTTTTAAGGACAAAGGGCCATATGTATGAAGCAAAATTGCAATCACAAATGCCGAAATTCGCAAAATTTTGGCGTTTGCGATTGCAATTTTGCTTAGTGGTATTTATGAGGCAAATCTGCGTACAAAATAAGGAATGGCAATATTTGCGATTCCTTACTATGCAATTGCATTTAAGAAATTGCAAATGTAGCGATTCCTTAAATGCAATGTAAGACGCACCAAAAAAGTGCAATTTGGCCTTAAGGAATCGCAAATTACCACCAACTTCAAGTTGGTGGTAATTTGCGATTTCTTTAAAAAACTTCACTTTTTTGCATTTTGCAAAGTGCAATGTGAAGCACATACATGCCCCTAGGGCATTTTTGTGCGCCACATGTACACCCATGCTTATTTCAGGGGTGCAACAGGGTGTGCTTTAGAAACCCTTGCACCCTTGAAATTGCGATTCTCTAACTGCTAATTGCAAATTGAGAATGTCTTCCCATTAATTCCTGTGGGCTTCTAGGCCCATAGGAATGAATGGGGAGGTATTCCTTAATTGCGAATGGCAATTTGAGATTTGCTTTAGCTGTCACAGATCATAGCAAAAAGCGTAAACAGATGCCTGAGTTAACCTGTTGACCACAGCGCGAATTCCGCCGTGGTGTGGGCATTTTAATCAGTGGTTGGGGGCCGTCCTCCGCACACGCCCACTGTCACGTGGGACGGCCGGGGGCCGTCCACAGCACCGAACGGGTTATATGTGCACTTTGCACATGAGTCTTTTGCGACACAGTGATTTAGTGGAAACCTTTAGGTTACAGCACTATTGTTGAGTGCCTTTATTGTATAAGTAAAGGAAAATATAAAAAACGTGTGTTTAACATGGCTAATTAATGAATTTTGCATAGTTCTAATGTGCTAAACACTCTCATAATTAGACGAGTATCCTATATAGATGACTCTGAATTTCTCAGTTGATTAATAAAGTGATTGATTTGTAATATCAAACATATAGGCTTCATCACAACTAAAGTAAATGAGAATAATAACATGTGCTACATTGTGCAGAAAAATGCTAGGAATGTGTAACTCACTTTAAACCATCCTCTTAACCAGGGTCACGATTCTAAACATGTGCAATTTTGTGTGTGTAACTTTCAGGGACTTAGGGGGCATATTACCAAAGGCCATTATCGCCACATTAGCGGGACTTTTTCCCGCTAATGCGGCAATAATTTATTCGCCCTATTACCAAGCTGTCGCTAACACCAGTGATAGCGGGCATTTAGGGGCCCACTTTGCATGTCAGCGATAATTATCGCTAATGACATGCAAAGTGGGCGTGCCAAGATGTTAACGACTGAAAACAGTCGCTAACATCGCTATCTCCGATTACCAACTTTTGGAAATATTCGCGCTAAGCGCGAATATCTCCAAAAGCTAACGCCTGCCCTGAGCAGTTCTTAGCCATGTTATCCAATGGTAAGTGGATAACATGGCTAAGAGCATTAGCTCGGTAATGCATGAATATCGCTGACTTTTCAGCGATATTCATGCATTTCGGCCGATTTTTATCGCTTAGGAATTAAACCTTGATAATAGCAAGGCTCCCAAGCGATAAAAATAGGCGAAGCACGGCGATAAAATTATTGCCGCTAACCACGCATAGCGATAATTATCGCTTATCCTTGGTGATATGCCACGTAGTTCTTAGTCAAATTTACTGTTGATAATTCTGATTATTCATTTTATGCTAATACCTTATGAACTTGGGGGCATATTACCAAGCATAAGCGATAATTATCGCTATGCTTGGTTAGCGACAATAATTTTATCGCCACGCTTAGCCTATTTTTATCGCTTAGGAGCCTTGCTATTATCAAGGTTTATCTCCTAAGTGATAAAAATCGGCCGAAATGCATGAATATCGCTGAAAAGTCAGCGATATTCATGCATTACCGAGCTAATGCTCTTAGCCATGTTATCCACCTACCATTGGATAACATGGCTAAGAACAGCTCAGGGCAGGCGTTAGCTTTAAGAGATATTCGCGCTTAGCGCGAATATTTCCAAAAGTTGGTAATCGGAGATAGCGATGTTAGCAACTGTTTTCAGTCGCTAACATCTTGGCATGCCCACTTTGCATGTCATTAGCGATAATTATCGCTGACATGCAAAGTGGGCCCCTAAATGCCCGCTTTCACCTACAAGCTGTCGCTAACTGGTGTTAGCGACAGCTTGGTAATATGGCGATGAAATGATCGCCGCATTAGCGGGAAAAAGTCCTGCTAATGCGGCGATAATGGCCCTTGGTAATATGCCCCTAAGTTACTACATAAAGTCTAACTGTTTATTTAAAATGTGCACAGTTAAATTGCACAATTCTGTAGGACTGTACTTTAACATACTGCATATTGAGAGCTTATTGTCTGCTGTTTCTGCAGACTTAAATTCTTGCAGGTGTTCTCATGCATTTCTAGTTTAGAATATATACATAAGGACTGCGCTTGGAAAAATGTAGATTTTTATTGTATCATCCAAATAACTTTAGATTGTTTTCTGAATATCAGATACGTGTACTGTTGTTCTGTAGTGCAGCTTTGAGCTCCTTGTCTATTAGATTGTGATTTGCCTAAACCTTTTTAGGAGACTTAGTCTCCTTGTTGCTATATTGTTATTGCGCAGCTTGGTGTTGAGAGTGATTTACCTGAATCTCATCAATAATTTGTCATAAAGCATGTGTAAATTTGGCTACTGATGCCTAGTCCTCATTTTGTAGCCAAATAGTTGCATTGAAATGCAAGCACACTACTAACTCTCTTTCCCGTCAGTGCACACAAACAAGATCCATCAGAGGACCAAGAGTAAATCAGTGTAAAATGTTAGGCCCAGAAAATTCTGGATTAGTAGTTAAATAAATTATACCTATTTCAAACATGGCGCCTCTGAACAGTACTTTAGATACCTTTTCATTTTCATGTTTTCTCCCTGACTTCACAATATGGTCAAAGCATGAATGTTCTTCCCATAAGATTGTGCTTCCAGTTAGTGGTCCAGCATTTCTTCAATTTTTTTATGCCTGACAGTTATCTTCCGGTGTATAAATGGATGATGCACTACCTGCAACCTCACAAATTCTGAAGCTGTTGCAGCACAAACAGCAGGCATGTTACATGTTCATTCTTGTGCAGAATGTTGTAGCTGGTTCTCCCAGTCGTTTGTTAGACACCTCCTCGAGGCTCTCTTATCCACAAAGAGGGGTACACCTGGCACAATCTGCTTTGATGCGATGCCCTGTTCTGGCAGCGCATCAATGTGAACTGGACTACAGCCTAGGTTCTATTTCATCGTGGTGTTCTTGTAGTGACACTTTCCAGACATGTCAGCTCCAGGTGTATTCTATGTGTTTACTGCTTAGTACAAGAGCACTGCAGCCTGTATCTTTCATTAGATTGCTCCCTTTTGCCTGGGGGAAGTCCACCAAGATGTTCACATGCATTTAGAAGGGATGTTCAATATTCTCAAGTACACATTGAGGCAATGATTGATTCTGCAACTGTCCTATAGAGAGCTACTGCATGTTTCATGACTATACTAGCAAAAAATATTACCAACAACTGCCCTCATGAAATTATATTATTTTAAACACAGTTCATCCCTTATGAAAATATTTTAAGCAATAGGGGTTTGGGTCGTGATGCATTTTTCTTTAAATCCAAGGTTGACTTTACCCTGACCTGCCAATCATACTTCATGGGCGTTGAAATGACTCCCACTTGTATACAGTGCCAGGAATGGGCTCAGGTAATAAGTTTGCCATACACATTAGTAAAAAGGCATAGTTTAAGTACATATTCAGTCCTGTTTACATTATTACATGTTCTTTCTGCAGGTTATAGAAGGAAGGGGAGATGTTAAGTGAGCAATTATCCTACATTTCCATAAACCCATTTTAGTGAAACGTACTGACTGACCCGTCATTACAATTAGGTGTGAACATGATATTGTGGTTTTAGGCAAATGCTAGGTGACACACTAAATAAGAACAGTGCAGGTCACCTTAGACACAATTTAATTCCTTTACAAAATCTGCCTTTTGACATAAGAAAGGACTAACTCAGTAGAGAGGACACAACAGTCTACACAAAGCAATGCAGACGGATTGAGTGCAATCAACCCAGTAGAGGGTGTAATTATCCACTTTGGTTCTAGGAGAATGTGGAGTTCCCTTCTCACGTTCCCTCACAGGAGCACACCTATCATGACAAACCAAGGGCAATGAATGAACTGATCAGGGCGACCTAAGGTTGCTGCATTGGTGCGTTTCCTTTTACCAAATGTTGCCGGCCTTCTTTTCACTCTAACCAAACACGTGCACACTATTGGTTCGTTTCTTACGCCTTTTCAGGTTGTGACCGTTCCTACAGCAGGGGGGAGAGGAATGGTGACAACCAGCACAGAGTTAGTAGCAGATGTGTTGAAATGGAGCTGTTCATGAACTACTATGTTGTCGGTGGACGGTGGCATGCAGCATGAGTGACAACAGATTAGGAATGTGTAAAATGTGGGTGTTTTTCACCCCCGTGAAGATCTATGGAAAACTGCGCAACTTTGTGAAATTCCCATTTACACTGCAAATAACCTTCTTTAACGTTAACATAATTGTGCTGCATATGACATATTAATACACTGATGCCCTGGCCACTATGGGGCCATTGGCTCATTGTGATCTATTCAAAGAATACAGCGTGAACCAGCTAATTTGCATCCCCGCACGATCACAAATAACAGGTGCTTATTTCCAACTGACTTTGGTAGCTCCAATGTGATCATGCCTTTAGGTTCCTGACTATGGAGCACAAGCTGGTATTAACAGCCCATATCACCAGTTTACCTGCAATAGCAGCCACAAAAAACATCGCCACAGATGGACCCCGCAACTATCGCTAATGAGATGCAGAGTAGGCATTCCTGTGGCAAAAGCAGCAACAACACTACTTTGCAACATTCTCAACAACCAGCCAGATCGTCGATAAGTACCCAAAACAGGCGATAAGGCGAGTTAGCATCAGGAAACTAACACCTGCTCTGACCTTGTGTAAAGTCGGACGGCAGCCTGCACCACAAAAGGGAGCCAAGCCCAGAGCCACACCTGAAGGGCAATAAATGCCATGAAGCCAACGATCCCCATGGCACACCCCCTCCTCACCCCCGAGAAAAGATATGCCTCAATAATTACACGAAACATGTACCAAATAAACATCCTGATGGCACAGTCACATCTGGTGACATGCATGGGTTGTCACAAAAATGAGCATCACACATTCTCCTTTGAAACAACAATCGAATATTTATTCAAGGAAACACAGAACAGAAATGAAGACACATGGTGGCTCTCCCCGGGACAATCTGTAGGTCACAGCCTGCAAGACAAAAATCCAGATGAGAAGGTGTGTCTTGGGCTCATCAAAGGACAGAGAGAGAGCGAAGGAGAGCGAGAGAGATACAGAGAGAGAGAGAGAGAGAGAAAGAGAGGGAGAGAGAGAGAAAGTCGGAGGGAGAGGGGGAGCAAGAGAAAGACGGAGAGAGTGCGGGAGAGAGAGAAAGACACACAGTGAGGGGGAGCGAGAGAAAGATGGAGAGAGTGGGGGAGAGAGAGAAAGACAGACAGTGAGGGGGAGCGAGAAACAGACGGACAGAGAGGGGGAGAGAGAGAAAGACGAACAGAGAGGGGGAGCGAGGGAAAGATGGAAAAAGAGGGGGAGCGAGAGAAAGACAGACAGAGAGGGGGAGAGACACACAGGTAATAGAAGAGATGGACAGGGAGATAGAGTGCCGACACTCAGCACCCAGACCTCACTGCTCACCTGCAGACACTGGTGTGTCTCCAACCATGTGCCGATATGTAGTGCAGTTCACCAGGTACCAAATCTGAAACATCTGTCATCTGAAACACAGTCCAGATACATTAATGGCAAAGTACATACAATTGCACACAACATCATCGCCTGTCCTCTCCTGCGCACCCAGGCATATGCACCCCAGCCCCTCCCATCACCCTGTGGTGCATGCGCGCCCCTGCCCACCCAGGCAGATGCACCCCAGCCCCTCCATTCACCCAGCAGTGCATGCCTGCCCCTACGCAACCAGGCAGATGCACCCCAGCCCCTCCCGCTGCCCAGCGTTGCATGGCCGCCTCTTCATACCCAGGCCTCACTGCTCACCTTCTGCCACCGGCGTGTAGCAATGAGGGCCCACCATGTGCCGGTGCAAGCCCCAAGCCAGGGGCCCGTAGAGATGGCACCCTCCACATCTTGCAGCCCAACTCCATAAGCCACCAGGTCTCACATTTGATTTTGGGTCTTGATTTCGCCATGGAAGAGGACATACCAGTGCACCCAAAATCATCGCAGCCTGCACACCTGCTCAGCCTTTGAGGTGTCACTAACTCTGTGATCCAGGAGGCGATGCCCACGTGGCGGTAGGTCACCTTCCTGTACATACACAAACCATGGCATTTTTCTTTTTCCATGTGTGCTGCACAAGGCAGCACACATGAAAAAAGCAAAAAAGATGAGAAATAAAGCATTTCTCCTCTTTTTGCCATCTTAAGACCAGAATTTTCCTGGTCGTATGTTCGGCGCTGCCACTTATTATCGCCGCCCTTGATAATAGGTGGCAGCGCCAAATTCAATGGGTGTTGCGGTGGAACGCCCATTGCAACACCCACTGCACGCCCCCTCTCACGGTAAGTTTAGCGTGAAAGGGGCACTATTATCAGCGTTAAGCCACTTAATGTGGCTTAAAGCTACGTTAAGTGGCTTAACGCTGCCTTGGTAATAGGGAGCTGACCCTATCGCCACCACAACGTCACAAAAAGTGACGTTGTTGTGGCGATAGGGGGCTTGATAATATGCCCCCATATTTTAGCACAAAATTTAATCTCTCATTAATTTATTATGCCAGCATGCATTTCATGCTAAAAAAATAAAGAGTGTAGCAAAAAAAAGAACACACCACGAACAGTAGCAGCTCATGCTTTTACTGAGAATGGTGTGTAATCATGTGAAGTAGCACAATGGAACAATTTCAGTAATTTCACGTAACAAATGAAAAATAAAATTTCCATAATTTCAAAAATGTTGCTGTCATAATTTTAAAATTGTCCATGTTTAGTGCTTACTGCACTAGGGGGCATATTATCAAGAACATCGATAATATTATGGCCGGCTTAGCGGCAGAAAACTGCCACTGAAGTTTGCAAACTCTATTGCACTCAGTAATATCCGGACGTGATCAAAATCGCAGCACTTGTAATTACGATCTCATTATAGTGGGCCACTTTTAATCCTGCCCTTATTGTTCTTCTGATTCATTCCAGAAAAGCTCTTTAAAAGGATTATTTGCAGATATAGATTCTGCCAACAGTTTATAGCTTGGCTGAATTTGATAAAGGTGAAAATAGCCCAATGCAGAGAAAACTTTGCTGGGATAAAAGGTGATCGGATAATTTCATGAAGGTAGAAAAATCTAAGACTTTCATCCAACTTTGCCAACTGAAATAGTTCTAATGAGGAGAATGTATTTATGCAAATCGTTGATGTATACAATGAAAACGTTTGCTACGTGTTTTTCCTAATCGCTTTCATTTCTTGATTGGAGGAAACGTTTTGGTCTTTTTCTTTTTACTATCCTGTCAAAAACTTAACTTTTTGAAGACGTCATAAAATTCGGTTTTCCGAAGTCTATTTAATTTCTTAGCTTTTTCACGCTGCTTGTCTTCAGACCCGCGATGAATTCTATTCTATTGTGCAAAATGTATGGACAAAATATCTCCCATCTTGAAATGAAAACAGCGTTACATTTCTCTCAGCTTCTACTGCCGTTGTTCATGCACAATGCCCCCTAATTATAAAAACCGTTCGGATGCATTTTTACAAATGCAAAGTGAAAGGATTTCATGCAGGTTTGCGAGGGTGCGGAAGGATAGTCATCGGCTATTGTGTAGCAGGTGCAATAGTTGTTTATTTTGCATACATTTGCCTTTTCGATTTTCTCTTTAACTTCTCTTGATTTTCGCTTTCTCCGTTTCATTCCTGTGTTTTCATTCTCAACGCAGCTGTTCGCAGATTATTTCCTTAGTTTTATGAGCAACGCTCGTGGTGGTGACCTATAGGTTTCGCTTGTGTGTTCCAATCTCATTGGAGTTAGTGGTTTACTGGTGCTATTTATGCTAATTAGCAACAAAGGACAGGTGCAAGTTTTTTTCACTTGTTTCATTCCCATACACCAAATCAAGTCAGTTATAAACAATGAACAGAGAAATTCATATGTGATAAGATTAATGCAATATTACATCTTTTACTGCAACTGTAGTAGGAAATATCTAATCCGAAATGACAACAGGTAACAATATTGAGGTCACACACACAAACACACACACACATATATATATATATATATATATATATATATATATATATATATATATATATATATATATATATATATATATATATATATTCACTGAAAAAACCATAGGTTTCAGGCCTTATATAGTTAGGAATTAGCATTTAAAGAACCATTGAAATTGCTCCTATATAGTTAGTTGTACTAATTATATTTCGCGCAATCCACTGCTGATGATGTCACATATTAGATAATTCATGACATGGCCAGTGACATCACTGATGACATCTCAAATGACATCACTGATGACATCACAACAATACAATCTTAATTGTCTTAACTGTCAGTGCAAGCAATGCAAATGAAAATAGCGCATTGTATAAGGCATAAACAAGCTCATTTGCGATGGTTGCACTGACAGTAAATTTACATTTGTTCTCAGGATTGTTTCAGATTAATTAAAGAAATCCTGACATCTAGCAACTTCATATTTACCATCATTTATACTGTGAGCCCAGTAGAAAGTTGGTATATACCATATTTTTGGTAATTTATTCCAGCTATTTAACCTAGTTGTTTTTTCGACAGCGCCTCTGTTCCCTTTATATTTCACAATAGAAGTATTTTTCACCGCCATGGTGAGTGCTTGACGTCTGTAGCTATTTGGTGCCAGATAAATCTCGCGTTCCACAGTTGTTTTTCTCACTATAGAATTTTATAAATAATTCCTGATCTTTTCACCTTCTACACTGCACAGAGGCAATCTTTGGGTGACTTTTCTGTCCATTTCTTTTTTCTAAAGGGTTCTCATCCAGGTGTGTTCATTATAAGTAATATGCAATACTCCTGTCAATTTACATGTTGTTGAGTGTATATATCACACCGGTGTATTTCTAACATGGTCAATAATGAGGGAATATCTGTTGTAGGGTTTTCCCCTGAGGAAGGGACTCTCTTGTCCTGAAATGCATCGGCTGTTATATGGAATTCTTGGGGACGGTGATCGCTGTCTCCTTTGTCCCCCATTCTATACCCGCCAATATAGTGAAAGAGGCCAAGACTTGCAAATGTATAATCCAAAATTGAGCTAGTTGTTGCAGAGTAGTGCGAATTAACTGGTGGAATATCGTCCGGGAATCTTTCATTTAGTGCTCGAAGATTTAGATGTTCCAGATCTTCTAGTAGTTGGTTGTTTCTTCTTCCTGTGCTGTGGGGCATGCTGTGTGGGAATGTTATAGATTCTTGTTTGTACCGCTGCCTCTTCTTCCCGGGCCGAGCCTATGAGGTATTGATTTAAGTCCCCTGTCAAAATTAGCAGCGGGTTTTCCAACTCCATAGCAGTATTTGACACTTGGTTGACAAGTTCTATTGCGTCTTTTATTTTTCGTTTGGTATGAATGTATGAGTTAAACAGGGACACCTCTGTTTCTTCATCCTCAATAAAGATAGAAATTGTAACTGCTAATGTTACATTTGATTTTGGGCCCATCAAAGTTGCTGCTGATATGCTTGTAGTTGAGACATAGGTAGCAACCCCCAAAGAACTATGGCCAAATCTGCTGGTCCTTGTAGCCGATGTGACGAAGCACATGCATCCCTCAATTTGTATCGGAGCCGTGAGCCAGGTTTCCTGAAGAAGGATTATGTCATAGGTGGTGACGTAGTTTATGAAGTCTGGGTTGTCTATTTTAGCTGCTAGACCATTTATGTTCCATGAACAGACTCTAAGGAGGGGCTTTTTTGGTCTACCTTCGGTTCTGTCTTGTGGATCGGTTCAGTCCAGCTCTACGCATCTGGTTATGGTACGTGATATTGCTTCCTTGTTACATCCATGATTTGTTATGACAGGTGGCCGCGCTGTTGATTCTAGTTGTTCCCAATAGTTGACGAGACTCCTTTGATGAGATCTCCTGCAGGCTCCTCTGAGGACACAATTTAAAGGTATTTGGTGCACTTTTTGTCTGACGTTTTCATTAGCTAGTAATGGATCTGGGTAAGCTGGATTTTGAAATGGGGATATGTCAATATCCCATTTTTGAAAAATGCTCAGTTCTGCCAAGATTGTTTTTGCAATTCTACTAGAGCTCCACTTTGTTTTTGTGGCCTCTCAGCTTTGGGGATTATTGGTGAGTTTAAACTCTATAGATATGAGTTCCGTTGGCCTTATCTCAGCGAGGTTTGGAATGGCTTTCATCAATTTTATGATGTTACCACGATTTAGTAGATCCTGGGGGCCCTGGGAAACGTATATTGGATGAAATACCAGGACCAATGGCTCTTGCTTTGTTATTTGTGTTTCCAAATGCCGTTGGTTTGTTGTATCTGTTGGTTCTGTTTGGAACATACCACTTGTTATTTCTTTATGCTGTATATCCCCTTTGTAGCTTAGTGCCACTGCCTTGTGGTTTACAATAGTAGACTTAGAAGTTCTTTGCATGAGGGTGGTTTGTATTGATGCTTGCCCCCTGTGCTGTACCTTGATGTCCGAAGACCAAGGACTGGTACTGACGTCTGTTGGTATATCAGGGCAATTCGGTTCTCTGGATGGTGACTCCTGGGGTGGCCTATCAGGCCTGTCTGCAGTTTCCCTTGCTTCCTTTCTTTGCCTGTGATTTGATGTTGTGTTAGGGGTTTTTTGATTTATGTTATACTGCTTGTATGCCCCAGAAGGGCATGCATGTCCTTTCTTTTCATTTGCAAGTACAGATTTGTTTAGAAGAGCCCGGGGTTTTTCCTTTGTTCATGAATCTGTGTTTGTTGTTGATTTTGAGTAGCCACAAGATTTGTTGTTATTAGTGAGTCAATTGTTCGTCTTTGTCTTTTCCCTTCTTCCTGTTGTGGTTTTGACATGGTTATAAGTTTGTTTCAGTTTATCTCTTCTTTCTCCTCGTGTGCCCTAGTTGGTGATCCCTGGTTTTGGGCACGTTCTGGATCCAAGCAATGTTTAGAAGATATTGGTGGGTTGATTTCGCAATTATTATGAAAATCTGAGAAGATGGGGAAGTAAGACGTTGTATTAGTGTAAGGCTTTTGCTTGCGGCCTTTCCTTTTTTGTTAGCGGTGTTGCTTTGCATTAAGTTTTGGTGCTTCGCCATTACACATTACAAGAGTGGTGTAAAAAGGGGGCGTGGCATTGGCCCACTCCCAGAAATCCAGCTGTGTGGGGCTTACTAGAGATAACAGGAGGGCTAGATGGACCCCAGGAACCCTGAGGAGGTAAGGGGACTTCATCTCCCAACCAGTCAGAGTGGTGGAGAAAGGGGCACGATCTGTGTCTACCTCTCAGCAATCCCGCTATCTGGGGCTTACTGGAGGTATCAGGTGAGCGAGTTGGCCCCTAAGGACCTTCATGAGGCAAGGGGACTTCAATACGCATCCATAATTGCCCCAGGGAGCACATTTGAAGACTGGTGGCAAAGGGGGCTTAGCCTGCTATGAGAACTTACCAAGGCTGCTGTGTGGGACTTACTGGATGTAATAAGAGGGGTGGTTGACCCCTAAGGTTGTCTTTGGGGGCAAACTACCACTCCTGTTACCACAAGTAAGTCCCACACAGTGGGATGGCAAAGAGGTCTTTGGAGGCCACGTCCCCCTTTCTCCACCTCTTTGCAAATGCACCTCCTTGCACACTACCAGTTGTCGGATGAAGTCGACTTTACTCCTGAGGGACTTTGGAGGCCAAGAAGCCCTCCTGATATCTCCTGGAAGGCCTATGTGGCGGAATTCCTGAGCGCTGGCTGGAGCCCCAGACTCTTTTCTCCACCACTCTGCAAATGCAACTACTAGTTAAATATGTTTTTGCAATTTTCACCCTATGCACAACCTTATAAATAAACACATAATTTAATTAATGTAATAGGTCTTGCATTTACGAGAGCTATTGGCGTTGTAACTGTAAAATTATTTTACTAATGTTTATTTGGAGTGGAGTGAATGTGTGTGTGTGGTAAACATATGTGGTATGTTGTGTAATGAACATAAGTGGGTAGAGAGTAAGTGGTATTTAGTGTATAGGAATTATGTAGAGTGGGATTGTGTGTTATGGAAAGTAATTATGTGGTATGGTAGTCTGTGTTGTGGAGTGGCAATCTCAGTTTTAGTCTTCCTTGTTTCCATAGTAGCTAAACTATAAACTCAATGAGACAAAAAAAGAAGCAACCACTGAGCAGCACATCTGGACCTAGTCAGAGTTATGAGCAGGGCCACTGGAATTATGCAATTTGCTGGCTGCACCAGCTTTTGTACTATTATACATTTTCCTCATTTGCCACATAATCCATCATCTGCTGTATAATCTGCAGATAAGAACACAAAAAAATCCTTGTTTCTAGCTCAAACCTTACCAAAAATGCAGGATCAAGTGTTATAGCATGGTGGAAGGCCCTTTGCAAACCTAGAATGGTCACCTCTTACTTATTGCCAAATGTGGGTGTTAAATTGGGACTAATGGTGGGCAAACCACGCTTGCTTGCTTCTCTTGCCTCTCTCTACATTTCCTTTGCTTCTTTCAGCACCTTTCTTCCTTTTTCTGTACTTCTCTTGCCTCTTTCTTGACATCTCTTCCGCGTTCTACACCTCCCTTCTTTCTTCACCTCTCTTGCCACTTTCTGGGCCCGATTCACCGAACTAACTTAAGACAAAATCCTAAACGTAATACTTTTGGTATTCACAGAAGTTAGGATTTTGTCTTAAGTTTGTCTTAAGACAGACTTAAGACAAAATCCTAACTTAAGTCTGTCTTAGGTCTGTCTTAAGACAAACTTAAGACAAAATCCTGACTTCTGTGAATACCAAAAGTAGTAGGTTTAGGATTTTGTCTTAAGTTAGTTCGGTGAATCGGGCCCTCTGTACCTATTTTGCTTCTTCCTGCACTTCTCTTGCCTTTCTTCACCTTCTTCCCTCTGTATGCACCAGTCATGCCTGTTTCTGCACCTCTCTTGCCTCTTTGTGCACTTCTCTTTCCTCTTTTAGCATCATTCTTGCCTCTTTCTGCATACCTCTTGCTTCTTTCTGTACCTCTTTTGCTTTTTTCTGCACTTCTTCTGCCTCTTTCTGCACCCCTCTTGCCTCTTTCTGCACCTCTGTAGAGTCTTTCTGCACTGCTCTTGCTTCTGTCTGCTTCTCTCATGTACATTTCTGCACCCCTCTTGCATTTTTCTGCACCTTTGTTGGTTCTTTCTGTAGCTCTCACGCCTCTGTTAGCACCCCTGGTTCCTCTTTCTGCACCTCTTTTGCCTTTCTGCACATCTGTTGCTGCCTTCTACACTTCTCTTACCTCTTTCTGTACTCCTCTTGCCTCTTTCTGCACCTCTGTTGCTTCTTTATGCACTTCTACTGCTTCTTTCTTCACCTCTCTAGCTTCTTTCTGCACCCCTGTTCCTTTTTCTGCACCTGCACCTCTCTTGCCTCTATCAGTACCCCTGTTCCCTTTTTCTGCACCTCTCTTGCCTGTTTCTGCAACATTATTTCCTCTTTCTGCAGTTCTCTTGCCTCCTTCTGCACCTCTGTTGCTTCTTTCTGCACTTCTCTTGTTTGTTTCTGCACCTCTGTTGGTTCTTGCTCTTATTTCTTTCTGCGCCTCGCTTGCAAATGTTGGCACCCCTCTTCCCTGTTATGGCACCCATCTTGTCTCCTGCTGCACATCTGTCAGTTCTTTATGCACTGCTCTTGCTTCTTTCTGCACCTATTTTGCCTGTTTCTGCAACTCTTGACTCTTTCTGCAATTCTCTTGCCTCCTTCTGAACCTCTCTTACTTCTTTCTGTTCCTCTTTTGCTTCTTTCTGCTCATCTCTTGCCTTTTTCTGCATCCCTTGTGCCTCTTTTTGTACCTCTCTTGCCTCTTTCTGCTCCTTTCATGCCTCTTTCTGCACCCCTCTTTCCTCTTTCTCCACCTCTTTTGCTTCTTTCTGTACTTCTCTTGCCTCTTTCTGCACCCCTCTTGCCTCTTTCTGCACCTCTGTAGAGTCTTTCTGCACTACTCTTGCTTCTGTCTGCTTCTCTCATGTACATTTCTGCACCCCTTGCCTTTTCTGCACCTTTGTTGGTTCTTTCTGTACCTCTCTCGCCTCTGTCAGCACCCCTGGTCCCTCTTTCTGCACCTCGTTTGCCTTTCTGCACATCTGTTGCTGCCTTCTACACTTCTCTTACCTCTTTCTGTACTCCTCTTGCCTCTTTCTGCACCTCTGTTGCTTCTTTCTGCACTTCTACTGCTTCTTTCCTCACCTCTCTTGCTTCTTTCTGCACCCCTGTTCCTTTTTCTGCACCTCTCTTGCCTCTATCAGTACCCCTGTTCCCTTTTTCTGCACCTCTCTTGCCTGTTTCCTCAACTTTCTTTCCTCTTTCTGCAGTTATCTTGCCTCCTTCTGCACCTCTGTTGCTTCTTTCTGCACTTCTCGTGTTTGTTTCTGCACCTCTGTTGGTTCTTGCTGCACTGCTCTTACTTCTTTTTGCACCTCGCTTGCAAATGTTGGCACCCCTCTTCCCTGTTATGGCACCCTACTTGTCTCCTGCTGCACATCTGTCAGTTCTTTCTGCACTGCTCTTGCTTCTTTCTGCACCTCTTTTGCCTGTTTTTGCAACTCTCTTGCCTTTTTCTGCACTTCTCTTGCCTCGTTCTGCACCTTAGTTGCTTCTTTCTGCACTTTTCTTGCCTTTTTCTGTACCCTTCTTGGTTCTTTCTGCTCTGCTCTTACTTTTTGCACCTCGCTTGCAAATGTTGGCACCCCTCTTCCCTCTTATGGCACCCCTCTTGTCTCCTGCTACACGTCTGTCAGTTCTTTATGCACTGCTCTTGCTTTTTTCTGCACCTATTTTGCCTGTTTCTGCAACTCTCTTGACTCTTTCTGCAATTCTCTTGCCTCCTTCTGCACCTCTCTTGCTTCTTTCTGTTCCTCTCTTGCTTCTTTCTGCTCATCTCTTGCCTTTTTCTGCATCCCCTGTGCTTCTTTTTGTACCTCTCTTGCCTCTTTCTGCTCCTTTCGTGCCTCTTTCTGCACCCCTCTTTCCTCTTTCTCCACCTCTTTTGCTTCTTTCTGTACTTCTCTTGCCTCTTTCTCTACCCCTCTTGCCTGTTCCTACACTTGTCTCTTCTTTCTGTACTGCTCTTCCTTCTTTTTGCACATCCCGTGCAAATTTCTGTACTCCTCTTCCCTCTTTCTTTACCTCTCTCGCCTCTGTCTGCAACACTGTTCCCTCTTCCTGCACCCCTTTTGCCTGTTTCTGCAACTCTCTTGCTTTTTTCTGAACTTCTCTCTCCTCTTTCTGTACTCAACTGGGAAGTGTAAACTGTCAAGTTTAAAGGTTTGCGTGCTCTAGTGACTGAGCTATATGTCTACCTGCACATGTATTCTTACATGTGATATGCATCTGAAGATGGTAGGTTAAAAAGCGGGTAACTTCTCAAATAGGTGGTGAAATCCTCTCAGTTCTGCTCTGTCATTTGCTTGCACAGGCAGACATGTCTTATATATATGTGTGTTATAGAGCCCTCAAATATACTATTGAATACCCATGTGCCCTGTATTGTGAGCATAAAGAAATGCATACACATTTTTGAACAGACATTTACACAGTATACTGTTTGAAACACAGGTATTCAAGTATTTGTATGGTTATTTTCATCCAACATGCCACTATCAAATCAAATCAAATCAAGTTTATTTGCATAGTTAATGAAAACCATTGCATAAGAAAAAAACCAAATCAAGAACTTCAAAAATGTAAAAATGTAAAACATCTCAAAACAGCTCTAAAAACCATTAACATTTTTAACATCAAGCCGTGCATTCTAACTTTCTGCAAAAAGTCCTGCAGTTAAAAAAGCCCTTATACAAAAGATTCTGTACAGTAAAACATGAGATTATTATATGTTCTTAAAGGCAGCCCTCAGTGACTTAGTTTATAGCAGATCTGCCACAGCCCAGTTCTTAATTGGGGTATAGTTCATGATGTATTTGCATGCTGCATGCATTGTTACAGTGTGGTAAGGAGTTGAGTCCGTAAAAGTGGTAATTGTTGGACCATGTTCCCATTGGGTAGGTGGCATGTGTTGGCAGATCCTTGTTTTTCTTTAGCGTTTTTGAGCCATTTTTGTTCGACTATCATTAGGAATTTTACTAGTCGGTAGTTTAACTGGGTGTTTTCTGGATTTAGACAGGCTAGCACAGCTTGCCTCCTAGTGCGAATGCCCTTCAGATTAAATGATTTTTTAGGAGTTTCCACCATGCTTGGAGCATTTCTTTGCAATAGCAGATTAGATGTAGTATATTGCCTTGATTTGCGATGCACAGGCTTCCAGAGTCTTGTGCTGATGGCCTTTGCCATGGTGGAAGATGCTGAGCACAAGGCAGGATTCCCAATCTGTGCCTTATAAAAACTAATTTTTGTTGCCTTGGTGTACCCCGGTTGAAGTATGTTTGGGGAGCAAATGCTTTATATGTGTTAAGAGTCATCCATGCCTGAGCTCTGTTTGAAAAGGTTGCCTTGTCTTCCACCAATGAGATTTGTTTAATAGCCTTCCAGACCAGTTTTTTGAAGTTATGATAGCCAATTTGGGCATCCCATAGCCCCTTTAATTTGGTGTATTCCAAAGCTGACTGGAGATAATCTCTGGCTTGGGAGTGTTCCCTGTGCTGTAAATCATGCCACAGCAGATGATTGAGCGTGTGAGTGGGGGCGCTTCTAATCTTAAACCAGCAGATGATGTATGCCCCATGCCTTCCAAGGTCTTGTCGTAGGAGCCCAAACTCCAGCCTTATTTGTGCTGGAGAAGTGTAGTTCGGAAGGCAGAACATGTGTCTGTAGGCTTTGACCTGTATGTTGTCGAGTTCCTTTGCGTCTCTGCCCCCCCTAGCTTTGCTGCCATATGCAATTGAGGGAAGTAATTTGGCCTGGTCTACCTTTAGTAGTGGGGTCAAGATCGGCCCGTTGGTTTGTTAGCGAGGTTTTTTATTGTTAGAGCCATTAGCAGACCCTTTCTTCTCACTTCCTCCATCTGGGACTTAAACGACCCTCCATTGTCAAATATGACTCCTAGGTACTTGTATTAGGCAGCTGACTCAATTTTTGTATCACAGAGAAACCAGTTTCTCTGGTGTTTATTTTTGTTGATATATATTGACATCGTCCGTGCCTTTTGCAGGTTTATTCTTAAATCGTTTTCTGTGGCGTAGTTCTGCATTGTCGTCAGTAGATGCTGTGGGCCGACATAAGTATAACTAAGCAGAACTACCTCATCGGCGTACAAAAGGTTGGTCAGTGTTTTCCCGCGTATCCTGGGTGAGTGTGAATTGCAAGCTTCAAGTGCTTTTGGCAGATCGGCTATGTGCAGGTTAAACAGGGTTGGTGCAAGCCCACAACCCTGTTTCAAGCCTTTTGTTGTAGGAATTTTCATGGAAACATGGGCGCCACCTCCTAGTTTCACCTGCACCCAAGTATTTGTGTGTAGAAGCTTCAGCATATTTAGTGTGGGCTGTGGTATGCCCTATTGTGCCAGTTTCCCCCACAGTCTTCCTCTCTCCTCATTATCAAAAGCAGCACTAAATTCAATATAGCATAGATGTAGAGGTAGCTTAGAGACTTTGGCTGCATCGATTATTAGGGACATTGTGAGGATGTTGGTAGTTGTACTGGTCGATTTGCGGAACCCAGTCTGATTCCATGGTATAATAGATCTCCCCTCAGCCCAGGTTGTAAGATCTTCAAGTATAGTGCATGCAAAGTATTTTGCCTTGTTATCTATCAGTGCTATTAGGCGGTAGTTGTTGGGATCTGCTTATTCCCCTTTTTTGCTGATTGGTGCTAGTATTGACCCTTTCCAGGATTCTGGTATTATGTTCAACCGCCTAACTTCCTTGAATAGGGAGTGCAACATTTCCGCCCAGTCTTCACTCTTTGCCTTATATAGTGCAGGAGGTATTCCATTTGGTGCCGGGGCCCTTCAGCCCTCCCTTTTGCGATCTGTTTTTTGATTATCGTAGGCAAAAGGTGGCTGGCGTCGCCCAGTGTTCTCTTCTCATTTGGGCATTGTCTAGCTTGTTCTTGTGGGGTTTGATTACTGGCCTGTTGTTGTCCGTGACATTCGGTGTAGTTGTTAAAATGATTTGAGAGGTATTTCACCCAGGTTGATTCCGGAATATATAACCCAATTCCTGTGTGATATGGGCGGATGATCCCGTTGACTGTTTTCCAAAAGTGACCGCTGTTATTGCTTTCCATATCGCTTAGTAATTTTGCCCAGTGATCATTCGCCAATTCTCTGGTGATGTACCATTTAAGTCTTTTTTAATTTCACCCTTTGCTCTTTCAAGGTCATTCGCATGATGACATTCCCAGGGGATCTTCTTAGATTGTGGAGAGCTAAGCTTATTGTTTTTTTGAGAATCTTAATCTGTACTCGGTGTCCTTTCGAGATGTTGTTCTTTTTCCATATTTTCTCTGCCTTCTTTTTTTTGCCAGTGGTGTCTGCATATTGTTCTATTAGTGTATCAGTACATTTTTCCCAGGTTTCAATTTTGTTTTCTAGGCTGTCAGCTGACTGGTTGAAAAGTTGAATTGCGGCTTTGGCTTTGGTGATTATATTATTTATTGTGCCTTTGATTCTCCTGAGATTTAAGGTATGAATAGTCCCCAGAGTTAAGTCAGGCCTGATCGATCTTGCTGCCTTGGCTATTATATGGAATTCTTGGGGACGGTGATCGCTGTCTCCTTTGTCTCCCATGCTATATCCGCCAATATGTTGAAAGAGGCCAAGACTTGCAAACGTATAATCCAAAATTGAGCTAGTTGTTGCAGAGTAGTGCGAATCAGCTGGTGGAATATCGTCCGGGAATCTTCCATTTAGTGCTCGGAGATTTAGATGTTCCAGATCTTCTAGTAGTTTGTTGTTTCTTCTTCCTGTGATGTGGGGCATGCTGTCTGGGAATGTTATAGATTCCTTTTTCTCCCTGGGCCGAGCCTATGAGGTATTGATTTAAGTCCCCTGTCAAAATTAGCAGCAGGTTTTCCAACTCCATAGCAGTATTTGACACTTGGTTGACAAGGTCTATTACGTCTTTTATTTTTCATTTGGGATGAATGAATGAGTTAAACAGGGACACCTCCGTTTCTTCATCCTCAATACAGATAGACATTTTAACTGCTAATGTTACATTTGATTTTGGGCCCATCAAAGTTGCTGCCAAGATGCTTGTAGTTGAGACATAGGTAGCCAACCCCCCAGAACTATGGCCAAACCTGCCAGTCCTTGTAGCCGATGTGGCGAAGCACATGCATCCCTCAATTTGTATCGGAGCCGTGAGCCAGGTTTCCTGAAGAAGGATTATGTCATAGGCCGTGACGTAGTTTAGGAATTCTGGGTCGTCTATTTTAGCTGCTAGACCAATTATGTTCCATGAACAGACTCTGAGGAGGGGCTTTTTTGGTCTACCTTCGGTTCTGTCTTGTGGATCGGGTTAGTCCAGCTCTATGCATCTGGTTATGGTACGATAAATTGCTTCCTTGTTACATCCCCGATTTGTTATGACAGGTGGCCGTGCAGTTGAATCTTATTGTTCCCAATAGTTGACGAGACTCCTTTGATGACATCTCCTGCAGGCTCCTTTGAGGACACAATTTAAAGGTATTTGGTGCACTTTTTGTCCCATGTTTTCATTAGTTAGTAATGGAGCTGGGTAAGCAGGATTTTGAAATGGGGATATGTCAATATCCCATTTTTGAAAAATGCTCAGTTCTGCCAAGATTGTTTTTGCAATTCTACTAGAGCTCCACATTGTTTTTGTGGCCTCTGGGCTTTGGGGATTATTGGTGAGTTTAAACTCTATAGATATGAGTTCCATTGGTCTTATCTCGGCGAGGTTTGGAATGGCTTTCATCAATTTTAGGATGTTACCACGATTTAGTATATCCCGGGGGCCCTGGGAAACGTATATTTGATGAAATACCAGGACCGATGACTCTTGCTTTGTTATTTGTGTTTCCAAATGCCTTTGGTTTGTTGTATCTGTTGGTTCTGTTTGGAACATACCACTTGTTATTTCTTTATGCTGTATATCCCCTTTGTAGCTTAGTGCCACTGCCTTGTGGTTTACTATAGTAGACTTAGGAGTTCTTCGCATGAGGGTGGTCTGTATTTATGTTTGCCCACTGTCCTGTACCTTGTTGTCCGAAGACCAAGGACTGGTACTGACGTCTGTTGGTATATCAGGGCAATTCGGTTCTCTGGATGGTGACTCCTGGGTTAACCTATCAGGCCTGTCTGCAGTTTCCCTTGCTTCCTTTCTTTGCCTGTGATTTGGTGTTGTGTTAGGGGTTTTTTGATGTATGTTATCCTGCTTGTATGCCCCAGAAGGGCATTTGTGTCCTTTCTTTTCATTTGCATGTACAAATTTGTTTTGTAGAGCCCGGGGTTTTTTCCTTTGTTCATGACTCTGTGTTTGTTGTTGATTTTGAGTAGCCACAAGATTTGTTGTTATTAGTGAGTCAATTGTTCGTCTTTGTCTTTTCCCTTCTTCCTGTTGTGGTTTTGACATGGTTATAAGTTTGTTTCAGTTTATCTCTTCTTTCTCCTCGTGTGCCCTAGTTGGTGATCTCTGGTTTTGGGCACATTCTTGATCCAAGCAATGTTTAGAAGATATTGGTGGAGAAAGTTCTTGAATTGATGGAGTGCTTGCGTCATCTGGGTTGATTTCCCAATTATTATGAAAATCTGAGAAGATGGGGAAGTAAGACGTTGTATTAGTGTAAGGCTTTTGCTTGCGGCCTTTCCATTTTTGTTGGCGGCGTTGCTTTGCATTAAGTTTTGGTGCTTCGCCATTGCCAGAGACTCTCATATTTGCTGTGTCCTCATTGGCACTGCCCATCTGAGGAATGAGTACAGGGAGATTGTTTGCTGTGCCCTCTATGGTATTTTGGATGTCCTGCCTTTTTGTTGTCGTAGTTGTTTTAGTCGTTACGCTTTCAATCTCCTTTAACATGCTGCTAAGCTTTAAGGGAAAGGTGGACAGTTTGTCAACCACCTGATCACATTTGCATTTAAGGTTGGAATTTGTTTGGGCTCTTAATATCAGGCCGTTCAAATTTCCCAGTTTTTCATCTTTACCGGCGGTAAAAACTGCCAGAGTGTTCAATAATGTTAGCTTAATCTCCATCTTTTCTGATTAAAATTGCAGTGCATTAACGGCCAGTTGGATTGTGTTAAGGAGAGAATACCAAACGCCACTGCTTTGGTCCTTTGTTGGCTCGCTGTTATTAGAGCTGTTGTTAGTCTGATCTATAGGGTTCGGTTTGTTGAAGGGTACTCGAGGGCTAGGCACTCTATGTTCTTGCACCACTTTCTGTTCTTTGTCTTGATCTTGTAGGTAGACTTCCAGCATGTCCTCCCAGTCATGAGTTTCTAATTGTGATGTAGTCACCCTCCTTTCTCCCTTCTGATCTATGTCTGTTGTCCCTGGGTCCTCTGTTTCACCTCTTTCATGAGAGGGAAGCCTCCCTTGAGTATTTATTGGGAGGTTTTCTGTTGAAATGTTGCGTCTTAATTAATTTCCCTTATTGATGTTATTATTGTGGTTGTTATAGTTGCTTCTGTATGTACTGGTATTTGTGCTGTTGATGTTGTCGGCGCTGATTTGTTCATCAGCTGGAGACCTAGCGTGTTCTTTGATGGCGCTCTCTACGATACTATTATTGTTGAAGTGACCTCCATCGCTAGCATCATGTTGTAGTATTGGTTCCAAAGGTTCTGAGGTTTCTGAGGGTTCTTGTGACATGTGATCTGCGGGCAGGCTTCCTTGAGACCTGCCTTGTTGACTAGTTTTCGTCGGAGACAATCCTAAGTTCCCAGGCTTAGCTAGAGTCTAAATCCAGTTGATCCTGTCATGGGCCCACCTCGTAATTGAGGCTTAGTTTGGGATTGGTGATTCTCCTGATTTTCCTGGAATTGGGCCCTTTTGGCGTCTTCAGATTCTACAGTTGGAACTGATGTGTACGGCTGTAAAGGCAACATCGGAGATTGTAGGCCTGTAAGGGCAGCATTGCTTGAGTATAGAGCCGACTTGATTTCCTTTAGAAAGTGAAACTTTGTGTATATCTTGGGCTGGTTAGAACACATAGCGCTGACTGATCCCGTCCGCATTACAGTCTCGCTATGGTCCTGATCTGTAGTGATTAGTTCTGGTTCCGGGCTGTGCTGAGCACAGGGGTTTGCTTTTTTTCCGTTCTCCGCTTTGGCCTGGGCGGCATGGACGGCAATGCATCTCTTATTCTTCCTGATATCATTCAGGTCTTTTGCCACTCTTGTGTGGTATCGTGTTGAGGCTATTAAGGGGCCGAGTGAGAGCAGGGATCACTGAGGCTCACTGATAGCTTTGTTATAAGCCGAAAGCTGCAACGTCACCTGTTAAAATTAATCCTTACTGCACTGAGACCACGTTGTACTCGGGGGAGGGGAAGTCCGATCCTGCCCTTCGCTTGCTCTGCAGCAACCTGCTCCTGTTCCTTCTTTGTAGGGGATTCGCGGCTTTTCCCCTCTGGATCTGCCGCTCGCACTCCCGCTCTCCGCCCCTGCTGTCCACTGCCAAGCAACGACGAGGGAGAGCGTGGCAATCAAACCACCCCAACAGGAGCAACAAAGGCAGGGAGTCAGGAAATTGTGTAGCACTACCGGACTGTGAGCAGGCTGTAGGAGGCTGTGAAAGGCTGGAGTGGAAACACAAAGTTTTGGAAAGCTGTTTTAGAAAGCTGCTGAGGCCAGTCACGCTTTAGCCCACATGCTCTGCCGCTCCCCCCACCAGTCTGCGAACCCCCAACAAGGCAAGGGGGCAAGGATGGGGCAAGGATGCTCGAAGAGCCTGCTGCGCTGCTGTGCTCACCACTGCTGACTCCGCTGACTCTGCTGACACCCCGCCCCAGCCGCTCCGGCCGCTCCGGTCTACGGCGGGACTCCAGCCACTTCCCCTGCCAAGTTTTTCGGGAGCGGGGGACAGACTCCCAGGGCTCAACCGCGGCATCTCGTGGCGTCTCTTGGTGTGGTAGTGGTGCAGTAACTGCTGCATTTCCCTCTGCTCCGCTCCGCTGACGCCTCGCTCACCACTGCGGTGCTCTGGTCTGTGGTGGTATCACTAGGTAAAAGCATAGACATGCATGCACGCCTTTACAAATTTGGTCACACTTACAACAGTAATATGCTTAGGATTGCTGTTTTATATTTGGTTGGCCTAACATTCTGAGCAGTCGATTAATAGTGAGACTTCAGGAGAAAAGTGAGCTTTAAAATGTCATTGGAAAAAGATGAATGATTAGGCTACTTTGTATGAGTCAGTCAAAGTAGGCCTAATTATGCACCTCTGTTGGTTCTTTCTGCACACCTCTTGCTTCTTTCTGTACCTTTCGTCCTCTTCCTGGACTTCTGTTGCCTCTTTCTGCACTTCTCTTGTTTCTTTCTGCGCCTTTCTTACTCTTTCTGCACATGTCCTACCTATGTAGGCATAATTAGAAATTAGCAGTTAAAAAACCTTAGAAATTCTCTGAAAAATCCAGAGGTTTCAGGAAGGTTATAGTGTTGTATTTCTATCTAGGACCCTAATTCGATATTCCCGATTCATGCCCTTATGTGGTTACAATAAATAGTTTCCTTATAAAGGCATAAGAATCATATCCATATTTAGTAATAGCACATGCAACAAAGCACGGCAAGGCTACTCCCATAGACTCCTAGAATGCACAACGCGTTCTTTACACAAACCAAGCCTCACCCCCCTGCTTTTGTTTTGATTTGCACAAGAACTCATGGAGTCCAGAAAGAACTGTTAGTTCTCAGTGACATCTTATGTCCAACCTTACGTCAAACCCGGCACCTTTCAGATATAAATATACCAACTTTGCCTTAAGCAAACACACAGTGGTGTGGAGCAGAGTGGTTATCTAGTTATCCGAAGCCCAGCTGATGCGAGAGCCGAAGGAACTCGCCCCTCCCCTTTGAGGCGCTGGAGAAGCTGCCTTTTCTCACGCCTAGAAATTCAGCTCCGGTGTTCCCAAGTCACCCTCGTGGGTTGATGGGAGATTGAGTCCTGAGGAGCGAGATACAAGACCTCCTTCATTCTATAACCAAGGTACGGAGCTGATTAAAACCTTAGAGAGAATTCTTGATTCCGATACTTGGCAAAAAAAAAACCTAACTTAACTTAAGACTGCAACTTACTTACTCCTTCCCACGTATTAGGCTTAGGTCAGGTACACAGGGGTAGGCGTATCTTAGAAGCAACAGTTGAGTTTGTTAGTCAATGTTTTTATGTATGTATATATTTTTATATTTTATCCATTTTAAAGTATCATATGGCTAAGAAACCATATCAATGCTTTTACAGTATTATTTCATAATACTACTTTTACTGTACGCACTTTACTTTATGATAAGTATCGCAATTGTGGCAATTCATTTCTCCTGCATGAGAAAGAAGACGGCTCAATAAAATAACACCTTTTATTGAAAATGCCCGTCTCTCTATTTCTCTGCACTCTGGTGAAACTAAGCATTCACGATTGATTGAGTGAAATAGCTGCCTATTGTTCTCACACGACTCTAGAGATACACTCTTTATTCTGAGGGAGCAAAGTTGTCATGTTTATGCGGTTGTGAGAAGCTGAATCCCTTCTTGTCTAATCAGGGAAGTTCACTCCTCCCTGTTCATTCGAGAAAGTTTCTAGTGACCTCTGAGCTAGCTGGCAAACCTAAATTAAGTCTAACATAGTCAGTAGAGACCTAGATGACCTCAGTCCTACGTCTAAACTGCTGTTTATGTTTTTCCAATGCGCAGAGCCTAGGAACTACACTACATGGCACTCAATGTTTGGTAAGGCGATAATCTAACGCAAGACACTAGAGTAACTCAGTCGTGCTTTTCACACAGACCCCTTTTTCCCGTAAAAACTCCAATAGATGTCGGGAGTGGGTGAAAGGTTAATATCCGCCGGAACTTAGTAGGATGAGAATCCTATGTATTAGTTTTTGGTTTAGTCAACGTTGAAGGATACAGTGTTCCAAAATATTGTGCACCTAATCTTTGTTTCCTTGAAACTTGATCTGCAACAAAACTTTCTGTCACTAAAATGGGAGAAAGTGAAGATAAAAAGGGAGCAAGCTAGAATAGCAGCTCAACTCATAGCGGATGACACACTTGTCCAAGGAAACGACCCGGATGCAATACTCATCCCGGTCAATATAAGGAAAACCATAACTATAAAACTTAGAGAAAATGGATTAACAGCAAGAAGTGGTACAGTCGTATTTGTGGTAGATGCACATGAGTTTCGGCAGACAGAAGTATTCTATACCTGGATAAACTTTCCAGTAGCACATCCTGTAACACATGAGTTCCACTACTACAAAATGGCGGAAGCTCCAGAGGAATACTCTCCTTTCGAGGAAGTTGAAATTCCACTAACATATCAAGAGCACCTGCTCTTATTTAAAGGCGCCCTAAAACATCAAAATCACATCACCAGGCTCGGTCCACTAGGTAGACCAGGAGCCACGTGGCCGGTTCTAGCCAGCTACTCACCACACCCAGACCTTGAAGCAATGTCAGCCATAGAACTTTTAGTTCAGTTAAAACAACTAATTAAAATACATAGACAATTGGTCCAATATGTCATGCGGACTTCAACAGTCCAACCTGCAATTAAACTTCCACAAAACACCCCTCATCAGGGGAACACAAACAAGATTACACCACAGAACATACAATCGTGGCTTGGTAAAACACCCGCAAAACGGGAACAAATCCCATTCTGGTTAGCTCAAAAAATCACCCAGATAGAGGCAGTATTTCCTGATACTACCCCACACGAAAAACACAGAATTCTGACTATCTGCCTCCCAATGGGGATCGCACCACATGTAGAAGACTGTGACACTTGGGGCACAGTCTTTGCTTCTATCTACACAAAAACACATGGTGTTCCGTCTATGGCGATTATACCAGATGTCCTAAGACAGATTCAAAATGAATATGGTCCAGAACCTGCTTTAATTCTGGGTATGAAATTACTGAAGGACTTTAAGCAGGTCTCGGCTATATTATTAGCCAGCATAAAAGGAGAAGCAGCATGTGTGGCAATCCGCCAAAAATTGAGGGAAACAGATATAGCAGACCAACCTTTTGAGCTTGCTAAAATAATTGAAAAATCCTACGAAGAATTAGGCAGAGATAGTTTAGGTGGTAAACCAGTAAAACCACAACTAACTGAAAATCCTGAAAAAACATTTATTAAAAATAATCTAAATACTCCAAAAAGAGTTGGGATGGTAATAAACAAACCACTCCCAGAGAAAAACGATTTCAGTCCAGAGGAAGTTCTCCTCAACGGAGAGAAAGATCTCCTGGCCAAGGAGGCAAGTCTCCCCGAAGGGAACCCTCTGAAAAAAGATATAATCTTAGAGATAGGAATAAAATAAGAAAACCTGACAGATATCAAGACATTGATACACGTCCCTCACAATCCTTCTTACTCAATCCTTCTCGATCTTCCTCACAGAAATCAGAAAGAAGAGCACGGTCAGAACACAAGGAAGAGCACGTCAAGTCCAAAGACAAAGAACATGCTAAACAAAGTAAAAAATCACAATTTCCCAGAAAGAAGGTAGCAAGTATTAAAATTAAACATGCCGAGGATTCTGAGGACACAACTGAAAACGGAGAGTGGGCCCAGACAATGCTAGACAGCGCAGCAGAAGTGACCATAGCTCGCAAGATCCTGATGAATCTTCTGTAGACAGTGGACACGAATGAATACATTCAGGTGGAAACTGCAGACAGAAGAGTTAGTGTGCCCCATAAACTATATGAAATAACATTGCGTATAGAGGGAGATAAAACTAGAAAAATAAAAGGTCTCTTTTGGGAGAATCTTTCAAAAGGCTATGACATCCTGTTAGCTGAAAAAGACTGGCCACCAGAGTTTGTCAGGGAATGCCCTCATGGCGAAGAAATGATAATGCCAGCCTTCTCAAATTATATTCAAATTCATAAAAAATACACGTTCGCAAGAAAATGAGTAGTGGCCCAAGCCCCTGCATTATACAAGAATCATGTAGGTTGGGATGAGGACTAACCTCACCACAAAATCCAGTAAAAAAATCAACCCACTGCACAAAGGCAGTACCCAGTTAAACAAGAAGCTAAAAAGCAAGTCAGGGAGATCTTAGATCAACTTGGAATATCAAGGGGTGATTGAAACATGCACCTCACAAATGAACAACCCTTTGTTTCCTGTCTCCAAGCCAGACGATTCATATCGCCTAGTTTTGGACTACAGACATTTAAACTCCAGTTGCAAAACTATTGCAGTACAAAACTCACACAGTGCAGCACTAATGGACAACTTCGTGCGCAAAAAATATAAAACGACATTAGATATCTCTAATAGATTCTTCTGTCAAAACATTGCACCTGAAAGCAGGTATTTGACCTCTTTCTCAATATTGGGTTGCAAAAACAATTTTGCCGACTTCCACAGGGATTCAAGAATAGCCCAGGATTATTCTAAGCATGGGTAACAGAATTACTACAAATATATGATGATTAGGCATTATCATATGTCGATGACGTCTATCTTACAGACGATGACCTGGAGACCCACTTGAAAAGAGTGAACACCATAATTCTTGGGTTCGCATCAGAGGGTTACAAATTCAACTTTAAAAAGTCAAGAATTGCCCATCTAACAGTCCTATTTTTAGGATATGAGTTATCAAGTGAAGGCAAAAGCCTGGCAGACAACTTCTTAGAGAAGTGTGCAGTTCTCCAAGTACCAAAAACGCTGAAAAATTTACAATCAATACTAGGCTTCCTGAATTTCGGTAGAACATATATTCTAAATTATGCAGAGAGGGTTAGACCTCTCTATGAATTAATAAAACCTGATTTTAAACAAACACATTGGACTCAAAAACACACAGAAATTTTAAGATCATTACAGATAGACATGTTAACTAAAACAAAACTGCAAACACGCGAAAACGTACGCAACCTTGTAATCTTAATCATCCCAGGAAGATGCGGATTCACGTACCTGACTTCTAATGAGGGAGAAACAGTACCTATAGCTTACAAATCACATTTGTACACTCAAGCTGAAATGAAATTCAGTTCTACAGAAAAGATTCTGACACCGGTTCAAACTGCTCTAGCAAGAGAAAGAGCTCTAGCCCAAGGCAAGAGGATAACTTTTTATACAGCAGAATCAGCCCTTGAGGCTTTAACAAGTCCATGCAATCTGAATGCAGTGGCATTAGATCCAAAATGGATACAATGGGAAAATTCTCTTGCTGCAGAAGACGTGAAATGCTATTTTGACCCGAAAATGAAAAAACTAGATGATCTAGAATACGAACAAGAATATCCTCTGCCAATCGAAATTCTACCTCTCGAACATTATACCTGTATAATCTATATGGACAGATTTGCACACCATTACGATGTAGAGAATAAATCCATTATACAGCGTGCGCAATTGTTAAAGGTCGCTGGTGCTCTGGTAAATTCAAACCGATGATTACCAAAACTGAATCACTCAGAAACTGCTCAGCTCAGCGAGCTGAAATAAGATCTTTAAAGATGGCGCTTGAAAATGCCGATCGCTAATTCCCCACACTAATAGTGTGCGATTCGCATTACTGCGTCAAGTCATACAACAATGATATGCAGACATGGAGCAAGAACGGTTACAAAGATGACACAGGTGCCACAATAAAGCATAAAATGCTTTGGGAACAAGTAGTTCTTTTGCAGAAAGAACTACAAAAGACTCACGTGATACATACACTGAGTCATCAATGTGATGGCGTTCACGTTGCAGGGAATTCATTGGCTAACAGAGCCACAGCGGCAGCGGTTCAACCGGCTTCCGTAGCCACAAAAAAGCGTTAAAAAATACACATAGACGGAGAAACCATGCTGGCAGTAAAAGCATCGTTAAAAGGCGATTATGCAGCACTACCTCTCAACTATCCACTCAGTAATACATACATAATTGATGCAAACTCCGTTCCTTTGGCTCAAATCCCTGGAGTGGGGGATAGAGTAATTCCAAACACGAACCGGAGATTTTTCTTGATTGAAGACGCACACATGGGACTGGGTCCAAGGCACCAAGAGATCTTGAAATCTCTAATAGAATTACTATCAGAATACTGGTGGCCGGGGATGAGCTTGCAAATTTACAGATTTGCAATGGATTGTCAAGACTGCAACAGAGATCGCAGTTGTGAACCGGACCAGACTATTGCCAGGACACCTTTATTAGAAAGCATCAGGCGATCTATACGCAGGAATCCAGCCGGAGAAATGCGTCACCATAATTATTAGGACAGAATTCACTTAAAAATGTTGGCCCCAGCGCTCGGCTGACGCCAGAACTGTTATAAAAGATTTGCAAGTCTTTATCGGCACATACGCAATTGGCATGCTACATTCTGACCAGGGTCCTGCGTTTAGCTCTCGAGCTTACAAAGAGGCCATGAACAGCATGGGCATTGCATTGCAGTACTCTTCTCCCTTCCATCCTGAGAGAAATGCGGTAGTGGAAAGAAAAAACTGTGACTTAAAGCAATCTATAACGGCGAGGGTATTAGGTTCGGTTGATGGGTGGGTCAAACATTTAATAAGTGTCCAACGTAGTCTTAATAACATGCCAAGAAATTCTCTAAAAGGTATCAGTCCGTATGAACTTTTGTTTGGTAGTAGAATGATTATCCAGGATCTGGATCGTCATACTTCAGTGGTAGAAGAAAAAACTTTTGATATCAAAGATCGTTTGGCTGTTTTACAGGACTTGAATGAAACAAGAAAAAGTCTAAGTAACACAAAGTTTAAGCCATCAACCACTGAAGAACTACCTGTCCCAGCAAGACCTGTCTGGATCCCAACGATTAGGGATCTGGTCAGAGAGAAGATCACGGTGAAGAAGGAATTTGGGCCTTCCTACAGAAAAGCAGTACCTGTCTTAGCTGTCAGCGGAACAAAATCAGTAGTACTACCGCCACTTGCTGGTAAAAAGGAAAACAGAATTGTTTCCATCGATCTGGTGAAACCACAATCATGTGGCCGATAATAAGTAGTAGGCCCAGTGGACTCCCAAGAAATAGCAGAAGACCAAACTTTGCTACAATCCAAGAGGTTCAAACTGAGAGACTAATCACATTTCATAAACCAACAGTAAATAAAAAAGGACTATGCAATAAAGCCATGGAACTTGTGCCTCTAGAAACCCAAATTGCAACAATCCATGATGATACACCAATCTACAACGATGTAGCATCAGAATGTACAAACGTAACAAAAGAAAATGCAAAGATCAATGGAAATCCGGAAGCAATCCCACCAATTGACAGAACAGCATCTGGCTATTTTATCAACTTTGATGACTATTCCTGATGATCCTAGTGAACATGGAGACAAGCCAGCAACAAAAACTTTCAAAGGAAAAATAACCAAGCTTATTTACCAACTAAAAGAGACATATCTGATTTCACCATGGATTGCATTTTGTACTGTGTTAGGTGTACTTTTCTTCCTGCTTTGGCTCATCATGGTTTTTTGCTTGGATAAATTCATTGATGGAAAATATAGTACAATGGACACAGCTAGTCAGAACATCAACTTGGTCCTAAAGTCTCAGAGATCCTCCCACATCAAGAAAAGAGAACTCCCATCAGTGAACATCACAGCCAATCCAATACCTGGGGGTATAGCATAGGACAGAACTCACTATGAAATATATGGCCCAATTGAGCTCTTGAAGTATCCACACCAGTTTAAGGTTTCCTTAAGTGACTTTGTGATACCAAGTTCTTTTTCTGATGATTGAGACTTTGAAAATATTAATAAGATGATGTCAGATTTAGTAATGTCAGCTAAATTTATAGAACATGATTATTTACAGGGTTCATCAAATTATGAAGAATTATACTGTTACAATCACTATGGTCATCACTATTTGCATAAATCTGCGCAACCTAGAATTTTTTTTAATTATAATCAATGGGAACATTGTCCAACTCCACCAAAAAGAAGTTCAAAGAAATTTTTTGAGAAATTTCCATACTTCTCAGGGTTTAACAACAGTGATCCAGAAACGTTTTATTTTAAAATGTTAAATAAGACAGGAATGAAAACAATGTTGACAAATACTAAACTGATGTATTCTGAAACATTTTATGACAAAATGACTACATTTGGTTTCGAATTTTGGAAAAATAACATTGAAACAAAAACCATCTGGGGAACAAAAGACTGGCAGGTACAAGGTCTAGAATCATTATTTAGAGGCTGCATGATCCCAGAACAAATATTATTTCTGAATGATACCATTCAACAAACTACTTGTCTTGGTTTAGCTAAAGTAAAGCGAATTGGTGATATTAGAAACCAGATTCCTTCCTAACTTTTATGTTTAAACTACCAAAAATACATATGGAAGAAAAAAAGATGAAAATAATACATCATATTTCATAAAATTAAATCAGAGGCTCAAAATAGGAGTTTTTAGGACGTGAGATTTTTCATTTCATTCATAATATTTTGAGAGGGCCAACCGTTATCAATCCTTTATACCCTCTGTAGGTGTGAGTGCATCTCCTCATCTTTATTGAGGCCAAAAGGGGCCATGGTCCTGAAAGACAAAATGTGACGCAAGTCCCTTTTTTTTAAGGTCTTTTCCCAATTGCCACCTCTCACATGGCGATCGACCATTTCCACAGCGTAGAATTTCAATTTCTTCCAGTCACCTTCATGACATTTCTCCATGTGTTCAGCTACAGAGTAATTCTAATCCTTGTTAGCTGTTGCCCTTACATGCTCCAGGATGCATTTTTTAAGTTAGTGAACCGTACTCCCCACATACTTGAGTTTGCAGGGACACTCAATTATAAAAATCACAAATTGACTTTTGCAGTACATTAATTGGTTGTTTCTCCACTTTTTCCGGTTTGCCATTATGATCTCCTTCGTATTTTGTGCAATTTGTCACACTTTACAAGTTGAGCATTTGAAAAAGCTTTTCATATCCATCCATGTTTTTTTTTTTATGTGCCAAAGTAGCTGTGGACTAATTCATCTTTAAGATTTTTTGCTCTCCTGTATGTAATTTTGGGATGGTTTCCAACAATATTAGCCATAGTTCGATCCAAGCATAAAATGTTCCAATTCTTTCGAAGAATGATTTCAATTTGTTTAGAATCTGTTGAGAACGTTGTAATTAGTCGTATTATATTTTGTCATTATCTTGCTGTGGCTGTTTCTGTTTTATTATTTCAGTTCTTGATTGCTTTTCAGTTTTTTCTAGACAAGATGTTAATATGCTTTTGTTATATTTTCTTCTTTTGAATCTGAGCCTTGATTGTTTGCTTGTTTTTTCCATTCCTGGTCCTCAGAGCATATCCGTCTTATCCTCAATAGTTCACTATATGGGATGTTTCTGATCAATGTGGCTTGGTGGAAACTTTCCGCGTGCAATGTAGCATTGCTTGCTGTTGCTTTATGGTGTAAATGGAAAGGGAAGACCTCTCGGTCCCCCTGAACGTATGAATGGGTGCCCCGATCCCCCCGGGAAACCATTTTGGGCGGGGGGCGTGGTTCGGCTGGTATGCCCAAAGCGGCGTAGCCAGAGCACGCCCTTCCCGCCCAGAAGGGGTTGTCCTAGACACCCGCCCGGAAGTCCGCGCACGGATGGGCGTACCCGAGGAGGGCCCCCGCCCTCCCGCAGATGGATAAATAGAGCGGGAATCCAATGAAGCGTCCTCTTGTTCCAGTGCTCGGAAGGCTGCACCACTCGTTGCTCGTGAGCCCTCGACGGAACAAGCAGCAATTTTGAGAACTTGTAATCTTTGTTGTTACTCTTTCAGTGTCAGGCGTGTGGAAGATCTAGGACCTTGTGGATCAAGTCGGACGGAGTAACCAAAGGCATGTCTGGCAAGAAAGCGGGAGAGAGCTCCGAGATGGAGAAGATGCTACGCACCTTGGTGAACCGAGTAGCGGTGATGGACCGAAAACTGGGTAAAGTGGATTCGATCGGTCGGGGCTTAGCAGAGGTTAAGAAGCAGATAGCAGCCCAGAACAACCTCTCGGGGCGGCCTAAGAAAGTGATAGGACCGGCCTTGCCGGACGTCGCCCCAGAGGGTAAGGGGAAGCGTAGTAAGAGGAGGGCGGGTTCCAGGGAGGGCCCAGTCCCGGAGGTGCCCCCAGCAAGCCCAGTCGCACCGGTGGACAGCCCGGTACCAGGTCCGGACGTGGGTTTACCAATCCCCGTTGTGATAACGCCAGTTGAGGATGATCAGATGCCCCCAGAACTGGCCCTGCAGTTAGCGGCAGTGTTACCCTGGCTAAAGAAGAAAGCAGGGGGGGCAGTGGCTGCAGGGGATCCGGCCGAGGAAGCCAGAATAATAATTGAGCAGTTACGGCAGTCAAGGGAAGCCGGGACGGTGAATGTTCCTTATATTCCCCCACAGGTAGCACCGGGAGTCACGACGGATGGCAAAGACAGCGGACATGGCGGTTGAACCCGGTAAGAGCCCATTGCCAATGGTTGGGGAGAGTTCAGTGCCTTCGAGGCGGGAAAGGTTGTCTCAGCACATCCCGGCGGCCACGAAGGAAATGATATGGGGGGACAAATATATTCATATGCTTTCACTGTTGACCGACCATCGTGAGATAGAGTACGCAAAGACCCAGAAAGATTTATGGCACCCCAGCGTATGGCTGGCCAAGATGGCGGAATTTAGGGTCGATGAGACCATGGCGAACTGGGTGAAGGCCTTTTCTATATTTACAGCAGTAATGGGGGAACGTAAACCCGAAGTGTTGCCCGATTTATCATGTTACCAGAACAGGATCATGGATTTTTATACAATGTACGGGGGAAATGAATGGAAGGGTTATGATGTTCACTTTCGAAAATCTAAAGAGTTTGATGAGACTTTAACGTGGGATTGTCTCGACACGGTGTCATGGCACAAACAGCTCTTGCCTGGATCGGCGGGTACGTCATCGCCAGGCGGGAGCGGGTCTGGGACAGTCCAACAAAGACCGGCACAGCCCTTTCGAGCAAGCAACGGTGGGGAATCACAGTCCAAGACCGGCGGGAATGGGGGCAAGCGTGGGGTTTGTTGGGGTTTCAACAGAGGTAACTGTAACAGGCCCCAGGGAACATGTACGTTCCGGCATGCTTGTGCGGGCTGAGGGAACTCCTCACACCCAGAAATTAGCTGTAGGTCCAAGAGCGGTAGTTCGGGAGGAAAGGGGGGATCCAAGCAGGATTGATGTGATGCCTGGGAAGCAATCATCTTCACCCATCGACATCCTGGCTTTGACTCCCTGGCTGAACAAATACCCTGATCATGTATCCGCCAGGATTTTGAGGAATGGCTTCCTGTATGGCTGCAACATCCCGGCGGGGAATTTTCGGGGGAGCCCCTTTTGTAAGAATCAGCTATCTGTTCAACACAACCCGGCAGTGGCCGCCAAGAAAATTACGAAAGAGGTCAGCTTGGGACGGGTAGCAGGGCCTTTTCCATGCCCGCCGGTGGCGGATTTCGTGTGTTCACCTCTAGGAGTGGTTCCGAAGAAAGACCCAGGGGAGTATAGACTCATTCACAATCTGTCGGCCCCGAGGGGGGCCTCGGTGAATGAAGCCATTGACCCTGAAGTATGTTCAGTTCGATACGCATCGTTCGACGATGCCGTCGAGCTACTGATTCGCCTGGGCCCTGGTGCTTTGATGGTGAAATCAGACATCGAATCAGCATTCAGGTTGCTCCCGGTACACCCTCGGAACCAGCGCTTGCTAGGATTCACGTTCCAAGGGAAGTATTACATGGATAAATGCATGCCCATGGGCTGCTCAATTTCTTGTGCTTATTTTGAAATGTTCAGCTGTTTTTTGGAATGGGCGTTCACCGAGGCCACTGGGCATAGACAGGTGATGCACTATTTAGACGACTTCCTGTTCTTGGGGCCGGCAGGCACTACGAAATGTGCACAAACACTGCAGGACTTCTGCACTCTCATGCAGGAGTTTGGGGTCCCATTGGCACCGGGTAAGACAGTGGGGCCATCTACTTCACTGGAGTTTCTGGGAATTGAGCTCGATTCCGTGGAGGGATGCTTCCGTCTGCCAATAGAGAAGGTGGCCAAGTTCAGGGCTTCCTTAATACAATGCCTGGGTAAAGAGAAGGTGACCCTGCACCAGTTACAACAAACAGTGGGCCAGCTTAACTTTGCCTTAAGAGTAATACCGATGGCTCGCCCCTTCTCACGTTCCATTGCACAAGCTATGGTCGGCCTCAAGGAGGGACACCACCGCACAAGACTGTCGGCAGAGGTTTGCCAGGATATGCGCATTTGGTTGGCATTCCTGGCGGACTTTAACGGTCGGGTGGCGTGGAACAAACCCCCAGCATCGTCTGACGAACTGGGTTTATGGACCGACTCAGCTGGGAGCGTGGGATTTGGCGCAATCTTTGGTAACCGATGGTCGGCGCAAGTATGGCCGACGTGGTGGCACTCCAGCGGCCTAACAGGTAACATTGGGTTCTTGGAGCTATTTCCCATTTGGGTGGCTCTGTTGGCATGGCCAGAAGATTTTAGGGACCGCTCAGTAGTATTTTGGTCTGACAATATGACGGTGGTCGAGTGCATTAATCACCAGGCAGCACGCTGCAAGTGGATCTTGAGACTGTTGAAAGAAATTGTATTGAGATGCATGAGATTGAATGTACAGTTCAGGGCAAAACATGTGCCGGGTGTACTGAATAATTCAGCTGATGCACTCTCTCGTTCACACATGCAGGCTTTCATGGCCTATCTACCTACAGCCAATCTAGTGGCGGCACCGTTCCCCGAAGCACTATGGCTGATCGGTGCCCCGGATTACAGGACCTCGTGACAGCCAGCTTAGCGCCCAGGACGAGGAAAGCCTATGAGGGAGCGTTTCGTTCATACTGCACCTTTTTAGGGCCGGTAGGGAGACATAGCTGGGGGCAGGAGGAATCCTTCCTGGGGTTCTTAGTGGCGCTTCATAAAGAAGGCCGATCAGCCGCAACTGCCAACAGACATAGGGCGGCCATATCATTCATGGCACAGCTCCACGGCATACGGGACCCGACGGGTTCCTTCCTAGTCAGGAAGGCGCTCCGCGGTTGGCAACGCCTGGAGGGTCGCAGACAAGATACAAGGCACCCGATTGGTTTAGAGAGATTGTCTTTGCTACTAGCAAAACTTGATGAGACATGCTCCTCCCCTTCCGAGGTAGTTCTGTTCCGAACGGCTTTCGCATTGGCATTCCATGGGGCCATGCGGGTAAGTGAACTTGTGGCGAGGACCAAGAAGGATGTGGAGGGAGGCCTATGCAGGGATCACGTTCAAATACGGGGTGATTCTATGTTAATCTCGATAGCCAGGTCCAAGACAGACCAGGAAGCTTTGGGGAGTAGTGTTGTTGTGCAGCGCGCCCGAGGGAGCCCCAGTTGTCCGATAAGGTATTTAGAGGACTACCTGGCACAGAGGCCGGCGACATGGGGAGGGAGCCTGCTTAGACACAAGGACGGCTCCCCGTTGACGAAATTTCAGTTTCAGAGGGTGCTGGCACTTACAATTGCTGCGGCGGGCTTGAACCCGTGCGATTTTGGGACCCACTCATTCAGAATAGGGGCTGCTACTGAGGCTACGGCCCGGGGTCTGGGTGCGGAAGAAGTTAAACAGCTGGGCCGTTGGTCCTCGAACTGTTTCAAGAGGTATGTGCGACTGCACATGTTGTAAAAAACTGATGAACTGCACTCACGCTTGTTGTCTTTTGTTTGAATTACAGTTTCGCAAGCCTGTGACGCGGGGCGGAATTGGGGATCGACCCAATACCAGAGGACCAGCGGTCAAGGATCACCGTCTGGAGATCAAGTGGTATGGGTCGTGGGCCACTCATACGTGAGGCGTGCTGGGGACGTATTCATGGCAGGTGACGCGACTCACGCATCTGGGGAATACGGGTTCAGAGTGACCTTCCATGGGAAGGGAGGCCTCTGTTTTGACCAATTTCAAGCGTTTGTGGAGGGACTCTTAGGGCGGCAAAGGTTACTGCCATCTGTAATCATAGTGCACTTGGAAGGCAATGACTTGGTAAGACGGGTGTTAGTGGAACACATATTGTCGGCAGTCAGCTGGTTGGCTAGGAGGCTCCCGGGGTGCACAATTGCCTGGTCCCACATGATCCCCAGGAGAGTTTGGCGGGGGGATTTCTCTGTAACGGCGTTGAACCACTCGGTAAAGGGGTCAACAATAAAATTGGGAAATTGTTTCGCTCCGCGCATTTGCAAAGCATTCCCCATGGGTGTATTCGGGGTGATCACTGTTACTTGAATGATGGGGTTCACCTGTCCAGGGCGGGGAATGATTTACTCATAGGAGACTTCATAGCATGGCTAGTGGGATTGAGGAGGCATGACCTTTAGGAGGTGTGGGGGGGCCGGATAGTCGGTCAACTATCCGGCCTGTGGCGGTAAGGTCATGATCGGTGAGCAGAGATTTCAAGGTCCCTAGGGGGGGCGCCACCCAGTACGGATGGGAGCGCCCGGGGGGAGGCGGCCATTGGCCCCTCCCACAGGGAGGCGGCACCCACTACGGATGGGTCGCCTAGGGGGAGATGGCCATAGGCCCCTCCCAGGGGGGAGACGGCTATATGCCCCTCCTACGAATTTCCCGGGGGCCGGATATCCGCTCCGGCGGATGAGAGTGTGGGGAAGGGGGGGAGTCCACGCTGTCCTTCTTACAGATACCTCACACGGGAACTCGGACGACCTTTAAGATGGCGTCGAGTGAAAGGGGGCCCCCACGACAAGGGAAGTTACAGTTGGCAACGAGGGTAAAGTCCTCTGCGCATGCGCCACTCACACCGTGAGGGCGGGAATTTGGTAGTAGGGATCTGACACCGGTTAAGACCTTGCCGTTGGCCCTTAATGCTAGGATGTACAATTTTATTTTAGAATGTTATGCATTTTCAGGATGCTAGACTCGGCTAGGAAACCTTTGTATTAGAGATCTGTTAAGGTTAGCCGAAGAACACGTCTTCATCAAAATGTAATGAAAGTAAAATTGTACATAATTTATGAAACGTTTTAATTTAAAGTTTTAAATTTTGTTTCATATTTTAATAAATACGGCCGGGGGGTAACTCCCCCCCGCCTTCCAAAAACTCAAACTTGTGTTTGTCCCATGGGGAATTGGTGTTGGGAGGGGGTGGCGGGCATCACGGCCATATGGAAAGGGAAGACCACTTGGTCCCCCCGAACGTATGGATGGGTGCCCCGATCCCCCCGGGAAACCATTTTGGGCGGGGGCGTGGTTCGGCTGGTATGCCCAAAGCGGCGTAGCCGGAGCACGCCCTTCCCGCCCAGAAGGGGTTGTCCTAGACACCCGCCCGGAAGTCCGCGCACGGATGGGCATACCCGAGGAGGGCCCCCGCCCTCCCGCAGACGGATAAATAGAGCGGGAATCCAATGAAGCGTCCTCTTGTTCCAGTGCTCGGAAGGCTGCACCACTCATTGCTCGTGAGCCCTCGACGGAACAAGCAGCAATTTTGACCCACCCACCAGCCCCTTTTTGCAATGTTTGTTTGAATAAAGTAATTGTTGGTGATATTCGAATGTATTAAAGAGATGCAGTCACATTTTTACAGCATTAATGTATGCCTTTGATTGAATAAATGTTTGTAGGCCTTTTTCCCTTGTAGAAAAATGGAGGAATGTATCAAATAATGAAAATTGTCTTGTGCTTTAGGAATTTTTTCCCTTTGTAGAAATGTGAAAGTTGATGAATCGTCAAGCTGTGGCAGATTAGGCGTATTTTCTTTCCTTAGTAGGTAAAACAACTGTCGTATTTATTTTGGTGGGGCGGTAAGGTCATGATCGGTGAGCAGTGATTTTAAGGTCCCTAGGGGGGGCGCCACCCAGTACGGATGGGAGCGCCCGTGGGGAGGCGGCCATTGGCCCCTCCCTCAGGGAGGTGGCACCCACTACGGATGGGTCGCCTAGGGGGAGACGGCCATAGGCCCCTCCCAGGGGGGAGACTGCTATATGTCCCTCCTACGAATTTCCCGGGGGCCGGATATCCGCTCCGGTGGAAGAGAGTGTGGGAAGGGGGTAGTCCACGCTGTCCTTCTTACAGATACCTCACACGGGAACTCGGACGACCTTTAAGATGGCGTCGAGTGAAAGGGGGCCCCCACTACAAGGGAAGTTACAGTTGGCAACGAGGGTAAAGTCCTCTGCGCATGCGCCACTCACACCGTGAGGGCGGGAATTTGGTAGTAGGGATCTGACACCGGTTAAGACCTTGCCGTTGGCCCTTAATGCTAGGATGTACAATTTTATTTTAGAATGTTATGCATTTTCAGGATGCTAGACTCGGCTAGGAAACCTTTGTATTAGAGATCTGTTAAGGTTAGCCAAAGAACATGTCATCAAAATGTAATGAAAGTAAAATTGTACATAATTTATGAAACGTTTTAATTTAAAGTTTTAAATTTTGTTTCATATTTTAATAAATACGGCCGGGGGGGTAACTCCCCCCCGCCTTCCAAAAACTCAAACTTGTGTTTGTCTCCTCCCATGGGGAATTGGTGTTGGGAGGGGGTGGCGGGCATCCCGGCCATAGTAGTGTGTACTTTGTTTTCCACAATGTAAATTTCAGTGTCTATGAATACTACTCGAGTTTCACTATTGTTATACGTGAAGTATAGGCTGGTGTTTCAGTTGTTGAGGATATTAAAATAGGTTTTGAATTCCTCTGCGGAGCCATCCCAAATGATGAGAAGATTGCCTATATATCTCAACCATGATATTATCTTTTCCACATGTGGGTCATTGTTGGAATTCCATGCCACCTTTTGCTCCCACCAACCCATTGTCAAACAAGCATAACTAGGACTAAACGAAAAACCCACTGCTGTCCCATCTTTCTGCAAAAATATCTCCTAATCAAACATATTTTTTTTTTGTGCCAAACATAAGTCAATCAGTTCCATTACCATTGCAATGTGGTTGGCGAATTGAATGTTCCGATCCTTTAGAAGATGCTCACAAGATGCCATTCCGATTGTGTTTTGGATATTGGTATACAACGAGAACACATCCATTGTAAGTTGGTTCCCAATTTATTCCTTGTACAATCCTTAGAAGGTTGCTTCTATCTTGTAGGTATGATGTTAATCCTTCTTTTGTCTCATACTTCTTGTTCAGGTTCCTGTTTTGGCGGTATATTGTCCCGCTTGCCTCTTCTTGTTGGCTTACTTTTGGGTGACCTCTTTCCCGGCCCCTTCCTCTGTTCATTCCTGATTGTGCCCCCATGCTCTTCTCCCAATTTTGTTGCCAGAGGGCCAACCTAATTTCCCCTAAAGAAATCGCATTTTGGATGTGCCCTAGGGGTGGGCGGAAAATCCGTTCCGCTCGCGGATTTTGCGGATTTTCGGGAAATCCGCAATCCGCGAGATTTGCGAATCTCCCGCAAAATCCGCAAATCCGCGAGCAGCGGATTTGGCTCGCACTGCTCGCACTGTTCGCGTGAGTTCGCGCCCCGCGAATAAGTGCGAATAAGTGCAAAATTGCAGAAATACGCTCTTAGCAAAACTGAAAGTAACTACTTACCAGGTTCAAAAGTTCAGGCTCATCATTAGTAGCCATTTTCTGTAGTGCTTCCTGAGGGGCCCCTCCAGAGTTCAGTTGCAGGTTGCAACTATTATGTGACCCTGCTCTGAACCTCAGAATAGTTACATATATGCCACAAAGGTCCTGAATTACAGCTAAGGGAGACAAGCAGGAGCCAGGCTGGAGGTTCAAATCCATTATTCAGCCCCTAATTCATTATTGTCAGTTGGGGCAGGGCAGGTGTTGTAACTAATTTTGCAACAATGAAAGCACTTAGCAAGTTCAAAAGATCACTAATCAGGAAGCACTAAGGAAGCAGGTGCCAGCTAAAAAAATATTCTGTGACACATTAATCAGCCCCAAATTAATTCAGGTCACTTGAGGCAGGGAAGGTGTGCTTGTTGCCACAATAATGTACACTGACTGGACAACCAGAGGGTGCTGTGATGAAACAGAGGGTGGCATGGGTGGGCCAGAGGGTGGCATGAGTAGTCAGAGAGTGGCAGTGGTGACAGAGAGTGGCAGTGATGAAGAAGAGTGTCCCAAACAGGCTGGACACGTAGAAACAACAAGTTCGCGAAACTTGCGACCCGACAGGTAAGTTCGCAATTTGCGACATTGTACAAAACCCTCGCGAACTGGCAGAAACCCGCGCAAACACAAAAAAAAAAAAAATCCGCAAATTCGCGGAAATTCGCGGATTTTGCGGATTGCGAATCCGCAAATCCGCAAAATTCGCGAACGCGAGATCCGCAAAATTCGCTCATGCTTAATGTGCCCCTCCGTGCTCGCCTTTATTCTCACCGGCTTCAGAAGATGTCAGAGATGATAAACTTCCAGATGCATTTGTGGTTAGATCAAGGTAGTCTTGTTGTTTCAATAGATCGAATTTTCACGCATATGTAAATATGCATCCTTCTTGGTAATACTCCTTGTCCCTTTGAAATTTAATCTGTTTTCGTACTTGGATTGATTCCTCATGTTTTTTTAATCTGATGTTCTAATTCATATTTGAATTTTAAGAGATCTGTATTTAATTCAACTTTCTCTAGCTCTTTTTCTAGTTCCCTTAGTTGTGCTGTAGATTTGTCCAATGCAATTGCAACACATGGATTTTGGCCATGAACTGACACTTTATTATTCATCTGAAGGCTAATATTGACTTTTGTTTCCAACCCCATTATGGTAAATGCAGGCTACCGTGACTACATTACCCAGCAGGTGCTGGGACTCATCTGAGTAGCCCATTGGAGTGCATGTATTTAAATAAAGTCTGGTGGCAAAGACACTGTTTGGAGTCAAGCCCATGATTAAGGGATACATACCCGAAACGCGTCAGGCTGCTGAAGTGCTTGTGCTGTAGTGCTGAAGTGCCGTGCATGATTTCTTGTCTCTCGAGTGCGCCCTTGCTGCAGAAGCAACTGTTCCTTGATATATAAACATATATATATATATATATATATATATATATATATATATATATATATATATATATATATATATATATATATATATATATATATATATATATATATATATATATATATATATACATAATTATATAATTATATACTTTGTGATTTATTTCTTGTGGTTAGCCATTTGCATTCCGGTTACAAATGTCATATTCCCTTGCTGTGGTGGCTTGACATTTACACTGAACCTAGGTATGAGCACTTATCAACCTGGGATTAACCCACTAGTTGGTAATATTAGCTTATTTTCCTTTTCTGTAGGTTATACACTTACCCATCACAGCATTGTGCTGACAGCTAACCCTACGGAGGTATTGCCTTTAGGGTGTGTGGGCGGCTATCAGCTTTTCCGCAAGTACTTTACATTTGATCCCATGGTCATTCAATCTATGGCACCACCCAGGCATACCTATGCCATTTCTTTATGTGCACATGCCGTTAGACACTTGACATCTGTGCATTCCACATCTGTTCCCCACTTTGCGAACAGTATCGATATTTGTGCCCTACACATTGTATCTGATTGATAAAGCTTTGTATGCTATTGTATATATTTGTGGATATCACTTGACTTTCAAACTTTATAGATATTACATTTCTTTTCAGTGATTCACAATGTCCTACTATGTAACTGACTCCTGTTTTAGAATGACGACTTGTGCCCTAAAATCATGCCTATGTTATTCGAGGATTATAGTTATTGTAGGCACAAACAATAACATGGGGGTCTATTATTATAAATGCATTTGTTATAGTTGCCCGTTACAATATGGCCGCCACTCTCACAGTTTAATGGACTCAACAGCTTGCTGTAGTCCCTCCTTCATGGCTTACCGGATATGTAAACTTGGCTTAGCCTTCAATTCTGTGTGTGAACAAGACGGTTGATTCAGTCGAAACGCATTACAGAAACAAATACATTCTTTTGAAGTTTGCAACTTTCTTGAGAGCACGCTTTATTGGACTTTGTTTATGGATATTTATATATATATATATATATATACATATATAAAAAAAAAATATATATATATATATATGCTCCAGCCTGTCCCTTGATGCACTTTCCGTGCGGACTATATATATATATATATATACATACAAGAATCATGTTTATAAATTTAACAATTTTATGTCATGAATGTTTTTAAAGTAATGCCATTTTAGCACGCATGTATTACAAATTGTAAATATATCATGTTTTTGCATACTGTAAGATGGCGCTCACCGGTGTTCACTGGTGAGCAGTCCTACCTTCATTTCCCTTATCCTGTCATGTGCTGGGTCCCTTTTAAGTAAGCTTCCGTGTTTCACCACGGTGAACACATTGAGAAAGGGGTTTCCCGAAACGCGTCTGTGTGAAGCGTAGAAAATAAATTGAATCATTTTAAAAAACCACCCCGCGAGTGCTGTTTCCTTCTTTCCCGGCTGGGAGAGTGGGTCCTTGGAGCGAAAATATATATATATATATATATATATATATATATATATATATATATATATCCGTTCCGCACTGGACTCCGATTCTGCAAACGTAGGTACAAATCACAAAACAACGCTCAAATTACTTCAAAGGTGGTTTATTGTTCTTCTGTCCCCAGCATGACGCGTTTCGGCTACGACACAGTAGCCTTGATCACATGATCATAAGAACCAATAAGTGCAATTTATATACTGTGTGTATCCCAATTGAAGAAACGTCAGCAATGCATAGACAAAGAGAATACTTCGTTATAGGAGATATTGTTTAAAACCCCATATCAATTGGTCTATTTACAGAAGGAACAGGTAAATTGATATATTTACATAATAACTTTACAAAATATCATACATTCAGTTTATCAAACGGGAATGATCATAATAGTACCGCCATTCCATCCTCCTTTCTCCTTTTTATAAGCAATGAGCATATATATATTTATTACCTACTGGCGGTCGCCAGTACGTATTTATAGTTAGGACCTAGTTTCCATAGGAAATCCACAACATTGTATTTGGAATAAGTTTGGCGCCGGTGGACGAATATTCACGAATTTTTCCAAGAAAATGGCCTGCTCCACTCCGCTCCTTCCCTGGAAGTTTGAGGGTGATTCATCAAGTGGGTCCTGAGAAAAAAGGGAGTCCCAGAACGTGTTTTCCCCTTGCAATTTTCCATAGGGAACTTTAGCCAGGGCTACAGCCAGAACGGCTGAACGGAATTACACCAAATTTGGCAGAGAGGTAGAGTTCGGTTTGCAGATTGTGCTTTTCGTTAAATGGTGTAAATCCGTTCCGTAGTTCCTGAGAAAATCAAAAGTAAAATCATGGTGATATCTAGAGATGAAGTACTGCATGCATACGGAAATCCGTACAATTACGAGCATGAGCTGAATGTTGATTGGATGTGAACTGTCTGGCAACACTCCAAACCAGGAAGTGTTGGCAGCCATCTTGTGCCTCGGTAGAATTGAGTCACAAGAAAACAGTAAAACAAAGTTGAAAAATAAGGAAAGGGGGCAGGGGAGAAACATCCTGACCCTCTAGGCCTGCTCAGGTGGTCCCACATGGATCATTAGGCCCCCTATTGATTTATTTTTTAAAACGTGTGGTACGCATTTTGGGGAAAAAATGACCGCTTTATTGTTAATTGGCCCCGGGGGGTCAAACATCTGGGGCAATTATTTTTTCATAATGGAGGCACAGAGGGGTCCCTCTGCCCCGGGGATCACCATCCCCTGGGGCTTTAAATATATGTATGCGGGGGGCTCATGGCCCCCTCCGGAGCCCCGGGGATTTGCCAGTCCCTGGGGCTTCTTTTTATTTAAAAAACTGTTTGGGGGGTTTTCAAGCCCCCCACACATGCCCCGGAGAACGCCACCTTCCCGAGGCTCTAATATAGAAATTACGGGGGACAGACCACCCAGCCCTAGGGACTACCACCCCTCAGGGCTTTTGAATGTTGGGCCCCCTTCCTGGAGCCTTTGAAGGCCCTGGGGACCACCACCTTTCAGGGACGGCTTCTGCAGTGCCCCGGGGTGCCTTCAGTGCTGCCTTCTGCAGTGCCCAGGGTGACAAAAAGCATTGCCGGCTCCCGAAGGACACTGGGAGCCGGCTGGGACCGTGGGGGCTTAGGGGCTCATTACTGGTCAAAAAAAAGAGCTATATTTCTATGATAGTATGTAAAACTTTCCATTTTTTTCTGCACTGGTTGTACCCTCGTTTCCAAGCCCACGCTTCTTTGCTTTTCTTCAAGTTCGGCAAGCAAACCTCTCCTCATTTCAGGTATTAAATTTGCCGCTTACTTTTGCCGGGTCGTGTGCCTCATCCGTTGCTATAATTTTGTATATATTAATAATCATATTCTAACTATATTTATTTGAAACATATAACCGAGGAACCAAACGTTAATTACATGCTCTGTCCTCCGCCATTTTAGTAGTTTTCCTCCGTTATTTTTATTATACCTGCTAATTTCAATTTAACCCCTATATATCTTCTCTGTGATCCATGAGATTTTCTGCCAGACACCACAGTGTTTGTCCTTGGCCTCCGATCTTATCAGACTTGGTCACACACATACCTAAAAACTAATTTGAAGCATGTAAGGTACAGCCATTACAACGCGTGACCGTCACCACAAAGCCATTTCCGCTTATGTCTTTATCATGCGTGGTAAATGTATAGTAGATGTAAAAGCATGCATGGTAAAGGCATGCATGGGAAAGCCATATGCGTGCTAATGAATTTGTCGTAACGGTCACGCGTGGTTAGGACCGCGTTGTAATGGAAGTTTCCCCCAGGACACTGCAGGAACCGGGTCTGGGCGTGGCGGACTCCAGGGCATCAGGCGGTGAGCCACGCAGCCTCCCTCACACAATTTAGAAATCTCCAGGGGGTGGTCGTTTTCGTGGTTTGAGGGGCGTCATTGAGGCCCACACAGTTAATTTTGTAGGGGGTAGGTTTGCATGCGAAAATGTCACAAGAGGTTTGCAAATGTGGTATACATTGTTTTGTTTTACTTTGATTTCCTTTCTATGTTGTAGTCCATCCAGAGAAAATATAACTTATTGTACAGCCAGTACTTTTCAACCCGACTGTCAAACATCTTACTATAGTACTTTAAATTGTAAATAATATTTTTGTTGTGGACTGTCAACCCCCCCCCCAAAAAAAAAACAAGTATATATTTTATTAACTTTTATTAAAACAACAATAACTGTAAAAGTAACTTAAAGATATTATGATAAACAACTAGAAAAATAACTTTAATAAAACAGTATTATAAACAAATTGTGATGTGGACTCCAAAAGACGTAGGATAGGTAATCTGCAAAACAAAAAAGAAAATTAGAGTTTAAAGTTATGTAGATGTGATTAAATAACGTGAAGCATTACAAGTGAAGGTAACACTATGATTTTACGTGTGTAGTGTGCCTAGTACATTTCACTTCTGTTATAGTCCCACGTTCAAATGGAGTCTATATGGAAGTGCCTACAGCGTTACTGACACCAAAGTGGCACAACAGGATCGTAAATACGCTGATTTATTTCTAATGCATTGCAATGGAGGCAATATATATCTAGGCTTCTGTGCTTACCTTATATAAACACTGTCGCCACTAAAGTTCACAACTTCAATTTAACTCTACTTCTACACTTCAAAGTAGACAGCAGTGTCTATAACTTTAAAAGAGAAAGATAAATGATGTCACAGAGAGTGAGAGAGAGAAAACAACATTAAAACTGTGAGAGAAAGTTATAGATGGAGCAGTTAATACAGGAGAAAATACTCATGGCACACCTTTTGCCTCCGTTGTGTGTCCACGGATGTGCTGCTTCAGAGTGCACCCTCAACTTGCTCGATATGTAATATCCAACATAACAAAAATCAGAAAAGACGGAATTGAAAGAAATGTGGGAAGAGATTTCCTACGAGAAGAGTCTAAGTAAGAAATTATATTGTTACTGTTTGAAGATGTTATCTCATCGAGAAATTGGAGCGTATGATTGTTTGGATCTCTTATCATCTGCAAGTCGATACTCCAAATCAAGAAGAATCATTTGGGTGAGTCTAGGTCTTGCTGCAACACGAAATTGAGTACTTAAATCTGTACATGAAATTGAAAATTTAGCTGAAAAAGAGCCAGAAAGTACAGATATTGTGAAAACAAATATGTTGGATACATATTATCCAAATAGAAGTCATCATCTTGAGAACATTTGTCTCTATGAAGTGCTGCAAAACTATATTTTTAAAGGGAATATTACAGAAAACATCAATAATGGTATATATGCTGTGATTGGTTCTGAAGGATGTTTGGTGAATCAAAGAAAAGGACATTTGATTAATCACCATAAACTGAGTTGCGAAACTCCTGACAAAAGGGAATTTTAATGTGAGTTCTTAATATTGCGTACCTAGGGCCTTATTTATGAAGGATTTGCGCCGCCGGTGCGTCACTTTTAACATGGGAAAAAGTGACGCACCGGCGGCGCAAGTCCTTCATAAATAAGGCCCCTAGACTGTTGCATCCCATTGACACGCAGAGTCTGGAGTTGAGATCTTTTCTTGAAAAGTCGGACGCAGATTTACAAGCTCCTTGAGCCACTGTTACCATGTTAAAAGTGACACAAAAGTGGCACAATAAGCTTGTAGATCTGTTTCTCAGACTGTTGTAACATATCCGTTGTCACATTTTGACACAGTCAAGCTGCTGCACACTACCCACTCTCTCCTTTCACAAATAATTTGTTGTTGTTTCGGAAACAAAAATCTTTGCTCACCTAGTGCCATTGGCGGGATTGAAAGAGGGTGCTCTACGTGTCGAAGAAGCCTTCACTGTAACCAAGAAAGTTCACCACTTCAACTCAGATAAGGTTCTATACAGCAGACTGAAGATAGCAGCATCCACAACTTTAAAAAAGAAAGAGAAACGATGTGAGAGAGCAATAAAGATGGAAAAAAGGACATTGAAATGTGGGAGAGACACACATGACAGGGGGGGTGCCTGAAGCCAGAGGCACAACCACAGTCAAAATATCCGGGGGCTAGAAAAAAGTTTTGGGGGGCTTAACTTCAAGCAAAAAGAAGAGTGGAGCTGTAGGGGCTGTAAGCGGGGGGGACATCAAATCCTCATTATAAAGCAAAATGTCTTTAAAAGACCTGTGAAGTACTCAGGTGCGACTGTGTGTGGGCACAGGAAGCTATCTCATCCTAGCTGAAGCCCCGTTAGCTCAATGTGTGTTTTGCACACCTGCTGCATACTACACATTCTCTCCTTTCACAGATAACTTGTTGTTCTTTCGGAAACAAGCTCCTTTGCTCACCTTGTACCATTGAGGTAATTCAAACAGGGAGCACTACTTGTCAAAGCAGGCTTCTCAGTCCTTGTTTCAATGGCCAAGCATCATCACAGAATACACAAATATAGAGCTTTGTAAGTTCCTTTTGGGGGGGTGTCGTCAATTTGTAAAATACAACCTGTAAGATAAAAATGAGGTTAACATTAAGTGTAATATTTTTATGAAACGAGAGAGGAAATAAGAGAGTGATTGAAAACAATACTCGCAGCAAACCTTTTTGTCACCGGTGTTTTTCACCACTTGCTGGACATAATCCATCTTGAAGCTCTACTTCTAAAAGATAATAAAAGAAAAATGTTAAGATTGGTACTTGTTACTATATTAATTTGGAATTAGATAACATCGCGCTTTTTTACAAGTTCCTTCTCACATTTCTAGGAACTGTTTGTATTGGTAATATTCCGGACATTTCAGCGATTATAAAAACGTTCCTGCTATTGGGAAAAAAAATGTATACATGTAAATTATATATAGGAGGCGTTTGTCTAAAATACAAGGTCGCGTTTTTTTATCTAGTCTGCTACAACCCTGACTCCCTCCGATGCGTACTCAAGCCTCACTGCTCACCTTTTCGTGGAAAAGACACCTTCTGCATGATGTAGTTCTGATCCTCAACAAAGAAGTCTCATATATGGTGCTGAGTCTTGATATCTCTATGGCTAACGACATACTCTTGCTCCCATCATCATCATTGCAGGTTCTTCACCCGCTCAGTGCTTCGGGCACCACTAACTCAGTGACCAAAGAGGCCACGCATGTAGTAGTGGGCCCCTTGTTCGTTACTTTGGGAACAACTCTAAAATGGTGCACAACACGTGCTTTCCGTCTTTTTTATACATAGGGTCACGTGTGTAGTGACGAATGCGCTGGATGGGTGTGGTGTGGTTGTATACGAGCCATGAGGGAGTGTGTGTGCCGATCTGACAACTAAGCCTGGAACTAAGAAATAACTACAATGAAAATCTGGGCCTTGTACTGTTGTTGTGTTTTCCTGGTAGCGTAAGCACAGTAGGCTGTACTAATGTATTCAGTGTCGATTAATTTACCACCTCCCCCGGGGGCTTTTAAATGTTGGGAGAGGGGTCAATATTTGTGCTGACTTTTCTCCTTTAGTGTGCAGTACTATATTGTTTTATAAAGTGTATAACTCTTCAAACCATCTTTGCTCTTACGAGGTACGGCCATGATTTCCGTAATTGCTTTTAAAAGTAATATACGCTTATTTACAGTTTTAAAAAACTACTTTCATGATTATCCCAGATAATGTCTTCCCTTAATATGTACATTAAATACAGTAATATATGTTTTTGAACAATTAGAAACTTTCGCGCCACACGCGTACCGGGCGCCGTACTCGTACAGGGTGCCGTACATGATGTCACGCGGAAAATTATTATTACGATATTTTTTTTTAAATCGCGGGGTATGCGTTTTGGGTGAAAAAGAAAAAAAACACGAAGCCCGCTTTATTGTTAATTAGCCTCCGGGGGGCCAAATCCCGGGGGCATTTTTTTTATAATGGGGGGCCCAGAGGGTCCCCCCTGCGCGGTGATCACTACCCCCCGGGGCTTTAACTATATGTAAGCGGGGGGCTCATGGCCACCGGAGTTCCGGGGACCTTTTATAAAAAAAAAATGAGCAAGGTGGTAACTTGTAAATGTGGTATTTTGCTTTCCTTTCTGTCTTGTAGAGGATCCAGGGTAAATATAACGTTTTTTTGTACAGCCAGTACCTTTCTGCCTGTTACCATAGTAACAGTTCATTGATCACATGCGTGAGTGCAGAGCTTAGAAGTTCACCCCAATATGTTCTAATTGAAATAGTTACTGTGCTTGAGATTAATATTTATTTTTTTCATAGGAACCGTTAGTCCTACAAGAAGTCAGTGGAAAAGTTTTGTCAGGGATTCCTTCCTGTTCCGGGAGTATTAGCGTAATGTGCGCCAAGCGGGACTTTACGAAGCTTAATGTTTATTGGCTGTGAAGTATTAAAAGTAGAAGGTTCACTGTTGTCAGTGATATTGTGATGCTTTTTCCAAAGGAGTATGGAGAAAGTAAGTAGTAGAGGGCAGGTTAGGAACACTATTAACTCTGTACAGTGCCCATAAGGTGATGGAGAGGGATTATGAGGGAAACATTTTTTTTTATATGTTTTAAGGGCCATTTATATAATTGGCGTGTGGTGTAGAAATCACGGCGGAAAAATGACAGTGTCTTGTGCTGTTTTTTTTTAATCAAGTTTGTAGGTGACATACTTCCTAGGAGTACTATTTACTTATAATGTGGTGTTTACTTTCCTGATGGGGATGTGTGGTTGCACAGCAAAAAAATCTGTCTTGGTTTGAAACAGTTTTTATTAAGCAAATACAAATAAACTTTCTTCAGAAACTGTCGCTGTATATATGATGGGGTGACAATTAAAAATGGAATTTCATAAAATATCAGTTAAGCATGGCTATATACTTCTTTTTTGTGCTGCAGTTTGTAAAAGTGTTGCCCCACATTCTTGATGATGTAAGAGGGCTTCAGTTACTTTTAGATAAAGTAGAAAAGAAGTGCTACAACAAACACTCCTGCACTACATTATCTCAGATCAAGAGACCAAGTAAAAAACAGTTAGATACAAATGATTTCATATTACATAGAAATGCATGCATTATTATTTTTCAAATTTGTATTCTGTACAATTCAGGAACGTGCTGTCGTAGTGCTTAGAGGTTGCAGACTGTTCCGCTAATAAATCACATACTCAATAAAGAATATATAGGATGGTACTCTTATATTATAAAGTACAGGTCCTATATATTCTTTAGGGAGAAGGTAAGTAGGCACCATAATTGAGAATAGAAATTAGAAAATAACATTCAGAAATGTAGGGTTTATTAAATATTTAAAGTAACAAAGTATGCATGATAGCTATATTTTTTGTTCTGCTGTTTCGTAAAATATGTTTCTTGAAAAAAGTATCTGATCAAGTACAGTTTAATATTTGAAAGTTATATTATAGATGGCACTGAGAAATCTCCCATTCCTCTTCTGTAGCAATAGGACAATCTATTATAATATGACGATTGATACCATTGTTACAGTAAAAAGAAAAGGAAAATAAAGTTATGTATTTCACAGAACATCCATAATGAAATACTTTTGAGCGGTAATTATTTACTGAACTTCTTTTCTCCGGGAGGTGAAAAAGTTTGATCTTCGTGGTGGCGGGTCATAAACTCCTCTGAGATCATGATGGTGAGAATAATAATATGTATATATTCTCACAGCACATGATCACAACGGGAAAAAAGACTGAAAACCGCAAGCCGGTATCGTTGCTTACTTATCGTTACTCGCTACAACAGATTGTGAACTCCACTAAGATCACCAAGACTTTAAAGAAAGAGTGGAGGCAGCACCAACCGTAAAGTAAAACAGGACCACGTTGTATCAAAAAGATAAATATTTTCCTTTATTTTTTCAATTTTTCAGACAGCCAACGAGTTTCGCTCCCCAACCATGGGAGCTTCATCAGGGCAAAGATGTTAGTAGATTCTGATGCGACGAAATAACGTAGACAAGACAACTGGCCAATGAAGTAGTACAGATGCCAATATCGAGATTCAGATATCAGGATAAAGATGTAAACACGCGTCACGGGCCTTTGGGTAAGTCGGGACTCAATCCGTCACGGGCCATTTTCTGAATATGAACCATGGAGCATTTGTGGTAGCAGCTTACCAAGGCCTGCACACATGCTCATCATTTTCTACAAAGTCAACAATACTGTCATGCAAATGAAATATTTTCTTCTTGGCTATTGAGGCTACTTACCCAAAGGCCTGTGACGCGTGTTTACATCTTTATCCTGATATCTGAATCTCAATATTGGCATCTGTACTACTTCATTGGCCAGTTGTCTTGTCTACGTTATTTCATCGCATCAGAATCTACTAACATCTTTGCCCTGACGAAGCTCCCATGGTTGGGGAGCGAAACGCGTTGGCTGTCTGAAAAATTGAAAAAATAAAGGAAAATATTTATCTTTTTGATACAACGTGGTCCTGTTTTACTTTACGCTTGGTGCTGCCTCCACTCTTTCTTTAAAGTCTTCATCTGGATTTCCAGTGGGACCAAACCGCAGCAGGTCCTGGAGGTTGTCAGCACAACAAAAACTGAATAAATCAGAGGGACATTGGAAAATAGAGGTGCTGGTGGCTTGATCCGCTGTGGAACTTTTTTCTTAAGATCACCAAGACTGTTAATGTTATAATATACATATTAACAGTATGTGATCTCTAGGCCCTAGAGATCACATACTGTTGCAAAACCTGTGTTATGGGTTGGAAAACCTATTTAGAGAGTCGCAAACAAATTGCGACTCGCGAAATAGGCTATGTACATGGCCCAATAGGTTCATGCATGCGCAAACGGGTTTGCAAACCCGTTCGCGCATATAAAAACAAATCGTACATCTGGCCCTCAGTATTTTATATAGAAGTAATAGCCCCTCTGTCACATGTATTTCATTTGTTTTATAGCATCTCTCATACCATTGTAGGATATCAGAGCACTTTACATCACACACATATAGAGACATTGAATCATACATGTAAATCAGTGTGTATATAACATGTTTAAAGAGTGCTTGGTCTGGAAAAGAACAAACTCAGGATTCAGAACATAACACAGTGGCTAGCATTGACTTTAACATTAAAAATGTATTTCCATCCAAATATATCTTTTTAGCAGCATCAGGATAATGAAAAACTGGGACAAAATATAAGTTACTAACTGGTACCATGCAGTTTGCAAGCAGCTCTTTGATGACAATTTATAGGTCCTTTTCCTAGATTACGATTGTCACTTATGAAGTGCACAGTAACAAAAAAATCTCTGTGACAAAAGCAGTAACCACGAACCTCTGCACATAAAATACTGCTTTTTAAGATGTATGTTACACGTTCTTTGTAGTAGGCACATTAACCCTCTGTGCTACATTAGTTAAATCAAAGCTGCCACTGAACAAAGCTCTCCTCGCTCTCTAGGAGGTACATTAATCACTGGCATTCTCTTGACACTTTTATTGTTTCTGGAAAGTTGCTAATTATACAAGAAACATTTCTGTGCTTTTAAAACTGTTGTGTCACGGACCCCTGGGGGTCCGCGGACCACAGTTTAGGAAACACTGTTCTAGGGGAAAATACAATAGCAAGTGGAAGATGGTGACATTGATTGTAAATTTTTAGGATTTGCGTCAACGGGTCACCGACACCTCTCAAGCTAAGTACAGTGTCAATATTATAATATAAAAAGTCACTCTATATAATGTGAAAGGAGCCAGAAAAGGAGCAATGTTTGTTATAATCTATCTGTTTCTAAAAACAAGTTGCTGACGTTACAGAGAAAAAGCGAAAAACATGCAATACATTTTTTTTCTACATATAAAGTTTTAAATATTGATAAATAGCCACAAATTATAACTAAGTACTATGCCTATGCCATATTGAAACAACTTACAACTCCAACAATGTTTGTTGGCGCAAAAAGAGAATCCGATGCTAGAAAACGGAACCTGCAACATAGATTGGCGACTCAGAAATAACTGGCGAAAACGAAACTAATTGCACAGTAGTTGTGGTTTGTATAGTTTTTGGTTGTTTAGTAGTCTACAGAAGGAAGCAGTGGGTCCGCCTATTTAGATGGCACATTTTGCAGTTTACATGTGCTCACTATTTAACTGTTTTTCTTCAGCACGTGTTCGGAAAAGTTACAAACTGTGAAATTGTAAAGGTTTCGATTTCGATCGTAACACGTATAAGGTATTATTATCTACATACGTTGGAGAGTTTAAAAAGTGTTACTCAGTAAAATGTGTTCTTTGCATTTTCATGATTACATCATGTAAATAGAACTCATAAAAAAATATCGTTATCATTAGAAGAAAGAAAAAAGGATTCATACTTGTTATTACTATACTTTTTATTCTAAAAAATGCTAGCATTTATAGATCGTAAACCTACCCTCGGAAAGGTGTGCTGGCGCATTTGGTGTTGGGAAGATTAATAAATAATAAATGTCATTTTTTATGCACCTGCAAACATGGATTTTAAAGTTTCAATTGCCCTGTCTGTATCTTTACACTTCCTCCAAACATTCTGCTACTGCTATTTTAGTATTGTATTGAGCCATACAGCAGTATGTGTTTATCTATACACTGTTTTAAACGTGAAGCAGTTATACAATCAGCTCAACCCTCTCCTTGGACAACTGTAATTATCCAGTCAGTATCTAAGTAGTCATGGAGCAAAGTAGGCCTTAGGCCATGGACTGTTTTAAACTCTTATAGACTATGCTTGCAGTCTTCTATGCACCTGCAAACTTGCCTTTTATATGTTCAATTCCCAAGTCTCTATCCTTACACTTCCAGCAAACATTCTGTCACTCCTGTTATAGTTTTGTAGTGACTCATTGATCAGTGTGTAGTTATCCATTCACTATATTAAAACACTAATGGGTAGATGTACAATAATTGCCATATCCCCAGGGATATGCCAGTTGTTGTGCACTGTGACATCATCACTATGGATATGCCATATTTAGAATGTGGTGCACTATGGGGCAAAAATGGTGCAGATATGTGATGTATCTGTGCTATAAAGGTGGTGCATTGTTTGAGTTATATTGCAAGTGCAACGCATCTCCAGCAAAGCTCTGGGCGCCCTATGCTCAGAATGCTGTGTCAATCCTTACATCTGCTTCAAGCTAGTGCAGGGTTTTGACACAGCATGAGGCCAAAAGTGACGAAGTGAAGACTTTTAGGAGGAGTTCCAGTGCCGGAATGACCACCCCGCCAAGTAGGAATGTCTCCTTCTGGTACAGGGATTTACAATGTGACGCACCTCCCAGATATGTTACATTCTAAATACAACACACCATGCCGCATCTTTTGCACCACCGCTGCATCAGAAAAGTGATGCAACGGAGGTGTAAAAGAGGCACAAGGGGGTTGTAAATTGGTCCCTAACAAACACTTACAAATTCACCAAGGCAGTTTCACTAGCAGTGCAAAGGGAAGCATAGACTTGTAACATATTTATGCACATATGTTACATTCAAGTGCTTCAGATGTACTTCAGTATACTATAAGTAAACACCTTATAGATTTTAGCTGTAGCACTTCCTTATAGTTCTGCACTTTCACATTCACCACACGCTAGTAATGTATTCTTTCAGTCAATTATGCAGTACACATACATACATCTAAACTTTCACACACTAGCATACAAGTTTAGCTCTCTTTTTAACCAGAGTAGGTAGTTCTGAAAATAACTTTTTTGTTTGTTTGGTTGTTTTGTAGTTTTTTTGTAAGAAAAAAAGCAACTGCAAACAGAAAATCTTTTAACAGGAACAAATAAAAAATAAAAAATTAACACCGATAGCACTGGTGCTGCTGTTTCCTCCTGCAAATTAAATCTATTGACTGTTCGCCGTAGCATAATAGTTGTTCACAAAATTTACATTGAATTATTATATCCGCAAAATCCAGATGGATGTCTGGATGTGGACTTGCAAATCCTGTTGAAGTACTTAGTTCTGCTGGTGGAATGACCTCCCTGACTCTGGTGCATAATTTACAGGGTGCTGTTTCTTGACATAATGAATAATGTTTGTTCGGATTCCCTCTAGATTGTACAACAGAGCAGATTTTGCAGGTTACTTTTGCAGCATTTACCTTTTTTTCACCTGCTGGAAATGAAAAAAAAATCCATATCACTGCCTCTTTTCTTTTTGTGGGTGGATCTTCTGCCACAAATTCTTCCTCAGAAGAGTGTTGTGAAGTGTCTTCTTGCTGGGCAGTCATGATAAAACAATGAAAGCACAGCTCCTTCAGAAAAATGTGTTCCTTCAATGAAAGTCAAGGAAGAATTATTAAAATGGGTGGGGTTTTTCAACAGTTAGAATAGGAAGTATTATGAACCAATTACATCTGTTCTTTGAGAGTTACATGACTTTGTGTACGCTTACGGTGTGCTTACGGTGCTCTTACGATGCGAGTATGTATTACGTCCCGCCACAATTTGCGTAATTGCTTTTAAAAGTAATATACGCTTATTAAAAGTTAAAAAAAACATTTTCATAATTATTCCAGATAATGTCTTCTCTTAGTATGTACATTAAATACATAAATATATACTTTTAAACAATTAAAAACGTTTACACCTTTCGCGTACAGTGAGCCATACATGATGTCACATGGAAGCATTGATGAGACGCGTAACGTCAAAGCGTATTCGTAGCGTATGCGTGGGTACGCACTGAGTATGATTAGCTGTACAAAGTATGGTGTGATCACCGTACGCGTACGGTACGATTTGCAAAAAACAATGAATAAGGAATTATATAGAATTAATTTTTTTATATATTAAAAAAAACATTATTTTGTTTTGTTACTATTTAACATTAAGAGTATGAAATATAACTTAAAAAAAATATATATATATATATATATATATATATTTATAATAAAAATGTAGGAAATTACTATAAAAAGAAAGAAATATAATACTTAATACATTTTACTATTATCATGTACAAAACCTTTGAAATTCACTGAAAAAACCATAGGTTTCACACATGTTATAGTTAGGAATTAGCATTTAAAAAACCTTAGAAATTTACTGAAAAAACCATAGGTTTCACACATGTTATAGTTAGCTGGACCTTTCACTCATACAAAACCATTGAAATTCCCCTGTTATAGTTAGTTCAGCTAACTATAACTTGCGCGCCCGCAATGCACTGCTAATGACGTCACATATTACAACACTCATGACATGGTCAGTGACATCACTCATGACATCACTGATGACATCTCAAATGACATCCCTGATGGCATCTTTGATAACATCATCCTTGTGAAAGAGTGGCAGACCTCCTCTCACCCTAATATAACCTTTGATATACACATTCAAAAATAGAAAATAACATTTTCAAAAAAATGGAGATACCAATAACAGTTACAACAACCTGTTCAGTAATTCCAGCATCTACATACACATCCACTCATTCACCAACAGTTCTATACAGTCACTTATACATGTTCGCACTCATCATATGTACTCATACACCTATACATCCTGTTACACACTGTTAGAATCATCTGGACTCTAGTTGGCAGAGGTAAATACTTCTGTCAAATAGGGACCCACCTCCTCTAGTCAGGGCAAGGGGATCACACATCCAGATAACCCCTGCTCACCCCCTTGGTAGCTTGGCGGAGCAGACAGGCTTATCTCAGAGGCAGTGTGTTAAGCCTTTCGGACCACATACAGTAATAAAGTGAATACACTACAAATGGACACAACACAGAAGGTATTATAAAAATAAGGATGTTTATATAAGGCTTAGCACAAGACCAAATAATGACAAAAATATACCACAATCTCAATAAATACTCTTTGGAAGGAAAAATAATAGTTCAGGTAAAGTTTCTTCTTAGTAAATAGTTCTTTAGCAACAAAGGTAACTCTTCTTCTCTAAAGCACAGTTCTTGGCAACAATGTAACCCCCACTGGAGTCACACGACGTCGAGGCAAAGCTATTCCAAAGGTTTGGCGTCGACCGAGAGGAGCGCTAGGTTGAGCCCGGAGTCGGAACAGACTCCACAAACACAGTACCTTTTTAGAATGAAGAAAACAATGATCCACGGCGTCAAGAAGTATCGGCGTCGAGGTGTCGGGGTCAATCGAGCTTCGGAGTCGGGGCAATCTGCAGCGGCGTCGAGAGATGTTGGGCGGAGCAGCGCTCACGGTGGCAAAGCAGGACACGGCGTCGTCGTCGATGTCGTCGTTGCAAGAGTGGGCAGCGCTCACGGCGTCGATAGGGGCTGTGATGTCGAGGCGAGAGGTAGCGGCGTCGCTACTGGAGTCGATTGGGCCCGGCGGCCGGCATCGAAGGTGCGGGACACTGGAGTCGTACTCACGATGTCAGGCTGGATTCAGCGGCGTCAGGATTGCTGGTCTCTTTAGATGTGCTGGACTCCCACGTTCCAGAAACAGGCAAATTTAGCAGATGGTGAAGTCCTTTAGCACTGTGACTTCAACAGGAGACTGGCACTCTTTCAGCCCTTGGAGATTTTCCTGGCAAAGCTTGAGAGTACACAAAAAGTTCCTCTCTCCTTGTTCCTTGGCAAAAATAAAGAAGCAACTGCAGGATTCCCACCAGCAAACAGCACTCTGGCAGAAGGGGTAGGCAAGTCCTTGGATCAGCAGGCTTCTTGTCCTTGGTGTAGGTTTCCTTGTCAGAAGTGATCTAAATTCTTTCTAGGGGTCCTTCTTTTCTACCACTTTTCTGCTTTGATCCCCTTGTCCATGCAGGGAGATTTCCCCCATCCTGGGTTTGTTGTGGGTGTTGCCAGGCCGAGGCACCTGGCCTATTCACTGTGCAGGGCAGGGTCCTCAACGGCCCGGCAGGAGGTGGAGCCAGTATTGTCACTGGCAGGGGCAGAGCCTTCAGTTGCCCGGCAGGAGGTGGAGCCAGCATTGCGTCAGGCAGGGCAGGCTATCAGGAACTACTCTTCCCCCACTCTAAACGCAAATGCCTCATTCACCCCAAACTGACTCATTCAGACTTCTGGAGCCACCCAGCCCCTGTCACACACACACACCAAACCAGCAGAGACCGGTAAATAGTTAGACAAGAAACTAGTCACTTTCTAAAAGTGCTAGTTACAAACTCAGAATCTAAAAACCATCCATCCTAAAGGATGTGTTATCAAATTCTGAGTTCAGGGATACTAAACTCGACTTTCCACCATGCTCTCTGAGTCTGTTCGGATTATATAGTGTAATAATTCTAGCAGCCCATTCTGTCCTAAGGAGAGCAGGTAGCCTTACAATAGTGAAAAACGAAAATGGCTGTAATTCACTATTAGGACATGCAACACACATTTCGGACTGAAATGTTGCACCGACCGGGGGCAAGATGGCGGACGCGACAGGGTCCCAGTGAGCAGCGCGGCAGGAGGCTCCCGACCGGCTCCGCAAGGCACCACGATTATAGCAGTTAATGCGCAAATAGAGAGTGACCTCGCTTCTTGTATTTCCAGACGAGAAAATAAATCAAATACTCACGGCTCGCAGACAGCTTGCAGACAGTTTTCAGACAGTAGCCGGCTCTGGCATGCGGCTAGATCTGTGGAAAAGCTACTCACGTTTCCTTCGCTCGGCGTGGCAGCGGCGGATTCACCCCTCCCCTTCGACCTCACCTGGTCAGAGTATACGTCGAGAAACGCCAGAGACCGGAGAACGCCAGCTTCTGCAGCAGTTACAAACACAGCAGAAAGAGCTCCATTCCTTTGAACAAGCAATGGCACCAAAAAACCCCAATACTGGCGTACAAAGGCAGCATAAGCCAAAAACAAGGGCAGCTACAGCGGCAACACAGGAGATTATCCAGTCTACGGGGGAAGCAGCACCAACAGTATCTTCAGCAGCTGGCACAGTGAGTACAACTGGCACAGTCTCTGTTGGAGCCCCGTGTATGAATATCTCTCAAAATATGACTGAAACAGCTACTCTTTGCAACGTGGTCCCTTCAGAAGTACCAATAGTAACAAATGAACAAGACTCAAATATGGTGAATTCTAGGAGTTGTAGGCAAGGTGCAATTCCCAAAATACCAGGGATGTTTATAAAAAATATCGGCAGTTCAACTAATTCCTCAAAAAGCCCTGATATCACGAATATAATTAGAGATAAAGTGCCTGCTATGGATTCAGCTAATAATTTTATAAATACCTTGATAAATGATGAATCGGAGCAACCTGAGGAGGCACCAGAGCAAGTGGGCTCAGGACCTCCTAACCTAGGGGAGGATATGGAATCTATAGATTCTGCTGGAAATTTTTATTCCATGACCGATCTTTCTCAAGCCCTAGACTCGGATGGTACGGAAGACCAGGAGGTGGAAAGAAGGGGTCAATCTCTGCAAGATTTTGAAAAATCTTTTTCTGATCCGGAGCAGAATGACTTAAGTGAATCTGAAGATTCAGATCCAGAAGAATCTCCTAACAAACTAAGACAGGATGACAATGGAGCCAATTGAGCTATTTTACCCTCTACCTCTAATTCATCAAGTATAAATAAAGAAGGTCATGAAACACCGGAAATAACATTGGAAATTCTGTATCAGGTCATGTTACATCATAGAGAGGAGACAAAAGCAGAGAACCTCCGTACTCAAGGGGCAGTAAGAAAACTGCAAAATAATCTGAGGAAAGTAATGAAGATATCTAATGATACAGTGGCGAGAGTTGCAGAGACAGAAACCAGGATATCTCAATTAGAGGATTCAATGGCTCAGCAAAATTCGCAAATAAAGGCAATGGAAGGGATAAAGGAAGATATCAACTGGAAGATGGTTGATTTGGAAAATAGATCACGCTGGAACAACCTCCGAGTCCTTGGTGTTCCTGAAGGAAATGAAGGGTCTAACCCTAGACAATATATGATAGAGCTCTTTACAGATGCCTTTCCTGATTTAAAACAATGGAGATGGGAGACGGAAATCCAGAGGGGTCATAGATTCCCTTTTCAAAAAAATCGGCAAGACGCGGCTGCAAAACCTCGAGCTATCCTGATTTCATTGAATAACTTCCTAGCTAGGGAGGCCCTCTACGATCTGGCCAGACCAAATAGAAAGCGCAAAGGCAAAGATGTTGAATTTTTTGTGCGTCCTGACTTTTGTCACGCTACAGTTCAACTTCGCTGGCAACTACGCCACCTTATACCCCAATTTCAGGCGAAAGGAGCACAGGCCTTTTTGTTGAATCCTGCAAAACTTAAAATAATTCACAAAGAGCGCACTTATTTTCTAATTTCAGAGGGGGCGGCCAAAGAGTTACTAACCTCGCTGTGAGTTAAAAAAAAAAAATATATATATATATGTATATAAGAAGAAGGGGGGGGGGAGGGAATAAAAAAAAAAGGGGGGGAAAAATCATCTCTTTTGATATGTTAGATGGAAAATGGGAAAAGAGGGGGTCTATAAGATAAGGATCTAACTTGTACCAAATAGCTCAGTGTATATAGCTCTGTGTATATACAGGTACTATACCTTGTTAATGGAAAAAATGTGACGTATTAGTTTTATTTGGTATCTGTATTTGAGCCCTCTCTTCTTATTTCCCTATCAGCATCAAACTTGGTTGAGGGGGGGGGGGGTTTCTTGCTGAATCTTTCTACAATGATTAGCATAAAAGTGGTATATCTTATGTTGACAGCACAAAGGACTTAGATGCTGGGCTGAGTTCAGGGATACTAAACTCGACTTTCCACCATGCTCTCTGAGTCTGTTCGGATTATATAGTGTAATAATTCTAGCAGCCCATTCTGGCCTAAGGAGAGCAGGTAGCCTTACAATAGTGATAAACGAAAATGGCTGTAATTCACTATTAGGACATGCAACACACATCAGGGCCTGTCCTACCTTATGCTTACAATGCACCCTGCCCTGGGGCCTACCATAGGGGTGACTAACATGAAGTTAAGGGAAGGTTTTAGGAACTGGCAACTAGGTGTACTTGCGCAGTCAGCATGGCAGTACTGGACTGCACGCATGTTCTGCAATGGCAGACCTTAGACATATTTTACTAGGCAGCTACTGTGGGTGGCACAACCAGTGCTGCAAGCCCACCAGCAGCATTTGTATTTACAAGCCCTGGCACACCTGGTGCACAATACTAGGGACTGACAGTAAATAAGCCAAACATGGAATCCAATTAATGTACCAATTTAACATAGGGAGCACTTGCACTGTGGCACTGATCAGCAGTGGCACAGTGCCCAAAGCAATATTCCAGCAAAATATCGTAAACAGAGGAGGCAAACAGATGAAAAAATGGAGGAGAGACTCATGCCAATGATGCCAGGTCTAACACACACCAACACTCATACATAGAGTTACTCACACACATACTCACACATGCAAATAAACTATCAAACATCCATTTACTTGCATATACAGCTGTACACACACCACAACACTTAAATCTACAGAAACTTACACATACTTACTCTCTTAAACAATCACTTATAGAAACAAATACTTATTTATAGAGGAACTCTTCCAATCTCTCACTCTCATATATACTCACTTATATACATCAATACTCACATATACTAGTTTAACCCCTCCCCTGCTAATGACGGAACCGCTCCGTCGTCAGCCGGGGTTTTGCTGTGCTGATGACGGAGCGGTTCTGTCACAGCCCGCTCGGCACGCCTGCGCGGATTCCGCGCCTGCGCTGAGTGTTCTATTGAGCGGGCGGGGCCGTGACGGAACCGCTCCGTCATAAGCACAGCGCAACCGACGCTGGTGATGGAGCAGTTCCGTCATGAGCATGCGTCCGCCGCTCGACCACCCTCCCCCCTTAGCACTGCGGCGGAATAGCCGCCGCAGTGAAGGGGCTAAAACATATGTACTTACTCATAATGACACTATTGAGACAGTCATTCACTCACTAACACACCCATACATAAACTCATCCACCCATACAGTCCTGCACACATTCTGTCTTCAAAACACATACAAACAGTGAGTCTCTCATTCATGCATCTATGCGCTGTCATATCCCCCACCGAACCATACAGACATTCAGACACTCATACTGATACTCGAAAGCAAGTAATAACCCATATAGACAGTCATGTAGCTACTCACTAAACCCATGCAGTCAATTATACACAAAGTGAGAGACTTATACAGATATTTACATATTTAAACATTTCTCATTAACCCATGTATTCACTAAGATACACTTAATCAGTCCATTATACAATCAATTTTACAAAAACAAATCATCCATTTAGACACTTATATACCCATTTATTCTTCCATCGACCTTGAGATGTACATACATAAAACATATTTAATTTACCGAAAAACAAACATTCACTGGGTGATGTCATCAGTGATGTCATCAATGATGTCATTTGAGATGTCATCAGTGATGTCATGGGTGATGTCACTGACCATGTCATGAGTGATGTAATATGTGACGTCATCAGCAGTGCATTGCAGGTGCGCGAGTTATAGTTAGCTGAACTAACTATAAAGGGGGAATTTCAATGGTTTTGTATGACTGAAATGTCCAGCTAACTATTAAATATGTGAAACCTGTTTTTTCAGTGAATATATATATATATATATATATATATATATATATATATATATACATTTATTTGTGTTGTTTTTTAACGTGATACATGTTACACGATTTTTCTACAAATTAGCAGAGAACCTGAGAGCTATGCTAAGTAGCAAGTATTTGTTTAGTTCCATTAATATATACAAGTGATGTGTACTTCTATGCGATCCGGTGCATGTGCCGATGAATGCAGTGGACTCTTGGAGCTGTCTTGTGAGAAACATGTTGAAACGTTAATGGTGCTTGTGTACTTGTACACCAATACCCCACACCCAGATTTTAATGCCAAGTAGTACCCTGCTAATTAAAATCCATACTTGGTCACCACATTAGTTTTTAATTTTTTCATGGATCCTTAGCCAGAAAAGTGTCTCCCTGATCTCAGGGTGTGGGAACGACCGCTAGCAAACCATGGTTTTGGAGAGAGTGAGGTTGTTCAATGATGAAGCATGACACCTGGCAGGTGTGTAAAGTCATCCTGTCGAACTTTGTTTGTGTATCAAAGAGTGACTAGAGGGGCAGAAAGAAAGTTTTAGAAACCTGTAAAACCTCGTTGACTCAGGTGACCTTTTAGTGAACATGATTATTTGAAGCCTGGCTCACCCTTGAGGCCCTAAGCCTCTAATTCCCAAAATTGGAGGTTTTGTGGTTTAGTGGTAATCAGAACCACACCTAATTTGGAAGGTAATTCTTCATCCACAAATACTGCGACTTCTGGTGGAGGTAATTTTGAGGGGAAAAAACCAATGCAGGACTTTAGGCATGGAACCCTGAGTGCTATACTCGTAAGTTACACGAGCTGGTGCCCTAAATGACAACTTTTTTGCTGTTTCAATAATTCCAACTCATGTACTTTGCTTGTTATTTTAGAGACATTTTAAAAGCTTTGTGTTTGTACCCAATATTTTTTTAACAGACAGAAAATAGGAATTGAGACACTTTTTTGCGTCCGTAAGCCAGTTAAACTTTTCAAATCTTCTCCGCTTGAAAACCAATGAAACTGAAATAGCCCAACCTGTGGTGAAATGACCGTATGCAACGCTAGACTATTTTATACAGTTAGCAGTGTCGACGTTCTAAGAACAGAATACTATTTTTTACCGCTGCCAGCCTATGAGAACAAGACTGCAATTTTTCCGATAGCCTGTAGTGAATCTGATGACTTGCCAAGCCACAGGGACAGAAGGAAAGTTGATGTGCACGGTTGACACTTTAATATAATATCTGCCTGATTCCCTAGAATTAACCTTCGGTTTAAGCTTTCCTTTTGCAACCTATTGACATTTTGATTTCGAGCCTTTTCTTAAAGCCTTAGTGGCTATATAGAGTCTATCTTTTATTTTGACGGGAAAAGGTAGCTAATAGGAAACTGAAGGGGATATCTAGGCACTGGTAATGTAACCCTCACTGTGCATTATTATCTTGTCGTATTTTGTAAATGAGGTCTAGACGTGCACAGCTTGTAGAAAGAAATAATATTCGCATAACACATGACATCAAGTCAAAGGCTTTGACAAATGAATCCTAACCTGGAATTGAGGTTTTCCTGCTAATTACCGAAAAAGATAGCGCCTGCATGCTTTACGAATATATAATGACAGTGAGTATGCACTGCACCGTTCGTATATGCTCGGTAGCATTTCCTCGTGTTTTCCCATCCTGGGCAAGATTATACATACTGCCTGAGATTGCTTCTTACTCTAAGGAACCTTTTAAAGCGCCCACTGAGTGCAGAGAAAAGAAACTGCTCTCTTTACCCAGTCCTGCATCATTAACAATCACCAACAGTAGGCCTTTTAGCATATTGCTTTGCTGATGACGTCTGCTTGGGTTTTGAGAAGTATTGTAATATAATTTACAGCATAGCTTCTTTAATGCCATAATACACATAGCAAGGTTTTGTCATTTCATTGTTTCTTTTGGGCAATGAAAAGTGTGGCTTTGAGACAACAACAATCATTGTTCATACCTGATTTGTGTAACACAAACACAAACATGGAATGTTAATGGCATAAAAACAGTACTGACTGAAGCACAAAAAATAGAGCAAAAATGAAATTCCTACAATATCGAAAGTGGAGCTACATAGAATGGGGCTTATTTACAAGCAACTTGCGAACCTGGTGCATCTCTGTTTTTGACACAGCTCAGTGTGCCTGCCCATATTTACAAGGTCAGGTAAAGCCACCCTGCGTATCTTTTCATGACCTTGAAAATATGGCCCCCTTTCACCCATTAATCTGGGCGAAAGGGGCATTCTAGGGTGTTGCTGTGGGTGTTCCCACGCAACATTCATGTAACCTGACGTATTCCCAGATGTACAACATTTTGTAAAATTGGGAACGCATCAGAATCCTACTCATCTCCAGGGGAGGTGTAAGGATGGCGCAACGAGGAGAAATACCTTGATTTCTCATACCATTTCCTTGTTCTATATGTGCTGCATTCTGCAGCACACATAGAAAGTGGAAAACACCTCCCGGGATTGTTAAAACAATCACCTCAACAACACAGACTCCCTTGCACCATGGAGCATGGGTGCCTGCGTTGGCTCATGGCAGCCCATTGTGTGCCAGCTCAGGGGGAAAGGACAGGAATACACCGTATCTTGTAGACTCAGCAAATTCCTGCCCTTTTTTGTAACACACAGGAAGACTTGCTGTGCTGCAGTGTATCAAAATATTGTAAATGAGGCCCAACGTATCTGCAAATTAGCATGGCCACAACAGGTTAAGCATGTGAAAAAATGAGGAGAAACTAGAATCCTGTTAGACACATTTGCTCCAGACTTGTTAAATACCTTTCATGGTCCATCAATCATTCCTAATGAGTGACATTAAACAGAGAGGAGAGAGAGACATTTTGTCTGCAGCATATTAACACATTTCAGGAAATGTTTAGTATATATGCATATAGCAGTGGGAAATAAGCAGTAATGATCATGGAAAAAGGCACAGAAAATAAGGGAAACGATATTCTCTAATCTGACCAATGTATAACCCTGTCTCTAAGACCATCTGGTTCCATTGGTCTATGCATGTGCACTTCAGAGTGTCAACTATCTGGTAGTTGTGCCTGGCCACTCTCTCACATTGTGATATTTTAAGGAGTTAAATCCTTACCAAAATGTAGCAGTCAGCAAAATGTAGTAGTCTTATTACTTCTGTGAATCCCCAACATATCAAGAACCATCCTTGTAAATCTGCTCCCTTCCCGGTCCGTTCCTGGGGGAATTGTCCAACCTTCTCCCCAGTGCCCACTTCTCCACACCAGTTGTCTAAGGGTGAGGCGGGTCTCTATCATCTCCTTCTCAGATGCTGATGGACCACCCTGATAACTGTGCAGGTCTCTCCTGCTGGACTACCCCATACCCGGACCACTTGGACCCCTAGGTGTTTTGGTGTGACATTCTATTATCTTCTATTATACTTTTCTGCTAGCTTGTACTGATAATCATGGTCTCTGTTCTTCTACATGTAGATGCTATGTGCTCTCAACTTGTATCATTCTCGTTTCTCTCCATAAAGAAAGTAAAAAAAAGGCCATTCTTGCTCCTACATCATCATCTGTCGCTCTGTCATTCTCCTGCCTGACCATCATTGTTGACATCCCCAGCCCACCCCTAGCCACTGCATAAGGTCAGATTGGTCTTGTGGAGCTTCACTGCTTATGATATTATGGCTGGGAAATCGGCACATCTGTGGCCACCTATGCTTCCTGGTGTCCTTGGGGCTTGGGGCCTCACTGTCTTGCTTCTAGGTGCTGCGTCACTCAGCCCCTCAATTGATATGCTCTACCACTCTATCAACTTGCATCTGATTGAACCAGGCAAGGTGTTGGAGTTACATCTTTCCAGCAGACATCTTGGCGATTGCCCTCCAGCTATGCTTGTGCAGACTTACTTGGACTGTAGGCCTCTAAGTGAAAGGCCTAGCTCCCCCAGGGGCTCTTTCCAACATTCTGACAATCCCAGAGTGTTCCTACTTTTAGAGCCTAAGACTTTGCCCGGCCCTACTAGTTCGGGAAGTAAGGCCTTACCAGTCTGGGTGCTTGCTCACATCTTCATATCTGATGTAACCATACTGTCTGGTCTTTTCAGTTATGCCTAGATCTTATATGTTACTCTTTGCCTTCATGTTATTGTTGACTCCAGCATTTTTGTCTCACAATCCTCTTAACTTCTCTCCATCATTGTATCTTTCCCCCAACTTATTTCTATTCTTCTCCTATTCATTCTTCTCTTTTTACTCTAAACTAGTAGAGATCCCAGTTAGCATGAGCTGAAGCCATTTAATTTGTGGCAGCCGTTTTAGTTAGCCATGTGCTTCTCCCGTCTTCACTGTTGCCCGCCCTTGTATTTCGTCTGAGTCATTAATAAAGTTAACTCCTTCAGTCCTGAGCCAGCTCATGCTCTGAAAGGACTGTAGCTACTGGAATGTACCTGTTACAAAGTTAACTGTCAGGCTATTTTTACTGATGTCAGCAACTGTGTAACTCCTCCCACTCTGTTGACTAAGTGATTCTCATGTACCCTTATATGTGAAAAGTTATTTGTGTGTACACTTGTACTGCCTCGTTTTGAACTTCCATGCTTACACTGCAACTATTACAGTATATAAGCATCATGGTTTCTGTACTCCATGTGCTGCCTCATACATTGCTTGGGGGTTATGTATCGACGTAGTTCCACTCATGAGGTTTAATAAACTATTTGTTTATTATTACAGCTTCCATGCTAATCTCTATTTTTGTCAGTATGAAGGACCAGTGCACAAAGAAGGGCAAACCCCTGCACCGGAGGGCCTCAGAAAGACTCACCCTACATTACTGTGACATCTGGTTTATTCTTTCCCTGCCAGTTTTCTACCACTCATTTAACAATCTATTTTTCAAGTCCTTCTATTTCCCAAACTATATATCTTCTCCCTTTTCATTTTAAAATCCTACCATACACTGTACACTATCATTCTATGCTTTCTTTGACTGCAAACCTTTTCGCCCCCTCTTCATGTGGACTTCCATACTGCCTATTCAACAATAACAGTTTTTTGCTGTGTCGAATTAATATTTATTATTATTATTTTGTGTTTTATAGAGCTTAAACTTGACCTGTGAAGGTATCAGAGTGCTTTACATGGTATACAGTGATGAACAAACAAAAGGTTTAAAGTGCAGAAATATACAAGATCAACATGTAGGGTTACAATCACTGTGATAGTCTGTAAGAACAAAGGACCATATGATCTTGGCATGAAGAGTTGGTGATCTGGGAAAAGCGGTAGTCTTGGATTAGTCAGGCACAATGTGGTGGTTGCGGGCAGGCCTTAGACGAGAATCATCTGTATTCTACTGATTACCACAAACTGTCCTCTCTTCTCATCTCCTTAGACTTGTACCGCTCTGTCGTGCTGTCTACATTGTCTTTTTAGCTTACTGCCTCACTGCACTTTCTTGATTCTCTCTCCTACCTCTGTTGCTGCATATATATGTTTCCTATGTTCTTCTTATCCCCTTCATCATAGAGTCTCCCAGTGGCCATTCATTCCTCTTCTTTTTTCATTTTACACTTTTGCCTAAGATCACCATTCCTGCCAATCTATTTTCCAACCTTTACACTGCCCATTCCCAGTTTTTCATCTTTTTCCTATTTCACTATGACTCCTCATGACATCACGCTCTACATATCAACCCTTGAAGACTGAAATTGTTTTCCTTCCTGTAACTTTCTCTCCTTCTGTTTCTCAACCTCCTTTGATTCCACCTTTACCTCAGTCTTTCCTGTTTTGGTTATCTTCCACTCACTTCTTTCGTTTTCTCAGCATACATTTCTTTCTTTCTTTCTTTTTATCAAGTAACAACCACACGGAAATCGGGGAGGAGACAATGAGGAGCTCCTAAATTGCCATGCGCCATTAATCGGTGCCAATCCATACTCTCCACGTCCAAAGGTAAAATAAAAGACTTTGGTGCTTGTACTTGATTTTTCACTTTTGTCATTTTCAGCTTTATAAATCTGACCTTAACGTTTTACATTGGTCTTTAGCTTCCCTGCTCTTTAAACTTCCCCCACTGCTTGCTTTTCTGTTATTTTTTGAGGTTTTGTAAAGGGAGCACCATTAAGCTTGGCTACAATAGGACTGCCATGAGGTTGCAAAATAGTAAAAGCCAAAGCTACATAAACATTTTAAAAATGTTATAATTTAAATGTAATCCTGTACCCACACTTTTGTTGATAATAGTGCTACTGGTACTAGTAAACAACTCACACAGAGGTGCTAGCAACAACTGGTGCTGTCAAAATGAAGACATTTCCATATTAAAAATATTTTTGCTGTCTATTTTCTATATTTTTCTCAATTGATCTCTGAATGTACACATAATGCTCTGTGACTTAATATTCATATTGTTTTGGTCGGGCGACCTTTGATGCTGTCTCAGGCAGGTCACCCCCGCGCCACCACACAGCCCTCCTGTGTGCCCGGAACCGCTGCTGCCTCTTGGAATGGTCTGTGCCCGTGTCTTTTGCATTCTCCGTGCCCATGTACTTTGTGCCCCTCTGTGCCTCACTTTTGCCTTGTGTGTTTCCCGCTCGCCCCCACCTGCTCAGTCAGCATTGTTGTTGGTTTTTCTGTACCGTTTGTGCCCTCTGTGTCCCACGTTGCCTTATGTATCCCCCGCTCGCCCCATCCACGCTCTTCTCCCGCCGCTGCAGCCCCCTGCGCTCCCATTCGCCACCCCGCTCCCGCCTCCCAGGCGCTCCTCCCTCCCACTCCCCCTCATATGGAGGCTGAGTGCAGAGGGCACGCCGCTGGCACGCCAAAGGCGTGCCTAAGGCAAGCCCATCTACGCCCGTCCACGCCTGGACCGAGCCCAGCACCAGGACCCTTGGCCCCCGCACTCACCATGACGCACACCACTGCTGCAACTCCAGCACCTTCCACGCACACAACACCGGACGGCCTCGCACCTGCTGCCTTGCCACCCCGAAGCGCACCCAAGGAACCTTCTCCTGCCAGAGCTGCCACTTCACCAGCATCCGGCCCGCCAACCCACCCACTGAAGAACCTAACTTCCTCAGATGCATTCTGCTCAACATCCGCTCTGCCCGCAAACACGCAGTCAAACTCTGGGACCTACTCGACACCAATGCGCCAGACGTTGCCTTACTGACAGAGACCTGGTTGACCCCCACCTCGGTGCCCAACATCGCCATAGCCATCCCAGAAGACTACAAGATCACCCGCAAGGACCGCAACAACGGAACTGGCGGAGGAATCGCCATCGTCCACAGACACACCCTCAAAATCTCGACAGACGCAGATGACTCCCTCAGCACCGCCAAACACCTGCATTTTAAGATCCACACTGACCCCAACACCACCCTCAGAGGCACTCTCGTCTACAGACCCCCCGGACTTCAACCTCAGATCAGCGACTCCATCGCTGACTTCATCAGCACACAGGCCCTCGCCTCCACTGACTACATCCTCCTCGGGGACCTAAACTTCCACATCGAGAAGAACAACGACTCCAACACCTCCACCCTGATTGACAACTCGTCACAACACCCACTCATCCGGCCAGCCACACGCTTGACCCCATCTTCTCAGCAAGCACCCACGTCTCCTTCGACCGCACCACCGAACACCACTGGACCGACCACCACTGCATCCACTTCACCTCCTGGAAACCCACCTCCCACCACCGCACCAAGCTGATGCCTTGCCGCAGCTGGGGCGAGATCACTGAGAACCAGCTAACCACCGCCCTCGCCCAGAGCCCACCCGCAGACCCGACCAACCCCGACACCGCAGCCTGCAACCTCAGACAATGAATCAATGACCCAACACCCTCAACCCGCTCAAGAAACCCCCCAACACCCAGACCAGCAAGAGAGCCAGCTGGTTCACTGAAGACCTCCAGGCCTCCAAGCAAACCTGCCAAAAACTGGAAAAAACTGGACCCGCAAAAGAACACCGGAAAGCTACACAGCCCACCCGCCGACACCACCAACTCATCAGATCTGCCAAAAGGACCACCTTCAGAGTCCGAATAGACAACAGCCCACACAACAGCAAAGAGATCTTCAGCATCGTGAAGGAACTCTCCAACCCCAGTTCCAACATCAACGACATCCCACCGTCACAAGACCTGTGCGACTCACTGGCCACTTTCTTCTATCAAAATCCACAACAGCTTCGATGCCCTCATCACTCCGGCAACTGTCGGCACCTCCGCTCGCACGACCACCACCCGCACCAACCGCCTGCTCGTTTGGGCCAACATTAACGACGACGACACCATCAAGATCATGAACACCATCCACTCCGGATCCCCAGAAGACCCCTGCCCACACCACATCTTCAACAAAGCCAGCAGCACTATCGCACCCCATCTCCGGAAAACCATCAACATCTCCTTTGAGGCAGCGACCTTCCCGGAGAGCTGTAAATACGCAGAGATCAACGTCTTACTCAAAAAACCCAAGGCGGGCCCCAAGGACCTAAAGAACTTCCGACCCATCTCCCTGCTCACGTTCCCAGCGAAGGTCATCGAAAAGGCTGTCAACAAACAACTGACCAGCTTCCTAGAAGAGAACAATATCCTGGACCAACCCCAGTCCGGATTCCGTAGCAACCACAGCACCGAAACTGCACTCATTGCCGCCACCGATGACATCAGGCTCCTGCTCGACAACGGAGAAACCGCGGCTCTCATCCTCCTTGACCTGTCAACCGCTTTTGACACAGTCTGCCACTACACACTTAAAGCACGCCTCCATGACGCTGGAATGCAAGAGAAGGCCCTGGACTGGACCACCTCCTTCCTCTCCTGGAGAACCCAGAGCTTCCGCCTCCCCCCTTGTGCTCCAAAGCCACCAAGATCATATCCAGAGTACCCCAACAATCATCCCTCAGCCCAACGTTGTTCAACGTATACATGGCACAGCTTGCCCACGTCGCCCGACTGTACAACCTAAACATCATCTCCTACGCTGACGACACGCAGTTGATCCTCTCGCTCACCAAGGACCCCCCCACCGCCAAAACCAACCTCCACGAAGGAATGAAGGCCGTCACCGACTGGATGAGGAACAACCGTCTGAAGCTGAACTCAGACAAGACAGAGGTCCTCATCCTCAGTTCCACCCCTCAGCCTGGGATGACTCCTGGTGGCCAACGGCACTAGGAGCACCCCCTACACCCACAGATCACGCACAAAACCTGGGGGTCATCCTTGACTCCACACTCTCCATGACAAAACAGGTCAAGCCCATCTCCTCCTCCTGCTTCAACACCCGCTGCATGCTTCACAGGATCTTCAAGTGGAATCCCACCACAACTAGAAGAACGGTCACCCAGGCCCGTGTCAGCAGCAGACTGAACTACAGCAACGCACTCTACGCAGGAGCCCCGGCCAAACTCCTGAAACGGCTCCAACACATCCAGAACTCCTCCGCACGCCTGATCCTCAAAATTCTGCGCCACAGCCACATCACACCCCACTCGAGAGACCTAATCTGGCTGCCCATCAACAAGAGGATAACCTTCAAGCTCCTCACCCATGCACACTAGGAACTCCACTAAACCGGACCAGCGTACCTCAACAGCTGACACAGCCTCTACTCCCCATCCCGCCAGCTCCGTTCTGCAGACCGCGCCCTCGCCACTGTCCCCCGCATCCGAAGAGCGACTGCCGGCGGCAGATCATTCTCCCACCTCGCCGCCAAGACGTGGAACACCCTCCCCATTTGCCTACGGCAGACCGAAGACCCCCTAACCTTCAGATGACTCCTCAAGACCTGGCTCTTCGAGCAGTTGCAGCGTTCTCCCCATAGCGCCTTGCGACCCTCGCGGGTATGTAGTGCGCTTTACAAATGCTATGATTGATTGATTGATTGATTCCATACAATCACAAGCATTGGCAAAGTCAAAAGGCCTGGCCTTGTTTTGCAAAACGTTGGTCGAGAAGCTGCCAGGATTGCTTAATCTAAAAAATAAACATTGGGAAGGGCAAAAAAAAATTCTCTCAAAAAAGCACATACTACTTTAGTGCTCCCTGCCACAGAAGGGCACTATGTTGTGTGCGGGTGTATTCCTTGTTTAAAGGCAGTATGACATAACTCATAGTGAAGTCAGCCAATATCTGATGTGGGCTTGCATATTGCCCTGTGATGTATACTAGAGGGGGTGGTTGGAGAGGAAAGAAGAAAAAATGCGAATGGCACAACCACAGACTAATTGATAAAGTCTTGCTGAAAACCCCCATAAGTAACTATGTTTCACACATAAGTTTGGTAAAATCAAAAGGTCTTGACTAACACACATCTAAAAAAGACAATTGGTCCAGCTTAGGCTCCCAACCTCTTACCTTTTGAGAAAAAAAGCAAGAAAAAAACAAATAAACAAGAAAAGAGGGCAAGAAAGAAAGAGGAAAAGAAGGAAAAAAGCAAAAGGCCAATAAAGGAAAAAGGGGCAAAAAAGAAAGAAGGAAAACAAGAGGCCATGAAAAATAAAAGGAAAGGAGCCATAAAGAAAAAAAAAGTAGGCAAGAACAAAATAAGGAATAGAAGGGATAAAAAAAGGGAAAGACAGAAAAAAGAATGGAAGGAAAGAATGACTGAATGAATAAAAAAAGAAAGAAAGTAAGTATGAAAAAAGAAAAGAAGGAAGACAAGAAAAAAATGAGGAAAAGAAATCAATCAGGAAGGGAAAGAAAGATGAACCAACCACAGACTAATTGATGAAGTCTCACTGAAACCCTATACGAGCAACTATGTTCCACACATAATTTTAGTAAAATTACAATGTCTTGGATAACACACACCCATAAAAGACGTTTTTCCGGCATTGGCTGCCAGCCTCTTTCCTTTAGAGAAAGAAGGCAAGAAAGAAAGAAAGAAAGAAACAAACAAACACACAATAAAACAAACAAAGAAAGAATAAAAAAGTAAAAAAGAGGGCAAGAAAGAAAAAAGTAAAATGGCAAAAAGGTAAAAGGAACAAAAAAGAAAGAATGAAAGAAGGAAAGCAAGAAAACAACAAACAAAGAGGGCAGGAAAGAAGGAGTGAAAAAAGAGCAATAAAGAAGGAAAGGAGTCAGAAAGAAATAACAAAATAAACCAAGAAGGAATGAAAAAAGGAAAGAAAGGGACAGAAAGAAAGATAGAAAAGAAAAGAAAGAATGAATAAAGAGAGCAAAAAAAAAAGCAAGGAAGAAAGACGGCATGAAAGAAAAAAGAATGAAGGTTAAGAAAGAAAACAGGGAAAGAAAGCAGGAAAGGTAAGAAAGATGAAGAAAGAAACAAGAAAGAAAAAAGAAGAAACAAGCAAGAAAGAAAGAGTGAACAAAGAAAAGGAAAAAGGAAAGAAAGAAGAAGACAGAAAGAATGAGCAAAGGAATGAAAAAATGAAAGCAGGAAAGAAAGAAGGCAAGAAAGAAAGTGGGGAAGGAAAGAAATTGGGAAGAAAGAATGAAGAAGAAAAGAGAAGGAAACAAACAAAGAAACAAAGAAATAGGGAAAGAAAGAAACCAACAGGCAGGGTTGCAAAGATGGAACACACTCAAGAGCTCATATTCAGAGATGTTGTGGGCTACAGTTTGTATTACTGTTGTCTTTTGAAAGGCTCTTTTCTGCACAACGTTTTCAAACTAGTGAAATAGCAGCTGTTAGGTAGACAAAGGCCACCCAGAAGGTGTCTACAACAGTTTTGGCAGGAGACGGAGGGGCATATTCTCAAGGCACTATCGCCGAGTTAACAGCACTTTATCGCAGTTAAAGTGGCGATAAATGTATTGCCCTATTCAAAAGCTGGTGCTAACAGCTCATATCAGCTCTATCATAAAAGCCACCTTGGACCCTTTATGTCCGACCAACTATAGGCCTATTTCACTCTTGCCTTTCTCAATAAAAATCTTAGAGAAACTGGTCCCTAGAACCCTGTCCAGCTATCTTGAATCCAACGACCTTCTGGACGTGGCCCAATTCGGGTTTAGGCCGGCCCACGGCACAGAGTCTGCTTTGGTGGCCGTGTTGGACGACCTGCGTTCGCGAGTCGACATGGGAGAAGCAGCGTTTTTGGTGTTGCTTGACATGTCGGCCGCGTTCGACACGGTGGACCATGCGGTTCTACTAAGCAGGCTCCAGGAGTCCGGGGTAGCTGGCACAGCCTGATGCTGGCTGGCATCTTACCTCTGTAACAGGCGGCAATCTGTGGCTTTGCCGCCGTTTCGTTCGGCGGTGAGAAAGGTAAAACAGGGAGTGCCGCAGGGCTCTGCAATCAGCCCGATTCTCTTCAACTTATACCTTCGCCCTCTAATAAGTCTGATTAAGTCATTCGGCATGTCTGTCATCAACTATGCCGATGCCACTCAGCTTATCTCTTCCATCGAGGGCAGGGATGCGGTCCCCTTGGAATCCTTTCACCAGTGCATGTCAGCAGCTGCGGATTGGTTGCGCCAGAACTCATTACAGTTCAATGGGGCAAAAACCGAAGTTCTCTACTGCTCGGTAGACCGTACGCCTCGCCCTCTGCCAGAGGGACTTTGGCCATCCTCTACCTTAGGCACTATCGCAGCGGCAGACTCAGTCCATAACCTAGGTGTCCTGCTCGGGCCTAGTCTCCAGCTGGACGCCTTCGTCAACAAAACCACGGCAACCTGTATGCTGCTGCTGCGCATGTTGCAGAAGATTTTGCCACTTCTTCCTCATTCAGCGAGGACGGAAGCAGTACGGAGTATCATCCTCAGTAGGTTAGACTACTGCAACGCACTGCTTCTGGGGGCCCCCGGCACACTAATTATGAAGCTACAGCGGGTACAGAATATGGCAGCTAAACTGGCGCTTTCGCGGCCATGGTCTGCCTCGTCTTCCCTTGCCCTTTCAGACCTACACTGGTTACCGGTGCAAAAACAGATCTGTTTTAAATCAGCTTGCTTGGTCTTCAGAGCCTTGCATGGGCTGGGTCCTGTAGTACTGCAAGGTCTTGTTTCTTGGTACTCTACTGCCAGACTTTTGAGATCCTCCTCGGCCTTTTTGGTGACTGTTCCTAAGATAAGAAGGGTGAGGATGGGCGGCCGCTCCTTCAGCTTTACGGCCGCCAAGCTGTGGAACTCTCTACCTCTGGCCCTAAGGTGCAAGCAGGATCTCATGTCCTTTAGAAAGGACCTCAAAACGTATCTTTTTCCGAAGGCAGTGTAATTGACATCGGTAGGAATGCTCTGTGGTCAAAGCGCCAGGATGCCCTTTGGGTGACAGCTGCGCTATATAAGTATGCCAAAATAAAATAAATCAGCAGTTTATCTGTGATAGCAGCTGCAAAAAACATCGCCACACGAGACCTCAGCAACTATCACTAATGAGATGCAGAGTAGGCATTCCCATCCCAAAAGCCGTGACAACACCACTCCGCAACATTCTCAACTACCAGGCAGACCAGTGATAAGATCACAAAACAGTCGATAAGGTGCAATAGCAGCAGGAAATTAACACCTGCTCCGACCTGGTGCAAAGTCGGACGACAGCCTGCACCACAAAAGGGACCCCAGCCCAGAGCCACACCTGAAGGGCAACAGATGCCATGGAGCCATGCAGGTCAGACACCCAAGAGGGCCACAACACCCACCGTCACCACCCCCAGGACCTTCCCCCCAGGCGCCTCTCCCTGGCAACAACATGTCAAATCAACTCCACAAAATTATGTACAGAAAAGTCAATTGATGTCGCACAATCACATGTACCATGCATGTGTCACCACAATAAGGAGCATCTCACATTCACATTTGAACTAACAGAAACTATTTATTCAAAATAACTCAAAAGAACATCAATGAAGATTCATGGCTGCTCTCCTTGGGACAATCTGTAGGTCACAGCCTGCAAGACAAAAATCCAGATGAGAAGGTGTGTTATGCACCCATCAAAGGACAGAGAGAGAGTGAGGGAGAGAGAGGGGAGATGGAAAGAGAGGGAGGGAGAGGAAGACAAAAAGAGGGAGGGAGAGGAAGACGAAAAGAGAGGGATAGAGAGAGGAAGACAGAAAGAGAGGGAGGGAGAGGAAGACGGAAAGAGGGATAGAGAGAGGAAGACAGAAAGAGATGGAGAGAGAGAGAGGAAGACGGAAAGAGAGGGAGAGAGAGGAAGACAGAAAGAGAGGGAGAGAGAGACAAACAGAAAAGAAGAGAGGGACAGGGAGAGAGAGTGTCTCCAACTACGTGCCGGTATGTATTGCAGTACACCAGGTCCCTCATCTGAAACAGATCCCTCATCTGAAACGGAGTCCATATAAAAGAATGACAAAGTACATACAATTGCACACATCATCACCTGTCCGCCCCTGCACACCCAGGCAGTTGCACCTTAGCCCCTCCTGCCGCCCAGCTGTGCATGCCCATCCCTGCGCACCCATGCAGCTGCACCCCAACCCCTCCCGCTGCACAGCGGTGCATGCCCACCCCTACGCACCCAGGCCTCACTGCTCACCTTCTGCCACTGGCATGTCGCAATGAGGTCCCACCAGGTTCAGGTGGAAGCCCCAAGCCCGGGGCCCCCGACCATGGCACCCTTCACATCATTCAGCCCCGCTCCACGGCTACCAGATCTCACATTTGATTCTGGGTCTTGATTTTGCCATGGCAGAGGACATACCGGTGCACCTCGGTAAGGAAAACAGGTGGTCCCTGACCCACTAGAATATACTTCAAACAGTAAGTATATCGTAAGGAGCTCAGTATAACTTATACATGTATACCAACAAATAGCCACCAGCACATCCAATAAACCATTTCAAAGTCACCGAAGGGCAATTAATTAGAAAACAACAATTTATTGCTTTAAACAAAAATCATGAGTGACATACATGGGACATGCTCAATTGCATGGTTATTTCCAAGGAGCAAAAGATAGGGGGTGAAAGATAAGTGCTCATGTGTGAGTTAGTCGGATGTGCTGGTGGCTATTTGTTGTTATACATATATAAGTTATACTGAGCTCCTTACTTTATACTTACTGTTTGAAGTATACTCTAGTGAGTTAGGGACCAACTGTTTTCCTTACCGATCAATACCCAGGTCCTATGACATTTAACTGGGTTACCCCATTATCTATAATGGTATACCAGTGCACCTGGCATCATCGCATGCTGCACACCCGCTCAGCCCTTGAGGTGCCACTAACTCTGTGACCCGCGAGGCAATGCCACGTGGCGGTAGGCACGCACTGTCCGCTGGCTCAGGCCTACCCTGCAGTCTAGCAGGGCTCAGAACATTCGTCACCAGCCCGGACTGCTAGGATGAGGCATCATCGCATGCTGCACACCCACTCAGCACTTAAGGTGCCCCTACCTCAGTGCACCGAAAGTCACCTTCCGTGGCGGTGTGCCTGTTCCGGTCACAGTGTATCCGGTGCCACCAAGTCTGTGTACCACAAGTCATGGCCCCTTTATGATTGAGTATTGTGGTGCAGATGACAGCATGTCACCCCTGGCCCAGGGGAATCTGATGTTGCAGGGCCCTAGGCCCTCATGCCTACATTAACACCACATGGATACACCCAGATAGAGAGTGGAAATGACGTCCAGCACGTGTGCCCAGCCCTTTTTATTGGCAGGGGCACATGTTCTGGGATGCGTGTGATGGATGGGTGTGGTGTGGGTGTACACCAGCTGTGAGGGAGTGGCTGTGGCATGCTGACAACTAGCAGATAACTACAGGTAAGACCTGGGATATGTAGCGTAGTTGTTCCCCCCTGTGAGCGTAAGTGGAGTGGGCTGGCCTGGCATATGCCAGTCCAGCGTAAGGGTGTGAACAATGACCCCGGGGCTCCAGGCGTGGTACCGTACTGGGCTGGACAAGGAAGTAACTAATGCGTGTGTCCCTGTTGTGGTGTTGGTACCACCCGGACCGCATGTGGCAATGTGTCATCCTGTGACCCAAGTTAAACGAAATGATCTACATGGATGTAAGAGGAAATCACTGAACCTACATTCATACATACTTCTACACTTGAAAGACCATAGACATGACACATCTGTGGGGAAACAACCTTTACAACACAACTTTTACAAAGCACTACCATTACAACAAAATGTCGAGGTCCAAGGTGAGTGTTGCAGAGTGCATAGGGGGACAGTGGAAGGTACTGATGCAGAGGGCAGAACCAAACAGAAACCAGCCATATGGCGGAGATGAATGCTACTGCGTCCTTCTTACCACAAAGGCAGATTCATCCGCCTCTTTGTCCTCTGCTGTTTCATGGGCCTCACGTGTGGGTGGTGCTGGAGGTGGAATGTTTGCTGCACTGTGTGGCACTGACGCTTCAGGGGCGGAGATGTGGATGGAGTGGAAGCAGCAGCATGCATCAGCCCCAGGCCTTGTGGCAGTAATGCCATGAGGGTGGTCTTGAGGTCATTTAGGAACCCAGCTACCACTCATTAGTGTGCAGCTGGGGCAGCCGCTCTTTTCACCTGCGCCCACTCCATGGTCTCCATTAACCACTGCATGTTTCCCAACTCCCTTGTGACATCGCTAGAGCCACTCTGGCTGGACAGTTCTTCTATTCTCTAAGTCACGGTCCTTTGGAGAGCATGGAGTGGACTGTGGTTGTCCTTTAGCGAGTGTGAGTGGTCACTGATGGGACTTAGACACCCATATATGGCATCTAGTTTGGCTGCGATGCGGTTGAAGCCCACCCGCACCTGTTCAGTCAGATTCTCCTGCCACCCCAACACACGGCGCTGGAAGGCCATGTTCTACGTGGGGGCCCTGGGAGGCAGCCGTGGTGTTCGGTGCTGACTGTTGTGTGGCCTGTGCAGGGGGTGGGGTCTCCTCATAGCAGCTGGACTGCCCTGCTCTTGGAGGTGGGCTGCAGAGACTCTCCATGAGCTTTTGGAGGGCGTTGGAGTCGAAGCTGTGGTGGTCCTGTTCGTCTTCAGAGAAGAAAGGTTTGGGCTGCTCTGCCGGAGGTGTTGATTCTCCATCTGCAATGTGAAGAGGAGATGTAGTTTAACAATGTGTCAACATGTGTGTTGTCGCATTGTACATGTTTTCGTGCAGACTGCATGGCAACTCACATTTCCCTGCAATGCCATATGTGATTGGACTGTGTCTACACCCAAGCTGCACCAGTTGTGTCCTTTGATCTGGTATGGACATGCTGCTGTTTGTACCACATTGTTGTCAGTGTTGATGTGCTCTGCATGTTATGTGTGTGTGCTGCATTTCGAGGGAGTCACCCCTGCATCTCCGATTTTCTGCCCCTTCTCCATTTCATGTGATGTGCCTTTGTCTTCTGTGCTTATGCTGTGCTGAGATGTTGCAAACTTTGGTACATTGGTCGCTTGGTGGGAGTTGGGGGCTGGGGCATGGTTTGTCAGCAGATGTGCTCATCTCAATTGTGCATGTGTGCCATTATGCCCATCTCCCCCGTGCCTCCAGTCCCTAGTCGTTACTCACCCTGGTGCTGTTGTGTCCGGTCATGTTGAGCAGTGTCCGGTCCTCCAACTCCTGCCATCGTCTCCCCACTGATGACTCTGGACACCATTTCCTCCATATTGTCCAGCTCCTCCTGTGGTGCTGGACTCCCACCTCCAGTCTGCATTGCTGCCTTCAGGTTGTTGGCGAGTTTCAGCTTGGTTTTGCCCTCGCCATCAATTCCAGCACCTCTTGATCTCTTCCATTGTTCTCTTCAGCCCTCCGACTGCATTCACCATGTCCGCTATGGACTGCCATAGTCTATTTTTGGTTGCGAATGACACAGTGGAGATGGTGAACAGTAGTTGATGGTGTCCTACCACCTCCAATACCAGGATCCTGTTTTCCTGCGGACTGAACCGCTTCTTCCTACTCTTCTTCTCCTTGGCCTTTCCTGACCCAGAGGTCTCAGGCAGGTCCTCTGGTGGGCTTGTGGGGTTCTGGTTGTCCTCCGAAGTTGCTCAGGCAACAACCATTGTGCTTCGCTGCTGTTTGGCATTTGTTTGTCTGTTTTTTTCTACTTTTATTGTGATTGTTCCCACCTAACATATGTAAATTGCTGGCCTGTCGCTGGTTTTCACAGATTTTTATATTACGATTGGCCTTTTTTTTCGTTCGTGTTTCACATTTTTGTGGCGTCGCATTGATTTTAGACCGGTCATTTGATGCTTTATCTGGAGACTATTGCATGGTACTGCCGTGTTGTGAATACTTAGTTAACATGGCATTATTTTCCCATGAAAGACTGCGATGTTGAAGGTTGCGGTAAGCAATTTTTGCGATAGTTATCACACGTTCTTGAGAATATCCCCTAGAGACTGATATACCTGGAACATACACTTAACTAAAAAGCATCCTGCTACGACATCAGGCTCCAAACACTCAGGCAACAATAAGTAATTATAAAGTAAAAATAAAAAACACGGACACGGAAGGAATAACCTCACGTGCGAAAGGTTCTCATTGTGAGTAAGCAAAATGCAGTCATTCAAAGTGAAGCTAAAAAGTTGCTTAAGTAGACTGACCCGCTGTTCCATGCTATATGATGAAGTGGGGGAAAAAAAACTGGGAATGTCACAACAACAGACCAATGGATGAAGATAGGAGGCTGAAAGCCTCAATGAGTAATTGAATATAATTTTAGTAAATCAAAAGGTCTTGGCTAACTCCAGAACTAAAAATGAAACTAATACTCATCTAAAGTTCACTTCTAAGGCAATCAATGATAACTTCCTTTAAAGCTTTCATAGAAATACCGAGCTGCCTAACCTTTTATACTGCTCTGTGCATGCTGCGAAAGGCATGCTATCTAGATAGCCAATAACACTGTCTACTATAACTCTGGGTTAGTAGTCTTTTTTTTACCAATTATCTGTCACTCTGTGCAATATTTTGGCTATCTGACTATCAATGTTTATCATTATAATCTGTATTGCATTTTTTACTGCTTTGCACAGTCCTTGCAAGATGATATGCGGTTAAAAAAACTGTTAAAATATAGAGGCACAACTAGAACAAATCTGCTTTATTACATGAAAATCTATTCAAGAAAGCAAAATCAAGGTACCAAAGTGACTAGCAACTAGCATAGGTGAGTAGCAGATCGCACCACAGAGGGGAATACAACCCACACTTATAGGCATATGTGGCTTCCAATCTGTAACATAGTGTTTGAGAACATCACTTCCACATTCTACTTGAGAAATGATATCTGAAAACTGACAGCAGGCAGGTGCCAACACAAAATCTGAACTCCTTTGCCTGTCCCCTAGCACTATTTGGTGATATCTTTCCTTCCTTCTCCTACTACTATATAGTTATTCTGCATTGTTGATGGCTACCATAGTATCTATTTCTCATTCTGACCCTAAATAAACTCAACCTCTGAAGTTATTTCTTTTCTGACAGCTAATGTTACTACTGACAAACAAACAGTATTTTAAACCTGAATGTAGAATGTACATCATAACAATGCGAATTTATAAATCTGAACACAGTGTTATCAATGTGTAGTTCAGAAGCAAACACGTTTACTCTACTAATCTATAGGCTCTGCACCTTTATTGGACAACATAAACTTTGGGTGAGGTGCCCACAGGAAATGTTGGCCTAGAGACCAGCGAGCCCACAATGCCAACTTAAGCCCCCCACCCCTTAACCGTACCATGGAGCAAATAGTTTCAGGCAACCACTGAACATGACAAACCTGACCCCTTGGGGACTGTGGTAACAGGTCATGACCTCTTTCTCAGTCCCTCATGCTCTTTTGTTCTCAGAGAAACTACACTGTGGGACGTTTTCAATATATTTATTGAACCAAAGTTAATATTGTTTGCAAGACATGCAATGCATGTGATACGATAATCAGTAGACAGAAGCAGATAAAAGTGACTACACGCACCAAAAGAGTAAGTAGCAGATATAGTTCTATCGTAGTGTTAAAACAGTGTATATATGCAGGCATACTCCTACTATGTGAACCCAACTCTGTGTATACCTAAAGTGTGTGTAGGTGTAAAGCCAAGAATCCCACTAAGGGACGATCCAACCCCTTTACCTGGCAGGAGAGAATGTAGGACCCCGTCTTGGTCATAAACTGGACACCCCTCACGAGATGTCAGACCACTGAGTGGTTAAGTCTCAGCATGCATGGACCCTCGATGTCAGCTGAAGTGCCTCCTCTGCTAATCCTTTGGAATACTCATTATTTATAACAGAAAACATCCTTGTGATGTACGTATAGATTAACAATGTTATGGATATGTAGATAAGCCTGTCGCCCCGTGGATGAAGATAGAACGACATTTGTACATTGTGTGTAAAAAGGCCTTGTACATGGTGTTCTTGATAATGCTATGTGAAGCTAGATGTGTAAACAGAAGTAGTTCCAGAGAAACAAATCCAACATTCGCTTGCATGCAAATGTGTGGAAAAAAGTCACAGCAGATATGTTACTGTGCAAAATTAGGACAAAGTAAAAAAATGTGTAGCTTTGTTACTTGGGCCTAACCAGGGCACATAACACCCACTCCTCATACTAAGGGTCGATACATAAAATCTTTGTAAACAAGGCAGCATGCCATAATGAAATGCAAACCAATAAAGGTCTAAAACCACAAATGGAGTCCACAACAGTTTAGAAAAATAGAAGTATTTAATCTAAATTAAACAAGACCAAAATGACAAAAAACCAACATACACAGTTCAAGAATTTGGGTTCAAAAGAGTTTTTAAGGTTGCGTTAAAATAATCCACAGTTGTGACACGTGTTAGCCAACAGTACCTTTAGATGCGACAAAAGTTCCAAGTGAAAGCTGCAGCGTTGAAGAGCAAACAATGCGTTACTACTGAGACCCTCGGGAGGCGATGCGACAACCATGCTGAACGCAGCAGGCGTGTTGCGATGACTCTGGTCTGCATGGAGAGGGATGCGATACCTAGCATGGATTCCATTGCGCAGGTTTTGCAGGAAGCGGCTCGCGAAAGGTATGATGCAACAATCTTCGGGATGGCGACGATCTCAGGTGCGGCGGTGATGCGCAGTGCTGCGTCGATCTTCTCCTCTCGCGGCCCCTAGATCCGATAGCTCTGCGACGACTCTTGCAGCGAGGTGATGAGTTCCGCAAGCAGGCGGTGTGACGATCTCACCCAGTGACGACAGACTCTGCGATGATACTCGCAGCAATGGTACTTTTCCTGCACCGGAGCTCTGCGTTCCGCAAGCGAAGGATGCGTCGGTTCTTGCAGCGGCAACAGGCGCTGCGACGATCTCGATCTTCGCGGCGACTGCAATTTCCTCGCAGTGACGGGGATGCACTCCGCAAGCAAGCGATGCATGAAACTTTGCAGAAAGTCTTTAGTATCTTCTTTTCCAGCTTTCCAAACACAGGTGCAACTGCCAGAGGCACCACAACAGGCCCAAGCACTCTAGGAAGGACATAACTCTCTCAACTTTCTCAGTAGAGTTCAGGGAAGCTGGGGGTGACGTAGTTTTGTTCCTGGGACTTCTTAACAGGGAGCCAGCTCAACTCAGGCCCTTGGAGATCTCTTCAAGCAAGGGGACACAGTACAAAGCAAGGTCCTTCCCCTCTCCTTGGCAGTAAAGCAACTGCAGGTCAGTCCACAAAGACACAGCAGGACAGTCCTTCCACTTCAGTCTTACAGCTTTCTTCTTGGTAGAGGTTCCTTCTTGATTCCAGGATGATCTAATTTTCTGTAATCTGGGGTCCTATGTTCCCTTTGTGCAGGCGGGCTCTGAGCCCGGTCTGAACCAGTTATGGGTGTTCCTTGAGCACTTTGTTTTCCTGGCCTCTTCTTTCCTTTTAGAGAGAGGGGCAGGGTCCCTGTAGGGAGATGGACTACCTCAACTGTTTTCGGTTCTCACTCCTCATCTGCACTAACCATCTGAGGGGTCTGTGGTCTGTCTGAACCCAGAAGTGAGTCCCAAACAAGGAGGGCCTCAGATTTTTCAGAGCCCAGACCACAGCAAAAGCTTCCCTTTCAATTGCACTCCACCTCTTTTCCCAGGGTAGTAGCCTTCTACTAATGAAAGCTACAGGTTGGTCCCAGCCCTCGTTGTTGATCTGTGAGAGTACTGCGCCCACACCAGGGTCTGAAGCGTCTATCTGCACTACAAACTCACTGGTGAATCAGGTGCCTTGAGCATCGGTCCAATTCACTCTCCTGGGCTGCTTCCTTGAAGTCAGCTCTGTCAAGGGGGCAACGATGGTGCCATATCCCTTGACAAACCGTCGGTAATACCCGGTGGGACCTAAAAAGGCTTTCACCTCTGTCTGGGTCTTGGGGGCTCTCAAGCCTGAATGGTATCAATCTTTGCCTGTAGGTCCGCCACCTGGCAGCACCCCCAGCCGCAGCTGATAGTGGGAGTCCCGGCCGGGCGGTGACTTAGGAAGGAGGAGGGGCAAGGTGGGGGTAGTAATGTATGGATTACGTACTTCAACAGGTAAGTAAACATAAAAATAAATAAAACAAATTTTGTTGCTTGCACTGTATCACCAAATGCGATGCAGTGCGCGCAACAATATCCGTTTTATTTAGTTTTATGTTTACTTACCTGTTAAAGTCCGTAATCCATACATTACTACCCCCCACCCTGCCACCCCCCTCCCCACGTCACTGCCCGGCCAGTACTCCCACTACCGGCCGCGGTTGAGCACCCCACCTGGTGTACCAAATACACCACAGATCCCTGCCCTATCAAGCACTCACTGGCCTTGATAGTGAGGCCTGTACTTTGCAGAGCCTTCAACACTTCACAGAGGTATTGCAAGTGTTCTGCCCACACGCAGCTGAACACAGCAATGTCATACAGGTATGCAGCGCTGAATTCCTCCAGCCTGGTCAGTACCTGGTTGACCAGTCTCTGGAATGTGGCAGGGGTGCTCTTCAACCCAAAGGGCATGACTCGGAACTGAAAGTGCCCTTCTGGCGTTGAGAACGCAGACCTCTCTTTGGCCCCCTCAGTTAAGGCAATTTGACAGAACCCAGAAGTTAAATCAAACGTACTGAGGTACTGAGCAGCTCCCAACCGATCCACGAACTCATCAGCTCTGGGGATGGGGTGTGCGTCAGTCTTGGTGACCGCATTGAGCCCACGGTAATCCCCACAAAACCGGAGTTCTGGAGTGGCACCAGACGCAGCAGCTTTTTGTACTAAGACCACTGGGCTAGCCCATGGGCTGCAGGAGGGCTCAATTACCCCTAGCACCAATATCTTGGAAACCTCTTCCTTGATGCTGGCCCTGACCTTGTTAGCTACCCTGTAAAGTTTCTGTTTCACAGACAGACTATCTCCAGTGTACAAATCATGGACACACAAATTGGTGACACCTGGGGTCAGGGAGAACAGTGAGGCAAACTGACCCAACACTTGGCGACAGTCCCTCTGCTGCTCTGGGGTTAGGGTGGGTGAGAGGACCACACCATCCAATGACCCGCCTTGCTCCTTGGCTGCCAGGAGGTCAGAGAGAGGGTCACTTTCCTCTTCCATTTCAGCATCTGTATCCAGGAGCATTGTCACTTCAGACCTCTCAAAGTGGGGTGTGAGGCGGTTCACATGCAAGACTATCAGTAGCTGTCTGGGAGTCTACAAGTTAACGAGGTAAGTAACTTTGCTCTTGCGCTCCACCACCTCATATGGCTCAGTCCACTTATCTTGGAGTACACAAGGCTCCACTGGCACCATCACCCACACTTTCTGCCCAGGTTGAAATTCGACCAGAGTGGTATTCTGGTCGTACCATCTATTCATTTCTTCCTGGCTAGCTTCTAGGTTCTCCTGAGCGACTTTCCTGAAGCGTTGTGTCTGGTTGCAGAAGGCCAGCACATAGCTGAACACATCCTGGGGGGGTTTCCCGCAGGAGTTCTCCCATCCCTCCTTCACCAGTGTGAGAGGTCCTCTAACAGGGTGGCCATACAGAAGTTCAAAGGGACTGAACCCTAAGGACTTCGGAGGCACCTCCCGGTAGGCAAACAACAGGCATGGTAGAAAGACGTCCCACTTCCGTCTCATGGGCTCTGCTAGGCCCATAATCATACCTTTCAGGGTGTGGTTCAACCTTTCAGCCAACCTTGAGGGAGGTAAGGAGTGGCGAACTTATGAGTTACCCCACACTCCTTCCACAGAGACTTCATGTACCTACAGATGAAGTTGGTACCCCGGTCGGAGACCACCTCTCTAGGGAACCCCACATGGGAAAAGATCCCCATCAATGCACGGCCCACCATGGGGGCTGTGATTGTCCTGAAAGGGACAGCTTCCAGGTACCGAGTGGCATGGTCCACCAGGACCAGGATGAACATGTTGCCTAAGGCTGTCTTGGGGTCCATTGGCCCCACAATGTTGATGGCCACCCGCTCAAAAGGGGTGCTCTCACAGGAAAGGGTTGGAGGGGTGCCTTGCACTTCCCTCCGCTCTTGCCACTTGCCTGACATGTCTGGCAAGATCTACAGAAGGTACTGACGTGCTTCTTCATCTGGGGCCAGAAGAAGTGGATAACAAGCCTTTGGAAGATCTTGTCTTGCACCAGATGTCCTGCAAGAGGCATGTCATGAGCCAGACCCATTAGGAAGATCCTGAAGCGCTTGGGTACCACCATCACATGGGCTGCACCGGGCTCAGCGAACTTAGGCTCACTATATAGCAACTCATCCTCCCAGTAAATGAGTTTATCTTTGGACTCTCCACCTGCTGCCTGGTCTGCAGCCTGCTGCCGCACACAAATGAGGGAAGGGCACTCCTTCTGCGCCTTGCAGAATTCCTCCCTGGAGGGGCCACACTCTTGCTGCCAATGGGTCAGCTCGGGTAGGTCCCCAGTTCGGCCACCTGTTCCCTGGTAGGCTCCAAAGCATCCTCCTCAGGTTCTGCTCCTTCCTGGGCCGTGGGAACAGCTGGGGCAGGTTTCCCGTGTCCCTGCCTCTTCCACTCCTGGCAGGCTCCTGGCCCACTGTTTCAGGCTCCAGTTCTCCTGAATCACCCCTACTGGCTGCCATAGCCCGCGTGTTCACACAGATCCACACATGCAAACCCAACATCTCCAGATGAGCCTGGTGTTCCACCTCCTTCCATGGAGGCCTCTCCAGGTCATTACCTAGCAGACGGTCTACAGGCAGGGCCTGACTTACAACAACCTCCAGGAGACCTGAGACCCCCTTCACTCAAAGGGAACCCGTGCCACTTTGCAGAGTACATTATGAATGACCTGCTCTTCCGACACCCGCTGACACCTCAAGGATGTCACACTGGCTCCTGTGTCTATCAGAGCTTGTACCTCCCTCCCATGGATGGTCACCTTCTGCCCGTATTTCTTGTGTTAGGGGGAAAATAGGTATCCTGGACCATCTCTTGGTCTCCTAGAGAGACAGGGGTCATGATTGCTAGTCCCTCCTCCCCACTGGAAATGGACTCCCCTCTCAAAGCTACACTTGCTAACCCTGGGGCAGGAGCACCAGTGGATGCTGGGTATTTCTTAGGGCACCTATTGATAACATGTCCCACCTCATTGCAGTGATAGCAGGGAGGGGTCCTCTGTTATCCCTTCTGCTCCTAGGGTCCATGGTTGCTTGGGTTTGGGGGGTTGGGGCTCCTTTCCCTGGTAACTGTTTTATGGGCCCTTGAAAGGACTCCGTTTGGTTGCCCTTTCCCCCCACTCTTCTGCTGGGGACCCTGCCCGCCTTTGGCTGTGGTACCCACAATTCCTCGGTGGACCCTGGTACTAGTCCAGTGGTCCGCCTCCTTAGCAAGCTCAATGGGGTCTGTCAGCTTGCTGTCTAAAAGATGCTGGTGCAGCTCTGGAACACAAAGACTGCTCAAGTGCTCCCAACTAATTAACTGCAACAACCCCTTATAATCAGTTACTTTGCTGCCCTTCATCCAACCTTCTAGTGCATGCGAATACAAGTTCACACACTCCATCCAAGTCTCAGACTCTTCTTGGAGTTCCTAAACTGCAGTATGTACTGCTCTGGAGTAAGTCCATACCGGAGACAGAAGGCCTCCTTCATATTGGGGTAGATAATGGCACCTGCTTACTCTAAGGGCTCCAGAGCACTCCTCCCAGAAGCCTCAACATCTTTCCTCGGGCCCTGCACTCAAAATGCTGTTCAGGCATACCATTCATTCTCAATGCAATTTCATTAGACGTAAACCAGGCATAGATATCCTCACTCCTATTATAATTCTGTACTAAATCCTTGGGAATGTATACTTTACCCCCTGGCTCTGGCTTTGCGCTGCCACCCTTTGTACTGGAATCCACCTGCTTGGCCTTGATAACCAGTTCTCCCATGCTCAGCTTATGAGCCAAAAGCAATCTCCTTTCTTCCACGGCACGGGCACTCTTGCCTCCTCTGCCTCTTTCTCCACTTCCAATTGCTTCGTTTTCATTTTAATAGGCTCCAACTCATGATTTATCACTCTTTGGTTCTCCTCTAACTCTTCTGGGGTACGACCCTTGCTGGAATGGTTGCTGCCAGGCCTTGAGCCTGGATTGCCCACTGGCAAATCCTGGGGTTGAAACCCCTCCTTCCACTTGCATCATTTCCCTCTTGGGCCTCCCACCAGGCCTTCAAGATTCTCTGCAATTCATCCTTTCTAGAGTTGCTTTTCACAGTGCAACTGTGATCCTTGCAGAATTGTTTGAGCTGCTCCACTTTGTAGGAATACAAATCCTCAATGCAAAACTCCAATTTTGCCTCCACACTTGCTACCTTTCCATTCTGAGACATGATGCTTTGAAGAGTTACTCAAAAGAGAACCAACAAAACCTCAACCATAGTATGCGGTGGCGTAGTGGTCTGCACTCACTAGTGATGTTCACCAATCACTGTGGGTCAAGTAAAAATACAAGTTCAAAATCCCACCGCTGACCAACAATATTAGATCTGGGGTCTCTAGTTGGCAGAGGTAGGTACCACTGTCCAAATAGGGACCCTTGCTTCTAGTCAGGGTAAGGAGAATACACTCTTTAGATAGCTTGGCATGAGCAGTCAGGCTTATCAAAGGCAAGGTGTAAAGTATTTTTACCAAAACTCACAGTACAGTGAAAACACCACAAAACACCACAAATGGACTCCACAACAGTTTAGAAAAATAGAAGTATTTAATCTAAACTAAACAAGACCAAAACGACAAAAATTCAACATGCATAGTTCAAGAATATGGATTCAAAAGAGTTCTTAAGGTTGCGTTAAAATAATCCACAGTTGTGTCACGTTTTAGCCAACAGTACCTTTAGATGCAACAAAAGTTCCAAGAGAAAGCTGCAGCGTTGAAAAGCAAGCGATGCGTCACTCCTGAGACCCTGGGGAGGCGATGCGACAACCACGCTGGACGCAGCAGGCATCTTGCGATGACTCCGATCTGTATGGGGAGGGATGCGATACCTTACGTGGATTCCAGGGCGCAGGTTTCGGTGGCAGCGGCTCGCAAAGGTTATGATGTGACGATCTTCGGAACGGCGATGATCTCAGGTGCGGCGGCGATGCGCGGCACAGCGTCGATCTTCTCCTCTCGCGGCCCCTCGATGCGATGGCTCTGCGATGACTCTCGCAACAACGTGATGCGGTCTGCAAGCAGGCGGTGCGACAATCTCAACCAGTGACGACAGGCTCTGTGACGATACTCGCAGCAATGGTACTTTTCCCGCACAGGAGCGCTGTGTTCCGCAAGCAAAGGATGCGTCGGTTCTTGCAGTGGCGAAAGGCACTGCGACGATCTCGCTCTTCATGGCGGTGAAAGTTTCCTCGCAATGACGGGGATGCGCTCCGCTAGCGAGCGATGTGTGAAACTTTGAAGAAAGTCTTTAGTATATTCTTTCTCAGCTTCCCAAACACAGGTACAACTTCCAGAGGCACCACAACTGGCCCAAGCACTCTAAGAAGGACAGAACTTTCTCAGTAGAGTTCAGGGAAGCTGGGGGTGAAGTCCTTTTGTCCCTGGGAGTTCTTAACAGGGAGCCAGTTCTACTCAGACCCTTGGAGATCTCTTCAAGCAAGGGAACACAGCACAAAGCAAAGTTCTTCCCCTCTCCTAGGCAGCAAAGCAACTGCAGGTTAGTCCACAAACAAACAGCAGGACAGTTCGTCCTCTTCAGTCTTCCAGCTTTCTCTTTGGCAGAGGTTCCTTCTTGATTCAGGATGATCTAATTTTCTGTAATCTGGGGTCCTCTACTTATACCCCTAAAAGTCTTTGTTCCCTTTCTGCAGGAGGGCTCTGTGCCCGGTCGGAACATATTCTGGGTGTTCCTTGAGCACTTTGTTTTCCTGGCCTCTCCTTTCCTTTCAGAAAGATGGGCAGGGTCGTCAGCCACCCAGCAGGAGGTGGAGCCAGCATTGTGAAAGGCAGGCACAGCCCTATTCAGGCCCAGGTGCTACCCCCTCCCACCACTCTAGATGCAGATGGAGCTATTCAGCCCAGGGATGGCCCACTCAGCCACTTTGAGCCACTCAGCCCCTGTCACTCACAAATCAGACAGTCAATTCACAAACAGACCAAGGCACACAGAAAGGTTAGGCAAGAGAACAGCTACTTTCTCAAAGTACTGTTCTCAAACACAGGATTTAAAAACCACCTTTCTTAAAAGATGTGTTATAAAATTCTGAGTTCAGGGATACCAGACTTTTATGTCCTTATCTTTCTCTCCTATGGGAAGATATGCAGGTAGCCACTGTAGCCAGATTTGCCCAAGATAGCCTTACAGTAGTGAAAAACGAAAATGTCTGTAATTCACTACCAGAGCATTTCACCTGCACAAGTACATGCTCTACCTTTCACATACACTGTGCCCTGCCCAAGGGGTACCTTGGGCCTTCCATAGGGTTGACCAATGTGTACAGAAAGGGAAGGGTTAGGCCTGGTCAGTGAGGACACTGCCCAAGTTGATATGGCAGTTCACAGACTGCACACAGGCACTGCGGTGGCAGGCCTGAGACACCATTTTAGGGCTATTCATGTGGGTGAAACAATCAGTGCTGCAGGCCCACTAGTAGCATTTGTATCACCTGCCCTGGCACACTTAGTGTACTTTACTAGGGACTTCTTGGGGATACAATTATGCCAATCATGGATAACCAATTATTATAACAATTTACACAGGGAGCACTTGCACTTTGACACTGATCAGCAGTGGCAAAGTGCCCAAAACAACTAAACCAGCAAAAATGAAATCCAGCACAGCGTCAAAAATACAGGAGGTAGAGGCAAAAAGACAGGGGAAACCACGCCAAAGATGCTAGGCTAACATTTATATGTTCCAAATGGTACTCGCAACAGTGTTGTTGCAGGCAACCGCAAATTACAGTCCCAAAGGCGCACATTGAAGCATCTTTATGGAGCAAAGGTGATTTCATCCTGTTCCCACAGCAGTCGCTGAGGGAGGGACATCATCCTGTAAGCATATCGAAGAGCGGGCATCCAGTTCACTAGGAGCCCAAGCATCTCAGTGTGGCTCAAATAATGCATTCATCAGCAATGGAATACGCTAGGGACAACAATACCCATGGGCCTTTAAGGGGTCCATCAGTACTAATATGTCAATTGGCGCAACCAATTGTGATCTGAGGCATTGATCCAATACCCAATCATGCCTGCAAAGCAGGCAGCGGAATACAGGTCGTTTGCAGTGAAGCCAAACAGGCCTGAAAGACAAGAATCAGTGCTTATTCAGTTATCGAAGCTGAGGTGTGCTGAAGCGTTGTATCATGTGCCCACGGCATTGTAGCACAGTCAGTGCTTTGTCCACTCTAGGTTGAAATCAGATGTCCAATGCAGAGCAGAAAAATTTAAATCAGGACTCCCGCCACAAGAAGCAGGGTAAGTGGGAGACCTCCAAAAATACTTCCCAACAGAGTGTATAAAAAATGGTATAACTCCGAAAATCGCCTGAAAGGTGCTAACAAGTCCAGAGTAAGTATGGGCAAATTTTGCGAATCAGCGGTCCGCGAATTTGCGTAAATTCGCAAAAAAATCTGCGAATACGCAGATTTCCCCGCAAGATCACGGATTTTCCACGCAAAATTGCGGATTTTTTTGCGATTTGCACCATACTTAACTGGAGTACTTTCTACTGGCTAATCAGTAAGTGCTACCTCGTTGGGTAAATGTATACTGCTTTTCCTGCGGATCACTGAAATATTATCGACGGGCACATTATCGACTTACCAAAATATCGTTGAAAAATTATCGACGACAAAAATATCGACTTACTATACTTATTACACAAACTACAAAATTATCGAGTAAAAAATATCGAGTACTAACTATATCGAATACATAAATATCGCTTAAATAAATATCGACTACAAATATATCGTTGGACATGAAATTAGCCCTAACACTACAAAAATATCGACTACAAAAATATAGACTACCACAATATCGTTAAAAAAAAAATATCGAGTTCATGTTTGTACACTTTTCTTTCTAAAATACCATCTTTATCATCAATAAAACTCATTTCTCACTAAAAAATACATTTCACATATAATACCTGTTACTTACATAAAATTACTATTAATCCACATTTGATATACATTCTATTACATGCATTTAATCATTTTCTACTATTCTTTGCATTTAACTAATATTTTCATTACTTATTTTCACATATAAATATATTTCATTTAAACACGAACCTGCTTTAATGCGGGAATAACCACATACCACCATTCTCACAGCAACAAACACTCCAATTAACTTAAAAAAATTCAAACTAGCCTATACTATGCTTCTGTACATCCTACAACCAATCGAATCAAAGCACACATAACACATATAGTATAAAAGGGATACATGCATTCTACCATTTGTTGCTGCTACCTCTCTGGAAAGTAGATGCCAACACTTTGAAGATTTTGTTGCAGAATAAACATCTTTAAAGATCCAGCTCACTAGCTAATTAATCAAGTAAGTAACACAGCATTTTTGTAGAAAACTAAATTAGAAGTGCACTATTTTCCTTACATCTCCTAAGTCTTACACTTATTTTATTTTCATGTCTTCCTACTTTTCTGATAGAAACTACTCCAACACAATTCCTATTACATGGTCATATTTCTTCATGTGCAAAATCAGATAGTAAGTATATAATAATTCTCTGTTACACACCAACTGCTGTTTTTAAACACTAATTTACAAGAGTATTTAATTTTTAAAAACATTATATTTACAGATATACTGACATGGTGCTATTTCTACAGCAAATACGATAAAACTACACTAATTACACATGTAAGTATAGATGTGTTTGTTATAAAACTGCCAATTTCATTAAAGCACATTTGTAAACAAGATATCTTGCTTTTTACATCTTCCCTATAGATCATTTGAAAGATCCAACATCAACTATACCAAAACACAAGAATACCCTTCTAAAAAATGTAAGTATAATTGTAATTTGCTAAAAAGTGGGCACAAAAAACGCTAACTATATTCTTAACACCATGTTATATATTTTGAATTGCCTCTACAGATATTCAGAAAACATCATACATCTATTCTACATATCATATGAAAACATCCTACACAAAATATACCAATATACAAGAATAACCTTGTAAAAAATGTAAGTATACTTGTAATTTCTCTAAAACTGCCGAAAATAACACAGACTATGTTCTTAACAACATGTTATCTATTTTATATTTCCTCTACAGATATTCTGAATACATCATACAGCTATTCTACCTACAACAAAGAAAACGACATATTTAGAAGTTAGTATACGTTTAAATCTGTTACATTTCCAAACTGTTCAGTATTAAAATTATAATATTTTGCTTTTATTTCTTCTATCTACTCTACAGATCATACCTGTACTAAATTGATGTACTCCAGCATTTACTACTATTCTACTATTTAAACAAGTAAGTATATGTAATGTTTACATCAAATGCACTAGTAGGCAAAAATGACAACTGCTTTTGAGTAGGAAATACGTTTGTTATATGTAAACATTAACGTTGCTTTTCTATATTTTCATACCAACAGCAAATAAAGACATACATACAAGAACATCATTGAAAAGACATTTCTGCTTCTGTGACTACTACTTTGATTAACTGTAAGTATAAATGCATCAATAATGATGTTAGCACCACAAAAGTAAAAAAATGTGTTCTGATTTTGTTTCTTTCTACTCTTTCCTAGAACAAGTAAATCAAAATGACTGAAGGTGCAGAATTTGTCATGTCTCAGAAAAATAAATTACTATTATGCTACATGGGTTATGTGTATAATCAGGAGAGACAAAGTGGTAGAAAGGTTTTTTGGAAGTGTACAAAATATTACTCCAACAAATGTTTTGGGAGGGCCACTACTGAGGAAACTAATGTGCTATTTACTAGAGAACATAATCATCCCCCAAATGTCACAGAAATTGAAATTAGAGATGCTTTAGAAAGTATTAAAAGTGCTAGCACACAAAGTGACAAACCCACCACACAAATCCTTAAAGAAGAACTGGTAAAAATCCCTGCCCATGCTTCAGGTCAACTACCCTCTATTGACTCCCTGAAACGCACAATTGCATGCACTAAACGACTCACTAGCACAACCCAACCCAACCCAACTTGTTTTGAGGAAATTATTATTTCACCCGAAATGGCCATCACACACAATAAAGATAAATTTATTCTTTTTGATAATGAAAGCAGTACAAACAGAATAATTATGTTTGCAACTGCAAGTAATTTACGAAAAATCCAACAGTGTCCCCAATGGATGATGGATGGAACATTTAAACCCTGCCCAAAACCTTTTTACCAACTGTATCCCATCCACGGTTTATACCATCATTCTAACATACCTTTCATTTACTGTTTGCTACCCAACAAACAGCAAACAACTTACACCGAAATTTTAAATGTTCTCAAAACGGAAATCAATAATTATTTTCCTGAAAAAATAATTATTGATTTCGAATTAGCTATGATTAATAGCATTTTGAGAACATTTCCTCACACAGCAATCCAGGGTTGCTATTATCATTTTAATGAGAGTATATGGAGGCATCTCCAAAAATCTACTTTAAGTATACTATACTCTACAGATAGCACCTTTGCCTATCAAGTTAAAAAGTTAATAGCCCTGGCCTACGTCCATGTTACAGATGTTGCTGAACATTACAATTTATTAATTGACAGCGCATATTATAAGAGGAATGAGGATAAACTAACACCATTGCTAGACTATTTTGAAGACACTTGGGTGGGAAGGTTGCACAGATCAGGACATCGACGCCAGCCCAAATTCCAAATCCCTTGGTGGAATGTCTATCTCAGTACTTTAAACCAAGAGGCTAAAACCAACAACAGTGTTGAAGGGTGGCATAATGCTTTCCAAGCAACTACAAACAGAGGCAAACCCACATTCCATAACCTTCTAGAAGCTTTGAAAAAAGAACAAAGCTATCAGGAACTAAGAATGGAACAATCAGTGTCACAAATAGGTCCAAAACTCACTAAACAAACCCAACAAATGTTCCGACTACTTCAAAGTCAAGTCACATTATACCCTACAACTAGAGGATTAGAATACCTGGCAATAATAGCAAAAAGTCTACTATAAAAATGTAAAGTAAATATACGAATGTCTTCTTACAATAATAATAAAAATTACATGTCATAAACATATATAATGAATTATAAATAAAACATATTTGTTTGACAAATTGTTTAAATTTATGTAAAAAAATTCGTAACAAATATGCAATGTTTATAATTTTTTATAACATACACATAACATTAAAAATCGACATTTCCCACCCAATCAAAATTGTAAAATAAATACTTACAATTTTGGGACTTGAGAGACGCAATCAAGGAAAAATCAATCCATACAATCCAATCCAATATCTTACTATTCCAATATGGGAAACCCTCAAAAACCCGAAAATAAAATGTAAAACGTAAAAAAACGCTCCAGGAAATCCCGAAAACAGTAGTGTGGACACTTTAGGATTTAAAGTTATATACACACTATTTTAAAAAAACGGTCACGCATATCAATTTATCAATCCGAATCGAAACCCTCAAAAAAACCCGAAAAAGGTTTAAAAAGTGTAAAAACCGCTCCTGGCAAACACGAAAAATAGGAGATAAATGTCAAAATATAAGCATAATAACTTAAACATTAGTTTCTCCGTTAAAAAAACACGCTTCCTTCCATGTAGTTTTCATGCGAGGAACCGAAACCTGTAAAATAACATACATAACGAAAGCCACCCACAAATACCCCCTTCACATTTGTAAATATACTAACAATTAACATTAACCATGTAAGAAGACATTTCCGAACACTTAAAATTAGACTTGAAGGAAAAAAAGCACGACACATCTATAACGGAGACTTTTCACCCAAACGCTACTTAAACTATTAATACATACACCAAAAAACACTACAGAGTTCGATTATACCCTCAAACATGACCACTTACTTATAATTTGTAGTTAAAAATAACCTTACCTCTCTCCACGCGAAGCAACTCCCAACCGCGAGCTTCTCCAGTCCTGAATGGAGCGCAATAACCTTACGCGGTAAAAAAGTAGTCCCCTTAACCCATTTGTGTAAAAGGATAATAGAATAAACAATGTCATATGGAAAATATATAATACATACACATGTATAATGTAACAAATTAATACACTATACTCATGAAAATTTTTCCTTTATTAACAAAAATAAATATATTTAATATAAATTAATATATAATATTTATTATATATTAATAATATTAAATAATTATGTAAGACTTTGAATTAAAGATGTAAATATTTTGTTATTGTGTATATTGATATGAATAATTTTGTGTATAATTTTAATAAAACATTATAAATGTTTATGGTAATAATTAATAATGATAAATAATATAACTTATTTATTGTTATTAATATAACAATTTAAACCATTTAGTATATAAAGAATGGCCTGAAAAAAAGTATCTATTTTATCTGTGAATGTATATTTTTTTGTTAATAATCAATGAATGTTTATGTTTATTAATTAATAATAATAATAATTAATACAATAATTATTATTTTTATTAATTATTATACAAAGTTTTATAATTATTTCTAACTATAACAAAAGTATATAATTGCTTTACTAATATTTGGTCAATACCAGATATTACTATTAAACATATTGTTTCCCTATACAATTATAAAGTTTACAACCAAATCGATTTATATGTTTTATGTAAAAACAACATTTTGTGAAATAGACACCAATAAAATGTTTTTTTGTATTTCAATTTATCCTAACAAATGTAATAATAGTCATGTTACTTGTTAAAAAGAAAAATGTATTATATATATTTTATTATATTAATATTTAATATTAACATTATTAAATATTAATGTAAGAAATGTATACCAAATCATTTTTTTTTATGTATTTCTATATAAATACTTTAAATTGTAAGTGACTGATGGGAATATGTGAAATTTACTGAAAGAATGTAGTAATCAAGATTTTTTTTTACATTGACAACATGTATATAAATGTAAAGATGTTATTCTGTGAATAATAAAAGTCCAAAAAATGTGATGTTATATTTGTTTGTGATTGTATTGTAGTACACATTAAAAAAATAAAAAATTGTTTAATAAAGTTATTTGAAAACATCTATGTTGCATTAATTTTTAATATTAAAATACAGTAATGAACAAATGTATACAAATGTGCTGCACACTGACCAATTTTATATGTATTATTACTACTCCAGTCAATCTAATATCATAGAAGCTGCAGGACACTAGGAAAAAATTATTTACTATTCCTACTACACTCAAGGTAATACCATAAAATGTGGTGGAGACTGACCAATGTTTTTTTATTAATCCAACTCCAGTGTAGGTAATATTACTGATGGTGCTGGACACCAACCAATTAATAATTAGAATTCCAACTCCACTCTAGCTACTGTCTGGAAACATGCTAATACATATATTGTTTTGATCAAAATAAAGCGTACTAATGTAAAGTTATAATAATAGCTATTTTCGTGTAATATATTTGATGTATCAGTGTTAAGTTACACTATACATCAGCACTCTAAAATACCCAAAACTGTCCCAAAACACTAAAAATACCCCTTCACCCTAAAGGCCAAAACTGACCCAGAACCCTACAAATACCCCTTTATCAACAAACTGAAAACTGACCCTGAACCCTACAAATACCCCTTACCCACAAACTGAAAACTGACCCTGAACCCTACAAATACCCCTTTACCCACAAACTGAAAACTGACCCAAAACCCTACAAATACCCCTTTACCCACAAACTAAAAACTGACCCTGAACCCTACAAATACTCCTTTACCCACAAACTGAAAACTGACCCTGAACCCTACAAATACTCCTTTACCCACAAACTGAAAACTGACCCTGAACCCTACAAATACCCCTTTACCCACAAACTGAAAACTGACCCTGAACCCTACAAATACCCCTTTACCCACAAACTGAAAACTGACCCTGAACCCTACAAATACCCCTTCACCCACAAACTGAAAACTGACCCTGAACCCTACAAATACTCCTTTCCCCACAAACTGAAAACTGACCCTGAACCCTACAAATACCCCTTTACCCACAAACTGAAAACAGACCCTGAACCCTACAAATACCCCTTCACCCACAAACTGAAAACTGACCCTGAACCCTACAAATACCCCTTTACCCACAAACTGAAAACTGACCCTGAACCCTACAAATACCCCTTCACCCACAAACTGAAAACTGACCCTGAACCCTACAAATACTCCTTTCCCCACAAACTGAAAACTGACCCAGAACCCTACAAATACCCCTTTACCCACAAACTGAAAACTGACCCTGAACCCTACAAATACCCCTTCACCCACAAACTGAAAACTGACCCTGAACCTCAAAAAAACTCCTTTACCCACAAACTGAAAACTGACCCTGAACCCTACAAATACCCCTTTACCCACAAACTGAAAACTGACCCTGAACCCTACAAATACCCCTTTACCCACAAACTGAAAACTGACCCTGAACCCTACAAATACCCCTTCACCCACAAACTGAAAACTGACCCTGAACCCTACAAATACTCCTTTCCCCACAAACTGAAAACTGACCCTGAACCTCAAAAAAACCCATTTACCCACAAACATAAACATTTTCCAAATCCCACTAAATACACCTTTACTCACGAACAGAAAAATGACCCTGAACCCTAAAAAATTAACCTATAACAAAAACTATGAAACTGACCCAGAACACTATAAATAATAATGAACACAACATTAAACATGAATATATAATAAAAAATTAATATTTTACAAAAACATTAATAAAATATATTATCACATTAGCTATAATAATAATTTTGATTAATTAATATTGTTTAATTCCAATTAATTAATTAACATCAACATAAATTAACACATTACATTTAAATGTATCCAATTAATGTAATTAAGTCATTATTATAAATTAATTACCAATTAATTTTTTTAAATGATATGCAATATATTAATTACATCATTAACTAATTATAATTAATGTGTTATCAATTTATAAATGTAAATAATATGCTAATTCTTAATAAAAAAAATCACTAATTATTAATAATTGATAACCAATGTATCAATTAAATTCATATACAAATCAATTTATAAAAATAATAATTATTAATAATTAATTAATCAATTAATCAATTAAATTATATGCTAAATAATCAATTAAACAATTAACTAATTAATATTAATTAATTACCAATTAAAATCTAATTAAAACAATTACCAAACATATATTAAATAATTAATTATTATTAAATTACTTCCCACCCTATTCCCCTATAAACCCACAACCCGCTCCTAAACATTAAGTACTATTTTTTTATATATTATATATATATTATTTTATAAAATCAATATTTTCTAACATTTTCTCGATATTTTTTACTTTCACAATATTTCGATATTTTGTCTGGTCGATATTTTTGAGTCGATATTTTTGTATTCGATATTTTTGGGTCATTTTTACAGTCGATATTTTGTCCAACGATATTCCTATAGTCGATATTTAGTTAATATCGATATTTTTCCGTCGATATTTTGTCAATTCGATATTATGTAGTCGATATTATGTCCAGTTACCTTTTCCTGCACTACAGCTGCGTAGTGCCGGAGGAGTTGGCTCCAGTGACCATGTGTGTGTGTAACTTTGCCATCGCACCGAAGGGCAACGGGGTCCTTCGAGTGAGCTGTCCGTCATAGTGTGTAAAGGGCGGGAAGACGGTGCACACCGCTAGTGTGTGGGGGGGGCAAACGGGGGAGGGCTTCTTTGCGAGTTCACATGCCTCTTGTGTGTATAAAAGGTCAGGCACAGACCAGAGCAGCAGATGAGGAGAAAGAAGCTACTGGTTACAGGAACTGCACGGGGAATGCTCTTGTGAAAGTCAAGGAAGCAAAGGCCTCCATCAAGCATCATAGCTAATTTTCTGAGGTAGATATGGGGAGAAAGCACACCTGCCCAGCCTCGACAAAACGCACATTTGTTTTGGGCTGATTAACTTTGCCATCGCCCCCGAAAGGCGCCGGGGTCCCTCGAATGAGCTGTCCATCAAAGTGGGTAAAGGACGGGAAGACGGTGCACACCGCTAGTGTGTGGGGGGGCAAACGGAGGGGGCTTCTTTGCGAGTTCACATACCTCTTGTGTGTATGAAAGGTCAGGCACCGATCAGAGCAGCAGATGGGCAGAAAGAAGCTCCTGGTCACAGGAACTGCACGGGGATTGCGCCTGTGAAAGTCAAGGATGCAAAGGCCTCCATCAAGCATCAAAGCTAATTTTCAACTGTATATATGGGGAGAAAGCACACCTGGCCAGCCTCGACAAAGCGCCCGATTTTCTGGGGCTGATTAAGGAGTTACTGAATTTGACCTTCAACTCAGGCACCTGCTTTATCTATATCTATAAGCGCTTCCTGTTCACGTTTAATTTTTGTGACAGGGGCCTCGTTGTCTACTTGTAACTATTCTCTGACCCTGCTTCGAGGGTCAGAGCAAGGTCAGAGAATAGTTGCAAGTAGGCAATGAGGCGTCGCTCAGGAAGCACTTACAGGTTTACAGCAGGTGCCCAACGTTAACGTTAACGTTAAAAATATTTGTACCGCGCACTTACACCAACGGTTTCATGGCGCTCTTGACAAAGTACAGTGATCAAGGATGAGGGAGTTACTCGTATGCAGACTGGAATAGCAGAGTTTTTAACAGTCTACGGAAGCAGTCGTAACTGGGACAAAGACGAAGTGTGGATGGCAGGGAGTTCCAGGTGGAGGGGGCCAGAACAGAGAAACTCGAACCACCGTGCTTTTTTCGTCTGAATTTGGGGACCACGAGGTAGTTAAGAGATGTTGAACAGAGAGCTCTGTGGGGGATGTAGCGTGTCAGACCAGATGAAATTAAAGCAGGGGCTGCATCAGAGAGGGCCTTGAAAACGGTACATCCCAGCTTGAATGTGCTTCGCTTGGAAACAGGGAGCCAGTGAAGACTTCGAAGGAGGGGGGTAACTTGCTGATGTTTAGGCTGGCGGAAAATCAGGCGGGCAGCCTGATTCTGCACCAGTTGCAGCCGGTGGAGGTGGCATGCAGGGATCCCCACATACAGCATGTTGGCGTAGTTGAGCCTGGAGGTGATAAGAGCGATGATGACTTGAATCAGGGCATCTCTAGTGAGAAACCTACTGATTTTGCAGATCCACTAAGTTGGAAAAAACAGGATGAGGTGACTGAGTTAATTTGTGGTCTCATCGAGAGGTCTTCAGAAATGATCACCCCCAGGCTCTTCACTGTGCTCACTGGAGTGGGTGCGGTCCCTAGGGATGAATGCCAAAAGGTGGTGGTCCACGGGTTCGTGGGGCCCCCCACGAGTACTAGCTCAGTTTTTGTGGGGTTCAATTTCAGTTGGCTGTGATACATCCACTCGGCGATGGTCAGCATGATGGACTGGAAATTAAGACAGGAGGAAGAAAGGGAATCAATGGGAAAAATTAACTGAAGATCGTCCGCGTAGTTGAAGATTGTGACCGGGGTATTGCGGAGGGAAGCTAAGAGGGGTTGCAAATACAAATTAAATAGAAGGGGAGATAGTGCAGAGCCCTGAGGGACCCCGCAGGTTAAGGATGTGTAGGGTGCAGAAAAGGTAGACAGGTGGACTGCTTGTGATCGCTGGTCAAGGAATGATCTAAGCCAGTCGAGGGCCACCCCCTGGATGCCAGCATTGTGGACACGGTCGATCAAGATGGCATGATCGACCTTGTCGAATGCTGCCGAAAGGTCTAAAAGGACAAGGGCCTGAGAGATGTTTTTATCGGCACCTTTCCTGAGGGCATCCATGACTGCTACTATGACCGCCTTGGTGGAATGGAGAGGTCTGAAGCCAGCTTGTTGGGCATCCAGGAAGGAAGATTTCTCTATGAAGGAGCTCAGGCAGCGGGTGACATAAGTCTCCAAGATCTTTCCTAAGTAAGGGAGGAGGGAAATGGGTCGATAATTACTTAGGATTTTGGGGTCCGCGTTGTTTTTTTTTAAGATGGGTAGGACGGCTGCCTGTTTGAAGGAGCGAGGGACCTCCCCAGTGGCAAGAGAGTTGTTAAGCAAAGCTAGTGGGGGGTCCGGACAGGCCCAAGTTGAAGTTAATTGAATTGAAGTTAATTTCTTTGTAACCATTTTGTAAATAGTTACAAAGAAATTAGCTTCAACTTGGGCACCTGCTGTAACCCTGTAAGTGCTTCTTGAACAAAATTTGTCCCGCTCGCGGATTCGAGGATTTTGCCGCGATTTCGATATATTTGCGGATCGCGAAATTGCGGAAAATCCGCAAATTCCGCCAGCGAATTTTTGGCCCATACTTAGGCCAGAGCCAATGAATTTAAACGAGTGTGTTATTTACTTCCTATCAGACATATTAAAGATACGATGGTCCAGCGCACCAAAATGCAGCAGGAAGGTATATTGTAGTAGCGTTTGTTTCGCGGACGAGGACCTTGCTACCTGGAGATCAAACGCCTCTCTGGCTGATGTAAAAGCCACATCTTTTTGAAAAAGCATGGCTTTTAGTTTGCTTAGAGATTCAAAGCATATTTTGGAAACATCAATTGAAGGGATTAGCGTTGCCCCCCAACTGTGCGGGCAGGTGGAAACTGTACTTGTGTGCAACATGTGACTATGGAATTAACCGTTATCAGATCCGCAATGCCTTATTCCATTCTGCAGCAATTCAGCATCAAATAGCTCTCATTCAAGAGCAGCTTGAAACTGGAGGATTCACTGCAGCCGGCGAACCCTTCAGATAACAGTACAAGTTTGCGACTGAAGCATTGCATGACTCATGGAGTGACATTTCTGTGCACACTAAGGACAAGTGTTGGACGTAGCCCTTTTTGCAGGGTCATCCCTGAACTTTTTGCCTTCCTCCTGTATTTTGTCTGACCTGTTGTTGTCTGTTTTATGACTCTGGGCACTTTACCACTGCTGAACAGTGCTGAAGTGCATATGCTCTCCCTATTGTAAATTGATGGATAGATTAGTGATTCCATTAATGGCTGGTTTGGTTTACCTGTCAGACCCTAGTACAGTGCACTGAGTGTGCCCAGGGCTTGTAGACCAAAGGCTGATAGTGGGCTTGCAGCACTGGTTGTGCCACGCACAGAAGCAGCCTGTAAAAGTGTGTCTCCGGTCTACCATTGAAGAGCCTGTGTTGAGTCTGGTACTCCCATGTTGACTGGGCAAGTGCACCCACTTGGCAGTCCCTAAACTTTCCCTTATACTTACAATGCACCCTGCCCAGGGGCAGGGTGCATTGTAAGTATAAGGTAGGACAAGTTCTGATGTGTGTGGCATGTCCTAATAGTGAATTACAGCCGTTTTTGTTGTTTCACTATTGTAAGGTTACCTATTCCCCATAGGCCAGAATGGGCAGTTTGAATATTACATCTTATAATCCTAACTGACTTAGGGAACTAGGTAGAAATTCGAGTTTAGTATGCCTGAACTCAGAATGATAAAATACATCTTTTAGCGAAGTTGGTTTTAACATTCTGTGTTTGAAAATACCACTTTTAGGAAGAAGGTATTTTCTTGTCTAACAATCCAAGCCTGCCTCTGCTAGGTTGTGTATTCCTTGTCTGGAGTTTGAGTGACACGGGCTGGGGGATTCCAGGAGACAGGGTGAGTCTACCCAATGCTGAATGGAGAGATCTGCATCTAGATGGGAGGGAGCAGTTGCACCTGGGACCTAAATAGGGCTGTGCCTTCCCTCCACAATGAAGGCTCCACCTCCTGTGGTGTGTCTGATGTCTCTGCCCTGCACCGTGAAAGAAAAGAAGGAGTCATGTAAACAGAGTGCTCCAGGACTGACCAGAACTGGTTTGGACTAGGCAAAGGCCTCTCTGCCTTCAGAGAACAAAGAGAAGCTATATATAAAAGAGGGGACACAAACCCCAGAGAGTTAGATCACTTTGGATAACAAGAAGAAATCTTTGCTGAGGAGCGGAACCAGAGAGACTGAGGAGAGACTATCCCTTAGCTGTAGTACTGCTTGGGGGATTGGCGTGCAGTGGTTGTCTGATTGCCAAAGAAAGGAGAGAGGAACTTTGTGTGTACTTTCATCGACGTGTGTAAGGATCTCCAAGGGCTTGAGAAAGAGCTTGTCTCCTGCTGAAGTCTCAGGGACAACAGACTTCACCCACCAGCTCCCCAAAAGGTCCCTATTTGTACCTACCTATGCCTACTAGAGACCCCCAAATCTAAAAACAAGCTTAACGCATTCTCACAATCAGAACTGCTAAGAAAAATGTCAGTATCCCCATTCCTGCATCTAAACCTAAATGGGAACTCTCAGTATTAGTGCACATAGCCTTCCCCTAGCACTTCATATTTGCCTACTTAGTGGCATTATAGACAATTTTGGAATTGGAAAGTCCTGACTGGTTGGTTGATATAACCATGGATTATCCAGTCTGTGGATGGTATCTCAGCCATGATGAAATGTATTTGGTCTAACTGTTCAATGTGTAAGTTGGTATATTTCTCCTCTCTTTGTGTCATAAATATCTGTCATCAGTCAGCTCGTACGCAGAAAACAGATTCATTCTGTTGATATAACGCCAGGGAACTTGGTCAGAACGTAATGTTTGCAACGTCCAACTTAACCCCTTCCATGTTCATAACGGAATGGTTCCATCATGAGCATAAGTGCAAGTGTGCTCATGACAGAACCATTCCGTCATGATCTCACTTTTAAAAAATCCGTCTGCTGTAAACCGCAGAGGGTTTCACTTTTTTTTTGCTCTGGGAGTTGGAAAAGAGCTTCCCAACCTCCCAAAGCATGGTTAGTATTTTCATTGTAATGACGATGGAGCACATGGCAACTCAGTTTCAATTTCACTGTTTTGGTGCTTGTAGGGCTACCTCAGGCACCTGAGCACTGAAAAACATGGGAGAGGTATTGTTTGAAAGGGGAGAATCTCCCCTTTCCAATGGTACCCTTCCCTGGTACCTGCTTGTGGATATCCCCAGGGGGTGGTGATCCCCAAGCAGGTACCCACCCACTAGCCACCAGGCAGGGGAGAGCGGGCAAGGGCCTTCTGCTTCCCCCTATAAAATTACGCCAGGTGGCCTTTCTGCCCCACCCGGGGGTAGCTGGGGACAGTAGCCCCCATTCTGCCCCATGGGTGGGCAGAAAGCACCTTAGGCACCAGGGATTTCTTTTTATATGCCAGGGGTGGCGGTGCTTTTGTAAATGTGTAGACCTGCACACCTGTTGTTACCACAATGTTATATTGGTTGTAAAACAATTGGCGAGCTGCCCCGCTGGGAGTACTGCCTGAACCCCTCAAATGAAAATCTGCCTTAGTCCCTAAGGTTTCGTAGTTTTATATTATGATTGATATGTTTTCATAAATGCATACATATTAACTAAACACAAAACATACTATGATTATTAACCAAAATCAGGTTATATTGGTAAACATTTTAATGAGCCTAAAATTTAAACTCAAAATAGTAAATAACTAGCAGTTTTCAATACACTCTAGTTACTTTTCAAAGATATTTCCACAAAGTACAACACTTTTTTAGCATTTTTAAATAAAAACGCAAAGCCCAATGCATTTCGGGTTTTCAAAGAACCCTTCTTCAGGGGTGGGATTTCAAATTATGTGTTTTACACAGTTGCTAATTTTCGTTCCTTCTGGTAGGCGCTACAACAAAAACAAAAGAAGTACCATTTGTTATCCTGATCAACTCCAATGTCAGTTTCTAAGTTACAAATTTATTTGTGGGATTTACAAATGTATTTATAGGATTTGCACATGGTGAAGACTCAAGGCTTAAGGATCGCAAACGCGGTGAGAGCCCAAGTAGGTGAGGGTGACTACTTGTGAAACAAAAGAGAGAAAAAATCTGCACAGGTGTTCAAAGGTTGAATCTCATTACATAACCATGTCCAGAACAAAGTGTCTATCTGTGCATTTTGAAAACGGGCAGCACCGTGCTCATATGCAGTGTTTCATGCATTATTGTCAAACAATTCAATAGTGCCCAGTATTAAAGTGATGAGTCAATCCACACATTACTCACTGAATATGGTTACATCATGTCCGCTCTAAACAAATAAACCAACATTAGTGTGAGCGAGATCCTTAATGGTTCATGTTGCTACAAATCCACATTCAAAACTATATCTTACCGAATCGAAACTCCTACAATGATTTCAAAACGTGGCTCCGAAAGTTAACAGCACAAAGTAATAGAGATTTCCTGTGCGTTTTTTTTATTGAAACCTGCGGCACGCAAGTTTCCGTCAATCGTGTTCAAATGACCTCAGTGTCAACTGCCCCAGCTCTGAAAATAAACAGGGAACCTTTCATCAGAATGCCACCAACTTTCAGGAACTGACTTCCCATGTACCGATAAACCGCAATCTCCCTAAATTCACCAAAAGGTTTAGAGGCTGCCTCCGTCTATCCTCCTCTCCCATTAAGAGTCAAGGACGGCATCAATGTGTGCAGTCACGTGCCTCATTTAAATGCCTCGCGTATTTCTACTTCATTCAGTGAAAGTGGAAAATGTATGAAAATAAGGCTAAACATTGTGCGCCGATGTAACAAGAAGTCACACATGCTGACTAAAAGCGAAACTAGATGCTAAAACCATCCGAACGGCATCTAGTCGGAAAAAAGTTGTCATTAGACAATGCTGATGTGAAAACGGTCAAACAGCACAACTGAGAAGCATAAAAAAGTGAGAAGCATAACGAAAAATAAATGAAGGTCCCTTGATCCATTCTTAAAGGTGACCTACATGTGCAAATCCTGTACAAGTTGCTATTAAATGTCAATAGTAAAATAGTGATATCAAAAGTATGTAACACTCCTTTACGGTGTCAACATTAACAAGTTGAGTTCCTTTTTTAAAAAAACACAACATTTCATACTGATCATTGAGACCCAAGGGACTTATAGTTTCGAGGTGTTTAATCCAGAACGTCTCCCTACGAGAGAGCAAAGTGTGATAGTCTTTTCCCATTATGTCATCCACCTTCTCTAATATTGTGAATCTGATTTGTGGAATGTTATGTGATGGCTGTTCCCAATGTGCAGCTAGACTTGAAGTAAGATGTTTATTACGAATTATGCTTTTGTACTTTATAATACGAGTCTTAACTTTTCTAGAGGTCCTCTCAACATAAACCAACCCGTATGGACACCGGATGATGTATATCACGCCCGCAGTGTTGCAATCTGATGTATGTCTCAATGGTATATTTTCTCCAGTTTTCCGATGTGCAAATATGTTGCCTACCATTACGTTGCTGCACTGACCACAATTTCAGCATTTACGCATCCCCTGAATGCAATGTTTTGGATTGTATGTTTTCTTTTGAGCATTTCCCTGAAGTTGTTTGGACGATTGTGAGCGAACATTAAAATTTTGTGGTTCCACACAGATTCCAGAACTTTCCACCACAGAAATGTGAGGACAATTTGTTTTTTTTATAAAATTTAAGGTTTGCAAGGGATTCTGGGTAACAGAACCTGGTGAGAGCCATACAAATCACCCCATACTGGATTTCCCTTGGTGTCTAGTTTTCAAAAATGCATAGGTTTGCTAGGTTTACCTAGGTGCCAGCAGAGCTAGGGTTCAAAATCTACAGCTAGGCACTTAGCAAAAAAAGGGTCAGTTTTCACTGTGAAAATGTGGTGTGCCTGTCCACGTTGCATTTTGGGCCATTTCCTGTTGCGGGAACCAGGCCTACCCACACAAATGAGGTACCATTTTTAGCAGAACACTTTGGGGAATGCGGGCAGGGTGGAATTTTGTGGATCCACGCAGATTCCAGAACTTTCCACCACAGAAAGATGAGGAAAATGTGTTTTTTTACAAAGTTTGAGGTTTGCAAGGGATTCTGGGTGTACAGGTTTTCTAGGTTTCCCTTGGTGCCGGAAGAGCTAGGGTTCAAAATCTACAGTTCGTCACTTTGCAAAAAAGGGTGAGTTTTCAAAGTAAAACTTAAGTGTGTCCACATTGCGTTTTGAGCCGTTTCCTGTCGCATGCACGAGGCCTACACACACAAGTGAGGTGCCATTTTTATCAGGAGACTTATGGTAACACAGAATTGTAAAACAATTGTCATTACCTATTGTCTTCGATGTAATTCTGCCTTCCAAATGAAAGACAATGTTTAAAAAAGAAGCCACTTTGAAAAATGTCCTATAATTCCCATGCTAGTATGGTACTCACAATTTCGGAAATGTGCAAATAGCTTCTGTTGCTAAACTCTATATTTTGTTCCAATTTCAGAAATACATAGGTGTCTTTCATCCCGATTTTCACTATATATATTTTCCTAAATTAATTGCTATATACCCGGCACATAATAAACAACCATTGCAAGTCGCTGCTCAGTTATTGGCTCTGGGTTCGTCGGGTTCTTGGTGAACCTACAAGTCCTATATATCCCCACAACCATAAATGTAACGTTATATTGCTTTCAAACATTTACAGGTGAAAACGTTGGCACAAATTGCTCTTTTTTTCAACTCACTTTCAATATGTCCTATTTTCAAACTGTTAGTTTCTTTAACCCCTTCCATGCTCATGACAAGCTCATCTCGTCATGCAGTACAGTGCTCCTGTGCTCATGACGAGCTGAGCTCGTCATGACCACACCCATTTTTATTGTTGTCCAGCACAGCAGAGGAATCTCTCAAGCAGCGATGTGGATAAATAAACCTGGAAGGATCTATACAAATGACCCCTTGCTGAATTCAGAATTGTATCTACTTTCCTAAAATGTATAGCTTACCAGGACCCATTATTGCTTTCATACCCATTAACTGGAAGAAGGTTGAAAGCTTTTTGAATTGCAAAAATAGGATATGTCCATGTAAAATGACAAAACTCAGGAAGAATCCACAAACCCTGGTTACCTTTAGAAATCCCATTATGTTGGAAGACAAGGATGCAATTTTGGCGTGGATACCTTATGTGGTCAAAAAATTACAGGGGCCTAAGCGTGAACTACCCCAAATAGCCAAAAAAAGGCTTAGCATAAGGGGGGGGGGGAGAAAGGGGGGGGTAAACGCCTAGCAGCGAAGGGGTTAATAATACAATGGACCGTCATAATTATTGTTTATTTTGTAAAATAGACATATCTTGTGATATTATGTCGATTGCAGAATATACTATGTTGCCCAGTGAATATATTCTGGGTGTTAATGTTGTCATACCGTTGTCAATCACAGGCAAAGACTTTTTTAAATGAACCCTATTAATCTTGCGCAGTCTCTCAGCAGCCTCATGTTGAGAAACATTCCCTTTCCACAAGTTGCTGTATTTTGCATGCAAGAAGTGCTTTTGACATGGGTTCCGGGGACCTAACAAGAAATCCCTGAGATTCATTTTACCAGAAAGAAGCGGCAAGTGTTTTTTGACCTGCGAAAGTGTTGAGGTTTTTAGCCAATCAAGGCACATCTATCCAAAACTGTATGACTTTACAGCCACCGAGTGTTCTGATTGTATATATTGCTGATCCTAAACTCTTCGGTGATGCCCAGGAATATAGATTGACACCCATTTGTGTTCACAGGCCAAACCAATCATCTCTTCCAACTGGGATACAAAGAATTGTAAGCACAGTTTTGGATCATGGTAACAAGCGTATCCTCACTGTATTGTGTTAAATGCTGCAAATTCTCAAAGCGTGGGAATGCGGGAATATGAGGTGTGTTCAAATCATTTCTTTTGGCTATTCCGAGACAGGAAGTCTGTTGCACTGTTTTATTCAGGAAAATCATTTGATGAGGTCTGAGGCATGCCTTAAATGAGGTCTCCATTACCTGAGCCTGCCAATCTTTTGTCTCCAGACAGATTTCCATCTTGGTGGCATGTCTTGAAGTTCCCACAAATCCGTGGGCCTGCACGTTTGTTGGCCTAGACAATAGCTAGCTCACAGTGTGACCGTAAGTCCCATTTACCTTACCAGGTAGCGAATAGTGTCTGGCAACTACTGAACATGACAACCCTGACCCCTCAGGGATTATGGTAATAGATCAAAACCTCTGCCTCAGTCACTCGTGCTCTTTTCTTCCTAGAGAGATATACAGACAATACACAGTGGGACGTTTTTGATATATTTATTGAACCAACGGTATTCCTGTATAAATACATGTGCTGTGATAAGTGGTAGACAGAAACAAATGAATGTAATTACAAGCATCAAAAGAGTAAATAGCAGATATAGTTCTACCATGGTGCTAAAACAGTGTATAAATGCAGGCATATAAAACAGGGTAGTAATCAGACGTATTTCTACTTTGTGAACCCTACTCTATGTGTACCTAGAGGGTGTGTAGGGTTGAAGCCAAGAATCCTCCCATGGGGCGATCCAACACCACTACCTGGCTGGACAGAATGTGGGACCCTGTCTTGGTCATGAACTGGACACCCCTCACAAGATGTCAGTGTTGTGAAGTCTCGCATGCAGGGACACTTGGTAATTATAAAGGAAAAATAACACTGACACTGGAGGAACGGCCCTGTGTGTGGATGTGCTCATTATGAGTGAGCAAAATGCATTTATTCAGTGGCGTAAGCAGGCTGACCCACTGCTCCATGCTCTGTGGTGAAGTGAGTGAACATGAAATGCAAATGGCACAATAACAGACCAATGGATGAGGATAGGTGGCTGAAAGTCCAATTTTAGTAAATTAAAAGGTCTTGGTTAAAGCGAGACATAAAAATTTAACACTAAACTAAAATTCACTTCAAAGGCAATCAGCGATAACTTTCTTTAAAGCTTCCATACAAATACTTAGCTGCCTAACCTCTTAGACTGCATGCCAGGAGGGCTTCTTGCTATGTAGATAGCCAATAACACTGACAACAATAATGTTAGTGTTGTTAATGTTATTTGAACTTATAAAGCACACTATCACCACACGTGTATCCTGGCGCTGATTTACACTAGCCCTACTATTCACATATGTTACTGAGAGGATAGCACTTGCTAAATGACGAAGGTCTAGACTACACTTTTGGGAAAAGCCAGGTTTTTAGCCTTTTCCTGGACTGCAAAAAAACTTCTATCTGTCTAAGACTGGGAGGACGTTCATTTCAGAGCTGAGATGCTGCAGAGCTAAAAGCTCCTCCTCCTAGCTTTGTTCTTTTAAACCTAGGCACTTTTACCAACTTAGCTGATGTTGATCAAAGGCTTCTGGTTGGAGCATACCATTCAAATTTGTTCTGCAGAGGTTTGGGCCCGAGTCCATGCAGAGCCTTGAATACAATGCAGAGCGATTTGAATTGTGTCCTCCGTAACTGGGAGCCAGTGAAGCTCTTTAAGAGCCAAAGAGGCTAATGATCGGTGTGATCTCATAAGGCATTAGCCAATAGGTCTGGGTTAGTAGCTTTTTTGACCAGTTATCTGTCAGCTTTGTGCAATATTTTGACTATCTGACTATCAATGTTCATTGTATTCATGGATTCTTACAATCTGTATTGGTTTTTTCACTCTTTTGTATCGTCCTTGCAGGATGAAATGCGGTTAAAAAAGACTGTCCAAACAAAGAGGCACAACTAGAAAAAATCTGCTTCGTTACCGTAAAATCTATTCCTGAAAGCAAAATCAAGGTACTGACGTGCATAGCATCTAGTATAGTAGAGTAGCAGATCACAGCAGAGACTAGGACCCACACTTATACGCATATGTGGCTCCTAATCTCTAATGTAGTGTTTGAGAACACCACTCCCACATTTCACTTGAGAAGGGGCATCTGCAAACTGACAGCAGCCAGGTGGCAGCACAATATCTGACCTCCTTTGCTGTCCACTAGCAATATTTGGTGAGATCTTTCCTGCTTTCTCCTACTATTATCTATCTAGTTATTCTTCATTGTTGATGGCTACCTTGGTATTTGTTTCTCCTTCTGACTCTAAAGAAACTAAACCTCTGAAATGATTTCCTTTCCGACAGCCAATATGACTACTGTCATACAGACTGTATTTAAAAGCTTAATCTAGAATGGACATCTAACAGGGAGACTTTCTAATTATGAAAACAGTGTTATCAATGAGTAGTTTAGAGGCAAACATTTTTACCTTGATCTCTATGTTGGAATTACACTTTGGAACAAGAAAATGATGTTCTGCAATTTAATGTTAGGATTTTTGATTTTGCACAGGTAGTGTGTTGATTTTCTCTAAGAAATATTGCCTAAGCGGTTGGAACTCTAATCTGGAACTGAGACACACACTTGAAATTAAAATAGCTCATTCTATAAAATAAAAACCAAGAAAATACTCAAAATCTTTACAAACATATATTAAACTACTAAGATACCCATTCAAATGAATGTTTTGTGGATGTGCTCGAGAGCTAAATATATTGTAAAGGAGAGATAATGAAGTACATTGTAAATCAGATGGCTTTACAATACAAAAAATGCTGCATTTTGATTGAATCCTAGCGGGTTGATATCTCCCCAGTAGATTCAGAGTTAGTTGCTGAGACAAACCCCATCACAGTATTAACCTACATGCAGTAGCGGCCCGTGGAGGGAGCTCCGTAGGGCAGTGAGGTGGGGGGGAGGTCGGGGTAGTAAACACCGGATTATGGATGAACGGAGGTACGTAAACATTTAAATAAATTAAACGAATTTCGTTGCCCGCACTGTATCGCATTTGTACAATGAGAATATTGTAACTTGAGCTTGATGGCCCTTGGCCTACTCATTTTTATTTTTAGAATTGCACATTTCGAAAACGTGTTGTTTCAGTGCTTCACATACGTTCAATGTTCCCCTCCCTCCCTATGGACCACTGATGTGACCTTCATTGTTTATTTTATAGTATTAAATTCAGCTTGATCAATGGTCTTACTTGCTTTTAAACATTTCATCCTCATCATAACTGTATTTCGATCAACAAAAAGTTGAACAAATATGGATCCATCACAAAAAAACGGACATTTAAAATCCAAAAAGATGGCCAAAAAATAGTCCTCCACAAACTTTTCTTGAAAGTCACTAGGGCTGCTCCAAAAACCCTGATTTAGGATGGCAAAACATACGTTTCATATTCTCATTCAGGTAAACCATAGCAATATTTTAACACCCTGGATTATATAGATGTAGCACTAAAAGTACTTAAAACTATTCTTATGTTAGCCTTGTAGAGCCTTATTGTGCACTACTTCCCTTCCCATAGGGGGTAAGAAAATAACATCAATGAGATAATATGTATAAAAATTACGTCCTAAAATGCTGATACTTAAAAAAAATGACATTTGCATTAGGTAAACACACACAAAGTGAACATGACAGAACGGTTAAAAAAAACGCATTCAATCTTTAATAATAGAGATTTTATTGATGGAGAATAATGTCAAAACTTGCAGTATCAGGTTTACTAGTTTTAGTCCAAACAAGGTGATGCATGAGCTTATAACCAATCAGCTCCCTTAATGAGAAGGTGCAAAGGTGCAAAAGGCAATAAAGTGAAATTGTAGTTTAAAACAATAATCCAAATGAGATTTTCGAATATAAAAGCCACAGTTCGTTCGATATATGCCACTGGAGGTACATGACTTTCTATGAACATAACTCCCTTATTATTAGGGCCCCTGTGTTATATATCTCAAGAGCCGGTGCCTCTCTTTTCGATATTATCTGTCCATGGATTTTTGATATGCTCACTGTGCGGTAGGATAGAAGAGTGTGGTTTTTTTTAATTTAGAAAACCCAGTTTAGTTTTTGCATAAGTCTTACTCCTAAATAATCAAAAGATGACGCTTGGTCTATTGAGTTGTTTTCCACATACATCGTACTCTTGTGGTTTTTGTTATTCGCATAGCGTAATAACATAAGTTATGTTCTCTAGCTGTAGCCCCTGCACACAGAAGTCATTAAAGTTATTTAGCAACTGTTGTGATCACTAGGTAACTTAGAGATTAGTAGGGTGTTGTCAGAAAAGAGTAAACCAGGTACCCTTCAGGTGAATCACACTCCTCCCTGTTTCAACAGTCAACCACCCCATTAATATATAGTGAAATAAGGTTGGAGCATGGACACAGCCTTGCCTTACTCCACATTTGATCCTGAAGGGCTCATTCAGTTGACCACTGACTCCCCACAAGACCAGGACATATTTTTCAGATTGTAGCTGCACCATGATATCTAGTAGATTTGGGGGATTTCCCATTGCCCCAGAACACACAATAACTTTCCTCTAGAGACCAAGTGCAGGCAGCACATAAGTCAAGAAAGGGAATGTATAAATTGCCCCTATTGATTACTGAAGTCTACGAAACAATAGAGGTAAAATGATAAACCTGATCAATAGTACACATATTACTTCTGAAAACCCGCTGAGCAATCGGATACACACCATTCTCAAGAATCCACTCATGTAAGTGGGCAAGCACTTGTTTGCAAAATATCAAACTAATGGGCCTTTAGGTCTTTGGATCATTTTAACACCCCTTCCTAAAGACTGGGATGGTCTCAGCAAATTTCCAGGAGGAAGGAATCTTCATCCCTGAGAAGATTGCATTAGATAAAAAGTTAATATAGGATCACCACACTTCCGGGTTTGCTATATATAAATCGTTTGGAATCTGGTCAGGCCTAGGGGCTCTGGATGCTTGCAGTTGGGTAAAAACTCTAGATCTCCCATATGTCCTTTGGCACAAACTTAACCTGGTTTCCAGAAAGATTTGTTATCCTTAACTAACCATGTCCCATGCAGGATTTCCCCCCAAGTTACTCTCCCAATTCCTCTTGGCTTTAAACAGTTCTCTCCTATAGAGGGCTCCACATTTCACCAATACAGACCTACCTTTTGATTTAGCTGCTGCTAATAGTGCTGAATTTGTGTCCTACCTTTCTTTAGGTTACCAAGCCACCATAGCCACCATAGCAATTCCCTAATTTGCAAGTAGAATTCTGCATGATTTTCCTGCAATACAGAGGTGAGGACATTTAAGCTCTCAACTACTACCTTAACCTTAGCGAGAACCGATACCAAGACTGGGGGTGCTTGCCCACCTAGTCCCACCTTATATCTTTGTCATTACTAGTATTAGAAAGTTCTCCAATATCCGGTCTAGCTATAATTGGAAGTTTCTCTGCCAAACTGCTGACTAATGTCAAACACAGAGCATTGTGGTGACTGTCTGTCCTATCCACTACTGCCATATTCATCAGATTGGTACATAGATTTAGATCATTTAAAAAGTAATCCATTTGACTCAAGCGACCCAGTCTATTCAATGTTAGCTTACCATCCCTGTCTAAAGGAGTCCGGCACAGGTCTGCTTGCAGATCACAATTAAGCATTAGAGCAACCCTTGCACTGCTCTAGAAGACTATTTCACAGTGGTAAGCTTGATCTGGGGTATCTTCCACTGACTTTCCTGGCTCACAAACAAATCCGGGGGGGTTATTGACATTGGCCCTAAGTTTGTATTTAGATCCTCTGCAACTATTAAGTAGCTCTTTCCGGGTATCTCTAGAAGAGTGTTCTCCATTATATTAATTGCTGTTTATTCTGCTTCATGTGTTTCTACCCAATTAAAGACATTAAAACATAAAACAAGTATTTCAAGGGCATAGCTGACAGAAGCACCAGACTAGTTACAAATGCATTTAACAAGTCGATATGGATGCGATTAGCTATGCTTTGCAGTGAAGTCTTGACCCAGATTGATAAGCCCCCCCAAGGGTCTGCCCCTTCCCTCTCAACAAATTAAGTTACAGCCTTCTTGGTATCTAACAATATATTCTGTGCCGTAATTTTGTTTTGACTGAAGTAATACATAGCTTTGACTAAAAAATTGGTATCAAAAGGTAATTGTCTCCATGATACAAATCTATACTGGTTGACCCCATACACTTACTCATTCTGCTTGCCGATAATTTGGCTATAATTCTATAATCAGTGTTTAAGAGAATGGCCTCCTTATCTTTCTTCTTTTTCAAAAATCTGCCTAGTACTGCTATATGTAAAGAAGGTCGTATCTCGGCTCCCTTCAAAACATAGGTGGCTAATGTTACTAATTCAGGATTTAATATTGAACTTTATATAGTTCAGCTAGTAATCCATCTTCTCCGCATGCTTTTCCATTAGCCGTAGATTGTAGTACATCTGCCATTTCTTGTAATGTAAGGTCTGGAATCAGGTTCTTAATTTGACTTATCTGAAGTTTTGGAATGAAGAGTTTACTAAGAAAATCCTCCAGTTTGACATGTCTACCTTTTGTCTAACAGAATAAATTGTTTCAGAATGTTTTGAAAACATCTCCTGTATCTTCACTTCATTTGTAATATGAGTTTTTGTATCCTTGTCTACCAAGCCAGTACTCCTATAATGTGTTTGGCTCTCTCGTATTTCCCAAGCTAAATATTTCCCAGAGAGCTCATTCTCCTGATATACTTTTAGGAGATATGTGGATTTGGCCAAATACCATTTATTGTAATAAAAATCTTGCATAGTTTTTCATTCTTGCCCTAGTGTTGATTTTTTAAAATGTTTTTTTCCCGCATGTATTGCTCATTTGCTCATTTAACCCCTAATTCTAATTGTGGTCTATGTGTATTTCAGAGGTGTCTTGTTGCTATATCTTTGGATCGTATGTATCAACGGATAGTAGCTTTAAAAGCATCCCAGACACATTCTACCCTAGCTATATTCCTGTTCAATTGAAAGAAGCATTTTTGAATTTTGTCAAGAGACCATTTTAATGATAATTTACGTGCTCCAAGACCTGATACTTCTAACTTCACTAAAGCATGATCGGAAAATCCATTTTGAATATACGTGCAGTTGATTAAACCTAAATTGCATGAAGTAAGAAAATAATCTAATATTTGCACTGTGTTATATTTAGCTGAAAAGAATACATTTTCTCGCCTATCATGGAATTCTGTCTGCCATATTTCCATCAGATCCAATCTTAAATTAATTCCACTAATACCTTTTTCATGTGTGGTTTATTCTGTTTCCGTATATCAGAGGATGGATCCAATTCCGGGTTCTGCAGGAGGTTAAAAATCACCCCCAATATCACTGTTCCAGGGATGTGCTATAATGCATGATAGAGATCTGAATGAGGTGTTGACTTATCTTCAATTTGTTGCCGATATTGTGGCCATAGTTAACATATTATTGTTAACATATCCAATAGTCAGGCCCCAACTGCCTTCTTTATCTATTTGAGATCAGGTAATCTGAAAAGGGAATAATCTATTTACAAACTTTGTTATCCCTCTATGACCAGCATTTGATGATGAAAAATATCTACAGCCTTCCCACTGCCCAAACATACTATGTGATTATTTATTTTTACGCATATAATGTGTCACCCAGATCAATACAAAATGAGTGGAGTATCCTCTTACCCATTCATCAATGGCCAAAGTTTTTTTTTTATTATTGAGACCTTTGGCATTTAAGGAGAGAATCCATACAGAATCTTTATACGCCTGTATATGAGGAGCTATAAACAAGATGCATAAATCTAAAGTGCAGTGTGCATACATTCTAAAGTGCCTACTTCTGCTTATTATACATTACATTAATTCATTTAAAATACACTAACTGCTTAAAGTGTGTGTTCAGACAATAATGTGCTTAATACAATAGTTAATAAATATACAATACTTGAGTAATAAACACTTTTGGATTATTTTTTCTTCCTTCCCAGATATAAAGGGCATGGTTACATTCCCACCCTCGTTATTTTTTTTAAACAGCATACATCCTAGAGCCATACTAAAAAGACTGGCAAAATCAAATCTAATGTAAAGTGTATATGTGCATTTCTGATTGATGAGGAAGCGGACAGAAACCTTCCTAGCAGAATGACTAAAGGCAAATTTAAAACTCCTCCATGACCTTTCAGGTATCATCATTTTTCTCATTGCATTCCTCAACAATATTCTTTTCAACACAGTGGTATCAATTTCTCAAAGTGTCAGTACAATGATAATAAAATTATTTCATATATTTGAAAAAACATGAACAGATTGACATCTCCTGCACTAAGTTTCCTTACACCATTACCAAACTTAGGGGTCGATTAGGATGACGGTGAATCCGCATCCTCCGGGCCGGCGGAAGCCACTGCTGGCCCGGAGGATGCGGATTCACCGCTGCGGACCTCCAAAACACCACCAGCCACATTAGGATAGCGGTGGGATCAGCGGCGGACGGCAAGTCCATCCGCCGCTGATCCACGGGATGTTGTCTGCAATTTGGTGGCGGTGTCTGCAAGACACCGCCAGCCAAATTACGAAGGGTTCGAAAACATTCTTTTGCGTGGCGGATTTTCTGCCTTGGAAAAGCATGTGGACCTTTGCTTCTGGGGGCCCGTTGCGGGCCCCCAGGTTGTTGGCGGTGCACATGGGGGGTACCTATGGTACCCCCTGCATATGCATGCACAAAGCGGCAGGCAGCGCGCGGTGCCTGCCGCTTTGTGCATGCACATGCAAAGCATGCAATTTTACCCTTGGGGCGGGTGCTACTTCAAGCAGCACCAGCCGCAAGGTTACAGATGCGGGATGTGACCGCCAGGGTGGCGGTCACATCCTAATTTGCACGGAGGGACCACCGCTGCCCCTGCAGACGGTCCCTCCACCTCGGGGGTGGCGAACGGACGCAGGTCCGTCCAGCATTCTAATGAGGCCCATAGTTTGCTTGTGCAAACTTATAGATGAACTATCCCATTTTTCTTCCCTGCAACCACCCCTTGCCCTGACCCATCCCTTCCCACCCTTATCCTCTGTACTGCCCCTGTGGTCCCTAAAAGGAGGATAGCCCACACTGACTCCCTGCTCCCACTTAGTTCCCTGGGTTCCATGACCCAGCACCGAATATTGTGTGCTTACCACTACCGGAGTGATCCAAGGTCCCATCGCAGATAACATATTGAGTCATAGTAGAGCTACCACACCCTTAACGTAGGTATGTCTATGAAATATCAACTCTTAATTATTGCCTAACGTTTATCATTTGTAGAGCCTTTTCTACATTCTAGCTGAGTTTTGATTTTCTGCTAAATTTATTAATATGATATCTGAGTTTTACAAAGGGGCTTTGTGACTCTATAAACTGAGCCCCGTCTCATTCTAAGAGCTTATTACTGATCCCTGCAACATTCTGGGACAGAATTGTAAGGTTCAAAAGGGCTTAAGAGGAATTTTTGGAATCCTATAGACCCAGTTCCCCATCCATTGGAATGCTACGACTGGCCTCTGGTGAATGCCCCAACTGGTTTCGTATTCTTTAGTCTTTAAGGCAGGCGTACTCTTACTAAATCTATTAATGGTACCAGATCCTTCTTTAGGGAGATCCATGAGCATGGTTAAAACCTCAGGCTCTTAGTCTAACAGACCCTCCCCAAGACAACTCTTTCCCAACTTAAATCTTGGTAGACTCTGTGCTTGCAGTGAGACCTTTCCAGTAAGCTCCTCAGGTTTGTAACATTTATAAAATGTAATGTGTAAACCCAGTCCTTGTACAGCACACAATTCACCCCCGAAGGGGTATCTCGGCGCTGGGGGCCGTTGGGAAGATTAAGCGAGCTATTGCCCAGAGTTGCATGGTGCTGGGCAGACTTCTGGCGCCGGAGCCATGGATCGAACTGTGATCCCGAGCATCTAGCGTCAGTCGCCCCAGCCACAAGGCCACACCTATTCCCTAATGTGTGGCAATGTTATCTATATTTAGAATACATTCTTGCTTTATGTAGAAAACATAGTACAGAATATTCATTAAATTAAAGCCAAATGTCAATGTTACCATGTGGTGTGTTTTCTATTACCTACTGTTTGTGATATTTAACTTTCTTTGTCTCATCACAGAGATTGTATAGTTTCTCCACCTAAAAATGAAAAAAAAAGCTCACAATTTTGGAAACACTCCATGGTTTTCCCATGACCCCCTTGAAAACCAACCCCTATTTTTGGTCTGTTAATCAGTCTGTCCATGCCTTCTGACTTTTTGAGCAACCTTGATTCTCAATTTCTTCAAGCTCAACCATATTCCGTGCTGGCTTTTTACTAGATTAGGGCATAGTTTACACTGACAATGACATTATCATTTATTTGTATTTGTCATAGTTTGACTGATTGACTAACTAATGCCGTTTGCTTTCTGTATTGACACCTCAATTTGTAATAAACCTTCAAGGTTTGTATTTTTGAACCCTGTCTCATATGGAGTTCCTGAGTAAATATTCTTTATCTATGGGTAAAAATGTAGTTAACTGTAGGGCTTTTGTCTGGAATATATTCAGTAATTTTGTATTACCCTGGCTATGAAAAGTTGTGGAAATAACACTAGTATGTCATACTGTGTAATTACATACTGTTCATGGTAAAATGTTAATGCAAGGGCACAGAAATTATATGAACGACCAGAAGGTGAGCGTCTGCTGTTGCATTGCTTGTGCTTTTTGTGCCATATCTTTAGCATAAATTACATCCTTTTGTCCAAAATAGACATAGGGGTGCATTTTGTACTAAACTCTAGTGTCAAATTCCAGTTTAGCATTTTGCATTTTGCAATTATGTGTAGTTTTGAAAACAAATCCTGACCTTTCACATAGTTAAGCAAAAGCAAATTATGTGCATTTGCACATCCCTGAACATCTAGAGAGAAAACTGTATTCTCTCATACATGGTTCATAAGGTTTCATCAGAGGATCAGCATGTTTCCCAGAGTAAATTCATCCTACAACTCATTGTAGTGCCAGCACGTTTCTAAAAACTAAATGTGGACATAGATATCACGTGGAAATATACATGAGTTTCTATCTTTATCCAAGAATAAACTTTTATTTGCATATGTTTTCTACCTTATTAACTGCTACATTCAATAGTAATAAAAAAATAGTTTTCAAATATATATTATTGTAAATCAGCCTAGAAATATATTAATGTACATATACAGGCTTCTGTACACAAGAGTGAATAATTCTAAAAATCTCTGCTCCAGCACCATGTCTTCCAGTGCAGACACATTCTGTGAGACAGGTGAAGAGTCCATGGTCCTCACAGGCAACTGTGGAGGGAGGGAAGAAAGCAAAGTGATGTGTAGGTTAATACTATAATGAGGCTTGTCTCAGGTATTGGCTATGAATCCCATGGATGGATATCAACGAGCTAAGGGTCAATCAGAATGAAATATCTGTGGTATTGTACAGCTTTCGGATGTACAACAATCGTTAATATCTCCAGCAGTAGGCCAGAATTAATATATGAGTGAAAACAGTTAAAGATAAAGAATGACCTGAAGTTTTAAAGCAAATGCTAATAAAATTCCACAAAATATTACAAGATTAAACATGTTTTACTATTTACAGATGTGAGGAAAGGACAATGGGATAAGAGAGAAAACAAAGACATTGAATATCACTACCTCTTCGCTCCGCTGAAGAATACAAAGGAACATACGTAATAGACGGAATGATCGAATTGCCCGAACTGCCAGTCATATCCTTTCAAAAGAGGTACGCCTGAGAGACAGAGATGATAAGAAGCATCGCAAAAAAAATAGAGGTCTTCTGGATTTTTTTATTGGATATACATGAAACAACACCTTGGGAAGCTGTTCTGTAGATGCACAGCCTTGGTTGCACCCCCCCGTTCTGCTATTTATTTCTGAGGTCTCAGTATATATTTATTATCCTGATACATTAAACAGTTAAAACAGTATATTTGAACTGGGTTCCCCGGCCTGTGCTCAGAAAAGTTTTCTCTGCCTCTTGTTCCGAGTAGTAATACCTATACCACCTCAGACTTGGGATAAGAATTCCTTACTTACCAGCTGATTGTTTACCCCGATGTGGTTTTCCCCCTTCTTCCATTTGTCTATACTCACGTTATGTTATGTTATGTTAAAGGAATTTAGTACCGCGCACATACACCAATTGGTTTCTTGGCGCTCAGGGACCAGTGGAAGGACACAGGGAAGTGAGTGCAGCTAGCCATGAGCGAGTTGGAACAGATATGTTTTCAAGAATTTACGGAAAGTAGAGTAGTCAGGAGTGAGACGGATTAAGAGAGGAAAGGAGTTCCAAGTCAACGGAGCAAGAAAAGAGAAACAGGCACCACCGTGCTTCTTGCGATTGAACCTAGGAGTAATCAGAAGATTGTGAGCAGAGGATCTGAGGTGTCGAGAGGGAACATAGGGGTGCAAGCAGAGAGAGATAAAGACAGGAGCAGAGGCAAAGAGAGATTTGAAAATGGTACATCCCAATTTAAAGATACAACGTTGCGCAACCGGGAGCCAGTGTAGAGTTTTTAGCATCGGGGTAACGTGTTGGTGTTTGGGCTGCTGAAAGATTAATCTGGCTGCCTGGTTTTGCACCAGTTGGAGTCGGTGGAGCTGGTATGCAGGAATCCCCACGTATAGACAGTTGGCATAGTCTAAATGTGAGGTGACCAGGGCCATGATGACAAGGGTGAGAGCCTCTGGTGATAGGAACCTTCGGATCTTCCCGATTCTGCGAAGATGATAAAAGCAGGCAGAGGTAACAGCGTTGATGTGCGGCCGCATCGAAAGGTCACTAGAGATAGTAACACCTAGGCTCTTCACAGAGTTGACTGGGCAGGGAGGGGGACCAAGGGCAGGGGGCCAGAAGTTGGGAGTCCAGGGATGTGGGAGCCCGCCAATCAAAACCAGCTCTGTCTTGCTAGGATTGCGCTTCAGCTGGCTGAAGTTCATCCACTCATAGATGGTAAGCATTGTGGTTTGAAAATTGGAGCAGGAAAGAGGGGAGGGGTCGATGGGAAAAATAAGTTGCAGATCATCTGCATAGTTGAAGGTGGTGACAGAGGAGTGACGGAGAGAGACAAGGAGGGGCTGCATATAAAGACTAAACAAAAGAGGGTACAAAGCAGAGCCCTGGGGAACACCACAGGAAAGTGAAATTCGGGGAGCAGAGACGGAAGACAGGTGAACCGATTGGGAGCGGAATTGGAGAAAGGACACAATCCAGGACAGGGCCCGGCCCGAGATGCCAGCATTTCTGACACGGTCGACCAAAATGTCATGGTCGACCGTGTCAAAAGCGGCCGAGAGATCAAGTAGCACTAGGGCCTGGGCCAGGTTCTTATCAGCCCCCTGTCTCAGCGTGTCCATAACCGCCACCACCACTGCCTCCGTGGAATGGGCCGGTCTAAAACCTGCCTGTTGATCATTGAGGAAATGGGTTTCCTCGATGAAAGTGCTCAGGCAGCGGGTGACGTAGGTCTCCAAGACCTTCCCCAAATAGGGGAGGAGGGAGATAGGTCGATAGTTACCCAAGATCGCAGGGTCAGAACCAGGTTTTTTTAAAATAGGTACCACCACAGCGCTTTTGAAAGCATTGGGGACAGAGCCTGTAGAGAGTGATCGATTTAGAAGGTCAAGAGGAGGGCCGGGACAGGCCATAAAGGCATCTCTTAGGATTGAAGGAGGGCAACAGACATTAGGGGAACCAGAGCCGACAGCCTGGAGTAATGAAAAAAAGTATCCAAGGAAATAGGGGGAAATTCGTGCAGGGAGTGAGGATTCGGGGAGGGGAGGGCGCTAACCTGAGACAAGGTGGTAGGAGGGATGTTGTTTTTAATTGTGGAGATTTTGTCGATAAAAAAAGAATTAAGGGAGTCGCACGAAACTTGTGAGGGTAGAGGCTGAGGTGTAACTCGATCAGGTAGGGAAAGTTCAGCTACAATGGAAAAAAATAATTTTGTTTTGGATGCAGAATTATAAAATAATAGATTTTTTGTAGGATTTTAATAGGTCAATATAAGTGGACTTTAATAAAGGATCATAGTTGCGCCTCCAACGGCTCTCAGCCTGTCTGAGAAGGAGTTTGTCAGCCTTCAGTTGGTCAGTGAACCAACGCTGAGCGTCGTGAGGGCATTTAGATTTAATGATTTTAATGGGGGCGACCACGTCACTGGCTTGAGACAGCCATTGGTCCAATGTGGCTGCTTGGGAATTCAAGTCAGGGTGGTCAAGGGGGAGTGTGGAAGCAAGAGTCGAATGAAGGAGGGAAATGTTGGCGTGCTTCCAATTACATACCGAAAAATTAGAAACTAAAGGGGGACGGGTAGGTGCTGAGAGTTGTAGGGAAAAAGAAATAAAAAAATGATCGGACCAGGTGCAGGGATAGACCAAAGGGGGGGAAATATCGAGGTTGGTGGTCCATACCTGGTCCAAAGTATGACCCTTATTGTGTGTAGCAACAGAGATATGTTGTGAGAAATTTAAACCAAGTAGCAGACCGGAGAATTCGAGTGAAAGAGAGGATTCAAGGGGGTCTAGTGGCCAATAATTGAAATCGCCAATGATCAAGACCCTGGCGGAATAAATGGCCGTCTGCGAAATTAAATCGCTAAACAAGGATGGGAAGGAGGGCATGTTGACAGGGGGGCGATATGCTAAAACACAAATGAAAGAAAGTTTAGGAGATGTGAATTTCAACGTGAGGATATCAGAATTTAGTATAGGGGTGGTTGTAAGAGAAGTGAATTGTAGGTTGGAGCGGATGATGGCAGCAACTCCACCGCCAGGTCTACCAGAAGTCCTATTAGAGTGAAGGATATAATAGCCCGAGGGTATAGCGGCCAGAATGTCAGGATAGGAGTCTGCATGGAGCCAGGTTTCGGCGAGGAGCAAGATGTCAATATTGCCACCTACCAGAAGTTGAAATACATCAAGTTGATGTTTCGGAAGGGAGCGGGTATTAAGATAAACTAGTGAGATAGAACGATTACCAGTGGAGCTTGGCTTAATCAGCATGGGGGCGGCAGAGTTGAAGGAAGAGGTGGCAGGGAGAGGAGCCAAGGGAATAGTGGAAGGGAGGGAAGAGAATATGCCGTATTTCTGAGCGATAGCGATTATGTGAGGAGCAAGGGGGGCACAGGGGAGTAGAGAGCGAAGTTCATGTGAGGAATAAGTGATGCGTCGGTCAGCATGCATGGCCCCGGGCCTCGGTCGGCCGCGGACGGGAGCAGACGGTCTTGATTTATGCGTGACTTCGCCGCGAAGTCGGCGCGTCCGCTGCGCTCGTCCGCTGCGCTTCCTCCAGGTCGCCATTTATGCTGGCCGACGTGAACCACTAGACAATGCGCTAAGTTTTTTTTACGTTTCATAGGGTACCCAACAAGAAGCTGCGGAGAGATTGCATGACAGAATGAACTTGGAAAATGGTTTGGCTGTGGTTTACAATGGTATGACCACACTAACATCCAGGATTTATTCACTGGGCAACATTGTATCTTCTGCTATAGATATAATGGAACAGGCTCTGTCCAACTTACAACTCAGACAATCACAGTTATGTTCTATTATGTTATTAAGCTGAACGCTACGATCACTGCCCTCTGGTTATGTGCCCTGGAGATTTATCAACAGTATGGCTCTGCTTCCTGCATATAATCGGACTGAAAAGCAGACAACAGTGGCACTGAGAAATCAAAAATTTACAATGCTGCACATTGAAAAATTTGACCTGTGTCACCGTCCACAGAATGGTTAATTCATGACTATGTAACGTTACTAGTAACAACTTTCCAGTTTCAATATTGCGTAGAACACCACCAGGTACACAGGAATGAAGCAATGGGTAGGGTATTCACCCATGAATCTTAGGAATTATCACTTAGATTTAGATGCAGGAACGGGGTTACTGAAGTGTTTCTCAGCGGGACAGACTGCGAAAATTCTTTGGATGGATCTCTCATTTTCCAGGACATTATGCTTCACGGGGCCTGTAATGGTTCAGTTTCTAACTTATCCTGTCATTTGAAAGGTTCCACAGCTGCTGTGAATAATCCAGTGTTCAGGATGCTCTCAAATGGGAGTTACCTAATGCTGAATGATCAAGAATGTTATGGAATGCTTCCAGGCATTGCGTATCTTGTCACTGTAAGTTCTAGGTTTACATGTTGTATACAAGTATAGTTTGCATGGACCCACACAGTCAGGGAGGTGCTGCTATGGCCTTCATTGAATGTTTCCTTTATACAGTTTGATTCACTGAGCCGAATGAAAGCCATGCTTTTACAGAAAAATGTGCCCTTGACCTCACCCTGAGAGACTTTTGATTTCCAGGTTGCCAGGTCTTCAGCTGAGATACAGGCACTAATACAATCAAACTGCCCTTTCCATTTCAAAGAAATTGTATAACGTATCTTTAACATGTCTGATACGAAGAGTACAGTACACCTATTTAAGACCATAGGTTCTGGACCATTAAGCACCTTTCAAACAGTCTTCGGAGTGATTACTGCCTTCATAGAGGGCATCAGGTAAACCTGCTAATGGTAGTGGGTATTTTGATTTTTCTGCTACGCAAGTCATCAAGGAAATGGAAAAGACAGTCTTGGAGCGAGGTTACCGTGATCGCATGGTACTCCAGCTTGGCACACCCTGACTTCAGGAGCTAATCTATCATTTCGACCAGTCTGGATTGACTGTTTTGCCTGTCCTCTGCTGCTTGTTCTGTAGCTATGAATGTGTGTTGGACCTCTGTCTAACACTTCCATTGGTTGTGCCACCAGACGTGAATGCATTGCTTGACCTGTTAACAGCCTACTTACTGCAGTGTCCCCAGCTTATTCCAATGTTGATGTCGGCATTTTTAGAGTCACCACGGGACGCTTCAGCTCCTGTCGGCCCAGATAGTGGCTCTGCTACAGGCACCCAGGCAATGGATGTCACAAATGTTTCCCCAGAATCAGCTGTGGAAACTGAGGAAGATCCTCTTTGCTCAATTGACCTGATCTGTGAGGTGTTACAGGGAACGTCTTCTGTAAAGGCAAACAGCAGGGATGTTGCATCTCCCATACAGGACACATAAACATTTGGCTCGCCGTGGGCTGGGAAGAATTCAATATTTTTCCAAAACAACCGAATTTAGAATTTTAAACATACTTTTTTTATTTTCTTTACTCTTACTGATCCCCATGCCTTTCAGATGTACTCAGTGGCTCGGACTATAAATATGAACATATTTTAAACAAGGCTTTTAGTGTTTATTTTTAGAGATTTTTAGAAACTTTTTACCACATTTGTTACCAAAGTTTTATGCTTAAATAGAAGGGCATTCCCTTTTTAGTATGTCACCCGGTCAAATGAGGAGTGGTTGTTATGTTTCATAACGGGTTATGGTATTGACCTTTTACCTAGTTAAGCACTGCATAAAATGTTGTGTGGTTTATCCCTGAAAACTAGTCTCATTGATTATACATGAAGATTCTCAGAATCACTGCAGGATTACCATCTTCTGCATAAAAACTATGTTTAAGGTTCATCCCTTCTGTCCTGCTCGGATGCAATGACACAGCAAGGTAGAATCCCCTGAGGGTACCTTGTGAGTATATATGCACCATATCTTTGCCAAGGAAGGGAGAGGATAAAGACTTCCATGCTGACACACTGACGCAAGACACTGAGGTTCCGGCATGCAGACACTTCAGCTTGCAGTAGTGTGACATTCCTAGCAGGGTGGCTATCACTCAGGACCAAGACAGATCCCACAGTCTCTCACTTCAGGTAATAGGTGTTGGCTTCAGCCTAAGTGGATTATTGGCTCTACACCTACACACATGCTAGGTACACTTAGTCACATCAAGTTAGGTTTGCATCGTAGGAGTACCCATTACTATTGCCATGTATTTATATGCTTGCATATACCCATTGTTTTTAGCACTATGGTAGGAATCTACAAATCATTTACTCTGTTGGTGGTTCTGTCTTATAGTTGTTTCAGCACACCTATTTTACACTAGATTGACGATGGTTCATTAAATGCTTATTGAAAATGTCCTCGCACTATATTCTGTGTTTCTCTCCAGGACAAATTGCGCATGAGTGACTGAGCGAAAAGTATTACACCGTTTCCACAATCGCTGATGGGACAGGGTTGTCATGTTCAATAGTTGCCAAGAACTACTCTCTCCTTGGAAAGAGGAGTTTACAGTGGCACTGTTAGCTAGCTGGTACACAGGTGAGCAACCTGGTGAGGGTGTTTGGAATCAGTCTGGACATCAACCCCACAGTGGATATGGTCTAAACGCGCAGATCTTGTATAGGTTTATAGGAACTACACAACAGTTAGAGGTCCGCTAATATTGGTTTCTTATCCCTATCTCCATACTTAGGGGTCTATTAATATGGCGGGCTGTGTAGTATGGAAGGCGGATCGACACCGCCGTTTGAGCGGTGGCGATCCACCCGCCATACTACATGGCCGGCATGCCAATTACCCTTGCCATATCAGTATGGTGGGGTACTGCAGCAGACAGAAAGACCGCCCGCTGCTTTGCTGCCCGATTGACGAGTTGATCAGGCGAAAAAGGGTTTAATATGGTGGCGGTCTCTGTTAGACACCACCATCCATCTTAGTATGCAGGAGGAGGGTAGCCTTACCGTGGCTGCGTTGCCACCACAGAAAGGCCTGCAGAATTCACAATTGGGGGCCCGTTGCAGGCCCCCAGGAAGTTAGGGGGTAGGGGGTGCACATGGGGGGTACATATGGTACCCCCTTGCATTCGCATGCACAATGTGGCAGGCATCGCGCGGTGCCTGCCACTTTGTGCATGCAAATGCACAACATGCATTTTTAGTATTGCGGAAGATGCTGCTGAAAGCATTGCCAGCCGCAATGTTAAAAATGCGTGATGCGCCCGCCAATGTGGCGGGTGCATCCTAATCTCTCCCACGGGACCGCCGCACATATGGCATGTAGTCCAATTTTCTGTAAGGATGGCTAGCGGAAAAGTTCGCCCACCATCCTAATGATGCTCTTATAGTCCCCCGACATTCATAAGGCCTTAACAGCATTGGGTGGAACATTTTATCTCTCGAATTAACTTCTTTTATTAGTCTGTATTTTTGTACATTAAATGTGCACTGTTAGGATACACTGTCTATGTGGGGGCGAGTCAGTTAAAACAATTTTATTTTTCATTCGTGTTGTATTTCCTTTATGACCTATACACACATCACAAAGTCACTGGCACATTAAGTATGACAGATTTGGTTTTATTCCCGACATGTAGGCTTCCCTACAAGAATTGAACGATTTTTACATGCTGTGATTCTGACCATTTACCTCGATGGGAATGCAGTTGATTGGAACAAGACGAAGTTCCTTTCGTCTGAGGTAGTGCCGCTCATTACTCACTTAGTTTACAGATGGGAGAACCTATAATACCCCTAAACACGTTTTAAGCTCTACTTTTTATTTATGACAGCACTACCAAAGACGTTTACTTTGAATAGAACCTGGATTGTTAGATCGGTTATCCCCCCTCTGTTACTTCCAACAAGAGGGGATACGTGAGTATTAGATGCCCCATTCTTCAAATATCTCCTGTCTTTATTTTCTGATTCAGAATTTTAGTTTTCTAAGACAGAAATACACCAGGACTCTGGTTGGGATGTTGCGGCCTAGACAAAATGCCATAAAAATTCTGATGAAAGAAAACATCACTCACTGTCTATCTATTTCAGCACCTCACAAGGGCTTTTGCTCTGGATCTATGTGTGGATGTATCAGAACACACCTCTATAAGTATACCTACCAGGTTAGTCTGGTGCAGTAAACTAGACACTCTCTCTCATGCTGGTTTAAACATGTAGACATTGTGCGTCCCTCGCGACGCAGTCTCTCCAGATTTTGGTGGTTAACATATGCATGGGTTGCATGGCGAATCTGGAAAGACTGCGTCGTGAGGGTGTCTCAATTACAAAAGATATATTCAATAGAGTGAGCTACCCAGTAAACCTTTGGGGGCTGGGTGAAATATGATCAAAAGGGTGAGAGGGCCTCCAAAGGAGTTTGTTTTCAATATTAACTTTACTTATTCTGAATGAATTGAATATAGGTAAGTGAATTATCCTAAAGTAACTTAATTAAATAAATCAAATGGCTAAAACTAACTAGACACAACAATACTCAACAGTGACACAAATGTTAACATAAAAACAAATAGACATGTGTATATGCAAAAAATAGATTTTATCAGAATTAAGGTTAGCAGTTTCTTTTGGATAAAGCAGAGGTCGACGTTTCGGTCTCTACGGACAACTCAATGAGACCATCATCAGGACAAATTGAAACAAAATATTGTAAATCCCCAAGGGCTTTCGATCGAATGACGGGAAAGACTGGCGTGTTATCTGACCGCGGAGAAGCTTATCAGACCGTCCATTAACAGGCGTCTGTCTGCATATAACTGAATTCTTGGATGTGCCCAAGTCTCCACGGAGTAATTATTTCCCCCTGCTGTACTTTTTAGAAGAATAGAAAACCCTACCTGAGACTCTCCTAAAAAGACTCCAACCGGTGGTCACCATTTTCAGATCGATCACCAACAGTGTTAGAGCCGCTCAAAATCGCAAAAGCTAAGATACTGGCTAGTGACTCTCGCCCTTGGGGATTTACAATATTTTGTTTCAATTTGTCCTGATGATGGTCTCATTGAGTTGTCCGTAGAGACCGAAACGTCGACCTCTGCTTTATCCAAAAGAAATTTTTCTCCACTCCTTGTTTTTGGATAAGCTTGCCACAGGCCATACAGAGATTTTGATTTACTTCCTAATACCTGTCTTGTATTCCTGTGTTACTCATTTTGATTTATTGTAATTTTTCCCTGCTAACCTTAATTCTGATAAAATCTATTTTTTGCATATACACATGTCTATTTGTTTTTATGTTAACATTTGTGTCACTGTTGAATATTGTTGTGTCTAGTTAGTTTTAGCCATTTGATTTATTTAATTAAGTTACTTTAGGATAATTCACTTACCTATATTCAATTCATTCAGAATAAGTAAAGTTAATATTGAAAACAAACTCCTTTGGAGGCCCTCTCACCCTTTTGATCAATTACAAAAGAGGCTTATCTTAGCCCAAGAATATGTTGACCACCAAAAACTAGCAAATAACGTGTGGAAACATACTGACTAGGACATGACGTGGTCTTCTGTTATAATAGAGAGACAAAACATACCTAGGGAATCCCCACGTTAACACTTGGACATATCTATATCACTGCTTGGTCGCCCATGCAAACAGTGATCGAAGCTTTGAAAAAGTTTCTATGAAACGAAACACGTGTCAGCTGCCGGTTTACGCATGAAAGGAGGACTGTTGCATCAAACTGTTTAATTCTGACTATATTGTTACTGTTTTTTACTTTGTGATTCAGGATTCTGGCTTATATTCTTATTAAATTGATACGACAAGAACGCTATTGATTTCCTGCTGATACTTTGAATTGTTTTAGGTGAATAACTGTATGAATCAGCATAAAATTGAATAGGAGTGCCGAGGTTTATTTCTGTTTGATTATTTTTTCACTGGGTCCAATTGGGCTTCAGTGTTTTGGAACCTTAGGCAGTGGGGTGCAGTCATCTTAACCTCGAGGGGCTCCAAGACTTGTATGGTCATATTAAATGCACACGGGGAATAGATGTGCTACCAGCTATTCCACCACTGACATTTGTAAATATTGTCAAGATTGTTCACAATGTATGTATATAAGATTTTAATACTTTATTTGAATATATAATAAAGAAATTAGATAAAGAAGGGGTGACATTCTCATTAATTTTGAAGCTCAATCCATTTCTGAAATTTAATTCCTTATCTATACCGAGATATTTCTGCTTTATACTATCAGAGGCAGATGGCATTCCCCTTTTAGGGTAAATTTGGCTCACAAGCAACCCAAGGCTGGTTTCAGCCTATTTGGGTCTCTTCAGTCTGGTGCAGCCAAATTCCGCCCTGGGACTGCTGACACCACCATGGAACCACCTTTCCCTGGAGGTAGCGCAGGGGTTTGAGGCCACAATACGCGGCCGCCCCCACGCGCATATTATGAGTTTGCTCTCCGCTGGCGATGTCATGGAGATTCATCCTCCATGTACACCATGGCAGAGAGGAAACAAAGGGGGTCCTATATCTGCCTTCTTTGCATGTGGCTGCACACAGGGGAGCATAACATGGGCCCCCTGTGTACATGCACACCAGTTCCTGCAAGGCATGGACTTTCAAGTCCATGTCGTGAGGAAACCTTGTTGTGGAGTCCCATTGCAGTGAGACCACTATGGGACCACCATGCCACACACCTGTCAGACCACTTTTAAGTAGGAATCTGGTGGGCCTGTGGCGATGAGTCTCGGCGGTCCATGTGTGCGGTGGTGGAGTACCACCTGCTCCCACACCCTTGGAACCCATAATCGGGCCCTTTGGGTGTTTCAATGTAGAAACCAAAAAAGTAATGGATGGAATGCTTGAATAAATCTCAACTATTGGTAATTGCTTAGGCTACATCACAGTCCATCATTTCTTGCCCGCAATGCTTCCTCATATTAGATCCAGCACATTCAAATGAGCCTTAATCCTGCTCCAATAGGAACAGTCCAGCCATAACAGCCAATCTAAGTCCACACCAAACCCAGAACATAAGAGACCCAAGACTTGTTTCAACCCATGTTTGTCTCTTCAGTTGGGTCTTGCATGGTTCAAGTGGCACAGTGAGCATAGGGCCCACTCTGGGCACACCTGTTGCACCTAGGGCCTGACAATGAAAATACAAAAAAGTGTTGAATGGAATGTTTGAATAAATCTTAGCCATTGGCAGTCATTTGGCCACATCCTGATCCATTGGTTTATTTTCCACGATGCCACTTCAGATTAGACCCAGCTGTGTGTAAAGCAGCTTAGGTCCTACTCCAATAGGAACAGCCTGGCCCGAACTGTCATGCCTTGCTTGGGCAGCATCCCTAACCATCTTTGTTTGAGTGGTTGTGGATGGAAGCCAATTGGTTGAATATTTAATGCAAAATAATCGAGGGTTTACTAACCTGTTATAAACATTCGCTATCTAACTTCAACTGTGAAAGGATATTCCTTAATAACATCTCTTTGTAACCAGCTCCATCAATATAAACCAGACTTTCCTGAAAATGAAATATAATACAACCAATTAAATGCTACCTCGACACCATTTTTAAGTAAGATAACCACATCTGATTCATGTGTGTGACCCTACTGAATAAATTAGACCTTTTTGAGGAAACTATTGTATAACTGGAAAGTAATTAACGTTCAATATTACTCCTTAGTTACTATGCTGATGACACATATATCACTTACTAACCATCACTTATACCTCAATGTGCATTACATATACTTAACAATATCAATGGTGCGTTGACAACAGGATTCTTTCTGTTACTTCACAAGTTCAAAAGATTGTAGTAAGACCCCAAAGTATTTTATTTAAATTATATAATCATGAAAGTTCAAAGGTCATTTCCCAAAACAGATTAGTTTAAAGTCGGTTTTCCAAAGCAACATGAAGTACCCAATGCTTCTTTGTAAATGTGGATGTCTTCAGCAAACTCCAATGATCCTAAAACATAAATGACAAATCAATGAAGCAAGTGTCATGGCTGCAGAAACATAGCAACTCAATAACCTAACATAGGCTTGAAAAATGAAGGAAGTACACTGAGTAATCCAAGATGGCCATTGCCATCTGCACACAACGCAAGCTCAAGATTTCTGGAATTTGTATTTCATAGCTGAGATGCCATAATTTAGCATGTTTTCTGCAAGCGTGAAAACCTTATGCCTCTCACAGAAGGTACTTTGTACAGCCTCGCATAGACAGAAATCGGGTAAAACCCCTTCCATTAAAAGTATTCCATTGGCTTTTTTCCGTTCAGAGGCCCCTACTTTTTGTTCCTCAGTTGTTCTATTCTAACTGTGCAGAAAACCCCCAAATAATTATCATAAAGCAGAAGCAGCAGTTCGATAGACCCACCTGGAGGTCAGAAAAAAACCTCTTTGATGGTGAAGGCACAACAAATTTAGTGGTCAGGCACCAGTTTTTTTTTTACCTTACTAATTCCCCATTACTTAGTGGCCGTAGCGGGCACCAGGAATTTCCCTGGTGGGCCGATAGGGTTTGGCCAGTTTTGGGCCCCTGGGCACCGTTTTTGTTACCTGGGGATTTCAATATCGGCCCCCTGTAACAGAATCAGCTGAAACCGGCCTTAACAAACAGCTTGGCCTCCCCCCCTGCCCCCTCCTGAGGGCCAGCCGAACAGTTTGCCAGGGCCCGTTTTGGTTTCCAGTCCGGCCCTGGTGGACCATCAAGATCCAACTCATAAGGTGCCAGATTTTCCACACTACTGGAGTTACCGGTACCTATAGTGTCGGTATATCCTGGGACGGGGAAAAAACAGCCTATTTTCTGGGCCATTTTTAATGATGGCCTTCGTAGACTGTTACTGACTATTCAGCCACTGGGAGTAAAGTCCATCAACTCAGTAGCATTTTTTCTTTTTATGTTTCTCCAGAGGGAAAAAATTTTTTGAGAAGGAACCCTCCCCGATGAAGTCGGAAGTGGTTCTGTTCCACTGCACACAATGGAAGAAAATTTGCTCCACCACTTTGCTGGAGCAAATCCTGCAAACTCAGAAGTTTCAGTTAACTATTTTTAAAGCAACATGTCCTATTGCATGTGTTGCTCGAATAAATTAAATAAATGAAAAGACAAGGGGCGTTTGGCAAAACAGGAACAAGTTGTTTTAATTAAACAACATGTTATTTTATACATCAACATTGCATTCACCAAGATTGAGGTTATTATACGGGCATAAGTTATAGTGTACATCGACTTTTGATTTACTGGTATTGACATCACTGCATATGCATAGGTTACACTGTACATTGGCTTTGGATTTACTGGTATTGGCATCACTGTGCTTTCATCGGTTACAGTGTACAATGCCATTGCATAGGCTGGTATTGACATCAATGGGTCTGAATAGTTTACTGTGTACGCCGATTTTGCATTTATTGGTACTGATGCTGCTATGCGCGCATACATCAGGGTGTACATTTCTATTGTATTTATCAATTTCAACACATGACTCACAGCACTACAAGCATTATCACATTCTCATGGCAAACTACACCTTACTCCCATCATCCCCACCCCACATGTTATGTTATGTTATGTTATTTTATGTTATACTATATTTGTGAAGAGCAGCTTTCACTCCGAGAAGCATCATGGCACATGGTTATGGCATACAATTACATGGTGGTAAAAGCATTTACACCAACCATGTACCTCCTTGTTGATACCTGGCAAGCGTAAATTGAACAATTTATGCAATTTTCATCTGAAAATTGTTTCATGAATCAGACCTTAAATTTAACATGATCTGTTTTGGTGTTTTAAACTAAGAACACTTATTTGGGGAGAAAGCAACATAGAAGATTGTACACGTGTTTTAATGTAATAACAGCAAACAAAAGCATCGAAGTGATTTGCCTAAAACAGATTTTTAAACAATATAGTTTCTTGCATGACTTGACGCAATGGGTGCTTTCTTTTGAGGAGAAAGAAAATGTGAAGTAGAATTTTAGTTCCTGCTCAGTGCCCAACTACTGTACCACGGATGCAATGTTTTTTCAATTATCAAAAACCGATCAAACCCACTATTTGTGAAAAGCTGTACACATGGGAGTTGAAAACCTTTCCAAGGTCTTGATGACAAGTGCTCTGGCGTGGGTGGGGTATTGAGTGGGTGAGGTAAATAACTTCTGTTCCCATGTATTCTTTCGAAAAATAAAGAATTACATATATATTTTGTGCGTTCTGCACCAAATTCTGAATGTTTTGGAATTTCTCTAGTATTTTTTCAATGGTCAATTTCAGCAAGTTTCTCCTGCCAAAATGTACCCCAGGTAAACTGCTGAGGTGGGAATTTTTCTTGCGAAACTTGGAATTCCGATATGCGTAGTAACTTTTATCAGAGTTCAGCCGCATAATCTAGAAACTGATTCTGTGTTAGACCTCCACCAGTCAGGTTTCCGGGCTTCCTATAGCAACCGAACAACACTAGTGGAAGTTCTGGATTCAATGGAACTTGCTCTGGATGAGGAGAACCCACCTATGCTGGTTTTACTAGATTTCTCTGCAGCATTCAACACCATCTTGCATACAATCCTAATTCTTTGAATGGGGGGGATTGGTGTAGGTGGCAAAGCTCTAGGTTGGCTTAAAGATTCGCTCACTGATCGCACCCATTCGGTGCAGTTAGATTGCATTAACCCCTGAACTATGGCCCTTGACAAGGGGCTACCCCAGGGCTCATCTCTGAGCCCAGCCCTCTTTAATATCTATGTGGCTCCTTGGCTAAAGTGCTAAAATCATGTGGTTTTGATGTTATTATGTACACACATGATACAATTTATCATCACAATTAGGCCAAACCCGGACTCTACCAAACTAAGATTCAGGGAATGTATGGGAAAGATTACTTCCTGGATGTCAGCCAATTATCTCCAACTGAATGCCAGTAAGTCGGAGATTCTGATTTTTGGGAAAGCACACTCTTTCTGGTCCAGTGATTAGTGACCCACTGACCTGGGGGTCGATCCCTATACCAAAAAAAATGTAGTGAGGAATTTGTTTGTCTGGATTGATGAGAATCTCTCTCTGAAAGAACACGTTAACACGATCACTGAATTCTGCTTTGATCTGCTGTTCCTACTTAGGAAAGCCTTTCAATGGCTACCTTTGCAGTCTAGGAAATCACTTACCCAGGCACTCATTGTTAGTCGCATGGACTGTAGTAATGCTTTAATGGTAGCAATGAATGAGGGTCTCTTAGCTAAACTCCAGGTTGTACTGAACAGGATGGCCAGCCTAGTCTGTAACCTGACTTCCCGAGCTTCTTCAAAACCTGCTCTCAGATTCTTGCACTGGCTCCCCATAAAAAAGAGCACCCTTTTTAGGTCTCGGTAATATCCGGTCTGCCAAAGGCTGACCGGAAGTCCAAGATTTTTTGTTAGTAAGAGGGCTGCTTTATCCCTCCCTCTTTTTGGCTCTCCCTCCATTGGCTGGCTTCCTAAACGGAGGCCATCGATTGGAGGAGAGAGCCGTCCCTCCAAATAGGCTCCGTCTTTTTCGGATTTTGGGGCGTAACTTTTGCTGTTCTTTAGACAGTGACGTCGTCCGTCACTCAGGAGAGCAAAACCACACCCCCATTCCGAAAAATTCGAAAGCTTCCGGCCGCCATTTTTCGGGTCCTTAAGATGAGGTAGGCTTGCTGTCCTCGTTTCCCGCTGTCTTTTTCCCGCCCCCCTCCCGCTGTCCATCTCTGTTTCCGCCCTCCTCCCGCTGATCAAGTCGCCCGTTGTATTCTTTCCCTGCCGTGGTCTTTTTCCCGCCCCCCTCCCGCTGTCCGTGTTTGTTCCCGCCCTCCTCCCGCTGATTAGGTCGGCCGCTGGGCTGTTGTTTTCTTTTTCCCACCCCCCTCCCGCTGTCCGTCTTTCTTCCCGCCCCCCTCCCGCTAAATAAATCATTCAGTGTCTCTGTTTGTGTTTCTTTGCGCATTTCCTCTCAGCGGGCAGTAGGTTCTATTTTTTTGCGGGCGCCCCTCTGCCCTCTCCTTCTCTCCGTGGGTCCGCCCTGCCGGGGCCTGTGCTGGACGCTGCATTGTGCTCCGGAAGGCCATCTTTCATTCTGCTGCTGACAGCTGGAGCTGCATATCTCGGACTCGGGGTTTATCGCCGTCAGCGGCTCTGAAAGTCATCCATCAGGGATGCTTTTATTGCTTCTAATGTTCGGAACGCGTAGGTCGTAGCACCAACAATCTCCAGGCGAGTGGCTGCCACCGAAGCACCTTCTCCTCTGTGCCTCAGAGTTCACACTGGAGCAGTCGGGGAAGGCTACAATGTGTCTTACGCCCCCCTCGAAGTATCTGTGCCTTCTGAACCGGCTGTAGTATTGTGCGTTTGTGTAAGTGTCTGGGTTCCCTTGTATGTGAATGTTCGTAATTGTGTGTGTATGCGTAGTTGTATAGGTGTATGTATGTTGATTCAAGTGTGCGGGTTTTGATTCCCATGTGTAGTTTTGTACATGCGTACTTGCGTAGTTGTGTGTGTATAGTTGTGTAGGTGGATGTGTGTTGATTCCGCGTGTGCTTTTCGTGTCTTCGTAGTTATGTGTGTATAGTTGTGTGTGTGTGTATAGGTGCATCTATGTATGTTGACTTGATTCCCGTGTGTAGGTTTTGCACCTATGTAGTTGTGTTCGTATAGTTCTGTAGGTGCATGTATGTTGATTCGGCGAGTAGTTTTTGTGTCTGCGTAGTTGTGTATATGTGGCTGGTTTTTTAAAACTTTTTTCCAAGCGGTGGTAAGCACAGAAGGCAGCTTCATGGCCCCTTCAGTACCCACGCAAATGAGGGCATTAGCGGGCTGTAGAGTGAGGGAGGTTGTTGATGTTTTTCGCTGACGGATGAAGATTAAGGGGTTTTTCAGGCTAGGGCAGAACCACTTTCAGGAGCAGGGCATCACGTTCCCTTTGCTGGCAGAGGTGTACATTATGCTGTCCGCCGTCTACCTTAATCATACAAACAACAGCCCCGACAGAGCTTTAATGTGGAATGTAGGTAAATACTTTCCCGCTGTCTTTTTCCCGCCCTCCTCCCGCTGTCTGTCTCTGTTTCCGCCCTCCTCCCGCTGATTAGGTCGGCCGTTGTATTCTTTCCCTGTTGTGGTCTTTTTCCCGCCCCCCTCCCGCTGTCCGTGTTTGTTCCCGTCCTCCTCCCGCTGATTAGGTCGGCCGGAGACTGGCTATGGGAGGACGTCAGGAGAGGTTGTGTGTACATTTATGGCGTGGATCCGGTGCCATCAACCTCCTCAGACTTGCGTCTGGTTCTTTGCAATGTGGATACCTCTGCTTCAGAGATCTGTGCGGGTGAGGGCAAGGAAAGCATCTACATGCAGCAACATGGAGGCCGGTCAGGTAAGCCCTCGGTCACTCTTTGGAGCAGTGCTTTGGGTGACCTGCAAGGAATCCTATCCAAGAGGCATGGCCTATGTAATTAAGGGTGGCTTAAAACATGTAAACTAATATTCTAGGCCTCACCCATCATGTGACATGACCTGACCAGTATTTAGATACCTGTGTGCGTTTTCTGTTATTCCTTCCAGACATAGAACACAATAATAGGAGTCTGCCTAAAGCCGAATCTCTATGCTTTGACAATGCTTGTTAGCAGTGTCAAAGAAATGAATAATTAGAATTGAAACCGTTTCAATTCTGAAAATATGAGACAGCGAAATAAACATTATGAAAGTCTGAGGAAGCGGGAGTGTCTCAAACATGCCAGCTGTCCCCGCCAAACTGTGGATGTCAATTCACAAAAATGTCATCATGTGACCTTTGACCACTGTGACATAACACGAAGTGACATCATCACACCTCTAAGACTGAATTTCACACGCATCTGAGAGAGCACCACTCTGGTCACACCCACAGAACCCAAACACACTTCCCATGTAAGGCACATGGCAATTGACAACTGTTTCAATCAAGTACTCCCACACTGTGAAGTATACAATGCATCCATTAATGTGCTTCGGATCCTCATCATGTATACGAAGCGCTATCTAATTGCAATTACAATAAAATATTGCTTCATCCATTTTAAAATGACGAGATGGCGTAATAACCCTACCACAGAATGTGTGTTCATTATGATGTGTAATTTGCCTGTTCTTGCCACATAATTTAGTCAACCTCATTGCATAATGATGTAATCCTAAACTTTTGGCAGCATAGCTCACAGGCACACAGTAGTAGCTAGGCTTCAGCAGAACTGGAAAACCAGGAAAGCCAACTGAAGATACACGTCTTCTAATTCCTACCTTTTCTACTAAACAGGAGTGTAGAAAAACATCAAAATCCCTACCTAGTCTGCAGGATAAGATACACAGTGTGTAGGGGAGATTGGGGCTTGCAAGTCATATTGCTGGCTGACAAATTGAAAGAGTAACACGTTTCAATTGCTTCCTGCCCTACAGCCAGCAGTCGCCTGGATCACATGCCTATGTTTTTTACACACACCAGAAAGAAATTAAGCCAGTTTATATTTTGTTATTTGTTGCCTGCTCTCAGAGTCCAGCTCATTTGTGACAGGTGCTGCCTTTGCGACCTCTGAGGCCAGTGGGTCACAAGAGCAGTGCCAGGGGCAGCAAGGGACCCCTGATGACCCTCAATTTACACCCATGCTTCAAACCACTTTATTATGCAGTCTCTCACTCTGGTAAATATTGAACCTTTTTCCTCCCCACACCTTCCGGACTATCCTTTATCTGCAGGCCTTGACAAATCTACTTGCTCTCACTACCCCTCTCTCACTACCTCACTACTCCACTCTATCAATCTCACTATCTCACAACTTCTCTCTCTCAAAACGTAACTACCTCACTCTCTCACTACCCGCTCTATATCTCACTACCTCACAACTTCACTCTCTCTCTCTCTAACTCAATACCTCACTCACTCTCTATCTCACTACCTCACTCTCTCTCTCTTTCTATCTCACTAACTCACTTTCACTCTCTCACTACCTCACTCTCTCTCTATCTCACTACCTAACAACATCACTCTCTGTTTCTATCCCACTACCTCAAAACATCCCTCTCCCTCACTAACTCACTTTCACTACCTCACTCTCTCTCACTACCTCACTCACTATCTACCTCACTCTATCTCTCTCTCACTACATCACTCTATCTCTATTTCACTACCTCACTCTCTCTCTCTTTCTCACTACCTCACTCTATCTCTATCTCACTACCTCACTCTCTCTCTGCTAATGCAATAGGTCTCGCATATGCAAGCAAATAAGCTATTGCCAATACAAATGACAATGCCATTTATTTATGGATACAGAAAAAAAACATGAGCAATGCCAATAGCTCTACCTATAATATTGCTGAGACCATTGCATTGTAAATGCTTGTTAAGTTTCTTTGTCTGGTACATAAAGTGGTACAGGTTGCAACCCTATGTTCGCACATGCAATCTTAGATCCTGTGTACGCTCCGCCAGGCACAGCCCGTTCCTTTTCCTTCCTGACCTCCCAACACTGGAACCAGTTACCCCTGGCTCTTCTACATTTTTTATTTCTCCTCTTTCATTCTGACCTGGGTAGGATGCAACAGCGCCAAGAGACCGTCTGGAGGATGATTCATCGTTGCTTAACAAAATATCAATAATCTATACTACTATAATAAAGGAAGAACTTTGAGGCTTTGAGGCAGGTAAACTCGGGAGCCACAGAAACAATCCACACACCCGATACACCGTTGTAATCGTCAGGGTGTGCAGATGGTTATTGGCTATATTAATAAAATAAAAAAACTTTATTTAAAAAATGTACATTAAAAAAAAAAGTAGTCCCTCCGAAGTAGTGCCGGCCGCGACGTGCGTGCTCACGTCAGGAGCGCGACGAGGAGCGGCGGACATGGGGCGGGGGAGGAGCGGTCACGTGAGGAGCAGCGGACAGGCCGGAGGAGCGGTAACCAGCGGCGGAGGAGCGAGGAGCGGACAGGCGGGAGGAGCGGTGAGGTGACAAGCAGCGGACAGGCGGGAGGAGCTGTGACCAGCGGTGGTGAGGAGCGAGGAGCGGCGGACCGGTAAACGGAGGAGCGCGGGGGAGGAGCGGCGGCTGAGGTAAGGGGACCCACGGACAATGTCGGGGCAGGCGGGGGTCGGGCAGGCAGGGGACGGGCCGGGCGGGGGCCCGGGCTTCTGACAATGTCGGGGCGGGCGGGGGTTGGGGAAGCCTGATTGCTCCCGGACAAGGTTGGGACGGGCTGCTAGTAGTAAATAAATAAATAAGAATTATAATTTGAACCCTCAATACTAGAGGGGACCTTTGGCGTCAGAAGTACCAGTTCAAGTTTGGCTCATATTGCTGGTGAGCAAAATCAAACTCTTAGATGGGCCCGATTCTAATTCACAATGATATGTTGCACTTTTGAGTAGCTTTACAATTTATAGTATGTTTACTACTTTCCTGATTCACAATCCTGAGTTACATTTCACCACCACCAGAGTTATGCAATTGCAGCAGTGGTCCGTGCAGATAACAGTGGTGGGCAGTGGGGCCGGGTTGGGGAGATTTCGAAGGACGATGCCGAGGGAAAATTAATTATTTATTTAATTTTCCCTCAGCATCGTCCCTCAAAATCCCCCCAACCTGGCTCCACTGCCCCACTTTTGTTACCTGCATAGACCACGGCTGTGCAATTAGCTTACTCTTGACCCTCCTTAAACCTCTTTGATTACTTACTATTCCCCAACCCCCCCCTGTGTCCCTCTCACCTTTGCTACTAAAATCTATACTTACATTTGCGGTGACCCTGAAGTCAGTGGGAGAACTCCCCACATATAAATTAACACAAAACTTACACTTTATAGTATTTTTTGTAGTACTGCAAAAAGTTCTAAAAGTGCACTTTGTGAATCAGGAGCCTGATGGTCAGGCTCCAGTTTTTTGTCAGGTCTAGAGACCCATAGACGAAGGATTCATTGACAGGAGATCCCACAGTCCAACGAATACATTTACACGAGTTGGAATCAGTATCTGTCCCCCTAGCAGAAAGGTACATGAATAGCTACACATTAGTGGTCATGTGTTCATGGTGTGTCAATTTGATTTAAACTAGAATAGAAACTTCTTTCACTTACATTAGAAGAGCGCCATGTACTGCCTTGTTCCCCCTGTGGTTCTGTACTACGCTTCTGTATTATCTGTGACTTCCTTTCTATTGGATCACTCTTTGTGAATGTCCCTCAGCCAAGGTCACTTCAAAGCTTTTGATAGTTTAGCAATTATTCTGGTTACAGAGATGCACACTGTCAACTGCCCGAATCTTGTTTCTTTTTCAAGTGGCTCTATAAAGAGAAAGGCTGCTTGTACGGGAAATGACTTTCTTCTGTTTGCTTATTCTCTTTGAAATTCACATTTGCAGCGGTCCACGGCCTGCATTTCTTTACTTTAAGTATCTCCCTTCCAGCGGTGACAGGCTAATCCCAGAGAAGGGCCTGAAAGCACACACACAGTCCACATGTTTCAGGCAGATAGGGCCTCCTGTCACTCAAGCACCAGCCACTCTATAAGCGGTAAATAACTGATGGGATTGGGGATATTTTTAATGGCATTATCCGAGATAGGATAATGCCAAGAGTGACCCAGAAGCAAAGAGCACAGTAATCACACATAAGGGTAACATGGCCTTTCTTATTCTCAACAAGGAGAAAGGAATATAGTGCTTTACATAAGGTGTAATTAACAAGACAGAGCTTACTGCTTTGCAGGGAAGGATGCTAGAGGTCACACTCTATAGTGCTATCAATATGTGGTACTACAAACACATTTTCATAACAGGAATAAAATGCATTACTTCATCCTGCAAATGTTAAGTGCTCCTGATTTATATGTGCTTATAATGTTGCAGCTGAATTGGTGTATCAAAACATAGATGGTAATCCTACCGATCTGTTTGAAAAACTATCCCTCTCTGGATGATCATGCAACAACCATAGCTAGGCTGTCACCAAACTGGAGAAGGATGTGAAAAAGAAACACAACAGGAAACCGGACTCAACTGCATAGGCACCCACGACCAGGAACAACATCCCAGTAAACAAACATAAGAACAGTCTTGTCAGAATTTGGGTTATTAGTTAAAAGGGGTGAAAGCCCCACTCAAATAATGTATACAGTCCTTGTCAGGGTGAACCACCAAAAGACTCTAAATTAACCTCTGCTTAACGCTGTGGTAGCTTTACACAAAAGCAGGCTTAACTTAGAGGCAATTTGTAAAGCATTTTTGCAGCACACAAACAGCACCAGAAGAAAAATGCCACCCCAATTTATAACAATAGAGTACATTTTAATAAATAAAATGACACCAAAATGTAATAAATCCAGTTAGTACAACTGGAGTTATGGATTGTTAACATTTTAGTGAAATCTAGTGCCTAAAAGTTCAAAGCACCATCATTTCTGGTCGCGCACGACTGGGTCAAAGTCAGAAGTAAAAGTGCAGGTCAGATACAAGAGGTAGATTGAGCCTGATCTTGGCTTACATTTGGACTTAGAAAACGGACTCAGAAAAAATTCTTTGAAAAGTTTTAGAGAAGGCAGAATATCAGCTGGGCAAAGCCTAGGAGCTGCTAGACGAGATCTTGGTGAAGTCATTGACGAAGGTAGGAAAAAGTCTGATGGAGATGAGCTGGAGTTCTAGGCTGAGGAGGTTGTCATTTTTATTAGGGTACTGGTCACCGTCAAGCCCAGTGAAGATTTCTACCTTAGGACTTAAAGGTTTTTCTGGAGGTCAGATTCACCCCGTGGGAAGGTTGCAGGCTGTAGCCAAAGAGGGCTCCACAAGGCCGGAATACGGTTGCCCCGCTGAAGAGGCTTTGCAGCTGTGGAAAAGAATGTGGAAAGTCAGTCCCACTGGAGATGCACCTTTGATGATTTGGCTTGCAGGTAGGTCACAATATCATCAGAGCAGTTTTTGCAGAAATGTTGAAAGTCCAAGGTTATGGATTTTGGTCACACAGGCCACTTTAACACCACACCAGGGGCCCAGAAACTGAGAGGGCACCACTTGGGGGCAAGGACCCACTCCAGTAGACACCAGCAACAGCAGGCAGGTACATTGCAATGTCTCTTGAGCATGTTGTCCCTGCAGCTCACAATGGAAACCAGCCAGGTAGCCATTGGAGTCACTGTGGTGGTCCTGGGTTCAAGGAGCAGGTCGAGTCTTTCTCCCTCAGGCAGCAAGGCAGAAGCAGGACGCAGGACAGTCCTTCCATCTGCAGGACAGCTGGGAATTTGTTCCAGCACCAGGACAGCAGTGCAGTCGTTCTTCTGGGACATCTATGTTATGTTATCCAATTGTTAAAGCGCAAACAGCTGCCCCAGCAACGGAGCGTCCCGGCGCTGACCTAACCAGTACCTGAGGGGTGGAGGGGGAAAACCAACAGAAGACTAGAGGAGGGAAAAGAGATGAGTTTTTAGTTCTTTTCGAAAGGCAGTCAAGTTGGTTAGATATGTAGAGGCAGAGAGTTCCAAAGTCTTGCCCCAAGACTTTGAAGGAACGTCCGCCCATTCTACACAGCCTGGATCGGGGGACCGTCACAAGGTGTTGCCCCAGTGAGCGTAAGGTACGCTGAGGAGTGTAAGGTACAAGGAGCGGGCGTAGGAGTTCAGGGCAGTCTGAATTAAGAATTTTGAATGCAGTGGTAAGAGTTTTGAAATGAATTCGGGATTCAATTGGCAGCCAGTGCAGATTACGTATGGTAGCTCTGGCAGAGCATCTGCGTGGGAGGCCAACCACAGCTCTGGCGGCCGAGTTCTGAATGCGTTGCAGCCGTGCTAATTCTGCTTTATTTACCCCTAAGAATAGCACATTGGCATAGTCCAGCCGGGCAAGAATCATGGACTGGATGATAAGTTGGCGAGTTCTGGAGTCGAAGAAACCGAGTATCGGGCTAAGACTCCTCATTAGACCCACACACGTAGCTGCCACTTTCTTTGTGTGGGACTGAAAGTTGAGAGAGGAGTCGAGCCAGACACCTAGGTTCTTCAGGCCCAGATGGATCTGACGAGTGCTTCTGGATTACAAATATTTGTACATGAAGCCAGCCTGTGTGTGTCAGAGGAAACCATGTGCTTTCCCCACTTGTGATTATGCAAAGTTCTTCCCTTCCCACGCAAAGATCCAAGATCTCTAAAGTGGCAAAAGGCTGGTAGCAGGTTCCTTTGTGTGAGATGGACGCAAAGCCCTTTGACGTATAAGTGGGGCAGGGTACAGCTCTGCCCCCAGCCATTGAAGCAAAATGACCCATCCTGCCCACAACTATTCCCCTTTGTGTCACTGTCTTGAGGAATACACAAACCCCCAACAGCAGAATAGTCCGCACTCCTGTGCCCAGGATACTAGCAGAAGGCACAAATGGTTGGGACAGGAAACATCCAACTTTCTAAAAGTGACATTTCTAGTATTGTTACTTAAAGTCTTATTTTTCCATTAAAGAGGTGTAAGAGCTACTCGGAAAATTGCTTTGTGATTTGCGAAAAATTGTAAACATACACTAAAGATTAAGTGCACCTTCGTGAATAAGGGCCTCTGGGCCAGATGTATCAAAGGGTTTTGCCCATTCTGTGTCTATGGGGAAATGTGTTAATACATATGGCCCTAAATCTTGAAACCTTCGAAAATGCAAATTTTTCAAAAGGTACCAAGATTTACTGCTTAACCTCCATGGTAAGGGGCTCTAGGTAGGTTGTGTGCAACATATGCAACATGTCTGTACATATGCTGGCGAAGTGAGAAAATCTGTTGTTTGACTTGACACTTCATCCGTGAATAAGCAGTCATGTTTGCAGTTAGGACCTAAATTGCTTGTGGGCTAGAGCGCAGTGATGCTAGGGCCTTTGTATTTATTTGGGAATTCATCTTTACTTTTGAATAAAGTACATATATTGTAGCGTTTTACAGTGTACACTGAAGGCCTGATTATGTATTTAGGCAGCTTTAGATGCAAGGATAGCCACTGGCCTCAGTTAATATTTCCGGCTGGTATCCATACCTAAAACCCCCTATTCACTAATTGTGACCCCTTTATAGGAAACAACATGCTTACCCAGAATTGCTGGGTTCCTTCCTGTGCGGGTTTCCATTTAGGGAACAATCCAGATCCCATTTACAATTATGCTTCTCTGATAATCCCAATAATGAACTTCAATCTGTATACTTCAGTGGACAGTCACATGTGTCTTTGTGTTTTTCTTTGCAGATGCCATTAGGTTGTAGGAATGTGTCAGGCACATGAAGACCTGAAGCATGACTGTGCACTTCTAAGGTGCTCCTGTGAAACTCACCAGAAAGAAAACATATGCACAATCAGGTACTGCAGAGATTTGACCCCCTGAGCTGTGGCAACATTGAAACACCTGGCACAATTTTAAATATGCCATACTTTTCCCTGGTGGCCAGTCAGGAAGGAAGCAACACAAATAGGTTACTGTGCTGTGCATTGCTGCATGACTTTATATCTGGGGTATGTTTCTTTTTCCTACTGTTTTGTACCTGCACAGCCTATAGGGTTTACCCAGTTTCGATATCACTAGTCACAGTCTCTTTCAAAGATTCTGTTCTACAGAGCGATACTCCTCTCAGTCCCAAGTACCATCTGGTTATATTTGAAGATTAATTGGCTCGGCAATGTAGAAGAGTTTCAAATTAGAGATTACGGTGGTTTCATCCATCTGTTTTATGATTCTTAAAGCTATAAGGAATATCTTATATTTTCTTCCAGTTTCCAACATGAAAGAATAGATCAATGCCACGAAAACTCCCATCCTGGATTATGGCAACACTCTCTATTTAGGACTGTCAAAAATTTCAATCTAGTGCCCTCAAACAGTGTAGAATATTGCTGCACAAAACTTTGGATACCTTGGCATCAATTGGTTCAGCCTCTCCTTTGTGACTTGTATTGGCTCCAGTCCAAATGAGAATACCAGTTAAAGCTGTGAATGGGCTGTGAATTTACTTATGAATAGGGCTGTGCCAAATTATAATTAGGGGTCATTTACCATGCTTACATGAAGGTGCAAAATCTGCCATGCCAACATTCCTGGTGATGTTTTGTACTTAGATAAATAAACACAAAATGACACTCCCTTCTCGAGACTCTGTATTCAAAATTCCAAGCTGCCCTGAAAGTTTAAATAAAATCTCTCTCTGGCTGCCTGGGTCAGAGCTCTGGTGGGACCTGGTGGCGGAAGGTCCCACCCCAGGGCCCCGTTCCCTGGTCTGCCCTTTTACAAAGTGCTCAGGATGAGGTCTCCTCTGCCTAGCTGGGTTAAGAAGATCTGATGGAGGCCTAAGTCAGAGATCCACAAACAAATGATGGACGGAATGCTGACTAAATCATACATTCACCAAAAAAAGATCGCTTTAGGCCCGGATCTCTGTACTGGGGTGAATGTATGACATTCTTCTGCATTCTGCCCATCAATTGTTCTTTTTGCATAAGTCAGAGATCCAGCAGGCCTAGGCGTGGAAGCCCCCCTCCAATGGCATTGTTCTCTGGCCCACTGTGTCTCAAAGTGCCTCAGACGAGATCCCAACAGCATAGGAAGGCCTCTCCTGACTGCCCAAATTAAGAAGCTCTGACATGGCCCCAGTCCAGAGCTCTGGTTGGCCTTGGGTGGGGGGGAGGGGAAAGCTGTTGGCTCTGGGCTCCATTCTCTGGCCTACCATGTCCAAAGTGCCCAGCCAGGGAAGGACTCCCCTGTCTGTCTAGGCTAAGAAGCTCTGACTGGGTCCGCGGTAGTGTTCCGGGAGACCCGGGCACGCAAGACCCAAGCCCTGGGCACCTCTCCTGACTCGCCATTGCCTAACAACTGGAGACGTGGTCCCATCAGGCTGGTTTCCCTGCCTGCCTGGGTGAGGAAGGTCTGAAAGGCCCAAGCCCGGCAAACCCAGGGTTGCACGTCCCCACCCCTGGCCTCCGTGTCCCAACCCACCATGTCCCAAAGCACAGGAAGGACTCCCCTGCTTGTCTGGGTTAAATGGCTCTGACTGAGCCAAGGGTCAGAGCTCCGGCAGGCCGTGGGCTCCATTCTCCAGCCTACCTGGTCCCAAAATGCCTGGGACAGGGTCCCACCAGACTGAAATGGTCCCCTCTACCTGTCCAGGTTAAGAGGATCTGACCGAGACCTTGGTCACAGCTCAAGTTTTTAAGTGTTATTTTCCACTTGAATTGTTGCTCACGACCCCATCTCCTGGTAAACTCATTACCTGACTATACAGTGGCATGCAACACTAGTCCCCCAGTAAGTGTCCGAGAGCCATGGCCAATTGCAATGTGGACCTAGACAATCCATTTTCGGAAGCTCAATGGCAATTCTGCTGTGGGCAGCTTGAGATGCTCTCTCCTAACAACAAGCTACACCTTATTCATTTTAAATTTCTTCATCGCATTTACAGAACGCCCCTGCAACTTAAACTCATGAGCATCCACCCGAGGCGAATTGCCGGAGATGTGCATCCCCAGACACCTCATTTTTACACATGGCCTGGGACTGCTCCGATATTGCACGCGTTTGGACGGCGGTCCTTGAATCCATTATTGAGATTCTAGAAATCCACTACCTCCCTACCCTTAAACTATGCCTCCTAGGATATGTCTAGGAGGCCCTGCCTGGTCACCGCAGGCTTCTAGACATGTTATTACTCCTAGCTAAACGTGGCGTTGCGATGCACTGGGGCACTCGCATCCCACCCACTACCAAAACTTGGATCCTTGACGTTACTTTCTGTCAAGAACAGGTAAATATATATTGGGAACTATTGCCACAGGCATCGCGGCCAAAAGATATCTGGGGTCCTTTCTTGTCTTGGCTGTCAACCCACAACTTGGACACTGCACCAAACTCAGAAGCTCCTTCTAGTCCTTGTCCAGAACCAACTGTTGAAAATGTCTCATCTCATGATCCACTGCATATCTAGGCGCCCTGATAGTATTGCATCGCTCCTCCCTTTTTCCTCCTCTTGAATGAACCGTGAATATACATGATGACCTATTTGTGAATTTGCGATGTGTTATCTCCTTCATATTGTCAATCAATGTGATGCTTCTGCTTTTGTTCTGTTGTTGTGTATGTCTTACTCATAAAACGCATCCATCGCTTGTACCACTGGATACTACTTGCTGTACTGCTCTATTTCTGTACACGTAAAGGCCAATAAACACATTTTAAAAAGAAAGGGTTATTTTTCGGTAATTCCTAGGTGCCCCCTTCAAATCTGAGGAAGACCACTCTGTAAGGAACAAGCTACCCACAATTTCCCTGGTGTCGAAATGTCGACTTTTTCTTTTCTAATACCAGTGTGGACAACAATGCTTTTTCTCTGTGCCAAATTTAACAAAATGGCTGAATATTAGTTTTTTAGCCATATGTCAGGCTGAGGCTAGACAGGCTTCTCTGTATATTGTGGATGTATATATTGTTACTACCTTTCCTTTCCCACAGAACCTTCCCTTTTGCACATAATGTTCCCCTTCTGCTTTTTTCCTATTTGGGGCACTTGTGCAAATTCTTTCCAGATATTTGCTGGATTTTGAACATTTCTATGTGCGTTCAATATGATTAAACAATATTGGACAGAACCTCTTATTGCAAGTAATTGTAATGCCTGCTGCTATATAAAGAATTGTTTCCTACAATCGTGTTCCACTGGGACCATTTTCTTCTGTTCTGAAATGTACCCAGGTCCCAGTGACGCTTCTGGGTCATACCCATTATTTGTAACTAGGTTTGGCATAAGCAGGACAAAAAAGAGAGCATGTTCAACATTCTCAATGGCGTATTTGCAAATATCACAGATACGAGAAGTAGATTGACGACACTTCGATCTCCATCTAAATATTTACCAAAAGCGTTCCCAGTCTAAACTTAAGGTACAATTTGCGTGCCATCGGTGGTTGAATCTGATCAATTTATGCTTCCTTTGCAGGGAGGACCTTTCAAGCCAAGAAAGCTTCTTCCAACCCCACAGAACTTGCTTTCTGATGACGATCATTTATTCTCTTATCCCAGAAACACGTTTTAACTCTACTCTTTATATCTGCCCCATTGACGAAGAGTTGCTCCAAAGGTCTCTCAAACCCGGATCAAATAGATGGCGTATGACATGTTTAGCCAGAAAAGAAGGTGGGCATTTCTGTGGCATATGATGTCCTCCAAAGCTAACCTATAATGGTGAAGCCCAGGGATCGACCACAGCCTCACCCAGTAGAGTAGCGGTTTTAACTCTGCTAAATCACACACAAATTTTAATCCAGTGTCATAAAAAAGTGGGAGGGTGGGTGTGCTATGCGGGAGGCTAAATAGAGATTTCAAGAAGTTGTTTTCCTTAGTAATCAGACCTTTGATGTTGAAAGGACCCCAGACTTCAGCACCATAGAGAGTAGTGGCCTGTGCAGTTGCCCTATATCCTACAATAGCTGGGGATGCTGACCTAGGGGTGGTTGTCCTGTATTTCTTAATGATAGCAGAGGCAGTGTGTAAAAAGACCGCTTTGCTCTTTTCCGTCTGGGCTTTCAATGACCCACTCCTATTGATGCTAATCCCCGGGTAGTCAAATTTAGCTACAACCAGTAGGGAATCCCCATTCAGCTGAAGTTCCCTCTATTAGATTTGTGTGGGTTAAATACCATAGTCTTAAATTTACAGGTGTTCACATCCAGCTCCCGGATGACATAAAACTCCTGGAATGTATTGAAAATATTTTGGAGCCCAGAAGGAGTGTGAGAGAGCAGAAGAGTATTGTCTGCAAATAAGGGTGCTGGGGAGGAGCAACCAACTAGTTTGGGGGAGTCATTTATACACTCTTATAAAAAGGAAACCACACCATTAAGTGGAAATGAGTACAGACACCTGCCTTACTCCATGCTGCACTGGAATGAGATAAGTCAGATCATCACCCGGACCCCACCTCACATGCACTGTGGTCTTACTATGGAGTTAATTCTTTGTCTGAATTTATAATGTACTAGCTTACCCGTCGCGCATTGCTGCGATCTCAGAAGAAATGAAATTTAAGGAAATTTGTTATGATAACATTCAATTTACATTGTGTCATTTTTATTGAAACTTATTCATTTTACTATGGAAAACATTTTAAAGTGTTGTTTTAATTCAGTTTATTTATTCGATTGCTTGTGGATACATGGTATTTTTTGTTTTTCCGTCTGGTGCGTACACAAATAAATCAGAAGGTTTTCCGACGCGTGAACTGGCCACATACAGTTGTCCATGTGAGAAGCACGGATTCTCCAAATCTAGTCCACACACTTGCAGCGATTGTCCTTGTGCTTTGTTGATGGTCATTGCAAAAGCGAGTCGCACCAGAAACTGTAAACGTTCAGTATTGGAAAGAATATGTGGGCCCTGGGGGCCGGGGGGGCCCATATTTAACAATATTTTTTTTTGCCAAAAACCTTCGCTGGAGTGTATTCAACAACTTTTAACCATTTTTTTAAATTTATTTTAAATGTTTTTGTTTTTTTTTGGCAGAAACCTTCACGGGAGTGTACTCAACAACTTCCCAAAGTTTCATGCCGATCGGATGAATGGTGTGGTAATGCATAAAGGACAAACAGTCAGACATACATTCGTTTTTATATACATAGATTCCCTAGTGCTCTCCAAATTACTGACATGAGTTCGTCTTCTCCAGAGCTACAGTTCTGGCCCAGGGGGCCAGTGGTCCATTAAGGAGGAAAGGATGACCAACAACAAGTGCTTTTTTATTGAACCTACATGAGACATTTTCTAATTTTATTGGCATATCCATGAATGCTTACTTTGTATCTGACCCCTTCTTACAATGGCTTTGCACTACCCTTGGTGACAAACCCTACTTACTTTATTCCTCTCTACCTACATCTGACCTAGTAAATCACCATCTGTCACTCTGTATACTCCTCTCTCACAACAGACAGTCTAATTCTGTCCTCCATTCCAGTGTGAGTCTGCACCCCATTAAGCAGTAGGCCACTATCACACTGCATGGAGGACCAGACAATTTAAACAACGCTTGCTTTCCTACTCCTTTTGACTATTCTTCTTTACCCTCCCCTATAATATTCTTCTGAATTCCTTCCTGCCTACAACAGACTCATTGGCTACTTTCTGCAGTGTCAGATCTTGACCAACAATAGTTTATTAATTCTATTAGCCACTCTACATTTGTCAATGTCTGAACTACATTAATTATTCTATTATATTAATTCTCTAAAGAGCATCATGCCGTACTTCTGCTGTTTCTAACCAGTTCACTTAGCCGCTTTTTAGTATTGTTGAACATTTTTATGGCAAACAATTCAGTTCCTTTGAATTGTTGGATGGATAGGGAGTCTTGCAATATTCAAACTCAAGACCGCAGAATATTATATGTGTGAGCTATCCTGGTGGCGTGCAACATTTCGGCCATTTTGGTCCAATTCCAGGTGTATATAAATGTCTCAGTCTACTGCTGTCTTTTATATTATTTTATGATTTTACCACTTTATAGCTCGCCTATCAATCTCCAAAAATGCCTGTTTTATATGGAAGAGAAGAACCATTGGGTTCTCTACTCTGCCTATTGCCCTTTAATGTCTAACTTCTTTTATCTTTCACTTGTCAGAGCTCATTTCAGAGGCAAGCAAGGATTACTAGACCCACCCGTGGCAGGTGTGCCTTTTAATCTTGATGTTCAGAGGCCCAATGTCCTATGGACTTTGAGCAACTGGCCCAAGTACTAACCCTTCAGTACTTGATTCTCAATGGCAGCATGGGGCGAGCAGTCCAAGACTGTTCAGGGAAAATAGGTGTAAGGCGTACACAGGCACAATCGAAATACACACAATAATCGCAATAAATAATTGTCTAGTCAATTACGTGTTTTCATGATAAAAAAGAACACACTGCATAAAAACCACACACCAATCAATCAATCAATCAGGGTATTGTGAAGAGCGCTATTCACCCATGAGCATCTCAAGTCGCTGGGGCGGTGCAACTCCGAGACAGCCGAAGAACTAGGTCTTGAAGCTCTTCGTGAAGGTGTGCAGAGTGGGGGAGTTTCTGGTGTTGATCAGGAGCTCGTTACAGGCCTTTGCCATGATGTAGGAGAAGGCTCTTCCACCCACTCTGGTTCTGCGGATACCCTGGGTTTTACCAATGCCAGGTCCGCGGAGCAGAGGTTTCTCTTGAGTGCGTGGAACAAGAATCTTTTGTTGAGTTGTTTGGGTGTGGTGTTGTGGAGGGATTTGTAGGCATGGGTGAGTAGCTTGAAAGTTACTCTCTTCTTGAAGGGAGCCAGGGGAGGTCTTGCAGATCTTGGGTGATGTGTTCATGCCATGGGCTGCCGAGGACGAGTCTGGCTGTGGTGTTCTGGATGGCCTGGAGTTTGCATAGCAGGGATTTGTTGATTCCATCTTAGAGGGTGTTTCCGTATTCCAATCTGTTTGCTATGAGTGTGTGGGTGACTGTCTTTCTGGATTCGAGGGGGGGGGGATCCATTTGTAGGTCTTGTGAAGGATGCGTAGGGTGTTGAAGCATGTGGAGGTGATGGTGTTGATCTGGCGGGTGATGGTGAGGGAGGAGTTGAGTATGATACTGAGGTTCTGGGCAAGGTCAGTGGGGGTGGAGGGGGTTGCTGAGGGCAGTGAGCCACCATGTGTTGTCCAAACAGAGGGGATGGGCCCGATGTCGAGGATTCCTGTCTTCTCTGAGTTGAGCATCAGACAGCTGTAACTCATCCAGGATGCAATGTATTTCATTCCTTCCTAGAAGCTGATTACACCAAATAATATATCTTAAAGTTGGTACACGAACCTCGTCCTTCACAGTATCCCTGAGTCTCTCTTACCCTTCTAATGAGGCTCGTAATTCCCCATTCGATAACAGAGGTGATATTGTCCACATTAGCCACCAATCAACAAAGTCTGAGTTTGGTTTTATGAGTCAACCTCCCCAGTGCCATGTGCTTAGTTTGTGTAAGTCCATGGAGAGGCATGTGACCTAGAATGGTCTTACTCAGCCCAGTGGCATCCGGTGATTACTGGAGGACCGGGGTACATCTTCACAGGCTCCGACCCCTCAATGCTGGAAGACTGCAACTTCATATGGTCTTTTCCCGATTGCATGTCTGGCCACTACAGTGTCCGGATGACCCCCATCAGTGTTGGGCGTCTTCTCAGTAGGTCCCTTGGCTGTCAGTAAATGTTACCATAATGTCATCAGCAATGTCCTAAATGTTTCATTTATAGATACATTTAATAATAACATAATACTAAGAAAAACAAAAATGTAAAACAAAACTTGTATTTAATTTGATATCACAACTAATAATATGCAAAATCAAAAATACATAGAAAAGGACTTGTGGAGATCAACAGTACAGTTTACAATATTGTAAATGTAAATGTAAATGTAAATGTGGGTGTACTTGGAAATGCTCTAAGGAGTTAACCCAGAGGTGGAGCAGGAGTGGTCGAAAGGAATTGGGATTATACATTCAACCATAGGATATGCTCCATGATAGGCCCTTAAGAGCATGAGGGAGCAGTCCATAGGACTGGTCTTCATAAAACTAGCCACTGTTTGCTCTCAGGAGTCCACGCAGGACTGGCAGAAGAGTGACCCAAAGTGATGAGCACTATAGAGCTATCTCTCAACGACCTTATTTCTCCAAAGTATTGGAGAAGTTGATCAACAGATAGTTGTCCAAATATCTGATAGGATAACTATCTATTAGACCCCTCCCAAACAGGATTCAGGGCCACCAATAGCACAGAGGCTACATTGCTGCCCGTCACAGACAATATCAGAAACTCCCTGGACCAAGGCAAAGCTGTGGCCCTGATCCTGTTGGACCTGTCGGCGGCATTCGATATAGGTCTCCCACCACCTCCTACTAGAAAACTTACATGAGAAAGGAATAAACGGAAAAGTCCTAGAATGGCTTAGTTCCTTCCTGTGCAATAGAACCCAAACTGTACAGCTAGGAGCATTCTCATCTAAACCCAAACATCTGAAATCCGATGTCCCGCAGGGAGCATCTCTCAGCCCCAGACTATTTAATGCCTACTTTTCACCTTTAGCACAAATCGGGAAAAAATGGGGCTTCAGTGTATGCTCCTATGCGGATGACATGCAACTAACAATCACCATCGGGAAGGAGCATTAAGGCACCAAAATGAAACTTAACAACTTGCTTACTGAAATGGCTAACTGGATGGCAGACCACTGCCTAAAGTTAAACGCAGCGAAAACTGAGATCCCGCTCCACAGGGAAGCCAAACATATCTGGGACATTTCCTGGTGGCCCTCCTCCTTTGGAGATGCAGCTGCACCCAAACACTGTGCCAAAAATCTGGGTGTAACCATTGATGACAAACTATCTATGCAGGCACACATCCGAACTCTATGTGGGAAAGGTTTCGCTACCTCAAAACTCCTAAAAGGCTGTTCCCATGGATTCATCTGGAAAGCAGGAAAACAGTCACACAAGCCCTGCTAGTCAGCAGTTTGCGCGATGGCAATGCCATCCTTGTGGGCATGCCAGATTACCTATTCAAATGACTGCAGGTGGTGCAGAATGCCGCAGCAAAACTAGTGTGCAATAAAGAAAAATATAGCTCAGCAAAAAACTGCTTAAAGAAACTGCATTGGTTACCCATGCATCAAAGAGCGTGCTTCAAGCTCCTTGAACATGCCCACAGGACACTCCATGACACAGGCCTCATAATCCTCCTGAACAAAATATGCTTCTACACTCCCACCAGATCACTAAGATCACAACACCTCGCTCTGGCTGAAACAAAAAACATAAACAAATCTAGAATGGGAGGCCGTACCTTCTCATACCTGGCAGCACATCACTGGAACGATCTTCCAATCCAACTCAGGCTGACCAAAGACTACACTGTCTTCAGGACAAAACTTAAAACACATCTTTTCCCCAAACACTGATATCTGATCCATCAACCTCACTGACTATATTCATTACCGCAATCCTTAGCGCCGTGATATCCCCTGGGATGAATGTTGGGCTCTATAAAATAAATAAAATATACAAAACAAGCTGTGGTACAATTTCTAACTCAAAAGAGGCAGGAAACAATGCATAGAAATGAAGATTATGCAATCAAGCTTGGCTTTTGGTTTATCATGTCTATTCAGAGCTACATACCCCTTTCAAGGTGGCAGCTTCGAAATTGCATGGAAGACATTAGGTGTTGATAGGAAGGGGAATGCTGTGAAGGGATTTAGTTTGATTGGAAGAGGGGAAGGGCAATTGAGTTAACTAAGGAGAGGAATTGGTCTACGGGACCTCCTAGGAGAAACGCTCAGACGTAAGTGATAGTGATATTGGTTTGAGGAGGAATGGAACTAATCCTGTGGAATAATGTAATTAGGTCAGGTGGATGGGAGAGAGTGACACAGAGAGTAGTGTGGGGGGAGATTGGCGGAGGGGATCGGGTGAAAGGGCCAGAGTTCTGGTCCCTGGCACTTTTCAGTCAGTAGTATACCCAATAGAGGGAAGATGCTACTAAAAGATGACCATAGCCTCTTCACTTTTGACCTGGATGGAGAGGTCTGGTTCCCTAGAGGAAAAGGAGTGATCATCTATGATGTGTGCCAGAGGGAGAGAGCACAAAGGGTAGGTATGATGTGGGGAAGGGAAGGCACTGGTGAGGTGGCATGGAAGAAGTAAAACGCAAAATACAAGTACAAGCAGTACAAGCAGTACTGAACGGTCATTAATAAAGCTTGTAAAGCACACAACATAATTTAGTGCATGAGAATTATACTCATGCAACCTCCTAACAGCATATCATTTAGTCATTAAGTGTGATTCATCTCAATGCTCTTCCATGATCAAACATTCATAGGCTAACTTGGATTCTGTCTTGTCTAGACTTGCCAAGATTGACTTTCAAAACTATGTTAATCAAGATTCCTATTATGTGAGAGTATGTGTTGCTACTGAGCTTCTCTTTACGTGGCCATTTGCACATTTTGTGTCCATATTTATATACTTCATTTGGACAGGAATCATGTGTAGCTATCCCTGGCACAGCTGCAGTTCCAGCACTAAAATAACACCACAATGACTTTCAATGGGGAAGCATATTCAATTACCTTACACAGAACAGCATTGATAAAGTTATTTTCATCCACTACTCTGTTACCAAACATTGAGACTAAGCCAAAACTAGTCATTGAACAAGCAGCTAAATGGAAAAAATCCAAAGACAAATGAAAAATCCGCATAATGATGCTGATTCTCCAGGCAATCAAACAAAGAAAATCAAGACATTTCATTGCTTTTCAGTAAGTAAAATAGAAATCAGGAAAACTGCTAAAAGCCCACTTGTCAAATTAGGGATGCTTAAACACCCTATAGTAGGTACAAATGCAGGCGTAGGATAACTACTGTAGTACAGGTAAGAATGTGGAAACAGGCAGGCGTGGCCTGCACAGGTAAGAGTGGTAAAGCAGGGTGGGGTGGGGGTGTTGTCGACAGATGATGGCATAGGTAAAATGATATTAAAAAAATGTATAAAACCACTTACCTTGCGTTTGCCGCATTGCCGACTGGGCGATGCGCGAGCAGTAGGTAGGTGGTTTTCTATACATTTTTTAAAAATTTTACCTATCCCGTTGTCTGTTGACTTCCCCCCAGCCCAACCACCCCATCGCGCTTACCTGTGCTGGCCACACCTGGAGATGGACAAAGTAGTGTAAGTCAAGTTATGAGTGTTTAGGCAGGATGCATTTGCTGTAGGATGGGGACATGGGCAATCATGTATGAGCAAGAAAAAAATAATCATAATTGCTGTACAGTCCTTCCCTTGAAACCTGTAATACCATTGCCAAATACTTTTTGACATACTTCAGAATATAAGTGAAGAGAAATTTGGGTAACAAATCATGCTTTTATGATGCTCTTTGCTGTGTATTGATCTTTTTTTTAAAAAATTGACCAAAGAACTGCAAAACCTATTGCTTAAATAATAATGTCAGAAATAAGACTGATTGAACCCTGTTAGAAAGGGGAGCATTAGATCAAGTGGGGGAGAACCAACATCAAATACTAATAAGATTCCTTGTCATGTTGAACCACTGAAGTCCAGTGGCGGCTGGTGAACTTGGAAAGTGGTGGGGCGAAAGCTTCTGCGGACACCCATTTCAAAAGTCCCTGCCTCTCTACTAGTTGGCACTGTGCTCCCTCAAGCTCCGAGCACTGGTGTTTTTGATACGGCATTGTGCAAAAATAAAAGAACACATTTACACGTACATTATCACTGTTAGCTTAGACATAGCCTTAAGTCCCCATTACATGTTTCTCACCCCTCTGAACATTGCCTACGACAGATAAACTATTCCCACATAAGTTGCTCTCTAGCTCAGCAGCGTAACTATTGTGAAACCTCTTACTAGAAGATGGTAAATGCCCAAGTAAATGTAAGCATAAATCACAAATCTCACCTTTAGTGCATGTTTAAGCATGGCCACAAGTTTGCCACAATTGTTTGAAGGGCACCTCTGAACCTCACACATGATGCCCAAATTCTTTCCATTAACCACACAATAAATTCAAACTTGGCAAACCATACAAATCAAAGAGAGTAGCCTCTTTCCTTAAAATCAAAAGCCCTTTGGAGCCTTCTCAGTGATAAAAGAAGGCACTATACAAGAGTTACAATACCAAGAAATACACTTGCTGGCATAGCAACAAACTATTATCCTTGCTAGCACAGAGGTTTTCCCCATCCTACTGAATGTGAATTGAGGATTGTTCAGTAACTTTGGGGCTGTACAAGACATTTCTCCGAAGTTTCTTTAAAGTTGGTAGTACTTTTTTAATAATGTCAGATAGTAATGTACTTCACAATTCACTGCAGCTGGAGTGATATGTAACACATGCTATACACTATTGCCCCATACTATAGGTAATGAAATGATGCAAACAGTGTTCCAGACATATAACATTTCATTCACAAGCACTGTATCCTGATGTTCACCCAGTTATACAACTTTCCCCTACAGCAGCCAAAGCCAGTGAAATCCTGAGTGCATTGCAGCAAAGCGGCGCTGTGCAGCATAAGCCCAGATGGAGAAACTCAGTATGAACTGAAACAAGATGCGGGACAATAATTGCTAAAAAACTGACTTGCCACACGAAAATCACAACTAGCATCGTCTCTATATTGGTAAGGGAGACTAGGGCCACAGTCCTTTGTAATATTGGAAGCGAGCACACTGTTTATTGCACACGTGAAACGGAGATAAGCAGGCACACAGAAAGATGCAGTTGTAGCAGGAACAATGTAGTGGCATTAACTGTAGTATCTCTGCACTTGCATAAAGGTTTGCGTCAACTTCATCATGGTTCTTCAAGCGCACACACACACACAAGTTGCAGAGTCAAATATTGCCAGGCACTGACGAAAATGTTGTTTGCACCGGGCATTTTTGTGCCCATTTGTGCCAAGGTGTACATGTAAAGTTCTGCACCGGGTGTGCCCTAACGGACTGCACTGAAAAATCCATTCTGCCCTGCAATACCCGTTATTCTAAACTGAACTATCTCATTTCCCCAAGCCTAAGCAACGAAGCTACACAATGGAGGCAGTGCATTTTGATTGCTTAAGTCGGAGTTTTAGAATTGAAGGCCAAGAGAATTCAAATTTCTTGAATCTGTCCAGCCACCAAAAATTCTATTTATGCATTTTTGCACAAAAGGCTTGCCCACAGCACCCTGTGTTTCTCTTTCGTACTTTGGGGGCAACATTGTGCCGTTTGGAGGCCCAATCCCGAAGCTGGCTTATCGTTATGTAAAATGAGCACAACACATAAATAATAAAAGGCACATCACGTCCAATGCACATTTTCAAGTCAAATGCTTTTCTCTGCTACATTGTACCACGCAGCCTTTGGGTTTCAACTGGCTCTATTTCTAGGGCTCACTTTTAGTTCAATAAATATATACCGTAGTTCCAAAATCTATACAACATGTGATGTTACTACTGTTAACATTGCTTCCAACCATTTGTGCATACGGCTGACAGCAAATGCCAAAATATGATAATTTCCTACCTGACTCACTGTTTGTTAACTTTTGGCAAACCAAGTTCAGGAAAGTCGACTTGTAAACCTTTGTTTAAAGGACACGCACAACACCCCCGGAAGCTTGCCCACAGCTGGTTCCATGTGTTTGCCGGGCCGGGCCAGGCCTCTGTTGCAAGAAATGAGATAAGGCACCGTTTGCCTAGGACTTCGTCAATCAGTCTCCGAGAGGATCAGGCCGCAGGCGGGCCACAAGGTCAGCAGCTCTCTTCTCTCTCCACGCAGTTGTGTGCCGAAGAGGGGAGGGGGGATGGACGGAAGAGAGAGGCTGACGCAGTTAAGGCAGAATGGCCAACTGTGTGCGCGGTAACCAATCCTGGCGCAGATTTAACAGTGCCACTGCGCCAGGATTGGGTACGAGCAGGGCTAATACTGCCCATAATGAGACCCGGGGGAGCCGGGTCCCTACCTATCTGACTGCTAGAGGGGGAGGAGGAGGAAAGGTACTGCAGCGTGTGTGCGCATGCGTGGGCAAGTCGTAAAAAAGACTGGTCCAAAATGCGCACACTGCTGCTGCCCTGGCTGCCATCCTTCTGCTCAGCTGCACACGCACGCAGCCACACTGCCTGTCATCACGCACTGACACTGCCACAGGCCCGCCCCCACCCTTCCGCGATGATGAGGTCAGCTGCAGTCCGATGAGTCATGATTCTGTGACTCGGTGCTACACAGTCTGGACCGACAGCGCTCATAATTGAATTGTATTTAATTGAATGCCAATGCGTGACAGATAGTGACGGTCGTCCTGGCTAGTGGGGCAACGCCCCAACGCCCCCAATGGACGCACCGCCACTGCTGAAGTCAGCAAATAAACCTGGCTAAACCCTCGGGTAACTTGGCACAGAGCAGTCAGGCTTAACTTAGAGGCAATGTGTAAAACATTTAGGCAACACTCAAAAAGTAATAAAGGAAAAATACAACACGAAAAAATCCCAAGACAAGTTAAACAATACAGAATATTTAAAAAAATAAAATGACACCAAAATGCCAAAAATACAAAAAGCAGAACCAGAAACATGAATGTTTAATTTTCAAAATTCAAAATAGAACCAAAAAGCACAAAGTGCCAAATGCAGGTATTTGGCCGCGCTAGACAGGGTCAAAGTCAAAAGTTAAGGCTGGCTGTGATGGAATACTGTTATGTGTAAATATCAAGGACCCCCTGAGAGGATGGATACTACAAGTCCTAGGTCAGGGGTTAACAGCATGAAAAGTAACAACCAGGGCACTTAAACCACAGACTATTTCTGTTTCAGTAAAGTAAACATAAGGAAAAGAAAGGATGTAAGTAGGTCTAAATTCGATTTGTATTGCTTACCAAGTAAAAAGGTTCACAGGTAAAAACTAAATACGAAATTTATATAAATTCACAAAAAATCAACAGAAAAGAGAGGAATATCATTAACATATCTGACCTACAAATTACATCACTTTCTTTATGTCAATCAAGTTTACATTTTTCATCTTTGCCCTGAATAAGGGCCTTCATTTCTTTGTGTATTTCAAACAGAGCTAGACTCTGTTTTTTCCTTTTTTATGGTTTAGGACATACGTGGCTACTCCAGAAGAAGGCGCTGGTCGCCGAAACGCGTGTAGAGAATTAATTTGTTGATGCCACTTTTTAAATATGATTCTATATAAAATATTGTTTTAAATTGTATATTAAATGTTTTTTTGTTGAAATTTTATTTATTATGTAATGAGAAATATCTTCTTTTTAAATTGAACTATTTGAATTACGTATTTGTCTGTGAACCTTTTTACTTAGTAAGCAATAAAAATCGAATTTAGACCTACTTACATCCTTTCTTTTCCTTATGTTTACTTTACTGAAACAGAAATAGTCTGTGGTTTAAGTGCCTTGGTTGGTACTTTTCATGCTGTGATGGAAAATTGATCACACACAGAGATGAGGTTCATACCAATGGAATATTTACCTTCTGACTTAGAAACCTTACTAGAGAATAAGTGGCCGTCCACGAGCCATCGGTGAGACAAGCTGCAAGCTTGATGTGAGGAATGGCTTTACAACAACAGGGAGCCAATGTACTAGGTCTTGGAGTCAATCAGTGGCTGCTCATTGTCGAGGCCGATGAAACCATCGATAAAGAATGTTGGTGTAGGTCGGGTGCTACTCAGTGTCGACTCCAGGGAACCTGACAGTGAGGTATCGAATGCGGTGAAGCTGTAAATGAAATTTGTCAGCGTTGATAGTCAGCGTTGATTCTGGTGAAACTTTAATTTAGTCAAGTATGAGTACACTCTGACCACAACTGAAAGTCCAGGATGTTGCACTGTTGAAATGAAACTTCAGGGGGCCCCCCTGCTAGGTATGTGGAGGGGCCCCTTTGGGACTAAATCAGGAGCTCTCCAGCCAGAGTACTGGCCTGAGTGGACCCCAGAGTCTGAGGGCCCCCCACACCGCAGGGCCTGCGAAGGCCTGTGTTACGCCACTGGGACCTTGGGGACAGCATTTGGAAGTCAGGACTCTCTCCCACAGAAGCCAGCAGAGTAGACCAAGTACGGTCCAGTTGATAGTTTTCAGTTGTGAAGCAGAAAAAGGCCTCTGAAAGCTTGCTGTGTTTGTTAAATCCAAAAAAGAGGTAGTTCAACTAAACCCTGGTGGCAGTTCTGGGGTACTAGGGTCAAGGAAAGCAATTCCAGTCTTCCTTCATGATTCAGACAGTAGGGAAGTCCTTCTTCTAGCTCTTCATAGGTCCTGGACTGTTTTGAGGATAAGTCTGTATGGTGCACATTTATGCCCAGTGCCAGCATGTGGGTGGAGGGCAATACTCTGACCACCCCCTAAACCAGAGTGGCCCACCTTAAAAAGAACCACAGAGTCCGCCTGGCTGGTTTTCAAATGGAAAGTGCTGGTCCTCCTGGACAGGAGCAGAGCAGACATGTATTCTTGGCCTCACACTCACTGCTCCAGCGGAACAGTTACAGCTGAGATGAGTACCACTTAGCGGTATTGATTTAAACACTATACTAACATGAACATTATCTGGAGTCAAAGTTTAAATGCAGAGAAAGTCCCAACCTTCCCAGGTGCACCTCACAGTTAGCAGCACTAGAAGTCATTGTGCTGACTGCACTGGTGAGGTTTTCAGTTTCCTCCAAGTCTACAATGATTTAAAAAGAAACATATTTGTGAAATATACTAAGTTAAATTAGAATCTTGGTGTGAGCTTCTCATACGTATTTGCTTGGGAGCTCTTCTCTTTCAGTTTTACAAAAAAAAAAATCTGCATTTAAATTTAATGCCAATCTTTACCACAACTACATCTAGCAGCTCTCCAAGATAACACCTCCTAATCAGACACCGCCGGCTTACTTGTCACAATGAACTTTGCCTACTCAAGAATATTTTTGCCCCCTACCTTCGACATTTTCCTATGTCGAAGGTAGGCGGAGACCAGGGCCAATGAACCTTTTGTATCTGAACCTTGCTTAAAATCCAGTCAGCCATAACTGTTGACTTTGCCCATGTCTTGTGCAACTAGAAGCCCAGAGTTGGCATGTTGATCTTTTAGGCACTAGATTTTACTAAAATACTTTACAAATTCATAACTCTGCTTCTATTGATTGGATTTGTGTTGTTTTGGTGTAAAATAGTTTATTCAATTCTACACTATTTTCTTAAATTGGTGTTGGATTTTGCTAGTGTTTTGTTTTCATGTTATTACTATTTAAGTGCTGTATAAATACTTTACACATTGCCTCTAAGTTAAGCCTGTACACTTTTGTGCCAACCTACCAGAGTGTTAAGCACAGGTGAATTTAGTGGCTTTTGTGGTTCATCCGGACAAGGACTTTTGGCTATTGCTTGTGAAAGGTTCACACCAACCCCTCAACCAACAACCCAATGTTTTACAAACCATTTACAAGCCCTCAAGCAACATGTGTTTTTCTCATACTGGTGTACCATTAAGGACAAAGTGACAATACTGTATATCCTATCAACCTATCTTGTTATTTTAGATTGGCGGGAACCTATTCAGCACTATTAAGGTATAATCAGAGGTAGAACTCTCCCACTCTCTCAATTATTTTGATGTGGGATTTCCCACACTACAGTATCAGAATCTAGAGGTTTGCTGTGAACAGGGCCCATCCTGCAAGAGCATGTGGCTCAAGATTAGCTTATTGTGATGCTGAGACCAGGAGTTGTGTCTATTGCAATAGCCTGTCTGAGTTTCAAATGGATCACAGCAACCTCCCATCTAGATATGCCTAGTAGGTAGCCTGTAAAACTAGCCACTTAGCAAAACAAAAAATAAGTGAGTCAATCCCTCAACCAGCAAAGTCTAGGCCAGGTCTAGTTGCCACTAGTCAGCTGGTATACTTTACAGAAATGCCCTCTTCAGGTTTCCTATGTTTCCTAGAGCCACCTTGGGAATCAGCCTTATGAGGCTTGGAGCACTTGATTTTCTTGGCATTCATGTAGAAGGGGACCCTATCTCTTTAGGTCTATCTCAGGGCTCACATATGCCTGTTGCACCAGTTTCGGTCGCCCTAGGATCCTTAAGCAAGTTCTGCAGAGTTCTTAAGAAGGCTGGGGGGGGTAGCTCAGTGCTGTAGGGTTCACAAACATTGTTCGCCTCTGACCAATAGATGAATGGTTCCTAGGCCTTGGCCTACCTATTTTTTCAGTAGTTCCTATTTATTTTTACTGCAAACAGACCCAATATGCCATTGAGTTATCTCTAACCATTCAGGTTAGCCAATTGTGTGCTCCTGAGAGGCATTTCACACCTCATTCACATATCATACAAGGCTGACCACTGGCTGAGAGTAGCTGGAGAGGTAATGCAAATTAGTTTCTTAATTGCTTGAGCAAACAAACAGTAACTTTTTAAAAGTTACTTTTCTTTTATAATTATTAATAAGCCACTTTAACTTTTGAAATGGATTTTTAATAATTATTAAAAATTGTGGTTTCATTATTTTACTAGCTGGTCCCTTTCCCGATTTACCAACATTATTATTTTAATAGGCACACTGGTTTTCTACATAGGACCGCTAGGCCTACAACAGGGAAAATAGCTTTGTGGACCTTGTCGCTGTAGGGACATGTTAATTTTCTATACACCACAATCTTAAATACAATGGTTCCGACCTTGTGCAGTACACAATCTTCATAGGGGGGATCTACTAATATTTAAAAGGAGGATATTTGCCAGTTAAAAAGTTATTTTACCAGTTTGAATTGCAGGTTTAAACATTCAGGCTAATATGGTTCCGTAAATATTTTGGGTCTGAATCCCAAAGGTAATTTACACTTTTGAGTAAGTTTACACCTTTAAGTAAGCTCGCTACTCTTCAGTAGTCATAAACTGCACTTTTATAGCATTCTCCAATTTTGTAGTAACTTACACTTTTGGATTAAGTCCTGTGATACACATGGTGAACTACTGGTTCTGCAACACCCTCCTATACTAAATAGTGGAGGTTGGGACTTACTACAAAAGTGTAAGGTGCTACAAAAGTGCAGTTTGTGAATAGCACTTTGTAGTAAGTTTTGAAGTATTACTGTAGTGCTACAAAACTTATTAAAAGTCCATTTTGTGAATCAGGCCCCCTGTTTTTTCCTTCGATGACCTTTTGTTTTGATCTGAAATATGTGATAGTCAAATATTCAAGAAATGCACAACTAGGAATGCAGCATTCCTGACATTTTGTTTGGTTCTTTAATCATTTCATGGCATATGACAATCAAGCTGATGAGAATACATTAATATTTGTAAGAAAGAGTCTCTTTTGCACTGTTACCTCCATTTTTAATGGGCTGATGATGCTGGTTTTTGGGCACAGTGTGCTAAGACTTTGCTAACCAGGGTCTCTGAAGCGTAAAACATGTCCAAATTAGTTATACTCTTAATTGGTATTACTTCTAAGCCCCAGTATAGATTGCAAAGTGTAACCAGGGCCTGTAAGTTAAATGTTACTAGCGGACAGCAGCACCTATTGTGCATCCACTATAGTGACAGTGTACACATGGCTTTTCGCCTACCATTTTAGCCTGACTATGGAAGTTTAAAAACTGCATAACGACTTGACAAATGCAATATAAGTGCAAAATAAACCATTTTGACAGATCGAAACCATCCTTTTAAATATTAACAAGTCATCCCTAAGTAGGCCTTATCGACTGTAATGTAGGATGCATCATATTTAAACGTAAAACATATAGAAAGATAATAATACACATATACTTAAAGTGAGTAGCACATAAACACTATTTTCACTGTAGCAAGGCTGGCTGCTCCCTAGAGAAACACAGAGATGCACTATTTAATATAATAATGCTATCTTTGAATAGAAAACAGCTATATATTTCTTTATTGGACCCCTTTTAGTAATCATTAAAAGACCAATTCACGAGTGAAATTGGATTTTAATACATATTGAGCAAAGGGTACTTTTAGAACGTTAATTTCTCTCAGCCTAAAACCTCAAGAGGATAATTTGCATTATCTTTCAGCTGCAGCACACTGCTTGGTCAAGCCCTGAAAGTGAGGGCACTGCTCACAGAGCAGAGACAAAGGCCTGAGTGTGTGGATGTTTAACTGTTTCTGTGGATGGATGAACATTTGGGCAGTGCCCGGGAACATTAGCACCTTTCAAGAATCCCCCCTTGTCACAAAATGTTAGCTGACACTTGTGCAGGCCCCTTTCATTGTTCCCCTAGTCAGGCAGTTTCCAATGCTAGTGAGGAGGGAGCCACCCCCAGAACTGGTTTGAAGTGACCCCAGAGATGTTGTGCTTGGTTCCCTGGCCACACCATTGCAGTAGGACACATGCTCTGTACTATGCTAGAAGGGTTTCAGGATCTTGGCTTAAAGCCACTGTGAGACTGTTTGCAGTGTGGCACACAATACCTAATGCAAAGGTGGGTAGGGTTATTCCTGGAAACGTTTCCCCTGGTGTTTATTGAGGGGCCAGGAGTCACTCCTACCCACAGGCCAGTGCCAGGCATAAATGTGGCAACACCAGTACCCTCTCCTAACACTCTCGACCTGTGAAAGAACAGAAGAAGGACTGCACCTGTTTGAAACCTGAAAGGATACTTGAAGGCATACACCTTCTCCTACTTGCACCCAGGACAAAGAAGTGGATTCCGGGGCCAGTTGGCTGGCCACCTGTTATTTGATAGGGTCACAACAAGTTCTAGAAGCAGTTCCCTGATTTGCCCAGCTGACCAGTTCCAAATGGACCAGCCATGGAACCTGCTAGTGTCTTTCACTGGAGTGAGTCTTTACCCCAAAAAAAGGTTCCTGAAGTTCTGGGACGATGGACTGTGTCAAAGTATACTCCTCGTAAAATCCTGAAAAACATGGGAAATGGAAACTCTTTAGGACCAGACACCTTCAGAGGACCAAGACAAACCTGCCAAGTTTATCCGACTAAGGTGCATTGCCACTGGGCTCAAGATTCAGGTTGTTCTGAACTAGAGCTTTTCCAAAGCAGCAAATCAATTTCAGCAGGGCTTCACTGAGAAAGTTAGTGGTTTTGTGGAACCCTCTTCAGAGATAGCCTGTATTCTTGTCCCCTTGGAGTTATTTGATCTCTATAAAAATGACTGTGTCCGAATGGTGACATTTTGACCCAATGAATGTGCCAAAAGTATCCAGCCAGCTAGAGAACTTCCTTGGACATGAATTTAACATTTTCCTAATCAGAAGTTTTCCTGCCTAAATTAAGAATTTCACTGGGACCTTGTCCATTACCTATTCAATACTGTAGAGCTATTCTCAGATACAGCCTGCTACCTAGCACATGGAAGGATTTTGACTTTCATTTTGACAACTAAGTCCAAAAGTTTAATCTCTGACTGGGTCGGACCTGATTGATCTATCTGACCCACAGTCCATCACAGTCGGCTTGAAATCGTAACTAGGTCTCGGTCTACCATGACCATTGGCTACTATTGCCAATTTGCACTTCTTAAAGCTATTTTTACTTAAAACCTTGAAAAATCATATCTCCATTTACTCTGAAACTCAATATAGAATTGGTATTTACTAATTTGCTAGAGCTAGCATAGTGCCTAAAAGTAGAAAATGATTGCATCATTATACATAGCAGTATAACAATGAAGATAGAATATTTTGTGCTGTTCACAGCATTGTTTCATTGATTTGCTGTCTTATTGGTTATATTCTGTGTGATTATAATCCATATTATTTGCACTGGACTAGGCTTGAGAGTGTGTGATTTGTTTATGAAAGAGGATTTGAGTTTCCACTGATTATTGCTGCTTTAATTTATGGAACTGCTTGTTACCAGAAATACATTTTGCACAACTATTGCTCAGCGGGTTATGTGTTGTCTGCAATACAGCTGATTTTTAGTTCAGGTTGGCACATTGACAAGTCCTTAGAGGCAAGGGGCCATAAAATTGAATCTTTTTATCTGGAAAGCTCTTGAAAATCTATCAATAATAGGTCTGATGCTTAGTTTTCTTAATCAGACTAGTGGATGGGACAATAAGTGCTCCAGTCCACAGGTAAGATTTACCTTTCCATACCTTCAGTGCATTTTCAACACCAAATACTATGGCTTTATGGTGTAGTTAAATAAGCCAATCTGGAATTAGGCAATTTCTACATGTTTAGGGGTCAGTGCATAAACATTGAGCACGGAACAGCAGTGATCTAGTGTGCAGAGTCTAAAACACAGCATTAGCATTCAGCAAACAAATGGGAGTGACCACACCAAAAGGGGCATTTTCTCATAGATACCATTATTGAACCTAAGAAAAAGTCAAATTCACATGAGCTAAGACAATAAATCTAGCTTATAGCTGAAAGATTCAGAATGGTTCCATCCATCTCCCACTCATTTATATAACTTACCAACCATGCACTCTTTCACTCATCTTTACGTCTATTCATCCACCCATTAACTCATTCTTGCACTCACTCATCCACAGCACCACACACACACCAACCAATGTAGAAGCTCTTACAGGTTTCTCTAAGGCTTATTGTCTTTCATGATACGCTGCGAGAAGTGTGGCAGTGTTTCTATTAGTATGGGACTATCATTATCTAGAGATGTGGGTCCTGTCACAGATGTAGGTCTTTAACTACATCCAACTTCTATCAACTAGCCTCCAGATCCAGTCAAGGTACACCAAAACTGCAGCACACAAAATGATTCTCCTCAGAAGGACACTGCAACTTATCGGCATGATTTACATAAGAGGTGCGAGTTCTCACTTCTTACTTCATTACACAAATAATTACTGCTGACCTGAGCAGAAAGTCCTTAAATATCTTCATACCGGCACTCTTCTCCCACGACTGCTCCTATAAACCCATATTATAGTTCACTCAACACACCTATACCTGAAGAACCCGCTTTTGAAAAAGGCCAAATCTTTCCCGGCACACAATGAGCCAAATGTTTATGTCCTGTGCGGGAGACGCAACATCACTGCTGCTTGTCATTGCAGACAATGGTCCCTGTAACACCTCACAGATCAAGTCAATTGAACACAGATGATCTTCTGTATTGCCCACAGTCAATGCTGGGGAAGCCAATACAATATCCAAGGTGTGCATGCTTGTAGAGGAGCCAGTCTCCATTCCAACAGGAGCTGAAGCGTCCCGTGGTGGCTTTAAGCACACAGACAACAACAAGGGAATACACTAAGGAAACAGCAATACATGGGTCATTATCGGGTCCAGTAAATCATCCAAGTCTGAAGGCGCAACTGATGGAATTGTTAGACAGAGATTCAGCATGTATTGTTGGTCCCAAAACAGGCATCGGAGGACAGGCAAAACACAGTCGATCCAGACTGGTCTAAATGATAGGAACGAAGACTTGCTCAGTCAGTTCCCGAAGGCAAGGTGTGCCCAGATGGAGTACCATGCAATCAGGGTATCAGTGCTCCAAGAACGTTTTTTCCGTCTCCTTGGTGACTTGGATGTTCATTGCATAGCAGAAAATGTACAAGCAGGATTCCTGCTATTAGGAACAGGATTAGCGGAAGTCCTCCAAAAATGCTTCCGAATACAGGGTGTATGAAGCCTTGAATCACTCCAAAGACTGTCTGAAAGGTGCTTAGCAGTCCAGAACCTATGGTCTTAAATAGGTTTGCTATTCCCATTGTATCAGACATGTTAAAGATACGTTGTACCATTTCTGTGAAATGGAAAGGGCAGTTTGTTCATACAAGTGCCTGTAGTACAGCTGACCACCTTGCGACCTGAAGATCAAAAGTCTCTCGGGCGAAGGTTACGGGGACGGTTTTCTGTAAAATCATGGCTTTCATTCGGCTCAGAGTATCAAACTGTATAAATGAAACATTCAAGGAAGGCCATAACAGCGCCTCCTTGATTGTGTGGGTCGATGAAAACAATACTTGCATACAACACGTAACCCTAGTGCTTACAGTGACAATATATGCAATGCCCAGAAGTAGCCCACAACAACCTTGATCATTCGGCATCAAGTAACTCCTATTCAAAAGCAACTTGAACACTAGCTTATTCACAGCAGCTGGGAAACCGTTCAAATGACAGGATAAGTTTGCAACTGAAAAGTTATAGGCCCTGTGAAGCATGATATCCTGGCAGATGAGAGATCCACCTAAAGAGTTCTCGCAGTCTGTACCACTTAGAAACACTTCCATGTCTCCACTCCTGCAGCAAAATCTATAGGCCAGTTCCCAAGAGTAGTTGATAAATTCTTTACCCATTCTTCATATCTGCCTGCCTGTTGTTGTTCTAGGCAATACTGAAACTGGAAAGTTGTGACTAGTAACGTGATATGGCCTTGAATTAACCATTCTGTGGATGATGACATCTATTTTTGTATGTAGGCCAAACTAACCATCCCTTCCAATCGGCCTCTGGTGAATTGTATGAAACTTTATGTATGATGTCATATACTGTATCGCCACTACGTCTTGTATAGTTTTGCCACCCCTCAAAGTGTGATGGTGAGGGAAACTGAGATGTGTTCAAATCTTTGTTCTTGGCTAGTCCAAGACAGCTAATCTGTTGCACAGTGTTGTTCAAGTAGATGATTTGTTGTGTAATTAGGCACGTTCGAAATAGTGCTTCTGTTCCCTGAACATGCCATTCCTTTGAACCACAGACTGACTTTATGTCTGTAAATTCTTTCCATAAGTCAAAACCTTGCTCAGACAGTTGGGAAATAAAGGATGTAGAGTAGATCTGTTTGGTCTTGGCTAGCATATGTTTCTGTGCAGTTGTAGGTGTAACCTTATAGTAATATGAGGTCGGGTCAGAAGTGTTGAACCCTGAAAAATAAGAAAACGTCTTTGCGAACATTCTTGAACTACCTTCTGTGGTGTTCCAATTGGTGGTATGTAAAACAATTACATTAAATACTGGATTAATGTAAAAAGTGATGACCATAATGTTGGTAACAGTACATTGTGTCGTAATCAGTTGTGTCCTCTAACATCTCAATGCTTGAAAATGCAGCAGATTGTTCTAAGTCAAACAAAATATTATTTACAGTTTCAAAATCCCAATCGTCAGGAAATGTACTGGAAGTCATGATATCATTTAAAGAAATGTTAAATATATAAGGTATTTTCAAAAGTTCTGTAGGACCAAATACATCATATGAAACTCTGTCCCAAACAATAACATCAGGAACTGGAACAGCTGAAATGTTCATAAAGGGCAGATCTCTCTGTTCACAATGAGACAACATATGAGGTTTCATGACCAAGTTCACATTTGATACTGCAGAGCGTTCTGGGAGATAGTTTCCATTCATGAGTAAGCAAAAGACAGTCACTAGGCCAATCCAGAAAAGAAAAAACAATATTCCAGCTATTATCCAGAGTTGCAGCCAAGGTGATACTAGGTAAGTCTTTTTCAGAAAAATGTAAAATTCATGAAGTTGTTGTTTCACTGGAAACTGGAGCTGGCATTGTTTCAGGTTCACTGGGTTCAAGAGAAAACATGTCAAAATCGATGAAGTAGCCAGATGCAGTTCGATCTATCTTTGGTAGCTCAGCAGGTTTGTTGAACTTCTCTTGTAGAGGCATATTTATGTAAATATCGGTGGTAGGCCGAATTGATATTTGTCTTTTATTTGTGTTTTGATGTTCTGTATCAATTGGAACGAGTTATATGTGATTGTTGGAAAGTCCATTCATTTGACTCTTCAGATTTTATGAGTTTTTCTGTCTGAACTTCCTGTATGGTAGCGAGTGTAGAGCATTGCCTACCTAGGAGCCCACAAGGCGTACTATTCAGTATCGGCCACATAGTGGGGTTTGATCAGATCGATGGAGACAAGTCTCTTTTCTTTTTTGCAGGCAAGAGGTGGGAGAAGTACTGTTCGTGTTCCATCAACAGCCGGGACAAGCACAGGCTTTCTGTATGATGGACCAAATTCTTTCTTGTCCAAAATATTTTCTTTGACCAGAACCCTGACTTTTGGGATCCCGGCAGGTCTTGCTGTGACTGATGTGACTTACCCAGTGGCGGTGCATTTTACTTGCACGTTGCTTTGTGGTGCCCAGAATTCATTGAGATCCTGTAAAACAGCTGAACGTTTATTGATGTCAAATGTTTTTTCATTCGCCACGGTGCTTTCATAATCGAGATCAGGTACCCACATTCTCGTCCCAAATAGGACTTCATAAGGAGGGACACCTCCTAGGGAACTTCTTGACATAATATTAAGGGCCCTTTGGACCCCATATAAGTGATTGACCCTACGTCCTCCCGAACCTAATACTCTTGCTGTTAAAGATTGCTTTAAGTCTTGGTTTTTCCTCTCCACAACCAAATTTTCCTCAGGATGATACTGAGAGGAGTACAGCAAAGCAATACCTAAACTTCCCATGGCTTTCTTGTAAGCCCTAGAATAAATGCAGTTTGCTATCAGAATGTAATGTGCCAACTGCTTATGTTCCTATAAAGACTCGCAAATCTTTTATAACAGTTCGAGCATCAGCTGAGCGCTGAAGCCAAACCCACAGAAATCTAAAGCATGAATCCACTGACACTAAGATATACTTGTAAGCCCCATCTGATTGTAGGGGGCCACAGTGGTCTAAATAGGCACAAGCAAGTGGTCTGTTCTTTATGATTCATGTGCCTCAATCACGGATGTTACTGTCCCACCCCTAGCTGTGACTCCATATTCTGATTGTTTTAAAGTAAGAGCAGTACTGACATTTTCCCAAATGTTTATTTCACCTTCTTTTTTTTCCTCCCTTACTGCAGTCACACATTGTGCTGGCACAGCAGCGTCTTCGTCAGCCATTATTGAAAAAGACGAAGTCTCAAGGAAACTGAGATAAGGTTTTATGCAAAACAGGGAACAATATGTCCTTCAAGCTTGATAAACCTACAGCCAATACATAGGATATACCTACTCTGCTGTCATGGATTGTACCCTTGCCCACTCTAGACATCTCTGGGAGAATGTGAGTAGGGGTCTCTGAGAATAGCACGACTGAACTACTCAGATTTGACCGTTAAATAAATACCAAGCCAACGTTGGCAGTGCCATGTTATGTAGTTCTTATAAACCTATACATGATCTGCACTTTTAGACAACATAGACTGTGGTATTGGTGTCCAGACTGATTCCAGACAACCCCACCTGGTATGTTAGCCTGTATACCTGCTAGCTCACATTGCCACTTAAACTCCTCTTACCAAGAAGAGAATTGTTCTTGGCAACTATTGAACATGACATCTCTGTCCCATCAGGGATCATGGAAACAGTACAGCACGTTTTGCTCAGTCGCTCATGCTCACTCTCAGAGAGAGATACACAGAATAAATGGTGGGGACGATTTTCAATAAGCATTTATTGACCCAGCTTCATTCTAATGCAAAATAGGTGTGTTGAAAACAAGCATAAAACAGAAACAGATATAAAATATTGTAAGCACTAGCAGAGTAAAAGGATGGCAGATTCCTACCATATTGCTAAAACAATGAATACAGGCAAGTATATAAAATACACGACAGTAATAAATGTGTACTACTACGATGCAACCCTAACTAGATGTACCTAGCATGTATGTAGGTGTAGAGCCAAGAACCCCCCTAGGGTAAAGCTGACCCCATTACTTGAAGTGAGATACTGTGGGACCCCGTCTTGGTCTCGAGATGGACACCCTGCAAGGGATGTCAGACAACTGCGAGCTGGAGTGTCCGTGTGCAGGAAGCTCAGCGTCTTGTGTCAGTGTATCAGCATGGAAGTCTTTTTTCTCCTCTCTCTGCCTCAGCAGAGATATGGTGTTTATACACCCAAAGTGGTACTCTCAGGGGATCTACCTTGCTGTGTCATGTCGGACTAGGATGGCGTAAGGAATTACCCTTATACATAGTTATTATGCAGGAGATGGAAGTTCTGCTGAGATTCCAAGAATCCAAGAATGCATAATGAATGAGGCTAGTTTTCAAAGAAAACCCCACATAATTTAATCAGTACCATAACTAGGTAGCATGTCAATACCAAGAACCGTTTTGTAGTGTAATGGCAAGGGAAATATAGGTGAAAGGTCTGGTTATTACCTGAGCCTATATAGTGGGGTACCTATATGAAACACAACAAGAAGGTGGAGAGAAGATCCTTGCACCAGTGCTGACAAGACAGCCTGTGCAAAACTTCAGCACCCATTTCAAACGCACGTTGCTGTGGCGTGGTGAGTGGCATTTATCAACATCACAGTGGCTGTGTTCTCCAATATACGCTGCTACTCTGTTACAGAAATAGCAGCCGGACTATTTAGATACAATGTGATTCTAAACTAGGTATGAGAGTGCACAGCACCTTTGAAGCTCAATATAGACTTAGTATTTACTAATTTGCTAGAGCTAGCATAATGCCTAGAAGTACACAAATATGGCACAATCATACTTAGCGGTATAACAACAAAGGAAGAATATTTTGTGCTGTTCACAGTATTGTTACATTTATTTGCTGTTTCATGCTTGAGTGTGTGATTTGTTTATGAAAGAGGATTTGGGTTACCACTGATTGTCACTGCCTTATTTTAAGGAAATGCTTATTACCAGAAATACATCTTACACAAATATTGCTCAGTGGGTTGTGTGTTGTCTGCAATACAGCAGAATTTCAGTTCAGGTTGGCACATTGAATCCTTTTATCTGGAAATCTCTTGAAAATGTATCAATGCCACGTCTGAAGCCATGTTTTCTTTATCAGACTAGTGGCTGGGACAATAAGTGCTGCAGTCCACAGGTAACATTTAACTTTCCATACCATGAGTGCAGTTTCAACACCATATACTATGGCATTATAGGGGAGTTACATAAGCCAATCTGGAATTATACAATTTCTACATGTTTTAAGAGACAGTGCATAAACATTGAGGACTGAAAAGGAATGCTCCAGTGTGCAGAGTCTGATACCAAACAATAGAATTCAGCAAACAAATGGGAGCGACCACACAAAAGGGGCATTTTCTCACAGATACCATTATTGAACCTAAGAAAATTCAAATTCACATGAGCTAGGCACTGCCAAAGGCAATAAGTCTGAAGGTTTCAGAATGCTTCCATCCATCTATCACTCATTTATCACTCTATCCACTTAATGACTTACCAACCATGCACTCTTTCAACGATCCTTCCTCTAAATCATCTATTCATCCACCCATTAACTCATTCTTACACTCACTCATCCACAGCACCACACACACACTCTCATCAACCAATGAAGATACTCTTACAGGTTTATCCAAGGCTTATAGTCTTTAATGATAGTTTGGGAGAAGTGTGGCAGTGTTTCGATTAGTGTGTGACTATCATTATCTAGAGGGATGGGTCCTGTAACAGATGTAGGTCCTTAACTACATCCAACTTCTATCAACCAACCTCCAGATCCAGTCAAGGTACAACAAAAACTGCAGCACACAAATGAGTTTCCCTCAAAAGGACACTGCAGCTTATTGCCATGATTTACAAAAGAGGTGCGAGTTATCACTTCATGCTTCATTACTAATAATTACTGCTGACCTGAGCAGAAAGTCTATAGCGTCTTCATATCGGCACTCTTCTCTTATAACTCTGTATTATACTTCACTCAACACACCTATACCTGAAGAAGCCACCATCTACCCTGACCACACTGCACCAGGGCTTTCCAACATGCTCATTGATCTAAAGCAGCACAGACCTAAAAAATCCATGATCACAATCCCACCAAACATTTTATTAAAGCAGTCACCAGAGGTAGAACTCCTAAAAACATTCAAAGATCTGCATAGGAAAACTCAGAATAACAACAAGTGGCAGCTACTATCATTGCTTAGTGGAGGGCGGAGGGAAATAAAGCAATAAAAACTAAACACATATTTAACATTATTAAAATTACACTTCCACTCAGTTGGGTTGGAAAAACCTAAGTGCACATGTCTGTTTGGCTGTCCTAAAATACTTGCCAAGCAGATATGCGCACTTAAAAGAGCCCACCACTTCTCCCCTTGCCATGCCTGTCACACAGGATTGCCTGGCCCCGCCGAAGACTTGCGTCATCAGCTGCCAGAAAGTGAAAAATAAAATGCTAATAAAATGATTTTATTATAATTTAATGTTTCCTCTTTTAGCAGGGAGTGGCGCTCGTCTGCCATTATGGAGGGGCCGCACATTAGACCACCTACTCTTACTACAATTACACATCTCCTACTCACCACATCAAAGCTGACCTCCTGAACTCTACATTTCTGCTCTCTAATGCAGTGTCCATATTTGTCCTCACACAAATATACGACTATGACCAAAATTGCACTCACAAACAGCTGCTCAGACTCCATACCATTATCTTACACCTGTACTGAAAACAAGTGCTGTGATGGAATGAGTTTGTACACAAAGAGCCTTATTATAATGACGAGCGGACGTCTTTTGCAGAAAAGGAACTGCCCGACCTTATTTTGGCAGTTCTGACCAATCTGTTATGATGCAATCATCCTTAGGGTGGTCGCGAGCCTCCATTTATCAATGGAAGTTTTGCAGTGGGTGGAATAGGCCCACAGCACAAGCTTCCATTGAAAAATTGAGACTTTGATAAATCCCTGCATGGTGTGGCAAGGACCATGCTGTGTCTGCCACACAGTGCAGGGATGTTGAGGGGTTCCCCCCAGGCCCAAGAGCAGAGGCTGCAGCGGAGTTGGGGCCTTGCTAGGGACCCCCAAAGATGCTTTCCGACAGCATTTCCATTTCGTAAAGGCCAACATGGAACTGTTGTCGGGAATTGCCATCATAACCCCAATGCCATAATTGTGGATTATGGATGGCGTCCGATGCACCGTGGGCTCCTTGAGTCCATTGGAAGCGATGTGGACGGTTCCTCTGCCCGATGCCTCCACCTGCCACAATGTGGCAGGCAGACCGCTATGTGAGCTGTCGGTGCCCCACTGTCACGGCTCGCGGCGTTGCCGCGGCCGGCCATCCCGCAACACACACGGGAGGCCGGGATACTCACTTCCGGTGGAAGTCGAGTGCCCGGTCTAGCCACTGGGGAAACCAGGCACAGAAGCACTTCCGGGGGAAAACGCATAAACGGCGCGTTTCCCGCCGGCTGAGTGCTTCGGATTCCGGATTCTAGCTGATGCTCACGTTTCCTGAGACCTGCATGCCCGGAGAAGAGCCGGGCAGGAGTGCTTTGACTTCCAGTCACGTTAGCTGCCCTGCGGAGCTCTCTTCAGCTGACTCGGAGAGCCGCACTGAAGTGCAGCTTTGTTTCTGCGGCTTTCACGGGAGCCGCGCTGAAGTGCTACATTGTTTCAGCGGCTTTCACGAAGAGCCGCGCTGCTTTGCAACTCTGTTTCAACGTCTAGGAGGCAAGCCGCGCTGAAGCGCTTCCTTGTCCTAGACAGCGCCCTCCAGGAACGCTTGTGTCCTACTTCACCTGGGGGTTCCAGGAAAAACCTTTGTATTTTGTTTTCATGACCCTTGGTGCGCAGGAGCGCCCTAAGGGTATTAATTGGATCTAAGATTGTGTTTTGGGGTTTTACTTTGATTTCCCATCGCGCCGGAGCGCTATCAGGGAATAACTCCGCCTACAGATCCTTTCACCTTTCCACGGATACCACAAGCTGGGTGGTTGTTTCCCGTTTCCAGCTACCCGCGCAGGAGCGCTTTCCTTTTTGTTTTAGCTTGGGTGAATGCGCAGGAGCGCTTTCTTTAGTTTGTACTTGGCGATAACGCGCAGGAGCACCTTCCTCGCTATTCACAACCGAAGCTGCATTCATCGGGAACTCTTCGTTTCGGAAGCCTTGGTAAGTCCTCAAGGGGTACCTGGTCCTGTGTGTGTACGTGGGGGTGGTTCCTTTCGGGTCTGCATCCCTTTCTGATCTTTCTTATTCTGGTTTCCAGTGTCTCCGGAACGCCCCACCAGCTCCACGCCATCCTTAACCCTACACCCTGGCTCCCATCCCGGCGTCCATCTCATCCCTGCTGGGTGTTGTCGTCCACGAGGGTTAGGTGGGTGCAGGGACGGGTGCTCTTGTCGTCTCTGCGGAATCGCGCCACAAGCAAAGGTGAGTCTTGTGGGGCAAACCTGACAGAATCCGAAGCCCACGTAATACATTCCGCCCAGACGACATGAATGAGGAAGTCACCCTGCAAGACATCGCAGTCATGCTGGCTGCCATGCAAACAAAGAACCTCGCCCTCCGCCAGGACATAACGACCCTACAGGGTCAAATGACAGCCGGGGTCTCTAGTCCTTGGGGTTCTATTCCCAGCCCCAGAGCCAGACAAGACGGCCTGTTGAGACAACCCACGTTCACCTATGGGGGGCCTTCCACCACCACCACCAACCAAGACACAGCCATCCAGGTCGTCACTCCAGATCTCCGGTTTCCTCTCCTCTTTTCTTCGTGTCGAAGAAGGAAGGGGATTTAAGGACCTGCATCGACTTTCGTGCGATGAATACCATCACGATTAAAAACCGGTACCCGCTACCGTTGATAACCAACCTCTTGGACCAGGTTAAAAACGCCACCATATACACCAAACTAGACCTTCGGGGGGCGTACCATCTTGTCAGGGTCCGGAAGGGCGACGAATGGAAGACCGCTTTCCGAACGAAGTTCGGCATGTTCGAATACCAGGTCATGCCGTTCGGACTCTGCAACGCCCCCGCCGCATTCCAGTTTTTCATTGATGAGGTGTTGAGGGACTTCATCGACGTCTTTTGTATCGTCTACATCGACGACATCCTGATCTATTCGCAAACCAATGAAGAGCACGTCCATCATGTTCGTTCAGTCCTACAGCAACTGGAGAAACACCGTCTGTACGTGAAGTTAGAAAAAAGCCTGTTCCACGTCACCTCGGTTGAGTTCCTGGGGCACATCATCACACCGGCAGGCATCCAAATGGACAACAAAAAAGTGGAAGCCATCCTGTCTTGGCCTACCCCAGAGACGGTGAAGGGCGTCCAACGATTCCTCGGCTTTTCCAACTATTATCGTCGCTTTATCACAGGCTTCTCTGAGATGGTGGCTCCCATTACGCGCTTGCTGCGCAAGGGAGTACGCTTTGATTGGGACCAAAAAGCTGACAACGCCTTCCAGGAATTGAAGAGACGGTTTACCGTGGCCCCGGTTCTAGTGCACCCTGACACCGAGCAGCCTTTCATCGTAGAGGCTGATGCTTCTAAGGACGCCATAGGCGGTGTGCTCTCACAACGGGACTGCGAGACGGGCCGACTGCATCCCGTGGCCTTTTACTCCAAGAAACTCCAACCCGCTGAGCGCAACTACACCGTGTCTGATCGGGAGCTACTAGCCATCAAGACCGCCTTCGAGGAATGGCGACACTTCCTGAAGGACTCGAAACATAAGGTGACCATCTATACAGACCACAGAAACTTGCAGTTTCTACGATCAGCACGTGCCCTCACAGCCCGACAGCTCCGATGGACCTTATTCTTCAACGAGTATGACTTCTTGATTACATTCCGGCCCGGGAAAGACAACGCCAAAGCAGACGCACTATCACGGCTGGCTGAAACGGAAGAAAACGCTGAAGACAAAGAGCCTGGTCTGATCCTACCGGACAAACATTTCCAAGGCATCATCGCTCCTGTTCGTTCCGATCCCGTTGTCTCGGAAGGGGACGAAGAAGGAGGGACGAGAAACCAAACGCATCTAACCGGGGCACCCGAACAAACAAAAGCCCTATACATGTGTCACAATCATGTACTCTCCGGCCATCCTGGGTACCACAAGACGCTCGACCTTGTGCGGAGGCAGTATTGGTGGCCAACGATGGTGACGGATACAAAGGCACACGTGACGAACTGCACCGTCTGCCTGCTTGGCAAAAACAGATCCGAACCATCGGTTGGTCGTTTACAGCCCATTCCTGTGCCTCCTTCTCCCTGGCATACCATCTCCATGGATTTCGTGGTTGAGCTCCCACTCACCAAAACAGGGTACACCACGGTTCTCACCATCGTGGACCACCTCACCAAGATGGCGCATTTCGTTCCCTTGACGAAGCTTCCCACGGCGGCCGAGCTGGCCTTGATATTCGTACGAAAGGTGGTTCGTCTCCATGGCATTCCATCCGTGGTCATAACGGATAGGGGATCGCAGTTTGTGTCCCGCTTTTGGAAGGAGACATGCAGGATACTCGAGATGGACGTACGTCTCTCCTCAGCTTACCACCCCCAGACCGACGGCCAGGCCGAAAGGACAAACCACACCATGGAACAGTACCTCCGTTGTCTGCTGCTGTCAGTCGAGAAGGAATGGTCCGAAGTGCTATGGATGGCAGAGTATGCGTACAACAACAGCAAGCATTCGGCCATCGACATGTCCCCTTTCTTCTGCCTCCATGAACGCCATCCCCGCACGTCGGCATGGGACGAGCCTCAGGACTGCCCCCTGCCCTCCGTACGTTCTTACCATGAGAGACTGCGCGACCTGTGGCAAAAGGCACGGTTCGAGTTGGCAAAAGCAAAAGACACCTACAAGGAGCGAGCAGATGCTCATCGGCAACGTGAACCCGCGTATCGCGAAGGCGATAACGTATGGCTTTCTATTCGGCACCTGAATGTGCATGGGCCCAAAAAACTGTTGCCTCGTTATGTGGGTCCCTTTCCTGTGGAGAAAGTAATCAACCCTGTGGCCATGAAGCTGTCCCTGCCTTCGCACATGAAAATCCATCCGGTCTTCCACGTCTCCCTGCTGCGGGCAGTGCAGGCTGGCGGTTCTCTTCCGTCACCCCCTTCTCCGGTGGTGGTGGAGGGCCATGATGAATACGAAGTCAGGGCTATCTTGGGGTCCCGTCGTACCAGGGGCAAGCTGTTCTACCTTGTGGACTGGAAGGGGTACGGTCCCAATGAACGCTCCTGGGAGCCCTTATCCCATGTGCGCCATGCTCCCGTTCTGGTCCGTGCTTTCCACCTACGTCATCCCCTGTGTCCTCGCCCTGTCTCTCTTTTCTGACTTCGGGGGTGGCTTTGGAGGGGTTCTGTTCTGGGGGTGGGTACTGTCACGGCTCGCGGCGTTGCCGCGGCCGGCCATCCCGCAACACACACGGGAGGCCGGGATACTCACTTCCGGTGGAAGTCGAGTGCCCGGTCTAGCCACTGGGGAAACCAGGCACAGAAGCACTTCCGGGGGAAAACGCATAAACGGCGCGTTTCCCGCCGGCTGAGTGCTTCGGATTCCGGATTCTAGCTGATGCTCACGTTTCCTGAGACCTGCATGCCCGGAGAAGAGCCGGGCAGGAGTGCTTTGACTTCCAGTCACGTTAGCTGCCCTGCGGAGCTCTCTTCAGCTGACTCGGAGAGCCGCACTGAAGTGCAGCTTTGTTTCCGCGGCTTTCACGGGAGCCGCGCTGAAGTGCTACATTGTTTCAGCGGCTTTCACGAAGAGCCGCGCTGCTTTGCAACTCTGTTTCAACGTCTAGGAGGCAAGCCGCGCTGAAGCGCTTCCTTGTCCTAGACAGCGCCCTCCAGGAACGCTTGTGTCCTACTTCACCTGGGGGTTCCAGGAAAAACCTTTGTATTTTGTTTTCATGACCCTTGGTGCGCAGGAGCGCCCTAAGGGTATTAATTGGATCTAAGATTGTGTTTTGGGGTTTTACTTTGATTTCCCATCGCGCCGGAGCGCTATCAGGGAATAACTCCGCCTACAGATCCTTTCACCTTTCCACGGATACCACAAGCTGGGTGGTTGTTTCCCGTTTCCAGCTACCCGCGCAGGAGCGCTTTCCTTTTTGTTTTAGCTTGGGTGAATGCGCAGGAGCGCTTTCTTTAGTTTGTACTTGGCGATAACGCGCAGGAGCACCTTCCTCGCTATTCACAACCGAAGCTGCATTCATCGGGAACTCTTCGTTTCGGAAGCCTTGGTAAGTCCTCAAGGGGTACCTGGTCCTGTGTGTGTACGTGGGGGTGGTTCCTTTCGGGTCTGCATCCCTTTCTGATCTTTCTTATTCTGGTTTCCAGTGTCTCCGGAACGCCCCACCAGCTCCACGCCATCCTTAACCCTACACCCTGGCTCCCATCCCGGCGTCCATCTCATCCCTGCTGGGTGTTGTCATCCACGAGGGTTAGGTGGGTGCAGGGACGGGTGCTCTTGTCGTCTCTGCGGAATCGCGCCACAAGCAAAGGTGAGTCTTGTGGGGCAAACCTGACACCCACTGACATCATAATTAGGCCCATAGAGGTCTTATAATGCAAACTGATTAATGCAATTAAGTCCACCTTATTGTATTGCCTCAATGTGGATAATATAAACATGACACCTAAGCCACTGGGGCCAAACGTTATGTACTGCCCAACTGTAAAGCAAAACTGATTTATTTATATTTTCCCTGATTATTGCATTAGTATAACAGACTGATATATAAACCACCACCTTCGATTGGTCAGACCACAACTATATTCCCTTCAAAATCTTTATCTTAACACTGCCTCCCAGAGGCGAACATGGTAACGTCTATAGACCATGGGCCTTATTTATGAAGCACTTGCGCCACCGGTGCGTCACTTTTAACATGGGAAAAAGTGACGCACCGGCGGCGCAAGTCCTTCATAAATAAGGCCCCATGAACATATTAGCAACACACATGGCAAAGACAGCAGGTTTGGCTTTAAAGTCCTAAGAAATAAAATTGACATTAACACATGTGCACAGAATATTTGTGCTCTGTTGCTTCGAATCTTGCCTTTTCCTACTCATATCTGTGTTCAGTGGGTTAGCGTGGGTAGGGCCACAGAGGCGGTTGCCCAGGGCACAAAATTGTTAGGGGTGCAAAATTTTAACAGAAAGCTGCAAGGGAGTTTTCCTAACTTTCTTGTGGAATTAAGAATCTTTTTAACTATCACTGTTTCAACTGCCAGTTGTGAAACATTTCTCAAAACTGAAGCTAATCAAAACATATCAGAGATCCAGAATGTAGATTTCAATTCTGTTATTAAAGAATTCGCACAAATTAAAACCTGGTAATTTTTAATAAATGTGATTATATTAGTATCAAATGCACTTAACTTCAATTTTATCAGTATTTTCTTAAAATCCAATAGATGTGCTTGGGGGTAAGGGTCTCAATAATGGATTGATGGAAGGGACTCAGGAGGTGTTAACGGTCCACTGGTTTGGGGGGTGCAATACATGCCTTGCCCAGGGCACAGACAACCCACGCTACGCTGCTGCCTGTGTTGCATGTGTTAGCATGATTTAGATATACCTACGAGCTTTGACACAGATGACAATGATGTGCTGGATAATTTTCACCATGCACCAAGCTAATAAAAATAACACCCTGGGAGGTGTCGCGCTTATACATGATGCCGCAATAAGAGCCGCTTTCATCAAATCCGTCAGCATTTCTCATTCACAAGCCTTGCCATCAACAACATGCCAGGTTTCCAAGTTGCTAAAATCTCGATCTCAAACTTATACATCAAGTTTATAAATACCTCCTACATATCACTGCGTTTTCATTTTAAAAATATCCTTATCAAAGACAAACATTTGCAACTTAGCAAAACTGACATTACTTTCCATCTTTAATAATGACTTGTTTTCTTGATTCACAGGCATTTCTCACACTTTGCTGTTGACAGTTACGTTATGAAGCAAATCCTTTTTATTTTTTTCTGCCAGCAGCGAGGTATTCATATTTTCACAACTTTGTTCACGAGATGAGTAGTTGATATATTTAAAATCTGCTACTGAGACAAAGTAAACTCCATACAGTTTTTGAAATTGAACGCTGTAAGCTAATAGGCAAAAAACACACAAATGTAAAAAAAATTATCAGTCCATAGCATTTTCTCCCAATCATTATTTTTTAAGTAAATATCCATCCAGAAAAACAGAGAGTAAACCAAATGTTGTCTTCAATACTCAAGAACTACAATAAAATAAAGTTTTGACAAAAGCTATTTCGATTACCAATTGTGGGCCTGATTCACAAACTGCACTTTGTAGTACGTTGTGTTACTACAACACATACTACAATATGCAATTGACAAACTACGTGCAGAGTTCTCTGCTCCAACAGGAGTCTCCAGGTGCAGAGAACTCGAACACAAAAGTAATGGAAGCTCGGAATAGGAAGACTTTGTAGGCTGTTAGTGAATCACTCAATCAATAAAGGGTTTCTAATGTGCAAGCTACTCACCCGGAAGGGGTCTTGCACATTAGAAACCCTTGATACGGGCTGGTGCATTCGTGTTTCTTCAAGATTACTTACAGACAAAACCATAACCTATATTGACCCTGCTGTTCGAAGGACTTCATACAACGACACCAGGCAAAAGTTATGGATATTGGTGCTCATGCAATTGGTTAACTGTGCTCCATAGCTATTGAATGCATGAACATATTGGTTTTCATCCTCTTAGAATTGTTCTCTTGATTGTTTAATAATAATCCCTTATATTTCTTCATTTGCATATTCATCACTCAATCTCCTCGATTGTACTTGTGATATGTTGTCAAGTGAATTTGTTCAATGGATATCAGTTAGTTTTATATCTAATATATCTTTCCATTGTGTAGGTAAGAGACAGTCATTTATTTTATGTAAAATTATCTCTGCTATTGTTTATTTCACTAGCCACTTCAAAATTATTTTTATTACTGTGTTGTTCTTGTTTTATGCCATCATCATGCCTCATGCCTTCTTGTGGGTGTTCCCACTACCCTGTACTTGGTACAGTGTATGTCTTAATGTTAGGGATGTTTCAATGTGTGGCATTTTTGACACTCACCTTCACTTTTTATATGTCAAGTTCAGAATGTTTTCTCCAGTCACAATTTGAGTTTTTGGCTTTCTACATTACTTTCTCCATTTCTCCATTTTCAATCTTTTCTTTCTTCTCCAGTCCCTTCTTTCCTTACATAATAATAAAAACACCAGTGACATCGTGGAATGGACTAACTCGATTACAGCACTTAACAACACACCGACCATAGTGGATTCTGCCAAATCTCTCAGTATAACCATGGACAGCAAACTGAATATGCGTGACCACATCAACATGATGACTAAAACTGCCAGGTTCAACCTGACCTATTTGAGAAAACTAAAACCTTCCTTGAAGCAAGGACCTAAAAACTGCATTTCAGGCGTTAGTTATATCCAGAATTGGATACAGCTGCTTTACCCTATCTGGCCTACCAAAGACCTCCACGGCCCCCCTAAAAGCTTGCCTCATTGCATAAGCAAGACTCTTAACTGGCTCAAAACAATTTGACCACATCTCACTGCATCTGAAGGCCCTGAACTGGCTTCCTTTTGAAGCCAGAATCCAGCTCAAACTGGAATGTATCATGCACAAAGCACTATACACAAACGGTATATCTTTCCCAGAAAATCATGGTATCTTGGGGAGTCAGAAACTACCGGTCCGCCAGAGACGTGTGCTCCAGCCACCCTGCTTCCGTAAGGAAAAAAATTATAACTGTGCCTTCTCCGAGGCTGCACCAAGAATCTGGAACTTACTACCGTCCTCCAACAGAAGAATACCTTCTCCGTCAATCTTTAAAAAGGAAGCTAAAACTTTCATAATGAGCAAATTCATCCCCTAACTCTCTTTCATTGTGCATACCGCCTTGCGGCATTGCTTTTGTTCCTATGCAAAATTTCCTGTTCTGCTTGGTTGCCCCTATTCCTTGTACCGATTTATAACTCCTTCAAATGTATTGTTGGTTCTCTCTGCATTTTGCTGTCATATCCCCCCTCATATATAATTGCTGATTTTCTCTACATATTGCTGACATGTCGCTCTGCTGATTATTGTATGTAAACCTGCTTTTTGTCCTAATCCTGTCCTCTATCCCTATAAATGTGTGTTGCCTTTTTCAAACCTGTACACGTGTTATCCCTGTAAAGCGCTCTGATACCCTAACGGGTCATGTTAAAAAACCAAAAATAAATAAATAAAAATCATCCAGTTACTTTGTCAGGGAAGGTTATGGTTCTATTTGATAGAAACTGTAAAATTAACCAAAAATTGCTGCTATGAGACGAGTTTGAATTCATCTGTCAAGGCTGAATAACCAGTTTCTTCTATTACAAGAAACTCATTTATCGGAGAGTGACATATGTGAACTTTGTCCCCATTGGGTTGGGGATATTTTCTATTCTCCTGCTTTAGGTAACAAGGCTGGATTTGCTATTTTATGTCATATGTACTTAACTCTACAGTTGTTTTCAAACGAAAAACATTCTGAGGGTAGCTGGGTGTTGGTTCTTCTTAAGGTCAATATTACAGAAATCTGTATCATCAACGTATATGGACCCAATAATCCTGCACCCCAATTCTGGTCTGCCTTATCACAGACACTTTTAAAATACCCGGCTAATAATTTCATATTGCGGGATGATTATGATCAGATAGTATAGCCCTTCTTAGACAGACATTCAATGGTTAAATTCATCCCCAATGCCAGACATAACTCATTTCAGAGTGTAATCTCCATAGAGGTTTAATAGATGCATGAAGATTAGTTGACATAGGCCTTGGAGAGTATACTTTTCATCCCGCATTACAACAATTTTATTCAAGGAAACACTCCATCTCAATTTGTGAAAATGTTACTCAGGCCTTACATAATTCAGAGATTGGTTCCATAGTTCCATAGTCAGATCATGACCCAGCTTGGTCAGATTACATCATAAATCAAAATCTTCAAGATGGAGGTTTAGCAACACTATATGAAGTGAACCATGTTTTTCAGCACAATACCAAAAGTTTGCTCATAATTCTATTGCCTTTAATATGAATGACAATATTGCAATGCATAGAGTATGGGTTGCAAAGTAAAGCTGCTTCCGGGTAATTTATTGTTAATTATGTTTCTGTAAGGAAAAAGATAGCAGAAAAAGAAGCTTTGGAACTTTTACATGAAAATAAAACATTGGAACAGCTAAGTGCAATTCAATAAAAATTCCACAAAGAGGGCTTCAGGTTATTTACTAGAATGAATGCTCGGTATTCTGGAGGCAGGAATAGATCGGGTACACTTCTGGCCAATGTTATTGAAATCTATATTTTCTCAATACTACTCTTTCTGACGCTTTATTAAACGATTACTTGTCTTCCTTACATGGGGACATTCCTCTGTCTCTGATCTTTCTTCCTTATAGAACGGCTTTATAATCCAGGAACCTTTAACCGTGCTGTAGAAATTGCCTACTGGTAAATGACCTGGACCTGTTAGCTCCATAGCAGAATTTTATTTTCAGTTTTCAAGTGTGTTACTTTCCGTTCTTTATCAACTTATTACCTCTTTCTCCTCTTCTAACTCCTCTCAGGACTCCTTTACGGGGCCATATTATGCCTCATGCCAAAAAAGGAAAGGATACAATGCTGCGTAAAAATTAAATGGTGAATATCTCTCATAAACACAGATTGTAAACTTTTGCTAAAGCTCTTGATCTTAGATTAGAAACTTTGATACCAGACATTATTGGTTCCGAGCAAACGAGCTTTGTTAAAGGACATCATATTTCTGATAGTTCTCGCACTTTTCTCATCATAATTATTAAAGTTAAACTAAAGTATTCCTTGGCAACATTGTATTTAGATGCAGAAAAATCTTTTGACAGGGTTAATAAGCGAATTTTGAAAAAAGCATTACTATGGCATCGATTTAGACCTAAATTCATAGATTTAGAGCGTTATTATGAGTACGGTGGTCCTGAGGACTGCCATACTCACAGTGGCGGTCTGACCACCGCCTCCACTGCGGGATCGCCTTCAGTACTTTGAGTGTGGCTGTCTGACCGCCACAAGACGGCCTGCTTTGCCGGGATCAAGGATCCCGCTATGCAGGCTGTCTGCAACTGGCCTCATTATGCTGGTGGTGCCAATGCAAGCATTGCCAAGCATATTATGACCTACATATCCATCGCCCTATTCCTGGGATTGAGCATGCCATGCAAAGTGTGGCGGGCATGCAGGAAAGGGGGCACTAAAAGGGCTTCCTTCCAGGTCTAGGCCTGGGGTGCATGCGGGGCCACATGTTATGCCCCCCCAGGGATTGGATCCCTGTTTCTGCACTGTGTGCCATGCATGCCGCACCATGCAGAAACATGCAACAGGCACTGTCACTGTAGTGGTGTGCTGTTAAGGATCTCCTATGAGCCTTACCCAGCTGCTTCCATGAGACCACAGCAGCATGAATTACACTCATAATCCGGTGACTTGGTGCATGACAGGCTTGGTGGCCTTCCTGTCAGCGCAGCAGTGGCAGACCACCAAGAGGACCGCAAACCAGATAATAAGGCCCTCAGTGTTTCTATTGTGTTCTTCCCCTCAATCCTCAATATATGTTAACGGCACTCAATCATCCTATTTTCTTTTGAAACAAGGTACTAGACAAGGTTGCCCATTATCACACGTTCTTTTTATTTATTTCGTCGAATTTATTCTGAACTCCTAATCTATTTCTTCATTGTGCCACTTGGAATTGGTAGTCAGTGGTGTCAGCAGCTTCGTAAATAGATGTGCTGCCCTGATGAAGTCTAAATGCATAAACTGCTAATTAGACGAAACACGTGTTGGCTAGCAATCACAAGGATGCTGTTGTGAATAATAAAGAAAAAGACTGACATTGACCTTGGAATATGATGCTTTATTTTGATTGATGATTTGTACAATGTTCATTTTTGCTCGGGATATATTGTGTTTTTCCTTGTTGATGTGGTTTACTACATTATTTGGTGACGGTTAGATAGACGTCATCTCTATCCCTAGTAGCAGCCGTAATAGGTTTTATTGATTACTATTGATAATTGAGCGCAAGCACACAACCTTCTATCTATTGCTTTTTCATTTTGTGTGTTACAATCATAGTTTAGATACATTTCACCATCATGCAACCTCAGGAGCAATCAAACCTGTGGTCACCTGTTACTAATTACCTATTATAGATGTCTCATGGTATCATTTTAATTTTCTAGCATGTCAATTTTACTTATAGAAATTGTTATTGCTTTCATATGGTTCATAACATATATTATGTAAGTTCTACAACTTATGGATATTATCTTTGTTAGTTAGATATATAATATTACTGTCATACAATGTCAATATTTTTTCTTTCCCTTTCCCTCTTTTTTTGACTTTCTGTCATTTCTTGATTCTATTTTATGAAAACGTCCTTCTCTTAGCAAGGTTATTGAAATGGTGCCCATATATCTTAATTTGTATTGCATTACTTGATTATCGATGTATACTCCAGCTTGTTCTGTATAATAAAAAAATAAACATATTTAACAAAAAAAATAGCCACTTAGACCAATGGGATATTTCATGAGATTATCATGCAGATGTTGAGATAGCTCTGAAGAATAAAGCAACCTGCTGCAGCAGCCATTGCCCACTTCTTTGGGATTAGCAGAGCTCACTTAACCTTTCAACCATATCAGGTCAATCAAAAAAAGTCACTATGTTCT